>NC_060146.1:43914767-45347892 GCF_021461385.2 Schistocerca piceifrons
TTTCATAATCCCAAAAATGTACTGAGCAGACACCAGCTTTTTCAGCGGAAAATGAATTTACATTTTTGCAAGCATTCATCCATTTTCGTTTCGTCTCATTGATTTCAGGAAATTCATGAAATTTAATGCTTAACTTACTTACTTGTCTTCTGCGATTAGTACAATTGGCGATCGCTCAACGAAACCATTATTTTTCACTTAAAAACTAACACCAAAAATCCCTCAATACAAGGATAGTTACTGGTTAAATCTGTGCTCAGTCGCCACTCACAAACAAAAATTTACGCCACCGTAAACAACCTTCTTTCCACTCGTAAACGCTATTACAAGAGAATACATTATGGTAATTGCCGGCTAGTGAGAGCTGGTTGCCGCGTGGGATTAGCCGAGCGGTTTAAGGCGCTGCAGTCATGGACCGTGCGGCTGGTCCCGGCGGAGGTTCGAGTCCTGCCTTGGGCATGGGTGTGTGTGTTTGTCCTTAGGATAATTTATGTGAAGTAGTGTGTAAGCTTAGTACTGATGACCATAGCAGTTAAGTCCCACAAGATTTTCACACACATTTGAACATTTGAGAGCTGGTTGGTTTCACTCTGACGTCAGCGTCTTGTTACTGCACGTACACCTCTCTAGTGTCTGTGCCGCCAACATGATTCCACGCGCGAGCAATGGTGGCGAATTTGTGGTTGCGAGCCGCCACTGGCTTCAGTATGAAAAACTTTCCTGGTTATCACAACTGTATATGAAATTTGAACTTTTCATCAACTGCGACATAATCGCGTGTACAAACAGTGATCCAATACTGTAAAATGCTTTTTTATTCCCGTCTCTGATCACAAATGAATTCTTTAGACGATTACCGGTTTCAGTGTGTAATGACCATCTTCAGATATTTTTTTTTTTAGATCTTTAGGACATGGTGTAAAAAAGATCTGAAGATGGTCATTACAGACTGACACCGGTAATCGTCTAAAGAATTCATTTGTGATCAGAGACTGGAATAAAAAAGCATTTTGAACTTTTCAATGGACTCCTCATCCAAATGGGCTCAAGTTTCACCTACAGCCTATTTCGCCTTGTGCAACGTTGGCAGATGTGGTAGATATGTGGTGGGGGCACGAGTATATTTTGTTGCTGAGGTAAGAAGGGAAGGCGTCTAACATGCCAGTATGGAGCAAGATGGATAGGCAGAGGAAAGCATCTACCTTGGCCTACCTGACCTCAGTCCTCAGATATCCTCTTCGGGGAACATCTCAAAAGCGAAGTGTTCAGCACTCCCATTGCTACACGAAGAACTGTGGCAGCGAATTATACTGGGCCTATCATACGTCTCGGATTATCCTGGGCAGTTCTGATTTATTAGGACTGTCCTGGGTAATGTCCAGGGTTGCAAAAATGCCCAAGGTCTGAGAATTTGGTGACTAGCGAGAACTTTTCTTTTTAATTTTAGACCTATATATTCGACATCGCATTTTTAAATATTCTCTTCAGCTGTCGTCGCACGGGACGAGCCGGCTAACGTCGACGTGGACGAGGACGAGACATCCAACCTTACGAAAATGGAAGTGCGTAAAATAGCTGCGATAACTCCGTTAGTGCCTGTCGAAGAGGACCAATGACGATGCAGATTCTGGACTCGTTGATGATCTGAATAGTGAACTCCTGGTAGAGGGACT
This sequence comes from Schistocerca piceifrons, assembly GCF_021461385.2. Classification (NCBI taxonomy): domain Eukaryota; kingdom Metazoa; phylum Arthropoda; class Insecta; order Orthoptera; family Acrididae; genus Schistocerca; species Schistocerca piceifrons. The sequence continues at coordinate 43,916,441 of NC_060146.1, forward strand.
GCTGTACAAACGATCTGAGACACAAATAGTAGAAGTTATTCGTTAACTGAACTTTCATCCCATTTTCGGTTTTAAATCGAATAAGGTTAAAGTATAGGGATAATATTAGTTAGCGCATGAATAACATCCGTATTGTCGATGTTGCATTTTTTGTTGACAATGAAGTAACGTACTTTCCACATAATTTCAAGACCGGGATTATTTCGTAATCTCATTAGAATGGAAGAATTGAGTTTTTCGATGCAGTTCACAAGAACTGAAAAAAATGGGAGAGTCCATAAACCCAGAGATGCCATACCCGTTTCATAACAGCAAAAGCCTCCAGTGTGGTTCCTTTCAGGCATAGACTGGCAGTAACGTTAACATTTCTGGCCGCCACTGGGAAAACATTCCAGTCGTTGCCATTTCCAACAAAAATTGCATCAGATACATTATTTATAATAACATCGACTTAAGTGATAATACTTCTATTAAATGAATAGGAAAAACCCACAATCTTTTAGAAAATAAAAGACGAAAAAAATAGTTGGAACGAGGTGTACACAAATTAACTACCTTCATCTTCACTACTCAACTCACGACGCTAGCGACTGCACTATATCTTCAACACTCGAAGCAGACTAGCGTAGTTGGCATACACGTGTAAAGAGTGGTCATTACTTGATTTTTAACATGCAGATTGTACCAAAGAGACGCGCTTTTCATAAATCATTCTGCCACAGCACTGAAACGGTACGCTTTTGTAGCACACAAGTTATAATACTAAAAAAATTCAACTACTGGAAGCCCTTTAACTACTGATATGCAGTTTCCTGTCAGCTTATTATAACAAATAGTAGCCAAAGAGGTCGCCTTTCCGAGAGATCCTCAATTTGCTGATGCTTCGAAACAACTTATAATTATACCACGTAGTACTCGTATGACAAGCCGGCCCGAGTGGCCGAGCGGTTCTAGGCGCTACAGTCTGGAACCGTGCGACCGCTACGGTCGCAGGTACGAATCCTGCCTCGGGCATGGATGTGTGTGATGTCCTTAGGTTAGTTAGGTTTAAGTAGGTCTAAGTTCTAGGGGACTGATGAACACAGCAGTTAAGTCTCATAGTGCTCAGAGCCATATTTTTTTGGAACTCGTATGACAAGGACGTAGCCGGGGGTTCGTCAAACGGAGGGGGGAGGATCCGACATGTTAAAGAGGACCCTAAAAAGTCACACGTTTTTCATTTATCCTGAAAACGCATTTAACTGCTTTTTTTTAAATTTTATGTAAATAATTGTCTTCGTTGAGGTTTTCATACAAATAGTATTTGGTCTATAAAATTAAGCAAACAAAGAGTAGCATATACTCTCAACAGTACACAATAAATACCCAAATGCTCAATTAAATATTTATTTATTTGGCAATATGTGCACTTCACTCTATTGTCCAACAAATTATAATTATGATATACTGTACTACCTCTTTCCTATCAAAACACAGCGTAGTTCAAATGGTTCAAATGGTTCTGAGCACTATGGGACTCAACTGCTGAGGTCATCAGTCCCCTAGAACTTAGAACTACTTAAACCTAACTAACCTAAGGACATCACACACATCCATGCCCGAGACGGGATTCGAACCTGCGACCGTAGCGGCCACGCGGTTCCAGACTGTAGCGCCTAGAACCGCACGGCCACTCCGGCCGGCACACAGCTTAGTCTTTTAACATAAGATTTTAATATTCTGTTATTTGTAATTATGTTTACCGGTCAGCTGCCTTGTGAAATATTGGAAAACCGCAACCTCAAATTTCTGACAGCATCCAAATAACGACTTCAGTGCTAACATTAATCAGATGTAGTAGATATTTGTGCTGTTATAGTAGTGTGTACATATTTTTAACATGTCATGACGCTAGCGGACAAATGAAAGTTGGTTTTCCTCTAGTTTCTTGTTACAAACTTATCCATGACTAGAAACTATCACAACACCACACAGCACAAAAACAATAAACTGTAGCACTGCCCGAACATTATGACAAGTACCTAATAGCTGGATGTCCACCACTGGCACGTATAACAGCGACGAAGTATCGTGGCATGGGAACAACGAGGCCTTGATTGGTCGCTTGAGGGAGCTGTGACCATATCTGCACACACAAGTCACCTAATCTCGTAAATTCCGGCAGGGGGACGATGAGCTCCGACGGCACGTTCAGTCGCATCCCAGATGTGTTCGATCGGGTTCAGATCTGTCGAGTTGGGGGGGAGGGGGACATCGCATCAACTGGAACTCGCCAGAAAGTCTTGGCCTTGTGACACGACGCATTATTGTGTTGAAAAATGCCACTGCCTTCGGGAAACATGATCGTCGCGAAGAGGTGTAGTGGTCTGCAACCATTGTACGATACTGCTTGGCCATTATGGTCCCCTGCACTAGCTCCATTGGACCCGTGGATGCCTACGTGAATGTTCCCCGGAGCATAATGAAGCCGCCGCCAGCTTGCCTTCGTCCCACAGTACTGGTGTCAAGGAGCTGTTCTTCTGGAAGACGACAGAATCGCACCCTCCTGTAGGCAAGATGAAGAGGTATCGGGATTCATCAGATCATGCAACGCTCTGGCATTGCGCCATCATGGTCACGTGCCCATTCCAGTAGCAGCCGCCGCTGTCGTCGTGTTAACATTGGCACATGCATGCGTCGTCGGCTTGTAATGGTACTTGAATTGCGTAACCGTTACGGCACCTCAACTCAGCCTCTTGATACCAGCGATATTCTACTGTGTTTCTGTTAACTACTTAACATATTTCTGAGAAAACATTCAGATTTGATTTCATTTGTGATACATCGATATGTTTATATTGCAATGATATTATTATTATGTGTATTCGTTCTTTTGCCACTATGATCTTTGTCGTACTTGCAACTCTGATATTTGGGCGCGTAAGTGATTATTAGTTGTTAGAGAGTCGGACCTTGAAGAAAGTCAAGTCTTGAACGTCATGTTCGAAAGACGCATAACGTAGTCAGCTTATAAAATGTGAACTTTGTCAGTGAGGAAGATGTTTTCAAGTATGTTTTGTATTGTGAAGTGATGTTTTGTGTGTTACGTGATATTGCAATAAAAGCAATTAAAAGGAAGTGTAACTTACATTCGGAGTGCTGATTATTTTTTTACATCACCATTGTGCTAACTTTGAAAGGTTTAATCTTCAAGAATGGTTTGTGAAGCGCATCTACAAAACTTTTGAATATAGCAGAATAAAACCTAGGCCTTTTTGCATCCGAGCTTGGAATCATCACCACCTAGATTTTCGACGATTGAGCCATGATTTTACAACGAGACCAGCGTTGGAAACACGAAAAGATGAGTGCCTAGTTTATTGATTATTACATGAAATGACTCTATTAACTGTGCTCTAATGACACCTACCACATAATAACTTAATTGTTGCCCGAAAATGCAGTATTTATCACCGTGAGCAACACCACAATCGTTATTAAATTTTGACCTTTGTTGTGGTAGGGTTGTTAGAGGCTGCGGAAATCTATCGTTAGCAGTGTTAGTGCGCTGTGCGTTCTTACCCACTTTTACTCTGTGCAACATTGAAGTCTGATGTTTGTTCCACCACAGTTGGGCCGCCTGTCGTGTTTTACCAGTCAGCCCAGTCTACGACGTCCGACATCTGTAACGAGGGGTGGCCGCCCAACCAAACGACGTCTGGACGTGGTTTCGCCACGAGTTGAAGACGCTCACCACCTCACTCCTCGAAAACCCGACAAATTATGCAGTTTCCGAAATGTTCGAGCAGAGCCTCCGAGTTATTACAATCTGCTCTCGGTCAAACTCAGATCGCGCGCCTTCCCCGTTCTTCACACAGGCAGCAAACTCACTGGTACTACATGCACCATGCGTGTGTCTGATTAGCAATCATTCCTCGCCGAGTGACGCTGCTATCGCCTGGACGGGTTTATATTGATGGTAGGTCACTGGTCATAATGTTCTGGCTGATCAGTGTACATTAAATTCAATTGCAAGTAAGAACAGAACTGATTAACAGAACAATAACTGAGGTCACGTAGGCCAACAATGTACAGCGGCTACTCTTGCCTAAAATGGGAGGCCGGCAGTAGTAGCCGAGCGGTTCTAGGCGCTTCAGTTTGGAACCGCGCGACCGCTGCGGTCGTAGGTTCGAATCCTGCCTCGGGCACGGATATGTGTGATTTAGGTTAGTTAGATTTAAGTAGTTCTGGGGGACTGATGACCTCAGATGTTAACTCCCATAGTGCTCAGAGCCATTCGAACCATTTGAACCTCTCTCATCCGACCTTGCAGCAGCGCTGACGTCGATGAGTAGGCATGGCTTCAGGTTTCGCCTCAACTTGTCACTCAAGCCATTTGGCACCCCGGTGCTCTTCAAAGAAGTGGTTCAAATGGCTCTGAGCACTATGGGACTCAACATTTGAGGTCATCAGTCCCCTAGACTTAGAACTACTTAAACGTAACTAACCTAAGGACATAACACACATCCATGCCCGAGGCAGGATTCGAACCTGCTACCGTAGCAGCAGCGCGGTTCCGGACTGAAGCGACTAGAACCGCTCGGCCACAACGGCCGGCTGCTCTTCAAACCAAATGCGTGCACTGCAAGCTGTGGGGCACGTTCGCAGTAAAAATATTTCTGTTACTGATAGATCAGTTATATGTACAGTATTTAACAATAATTTTCTGAGCATTGCTGGTTAATTAAATAAAAAATTAGTTTCTACAGGAAATCATAACTTTCCTGGCAAATGCCTTTCCGAGATTGATGTCTGAAATACTCCTGTGTGATACAGGAAAGAGGGAGATTGAGTCAGTAATTAAATCATTGAAGACTAAGGACTCTCATGCTTATGATGGAGTGTCTAGCAGAATATTAAAGTACTGTGCTACACATGGTAGCCTTGTACTTGCCATGTTTGTAATTTTTACTTTAGGAATGGTCAGCTTCCTGAGCGATTAAAGTACTCAGCAGTAAAGCCCATTTATAAAAAGGGAGAAAGGGATAATGTAGATACCTTTAGACCTATTTCTATGGCATCGGTATTTGCGAAAGTTATTGAAAAGGCTGTGTATGTAAGTATAATTCATCATTTTATATCGCACGATTTGCTATCGAATGTACAGTTCGGCTTCAGAAGTCGTTGAACAACTGAAAATTCTATATTCTCTTTTCTCTGTGAGGTACTGGCTGGCTAAACAAAAGATTTCGAACGCTTGGCATATTTTTTGATTTAACTAAGGCATTTGACTGTGTTGATCACAAAATATTGCTCCAGAAGTTGGACCATTAGGGAATACGGGGAGTAGCTCGCAAGTGGTTCACCTCCTACTTTAGCAACAGGCAGCAAAAGGTCATTATTCATAATGTTGATAACGGCTGTGATGTGTGGTCTGAGTGGGGTACTGTCAAGTGGGGGGTGCCCCAGGGATCAGTGTTGGGGCCGCTCCTGTTCCTTATTTATATGAATGATATGCCCTCTACTATTACTGGTAACTCTAAAATATTTCTGTTTGCTGATTACACTAGTTTGGTAGTAAAGGAAGTTGTGTGCAACACTGGCTCGGTTTCTAATAGTGCAGTACATGACTTAAGTTCATGGCTTTAGAAAATAAATTAACGCTAAATCACAGTAAGACTCAGTTTTTAACCTACAGTTTCTAACACACACTTCAACAAAACCTGACCTTCTAATTTCACAGAAAAGGCATATGATTAGTGAAACTGAACAGTTCAAATTTCTAGGTGTTCAGATTGGTAGTAAGCTGTCGTGGAAAGCCCACGTTCAGGATATTGTTCAAAGACTTAAACTGCCATTTTTACTATTCGAACGGTATCAAAAGTGAGTGATCGTTCGACACGAACTTGGTCTATTTGCTTATTTTCATTCGATTATGTTGTAAGGGATTATATTTTGGGGGAACTCTTCCCATTCAAAAAGGATATTTTTGGCCCAGAAATGGGCAGCTCAGGCAGTAAGTGGTGTAAGTTCGCGAACCCGTTGTTGGCCCCTGTTCACTAGTCCATGTTGGCCTTTCTATACATATATTCCTTACTGTTGTTTCTTGTTATCAATATCAGATTATTCCCAAGAATAAGCAGCTTTCACTCGGTTAATACTCGGCATAAATCAAACCTGCATTTGGATCGGACTTCCTTAACTCTTGTGCAAAAAGGTGTGCAGTTTGCTGCTGCATCCATTTTCAATAAGCTACCACTCGAATTCGAAAATCTTAACAGTAATCGAAACTGAAGAGTTTCCTCATAGGTCACTCCTTCTATTCTGTCGAAGAGTCCCTTGAAAAATTAAGCTGATTCTTTTGTATCGTTGATTGCGTCTACTTCAACGTATGGACTGTCATTTTTCAGGTTCATAAACATTTATTTTTATCTGTTATCTGGTTAGGAAGGGAGTGAGACAGGGTTGTAGCCTCTCCCCGATGTTATTCAATCTGTATATTGAGCAAACAGTAAAGGATACAAAAAAAAATTTCGGAGTAGGTATTAAAATCCATGGAGAAGAAATAAAAACTTTGAGGTTCGCCGATGACACAGTAATTCTGTCAGACAGCAAAGGACTTGGAAGAGCAGCTGAATGGAATGGAGTGTCGTGAAGGAAGGATATAAGATGAACATCAACAAAAGCAAAACGAGGATAATGGAATGTAGTCGAATTAAGTCGAGTGATGCTGAGGGAATTAGATTAGGAAATGAGGCACTTAAAGTAGTAAAGGAGTTTTGCTATTTGGGGAGCAAAATAACTGATGATGGTCGAAGTAGAGAGGATATAAAATGTAGACTGGCAATGGCAAGGAAAATGTTTCTGAAGAAGAGAAATTTGTTAACATCGAGTATAGATTTAAGTGTCAGGAAGTCGTTTCTGAAAGTATTTGTATGAAGTGTAGCCATGTATGGAAGTGAAACATGGACGATAAATAGTTTGGACAAGAAGAGAATAGAAGCTTTCGAAATGTGGTGCTACAGAAGAATGCTGAAGATTAGATGGGTACATCACATAACTAATGAGGAGGTACTGAATAGAATTGGGAAGAAGAGGAGTTTGTGGCACAACTTGACAAGAAGAAGGGACCGTCTGGTAGGACATGTTCTGAGGCATCAAGGGATCACAAATTTAGCATTGGAGGGCAGCGTTAAGGGTAAATATCGTAGAGGGAGACCAAGAGATGAATACACTAAGCAGATTCAGAAGGATGTAGGTTGCAGTAAGTACTGGGAGATGAAGAAGCTTGTACGGGATAGAGTAGCATGGAGAGCTGCATCAAACCAGTCTCAGGGCTGAAGACCACAACAACAACATTATTTTTATGTTGTAACTTCATGTACTGACACGTTCCATGACCTTGGAAGATTTGCTCCTCAATTTGGTCCTACGGAACTTGACGTGTAAATCAAAATAAAATAAAATTGCCCTGTTGGTAGAAGCCATAGTGACAAGGAAAAACAATCTAGATGCAGAAGTGGACGTGGTCCCCAAAGACACATGGATGCCTGTGTTGGTCCATTGTGCCATTCAGAATGACGAGATCACTTAGGAAATGCCACACAAACGTTTCCCAGACCATAATACTTTAATGCTCCTTTCTCCGGCGTGGTTCCTTCTGACGATTGTTGCAGGGCGTTTGCTTTCAGGTCGACGGAGTATGAAACGCGATTCCTCCGAAGAGGCCACGTGTCGCCACTCATAGGAAGTCTAGGTGCGATACCGGTGTGAAAATCCCAGCCTTCGTCGCCGGTGAACGGCATTCATCACCGATGCACGAGTCCGCCCCGATAGCTAAATGGTCATGCCGTTCTAAGGGGCTCAGGTTCGATTCCCGGCTGGCTCGGGGATTTTCTCCACTCAGGGATTGGGTGTTGTCTTCCTCATCATTTCATCCCCATCCGGAGCGCAGGTCGCCCATCTACATCTACATGATTACTCTGCAATTCACATTTAAGTGCTTGGCAGAGTGTTCATCGAACCACAATCATACTATCTCTCTACCATTCCACTTCCGGAACAGCGCGCGGGAAAAACGAAAAAACGAACACCTAAACCTTTCTGTTCGAGCACTAATTTCTCTTATTTTATTTTGATGATCATTCCTACCTATGTAGGTTGGGCTCAACAAAATATTTTCGCATTCGGAAGAGAAAATTGATGACTGAAATTTCGTAAATAGAGCTCGCCGCGACGAAAAACGTCTTTGCTTTAATGACTTCCATCCCAACTCGCGTATCATATCTGCCACACTCTCTCCCCTATTACGTGATAATACAAAACGAGCTGCCCTTTTTTGCCCCCTTTCGAAGTCCTCCGTCAATCCGACCTGGTAAGGATCCCACACCGCGCAGCAATATTCTAACAGAGGACGAACGAGTGTAGTGTAAGCTGTCTCTTTAGTGGACGTGTTGCATCTTCTAAGTGTCCTGCCAATGAAACGCAACCTTTGGCTCGCCTTCCCCACAGTATTATCTATGTGGTCTTTCCAACTGAAGCTGTTCGTAATTTTAACACCCAGGTACTTAGTTGAATTGACAGCCTTGAGAAATGTACTATTTATCGAGTAATCGAATTCCAACGGATTTCTTTTGGAACTCATGTGGATCACCTCACACTTTTCGTTATTTAGCGTCAACTGCCACCTGCCACACCATACAGCAATCTTTTCTAAATCTCTTTGAAACTGATACTGGTCTTCGGATGACCTTACTAGACGGTAAATTACAGCATCATCTGCGAACAACCTACGAGAACTGCTCAGATTGTCACCCAGGTCATTTATATAGATCAGGAACAGCAGAGGTCCCAGTACACTTCCCTGGGGAACACCTGATATCACTTCAGTTTTACTCGTTGATTTGCCGTCTATTACTACGAACTGTGACCTTCCTGACAGGAAATCACGGATCCAGTCGCACAACTGAGACGATACCCCATAGGCCCGCAGCTTGAATAGAAGTCGCTTGTGACGAACGGTGGCAAAAGCTTTCCGGAAATCTAGAAATACGGAATCACTTGAGATCCCCTGTCGATAGCGGCCATTACTTCGTGCGAAGAAAGAGCTAGCTGCGTTGCACAAGAACGATGTTTTCTGAAACCATGCTGATTACGTATCAATAGATCGTTCCCTTCGAGGTGATTTATAATGTTTGAATACAGTATATGCTCCAAAACCCTACTGCAAACCGACGTCAATGATATAGGTCTGTAGTTCGATGTATTACTCCTACTATCCTTAAAAACTGGTGCGACCTGCGCAATTTTCCAATCTGTAGGTACAGATCTACGGGTGAGCGATCGGTTGTATATGATTGCTAAGTAGGGAGCTATTGTATCAGCGTAATCTGAAAGGAACCTAATCGGTATACAATCTGGACCTGAAATGTGGCGTCGAATGTGATAAGACCTGCACCAAGGCGGCCGGACCTGCCCCGTAAGGGGCCTCCCGGCCAACGACGCCAAACGCTCATTTCCATACGCAGTAATGTTCGCTGAACGGCCGTTGAGGAGACGCTGTTAGTAGCCCCTTGGTTCATCTCGGCCGTCAGTTGATCAACGGCTGCACGTCTATTCGGTCGTACACATCTCCGCATCCGTCGTTCTACCCTGTCATCTATGGCCCGTGGCGCATCACAGTTGCCTCGGGGCCGGTGTTAGATGGCATCATTTTGCCACGCGCGATATACTTTAACCACATCAGCACGCGCATGGTTTCCGCCCTTGGCTCATAAGCCAATGCTCATGCTCCTTGAGTCGGTCGGTGTGGCCGGCGGTTCTAGCCGCTCCTGTCAGGAACCGCGCGACCTATACGGTCGCAGGTTCAAATCCTGCCTCGGGCATGGATGTGTGTGAAGTCCATATGTTAGTTATGTTTAAGTACCGGGTGATTAAAAAGTCAGTATAAATTTGAAAACTGAATAAATCACGGAATAATGTAGATAGAGAGGTACAAATTGACACACATGCTTGGAATGACATGGGGTTTTATTAGAAAAAAAAATAAATACAGAAGTTAAAAAAAAGTCCGACAGATGGCGCTTCATCTGATCAGAATAGCAATAGTTAGCATAACAAAGTAAGACAAAGCATAGATGATGTTCTTTACAGGAAATGCTCAATATGTCCACCACAATTCCTCAACAATAGCACTAGTCGAGGAATAATGTTGTGAACAGCACTGTAAAGCATGTCCGGAGTTATGGTGAGGCATTGGCGTTGGATGTTGTCTTTCAGCATCCATAGCTAAGTCGGTCGATCACGATACACTTGCTATTTCAGGTAACCCCAAAGCCAATAATCGCACGGACTGAGGTCTGGGGACCTGGGAGGCCAAGCATGACGAAAGTGGCGGCTGAGCACACGATCATCACCAAACGACGCGCGCAAGAGATCTTTCACGCGTCTAGCAATATGGGGTGGAGCGCCATTCTGCATTAACATCGTACGTTCCAGCAGGTGTTTATCAGTCAGGCTGGGGATGATACGATTCTGTAACATATCGGCGTACCTCTCACCCGTCACGGTAGCAGTTACAAAACCTGAATCACGCATTTCCTCGAAGAAAAAAGGCCGATAACCCATACCGTGACTTTCTGGCCGTGCAGTGCAGTTTCCACGACAGTTCTAGGATTTTCGGTAGCCCAAATTCTGCAGTTGTGGGCGTTGACAGACCCTCGGAGCGTGAAATGAGCTTTGTCGGTCCACAACACGTTACTCAACCAATCGTCATCTTCCGCCATCTTTTGAAACGCCCACACCGCAAATGCCCTCCGCTTCACTAAATCGCCAGGTAACAAACAGTTCATGCCGATGGATTTTGTACGGATAGCATCTGAGGGTACGCCAAAGTGCCAACCAAACAGTAATATATGGACTGCCGGTGCGATGTGCGACTACACGTGCGCTGACTTCCCCGTGCATAGACGAACCCGCTACAGTCTCCATTTCTTCCTGAACTGTCTCAACAGCATTACGCCTTGTGCTCGGTCGGCCACTACGGGGTCTATCGTCGAAACGACCCGTGGCTTCGAACTTCGAAATCATTCTCGTCACAGCTGCATTTGTCAACGGACCTTTACCAGTTCGAATCCCCTTCCTATGGCGATAGGACTGTAACGTTGAATTAGCACATTACCCATTCTGATAATACAGCTTCACTAAAAGCGCGTTTTTAGGTAACGTCAACATGCTGCGACTGCTGGCGCATCTGATTCTCTCTCTCATTATAGCTCCTATTATACATGATTGTCATCCGCAGTCACTGACGTTTTGCTGTCCAGCGCCATCTGTCGGACACTTTGTGAACTTCGTTTTTTTGGTTCTAATAAAACCCCATGTCATTATAATCATGTGTGTCAATTTTTACCTCTCTATCTACATTATTCCGTGGTTTATTAAGTTTTCAAATTTGTACTGACTTTTTGATAACCCGGTACTTTAACCACATCAGCACGCGCATGGTTTCCATCCTTGACTCATAAGCCAATGCTCATGCCCTTTTTGGACGTTAGATAAACCGCTCCTTTAGTCGGCCGGTGTGGCCGGGAGGTTCTAGGTGCTTCTGTCTGGAACCAGGCGACCGCTACGGTCGCAGGTTCGAATCCTGCCTCGGGCATGGATGTGTGTGATGTCCTTAGGTTAGTAAGGTTTAAGTAGTTCTAAGTTCTAGGGGACTGATGACCTCAGCTGTTAAGTCAAATAGTGCTCAGAGCCATTTGAACCAAATCGCTCCTTTCCGCAATGTGACAACCACTGATCTGTTTTCCACCTCCCTTTGACACGCTTTATATAACCTCAACTGCTAGCGCTGCCACGTACCGTGTGTGAGTGGTTATTGCACGTTGATGTCGAACATCGAACGGTAGTCACATTGATGCGATTGGACCGTGTAGTACAGATTTCACTGTAAACATTATAATAAAAATATTATTGCATGGGTTTCGATTGTGGGATAGTGCGAAACCCTAACCATAAATAAAACCAAGTTGGTGAGACCTGGAGTGACTAGAACAGCCGTCCCTAACATGGAATCAGTGTTTTAGAAAAAGTTATCAGCGAATGGCGAAAAGAAATGAGTCAGTTCAACTTTCCAAATGGAATCAGGCTAGGCCGCAGTCTGGGCTTACATTTGAATTCCTCGCGTTTGCAGCTGATATAGTGTTTTTTGCAGAGACTCTGCAAACTGCAACTAAGCAGATTGATGTCCTCAAGGAAACAGCAATGAAAACAGGATTGCAAATATCTTTTGAGAAGACACAATATATGAACATACGTAAATGCCACTGATCCAGTCTGGTCAATGAGGACCAAGTTTGTCGACATCAAAAGAGTTCAGAAGTTCAAGTACCTAGGAGAGATTTAAACTCCAAACAACAACGGTAGGACAGCAATTGAAGAATAGGCAAGAAAAATTTAAATAGCATTCAGATTGTGTCAGAACACATACAAATCTAAATCACTCTCATACCAGGCCAAATTACAACACTACAGCACAGTCGTCAAACCTGAATGTTTATATGCATCGGAGACAATACCCAGGAAGGGACTTTCAGACTTGGAAAAGAAAGAAAGGAAATTCTTTAGAAAGATTCTTGGGCCCAGAAAAATATATAATGAATTTACGTTCCGCCTAAGATCAGATCAAGAACTTTATCAACGATTTGAAAATATCGCCACCACAATGAAGAAAAGAAGACTGGCTTTCTATGGACATATCAAAAGAACGGAATCAGAGAGGCTCGCCAACAAGATTCTTCTCTTGCAGGAGAACAGGAAGACACAAGTTCCATGGGTGAAAGAAGTGCACTGGGATCTAGAAAAATGCGGGATCGCGGCAGAAGAAATTGTGAACAGGCAGATCTTTAGGAAAAAGGTTGCGGAGGTGAAGGATTTCTTCGAGGAGAAAACGAGGAAGAACAGAGTATTCACGGCAGAAGAACGTGCACGAGTGAGCCATCGGATGAAAGAGTACTGGCGAAAGAGGAAGGAAGAGAACTTTAGAATAGATGGCCGTAACGAAAATAAATAAATCTTATTAATGTGTATATAACGCTTATTACGATGAATAGGGAGAACTGTCGCGGTCTTCAGGGGACCATTTAGTACACCGTCCTTTCTGTTGACGTCAGGAGGAGAACCCTGAATCACTTTTTGAATATGTTTTAATTTTAGTAACTCACCGCTATATAGAGAGAGATGATCCCGTAAATATTCATTATTTTGCCTAAGGTCTTATTTTGCATAATTTGTAATTATTGGCGTAAGCACACACTGCCGCACGCACAGCAGCATTTGATTTGACGGTTAACTTTTTGTCCAGTAATAATTTCTTCATTAGTTGGTAATATATTTACCTGTAAAATATCTTCTTTACCGTAGCTCCGTTTTTGTATCCGAATATTTCTCTATTATTAGACCCATTACTGCCCTCTAAATTAGCAGCGGAGGATGGTGGATTTAGAGTTGGAACAGCATCAGTCTTCAACTTACGATTCGAATAAATATTCGATAGTACATTTTTCAAATCAATTTCATAATCCCAAAAATGTACTGAGCAGACACCAGCTTTTTCAGCGGAAAATGAATTTACATTTTTGCAAGCATTCATCCATTTTCGTTTCGTCTCATTGATTTCAGGAAATTCATGAAATTTAATGCTTAACTTACTTACTTGTCTTCTGCGATTAGTACAATTGGCGATCGCTCAACGAAACCATTATTTTTCACTTAAAAACTAACACCAAAAATCCCTCAATACAAGGATAGTTACTGGTTAAATCTGCGCTCAGTCGCCACTCACAAACAAAAATTTACGCCACCGTAAACAACCTTCTTTCCACTCGTAAACGCTATTACAAGAGAATACATTATGGTAATTGCCGGCTAGTGAGAGCTGGTTGCCGCGTGGGATTAGCCGAGCGGTTTAAGGCGCTGCAGTCATGGACCGTGCGGCTGGTCCCGGCGGAGGTTCGAGTCCTGCCTTGGGCATGGGTGTGTGTGTTTGTCCTTAGGATAATTTATGTGAAGTAGTGTGTAAGCTTAGTACTGATGACCATAGCAGTTAAGTCCCACAAGATTTTCACACACATTTGAACATTTGAGAGCTGGTTGGTTTCACTCTGACGTCAGCGTCTTGTTACTGCACGTACACCTCTCTAGTGTCTGTGCCGCCAACATGATTCCACGCGCGAGCAATGGTGGCGAATTTGTGGTTGCGAGCCGCCACTGGCTTCAGTATGAAAAACTTTCCTGGTTATCACAACTGTATATGAAATTTGAACTTTTCATCAACTGCGACATAATCGCGTGTACAAACAGTGATCCAATACTGTAAAATGCTTTTTTATTCCCGTCTCTGATCACAAATGAATTCTTTAGACGATTACCGGTTTCAGTGTGTAATGACCATCTTCAGATATTTTTTTTTTTAGATCTTTAGGACATGGTGTAAAAAAGATCTGAAGATGGTCATTACAGACTGACACCGGTAATCGTCTAAAGAATTCATTTGTGATCAGAGACTGGAATAAAAAAGCATTTTGAACTTTTCAATGGACTCCTCATCCAAATGGGCTCAAGTTTCACCTACAGCCTATTTCGCCTTGTGCAACGTTGGCAGATGTGGTAGATATGTGGTGGGGGCACGAGTATATTTTGTTGCTGAGGTAAGAAGGGAAGGCGTCTAACATGCCAGTATGGAGCAAGATGGATAGGCAGAGGAAAGCATCTACCTTGGCCTACCTGACCTCAGTCCTCAGATATCCTCTTCGGGGAACATCTCAAAAGCGAAGTGTTCAGCACTCCCATTGCTACACGAAGAACTGTGGCAGCGAATTATACTGGGCCTATCATACGTCTCGGATTATCCTGGGCAGTTCTGATTTATTAGGACTGTCCTGGGTAATGTCCAGGGTTGCAAAAATGCCCAAGGTCTGAGAATTTGGTGACTAGCGAGAACTTTTCTTTTTAATTTTAGACCTATATATTCGACATCGCATTTTTAAATATTCTCTTCAGCTGTCGTCGCACGGGACGAGCCGGCTAACGTCGACGTGGACGAGGACGAGACATCCAACCTTACGAAAATGGAAGTGCGTAAAATAGCTGCGATAACTCCGTTAGTGCCTGTCGAAGAGGACCAATGACGATGCAGATTCTGGACTCGTTGATGATCTGAATAGTGAACTCCTGGTAGAGGGACTGCTGTACAAACGATCTGAGACACAAATAGTAGAAGTTATTCGTTAACTGAACTTTCATCCCATTTTCGGTTTTAAATCGAATAAGGTTAAAGTATAGGGATAATATTAGTTAGCGCATGAATAACATCCGTATTGTCGATGTTGCATTTTTTGTTGACAATGAAGTAACGTACTTTCCACATAATTTCAAGACCGGGATTATTTCGTAATCTCATTAGAATGGAAGAATTGAGTTTCTCGATGCAGTTCACAAGAACTGAAAAAGATGGGAGAGTCCATAAACCCAGAGATGCCATACCCGTTTCATAACAGCAAAAGCCTCCAGTGTGGTTCCTTTCAGGCATAGACTGGCAGTAACGTTAACATTTCTGGCCGCCACTGGGAAAACATTCCAGTCGTTGCCATTTCCAACAAAAATTGCATCAGATACATTATTTATAATAACATCGACTTAAGTGATAATACTTCTATTAAATGAATAGGAAAAACCCACAATCTTTTAGAAAATAAAAGACGAAAAAAATAGTTGGAACGAGGTGTACACAAATTAACTACCTTCATCTTCACTACTCAACTCACGACGCTAGCGACTGCACTATATCTTCAACACTCGAAGCAGACTAGCGTAGTTGGCATACACGTGTAAAGAGTGGTCATTACTTGATTTTTAACATGCAGATTGTACCAAAGAGACGCGCTTTTCATAAATCATTCTGCCACAGCACTGAAACGGTACGCTTTTGTAGCACACAAGTTATAATACTAAAAAAATTCAACTACTGGAAGCCCTTTAACTACTGATATGCAGTTTCCTGTCAGCTTATTATAACAAATAGTAGCCAAAGAGGTCGCCTTTCCGAGAGATCCTCAATTTGCTGATGCTTCGAAACAACTTACAATTATACCACGTAGTACTCGTATGACAAGCCGGCCCGAGTGGCCGAGCGGTTCTAGGCGCTACAGTCTGGAACCGTGCGACCGCTACGGTCGCAGGTACGAATCCTGCCTCGGGCATGGATGTGTGTGATGTCCTTAGGTTAGTTAGGTTTAAGTAGGTCTAAGTTCTAGGGGACTGATGAACACAGCAGTTAAGTCTCATAGTGCTCAGAGCCATATTTTTTTGGAACTCGTATGACAAGGACGTAGCCGGGGGTTCGTCAAACGGAGGGGGGAGGATCCGACATGTTAAAGAGGACCCTAAAAAGTCACACGTTTTTCATTTATCCTGAAAACGCATTTAACTGCTTTTTTTTAAATTTTATGTAAATAATTGTCTTCGTTGAGGTTTTCATACAAATAGTATTTGGTCTATAAAATTAAGCAAACAAAGAGTAGCATATACTCTCAACAGTACACAATAAATACCCAAATGCTCAATTAAATATTTATTTATTTGGCAATATGTGCACTTCACTCTATTGTCCAACAAATTATAATTATGATATACTGTACTACCTCTTTCCTATCAAAACACAGCGTAGTTCAAATGGTTCAAATGGTTCTGAGCACTATGGGACTCAACTGCTGAGGTCATCAGTCCCCTAGAACTTAGAACTACTTAAACCTAACTAACCTAAGGACATCACACACATCCATGCCCGAGACGGGATTCGAACCTGCGACCGTAGCGGCCACGCGGTTCCAGACTGTAGCGCCTAGAACCGCACGGCCACTCCGGCCGGCACACAGCTTAGTCTTTTAACATAAGATTTTAATATTCTGTTATTTGTAATTATGTTTACCGGTCAGCTGCCTTGTGAAATATTGGAAAACCGCAACCTCAAATTTCTGACAGCATCCAAATAACGACTTCAGTGCTAACATTAATCAGATGTAGTAGATATTTGTGCTGTTATAGTAGTGTGTACATATTTTTAACATGTCATGACGCTAGCGGACAAATGAAAGTTGGTTTTCCTCTAGTTTCTTGTTACAAACTTATCCATGACTAGAAACTATCACAACACCACACAGCACAAAAACAATAAACTGTAGCACTGCCCGAACATTATGACAAGTACCTAATAGCTGGATGTCCACCACTGGCACGTATAACAGCGACGAAGTATCGTGGCATGGGAACAACGAGGCCTTGATTGGTCGCTTGAGGGAGCTGTGACCATATCTGCACACACAAGTCACCTAATCTCGTAAATTCCGGCAGGGGGACGATGAGCTCCGACGGCACGTTCAGTCGCATCCCAGATGTGTTCGATCGGGTTCAGATCTGTCGAGTTGGGGGGGAGGGGGACATCGCATCAACTGGAACTCGCCAGAAAGTCTTGGCCTTGTGACACGACGCATTATTGTGTTGAAAAATGCCACTGCCTTCGGGAAACATGATCGTCGCGAAGAGGTGTAGTGGTCTGCAACCATTGTACGATACTGCTTGGCCATTATGGTCCCCTGCACTAGCTCCATTGGACCCGTGGATGCCTACGTGAATGTTCCCCGGAGCATAATGAAGCCGCCGCCAGCTTGCCTTCGTCCCACAGTACTGGTGTCAAGGAGCTGTTCTTCTGGAAGACGACAGAATCGCACCCTCCTGTAGGCAAGATGAAGAGGTATCGGGATTCATCAGATCATGCAACGCTCTGGCATTGCGCCATCATGGTCACGTGCCCATTCCAGTAGCAGCCGCCGCTGTCGTCGTGTTAACATTGGCACATGCATGCGTCGTCGGCTTGTAATGGTACTTGAATTGCGTAACCGTTACGGCACCTCAACTCAGCCTCTTGATACCAGCGATATTCTACTGTGTTTCTGTTAACTACTTAACATATTTCTGAGAAAACATTCAGATTTGATTTCATTTGTGATACATCGATATGTTTATATTGCAATGATATTATTATTATGTGTATTCGTTCTTTTGCCACTATGATCTTTGTCGTACTTGCAACTCTGATTTTTGGGCGCGTAAGTGATTATTAGTTGTTAGAGAGTCGGACCTTGAAGAAAGTCAAGTCTTGAACGTCATGTTCGAAAGACGCATAACGTAGTCAGCTTATAAAATGTGAACTTTGTCAGTGAGGAAGATGTTTTCAAGTATGTTTTGTATTGTGAAGTGATGTTTTGTGTGTTACGTGATATTGCAATAAAAGCAATTAAAAGGAAGTGTAACTTACATTCGGAGTGCTGATTATTTTTTTACATCACCATTGTGCTAACTTTGAAAGGTTTAATCTTCAAGAATGGTTTGTGAAGCGCATCTACAAAACTTTTGAATATAGCAGAATAAAACCTAGGCCTTTTTGCATCCGAGCTTGGAATCATCACCACCTAGATTTTCGACGATTGAGCCATGATTTTACAACGAGACCAGCGTTGGAAACACGAAAAGATGAGTGCCTAGTTTATTGATTATTACATGAAATGACTCTATTAACTGTGCTCTAATGACACCTACCACATAATAACTTAATTGTTGCCCGAAAATGCAGTATTTAGCACCGTGAGCAACACCACAATCGTTATTAAATTTTGACCTTTGTTGTGGTAGGGTTGTTAGAGGCTGCGGAAATCTATCGTTAGCAGTGTTAGTGCGCTGTGCGTTCTTACCCACTTTTACTCTGTGCAACATTGAAGTCTGATGTTTGTTCCACCACAGTTGGGCCGCCTGTCGTGTTTTACCAGTCAGCCCAGTCTACGACGTCCGACATCTGTAACGAGGGGTGGCCGCCCAACCAAACGACGTCTGGACGTGGTTTCGCCACGAGTTGAAGACACTCACCACCTCACTCCTCGAAAACCCGACAAATTATGCAGTTTCCGAAATGTTCGAGCAGAGCCTCCGAGTTATTACAATCTGCTCTCGGTCAAACTCAGATCGCGCGCCTTCCCCGTTCTTCACACAGGCAGCAAACTCACTGGTACTACATGCACCATGCGTGTGTCTGATTAGCAATCATTCCTCGCCGAGTGACGCTGCTATCGCCTGGACGGGTTTATATTGATGGTAGGTCACTGGTCATAATGTTCTGGCTGATCAGTGTACATTAAATTCAATTGCAAGTAAGAACAGAACTGATTAACAGAACAATAACTGAGGTCACGTAGGCCAACAATGTACAGCGGCTACTCTTGCCTAAAATGGGAGGCCGGCAGTAGTAGCCGAGCGGTTCTAGGCGCTTCAGTTTGGAACCGCGCGACCGCTGCGGTCGTAGGTTCGAATCCTGCCTCGGGCACGGATATGTGTGATTTAGGTTAGTTAGATTTAAGTAGTTCTGGGGGACTGATGACCTCAGATGTTAACTCCCATAGTGCTCAGAGCCATTCGAACCATTTGAACCTCTCTCATCCGACCTTGCAGCAGCGCTGACGTCGATGAGTAGGCATGGCTTCAGGTTTCGCCTCAACTTGTCACTCAAGCCATTTGGCAACACAACAGAGGCAATGTCTACACGTTTTCGTGTGTAGAGTTACTGGTCTACACGTTTTTCGTCATTTAATCTGTTTTTTTTGTCTCATTGTTTAGTAATGCGAAAAAGTAAGTGACCCTTATGGTCAAATTGCAACAAGAATAAAGATTTTTGATATTGTGTAATGACAATAACAATGAATGTGTTTATCGCACACTACAGGGTGTCTGATAAGTCACTTCCTATTTTTAAACATTTATAATTTCTTTACATGAACAAAATTTCTTAGAACTACGTATGTTAAAATCGCCACTCCTTGAGCTTATGGTTAAAATCATTTTTTTCTTTTGTTCAAATGGTTCAAATGGCTCTGAGCACTATGGGACTTAACATCTGAGGTCATCAGTCCCCTAGAACTTAGAACTACTTAAACCTAGCTAACCTAAGGACATCACACACATCCATGCCCGAGGTAGGATTCGAACCTGCGACCGTAGAGGTCACGCGGTTCCAGACTGAAGCGCCTAGAACCGAACGGCCACACCGGCCGGCATTTCTTTTGTCTCCGGTTGTAAAATGCCGCCTGTCTTGACTATGGAAGAACGAGTCAAAATAGCAGCTCATTAGGGGGAGCCTATCAGTTACACGAGGCGATTTTGGCCTATTTCGACCCCCACCCCCCTTGGTGAGATGTCGTGAAAATTGCGTAGATTCCCTGCCCCCGCCACCTCCCACCCCCCCCCCCCCCCCCACACACACACACACACACACACAATCTAACGTGAGATTGTTTTTAAAATGCGGTGGTTAGCACACTGGACTCGCATTCGGGAGGATGACGGTTCAATCCCGTGGCCGGCCGTGCGGATTTAGGTTTTTCGTGATTTTCCTAAATCGCTGCAGACAAATGCCGAGATGCTCTCTTCCAAAGGGAATGGCCGGCTTCCTTCCCCATCACTGACATACCGGCTCTAATGACATCGATATCCATGGGACGTTAAACGAATTCTTCCCACTTTCCTTCCTTTAAAATGCGTATATATAGTGTAATCTGAGTTTTATTGGGTTGGACTTATTTCAAAAACATAATTTTCTTGATCATTGCTATTGAAATTAGTTAAAATGTAAATGTCGTGTGACTAGGGCCTCCGATCGGGTAGGCCGTTCGTCGGGTGCAAGTCTTTCGATTTAACGCCACTTCGACGACTTGCGCGTCGATGGGGATGAAATGATGATGATGATTAGAACAACACAACACCCAGTCCCTGAGCGGAGAAAATATCCGACCCAGGCGGGAATCGATTTTTTTGTTCGTTGCGTTTGGTATGGGCGGACGTCACAGGACATCCGTTCAAGTTGATCGTTGATTCCTTTACTCAGTTTTTTTATTACAGAGGGCCACAGCTTCTCTGACCGAACACGCTGAGCTACCGTGCCGGCTTTTTTATTGTTCGTTCAATTCGTTCGGGCGGACGTCCAATGACACCCGTTCAGGTTCTTCGTCGATCCGCCTGTGGTGCGAGTGCAAAAGTGGTGGAGGACTGAACGAGGGATTCATGCAACATTAGATGCATAAACAGTTAAAATTGCCATTAGTAACAACAGGGAGTGTTGCCGATGTAAGATGATCAGGAAGACCACGAACTTCGAGGACACCAGAGAATGTTGACAGAGTTAGTGAAATGTTCTCGAGGTGCCCTAAGAAATCACAGCGTCAAGAAATCCTGCGAAAGTGGTCTTTCACGTTACGCAGTAGCAACTATTCTTAATAAAGGTGTCACTTTTACGGCGTGGAAGCCACATCATGTGCAGCAATTGTTTTGCTGATGACTGTGACAGAGGAATCGAGATTGGAGAAATTTTCTTGGGTTGTAAGATGACTGGCCTGAACTTTTTGAGCATTCGTGGACTGATTAACCAGTTTTCCGCAATGGAGCATTTGTAAGTATCCATGTGCAGTTACTGGGCAGCAGAAAACCCACATAAATGTGCTAAAAAAGCACGGGGGCGTCCGAAGGCGACGGTATGGGGCTAACGTGGAGGCTTGAAATGATTTTAAACACAACCTCAAGATGTGGTGTTTCTAATAGAAGTGGTTATAAGAAAACTGGTTCATAAATAAAGAAATGATAACTGTTTAAAAAGAGGGAGTGACTTATCAGAGGCCCTGTATACGTACTGTAGAATTTTCTGTTGCACATGAAGGGAAGGATGATATTAAAGACTACGTGAAAACAGCTAAACATAGGGGCAGTGTTAATGCTACTGTTCCAGCAAACATAAGAGATATATAGTCATCATCTGAAGTGTGCTGCTAAAAAGGCTAAATTTTCTTACCTCACTACTAGACCTGAAATGTTTCAAAACATCAGACTGCACATCTAAACTGCTTAAAAAGATTTCTGACCCAATATTTTCGTCCGCTAGAATCAAAATCTAGACAGTTATTGTTAAAATTATTTCGCCATTTACATTTGATAATGTGTTGAGTTCACTAGGAAAACTTGCAGAAACGGGTAGACTCTCAGTGTCTAGTGTCAAACATCTGCTAAATGATAAGAGTCAGTCCACAACTTTCTTGCTGTGAATTTTTGTGATGTGACTGAAACAAACAAACTTGAAAAAAAAGTCATATCTGGTGAAAGATACAACCGAATAAACTTTAAGGTTTCAGTAAACTGTTAACACTTCCTAAGTAATTTCTAAAATATGTCCTGGGTTGGACTGAAAAAAATATGGTAATATGTAGTGAGTTGGACCCAGAAAATACGGTAAGCTTAGTTATATAGTCATGTCCAGACTTATAAGGTGGTCTTACAGTGTTTGAAAAATTTCATATGCCTCAATGCACAGAAGAATGCAGTATTGCATCCAAATGCAAGCAAGACGGTATAAGTGTACAGTAAATTGATACCTATAACTAGCGGAAGCAGTACTGCATTTCTAGCTAACGAGGGGAACACGAGAAGTGCCATGACCCCACTTTGCAGAATATTCACTCTGTGGAACACGGGTCAAAATAAGTGGACACGTGTCTCGCCTTAGCAATAGAGACTAGAGCGGTTTTGAGAAAAAGAGCCGGCCGGTTTGGCCGTGCGGTTCTAGGCGCTACAGTCTGGAACTGCGCGACCGCTACGGTCGCAGCTTCGAATCCTGCCTCGGGCATGGATGTATGTGATGTCCTTAGGTTAGTTAGGTTTAAGTAGTTCTAAGTTCTAGGGGACTGATGACCTCGGAAGTTAAGTTCCATAGTGCTCAGAGCCATTTTAACCATTTTTTGAGAAAACAACTGTCAGAGTTTTAAAGGTACTTTATATAGCTTTTAGCGAATAAACGGGTCAGCTGAAGAGGTAACACTGGGGCTAGCTTCGCGGCTTCCCACTTTGTGGTCCGTGTTCAAAACTCGCTTATTATTTTGATTTTGGTTTTTCATTTATTTATCCCTGTCCATAGAAGATTAATTAACAAATGTTTTACAGTGAATATTGTGACAATATCGTCCTTATTCGTCTTCTGACTGCATGTATGGTGGATGAATAAAAAAAAAATAATTGAATGCAAAAATAATTTGAGAATTACAAAAATGGTTCAAATGGCTCTGAGCACTATGGGACTTAACTGCTGAGGTCATCAGTCCCCTAGAACTTAGACCTACTTAAACCTAACTAACCTAAGGACATCACACACATCCATGCCCGAGAAAGGATTCGAACCTGCGACCGTAGCGGTCCCGCAGTTAAAGACTGAAGCGCCTAGAACCGCTCGGCCACACCGGCCGGCGACGTATTACATAATGGAACCAACCCTTATCTGGAAATATTTTTAGGGAGTGACGTAGCAAAGAGGTACAATGCTTCATTTGCTTTAAAAGACTAAATATTCGTCTGCCATTTGTATGAAATAAAAAAAGTGGAAGAAAATTGTGGTAACAGTAAAATATTAAAAACTTATCTACAATTAATTGCCGGCCGGTGTGACCGTGCGGTTCTAGGCGCTTCAGTCTGGAACCGCGTGACCGCTACGGTCGCAGGTTCGAATCCTGCCTCGGGCATGAATGTGTGTGATGTCCTTAGGTTAGTTAGGTTTAAGTAGTTCTAAGTCTAGGGGACTGATGACCTCAGATGTTAAGTCCCATAGTGCTCAGAGCCATTTGAACCATTTATCAGTCCCCTAACTAACCTAAGGTCATCACACAGACCCATGCCCGAGGCAGGATTTGAACCTGCGACCGTAGCAGCCGTGTGGTTCCGGACTGAAGCGCATAGAACCGCTCGATCATAGCGGCCTGCCCAAATAGTGGTATCATCCTCGATTGCTACATGATTTTTGGGCAGATTTTCAAAAAAGTTAACATCAGTAGGAGAATACAGATGATGTTTTGTAGTATTCAGTCACTTAGCAGTGAATGGTGGACAGACTGTTTACTTTTATTTGCCTATTTAATTTAATGTTTTGATTCTATTTGTCGTGAATCTGAGGAGATCAAAAATTTTCAATCTTTGTTCGATTTCTGTATTTAGTGCTGGAAATAACATGAATAAAAAACACTAAATCGCTTATTTCAGAAACTGGTTGTTTTGAATGGCGTTGACAGCCAGGTTAAACCGGCATGGAAAAAACCGATACAACCGAAAATCAGTTGTTTCAGCGATAACCGCCATCCCCTATATGATGATGATGAGGTCCCATACTCCGAGGAGCAGCGTATGGGACGATGCAGGAGACCCGCACCGCAGACTAGGCAAAGTCCTTGCGGAGGTGGTTTGCCATTGCCTGCCTCCGACCGTAATGGGGATGAATGATGATGATGAAGACGGCACAACAACACCCAGTCATCTCGAGGCAGGTAAAATCACTGACGCCGCCGGGAATCGAACCCGGGACCATGCATACACCATGCGCAGCAAGACACTGCGGTGGTTAAAGTAATCATCGTGTTCACGACGGCTGTAGTTACTCTCAATATCAGACGGCACATGGCCAAATGAAGGGGGTAAAGAAATGAACCAGCAAAATAACAGACCAAAATCTTTAACATTGCGGATTTGATGCGGAATTCTTGAGCATGTTCTAATTTCGAATACAATAAATGGCCTTCAGTAAGAAAATCTTATGTCCACAAATCAGCAACGATTTAGAAAGCATCGCTCGTATGAGACTGTGATCACAGTTTTCTCACGTGATATCATGCGAATCATGGATGAAGGGCAACAGGCAGATTCCATATTCCTAGATTCCCGCAAAGCGTTCGATACGGTGCTCACTGCAGAGTGTTAACGAAGGTTTTCAGATATGTGAGTGATTCGACTATTTCCTAAGTGACAGAAACCAGAATGCTGTTCTAGACGGCGAGTGTTCATAAGATACATAACCAACACGGATTCAGAAAATATAGTTCTTGTGCAACACAGCTAGCTCTTTATTCCCATGAAGTAATGAGTGCTGTCGACAAGGGATCTCAGATCGATTCCATATTCCTAGATTTCCAGAAGGCTTTTGATACCGTTCCTCACAAGCGACAATTAATCAAATTGCGAGCATATGGAGTATCGTCTCAGTTGTGTGACTGGATTCGTGATTTCCTCACAGAGAGGTCACAGTTCGCAGTGACAGTAAATCATCGAGTAGAACAGAAGTGATATCTGGCGTTCCGCAAGGTAGTGTCATAGGCCCTCTGCTGTTCCTGATTTACATAAGTGATCTAGGTGATAACCTGAGCAGCCCCCTTAGATTGTTTGCAGATGACGCTGTAATTTACCGTGTAGTAAAATCATCAGACGATCAATTCCAATTACAAAATGATCTAAAGAGAAGTTCTGTATGGTGCGAAAAGTGGCAATTGGCACTAAACAGAGAAAAGTGCGAAGTCATCCACAAGGGTACTAAAAGAAATCCGATAAATTTTGGGTATACGATAAATCGCACAAATCTAAGGGCTGTCAATTCGACTAAATACCTAGGAATTACAATTACGAGAAACTTAAACTGGAAAGACCACACAGGTAATATGGGGGGGGGGGGGGGAGGGCGAAACAAAGACTGCGCTTTGTTGGCAGAACACTTAGAAGATGCGACAAACCCACTAAAGAGACAGCCTTTGTCCGTCCTCTGCTGGAATATTGCTGCTTGGTATGCTGCGAGTTGGGGTGGCAGCCACTGAAACAAAGGCGATTTTCTTTGCGGCGAGATCTATTAACGAAATTTTAATCACCAACTTTCTCTTCCGAAAGCGAAAATATTTTGTTGACACCCGCCTATGTAGGGAGAACTGATCATCATAATATAATATGAGAAATCAGAGCTCGTGCGGAAAGAATTAAGTGCTCCTTTTCCCCACGCGCCATTCGAGAGTGGAATGGTAGAGAAGTAGTATGAAAATGGTTCGATGAACTCTCTGCCAGGCACTTAAGTGTGAATTGCGGAGTAACCATGTAGATGTAGATGAGACGGTGGTATCTTCAGGAATTCCCCAGGAAGCGTGATAGGACCGCTCTTGTTTTCCATGTACAAATGATCTGACGGACAGCTTGAACAGCTATCTGCGGCTGTTTGCTGATACGCTGTAGTGTACTGGAAGGTGTTGAGTGGCCGTAGGAGGATAAAAGATGCCTTAGGTAAAATTTCTAGTTGGTCTGATGAATGCAGAAAAATGTAGAGAAATGTTAAGTTAATCGAGATGAACAGGAGTAACAATCCCGTAATGTTCGAATACAGCATTAGTAGTGTGCCGCTTGACACAGTCATGTCGATTAAATATCTAGTTGTAGCGTTGCAGAGCAAAATGCAACGAGCATGTAAGGATTATGGCAGGGAAGGCGCAGGATTGACTTCGGTTTATTGGGAGAATTTAAGGCAAATGTAGTTCATCTGTAAACAAGACCGGATATAGTAATGTGAACCATTCTTGAGGGCTGCGCGAGTGTTTGGGATCCGCACCAGGTCGGATTGAAGGGAGAAAATGGTTCAAATGGCTCCGAGTACTATGGGACTTAACTTCTGAGGTCATCAGTCCCCTAGAACCTAGAACTACTTAAACCTAACTAACCTAAGGACATCACACACATCCATGCCCGAGGCAGGATTCGAACCTGCGACCGTAGCGGTCGCGCGGTTCCAGACTGGAGCGCCTAGAACCGCTCGGCCACCCTGGCCGGCTTGAAGGAAGATATCGATCCAATTTGGAGGGCTGCTACATTTACTGGTAGGATGGAACAACACGCGAGTATTACGGAAATGTTCCGTGGACACAAATGGGAATCCCTGGAAGGTAGATGACGCTCTGTTCGCGAATGCTGTTCTATATTCACAGAGATGCAAAGCAGGTACTTTTTGCAAATGATACAAGTATAGCTAACACACCCAACAGACAAGAATTAACTGGTGAAATTTTAAACGATGTTTTTCAATCATTAAGTGGTTCTCCGCAAATGCGCTCTCATTAAACTTTGACAAAACACAGTATATACAGTTCCACAAAGTAAATGGAATGATACCATTAATAAATATAGACTTCGATCAGAAATCGGTAGCTAAGGTACAATATTCAAAATTTCTAGGTGTATGCATTGATGAGGGGTTGAACTGGAAAAAACACACTGAGGATCTGCTGAAACGTTTGAGTTCAGCTACTTACGCTATCAGGGTCATTGCAAATTTTGGCGATATACATCTGAGTAAATTAGCTTACCACTCCTATTTTCATTCTCTGCTTTCGTATGGCATCATATTCTGGGGTAACTCATCATTGAGTAAAAGAGTGTTCATTGCACAAAAGCGTGTAATCAGAATAATTGCTGGAGCTCATCCAAGATCATCCTGCAGACACTTATTTAAAGAGCTAAAGATCTTCACTGTAGCCTCACAAAATATATATATATATATATATATATATATATATATATATATATATATATATATTCACTTATGAAATTTGTTATTAACAATCCGAACGAATTCAAAAGTAATAGCAGTGTACATGGCTACAACACTAGGAGAAAGGATGATCTTCACTACTCAAGGTTAAATCTAACTTTGGCTCAGAAGGGGGTAAATTATGCTGCCACAAAAGTCTTTGGTCACTTACCTAATAGCATCAAAATTTGACAGATAGCCACTGTGGTGTCACCGCCAGACACCACACTTGCTAATTGGTAGCCTTTAAATCGGCCGCGTTCCGTTAGTATACGTCGGACCCTCGTGTCCCCACTATCAGTGATTGCAGACCGAACGCCACCACACGGCAGGTCTAGTCTAGAGAGACTCCCTAGCATTGCTAGAGATGGTTCACTGTCTACATACGCTCTCATTTGCAGAGACGACAGATTAACATAGCCTTCAGCTACGTCATTTGCTACGACCTAGCAAGGCGCCATATTCAGTTACTATAAGTAATATCTTCAAGACTGTATTCTGAACAGATAATATTGTGACTCATGTACCGTCAAGAGCGACGCTCATCATTAATGGATTAAAGTTAAGTATCAAACTAATTATGTCCGCTTTCTGAAATCTCATTCCTTGTCATGTTCCAGACCTCACGTCAGTATAGTTCCTCCCTGCTCACGCCAGCCTGCGTGAGCTAAAACGCGTGCATTTCGGCCTCCACTCGTAACACGGTGTTGGCTCTTCTGCTAACAGAAAAGCCACCATATAGCATTTAAAAGGAAATTAAAAGAATTTCTTAATGGCAACTCCGTCTACTCATTAGATGAATTTTTGGATATAGTAAGTGCGTAATTTCCCAACTCCCACAAAAAAATTTAAATATTGAGTGTCATGTAATATTTTGTGTAATGTAATATCTTGTATAGACGCCTTTTATTAACCTGACACGTTCCACATCATTACGAAGTGTCGTATTCATGATCTATGGAACAAGTACTAATCTAATCTAATCTTATCTAGTATCGACGTTTGCAACTGACTGCTGAACGATTCTGCTGACGCCAACGTACATTACGCGTTAAGGACTGCGAAGACAGGAGAAATTATAGTTTTTCCGTCGCTCTGTTATCGAGTGGAACAGGAAAGGAAATGACTAGCAGTGGTACAAGGTACCCTCCGCCATGCACCACACGTTGACTTGCGGAGCGTCTATGTATATGTAGGCCT
This sequence comes from Schistocerca piceifrons, assembly GCF_021461385.2. Taxonomy (NCBI): domain Eukaryota; kingdom Metazoa; phylum Arthropoda; class Insecta; order Orthoptera; family Acrididae; genus Schistocerca; species Schistocerca piceifrons. The sequence goes on from NC_060146.1 coordinate 43,945,137, forward strand.
TTGGCATTCTTAGGTGGCGTCTTATCTTGAAAACGTGGAAAATCTGGATTTTCTGGGGAACTGAATTTACTATAAAAGTCAATCCGGGAACTGTGGGACACTCTAGGAGTTGCAGTGTTCGTTTACGAAAACCAGTATCCAAAGCAATTTTGTTACAAGTCATTCTGAGAATATGCCTCAAAACTAATTAGTTGTGCAGTCACGTAAGGAAAGGGGAAAAAGTGCATTGAATTGTTGTAATGTTTGTTGCTGGGTCGTGGATAGCTATGAAGCGTTCGCGGACCTCGGGAAACTTCGTGAGTTCTCGGTCTCTAGATCCGTTTCTTATTGCTACTTTGAGTGCGACGGAGTGCAACGTGTGCGTGGAAATTTGTCGCGTAGCTGTGAGTCCCTCATTCACGCAAAAGGAAGGTACGTTTTTTTTTTAAATTTTATAAAAAATATAAATACTGACCTATATTTGCAGGCACACGTTTCGTAGACCAATTCAAAATAAATGCAGCGTTTACAAACACTCTATTATATGCATAGCATAGCGAAACATCGATAAGAATTACAGGGAAAGTGTAAGAACGTATTTCTTACATGCTTTATAGGCGTTCTATATGAATCTCCTTGGTCACATGGACGAAACCTATGTGATAACCAATTACACAACGTATATTCTGAAGCTTATGCTGAACCACCGAGGCCAGCGCTTTGTAAATGCGCGTTTTGAGTTTTGGAAATGTTTTCGGTAAGGGTGGCACAAGGTCAACTTCAGTGCGTCAAGTCAGGAGATCTAGGAGGGAAAGAGCAGAAAACAGAGTTGTTACGTCCATTCTGCTTATTTTATTTTCCATGTTCAACGGGAAGCAATACTGCCTTGATACACGCACGAGTTTCTTATGCTAATTCACTTTCTAAATTCGTGTGCAATTCAAGACACGCGTCCTCATTCGTGCGCTGATTGATAATTGCTGATTGAGCGCTACAAATCTGTGTTTGTTTTGGGGCACTTTGTATGTGTTATGGCCAATAAAGTCTTCAAGTACTACTTCTGTTATATAGGATATAAATGAAATTACATTCAGAGATGTACACGCTATGTAAGATAATCAACAAACTAGGTACATGTAAAATTATGATTGCGTATTTATATACGTATATATACATTATGACTGCGTATTTATATAAAATCAGTGTTTTTTTAGCAGCTTTTCATGAATTCGTATTTGGCTGTTCGTCCTGACTGAACCTTTCCGTTGCTGCTCTCTTTGCGACCAGCGATCGATATGGGTTGTACATAAATTTTTCGAGATCTTCGTCTATTATTTTTTTCGACAGTAAATAGCATAAAATTTGATAGAGTCTGTAACTTCGACAAATCAGTTCCAATCTTGGTGACAATTTGTGTATGTTCATCATTTGAATTCCTTTCCAAGATATCTGTAATTCTTTGCCACTGACCTTTAATATTCTGAACTCCATTGTAGAGTTTTCATTAGTGACAGTCATGCTGGTTTCTTCTCGATTAACTGGAAGTTTAGATGTGTCTGCTACTTTATCTGGTATAATAGTCAGTCTGGTTGCTTTCGTACTTGCACTTCGTTTACCCGTAATATTTTCGAAGAATGACTCTAAAACTGGTCACCCAGAGCGTATTTTCCTTTTTTTTCCCGTCACCACATGAATTGTTTACAAATTCGGCTCCCTGTTCCACATGAAACAATCATATGTTGCCATTCCAAAATCAAGAACGGACAGATGTCTTCTCTTTAATGAAGGAATTGCATTGTCATCCACGGATACAATATCTTTAATGCTGCTACTTCGTTGGCAAAATTTTTCATATGCTAACGTAATATTTCTCGCTCTTCCATAGGAAATCTCAATCAAACTTTTCATGTGGTATGCTTCAAAGATTTTCGCGATAAAGTTTGCAAACGCGTACATATTAAAAACTTTACAGCGCTGCAGTAGAGCATATTTAAAAATTCATATTTGTTATTTGTATGAAGACAGCGGTACGATATTCTGAACACCACTCCTCACCCTGTCCTCACAAATTTGTTAGGTGTTTTTCCAGCCTTTTCCTTTTTCTTCACCTTTTCCTCATCGTAATATTAATACGTGAACACGAAAACTGATGCACCGATTTTTAATATTATTTGCACAAGGATGTCAATGATCCTTATATGACTCGAGAAGTACTTTACCATTGATGCTCACAAAGAAAAAAATAACACATGTTTGTAGTCGTTAAGAGTGGTAAAAGGAAGTAGAAGCTTCCACATCCATAACACTCATCTCTATCAAGCATTAAAATCTCCAGTGCCTGAACATCGAAAATTGTTGACGTACCAATCTCTGCACTGCGCACCGAATTTGTGCTATGGTTGGAATGGCACACGAAAGTAATAAGAGTTCGAGAAATCGCATTCTGTGGTTTTTATGTTTACACAGTCCATCTGCAGTAAAACATTAATTCCAGGCAGCTAGAATGTGACAACTGCAAGGTCCATGATGTCAGCAGTGAAAATCAACATATCGTGGTAAAGACGTCTGTAAATAACTTTAATTATTGGCGACTTTATTTTGCTTATTGTTCTGAAAGAGTACTGTCTGGTCATTTGCTGCCATTACCAGAAAACTTGAAGTAAGTTCCCAATTTTTAATTTCTTCATTTTAAATAACTACGAATTCTGACTTCCCTTATTACGCGTGAACTATAGAGTATGGGTAGAAGGAGAATGCCATCGGGTCGGCATGGAAGACGCAGAACTAGACACAGTTTCTACATCTACATCTACATCCATACTCCGCAAGCCACCTGACGGTGTGTGTTGGAGGGTACCCTGAGTACCTCTATCGGTTCTCCCTTCTATTCCTGTCTCGTATTGTTCGTGGAAAGAAGGATTGTCGGTATGCTTCTGTGTGGGCTCTAATCTCTCTGATTTTATCCTCATGGTCTCTTCGCGAGGTATACGTAGGAGGGAGCAATATACTGCTTGACTCTTCGGTGAAGGTATGTTCTCGAAACTGTATCAAAAGCCCGTACCGAGCTACTGAGCGTCTCTCCAGCAGAGTCTTCCACTGCAGTTTATCTATCATCTCCGTAACGCTTTCGCGATTACTAAATGATCCTGTAACGAAGCGCGCTGCTCTTCGTTGGATCTTCTCTATCCTCTTCTATCAAACCTATCTGGTACGGATCCCACACTGCTCAGCAGTATTCAAGCAGTGGGCGAACAAGTGTACTGTAACCTACTTCCTTTGTTTTCAGATTGCATTTCCTTAGGAGTCTTCCAATGAATCTCAGTCTGGCATCTGCTTTACCAACGATCAACTTTATATGATCATTCCATTTTAAATCACTCCTAATGCGTACTCCCAGATAATTTATGGAATTAACTGCTTCCATTTGCTGACTTGCTATATCTATATATATAAAACAAAGTCGGGTTTCTTACAACACTTATAACTCGAGATCTGCTGGACCAATTTTCATGGTTTTTGATTTGTTGGATTTGTCTCCGCCCCGAATAGCAGAATACATCTTAAAAATAATGAAAAATTGACGAATAAAAATTTTCATGGTTTTTGATTTGTTGGATTTGTCTCCGCCCCGAATAGCAGAATACATCTTAAAAATAATGAAAAATTGACGAATACTTGAAAAATGCGTTATTTTCCCTAAAAGTTCTTTAGTTTCGGAGCTGTCAAATTTTTTTGTCAAAATCTGTAAGTAATGATTGACATTTATGCATGTGTTCATAAACTATTTAAAATGGATGAATAAACTATTATGTGTATTTTTTTTAAAAAAAAGATTGAAAAATATTACGCGTGCGTTCAGAAATGTTAGACGGATGCCGTACGGCTCACTCAGCGTTAAAATTGCCATTAAACCTTCAAACTACTGAACAACCGACATGTAACATTTCGAGACACTCCGCAATGGCCAAAGTTTTAGTAGCATCAAAAATCATCATATGGGATGAATGCACAATGGCGCACAAACGCGCATTGGAAGCACTAGACCGAACATTAAAAGATCTGCGCAATGACTCGAGATGTTTTGGTGGTTCAATGATTTTATTATCTGGCGATTTCCGACAAACACTACCAGTAATTCCAAGATCTACTGCTGCCGACGAAATAAACGCTTGCCTCAAAGCATCAAATCTGTGGCGATATGTAAACAAAGTTCAACTGTCTGTAAATATGAGAGTTGCATTGTTGAACGATCTATCTGCTGATGATTTCTCGAAGCAATTGCTGACTATCGGTAATGGCCGTGTTCCTGTTGACGAATCGAGCGGTTTGATTTCTTTTCCTCCAAATTTTTGCAATCTCGTCTCATCAAAAGACGAGCTTATCAACAAAGTATTTCCGGATATCATTGCTAACCACAAAAATACTAAATGTTTAAGTGAGCGAGCAATTTTGGCGGCTAAAAATAAAGATGTAGATGACCTCAGTTTTATAATTCAAAATCAAATCGTAGGTACTCTATTCATTCAAATCTATCGACTGTGTAACAAACGAAGAAGAAGCCACTAATAATCCAACTGAATTTTTGAACTCCTTGGATGTGCCTGGTTTACCACCGCACAATTTACAACTGAAGGTTGGCTCGGTAGTCATCATGCTTAGAAATTTAAACCAACCAAAACTGTGCAATGGAACGCGTTTGGTGATAAGAAAACTGATGAGCAATGTGATTCACGCGTCGATACTTAAAGGAAAATTTAAAGATGAGGAAGTTCTTATTCCAAGGATTCCGATGATCCCAACAGATATGCCCTTTGAGTTTAAACGAATTCAATTCCCGATTCGTCTTGCCTTCGCCATGACGATCAACAAATCACAGGGCCAGTCCTTGACTATTTGTGGCCTTAATCTAGAAAATGCGTGTTTTTCTCATGGTCAATTGTACGTGGCATGCTCACGTGTCGGCAAACCATCCGCATTATTTGTTCTTGCGCCTGACCAAAAAACAAAGAATGTCGTTTACCACAAGGTGCTTGAATAAAAATCCGATTAATGAATTAATCAGAGTGTATCCCAACCTGCACAACATAGTTTTCAATGATTTTTTTCTGACATGTGTTTGAAATCCTTAATTATTATTATTATTTTAATTTTTATTCTCATTCTGTATGTATTCATCATCATTCATCAAAATAAAATACTTTTGTATTTCTATCTATATTAATATTATTTTGTATCATTGTATTACGTTCATCAGAGCCTAAATTAGTTCAGCTAAAAGGTAACACGACATTCATTGACTGTTAGGCGGTACGAAGTTCGCCGGGTCAGCTAGTTGTAGCTAAATGATAAGGGATCTTTCTTTCTATGTATTCGCAGCACATTACACTTGTCTACATTGAGATTCAATTGCCAATTTGCTTAAAAGTAATAGCAATGTGGACATTCATAATGATAATGCATTTATTTTATTTCACGATTAATACAGTGGAAATTCGCTTAACGAGCACCTCCCATAACGTGCAATTCGCATAAGGATCAAAACAAATTGTAAAAAAATGACTCGCCTAACGAACTGTTTCGCATAACAAGTGACGTCGATTTAGTGTGACGTCGCGCGGGGCGGGGAAAACGTTCAACAATATGAACACCTTTCATTGTCGGGTGAGGCATACGGATAATGTCTTTAGTACGTACTGCAACCTGAGTTTAACACTTTTTCTGCTATCATCTTGGTGTAGCTTGTGATCACACATTTTTCTAAACTCGTGTTCACACAGTCGTTCTTTGTGTGCAAATTTTAATAACCTTCGTAGGAATCTCCCCGAAGATAAAGCCGCAAGACGACGATCATGAGAGAAAGATAATGACCTTAGAAATGAAACGTAAAATCATTGAAAAGCGCGATCGTGGTGTGAGCGTTGCTGGTTCAGCACGCACAACAATCGGTTTACATCAACTATTTGCACTATCCTCGAGAAAAAAAAGGACAAAATGCTTTAAAGGGAGTATCTAAACAACGGCTTCGTATTGTGCTCCGTATATCAGTAAATGAAAAGCAATTGGAAGGCAACACTATTCTTGAGAAGGCGAGAATGATTTTCGCCGACCTCGGTAAGAAGACGCCAGGATCACCAGCGGCCGAAGAAGTGTTCAAGGGAAGCCGTGTGTTCGAGAAATTTAAGGGAAGATCCCCGGCATCCATAGCATTTTGAGGCACGGCGAAGCAGCCAACTCCGACACAAAGGTAGCAGAGAACTTCATCAGCAGCTTCAAGTTGCTCCTAGATTCTGAGGGTTATCTGCCGCAACAGGTTTTTAATTGTGACGAGAAGATGGGTCTATTCTGAAAAAAGATACCGAAGCGTAACTTCGTAACAGCAGTGGAGAATGCACTGCCCGGTCACTAGTCAATGAAAGACCGACTCGTACTGCTATTCTGTGCCAATGTAAGAGGTTATTTCAAAACTAAAATGCTGCCTGTTTACCATTCAGAAACTCAACGAGCCCTCAAAAAGTGTAAAGCCTAAAGAGCAGGTTAATTGTGATGTGGAGGTCCAACAACAAGGCTTCAGTGACACGTAATCTTTTTTTGTGATTGGTTCAATGAAGTGTTCGGCCCTCCGGTGAAAAAAATTTGCTTCACATGAATCTGCCACTCGATGTCTTGCTTGTTACGGACAACGATCCTGCCCATTCTCCAGCCCTACGAGACCAACTCCTTGAAGAATTTCAATTCATCAAGATCCAATTACTGCCTTCGTTACTCCAGCCTATGGATCAGCAGATTATTTCTAGCTTTAAGAAGCTCTATACTAAAGCACTCTTCGAGCATTGCTTTGAGTTGACTGAAGCTACCGATCCCATTATCGGAGGTTTTGAAATATCACTTCGACATCGTTGCCTGCGTCAAGATGATCGAAAAGGCGTAGGAAGGGGATGCCAAGAGAATTCTCACTTATTCTTGGATGAAACTTCGACCGGAGTGCGTTGTCGAATGTGACTCTGAGGCATTTGAATCAGTACCTGTGGAATCTTTAGTCAATTAGATTGCGTCTTTGGCTAAGGGCATGCGACTAGAAGTGAATAACAATGATACTGATGAGCTTCGGGCAGATCACAGGCAAGAAATGACCACCGAAGAGCTAATGGAGATGCAGTGTGTTTCGCAGCAGGAAGTTGTGGAGGGAAGTTCTTCAGAGGAGGAGGAGGCGGTAACAGCAGAGTGGGAATTTTCTGGTGCAATAAGAGAAATGTCGAAAGCATGGGAATCGGTTGCATCACACAGATTTATTTGACGATAAAGCTGTGTCGCATTTTCGCCAAGTTAAAGCGTCGGCAGAAACAAATGACTATAGATAGCTTCCTAGTAAAAACGAATAGTAAAGTACATAATACTGTATGCATAATTTTCTTTGAATAAATGGCATGGATAAGATAAAACTTTCAGTCCTTTTTCTGCACTGAACGCATTATCGTATTTTATATTAATTTATATTGGATAAATTGTTTCGCTTATCGCGTGTTTCGCACTACGAGTAAGATTCTAGAACGAATTATGCTAGTTGTGCGAGGTTAGGCCAATGAAACTTGTATAAATCGAAAGGGACTTTGCCGTAGATGTGCACAAAAAATCGGGTATATACATAGCCATTAGGACAGCTAAAAGGAAGTACACAAACACACACGTGAGAGAAGTTTTCCTTTGTCTCTGACATTGCTACCAACTTCAGTCACGCGTAACTAACAGATGCTATGGAAGAAACGAGACATGAAAATAACTTTCGGGAGGTTGCGTACTAGGAACGTTCATGTTTAAATGTTGCAGATAATTGATTTGCAGTAACATAAGCATACCGGGCAGATTCAGTGCGGCAACTGCTACGTCATTGATGTCAACCGTGGAAAACGAAACGTATAGATAACGGGGAAACCAATCGTTTTTTTATCAACGTCTTTTATTCACTTACTTTGATCTAAGAGTAAACGGAACTAACACTGTGTTCGTTTGCAGCCGTCACCACAAAATTTAGTGTGTTCCTAATTTCCAGTATCTTCATTTTAAGTAGCTACAACGTTCCTTATTATAAAGAAACTAGATTTGTTTTAGGCTATGCCTAGAAGAAGAATATTAAGGGGTTGGAGTGAAACACGAAGAGCTAGAGAGACACAGTTTTTGTGTAGAGAAAGTAATAGGAATAATTCAGATGTTGATAACGATAATTCTATTGTCGTTCTGAAAGATACATTTTAACGTACACTGAACATAATTCCAGATAATTTTGAGAACTGTAACTGCGGTTTGATGAATTTATAGTGCAGATTTTGTAATGCAAATCATTTCGCGTCTGACGTGAATTTATGCGATAGAATGACATTCACATTGTGTTGTCATAAGGGAGAAGTTAATTTACCGTCTTTAACTCAAAATTTATTTTCCAATGCAATATATTAAAGACTCCCTTCAAATGATCGAACATTTAAAAGAAAATCAAAGATTTATTTCAAGAATACACGTAGCTGCAATACAGTGTTTGCCAAGGATCAGTTCTGCGGCCAAAATTTCAGACACTAAGATACACTAAGTGATGAAAAGTATCCGGACACCTGGCAGAAAATGACTTACAAGTTCGTGGCGCCCTCTATCGGTAATGCTGGAATTCAATATGGTGTTGGCCCACCCTTAGCTTTGAAGGCAGCTTCCACTCTCGCAGGCATATGTTCAATCAGTGCTGGAATGTTTCTTGGGGAATGGCAGCCAATTCTTCACGGAATGCTGCACTGAGGAGAGGTATCGATGTCGGTCGGTGAGGTCTGGCATGAAGTTGTCGTTCCAAAACATCCCAGAGGATTCAGGTCAGAACTCTGAGCAGGCCAGTCCATTGAAGGTATGTTAATGTCCTGTAACCACCACGCCACAGACCGTGCATTATGAACAGGTGCTCGATCGTGTTGAAAGATGCAGTCGCTATCCCCGAATTGCTCTACAACAGTGGGAAGCAAGAAGGTGCTTAAAACATCAATGTAGGCCTGCGCTGTGATAGTACCACGCAAAACAGCAAGGGGTGCAAGCCACCTCCATGAAAAACACGACCACACCATAACACCACCGCCTCCGAATTTTACTGTTGGCACTACACACGCTGGCAGACGACGTTCACCGGCCATTCGTCATACCCACACCCTGACATCGGATCGCCACATCGTGTGCCGTGATTCGTCACTCCACACAACGTTTTTCCACTCTTCAGTCGTCCAATGTTAACGCTCCTTACACCAAGCGAGGCGTCGTTGTCATTTACCGGCCTGATGTGCGGCTTACGAGCAGCCGCTAAACCATGAAATCCAAATTTCCTTACCTCCCGCGAAACTGTCATAGTACTTGCAGTGGATCCTGATGCAGTTTGGAATTTCTGTGTGATGGTCTGGGTAACAAACAGACCCGAACTTTTCGAATCTGTATGTACAGAACAGGGAATCAGTGATCATAAGGCCGTTGCAGCATCCCTGAATATGGAAGTTAATAGGAATATAAAAAAAGGGAGGAAGGTTTATCTGTTTAGCAAGAGTAATAGAAGGCAGATTTCAGACTACCTAACAGATCAAAACGAAAATTTCTGTTCCGACACTGACAATGTTGAGTGTTTATGGAAAAAGTTCAAGGCAATCGTAAAATGCGTTTTAGACAGGTACGTGCCGAGTAAAACTGTGAGGGACGGGAAAAACCCACCGTGGTACAACAACAAAGTTAGGAAACTACTGCGAAAGCAAAGAGAGCTCCACTCCAAGTTTAAACGCAGCCAAAACCTCTCAGACAAACAGAAGCTAAACGATGTCAAAGTTAGCGTAAGGAGGGCTATGCGTGAAGCGTTCATTGAATTCGAAAGTAAAATTCTATGTACCGACTTGACAGAAAATCCTAGGAAGTTCTGGTCTTACGTTAAATCAGTAAGTGGCTCGAAACAGCATATCCAGACACTACGGGATGATGATGGCATTGAAACAGAGGATGACACGCGTAAAGCTGAAATACTAAACACCTTTTTCCAAAGCTGTTTCACAGAGGAAGACCGCACTGCAGTTCCTTCTCTAAATCCTCGCACAAACGAAAAAATGGCTGACATCGAAATAAGTGTCCAAGGAATAGAAAAGCAACTGGAATCACTCAATAGAGGAAAGTCCACTGGACCTGACGGGATACCAATTCGATTCTACACAGAGTACGCGAAAGAACTTGCCCCCCTTCTAACAGCCGTGTACCGCAAGTCTCTAGAGGAACGGAGGGTTCCAAATGATTGGAAAAGAGCACAGATAGTCCCAGTCTTCAAGAAGGGTCGTCGAGCAGATGCGCAAAACTATAGACCTATATCTCTTACGTCGATCTCTTGTAGAATTTTAGAACATGTTTTTTGCTCGCGTATCATGTCATTTCTGGAAACCCAGAATCTACTATGTAGGAATCAACATGGATTCCGGAAACAGCGATCGTGTGAGACCCAACTCGCCTTATTTGTTCATGAGACCCAGAAAATATTAGATACAGGCTCCCAGGTAGATGCTATTTTTCTTGACTTCCGGAAGGCGTTCGATACAGTTCCGCACTGTCGCCTGATAAGCAAAGTAAGAGCCTACGGAATATCAGACCAGCTGTGTGGCTGGATTGAGGAGTTTTTGGCAAACAGAACACAGCATGTTGTTATCAATGGAGAGACGTCTACAGACGTTAAAGTAACCTCTGGCGTGCCACAGGGGAGTGTTATGGGACCATTGCTTTTCACAATATATATAAATGACTTAGTAGATAGTGTCGGAAGTTCCATGCGGCTTTTCGCGGATGATGCTGTAGTATACAGAGAAGTTGCTGCATTAGAAAATTGTAGCGAAATACAGGAAGATCTGCAGCGGATAGGCACTTGGTGCAGGGAGTGGCAACTGACCCTTAACATAGACAAATGTAATGTATTGCGAATACATAGAAAGAAGGATCCTTTATTGTATGATTATATGATAGCGGAACAAACACTGGTAGCAGTTACTTCTGTAAAATATCTGGGAGTATGCGTACGGAACGATTTGAAGTGGAATGATCATATAAAACTAATTGTTGGTAAGGCAGGTACCAGGTTGAGATTCATTGGGAGAGTGCTTAGAAAATGTAGTCCATCAACAAAGGAGGTGGCTTACAAAACACTCGTTCGACCTATACTTGAGTATTGCTCATCAGTGTGGGATCCGTACCAGGTCGGGTTGACGGAGGAGATAGAAAAGATCCAAAGAAGAGCAGCGCGTTTCGTCACTGGGTTATTTGGTAACCGTGATAGCGTTACGGAGATGTTTAATAAACTCAAGTGGCAGACTCTGCAAGAGAGGCGCTCTGCATCGCGGTGTAGCTTGCTCGCCAGGTTTCGAGAGGGTGCGTTTCTGGATGAGGTATCGAATATATTGCTTCCCCCTACTTATACTTCCCGAGGAGATCACGAATGTAAAATTAGAGAGATTAGAGCGCGCACGGAGGCTTTCAGACAGTCGTTCTTCCCGCGAACCATACGCGACTGGAACAGGAAAGGGAGGTAATGACAGTGGCACGTAAAGTGCCCTCCGCCACACACCGTTGGGTGGCTTGCGGAGTATCAATGTAGATGTAGATGTAGATGTAGAAGTGTCTGCCTATTACACATTACGACCCTCTTCAATTGTCGGCGGTCTCTGTCAGTCAACAGACGAGGTCGGCCTGTACGCTTGGTGCTGTACGTGTCCCTTCATTTTTTCCACTTCACTATCACATCGGAAAAGTGGACCTAGGAATGTTTAGGAGTGTGGAAATTTCACGTACAGACGTTTGACACAAGTGACACCCAATCACCCGACCACGCTCGAAGTCCGTGAGTTCCGTGGAGAGCCCCATTCTGCCCTCTCTCGATGTCTAATGACTACTGAGGTCGCTGATATGGAGTACCTGGCAGTAGCCGGCAGCACAATGCACCTAATATGAAAAACTTGTTTTTGGAAGTGTCCGGATACTTTTGATCACATAGTGTACGTGACATTTGCTATCACAGATCAGATGCACTGAAACAATTGATAGAATGTCTACCACAGGCGATACTAGTGTAATAATCAAACATACTGAGTTCGGATTCTTGCGTTGCATTGGTATACATTACAGTTCGGAATTTCCTCGTTACTGGTCGTTCATAAGGTCATGATCACTTTGCCACAACAAACACCAAAGAGCCTGATTAACATGAAATATTCTGAGAAGAAGATCTCTTCAGTGCGGGTGCACACCAGGCTCGAACTCTTACGGGAATCGGCGAAATGCCGCGAATAATGAGAATAATGGGCAAGGGGCTCTACATTCGTACTGTGTGGATAAGGTGTGAATTTATGTCTGGACCAAATGCCGTTTCTGGCTTGTTGTGCTGGTTCGATTAAATCATTGGAAATTTTTCTTGGTTAATGAGTTGAGTGTCGATTAAGCGAAGAACGAATAAGAAGTTGTGAGAAAAAATGTTCTCTGCATTTCTAGTACAAGTATTTTTTCATTCAAATAGCCTCAACGTTTATGAATTTTAAATAAAAAGGAAATCGTTGTTGAGAAATCATTACATAACTTAAATATACCTGTTTTAAGTTTGCTGTGAGAGGTGTTCAGAATGTTTCTCTCTCAGTACTAAAGGAAGCCAAGTCCCGTCTTCGTGCTCTTTGTGAGTCCCGAAATATCACGTGTCCGAAAGAACAAGCTCCAATCGATCATCTCATATGCAGTTCAAATTTTATGTGCATGTTTGCTAAACCATCGAGGTAAGACAGACAAATTTCTCGGTTGCAATTTTCAATAATTGCTTTTCCATCTTTTCTGGACGGTGACGAAATGTCGAGGCGACATTCCTAGAAGGTCTGTCAGTAGTAATATCTTCCACTTCCAGACTTCCGTCTGGTACAGCACCGTATGTAGAGTATTTGGATTGAAAACAGTCTTGATTGCAATGTATTCTTTTATTAACAACGCGTTTCGTCTTCGTGGGGCATCTTCAGATTACCATAAAATTTACCTTTTACAAAATTTAAAAACTATACGTGGCACTCAGTGGCAGGAAGCAGTACCATTCAAAGCAGAATTACATACTCTCTCTGAAGCAAGATATAATAAAGTTGAATATGAGTCCTTCAAAACCTGCTAACATGGAGTTCTCCATTAAACGCGAGAAAGCACAGGAAACGGATGCAAACAAAAATAACGTAGAATATGGACAATATACTTACAGTGGATTTAAATCGATCAGTTCACACTCAAATTCTACATCTACTACATCTACATCTATTCTCTGCCAACCACCGTGAGGTGCAAGGTATAGGGTACGTCCAATTGTACCAGTTATTAGGGTTTCTTCTTGTTCCATTCACGTATGGAGTGTGGGAAGAATGATTGAATGCCTCTGTGCTTGCAGCGATTATTCTAACCTTATCTTCACGATTCCTGTGTGAGCTATATGAAGGGGGTTGTAGTATATCCCCAGAGCAATCATTTAAAGCCGGTTCTCGAAACTTTGTTAATAGACTTTCTCTGGATAGTTTACGTCTGTCTTCAGGACTGCCAGTTCAGTTCAGTTCCTTCAGCTTCTCTGTGATACTCTCCAAAAGATTAAACAAACCTGTGGCCATTGGTGCTGCCCTCCTTTGTACACCGGTACGCCGAATATCCCCTGTTAGTCCTATCTGGTACGGGTCCCAAACACTTGAGCAATATGCTAGAACCAGTCGCACGAGGGATTTGTAAGCAATCTTCTTTGTAGACTGATTGCACTTCCTCAGATTCTACCAATACACCGAAGACTATCACCTACTTTATCCACGACTGAATCTACGTGATCAATCCATTTAATATCCCTACAGAGTGTTACACCAAGGTGTTGATTTGAGTTGACCGATTCCAGCAGTGACTATTTGATATGATAGTCATACGATTCTACGTTTTTACTTTTTTTTAAGTGCAAAATTTTACAGTTCTGGACATTTAGGACAAGTTGCTAATCTTTGCACCGAATTGAAATCTTAACAAAAGATCTGACAGAATGTTTATGCAGCTTCTCTCGCATAGTACTTCATTACAGATAATTGCATCATCTACAAAACTCCTGGTTTTACTATTAATGTTGTCTGCAAATTCATTAATATACAACATGAACAGCTAGGGTCCCAACACGTTTCCTGGGGCACTCTCGAAGTTACTTCTACATTGGACAATGACTCTCCATCCAAGAAAACATGCAGCGTCCTCCCTACCAAAAAGTCTTCAATCTAATCACAACTTTCACTTGATACCCCACATGACAATAAACGTAGGTTCGATACTGAGTGAAATCAAGCAACGCTACATCTACATGGTTGCCTTGATCCAAAGCTTTTGGTATGTCGTGATCGATGTTTTTGAAATCCATTTTGGCTGACATTGGGGGGTCATTCTGTTCAAGATACCTCATTATGTTTACGCTTTGAATATGTTCTAATATTCTACAGCAAATCGATGTCAAGGATATTGGATCCGCGCGGTCTATAGGCGCCTTGTCACGGTCCGTGCGGCTCTCCCCGTCGGAGGTTCGAGTCCTCCCTCTGGCATGGGTTTGTGTGATGTCCATAACGTAAGTTAGTTAAGTAGTGAGTAGGCTTAGGGACCGATGACCTCAGCAGTTTGGCCCCATAAGACCTTACCACAAATTTCCCAATTTCAAGGACATTGGACAGTAGTTTCTTGGATGATTTCTATTACCCTTCTTGTAGACTGGTGTGATGTGTGCCTTTTGCCAAGAACTGGGCACGGTCTTTTGTTCGAGAGGTCTATATGACAGTCCATTGGGGACTGGAGCTTTGTTCCACTTTAATGATTTCTACCGTTTCTCAGCATCATTTACACAACTACTTACTTCATTGATCTTTTCATGATATGATGATTAAATTGGGGCAGTTCTTCTGGGTTTTCCTTTGCAAAGGAACATTTGGAAACGGAGTTAAGGTTTTCAGCTTTTGCTTTGCAACCCGCAATTTCAGTTCCTGTCTTATTCGATGGGGACTGGACACTAAATTTGGTGCCACTCACAGCCTTTATATACGACCACAATTTTTTTGGGTTCTGGGAAAGATCAGTTGATAGTATTCTGCTGTGGCAGTCATTGAACGCGCTACTTATTGCTCTGTTGATGGCGAAACGCGTTTCATTCAGTATCTCTTATCCATAGTCCTATGCTATGTTTCACACCTATTGTGCAGTAATATCTGTTCGTAAGCAATAACAGATAGCATCTCCTGTCTTATGTGAAACAAAAACAAATTTGGAGTCGTTTACACTGCCCAATATTACGGATGCGAGAAAAACGCAATCGGAATACGACTACGTATTTACAACGCAGTTCAAAGAGTGCAGCGTATACCCGAAGTCGTTATCAGAAGCACGCTGTGATGAAACCAGAGTTTGTTAACTTTGAAAAGAAAACAAAAACAGAAGACTAAAAATCATTTTATAAGAAAGCAAGATGATGGAGTGACAGAAGCTCTGAATAAAGCCATTTATTCGGGGCTTTAGGATTTATAAACCTGCAGCGCTTAAGTGGCGTGGCAGGCATGTTGTTGTAAGTCCCTATCATCCAGTTTACATGGGGCTCACCGGACTTCGTAAATCGATTTCTCAATACGGCTTCTGTGTGTCGGGTAAACAGCTCAAAATCTATTCTTGAAATCTGCTTGTAGTTAACGGTTTTCCAATTCTGAAAATTTTTTGTCCCATGTAAACGCAACCGGTATTGAAACGTGCATGGGTTGTCAAGTTACGTCTTGTTTTCAGAATGTTCGGGTATTATGGACTTATTGTGTGGTAAAAAAGAAGCAGAAATATTAGACTGAGCATAAAGCTGTTTACCCGTAACATTTACATGAAGGGAAATAACTATTGTGTTGACTGAATCAGGTACTGGATTATCTGCGCTAGCAAATCCGCTTCGATCTTAATGTAAACACGACAGTGAAAAACTGTTTCCGAAATTCGGTTTTCGTCTCTGGGTACATGTATCGCATGTAAACGTATAGGAGTTTCACTCCCATGTAGGGTACCCTTAGTGGTGCCATTTCAAGGACGCAGACTGGATTTTGTCAAAAGGTGGGAAGGGGGTACGATTTGTTAAAGAGGACTTTAAATTGACTCATGTTGTTTATTTTAATGTTAAAACATATTTATATATGTTAATTAAATCAATGTGCATAATATGATTTTAGGAGGCCTCCGCACAAATAGTAGCTGGTTTATAGAATTCAACAAGAAAAGATTTTCTTAAAAAAAGGATAACATATGTTCTCAAGAATATATATATATATATATATATATATATATATATATACACTCCTGGAAATTGAAATAAGAACACCGTGAATTCATTGTCCCAGGAAGGGGAAACTTTATTGACACATTCCTGGGGTCAGATACATCACATGATCACACTGACAGAACCACAGGCACATAGACACAGGCAACAGAGCATGCACAATGTCGGCACTAGTACAGTGTATATCCACCTTTCGCAGCAATGCAGGCTGCTATTCTCCCATGGAGACGGTCGTAGAGATGCTGGATGTAGTCCTGTGGAACGGCTTGCCATGCCATTTCCACCTGGCGCCTCAGTTGGACCAGCTTTCGTGCTGGACGTGCAGACCGCGTGAGACGACGCTTCATCCAGTCCCAAACATGCTCAATGGGGGACAGATCCGGAGATCTTGCTGGCCAGGGTAGTTGACTTACACCTTCTAGAGCACGTTGGGTGGCACGGGATATATGCGGACGTGCATTGTCCTGTTGGAACAGCAAGTGCCCTTGCCGGTCTAGGAATGGTAGAACGATGGGTTCGATGACGGTTTGGATGTACCGTGCACTATTCAGTGTCCCCTCGACGATCACCAGTGGTGTACGGCCAGTGTAGGAGATCGCTCCCCACACCATGATGCCGGGTGTTGGCCCTGTGTGCCTCGGTCGTATGCAGTCCTGATTGTGGCGCTCACCTGCACGGCGCCAAACACGCGTACGACCATCATTGGCACCAAGGCAGAAGCGACTCTCATCGCTGAAGACGACACGTCTCCATTCGTCCCTCCATTCACGCCTGTCGCGACACCACTGGAGGCGGGCTGCACGATGTTGGGGCGTGAGCGGAAGACGGCCTAACGGTGTGTGGGACCGTAGCCCAGCTTCATGGAGACGGTTGCGAATGGTCCTCGCCGATACCCCAGGAGCAACAGTGTCCCTAATTTGCTGGGAAGTGGCGGTGCGGTCCCCTACGGCACTGCGTAGGATCCTACGGTCTTGGCGTGCATCCGTGCGTCGCTGCGGTCCGGTCCCAGGTCGACGGGCACGTGCACCTTCCGCCGACCACTGGCGACAACATCGATGTACTGTGGAGACCTCACGCCCCACGTGTTGAGCAATTCGGCGGTACGTCCACCCGGCCTCCCGCATGCCCACTATACGCCCTCGCTCAAAGTCCGTCAACTGCACATACGGTTCACGTCCACGCTGTCGCGGCATGCTACCAGTGTTAAAGACTGCGATGGAGCTCTGTATGCCACGGCAAACTGGCTGACACTGACGGCGGCGGTGCACAAATGCTGCGCAGCTAGCGCCATTCGACGGCCAACACCGCGGTTCCTGGTGTGTCCGCTGTGCCGTGCATGTGATCATTGCTTGTACAGCCCTCTCGCAGTGTCCGGAGCAAGTATGGTGGGTCTGACACACCGGTGTCAATGTGTTCTTTTTTCCATTTCCAGGAGTATATATATATATATATATATATATATATATATATATATATATATATATATATATGATAGTGCAATCGATATTTCGATATGATTCTTGAGTTTCTCCCGGCGTATTTGATAATCAAAATATCCACGGGTGTGCTGCCGGTGTATAGTGTCCAACGGGCACAATATTTCGGCGATCATACATGTCGCCATCATCAGGCGAACTGACGGACTGAGCTGTGTGATGTCCTTAGGTTAGTTAGTTTAAGTAGTTCTCAGTTCTAGGGGATTGATGACCGCAGAGGTTAAGTCCCATAGTGCTCAGAGCCATTTGAACCATTTTGTAGGTCTCTTGGAGCTATCTTCATTGCACTTTTTAGACCTTTTATATTCCACAGGGCGATCTTTAAGGTTCCTACTGCTGCTATTTCTTTGCGTTTTTGGGCGGCGTTCTAATGTCTTATGGAAGAGAGAAAAAAATAAATAAAATAATAAAAAACGGGGAAAACGAAAGCGTCTGACAGTGATTTCTGGTGGCCAGAATTCAGCTTTATCGCCAACTCCAAGTTGTGAAAAAGGCTTCCTACTTTAAAGGATTTTGTATTATTGTTGTTTGCCAGTTCTTCACATTTCCCAGTTTTCTTTTATTCCTTTCTTATTGAGGAAATGTTCTTGAATCCGCTGTTGTCCCAGGTTTGAGACATCCTACATAGGGGCCATACAAACGTGTGGTTCCTGAAGAGGGGCAGCAGCCTTTTCAGTAGTTGCAGGGGCAACAGTCTGGATGATTGACTGATCTGGCCTTGTAACACTAACCAAAACGGCCTTGCTGTGCTGGTACTGTGAACGGCTGAAAGCAAGGGGAAATTACAGCCGTAATTTTTTCCGAGGGAATGCAGATTTACTGTATGGTTAAATGATAATGGCGTCCTCTTGGGTAAAATAACTAATGAGGAGGTATTGAATAGAATTGGAGAGGAGTATGCGGCACAACTTGACTAGAAGAAGGGGTCGGTTGGTAGGACATGTTCTTAGGCATCAAGGGATCACCAATTTAGTATTGGAGGGCAGGATGGTGGGTAAAAATCGTAGAGGGAGACCAAGAGATGAATACACTAAGCAGATTCAAAAGGTTGCAGTAGTTACTTGGAGGTGAAGAAACTTGCACAGGATAGAGTGGCATGGACAACTGCATCAAACCAGTCTCTGGACTGAAGACCACAACAACACAACAACAAATTCGAATTCCACCAAACACGGAACGTTATTTCCAGAGCATTGAAATCGAGACTGCGATGCCCTTTTGTAAGCCAATCATAGCTCATGTCACGTGATCTCGCCAGCCGATTGACAGGCAGATATCCACAGCATAGGACACGTGATGTAGTTCAAATGGGTCTGAGCACTATGGGACTTAACATCTGAGGTCATCAGTCCCCTAGAACTTAGAACTACTTTAACCTAACTAACCTAAAGACATCACACACATCCATGCCCGAGGCAGGATTCGAACCTGCGACCGTAGCAGTCGCACGGTTCCGGACTGCGCGCCTAGAACCGCGAGACCACCGCGGCCGGCGGGAAGTAAATATTTTTTCGAGTACCAGTACTATACTATCTCATGTTTGCTTCTTTATTGTGGCATAATGCCATACGTGTCAAAAGGTGAAAACGTACACTTGAAATTTGCAAACCATTGTAACTAGCCAATAGAGTGGAATGAAACACATCGTTTCAAATAAATTGACTGCCTCAGCGGGAAAGATTAATAAAAGCCAAATTCCTTTAGCAAACCGACAACAATAACTTCAGTGTTGTGCAAGACGATAAATGCTTGACTGCCATAAACGTGGAAATAAAAAAAAATCATAAAACTGAAACTAGTGATATATTTTAGTCTTCCGTAATTATGTGAATGTATTTTAATTCATTTGATAGCTCCCGGCCACAGAGATCCATTTTGTTTTCATTTGACGTGGGAGCCGCTAACGAAGAGGAAAACGCGAAATCACTAAACGTAAACACGGGTCACATGGAGACTTCCGCCCTCCCCACTACAACTGAGACAAATCTGCTCCGCTAGGGCGCGCCAGAAAATCTTTTTTCTCATTAGCGTTTGGCTGCTTGCTGTTACTGCCGATATAGCTAACAGCCACACTTCAAGTAGCCGCAAGCAGGAGAAGGTACTGTTCATACGCGACACGAACAGGGCATGCGCGTGAGCCCGCCGGCATCTGCTCAAACGAACCTGATGCTAATGGTTTTAAAGTCATGCTCATAGGAAGTCTTCATCTTTGAGGCCTTTGGTGTATTTTGGTGTTGGCAGACGCTTGTGTGAGCACGGTGTTTTGTTGTACCTGGCGCATTTCCTTTGCAACTATTTTTTTTCTCTTGTTTATGTTTTATTGCTGCAGTAGCGGGATATAGTAATACTGTTTGTTAGAGTACCAGTTCATACCAGTCAAAATTACAGAAATTTAACTGAAAACTAAAACAATGAAAAATTGCCCGTTTTTCCCGTGTTTCTGCCGGATGAAAAAATTCTCGGGTTTTTCACGGATTTCCCGGTTGTCCCGGAGCGTAAACATCCTGGTTAAGTATATCGATGACATTGTGGATTAACGATAGGGCAAATCTCTTTTTCGTCGTATGATTGAAAACCAGAATATAAGGGGCGATCAAAAAGTTTCCGTTGGAAGGCCGTACATTCCAGAAATGGTATGCCACTCAAGCAACCTCGCCGTGAGCTTGGAGGCAGTTATTCCATCGGCGCAGCAGGCTGAAGACACCCATTTGGTAAAACGCCGTGAGGAATTCCGTAACTGCCTGCTGCATATTCTCGTCCGACGGGAACTGTCGACTCTTCAGGGCTTTTTTTAAGTGACCGAAGGCGCGATTATCACATTGGGTAAGACCAGGACTAGGACGAGTGCTCGAGTGCCTCCTGCTTACGTTGGCGTATCTTCTGCGTAACAGTATTTACGAGGTGGGGAAGTGCTTTATCACGAAGCAGCAGCGCCCCCTTGTCACATCATTCCACAACAGCAGTTTTCGACAGACATGCTGCGCCATAAAAATTTTTCATTCTCCGATGGGTGTCTACCGGTGTTTGCCCTTCGGCAGCCAAGAGAAGAATAAATGCACATACCGCACGCACGCCGGAAAGGTACGAAACCCACAATGTTCCCTTGCCTTTTTTTTTTTCTTTATTGTGATTTCATTCCCCTGCCCCATAGGGGCAGGGGAGGGCTGTCAGCGGCACAATCCGCCACTCTTCAGCCGAGTGACACGACAACTAAAACAAGAATAAAATGATACATACATAAGGAGATAAAAAAGGGGAACATAAAACAGAGTAAGGGGAGAAAATGGGAGGTAAAAGTACACTGACATGTAGACGTTCATGGGGGACGGTTAAAAAAGTCACCAGAAAGTTAAAAAACACACTTGGCGATTCTTAAAACACAGAGAAGACACTGAATGCCCATGCACAGGTTAAAAGTTGGCCACAGTATTAAAAACACTCCGAAACAACACACTTAAAACCCACTTGGGATGGGTTTTTTTTCCTGCCGAGGGAAAGGTCAGAGAGGATGGAAAAGGAGGGGAGAGCATGGGGCAGCTGGGGAAGCGGTGGGATGAAGAGAGGAGGGGCAACCGTGGATTCACGAAGAGGCAGGAGACACGTGGGGTGGGAGAGGAAAGGGGAAGACAGGGCAGGAGGGAGCGCAGAGACACTGAAAGGAGGCACAAGAGATGGAGGGGGAGTAGGAGGGGGAAGCCACTTAGAAGGATGGAGGGGGAGGAGAGGGAGCCCTGAGGAGGAGGCAGGAAGAGGGGGTTAGAGACGGTAGGAAGGGTAGATGTCAGGGCGAAGCTCATCATCCGGGAGGGGTAGACGGTGGAAGTTGTGTTGGGAAATGAGATGGAGGGTGTGGAGATGGAGAGAGGGAGGGACACAACGGTAAAGGCTCGGCAGCTGGTTGGGGGTGGAGAGGAAGGGAGACACCGAGAGGTGAGGGGGATCGAGGTGGCGGACAATATACAGTGTGCGGATGTGTTCAAGGAAAAGGAGAAGGTGGGGGAAGGGGATGAGATCGTAGAGGATGGGCATGGGGGACGGAAGGCAGATGCGGAAGGCGAGGCGGAGCGCATGGCGTTCGAGGATTTGCAGGACTTTATAGAACCGGGGAGGGGCAGAAATCCAAGCGACACTGGCATAACAGAGGATGGGGCGGATCACGGATTTGTAGGTGTGAAGGATGGTGGAAGGATGCAGACCTCACATCCGGCCGGACAGGAGTTTCAGGAGGCAGAGGCGGTTGTGAGCTTTGTTTTGGATGGTAAGGAGATGGGGAGTCCAGGTGAGGTGGCGGTCGACTGTGAGGCCAAGGTATTTGAGGGTAGGAGTGAGGTGGATAGAACGGCCATAAATGGTGAGGTTCCATTGCCTTTATTTCGGTGCTTATATACTCGCATTGGAGTCGCAATACGTCGCATATACGCTGCAGCAACGCCCTCAAACGGAATTTCTGGCTCTCCCTCGTATCTTTCAGTTAAACTACGCCTCAACTACCTCGTGTGTAATTTCGTTTTAGTGATGGTAGGGTCTGGATCGCCTGGACCGCTCCCCATCCCCCATTTGGCTACATCGTTGACCAGATGTGTCGATGCTTCGAGTGAAGCGGCCCATTACCAGATGAATCTCCTTCAGTTTAGGATGGCCACGGGGTTCTAGGCGCTTCAGTCTGGAACCGCGCGACTGCTACGGTCGCAGGTTCGAATCCTGCCTCCGGCATGCATGTGTGTGATGTCCTGAGGTTAGTTAGGTTTAAGTAGTTCTAAGTTCTAGGGGACTAATGATCTCAGATGTTAAGTCCCATAGTGCTCAGAGCCTTCAGTTTAGGAAGTTGAAGTCACTAGGGCTTAAGTCCTGGGGGTGTGGCGGGTGGTGCAGCACTAACTAGCCCCATCGATCGAACAAATGTGTCCCAACTTGCGCCATATGCGCCGAGCATTGTCCTGGAAAATGATGGGCGGGTCCTGCAGAAAAGTGTCGCCGGCTCTTTTTATGTACGCTTTTCATTTTTTAGAATACCGCCTGCGACCAGCTTTAGGCAGTAATTACTTCTCTTCTCCAGACCGCAATGTAGCTAAATTTCAGTTTGATTTTGTTCATTGTTGTCCGCAGCATCACTTGGTAAAGCTTGGCAGCTTGGAACCCGATACGTGCGGCCAGGTGTATGCACACTACAGGGTGGTCAGAAAGTGGCTTTACACCTGGGCTGAATGCATGTTAACAGTGGAAGTTATTTGAGATGTGAACTTCTCACTGATATGGCAATAATACTCCTTACGTGAATCGCAATGTGATTGTTGCGTAATTGCCACGTGAGTGCCTGCGGAAGAGTCACTGCAATTAATACAATCACTGGCGCAGGTAATTTTTCAAACACTTTTAAAATATACAATTATTAAACAACCTCTTACGAAAGATGACAAGACAGGGTTAAACGGATATCATACAATATCCTTATTGACTTCTTTTTACAAAATATTAGAAAAAGTAATGTACTCTAGTGTAGTCGTACACTGAAGTGGAAACAATATATTTAGCATATCACAGTTTGGATTCCAGAAGAGGTGCTTCACTAAAAATGCTATTTACATATCCACTCATCAAACAGTAAAAGCATTAAATAATGGTATATCGCCAGTTGGTTATTTTTTGTAGTTTTTCGAAGGCGTTTGATTGTGTAGATCAGGGGTTCCCAACAAAATTTTTTCGAGGACCTCCTCATCGAGCATGATTGGTACCTTGTCATATCACAGTATCAAGTACCTAAAAACGCCAAATTAAGACTCTTTTTATACGTTTTCTGTTTTTGGTATTTAGAAAAAATATTGACATATTCATTATTTAAAAATCAGCTGCAAAGAGGCAGCGCGCAGTCTAACGGCATACAGCAGAACTATTTGCCTGACTCTTAATTCTAGTTTTGCGCTAGCTAGAGTGTGCTCCAGGAAGACGCAGAAGTTAGCGTTCGCTAAAGCTCTGCTCATGCAGGAAGCGGCCAAAACAAAAAAATCTGTTATCATACGAAATATATTTAAAATATTTTTTATTGTAATAGCATCTTGCGGACCCCTCTGGCATAGCTCGCAGACCCCAGGAGGTCCGCGGACCAGCTGTTGGGAGCCACTGGTGTAGATCATGATACCCTCCTTCTTAGTTTCATTTCGAAACATACTTCTCAAACAGAACGCAAAAAGTTGTGCTAAATAATTCAGAAAATATCGGAAACGTAGAAAATTTTAGTGACGGGGGGGGGGGGGGGGGAGGAGGTAAATCACAAAGGGAGCACCACGAGATTCAATTTTTGGTCCACTCCTATTCCTCATATTTCTGAATGACTTTCCACATACCATTCGGCAGGCAAAATTACTCCTTTTTTGCAGACGATGCTACTGTTATACCAAATCCCATTACAGAGAAAGCAACAGAAGAGTTGGTAAATGATTTTTTCCATATAATTATTAAGTCGTTCTCTGAAAATGGACTCTCCTTAAATTTTGAAAAAGTACACTACATTCAGTTCCGTACAAAGTATAGAGTAACGCCAACAATTGGCTTAGCCCATGAGCAAGTGTCAGCAAGTAGGACAGAATGCTCCAAATTTTGAAGCGTGCATCCTAATGAAAACTTGAACTACGAGAAGCATATTACTGAGCTTCTCAAGCCATTAAGCTGCTTTTCCTCTTTGTACAATAGCTAATCTTGGGAACAAATATATTAATCTATTGGCATATTTTGGATATTTCCATTCCATAATGTCGTACGGAATAATTCTCTCGTGTAACTCTTCACAAAGAAAACAAGTATTGATTGCACAAAAGTGAGCAGTGGTTTTCACCTACGGAGGTCATGTAGGTAATTGTTCAAGGAACTAGCATTTTAACTGCGCCGTCACAAAATATATATATACTAATGAAATACATTATAAAGAACCCATCACAATTTTAGAAGAATAGTTATGTACTTACATACAACGATAGAGGGAAAAATGGCCCGTATTCAGAAAGAAGTTAAATATGCAGCAACAAAAATTTTTGATGATTTGCCCAGTAAAGTAAAATGTCTGACATGTAGCGAAGCAAGTTTTAAATCTAATTTAAAATCAGTTTTCCTAGACAACTCCTATTCCGTTGATGAATTCGTACTTAAAAACTGGTAGACAGTAAAAAAAGTGTAGTTGTATGAGTAGGACTAAAGTTAACAAAAAACGTTCAAATGTGTGTGAATTCCCAAGGGACCAAACTGCTGAGGTAATCGGTCCCTAGACTTCCACACTACTTAAATTAACTTATGCTAAGAACGACACACACCCACACACACACACACACACACACACACACACACACACACACACACACACACACATGCTCAAGGGAGGACTCGAACCTCCGGCAGGAGGTTAAAGTTAACAGTAATTATGTATACATGTACTGTAAACTGAGTCGTTTCACATTATTTCGATAAAAGAATCGTTCAAATGGTCTATGGAACATGTAACTAACTAATTAAGTAAAGTCTGTGTTGACCAGTTCAGTTCATTGTTGGCCGCTCCGTGTTTGGTAAACAGAGACAGATATCAAGTGACTTCACTTTGGAAGAGCGCTTAGTGACATATAGTACAAGTGACAGATATCTTTCATGAATGATATGGTAAGGAGCCACCAAGTCGTCACGTGGGGAAAGGGTAACGTGCTGTATTTAATACAACAATGACGAGGTCACCCTACAAGTTGACCAGTAACCGTGCTATAGAACTTGAAACTGAAAGGAGTTCTTAGCACCTACATATGAAAATAGACTTAGGACTGGAAGCATTCCGACCAATGGCCATCAGCGATCTAAAGGACGATGCATTAAACTGCCGTAAGCGTATCAAGCTGTGCAGGAATAATGCTGGTGCGCTTATGAATGTTTTTGATAAACAACTGTAAGCGTTTTTGAAGTTACAGAAGAACAACTGCACATATAAAGGACTTTTTCACCACCCTGTACATGTCTTCCATGCCCACCCCCCCTCTCTATAAATATGCTCCTGCGTGATGGGAACAGTAGATCCCCAAAAATCTTTCCAACTTTTGCCGTTTAGAACTACAGGATGAACTCGAATTCAGCCGACATAATCTCTGAGTTTTTTCGGAAATGATTCTTTAGTTTTTGTTATAAGAGACTCTTCTGTTACAAAGTGTTTTCAGTTCATTCGATATCTTACCCCCATTCAAGATGGCATCTGTATTACACTGAAAATGTCTCCGTAATAGTGCAGATGGCGATGTGTGCTGTGGGTCTTGTTTGGAAACAAAGGTACTTCTACATCTGCATATATACTCACATGACCACCGTGAGGTGCGTGGCAGACGGTACGTCCCATTGTACCAGTTATTAGGATTTCTACCTGTTCCGTTCACGTAAGGAGCGCGGGAAGAAAGATTGACTGACTGCGTCTGTGCGTACAGTAATTATTCTAACCTTGTCCTCACGATCCCTATGTCAGCGATACGCAGGGACTGTAGTATATCCCTCGAGTAATCATTTAAAGCGGATAGTTTACATCTGTCTTCAACAGTCTGCCACTTCAGTTCCTTCATTATCTCTCTGACACTCTCTCACGGTTTAAATAAACCTCTGACCATTCGTGCTGCCCTTCTCTGTATACGTTCAATATCCCCTGTTAGTCCTACCTGGCACGGGTCAGACACACTTGAGCAATATTCTGGAACCGGTCGCACGAGGGATTCGTAAGCAGTCTCTTTAATAGACTGATAGCAATCCCCCAGTATCCAACCAATAAACCGAAGGCAACTAATTACTTTACCCACGACTGAATCCACGTGATTATTCCATTTCATATCCCTACAAAGCGTTACACCGAGGTATTTCTATGAGTTGGCCGATTACAACGGCAACTCATTGATGTTATAGTCACAGGATCCTACGTTCTCTCGTTTTGTGGAGTGCCAAGTTTTACTTTTCTGAGCACTTAGAGCAAGTTGCCAAACTGTGAACTACTTTGAAATCTCTGTACCATTGAAATCATATCAAGATTTGACTGAATATTTACACAGCTTCTCTCATATAGTACTTCACCACAGATAACTGCATCATCTGCAGAAAGCTTGGTTTTCAAATGGCTCTGAGCACTATGGGACTCAACTGCTGTGGTCATCAGTCCCCTAGAACTTAGAACTACTTAAACCTAACTAACCTAAAGACATCATACACATCCATGCCCGAGGCAGGATTCGAACCTGCGACCGTAGCGATCGCGCAGTTCCAGACTGTAGCGCCTAGAACCGCTTGGCCACTCCGGCCGGCGCTTGGTTTTCTTATTAATACTCTCTGCAGAGTCATTCATATACAACATGAACAGCTAGGGTCCCAACACGTTTCCTGGGGCTCTCTCGAAGTTACTTCTACATATGACGATGACTCTCCATCTAAGAAAACATGCTCCATCCTCCCTACCAAAAAATCCTCAATCTAGTCACAACTTTCACTTCATACCCCATATGATCGTACTTTTGACAATAAGCGTAGATGCGGTACTGGGTCAAATGCTAGCCGGCCGAAGTGGCCGTGCGGTTAAAGGCGCTGCAGTCTGGAACCGCAAGACCGCTACGGTCGCAGGTTCGAATCCTGCCTCGGGCATGGATGTTTGTGATGTCCTTAGGTTAGTTAGGTTTAACTAGTTCTAAGTTCTAGGGGACTAATGACCTCAGCAATTGAGTCCCATAGTGCTCAGAGCCATTTGAACCATTTTTTTGGGTCAAATGCTTATCGGAAATCACTAAACAGCATCCACCCGGTTGCGAGTTGTGTTTCATATGATCGATGTTTTCGAAATCCATGCTGGTTGGCATTGAGGAAGATACTATGTGCAAGATAACTCATTATGTTTGAGCTCAGAATATGTACTAAGATTCTGCAACAAATCTACGTCAAGAATACTGGATGCTAGTTTTGTGGATCACTTCTATTACACTTCTTGTATACAGGCATGCCCTGTGCCTTTTTCCAAGAACTGCGCACAGAAAAAATCCTTGCGGACGGCTAGGGATACGTGCACTTATGAAGAGCTGGCCTATATGTACGCACCTCGTGTGTGGGTTGGCTGATTGCAATGGAAATGGGACAAGTACATTGTGCAGACCTGCTCACACGTCGACGGCAACCACATCACAGTACTTACGCAAATGTACGAGGCTTGCCACCTGTACTCTACAATGAAGTATTGTACGGTACGTCGGGCACTTGGTCGGTGCACTTGAATAAAACAATAAAGTAACATGAAAACCATTTATTTCACTTAGTTTGATTTTATCCAGCATTCAATTTGCGCAGATCGTTCAATAATTTTTGAACGCAGCCTAACCTCAAATGTCAATGTTGTCAATAAGTTTAAAAAGCAATTTGACCATATTGTTAACATACTTGAAAATTTAAAGCTGCAAAAATTCATTTTAAATATGGATGAGCTTTTTGGGCAAATTGCATTAGTACATTAGTAATAAAAGTATGTAATCAAATACATAGTTCTGTAGGTTTTGTACACTCTCCCAATGCACACATATGCCAACAAATATTTAATAATGCAAATGATGATTTTACTAATTTGTACAAATTAATTTCGTTTCTGTTGACGATTCATGTCACTTCAGATGTCGCAAGGACATGATGAATATTAAGTGGCAAGACGAAAGAATCAAAGAATCTCTGAATTTGATGAAAACTGAATTACTTACTTAACTTAAATACGGACTGCAAAGGTGCTGTGTAGATATTTAACGGTGACAGTTAATTTGTTAAGTACTGTTAAAAGACATAAAAATATTTTTAAAGAAAAATCTATTAAAATAAATAATACTTTATTTTGATACACTGCACTTTTTTCCATAATGTTAACGACCAATACACTTTATTTGCTAAAAAAAGTTAGTAACTCTAATCTGTTCATAGACGCCTAAGAGAAATCGAATCCTTCCGTGTTATGTTGATTATGCATTACGGGCTTATTCACCAGTGCGAAGTTATTTTCACAGAAACAGTGGAAGTTGCCGTACCAAGCTGAATAAACAATAGTTACGTTATTATTGTGTAACGAACAGCAGGAGACTATGGGTGCTGCGTATGAAAACGCTCAGAAAATATCCCCAAACAACCAACGAAAGTTTTTCTGTGACTTTCGGGTTAGCCGTGACGCTACTATTGTAGGAAAGCGCCACGACATACATTTCAATATTGTGTTAGTTTTAACGTCAAAATTCCAAGAATATGCATTCAGAGAATATGAGGCAACATGATCCTTTCTCTTTCATACATCGCGCGGGGGAACAAAGACAGCCCAGAGAAACTCGAGGTCATACAGCGGGTTGTAGGCAGTCTCTCTCTACTCTCCCCGCGTTCTATGAAACCAGGAAGGGGCCTATCCTCCGCCACACACTGTCAGTTGGCTGGTGTAGATAAAGGTGCATGAAGAAGTTGGCGGTGTTTACCCAAAAGTCTTTATCACGAAAGTTGTCACATGTACGTAGTTATTCACGAAATTTGACTGAATGTTGGGCGTTCTGCCCCCGAAATTGTCTATCCAAGAAAGCTGCTGAAGCGTTGGTTGTCAGAAGCCACTGAAGGTACAGTATAGTGAAATTGTGGGGTGTTTTATACTTCTCTCTCTCGGCAAAGAGTCAAGGAATAATAATAGATAAAAGGCTAAAGTCAACTGAGTGCATAATTGTAATGGCGAAAAGACGTCACCATCTTTCCGTGCCCTAAAAAAAAAATATAAAAATCTCATCCCTAATGATCTGAACCGACACTTGTACAAACGCTTATACTTGCAGCTGTTTATACACGGTGAGTCACCTAACGTTACCGCTGGACGTATTTCGTAAACCACATCAAATACTGACGAACCGATTCCACAGACCGAACGTGAGGAGAGGGGCTAGTGTAATTGTTTAATACAAACCATACAAAAATGCACGGAAGTATGTTTTTTAACACAAACATACGTTTTTTTTAATGGAACCACGTTAGTTTTGTTAGCACATCTGAACATATAAGCAAATACGTAATCAGTGCGGTTTGTTGCATTGTAAAATGTTAATTACATCCGGAGATATTGTAACCTAAAGTTGACGCTTGAAACCTCCGACGTTCAGTTGCGTGTTGTAACAAACACTTCATTGCAGGGGCCCAAACAGCTGCAACATACATCGCGTTTCTACAGAATGATCCGCCAACGTTGCTCGGAAATGTCCCACTGGATACGCGTCGACGTATGTGGTATCAGCATGATGGTGCACCTGCACATTCCGCAATTAACACTAGGCTGACCCTTGACAGGATGTTCGACGGGCGTTTCACAGGACGTGGAGGACGCATAAATTGGCCAGCCCGTTCTCCTGATCTTACACCTCTGGACTTCTTTCTGTGGGGTACGTTAAAGGAGAATGTGTACCGTGATGTGCCTACAACCCCAGAGGATATGAAACAACGTATTGTGGCAGCCTGCGACGACATTACAACATATGTACTGCGGCGTGTACGACATTCATTACGCCAGAGATTGCAATTGTGTGCAGCAAATGATGGCCACCACATTGAACATCTATTGGCCTGACATGTCGGGACACACTCTATTCCACTCCGTAATTGAAAACTGAAACCACGTGTGTACGTGTACCTCACCCCTCATGGTAATGTACATGTGCGTCAGTGAAAAAGACCAGTAGAAAGGTGTTAGCATGTGGACGTAATGTGCTGTTCCAGTCTCTTCTGTACCTAAGGTCCATCACCGATCCCTTTGGATCCCTACGTAATTCGGTGCTCTCCGATATACACGATCGAACAGCGGAGGAGTGGTACTCAAGCGTCAACTTTAGGTTATAATATCTCCGGATGTAATTAACATTTTACAATGCAACAAACGGCACTGATTATGTATTTGTTTATATGTTCAGATGTGCTAACAAAACTAACGGGGTTCCATTTAAAAAAACGTAGGTTTGTGTTAAAAAAACATACTTCCGTGCATTTTTTTATGGTTTGTATTAACCAATTGCACTAGCCCCTCTCCTCGCGTTCGGTCTGTGGAATCGGTTCGTCAGTATTTGATGTGGTTTACGAAATATATCCAGCGGTAATGTTAGGTGACTCACCCTGTATAGCGATGTTACCCTGTACGTCTTTCTCAAGAAAGCGTCTAGAATTGGTTCGATGTACCTGTGACATTCAAGTGTTTGATAATATCCCACCATCTTGTACAGAACTATTCTGATCACTTGCAGGGCCGTACCAAGGCCATGACGAGATAGGACCCCGCCAAGGAGGACAGCACAATGTGGGCTGCAAGAACTTAAAAAAAAAACCAAGAAAAACGATTCAAGTATTAACAAGGGATGGTATATGGATTTTCATTCCCGACTTGTTCCCATCTTTCCTTTGGACCGAGACTGCAAATATAACGCTGTTCTCACAGTGTCATATCGTCCAAGTAGCACTCTTTAATGATTGCTGCCGAATAGGCATCACATGGATTATATGGCAACATTGCATACAGCTGTCACCTACAGAGCCAGATCATCTTCAACAATGAATGGTTGTTAGCTGCGCGTGCCGTATGATTGTTCGCCTTCCTGGGTTACTTCCTTCCCTTCAAGTGGACTCTCCCAACATTCCACTGTTTCTTTTATCTCAGCCAGCGTCAGTAGTGTCGTCAGTGTGTGTCGTTACGTATTGACGTGAACGATTAAGTTTAGTTCCTTTATTCGCTTGTTTCGTTTTTGTTCAAATGGTTCAAATGGCTCTGAGTACTATGGGACTTGTCAGGTCATCAGTGACCTATAACTTAACTGCATAAATCTAACTAACCTAAGGACAAACCTGCGACCGTAGCAGTCGCGCGGTTCCGGACTGAAGCGCCTAGAAGCGCTCGGTCACCGCGGCCTGCTTCGTTTTTTTCACTGTTAAAATGCTGACCATTGAAGAACGTGAGTTTTTAGTCGAACAAGTGTTCAAAGCTGCCGGTAAATACACAGTTTCAGTTCGTCAAACATTTAATTCAGTTTTCCCGGAGACAACACTCCCACATCGCGATTCTGTGCGCGATTTGATTAACAAATTTCGAAGTACGGGTTCAGTGACAGATGTACCGAGAAGTAGTCGTCCAGCGTTTTGTCGGAGGATAAACTACTCGATATTTCCGATAAAATGCCCTTGAGTCCGAACAAGTCAGTAAGAAAACTCGCCCAGGAAATCGGTGTTAGTGTCGGAACGGTCCACACAGCTGTAAGGAAAAAATTAGAACTTTTCCCATACAAAGTTACAGTCGAGCAAGAACTGAAAAATACTGATCATGGCAAGAGACTGCATTATTGTCAATGGTTCAAAACTTTCGTTCAACAAAATGGAATGGATCTTTTTAATGAAACGTTTTTCACTGATTATGCGTGGTTTCGTTTATCCGGGCACATGCAAAATCTCGTATATGGAGTACTGCAAATCCTTTGTGTATTCATGAGGAACCACTTCATTCTGTGAAAATAGGAGTTTGGATTGCAATTTCTAGACGTCGGATTGTGGGTCCCATATTTTTCAACGAAACAATAAACGCACAATGATACTGCAGTGATATTCTGTACCCATTCATAGGAGAACTTGTATTAAGTGAAATACTGAACGGTTATTTTCAACAAGATGGTGCAACCGCGCATACGGCTCTCGTTTCAATGTCACTGCTTGCTGATGTTTTTGGTGATCGCATAATTTCACAGGGACTTTGGCCTCCACGATCGCCTGACCGAACACCACCTGACTTTTTCTTCTGGGGTACAGGGAAAGCAACTGTCTATAAAAACCGTTGAAAATCCATCGATGATTTGAAAACTGCAATATCCACTTTCACTGCTTCTGTTACAGAAGGAATGTTACAGCTTGTGTTTGGAAACATGATTAGACGGATTGAATTGTGTATTCAAGAACAGGGGGGACACTTTCAACATTTAATGTGAAAATTTGTAAGAAAAAATGAATATTCAATAAATTAATAACTTGTATTTCACTTGTTTCATTTCGGTATATTCTCTGCGGGATGCGGCACGCGCGGCTATCATACGGCACTGCGGAGAGACTTTTTGAACACCCCGTATATTCAAGAGTCATTGAGTAGCATGTTCTAAATCACGTTTGTGTAACCATTTCTATTCCTCCGATTACAGCGCCACCTGAGGCGAAAGGAGGAAAATGCTTCAGACAAAACGTATGTAGACTTTACCTTGGAATCATAATTGCAGTAAAAAACTGGGGTCCCCATTGAAGATTTCAAAGTTGCTCCCCGCCACCCACGCACGGCGGGTGGGGAGGGAGGGTCTTGCGGCTTGCGACAGCGTGAATGCCAGGTTACGACTTGTTTGTCTAGTTATTAAGGGTGGTTGTGTTGTTTTATTCCGTTACGCTTTGCCCACGCTGAATAAGAACTTTAATTAGAATTTATATAGCTATCCGCGGACCACGAACCCACTCTGAGTAATCAATCATAGGTTGTTTTGATCCTGTCTTCAGGGGAAATGAACACCCTTTATAATTCAAGTAAAGTCAGCGATATATTGTGCTGCCCTTAAATTTTAGAAGTAAAATGTTGCCGTCCGAAATTTTCGACTTTCACTTGGAGGCTCCACAGACTAGCTACGTATGGCAGTAATCCGTCTCCTGGTCATGTGATCTTTCCACAGATCGTATATTGCAAATCGTAGCGATCGCTGATCGCTCTGAATCCCTTGTAATGTGATAAATCGCGTGCGGCTTGCGACAACGTGAATGCCAGGTTGCGACTTGTTTGTCTAGTTATTAAGGGTGGTTGTGTTGTTTTATTCCGTTACGCTTTGCCCACGCTGAATAAGAACTTTAATTAGAATTTATATAGCTATCCGCGGACCACGAACCCACTGTGAGACATGAAACTGTAGCCGGAGTTGTAATTTATATTAAGAAGCAATATAAATAAAACAGCCTGATGGTTTTGAGTTCCTTATGAATGACCCACACTTACTATTAACGTTTGTAACTTCTAAACAGAATTTATTACCGTAATGTTACGTCGACATTTTAATATAAATGTTTAGGACAAATCTGTTATACAGCTTTACTCAATTACCGTGTCATTTTATATAACCCAACTCTCGTTCACACAATTTATAATAAGAGTTCTGGCTGTCAGCAATGCTGCTGCTAGCAAATCGAGTCTGCAAAACAATAACTCGAGAACTGTAACTTGGCATCTTGCTAGCGCGCGCGCTCTTTATGTGTGGGTGTATGGGCGTTTATTGTGTGTGTCTGCGAGGTGGGGTGGGGGGGGGGGGGACAAAACAAACTCAGTCATGTACTGTAAGTAACACAAACCTGTATTTTAAGCTTCCGCAACGAGCTCCTTCCATCCGACCCAGCTTTCTTTTCCGAATTGGAGACCCCCCCCCTGCGCAATGGACGAACAACCACATCAACATTAATTTTCGAAAAAATCGCAATAAAAATAGTCCAATTAGCCCAACAAAAGACAGACAGCGGAAGCATAGCTCAGCGACAAATCAGACAACATTGCAGTCAACACCGGCCAAGAGTCGCTGCACATTTGATAGCTAATCTATGAAAAATCAGTACGAAATATGTCTCTCGAGTGTTGCCGACTGCTACCGATCAGAACTTGGGAGTCTGTATGCTAAATTACAGTTACTTGCAGCTAAACTATAAGACTAATGAATTAAAAATAAATTGAGGACAGACAAACAAAAAACGAATTGTATTAGCTCATTGGAAGGGTACATACAATCCACTTGACATCAGTGAAAAATGTAATAGACCTAGATTCTCTAAAATAACCTACAGCTCTTAAGAAAAGAGTTTTCAAACGAGCTAGCAAATCACAATTCCCATACTCTTTATTCTTTGCGAGGGTTGGAGATAAGTGGATCAGAACATCTGCTATTTTTGCTAAACATAGCTGTTCATTTTCCACACTAGAACTTCCCGACTCAGTGGAGTTCGTAATGCTGCTTGAAATTGCTTGGCAAATCGCTCTTGTGTGGCGAGGCCAGCGAGCGATTGCAGCCATATGGCCAGTGATCCATCGCTCGTGTATATGGATTTTTACAGTTGTACCCCATTCACAGCTTAAAATTGCGTGTATCTGTAAAGAACCATGGGGTACTGTCGCAAATAATTTTCAGTTGGAACGATCTGCGTTACGACAGAGCATTGTGGCGTTTCTATATTCGTGAGAAAGAATGCCGCTACGAAAACTATCCCGTTTGCACACAAATTTGAAGCACTATTACTCTCAATCATAGAATGCCGCTACGAAAACTATCCCGTTTGCACACAAATTTGAAGCTCTATTACTCTCAATCATAGATTAACTCACTCGCGGCGTTCCGTAAATCCCATCTCGAGGAAAACCATTTAGGCATATGGAACGAGTCAAGTTATACAGCCACTGCAGTAAGCTTCTGTAACTTATACTAACAACAGATTGTCACTACTGCTCTTCTACTCACTCTGATAATTGGGAGTATTATTTTTAAATTACTATGTATATGTTAATGTGCATTAGGAGAAAAATCAGCTACTTAAAAAAAATACTGCTGTTTTTCCTGTTATACTAGTCAGCCGCAGTTTTATCTTATACGTCAAGCTAAGCTTTACATGAAGCTTCACACAGGCTATCAGCTGTCCGTATACTGGTAAACATTATATGTTTAATGCAAACGGTACAATTACGTGAAATTTACATCCCTGAGAGCAGATATTCTGATAAACTGCAGGTGCGCACGATAAGATGTTCTTTGTTTTGGAATACCAGAAATTTTCAGTT
The DNA here is from genome assembly GCF_021461385.2 of Schistocerca piceifrons. Taxonomy (NCBI): domain Eukaryota; kingdom Metazoa; phylum Arthropoda; class Insecta; order Orthoptera; family Acrididae; genus Schistocerca; species Schistocerca piceifrons. Next base: position 43,980,832 of record NC_060146.1, read on the forward strand.
TCTGCCTGATGTCTGCAACCTGTTATAAATTCCTATGCCAGAATATGAAACTCCATTGTGAAGTATAGATGGGATACACAATGTACACGACAATTATTTTAATACTTACTGTGAATATACTAACAAGGAAACCTCCCCATCTCACCCCCCTCAGATTTAGTTATAAGTTGGCACAGTGGATAGGCCTCGAAAAGCTGAACAGAGATCAATCGAGAAAACAGGAAGAAGTTGTGTGGAACTATGAAAAAAATAAGCAAAATATACAAACTGAGTAGTCCATGCCCAAGATAGGCAATATCAAAGATAGTGTGAGCTTAGGAGCGCCTTGGTCCCGTGGTTAAGTCCTTGGTTCAAGTCTGCCCTCGAGTGAAAAGTTTAATTTTTTATTTTCAGACAATTATCAAAGTTCAGGCACTCACACATAATCAACTTCGCTCTCCAAAATTCCAGGACATGTTCAGATTTGCTTGGACATATGCAGGATTTGACGGTCTACACACGGAAAAATTTGAAAACGTTAAAAACATATGTTATGACAGAGCACAGGGAAAACTGTGCGACTGTTGCATTCATTTGTTGCAGTTTATGTGACAAACTCTTATGTTTTCATCACTTTTTTGGGAGTGATTATCACATCCTCAAGAAAACCTAAATCGGGCAAGGTAGAAGAATCTTTTTACCCATTCGCCAAGTGTACAAGTTAGGTGGGTCGACAACATATTCCTGTCATGTGACGCACATGCCGTCACCAGTGTCGTATAGAATATATCAGACGTGTTTTCCTGTGGAGGAATCGATTGACCTATGACCTTGCGATCAAATGTTTTCGGTTCCCATTGGAGAGGCACGTCCTTTCGTCTACTAATCGCACGGTTTTGCGGTGCGGTCGCAAAACACAAACACTAAACTTATTACAGTGAACAGAGAGGTCAATGAACGAACGGACAGATCATAATTTTGCGAAAATAAAGAAAGTAAAATTTTCTGTCGGGGGAAGACTTGAACGAAAGACCCTTCGCTCTGCAGCTGCTCATGCTAACTACCGGTCCACGGCGCTACTGAGCTCACATTATCTTTGATGTTGCCTATCTTGCGCATGGCCTTCTCAGTTTATATATTTTGCTTATTTTTTTCATAGTTCCGCACAACTTCTTCCTCTTTTCTCGATTGATCTGTGTTCAGTTTTTCAAGGCCTATCCGCTGTGCCAACTTATAATTAAATCTGAGAGGGGTGCGATGGGGAGGTTCCCTTGTAAGCAGATTCAGAAAGATGTAGGCTGCAGTACGTACTGGGAGATGAAGCAGCTTGCACAGGATAGAGTAGCATGGAGAGCTGCGTCAAACCGGTCTCAGGACTGAAGACCACAACAACAGCAACGACATTTCATTGGAACATCGAGAGCAAATAGGCCGAAGCATTGTGACCTGCCCAGCGAGAAGACGTGAAGGCTGGAGGACGAGAAGCGTCAGCAAGCCTAGAAGACCACACATTCACGATTCATTGCAGTGAGATGGTACGACAACAAACCTGTTACTCTGGTGTCATCTTTCGTTGGTGTTGAGCCCCAAGATAAGACAAAAAGGTGGGACGAATCACAAAGAGAGTATGTGCAAGTCCCAAGTCACTGCTATCCCAGTTTACAACTCCTGTATGTGTGCATTGATCTGATGGACATGTTATCTTCACTATACAAATATGACATTAAAAATGAGACAAAAAATATTTTGGAACTAGAACCTATTAATTAAATTATAATTGTAAGAGCATGTCCTGTAATCCGGTATTTTATAGTGTCTATTGCCTGGTGTGATCAATACGTCACATTAAAATTTTGGGGTGTAAAATGTTAAAAGCGTTTGAGCTGCACATGAAATAGTGAAAAGAGGCAATATTAAGAGGTTTTGGTGAATTAAAAATTTTTGGGACTAGGGAAATGCTGTTGGGCATTATAGAGTTAAGCATCAGTAGTCCTATAGTTTTAATTTTAGACCCATGTCTACAAATAGGAATGATTCACGAAAGATTTTTTAAATTTATTCCTGAAATTGTGACCGTGATGGGGCTAATGTAAGATGTTTCGCCATCATCTGTACAGAATATTATTATTGCACTCTTCTGCAAAGTAAATACTTTTTAACCTTAGTTGAATTGTCCCAGAAAGACGTACTGAAGAAAGTGCACAAAGTACATGCTAGCGGTACAGCATGCAGATCAACATATGAAAGAAATTTACAAGTGGGAAGCAAACAGAACTGAGCTCTTTAGTTAACGTATCCAGTTGCTGCCGCCACCCTGGTTTATTTCCATCTAAATGCCAAGGAGTTTCGCAGACGGAGCATCATCCAGTGAATACCTATTAATCCCTACTCCTGTTACCTGTACGCCGTTTTGTTTTGTCTGGAACTGCATAGTGTGGCTTTTTGAAAGATTAAGGGTAAATCTGGTGGCTGTGAAAAATTCCATTATTCCCCTATATCTGTTTGTATCCTTTACCAATATACGTGTGTTATAAAGAAACATTACAATTTAGAGTCCTTCAGTGTGCTGGGTAAATAATTTAGGGAACGGAGTAAGCTCTGATTCCATTCGTCTGCTTTGATCAATGAAGTCATATTATGCGTAAAGGCTATCGCTTACCTTCGATACTAGACAAACACAGAAAACATTTAATAAAGGCTGATTACATTCTTCAAGTGGCGACGACAATATAGAGCACGATGTTCATAAACTAACGTAAAAAAAGGACGAAAAGTATGTCAATCACCTTAGGTAACGAAATATATATATATATATATATATATATATATATATATATATATATATATATATATATATATATATATGCCGGCCAGAGTGGTCGAGCGGTTCTAAGCGCTTCAATCTGGAACCGCGCGACCGCTGCGGTCGAAGTTTCGAATCCTGCCTCGGGCCATTTAGCACAGTAGGAACTGAATTGTTCTCTTGATCTGTATAGCTCAAAGGGAGATAGCGATACCAACCACAGAGCCACAAAAGAACTGCATATACGAGAAATAACAAAAACAAATTCCTCTACACGGAACCGAACAGGAATGTACAAAAACCACGCAAGTAGTATCTCAACATACACAGGAGCTAAGTAATTCAAACATAGACAATGATGCCAGACATCCCCACCGCAAAGGAACCACAAACTTGAAAACGAATACGCAGAAATTCCTTCAAAACAGACCGAAATACAAAAGTAATAAAGGCGCATTTCGAGTCGAATATTTCGCTTGACCTACATAAACTCAAACGGAGACAGGGATACCAGACGGAAGTCCACAAAGCAACGAAAAAATCGTATAACAACACAAACAAATTCTTCCAAACCAAAGCGAACGAAAGTAAAAAAAACTCACAAGGATAATCAAAACGTACGCTAAACCCACGTATCTCAGTCAAAGACGGGATAACAGATACCTCACTCCCCTTTAAAATAAACCAAAAAAATCGCACAATTGCAATCGTATTATTCGCCTGACGGATATAGCTGAAACAAAAACAAGGATACCATAAACTCCTCCAGAAAACAACGAATTAATTAATCGAAAAACTCAAATTCCTCCACAATAAACAGAAAGAAAATGATATAAAATCACAACACAAACGAAAGCAAAAATCAATCGTACAAAGAAAGATAAGTAACAAAATATATGTTCACGACTCTACTCACGTAACTAAGCCATTACTACAAACCACGTCACCAAAAAACACATCCACTACAAGAATGGCCTACCATTAACAACAACATGGCAACAGATCACTCGTTTTCATATAGCAATGCCTCAACGACGTCACATCAAAAAAGGCAGATTATTGGAAAAAACAATATTATGAATACCATTACAACTCATTTCACTCACGAACATATGACCAATCCATTCACGTTTCTGGATAGGCCCACATTACAAAAACAACCAAGTAACTGTAAGAAACTACATTGTAATTACTAATTGTTTCACTAGCAGCAATTTAACTTCTGATCTAAAGTTCCTACCTAATCTTACCCTCAGAAATCATGCCCAATTCAGATATTAACAGCCAGTGTTTATGTAAAAAATTATAAACGCTACTTGTTTCTCTAATTTAAGCTAATCTTGCTGTTTACAAACATCATACATGTACATACAACCAAGACAAGCACAGATACCATTAATAACAGGTCACTTACATCATTCTTAACGTAAACTAATGCCTTCATACGGAACGTTAGGGGTCAAAGCGGAGGGGTGAAATCAGACCTTGCTCTTGACCCATAAGTTATGTAAACCAAGAACAGGAGCGGTTCAGACAACTAAGACAAATAACAAACGTATTCATTAATGTTCCCCTTATTAAAGCACTTGTGCCTGCTAAGCAAAAATACATCGCTATATAACAGTTTTTTGTTTGACAAGTGCAATGCCTTGTGTTGGTACCTGATAACGGAGAAGACCCAAGCGAAGGTCTCTGTTTCGTAATAAAGTGTATAAAAAACAATTCGCAAAACAGGCAGAATACAACAATATTTTAAGGTGCGTCGATGCGAAAAAAATCGCTGTCAGTCCACTCGATTCGCTTCCTTTACGATAAACAGCTACTTTTTTTGCGATAGCCACTTCGATTTTCTCCCATTTCATACGTGTATTTGTAATTGCGTATAGCAGTCTCCACTTGAGCTATGCAGCAATGGCTTGATTTGCAATAACTTCTGTTTCTTTTTGATAGACGCTTGAATTTTAGTTCGCACTGTGTCGTCATCTGTCATTTCCAAGCCACAGTTAGATCTTTTTATGGTACTCCATTGGTTTTCCTTCCAGTAAGTGTTCCTTTTATTAACCTGTGACAGAGCTCTGTACTAGGAAGCACGTTTTTTTATGACCGAATTTCTCCCAGTCAAATTACCTGTTGCAGTTAGAATTGTACGACCAAAAACATGACATATCGCTATAGTGGATACTTCGTCGTGGGTTAGAAGCCATGCACATCCCGTCAATGATCAGACAAGACATGTAGATCGGCAACTCAACAGTATTTGATGCTTTTGTTCATGACATTGTTAAGCGCTGATTTCTTGTTTTCTGTGGGAGAATAATCGGTAATTTTCAAGAACGGTTGCCTATCGAAGTCGCTGGATCGAAACGATACACATCGAACGTGCGATTGTAAATCGATCATGCAACTCTGAGGAGGACGTTATGAGTATGTTTACGATGCTCACTACAGCGACGACAAAAGAAAAGCGTTACAAAAATACTTGCAATTGCAAAGGAGACGTTTTACCTTACTCGTCATCGGATTTGTCGTCATGTTACAGTCCATTACGGTGGTCTGGATGGATAATATGGAAGAGTCGAAACATGTATTCTTCCTGATACTCGTTCATTTCCCGCACTGTCCGCAATGAAATTGTAACAGTATTTCAGCTTTGAAACTGTTCTTACGTACTTTTACACACTTCGCACCACCACACTCTACACAGTCCCTTCTTCCCTCGTCTGGTAGTCCTCCATATACGCGACAAAAAGAAAAACAATTTTCTACGCTGGATAAACATGGAATTAGATTTTTCCATGTGAGAGAACCGGCCGAAGAAACATCAAGAACACCAGACACCCCACTCATAATCGTCTGGGTTTCACTAGCAACTCGCAATCACAAATAATTCGCGGAGGTAGGCCTATGTCATTCAGAGCAACTACAGGAACAACGGGAAACAGATAAAAATGAAGATCACAAATAATTGATCACAACGGCCGCCACAGGAATCGCACGATTGATTTACGATCGCACTTTGGATATGTATCGTTTCGACCCAGCGACTTCGATAGGCAATCATTCTTGAAAATTATCGAATTATCGGAAATCTTGAAGCGTTTACAATTTTTAAGAACTGTGTAGCGATAATTTTTAGCCTACTCTTGACGTTAGTATCAACGTAAGACATACTGATTATGGTGAAACGAAAAACTATTTGAGAAGATAATCTCACTCATGTCATAAAAAAGTCAAGATCTTCCTGATAAGGTCCGAATGTAGACTCACGGAATAGGTATATTTCCAAGACAGAGCACGAAATATGTGATACATCAGATATATTCTAATCTCATGAGCGCCTTTAGCGTGTTATATAACTCGTACCGTCGTTATTCAGAGATAAACCATGATATGTGACACACACGTTACTTGCGGAATTGATAGTGAAGTTGAAGACTATTATTTTCAAAGACGTTAAAAATTATAAAGAGTGTCGTATTTGTATAGCCATAATTTCGTAATTAGTTATAGTTACCGTCGTCAAGGCATTGCAGGCTTTTGTGTGACGGGATACCAGATGATTTGGAAAGATAGCCACATTTGCAGAGAAAACAAAAACCAATCTTTTCTAAATATTAATTGCAAACAAAATCATGAAATAGGTATACTTACAGAAGACTCGAAATTTGAGACAAATTAGATATATTCTAATTCCGCGCGTAACTATCGCGTTGTCTTTAATTGTACCATTGTTAGACACTGACACGTGGCACGTGTTATTTGGCTTGATTAATACACACAATGAAAAATGGAATTAAACATTAATATTTCAAAAACACGTTGAAAAATTATGAAACACTATCCAAGTTGTACAGTCATAATTCGTAAGCCATATCTGGTGTTAGAATCAAAGTATTCCACGCCGTTTTTAATAGGACGATAAAAGATTTGCATGGGTAACAACATGTTCTACAAAAAGTAAAAGGGAAGCAAATCTTCCCTAAAATTGACGGAATACAGAATTGTAAATAAGTACGTTTGCAAGAAAGGACACGAAATTTGCTATAGATCGGATATTTGCTAGTTCTGAGAGATACTATTTTTTGTTTTTCAATCACGTCATTGTTATGCACAGACCCCGCGTGTTATCTGGCAGAATTATTTCAAACAATGATGTGAGTGATTACAAATTGCACTTTCAAAGATGTAATAAACACTAATTACTCTGAAATATGTATAGCGATAATTCTGCAGCCCGAGGCTGGTGACAGCGTAAAGGCATGACACGTTTTGTTAATCTCATTTCCGCCAAAAGGATTTTCAAAATAACGTGAGATACTGAATTATGGTATAAGTACATTTGCGAGAAAGAACACTAAATCAATTATTTGCTAATTCCGCGAGAATTTTTGCTTGCTCTCCAACTCGCACCATTGTTAGACTCAGACATCACATGTTGAATGACAGAATTAGACAATAAGGAACGGAATTAAATACTAGTATTCAAAGATGTTATCGCGGTATAAATTATTTAAAATTCACACAATGATAATGTTTTAATCTTCTTCTGGTGTTAGCATAAATGCATTATGTTGTGAACATTACAGTTTTACTAACTTCATAAATGTAAACCGCCTTCATCCGTTCAAGTAAACGTCACTTTTCAATTAATCACGATCGCAATCGATTAATTAACTTTCATTACTTTAAGCAATGAAATGAGTTAAAAGTAGAGACAAGACATAAACAATTTATAACTTACCTTCCCCGAGCTGCGACATAATGGACACTGTATAAATTATAGCGTGATCTCCCTCCTTCGTCTTTTTTTTATCGATCGCATTTTGTCTCGCGAATCACCATGTAGCAGAGACTAATTTGTTACTACTTAACATTACACCAAAATTTTTTATGCTGCAGATAGAATCAGGGTAATTCAGACCTTGATATTTGCTACAATCTTGGGACGCATCTAGGTACAGAGAAAATCTCGCTATTAGGCTCAGTTTTACAGTTCTTGCGAGTGAGTGCCACCGAACCTTTGAAAGTAATTACAGTAATATATGAACATCGATCAAAGATCTTATAAATTCAGGTTAATGATTTGGACGTGTATATCTCATACTAACGATTCATTAATTTCATTAGAATTGGTACCATTTTCCAGTACGGATTTCTTGAAGTGATATCGTGTACAGTATTTCTGCACGTAGTGTTTGTGTAGAGATACTGTATGTTTCAACATTTTTATTAGGTGGATCACTTTGTAATATTGTGCTTTACAACAAGCAAATTTTAGGCGACGTTGTGTTCTTCACACGGAAAGTAAACCGCACCTTCACGTCATTGCATTTTGACGCACCGCAACTTAATACTGTTTACAGGGTGGCTGACAGCTGGCGTGGTAGTTCAGCCTGTTCTGATAGCGGTAAAACTGCACTGTTAAATAGGTAAACCTGGCTAAATGTATTAGCTACGGACTTAAAAAGTTTTGTCCTAAAATGTCCGCAAGGAAGAAAGGCATCGAACGATAATGAACAAAATGAGATTAAAGTTAAGAGATGGTGAACGGTCAGACTCCATGCACGTCTACAGTTTTTCCTGTCAGTTATATTGCCCACGGAATAGGAGTTGTCCAGGAGAAATGATTTTCGGTTAGTTTTAAAACACGCTTTGCTACACGTCTGACATTTTATGCGATTGACAAATAAACGTATCTGATGCTGCATATTGAATCCTTTCTGTGTTATTGGCAGCTGCAGCTCAAAAACCAAGCCTCAGTTGGAGGTCAGCTTTACTTGGACTATATATACCAGGGTGCTTCTGGCCTACAGGCAGAAAGCTGAAAATCTCAAAATATTCGGAAACAAAGTAATCGATTACCTGATTAGCTCCCACATAATTTTTCAGAATTTTTGGATTTAGGGATGTAAATTCTGCGTAACAATGACATTTATATTACATTCTTCGTTTTCTTCGTCTTCTTCCATTTCAAGGAGTGGGTGATAGCCCTTTCCGGAATTTCACAAAACTGTTGTCTCCATCTGCACGTTGGCCGCCCAACAATCCGTTTTCCAGTTTGATTATACTTAGTGTATGAGTTAGCAGGCGCTCAGGTGGCATTCTGTTGATGTGCTCATACTATTTTATTGGTAGCGTCTATTCTCTTCTGTCATATTTTTTTTTTTTTTTAGGTGTTGTCTTATATCTTTACTGCGCTTTCTGTGTCTCAGCGTTATTCCAAAAAGTGACCTCAGAAACCTCATATCAGCTGCTCCAATTTTTCGTTCGTTTTCTTATATGTATTCAGTTTGCATGACCAATACATAAGAGCAGGCTTTGCCACCACGTTATGTAGTCTTAGTCCTACCTCTTTCCCCACAGTTATACAACCATCTACAACATATATCTGTGCCGAGATATTTAAAATAATTTACCTGTCATATTATTTTGTTGTTGCCACTATTTTTGCTCTTGTTATATGTTTTCCTACCATTGCCAAAAATCACTTTCGCTTTATTACCAGATTTAGCCATCTGATAAGCGTGTAACACGTTATTCAATTTAAACACTTTTCTTGTAAAGCGCTTTAATTGCCAAGAGAATTTGCTCGTCTGAAAACAAAACTGTATTAAGAATATTGCCTTTTCTAGGTTTAACTTCATAGGATTTTTAGAATTCCATTCTTCTAGAACTCCCTCGATATAGGAGTATATACGGATAATGAATGGTGAGAGAACACACCCCGTTTTAGACCCTCGTTAAAAGTCAATAACTCTTCGTATATACTATTTTTAGTGATATTGTTTAGTTATTTAATGGTATTCAACAAATTTAGCGTACATTATAGTCAGTGAGTATTTTCCTCAATTTCATCGTGCCTACCTTACAGCAGGCCTTCTCATACACTAGGAAGAAGAAAAATAGTGCCTCGTTGAACTCTTCTCTTTTCTAGTGTACAGCAAGCGGGAGGCACGGGTTTAAGTCCTAGTCTTGGAACAAATTTTAATTCATTGCTTCAGCTTCTGTCCTTATCTTTTCTGTCAGATTTTCCAAAACAAATGTTGTATCCAGGCAAGATCCACCTTTACAAAATTCTCATTGCTTTTGTCGTAAAAATATTTCTGCTTTTGGCTGGAGCTTCTTTTAATGATAGAGGGACAGATTTCATATGCAACATTTAAAATAGATGTACCCCTGTAATTTGAATGTTCTTTTTTTTCTCCTTTCTTGTATATACCTAAGAATTCTCGCTACCTTCCATCCTTCACGAATTTTTACCAAGCCTCAAGTATCATTCATCTTGAAGTCGGTTAGTACCTTGAGAGAATTTTTCAGTGTAATAAAATTGGACGTGAGCATGGAATTAGAGACAAAACGATTCCGGTAAGTGAGGTAAGTAACTCATAAATTCACAGAGGGAGAGGACCGTAGAATTGATGGACACGTGGTGCCATCTTTTGACGTAATACATTAAACCGAGAGCGACAACCGTTACATACCGACACCTAGCGTGTCTACTTGTAACTACGACAACCAGCCTCTTGACCACGCCACCATCTTAGAGGCAGAATTCACTGGAAATGTTAACGCTAAAGACGTTGGAAGATTTCACAAACAGTGCGAAGATTTTGAAAAAGGAAGAAATAGCGAGTACAAGACAAAATATGTCAAATCGTAGCGAGGACCCAACTCCACGAAGAGGGAAACGGAAAATGTGTTTCGCACAAAAGAAAATGAAACACGTGCACCACTAGACATGACACAGTATCAAGAAACGGAAACAAATGTAAACGCAGAACACCGGACTGAAGTTACCCTTAGAAGAAAGAGGAGACCAGCTAAACAACATGGGACGCTGACTGATGTTGGGGAGGAGATGTCAATCTACAAGCTGCATATAACACGGCTTGGCTCTATGTTGTTGTTGTTGTTGTTGTGGTCCTCAGTCCTGAGACTGGTTTGATGCAGCTCTCCATGCTACCCTATCCTGTGCAAGCTTCTTCATCTCCCAGTACTTACTGCAACCTACATCCTTCTCAATCTGCTTAGTGTATACATCTCTTGGTCTCCCTCTACGATTTTTACCCTCCACGCTGCCCTCCAATGCTAAATTTGTGATCCCTTGATGCCTCAGAACATGTCCTACTAACCGGTCCCTCCTTTTTGTCAAGTTGTGCCACATACTCCTCTTCTCCCCAATTTTATTCAATACTTCATCATTAGTTATGTGATCTACCCATCTAATCTTCAGCGTTCTTCTGTAGCACCACATTTCGAAAGCTTCTATTCTCTTCTTGTCCAAACTAGTTATCGTCCATGTTTCACTTCCATACATGGCTACACCTCATAAAAATACTTTCAGAAACGACTTCCTGACACTTAAATCTATACTCGATGTTAACAAATTTCTCTTCTTCAGAAACGCTTTCCTTCCCATTGCCAGTCTACATTTTATATCCTCTCTACTTCGACCACCATCAGTTATTTTGCTCCCCAAATAGCAAAACTCCTTTACTACTTTAAGTGTCTCATTTCCTAATCTAATTCCCTCAGCATCACCCGACTTAATTCGACCACATTCCATTATCCTCGTTTTGCTTTTGTTGATATTCATGTTATATCCTCCTTTCAAGACACTGTCCATTCCGTTCAACTGTTCTTCCAAGTCCTTTGCTGTTTCTGATAGGATTACAATGTCATCGGCGAACCTCAACGTTATTATTTCTTCTCCATAGATTTTAATACCTACTCCGAATTTTTCTTTTGTTTCCTTTACTGCTTGCTCATTATACAGATTGAATAACATCGGGGAGAGGCTACAACCCTGTCTCCCTCCCTTCCCAACCACTGCTTCCCTTTCATGCCCCTCGACTCTTATAACTGCCATCTGCTTTCTGTACAAATTGTAAATAGCCTTTCGCTCCCTGTATTTTACCCCTGCCATCTTCAGAATTTGAAAGTGACTATTCCAGTCAACATTGTCAAAAGCTTTCTCTAAGTCTACAAATGCTAGAAACGTAGTTTTGCCTTTCCTTAATCTTTCTTCTAAGATAAGTCGTAAGGTCAGTATTGTCTCACATGTTCCAATATGTCTACGGAATCCAAACTGATCTTCCCTGAGGTCGGCTTCTATCAGTTTTTCCATTCGTCTGTAAAGAATTCGCGTTATTATTTTGCAGCTGTGACCTATTAAGCTGATAGTTCGGTAATTTTCACATCTGTCAACACCTGTTTTCTTTGGGATTGGAATTATTATATTCTTCTTAAAGTCTGAGGGTATTTCACCTGTCTCATACATCTTGCTCACCAGATGGTAGAGTTTTCTCAGGACTGGCTCTCCCAAGGCCGTCAGTAGTTCTAATGGAATCTTGTCTACTCCCGGGGCCTTGTTTCGACTCAGGTCTTTCAGTGCTCTGTCAAACTCTTCACGCAGTACTGTATCTCCCATTTCATCTTCATCTACATCCTCTTCCATTTCCATAATATTGTCCTCAAGTACATCGCCCTTGTATAGACCCTCTATATACTCCTTCCACCTTTCTGCTTTCCCTTCTTTGCTAAGAACTGGGTTTCCATCTGAGCTCTTGATATTCATACAAGTGGTTCTCTTTTCTCCAAAGGTCTCTTTAATTTTCCTGTAGGCAGTATCTATCTTACCCCTAGTGAGATAAGCCTCTACATCCTTACATCTGTCGTCTAGCCATCCCTGCTTAGCAGTTATGCACTTCCTGTCGATCTCATTTTTGAGACGTATGTATTCCTTTTTGCCTGCTTCATTTACTGCATTTTTATGTTTTCTCCTTTCATCAATTAAGTTCAATATTTCTTCTGTTACCCAAGGAGTTCTACTAGCCCTCTTCTTTTTACCTACTTGATCCTCTGGTGCCTTCACCACTTCATCCCTCAGAGCTACCCATTCTTCTTCTACTGTACTTCTTTCCCCCATTCCTGTCAATTGTTCCTTTATACTCTCCCTGAAACTCTGTACAGCCTCTGGTTCTTTCAGTTTATCCAGGTCCCATCTCCTTAAACTCCCACCTTTTGCAGTTTCTTCAGTTTTAATCTACAGTTCATAACCAATAAATTGTGGTCAGAGTCCACATCTGCCCCTGGAAATGTCTTACAATTTAAAACCTGGTTCCTAAATCACTGTCTTACCATTATATAATCTATCTGATACCTTCTAGTATCTCCAGGATTCTTCCATGTATACAACCTTCTTTCATGATTCTTGAACCAAGTGTTAGCTATGATTAAGTTATGCTCTATGCAAAACTCTACCAGGCGGCTTTCTCTTTCATTTCTTAGCCCCAATCCATATTCACCTACTATGTTTCCTTCTCTCTCTTTTCCTACTCTCGAATTCCAGCCACCCGTGACTATTAAATTTTCGTCTTCCTTCACTACCTGAATAATTTCTTTTATCTCATCATACATTTCTTCAATTTCTTCATCATCTGCAGAGCTAGTTGGCATATAAACTTGATCTACCGTAGTAGGCGTGGGCTTCGTGTCTATCTTGGCCACAATAATGCGTTCACTATGCTGTTTGTAGTAGCTCACCCGCACTTATGTGTTTGTATTCATTATTAAACCTACTCCTGCATTACCCCTATTTGATTTTGTGTTTATAACCCTATATTCACCTGATCAAAAGTCTTGTTCCTCCTGCCACCGAACTTCACTAATTCCCACTATATCTAACTTTAACCTATCCATTTCCCTTTTCAAATTTTCTAATATACCTGCCTGGTAAAGAGATCTGACATTCCACGCTCCGATCCGTAGAACGCCAGTTTTCTTTTTCCTGATAACGACGTCCTCTTGAGTAGTCCCCGCCCGGAGATACGAATGGGGGAGTATTTTACCTCGGGAATATTATCCAAGAGGACGCCATCATCATTTATCCATACAGTAAAGCTGCATCCCCTCGGGAAAAATTACGGCCGTAGTTTCCCCTTGCTTTCAGCCGTTCGCAGTACCAGCACAGCAAGGCCGTTTTGGTTAATGTTGCAAGGCCAGGTCAGTCAATCACCCAGACTGTTGGCCCTGCGACTACTGAAAAGGCTGCTGCCCCTCTTCAGGAACCACACGTTTGTATGGCCCCTATGTAGGATGCCTCAAACCTGGGACAACAGCGGATTCAAGAACAATTCCTCAATAACAAAGGAATAAAAGAAAACTGGGAAATGTGAAGAACTGGCAAACAACAATAATACGAAATCCTTTAAAGTAGGAAGCCTTTTTCACAACTTGGAGTTGGCGATAAAGCTGAATTCTGGCCACCAGAAATCACTGTCAGACGCTTTCGTTTTCCCCGTTTTTGATTATTTTATTTATTTCTTTCTCTCTTCCATAAGACATTAGAACGCCGCCCAAAAAACGCAAAGAAATAGCAGCAGTAGGAACCTTAAAGATCGCCCTGTGGAATATAAAAGGTCTAAAAAGTGCAATGAAGATAGCTCCAAGAGACCTACAAAATGGTTCAAATGGCTCTGAGCACTATGGGACTTAACCTCTGAGGTCATCAATCCCCTAGAACTGAGAACTACTTAAACTAACTAACCTAAGGACATCACACACATCCATGCTCGAGGCAGGATTCGAACCTGCGACTGTAGCGGTCGCGCTGTTCCAGCATGTAGCGCCTAGAACCGCTCGGCCACGCCGGCCGCAAACGTTCTACAGGGATATGAGAAAGCAATCCTGAGAGAAACATTTTAACCGAAAATTGGCAACACCCAGAATTTTACTGCGCTCATCTCCATGCAAAACAAGGCGACAGAGGAAGACGCAGTGGAGGAATAATTGTCCTATCAAACGGGAACATACACTCCTGACAGAAACGTAACACATTACAACAATATCAGCATACTTACATCCGAAAAAAACAGCTATTGATATAACAGATGCAATAGGCCAGCTGATTATTCAGAGTAAACATAATAAGCCACTAATTGCTGCCGGAGACTTTAACTGCAGAATTGATATACAAAGCTGAAATAATAGTGCAAAAGTTGCAGGATGAAAACTTTATCTTATTACAGAATATTAACATACCTACATATATTTCCCACAACGGCAGAAGCACAATAGACATTGCATTCATAACGGGACCAACCAGGGTAAATATATTACCTCCTTGGAGTGCAGACCACATACCACTTCGGAAACATATTCCTCTGGAAATAAATATCCAAGAAGCACGGCGAAAAGCCCAAGAAGAAGAGGTAGAAGCACTTTCGAGAACAAAAGACATCGGAAAAGTATAAGCAAAATCAGACGACCTAACACAAATTGAAATGCTAGTAGTCAATTCGCGACTAGAGAAAGCAACAGGAGCGATAGGAGATCTCCCAGGCCAAGCCGCCAATCCCAATTCAAAAATAAGAGCGATGAAATGGTTCGACATAGAGTGGTACAGTATAAGAAAAGACGTTCTAGAAAGACTACATCAACTAAAACGGTGCGCAGAAAATCGTACACTTCTCATGACTTACGCCGAAAAACGATATATCTACAAGGAAACTCTAACAGAAGAGAGCATTTTGGGCAAGAGAAGGAATGAAACTCCTAGAGGAAGCCTCAAAAGACCCATATATTGCGCTCATGTCCCAGAAAACGAGCGGAAACACTTTACATCGATATGAAAATACGAGAGACGCACTTAGACAACATACTGAACAAGGAAGGATTAAAAGGGAGACCAGGTAGCAAACAGGATACAATGCCACAAACAACCACAGAATGGGTCCCTTTGGCCACAGAAGAAGTCAAAGATGCCATTAACAGCACCAAGAACAAATTAGCTACAGGCCCTAACTGACTCTATAGCGAATATTAAAAAGACACTGCCCAAGTACTAACGTCAATGTGGACAGAACTCTACAGTAAGTGCATAGAAATAGCCTCTATTCCAGAACAGTGGAGACAGTCAATAGTAAAACTGCAATATAAGGCGAAAGGAAATCACAAGGACCCTAGCAAATACAGAGGCTCAGCCCTAGAAAACTTACCTTTCACAGTGTTCACAAAAATATTGACAGAAAGATTAAACAATCAACGAACACATCCCCGAAAGCCAAATGGTATTCAGGAAAGGAAGATCAACTCTGACTGCAATAAAACACCTGCTAAATAGCGTTTGGGAAGGCCTTGAAGACAGAGAAAAGTTTTATGTAGCATTTGTATACTTCACAGAAGTCTTTGACTTTGTAAACAGAAAATTAGTGACCAAAAAACAACATATGGACACGAACCATAGGCGCAATACCGCGATGCAACGAAATAAGGACATCGGAAAACCTATCCCTATCGTAGCCGATACTCCAATCAAACGAAGTATTTGAGGGAGACGCACTGAATCCTCTGTTATTTATCCTTGCAGCGGAAGAAGTTGTAAGAATACCGCAAATGGAGGGTGTAATCTCATATGCATCTGCAGACGATATTTCAATAGGCGCAGAGGACATTGCAAAGTTATAAGAAGCAATAAACGACATGGAAGATCGGTGTGATGAACACGGCTTTGAAATAAATGTGGCAGAAACAGAAATAATGGTATTCCGAAAAGAAGGGAAGAGGACCTGCATCAGCCGAGATCTGCATACGGGAGAGAAAACTGAAAATCGTACCAGACTTCAAGTATCTGGGGGCCACTATACAAACAATTGCGAAGTGTTTCACAAAACATGTAACAGAGAAAGCAATGCAATTAATAATGGCAATCCATGAAATGGAATACATTACATCCCTCAGCTTAGAGACAGCAATGGCACTGTTCAGAGCCAAAATCTTCCCAATACTGACATACGGCGTAGTGCGAGGCGTGCTTTTTTAAGTAAGAACCGTTTTGAAATTAAAAAAAAAGACATGCTAAGATATCTGAAAGATTTTATTTTTACATGAAAGCCTGTACCTTAATCTACGCACTGACGCCATTACAGTCTTATTCTTCCTTGTTTACGTTGTGTACTGATGACAGTGGTGATGGCCTGAGGACTTTCTGACAACAGTAATGATCCCATTACCGAAAAAACAAGGAACCAAGAAATGCAGCGAGCACAAGACAATCAGCCTCATTTCACATGCAGCCAAAGTGATGTTAAGAATAATTAATAAAAGACTTGAAAAAGTAATGGAGGACAGTCTTGGCGAGGAGCAGTTTGGTTTTAGACGGAATACGGGCACCAGAGATGCAATAGGGCTCCTACGAATCTTGGGAGACAGGTTTATTGAAAAAGGAAGAGACCTATATATGTGCTTTCTCGATCTAGAAAAGGTATTTGACAATGTGGTTTGGGACAAGCTGGCGACTATAATGAGGGAAAAGAGAGTGGACTGGAAAACCAGAAGACTTATAAACTCATTATATCTTAACCAAAAAGTTTCAATTAAAGTGAGAGGAGAAAGTACAAACTGGATCAGACTAGGAAAAGGAGTAAGACAAGGATACTGTCCATCACCTACTCTTTTCAACTTCTACTTAGAAAATATGATTGACCAATGCTCATTAGATGACAAAGGAGTAGAAATTGGAGGAAGAAGAGTAGGGTGTTTGAGATTTGCTGATGACATGGTCTTTCTAGCCACACGGGAAAAAGAATTAGAGGATTTGGTGGACACCATTGCAACTAAGGGAAAAAAATATGGAATGAAAATTAACACAAATAAATCAAAAGTATTGGCACTAGGAGGGAATAAGGAAATAAAAATTATGCTGAATGGAGAAACACTAGGACAGGTGCAAAATTTTAAGTATCTTGGAAGCAAGATAGACACCGACTGGAAGTGCATCACAGAAATTAAAACGAGGATAGCAATGGCAAAAGAGGCGTTTTATAAGAAAAGGAGAATCTTCTGCAGCGGTTTGGACAGAGAACTCAGAAAGAGACTCATAAAATGTCTTGTATGGAGTGTTCTTCTATACGGCACTGAAACTTGGACTATGAGGAAAAAAGACAGAGAAAGGCTGGAGGCTTTTGAGATCTGGACATGGCGGAAGATGGAAAGAATAAGTTGGATGGACAAAGTAAAGAAATGAAGAGGTACTGAGAAGAGTGGGAGAGAAAAGACAGTTACTAGATGTAATAAAGAGAAGAAACAGAAATTGGATTGGGCATATATTGAGAAAGAATGACGGACTGATAAAAACAGTTTTAGAAGGTTATGTAGAAGGGAAAAGGAAGCGAGGAAGGAAGAGATTCCAGATACTGGATGACATGCTGGACGGTACAACATACAGCAGCCTTAAGAAGGAAGCAATGGATCGCAGAAAATGGAGAGACAAAGGACCTGCTAATATAGCAGATAACTGACGATGATGACTGAGTGTATAAGATGCCTCCGATAATCGTGAGTCCCGCCGACTGTGAAGTACGGGCTGTTATAAGATCTCTTAGCGTTAAAGGCCTAAAAGCGATCGATATTCATCGTGAGATCTGTGCAGTTTACGGAGAAAACATTATGAGTGATGGAATGGTAAGGAAGTGGGTGAGAGCATTTAAAGATGGCCGCACAAATGTGCATAATGAACAACGTAGTGGGCGTCCTTCGGTCGTTAATGAAAGTTTGATACAGGAAGTGGACAATAAGGTGAGGGAAAACAGACGATTTACGATTTCCTCCTTGCGGGATGACTTTCAGAATGTTTCTCTGAGTGTTTTGTATGGAATTGTGACCGATCACTTGAATTACCGAAAACTGTGTGCACCTTGTTACCGAAAATGTTGACGGATGTGCACAAAACCAAACGTTTAGACAGTGCATTGACTTTCCTTGAGCGGTACCACAACGACGGTGATGATTTCTTAACCAAAATTGTTAAGGGAAATGAAACATGGGTGGCCTACGTCACACCAGAATCAAAGGAACAGTCCATGGAAGTTGAGCAAGGGCATCGTTTTGCTGCAAGACAATGCCCGTCCGCATGTGGCGAACAGACTAAAGATCTTATCACATATTTTCGATGGGAAATTCTAGATCATCCTCCGTACAGCCCCGATCTTGCGCCCAGTGACTACCATCTGTTCCTGCACTTGAAGAAACACCTGGGCGGTCAGCGTCTTCAAGACGATGACGAAGTCAAAACAGTGGTGATGCGGTGGTTAACAAGCCAGGCGGCAGACTTCTATGAGGAGGGTATTCAAAAACCGGTACAAAGTTATGACAAGTGCCCCAGTATTGACGGAAATTATGTAGAAAAGTAGATTAAGGTACAGGCTTCCATGTAAAAATAAAATTATTGAGTTATCTCAGCACGTCTTTTTTTAATTTCAAAAAGGTACTTACTTGAAAAACACGCCTCGTAATTATCGAACCACATATTATAGTGAGAAACCTAACGACACTAGAAAGAGTAAAGGCGGTCTATATAAAGAAAGCAATAGGACTCTCCAAAACAACACGATCCAGACTTTTATATCTGCTGGCGAGGGAATGCTTCCTCATTGAAGAGCTACGGACAAATCAGATGCTACTCAACGTCAGCGGTTCGGAAAGTCTATCGAAAACGTTGAAGGAAAGAAGGGAAGACGCACCGCCAGAATTTTACAAAACAGGCGCCATGATTGACCGAACACGGAAAAAGGGAAACTTTGAAACGAGACGCGTGATCAGCAGATTGGCAGTCCATGGTTTCCACGACCTTACTTGTAACAAAACGTCGTATCATGAGCCAAACGCAATGTGTAAGTGTAAAATGTGTCATCATATATGCAAACGATTCCATATAGAACTCTATACCAAAAGGACACGATCAATAAGTGACTATGGAAATAACAAAATTTAAACTTTCTAATTTCGTGTATTATTATCGTCGTACGTTGAACTCGTATGGATATTTGGCTGCAATAAACTTATTATTAAATATCATTCAGTGACTGCACAAATATTTTTTTTCCATTTAATGCTGGTATATTTTAAAAGTGTATTTTATAGATACAACTTGAGTTTGCCAATATTTATACAATTGATAACGGCCTGGGTTAAGTCACAGAAATGCGTCGTTTGAAGTGTCAGGTAAACACAGAAGCTGAATAACATAGGATAAGGGGCATTTTGTCAGAGTAAGTGCTTTTTACTTAATATGCATTTATAAAGTAATAAAGGCGTAATTTCGGTAACTATCAGTGAAGTAGATCAGCGGTAGTGACAATCTCTTGTTAGTATACTTTACATAAATAGCCAGTGCTTCTCTCTGTTGGTACACTGGTGTCCAAAATTATAGCAACAAATTGAAATTTTGCAAGATTACATTTATTTTGCCACAAAACAATATAAAAAGGTAATAGTAAAGTAGGAACAATGTGTAGAATACAGAAAGTAAACAGCCGCAACAGCATAACGGTAGGCAACAATTTTCTTCATTTTTTCAAACTTAACGGGTTTGCACACACATTCTGACAACTGGTTAATGTGCTCAGTATGGGGTGTGGCCACCTCTGGCGGCAATACAGGCCTCACAACGACGGGGCATGCTGTGAATTATATCATCAGTCTCATGTTGAGGCAATAACACCCATTGTTTTTGCAGAGCTGTGGGCAAGTCTTGGAGAGTGGTTGGTGGATGCTGACATGATGCAACCCATCTCCCTAGTGCATCCCAGACATACTCTATGTAATTCAAATTGGGAGAGCGAGCGAGCTATGCCAGGCGTGGAATATCTTCCGCTTTCAAGAAAACACTAACCGCACATGCTCTATGAGGTCCAACATTATCGTCCTTGAACAGTAAGTCCGAGCCCACGAGACCTCGCAGCAACCGTACATGAGGGCCCAAGACCTCGTCATTATACCTCATGGCAATTAAGCCTTGCCAATTCACCGCCACAATTTCACAAAGAAATGTTAGAATGGTCAACATAATCCCTGCCATTACGGACCCTCCTCGATATCGGTCTCTTTCCACTATGTTTGGGTCTCGAAATCGTGTTCCACATGCCCTTCAGATGCGAGTTCGTCGATAATCAGTCTCCAGACCAAATCAGGAGCATCTGTAAAAAGAACATGGGCCATCTGTTCGACCGTGCAGGTGGCATGTTGACGACTCCACTCTAGACGCTCCCTTCTGTGAAGACGTTTCAGAGGTAAACGTACTGCACGTCTGCGCCAATAAAGGCCACTCTGCCGGAGTCTTCCGCACACCGTTTGCCTCGATACAACACGACCAGTGGTAGCTGCGAGGTCAGATGCCAGTTTGCGTGCAGTACAAAGGCGGTACCGTCGTGTCCTTACAGCCAACAGTGATCCTTTGTTTCTCATGTCACACGTGGTTGGCCCTGTCCTGGTCTTCAGGATACAGTTTCGGTCTCTGTAAATTGTCGCAACATCCGAGAAACGACTGAACGATTTCAATTCAGCCATCGGGCCACATCAGACTGCGACTGTCCTGCTTCCATTCTTCCTAAGGCCCTCGACTGCAGACATCAGGTAGGCGTCTTCACTGTGCTATACTCTGCCGTCTCTGACAGTGGACAAAGCGATTGTGGTTCTTGGACTTCCCGACAAACGCTACCGTGTTTGGTAGGTGTCCTGACGTCATTGTTGGCATGGTTGCCCGTTGTCCGAAATGCCATCTTCCGTGCAGAACACGATTCTACGGACATCTCTCGACAGCTCTTATGACTATATCGCGAATTAGACCCAGGCCGTGGAAATAGTGGTTTGTTGCTTTAATTATGGACACCAGTGTATATAAGTTGACTCGTTCCGCACATCTATTTAGGAGCGTAAAATGAAGGCGCCGGCCGCTGTGGTCGAGCGGTTCTAGGCGCTTCAGTCCGCAACCACGGGGCTGCTACGGTCCCAGGTTCGAATCCTGCCTCGGAGCGGCCGCGGTGGTCTAGCGGTTCTAGGCGCTCAGTCCGGAACCGCGCGACTGCTACGGTCGCAGGTTCGAATCCTGCCTCGGGCATGGATGTGTGTGATGTCCTTAGGTTAGTTAGGTTTAAGTAGTTCTAAGTTCTAGGGGACTGATGACCTCAGATGTTAAGTCGCATAGTGCTTAGAGTCATTTGAACCATTTGAAAATCAAGACATAACCAGGATTTCACAGAATGCAGTGAAGACTTTTTATTTCTTCTTTCATTCATTCAGTCACACTGTTTGTTCCATAAATGCGATTCCGAAGAAGAGTCCTTACGGATGTAGAAAGAGTGAAACTATGTACTAGTAGGAGGAAGTGACCAGTGTAAATTATATATGCTATGCTAACAACAACTACATCCAAAAATATTACCACACTTTCTCTTACAATATTCAACTGCTACTTTTGTTTACCACTTCATACAAGCCATCTATGTCCCTTTAGAGACAGTAAATGCAACTGCCAAAGGCTAAAAGTAGTAAAAAAGAGAAAGATCTGTGCCTGTGGCAGCCGGCCGCGGTGGTCTCGTGGTTCTAGGCGTTCAGTCCGGAGCCGCGTAACTGCTACGGTCGCAGGTTCGAATCCTGCCTCGGTCATGGATGTGTGTGATGTCCTTAGGTTAGTTAGGTTTAAGTAGTTCTAAGTTCTAGGGGACTGATGACCACAGATGTTACGTCCCATAGTGCTCAGAGCCATTTGAACCATTTTTTTGTGCCTGTGGCACCACCCATCTGGCACTGACATTGGTATAGCATTGATATAGCATCTGTCTCTTTGAATAGCGGCAAGAATTCTGCACAGGCCTGGCATAGTTCCCAGCTTTTTTGAGATCAGTAGCCCTGAGTGTAATCAGATGTTACGCCCCTCGCTCTCCCAATCTCGAACAGCGCGCGGAAAAAACGAACGACTGTATCTTTCCGTGCGAGTTCTGATTTCCTTTATTTGATTATGATGATCGTCTCTATGTATGTAGGTCGTCGTCAACAAAATATTTTCGCATTCGGAGGAGAAAGTTGGTGACTGAAATTTCGTGAGAAGATTCCGCCGCAACGAAAAACGCCTTTGTTTCGACGATGCCCACTCCAAATCCTGTATCATGTCAGTGACACTTTCTCCCGTATTTCTCGATAATACACAACGTGCTGCTCTTCTTTGAACTTTCTCGATGCACACCATTAATCGTATCTGGTAAGAATCCCAGACCGCGCAGCAGTACTTCAAAAGAGGACGGACGAGCGTAGTGTAGGCAGTCTTTTTCGTATATTCGTTACATTTTCTAAGAGTTCTACCAATAAAACGCAGTCTTTGGTTAGCTTCCCCACAACATTTTCTGTGTTTTTTTTTTTCGAATTTGAGCTGTTCGTAATTGTAATTGCTAAGTGTTTAGTTGAATTTACGGCCTTTAGATTTGACTGGTTTATCGTGTAACCGAAGTTTAACGGATTCCTTTTAGTACTCATGTGGGTGACCTCACACTTTTCATTTTTAGGGTCAATTGCCATTTTTCGCACTGTCAGGTATCTTTTCTAGACCGTTTTGCAATTTGTTCTGATGGTTTTACTAGACGATAAATGACAGCATCACCTGCAAAGAACCTAAGACGGCTGCTCAGACTAAGTCGTTTACAAAGATAAGGAAGAGCAGAGGGCACATAACACTACCTCGGGGAACGCCAGTTAGTTACTGTTGTCAGTTTGCTTATTGTTGCGAAGTAAGTAATGAGGAAGATATTGTTACACAAACTGTACCCCATACCACAGAGTGTCACTCATTAATCTAGCACAAGAAAAACATGTAATTATCGATAACTTTTGTAACTGGCATAACAGTCTTACCAAACATTGGTGATAATAATGATCCATTAAAAATAATTTAGTTTCATGACTGATATATAGTTCAACCCTATTGTTTTATTCCCTCAGAAAATTACATTTTAAGCCTCAAGGGGTAATTTAGCCCCATACTCAGAACTACTGGTGAAGACGAATGCAACACATACGGTGCATCCAGTAATAACTGGGACTCAGTCTCTCCCCTTACAGTTCAAAGAATGTGTCCCATCTGGATACTGGAGTAACAACAAAACTTGTTTCATCTGTAACCTGCTAGTTTCGCTGCGTATTTTGGAAATAAAACAACATTGTTTCACTTTTTTCTCCAAATGTTCAACAGATTTACTAGTAATTCCGAAACCTTAAGAAATAGCAACAGAAATGTAATTTTCCACAAATAAAAGCTAGGCGAAACAACTGTTATCGTTCTAAGTGTATCAACTACCTTCCTGGTTTTGCTTTTCCTCCTGTCTTTTTCGCATTATTCGTTATACGTTATTTGTTTTCGAATTGTTGACTGCAAAAAGGTAGCAAATGTTAGCTTTTTCATCTGCCGCATTTTGGTCGAACAACTTCGTAATTATAAATGAAAAACGCCAAATTAATGTTATAGATGTTAAAGTCTGATGATGGACTGCGGAGCCGAAAACCGTCTAATGAAATAAATTAAAAGCGTATAATATCGATTTCGAGTGTGTCAGTTATGATAGTTCGTGTTTATACATATTATAGTTAACAATATGTGTTTTCAACAAAAACAATACATACATTGTGAAAATGACGCAACCAAATTTCCATATTTGCTGCACTCTCGTTACCCCCACAGCTACATCTATATTTTTCCAACCCCTGCGAGGTGTATGGCAGATGGTACGTCCCACTGTATCAGTTATCAGGGTTTCCTCATCTTCCATTCACATATGGAGCGCGTCAAGAATCATCGCTTGGATGTATCTTTGCGTGAAGTAATTATTCTAATCTTATCCTCACAATCACCATGTGAGCGATACGTAAGGGGATTGTAGCATGTTTCTAGAATAATCATTTAAAGCCGGTTCTTGAAACTTTGTTAACAGACTTTCTCGCGATAGTTGTCTATATTGAGTCTTCCAGTTCAGTTCGTTCAGTATTTTCGTGACACTCTCCCGCGGATTAAATAAACCTGAGACTGTTCGTGCTGTTGTTCTCTGTATACGTTCATATCCCCTATTAGTCCTATCTGCTACGGGTCCCACACACTTGAGCAATATTCTAGAACCGGCCGCACCAGTGATTTGTAAGCAAACTCCTTTGTAGACTGATTGCACTTCCCCACTATTCTACCAATAAACCGAAGCCTGCTTTATCCACGACTGAAACTATGTGATCATTCCATTTCGTATCCCTACAAAGTGTTACACCCAGGTATTTGTATGAGTTGGCCGATTCCAACAGTGAGTCACTGATATTATAGTCACAGGATACTGCATTTTTTCTTTTTGTGAAGTGCATATTTTTACATTTCTGAACATTTAAAGTCAGTTGCCAATCGGTGAACTACTTTGAATCCTATCAAGATCTGACTGAATATTTGTGCAGCTTCTTTCAGTTAGTACTTCATAACAAATAACTGCATCATCTGCAAAACTCCTGATTTTACTATTAATATTGTCCGCTAGGTCAGTAATATACAACTTGAACAGCAAGGATCCCAACAAACTTCTCTGAGACACACCCGAAGTTACTTCTACATCTCACGATGACCCTCCATCCAAGACAATATGCTGCGTCCTCTCTACCAAACAAGTCCTCAATCCCATCACAAAGTTCACTTGATATGTCGTGTGATCGTAGTTTTCACCATAAGCGTATGTGTGGTACTGAGTCAAATCCTTTTCGGAAATCAAGAAAAACCGCATCTACCTGATTGCCTCGATCCAAAAGTTTCAGAACGTCATGTGAGATAATTACGAGTTAGCATGATCGGTGTTTTTGGGATCCATGCTGGTTGGCATTGAGGTCATTCTGTCCAAGATACCTCATTATGTTTGAGCCCAGAATGCATTCTAAGATTCTGCAACAAATCGGTGTCTAGGACATTGGACGGTAGTTTAGTGGGTCACTTCTACTTCCCGTCTTGCAGACAGGTGTGACATTGACATTCTTACACGAACTGAGCACTGTTTTTTTGTTCTAGTGATCTACGATGGATTACAGTGACACGAGAACTAACACAGCCGAAAATTCAGTTTAAAATGTGATAGGTATTCCAGCGGGCCAATATTTCCCGTGGTACGAGGATTAAATTCGGGCAGTTCTCCGAGGCTTTTCTTCATAATGGAACATTTGAAACGGAGTTAAGCATTTCAGCTTTTGCTTTGCTACCGTCGATTTCCTTTCTCATTCACTAGGGACTGGGCACAAACTTTGGTATCACTAACGGCCTTTACATACGACCAGAATTTCTTTGGGCTCTGTGAAAGGTCACTTGACAATATTCTGCTACGGTAGTCATTGAAGACATCACGCATTGCTCTTTTGACAGCCAAACGCGTTTTATTCAGTATCTATCTATCTATGGCCCTACGCTTTGTTTTACACCTACTATGCAGTAATCTCTGTTTCTTTAGAAGTTTCGTTACAGAATATTCTTTATTATTTTACTTCAAGGTAGTTGTGTACACTGGATTTGTAATATATCTGCATGAAGAATACTGCATGGCTATAACACTCATATGACACCTGCTAATGGCCAAATTATCACATAAGAGAGCATGCATTTTGAAAGAATTATAATGTAGAAGGCGGTGTGTCTTCCTGATATGTTCCTGAGTTTTGAAGCTATAAATCTTGCGGCACTCAGGCATAATTCTAGAAAGCGTTCATCCTTCCCGTGATTCTGCTTTGATTTCTTTCAAATATACAGGCAGTGCTTGCTGATCGTTATGCTGTCGAATGAACAAAAGCCAGATACGAAAATTTCGAAGTGATACATAATGCCTTGATGCAAAGAGAACACTTGTATTATTGTTGTTGTCACATGATGGTGTCTTTCTCCAAACATCCAACTCCTGTACCTGTTTTCTGATTAAATATTAGGTGATCGTTACAGATCCTCCTGTTATTCTAAAGTTTTGTAAAGCTGATAATCATACACCTTGTAGAGACCTCCTCCATGGAATTCCTTTGCTTGCACAATTATATCACTTTTTAGAAATTGCGACCAACTACAATCAACACAACCACAGTGCAAGGTACTAAAGGAAATTCCACATTAGTTTATGTCATTACGTTAGGATCAGAGCGGAATTCTGTTGATCGTGAAAAGTTTTTAAGAGAAAAATTAGGAATACCAGCACATACAGAATACAGCTAAATATATTTTTTATGAGCCATTCCTTATACGGGTTATTTGTTTACCTATTTCAAAGACTGAAGATCCATATTTTCCGTGTCATATTTAGTAATGATAGCCATAATCAGTTCTCTCTTTGAACTATACACAGATAACTACTGCAGTGTGACCGTGTCCATATAAAGATATTTCAATGAACGGAGAAGTAGTATATTTATCTGATAATGGTGGCTTCTGAGCTAACTGCAATGTCAACTTTTGGCAAAACAGAGACATTTTTAGTGTCTTAGTGATAGATAATTACTTATTCAGTTTCTAGGAGCTGTATGACATTTGTTGTGAATGCCTCGATTAATTGTATAATTTTGAAGGTTTCCTTTCATCACGGGTGAATGGATTTCAAGGAATGAGTAAGTGAATACAGATACAAAACCGCATAAATGCAACATTTATTATAAATACAGCATTTATTGCTATTCATCACCTACAAAATGCTTTCCTTATAAATAACACTGTCCATGAATTGTCTCGCTCTGTCTCTCTCAAACACACGTACAGCTACCCCACGCCCCACACACACACTTACACACTTTGAACATAAGCAAAGAATAACTTTAACTTATGAAAAGTGTTATATGTTCAATTTGCTGCCATATCCTGACAGAAGCATTCTTAAGTTTCACATCTTCAGTCTCAACGCAAACTTCCCAAATAATACTGTTCTTGTGATGGTTGTCTTATATACGACGAACCAGTCCTGATCTGATCTGGGAATCTGTACCGAAGAAATATCTCAAAGTTTTGAACTGATAGTGATTTTTCTTCCAAACCTAGTGCTACAGTTAAGCACTGACAGTTCTTTGCAAACAATTTCACTCCCACGTTCATTTTCTGACGGAGTGTTACTTCACCATTGCAGCTCCTCATTTTTTTTTGAATTTACGTAAAGAATATTTTTATGAGTCTCTTCAAGAAACTTGAAATGCGTTCAAACTCCTATGTCATTTGCTGCTTAATAGTACTTGTGGCTAGTAGCCAAAATGTAATGCAGGTGAAATCCAAGACAACAAAGTAATTTCCCTGTGAACATTACTTACTTCATAATCACAATATAATGGTGCTATGGTCTGCACTGATGCTAAGATCTTTAACGTGCTACTGCAGACACAAGATTTTCTAGGTTAATTTCTGTTAGCTACACGGCAAGGAGCTGTGCAATTATAAAGCTATCTGTCAAGTAGTAACATACTGCAAACAAGACTATTTACAGAGGTTAGGTAATAATTTTCTTTGAAAAAGTGTCAGTGTAATCGAGTAAATTTTGAAACTACCAACAAAAGATAAATAGCAAGTATGTTATTTCCGTTGCCATTACTATATAATTTCCATTACCACAAACTTAAATGTATATAATATCTAGAAATATACACAGTACGAGTAAAAGAGCGACTTTGAAAAGAGCGATTGCTTTGAGAGATTGCTCTTTCTCCTAAACTGCGCAGCTGCTGTTTTTTTCTACTGCTTCATTCCCACCGCATATGTAACAACAGATTTCAGAGGACTGATCCACCCATCTTGTAAACTGTAAAGTAAAAACCATCTTAATATGAATGTTGGTATTGACTGCAGGTGGTGTTGCTCAGAAAAAAATACCTAAAAAGGAGGCGCGGTTACTTTGGTACTCTTCTATCTTCCCTTTGAGTATCGGGCAATTCCGAGTTTCCTAACTGACGTCTGTTGGCGAGCTGTTGTAGACTATGCAAAAGAATATAAAAACGTTGTGACCCCTAGACAGGTATGCATAGTCCATATGGAAATAATTTATTCCTGCTATCGTGGCTTTGAAACACACAGTCGACTGCATCGACTCGTCGGTTCAAAATGGTTCAAATGGCTCTGAGCACTATGCGACTTAACTTCTGAGGTCATCAGTCGCCTAGAACTTAGAACTAGTTAAACCTAACTAACCTAAGGACATCACACACATCCATGCCCGAGGCAGGATTCGAACCTGCGACCGTAGCGGTTGCTCGGTTCCAGACTGTAGCGCCTTTAACCGCACGGCCACTCCGGCCGGCTGACTCGTCTGTGTTAATAATGAATACCAGTATGGAATAAATGAACTGAGACGTCAGTGTCTGAATCCCATGGCCTCTGCAGAGGTTTCTACCACATGATTCGGTTGTGAACTTTGTTTAATCTTTACGCTTCTGTAACGTGTAAGAAATGCATAACATGAATGCTTATGTTTTAGTCACCAACCGCTTTCAGTGCAAGGCCATGCTGACGGTAGTCAAAATGCTATTGCTTCACTGGCTTTATTCGAACGGATGTGCGGCTGCTTCTCACATAGCCATTGTTCATTGGGTCTGTACTGTTTGGATTTAATTATGTTTCTTACGCTTTCATAAGACGTACGTCATGTACTGAAATCGTTGGTGAATCAAATACAATGAAAGTCAGCATTCGTGTTATGCAGTTCTTAAAACATGTACATGCTGATATTCGCCTGAAAAGGACGTTTTAAAAACGTTTGACTTCATCTACATTGCGTCAGAAGGTGTCATAACCATCGAAATACCAGGTGTCGAGGAGGGGGAAGGTGGGGGGGGGGGAGTCGGGGAGTAATTTATGGCCATCTTTTCAAAACATTGTAATCTAGTCAGATACTTTATATTTTAATATTCTGAAAAAAATTATTATTTTTAAATGAAGTCACCTATCAGATTTCATAAATGTTTTAACTTTTCAGCTAAACTTGACCAAAAAATGTAAGTCTTAGTAGTAGATACGACTTTTCGCAATTAGTATCATATTCAGTACTTTCAGTTTCAGGTAAGACAATTTGTTGTCAATGGTTGGTAATACTGTAGATAAGACTGTATTGAGAGAAAGTATACGAAGTTTGCCATCTGCAAGTTAACACGATGTGAGGTCTATCTACGTGTAAAGTTGGCAGAACTTCTCTCCTTCAGACTGTGGCGTGGCATTGTTTCAAGGGCGACGCAATTTTATATATTATTGACCACAGCAACAGCTTTTGAGGTTCCACAACATAGAGACGTCTGGCTCGGTTTCCCACCGCTCATGGTACAGAACTCATTGTGTTTAAGCTTTCACTCTATGTGCGAGGCGTCTTCCAACTTATTAACCGTTCACATACAACGGGGTGGTCAAAAAGTCTCTTCGCAGTGCCTTATGATTGTTCGCCTGCCTGGGTTACTTCCCTTCAAGTGGACTCTCCCAACATTCCACTGTTTCGTTTATCTCAGCCAGCGTCAGTAACATCTTTGGTGTGTGTCGTTACGTGTTGACGTGAACGTTTGAGTTTAGTTCCTTTGTTCGTTTGTTTCGTTTTTGTCACTGTTAAAATGCTAACCATTGAAGAACGTGTGTTTTTAGTCGAACAAGTGTTCAAAGCTGGCGGTAAATACACAGTTTCAGTTCGTCAAACATTTAACTCAGTTACTCCGGAGACAACACTCCCACATCGCGATACCTTGCGAGATTTCGTTAACAATTTCGAAGTGCGGATTCAGTGACTGATGCACCGAGAAGTGGTCGCCCTAGCGTTTTGTCTGGGAATAAACTATTCGATATTTGCGATAAAATGTCCATGAGTCCGAACAAGTCAGTAAAAAAACTCGCCCAGGAAATCAATGTTAGTGTCGGAACGGCCCACACAGCTGTAAGGAAAAAATTAGAACCTTTCCCATACGAAGTGACAGTCGTGCAAGAACTGAAAAATACTGATCATGGCAAGAGACTGCATTTTTGTCAGTGGTTCAAAAATGGAAGGGATATTTTTAATGAAACGTTTTTCGATGATGAGGCGTGGTTTCATTTATCCCGGTTCATGAAATCGCAAAATTCGTGTATGTGGAGTACTGCAAATCCATTGTGTATTCATGACGAACCATTTCATTCTGTGAAAATAGGAGTTTGGATTGCTATTTCTAGACGTCGGACTGTGGGTCCCATATTTTTCAAGGAAAGAATAAATGCACAACGATACTGAAGTGCTATTCTGTACCCATTCATAGGAGAACTTGTGTTAAGCGAAATACTGAACGGTTATTTTCAACAAGATGGTGCAACCGCGCATACAGCTCGCTTTTAAATGTTGCTGCTTGCTGTTTTTGGTGATCGCATAATTTCACAGGGGCTTTGGCCTCCACGATCGCCTGACCTAACACCGCTTGTCTTTTTCTTCTGGGTGCAGCGAAAGCCGCTGTCTATAAAAACCGTCCAAATATCCACTTTGACAGCTTCTGTTACAGAAGAAATGCCGGCCGTGGTGGCCGAGCGGTTCTAGGCGCTTCAGTCTGGAACCGCGCAACCGATACGGTCGCAGGTTCGAATCCTGCCTCGGGCATGGATGTGTGTGATGTCCTTAGGTTGGTTAGGTTTAAGTAGTTCTAAGTTCTTGGGGACTGACGACCTCAGATGTTAAGTCCCATAGTGCTCAGAGCCATTTGAACCATTTTGAACAGAAGAAACGTTACAGGTTGAGTTTGGAAATATGATTA
The DNA here is from genome assembly GCF_021461385.2 of Schistocerca piceifrons. Taxonomy (NCBI): domain Eukaryota; kingdom Metazoa; phylum Arthropoda; class Insecta; order Orthoptera; family Acrididae; genus Schistocerca; species Schistocerca piceifrons. The sequence continues at coordinate 44,012,156 of NC_060146.1, forward strand.
GACAAATTGAATTGTGTATTCAACAACAGGGTGGAGACTTTCAACATTTAATGTGAAAATTTGTAAGTAAAAATGAATATTCAATAAATTAATAACTTGTATTCCACTGAGTTTCATTTCGGTATATTCACTGCGACATACGGCAAGCGCGGCTAACAATCATACGGCACTGCGGAGAGACTTTTTGAACACTCCGTATAAATCGCTGGCGATATCGTCTGCAGTCAGTCGCTTGCTTCGGTCCCGCTAAAAGCCAGAGATTTAGCAAGCCTTTTCAACCAGAATTTCGAACGTCATTGTGTCGCGAAGCTCTGCTATGGAAAATGAACTGTTTTGTTTATCAGCCATGGTAGTTTATCTGCTCATGTCGAATAACACTTGCAAAAATAAATACACTCTAAGACAGAATAAAGACGTACATGGGAGGAATTATCCGAACGGGACAGAAATCGGTAGATGTATAGAAAAAATAAATAAATAAATAAATAAAATAAAATAAATAAAAAAAGTAATAAATAAAATATCAGGAAGAAGTGGATGACTTATTCAAGAGAAAGAGCTTCAGAAATTGAGCAAGTCAGTAGCGTTTTTGTCCTTCTGTGGCCTTCATGCAAATAGGCATTCGGCTTGGCATTGTTCGATAGAGTTGTTGGATGTGCTCCTGAGAGATCGTTCCAGATTCTGTTCAACTGGCGCATTAGATCGTTAGAATCCCCAGCTGATTGGAAGGGCCTGTCCATAATGCTCCAAACATTCCAAACTGGGAAGACATCTGGCGACCTTACTGGCCAAGGTGGGGTTTCTTAAGGACGAAAACAAGCAGCAGAAACTCTCGCCGTGTGCGGGCGGGCATTATCTTGCTGAAATGTAAGCCAGGATGACTTGCCATGAAGGGCGACAACACGGCGTGTAGAATATTGTTGACATACCGCTGTGCTGTAAGAGTGCCGTGGGGGACAACCAAAGTAGCCATGCCATTTTTTTTTTTTGAGTCATCTGTCATCTGAATGGTTTGGTGCTGCCCGCTACGAATTCCTCTCCCGTGCCAACCTCTCCATGTCCGAGTAGCATTTACAACCTACGTCCTCGATTATTTGCTGGATGTTTTCCAGTCTCTGTCTTCCTCCACAGTTTTTGCCCTCTACAGCTCCCTCTATTTCCCTGATATCTTAGCAGATGTACTATTATCCTGTCCCTTCTCCTTTTCAGTGTTTTCCACGCATACCTTTCACTTCTAGATTATGCGCAGAACCTCCTCATTCCTTACCTTATCAGTCCACCTAATTTCCACATTCCTCTGTCGCAAATGTTTAGACTCTCTTCTGTCCCGATTTTCCCACAGTCCATGTTTCACTACCATCCAATGCTGTGCTGAAAACGTACATTCTCAGAAATCTCATCCTAAAATTATGGCCTATATTTGATACTAGTACACTTTTCTTCGCCAGCATTGCCCTTGTTTCCAGTGCTAGTCTGCTTTTGATTTCCTCCTTGCCCCGTCCGTCACTGGTTATTTTGCCGCCTAGGTAGCAGAATTCCGTAACTTCATCTACTTCGTTACCGTCGGTTCTGATGTTAAGTTTCTTGCTGTTCTAATTACTGCTACTTCTCACTACTTTCTTCGATTTACTCTCAGTCTATATTCCTTACTCATTAGACCTTTCATTCCACTCAGCAGATTATGTAATTCTACTCCGCTTTCACTCAGGGTAGCAATGTCATTAGCGAATCGTATCACTGATGTACTTTAACATCAAATTTTAATCCCACTTTTGAACCTCTCTTTTATTTCCATCGTTGATTCTTTCATGCACAGATTGAATATTATGGGCGAAACAGTACATCCCTGCCTTACACCGTTTTAATCCGAGCACTTCGTTCTTGGTCGTCCACTCTTATTATTCCCTCTTGGGTCTTGTCCATATTGGGTATACCTCTCTTTATAGCTTATCCCTACTTTATTCAGAATTTATAACATCTTGCACCGTTTTGCATTGCTGAACGATTTTTCCAGATCGACAAATGCTATGAACGTATCTTGATTTTCTTTAGTCTTGCCTCCATTATCAACCGCAACGTCCGAATTGCCTCTCTCGTACCTTTACCTTTCCTAAAGCCAAACTGATCGTCATCTAACACTTAGTTTCTTTTGCATTCTCCTGTATATTATTCTTGTCAGCAACTTGGATGAATGTGCTGTTAAGCTGATTGTGCGTTGATTCTTGCACTTGTCAGTTCTTGCAGTCTTCGGAATTGCGTGGATAATATTTTTTCGAAAGTCGGATGGTATGTCCCCAGACTCATACAGTCTACACACCAACGTGAATAGTCGTGTTGTTGCCACTTCCCCCAATGATTTTAGAAATTCTAATGGAATTTTATCTATCCCTTCTGCCTTATTTGCTCTTAAGCCCATTCTTAAATTCCGGTTCTAATACGGGATCCCCTACCACTTCTAAATCGACTTATATTTCTTCTATCGAATCAGATAAATCTTCCCGCCTCACAGAGACCTTCAGTGTACTCTTTCCATCTATCCACTCTCTCCTTTGTAATTAACAGTGAAATTCGCGTTGCGCTCTTAATATTACTACATTTGCTTTTAATTTCACCGAATGTTGTTTCGACTTTCCTATGTGCTGAGTAGTCCTTCCGACAATCATTTCTTTTTCGATTTCTTCACGTTTATCCTGCAGCCATTTAGTCTTACTTTCCCTGTACTTCCTACTTATTTCGTTGCTCAAAGACTTGTATTTCTCTAGTCCTGAATTTCCCTGAACTTTTTTGTAGTTTTTTTCATAGATCAACTGAAGTATTTCTTCTGTTACCCAAGGTATCTTCGCAGTTACCTTCTTTGCATCTATGTTTTCCTTCCCAACTTCTGTGATTACCGTTTGTAGTTATGTATATTACTCTTCAACAGTCCTGCTTACTGAGCTATTCCTTGTTGCTGTATCTATAGCCTTAGAGCACTTCATGCGTATCTCGTCATTCCTTAGCACTTGCACATCCCACTTCTTTGAGTATTTATTCTTGCTGACTAGTCTCTTAAAATTCAGCCTACTCTTCATCATTGCCGGCCGAACGGTTCTAGGCGCTTCATTCCGGAACCACGCGTCTTCTACGGTCGCAGGTTCGAATCCTGCCTCGAGCACGGATGTGTGTGATGTCCTTAGGTTAGTTAGCTTTAAGTAGTTCTAAGTTCTAGGAGACTGATGACCTCAGATGTTAAGTCCCATAGTGGTTAGAGCCATTTGAACCATCTTCATGCCGGCCGTTGTGGCCGAGCGGTTCTAGGCGCTTTAGTCTAGAACCGCGCGACCGCTACGGTCGCAGGTTCGAATCCTGCCTCGGGCATGGATGTGTGTGATGTCATTAGGTTAGTTTGCTTTAAGTAGTTCTAAGTTCTAGGAGACTGATGATCTAAGATGTTAAGTCCCACAGTGCTTAGAGTCATTTGAACCATCTTCATCACTACTAAATTATGATCTGAGCCTATATCTGCTCTTGGGTACGCCTTGCAATCCAGTATTTGATTTCAAAATCTCTGTCTGACCATGTAATCTAACGAAAATTTCCCGTATCACCCGGTCTTATCTAAGTGTACTTCCTCCTCTTGTGATTCTCGAACAGAGTATTCGCCATTACTAGCTGAAATTTATTACAGAAAATTAGTCTTTTTCTTTCTCTCATTGCCTGTCCCAAGGCCATGTTCACCTACAACCCCATTCCAGGCCGCCATGAGTATTAGATTTTTCATTTCCATTCACATACTGTATTACACTTTCAGTAGGCTCATGTACTTTCTCTATCTCTTCATCCTCAGCTTGCGAGTTCGGCATGTATACCTGAACTATCGTTCTGCTATGAAACGAAATGTCACCTCAGACCATCACACCTGGTTGTTGGGTCATAGCGCGGGTGACAGTCGGAATGGCAATCCACCTTTGTCTGGGGCGTCTCCACACACACACACACACACACACACACACACACACACACACATCTTCGCTGGTCAGTGGCGCTCAGTTTGGAACGGGACTCATCACTGAAGACAAATCAATCCATTGCAGTCAGTGAGATTCCAGGCAATGACACGTCTGGAGAATCCCTAGACAGCGGTGAGCGTCTCCAGCCGTATGACCTGGCAACGAGGTGTGTTGGTCTGTGGTGCCATTTCATTTCACAGCAGGAGGCCTTTGGCTGTAAACCGCACCCTTCCACCACAGCAGTACGTCTGCGTCCCGTTTTGTTGCCCATTTTGGCAAGCCATTCTGGACTTACCCGTCAGCAGGATAATGCCCTTCTACACGCGACCAGAATTTCTATTGACTGACTTTGTGCTAGTCAAATCATACCTTGGCCAGAAGGTCCCCAGTTGAGAAAGTTTGGAGCTTTCTGAACAGGACTATACAACCAGTTCGAGATTTTGACGATCTGACGAACTAATTGGACAACATTTGGCCCGACATCGCTCAGGAGGACAACCAATAACTCTGTCAACCAATTCCAAGCCGAGTAACAGTTTGCACATGGGTGAGAGGTTGATCGGTGCGTTATTGACAGTTTCTGAAGCTCTTTCTCTTGAATAAATCATCCTATCTTTTTTGACCCCCCATGAACCATGGATCTTGCCGTTGGTGGGGAGGCTTGCGCGCCTCAGCGATACAAATAGCTGTACCGTAGGTGCAAACGTTTGGTTCGTGAAGAGGGGCAGCAGCCTTTTTGTAGTTTCAGGGGCAACAGTCCGGATGATTGACTGATTGGGCTTTGTAACACTAACCAAAACGGCCTTGCTACGCCGGTACTGCGAACGGCTGAAAGCAAGGGGAAACTACAGCCGTAATTTTTCCCGAGGGCATGTAGCTTTACTGTATGGTTATATGATGATGGCGTCCTCTTGGGTAAAATATTCCGGAGGTAAAATAGTCCCCCATTCAGATCTCCGGGCGGGGACTACCCAAGAGGACGTCGTTATCAGGAGAAAGAAAACTGGCGTTCGACGGACTGGAACGTGGAATGTCAGATCCCTTAATCGGGCAGGTAGGTTAGAAAAGGGAAATGGATAGGTTAAAGTTAGGTGTAGTGGGAATTAGTGAAGTGCAGTGGCAGGAGGAACAAGAGTTTTGGTCAGGTGAATACAGGGTTATAAATACAAAGTCAAATAGGGGTAATGCAGGAGTCGGTTTAATAATGAATAAAAAAATACAAATGCGGGTAAGCTACTGCAAACAGCATAGTGAACGCCTTAATGTGGCCAGGATATATACGAAGCCCACGCCTAACACACTAGTACAAGTTTATATGCCAACTAACTCCGCAGATGACGAAGAGATTGATGAAATGTATGATGAGATAAAAGAAATTATTCAGATAGTGAAGGGAGACGAAAATTTAATTGTCATGGGTGACTGGAATTCAATAGTAGGGAAAGGAAGAGAAGGAAACGTAGTAGGTGAATATGGAATGGAGGTAAGGAATGAAAGAGGAAGCCGTCTGGCAGAATTTTGCACAGAGCATAGCTCAATCATAGCTAACATTTGGTTCAAGAGGGCAATATTATGGAAATGGAAGAGGATGTAGATGAAGATGAAATGGGAGATAAGATACTGCGTGAAGAGTTTGACAGAGCACTGAAAGACCTGAGTCGAAACAAGGCCCCGGGAGTAGACAACATTCCATTAGAACTACTGATGGCCTTGGGAGAGCCAGTCCTGACAAAACTCTACCATCTGGTGAGCAAGATGTATGAGACAGGCGAAATACCCTCAGACTTCAAGAAGAATATAATAATTCCAATCCCAAAGAAAGCAGGTGTTGACAGATGTGAAAATTAGCGAAGTATCAGTTTAATAAGTCACGGCTGCAAAACACTAACACGAATTCTTTACAGACTTAGACAATGCTTTTTACGATTTGTACAGAAACCAGATGGCAATTATAAGGGTCGAGGGGCATGAAAGGGATGCAATGGTTGGGAAAGGAGTGAGACAGGGTTGTAGCCTCTCCCCGATGTTATTCAATCTGTATATTGAGCAAGCAGTAAAGGAAACAAAAGAAAAATTCGGAGTAGGTATTAAAATCCACGGAGAAGAAATAAAAAGTTTGAGGTTCGCCGATGACATTGTAATTCTGTCAGAGACACCAAAGGACCTGGAAGAGGAGTTGAACGGAATGGACAGTGTCGTGAAAGGAGGATATAAGACGAACATCAACAAAAGCAAAACGAGGATAATGGAATGTAGTCGAATTAAATCTGGTGATTCTGAGAGAATTAGATTAGGAAATGAGACACTTAAAGTAGTAAATGAGATTTGCTATTTGGGGAGCAAAATAACTGATGATGGTCAAAGTAGAGAGGATATAAAATGTAGACAGGCAATGGCAAGGAGGGCGTTTCTGAATACGAGAAATTTGTTAACATTGAGTATAGATGTAAGTGTCAGGAAATCGTTTCTGAAAGTATTTGTATGGAGTGTAGCCACGTATGGACGTGAAACGTGGACGATAAATAGTTTGGACAAGAAGAGAATAGAAGCTTTCGAAATGTGGTGCTACAGAAGAATGCTGAAGATTAGATGGGTTGATCACATAACTAATGAGGAGGTACTGAATAGAATTGGGTAGAAGAGAAATTTGTGGCACGACTTCACTAGAAGACGGGATCGCTTGATAGGACATGTTATGAGGCATCAAGGGATCACCAATATAGTATTGGAGGGCAGCGTGGAGGGCAAAAATCGTAGACTGAGACCAAGAGATGAATACACCAAGCAGATTCAGAAGGATGTAGGTTCCAGTAGATACTGGGAGATGAAGAAGCTTGCACAGGATGGAATAGCATGGAGAGAAGTCTCTGGACTGAAGACCACAACAATTAAAACAACTGTTTTGAAATTGTAATCAGTTGTTTCTCCGCACATGTACATCACATCCACTTATTCGTGATGCGTCGTTTTTTTTTTTTTTTTTTTTTTTCGTAAGTGTGTACGTCAAAACTCACGTAACAACGTCATGAAATTCTCCACATTGTTTGCTGTAACGAAAAGACCCTTTATATATACGAGGTGTATCGAAAAGGACTTTACAAAATTCGTACAAACTTATTTGTACGACTTTTTAACAGATTCAGTCTTCGCCTCATCTTAAAACATAGATCACGTTTTGACTCGCCTAGTACGCTAGTTCTGAATCGCACCAAAGCTAGCTATAGCAGTATGTACAGCAAAGATGCTGTGTGTATTGGTTTGAAGGGTCTAACTCTGGCACAACTCTGCAACGTGCTAGATCCTTTCAGTAGGCCTTGCCAGCTTCTGTACCCGATCTGAGAGCTTGAATTTATCTCGTAACTATACAAGTCAGACCTGACATGCTGAAGCGGGGTTGGTAAGCAACTGACTGGAGATAGATATGTGCCACATAACCAGTGGAAGTCACATTGAACCTGTTTCCCTATAACGTAAAAAACGTGGTGTATTTTGCTATAAAAAGACACCATGACCATGACTGTAAGATAAATGAATTAATTAGTATGAGTCTTCAAAGCTGGGAAGTTCATTTTGATACACCCAATAATTACTCGTTACGGGAACGTTTCAGGCGGCCTGTCTTAGCTGCCTTAGCTTTCTACTAGATGGAAAAGTAAATGTGCAGTCCTGTGAATAAGCTGTTTCACGGTACACTTAAATTCTCCCTCGCCCCAGTGTTTCGTGCAAGCCTGGATTTTGAGGCTGTATTTGGGCCAGAGGACGCGCTTATCAGCTGATTAGCACATGCAGTGTTACGCCGAGGTTAGCTGTGGTGGTACATGACATTAAAAGGCAAGTGCACGACTGGAATGTAATCGTCCACGTTTTCTGGGAGCCAGAGTTGGATTACCATGGAAAGTGGCGGGCTATAACGGCTGTCACGAAAACAGGAGCTTCAAGGTCATCTCACTGTCTTACAAAAAAAAAAAAAAAAAAAAAAAAAAAAAAAAAAAAAAAAAAACAAAAAATTTGTTCAAATGTGTGTGAAAGCTTATGGGACTTAACTGCTAAGGTCAACAGTCCCTAAGCTTACACACTACTTAACCTAAATTATTCTACGGGCAAACACACACACCCATGCCCGAGGGAGGACTCGAACCTCCGCCGGGACCAGCCGCACAGTCCATGACTGCAGCGCCTAAGACCGCTCGGCTAATCCCGCGCGGCACTGTCTTACAGCATTGCCAATTAGTGGAGATTTCAGATGTTAGTAAAATACCGAAAAAATATTAGAAATCTCTATTTTTAGTCAAGACTATGAGTACTTCGCAAAATAAAACTGTTGCCAACTGCTACAAAAAATAAAATAATATAAAATCTGATGTAAGAAGAAATTTTCAAGAAAAATAATTTTTTACTTCATCTTCATGTAAGAACAATACATATATATTCCAAACACATTAGTGTTATATATGTATATATGTATATGAAAGTTCTGAAAGTTTATAGATGCATGTGATAAATATTTTATCAATACAACATAAAAAATTCCGAGGTAAAAAAATGAAATAATATGAGTGTTGTGAAGCTGTTCCGTATATGTAACGAAAAATGTCGCTACTGATGAATGGCCTTTGTGTTGGATCTTGTAGAAAGTTCTAGCGAAAAAGTTGTTTAGAATACTATAAAATTAATGTTGGTAACATCTAAAACATCATAATTGTATCGTATAATCTGTGAAAGCATTTTACTTGCTAGTGACTCGGTGCATGGCAGCATGCCAGTACTTCTGTGCCGCCGCTAGGATTTCCCTTCCGATGGCTCGCCTTAATACTACCAAGAATCTTCCATACTGGTACCTCGAGAAAGTTTTTTGCTCGCAGCTCCAACCGCCACTGCACCCATCACCCAAATCGTCGATATACATTATACAAAACTAACTGTACGCACTTTCTAGCCAGTACTTCTGTTGAAGTCGAGCAAAACATACTTGTGCGATGCTTTCGTGGAACCCAGTATTATCTCGTAATGACTGGGTGTTGTGTGATGTCCTTAGGTTAGTTAGGTTTATGTAGTTCTAAGTTCTAGGGGACTTATGACCATAGATGTTGAGTCCCATAGTGCTCAGAGCCATTTGAACCATTTGAACCCAGTATTATCGAAGTATACTACAATAATACTGTCCTCGTCACGCAATAAGTGCGTGTACGCAAAACTTCGTTCGCGCTGCTGCGATGTTTCTGCGTTCCATTAAAAAATTTCGTCTACCATTACACTTAATGAATCAATAACCAGGTGAGCGAGGAAGACAGTTCTTCAAACTAATTTCTTGTCGCCAAACTCTGTAGAGTTCCGTTTTCATTTATTTTCCTTTCTTGGAGAACCGAAACATATGCTCACATACATAAATTCTTAGTTTACTGCACTGTTAATATGGAATACAGTCGATCCTGAAACATCTCATAGGTCCGGCTCATCCATTTCACTCACTACAAAACACACATGAAGACAATGAAGACAAGACTGAAACCACACGACGCACTGACATACTGCACTGTTAACTGTGTGCCAACAAAGCTATGAAGCGTGTGAACCACAGCGAGTAGTGCCTGTGGGTTGCAGGCAGTGGGTGAGGCATCTGAGGTGATTGATTTCGTGTCGGCCTCTCTAGCCAATGGTGCATCGCCTGGGAACAGGCATTGGCGCAATGGCTGAGCTTGTTTGGTATTGGCAGGGTCAGCCCAGATGTATTGATGTATTGTTCGGTGTGACGGGGGAGGTGGGGTGGAGCAATCTCGGAGTTGAAATCCATTGGAAAAAGCTAACGTCTTCAAACAGTACCGCCTGGAGTAGAAGTGCATGGTGTGGAGGCAGCAGGCAGTGAATTTGCAATCGGACAGCACTGGATGTGTCCGCTGTTAACATGAGGCACCGTTTGGCTGGGGTAGCATATGGTGCTTGCTTCCGGATGGCCAGAAGGCAGCAAGAATTTGCGGAAGAAAGATTTCTGTTATGACGATTGAAAGGCTACGTGTAGAAGTAACTTCCGCCATTTTGTTATTCTGGCCTTAAGAATCTGTGGTGTCAATTGTGTATTGCCAACATTCCGAACTAATGAAACATGGCAGGGCCTGTATTGGGCCAGTAATTGTGGGATCTATACCTTGTACAATAAAAGTGTATTGTATTTTTCTGAAATGCAGTGAGGCCATGAGGGGCATGAATACTGAAATCTCTTATTGGTTCAAGTTGCCTTTCTGTGTGCCTTGATAATTGATGAACATTTGGTTGTTTTGTTACAGTAGATCATGTATATGCAGAGTGTTGCCTGTCTATGTTTGCTTTAAGGTGTATCACTGTGCTACCTTGCTGACCAGTGTGTGTTGTAGTACGTTATACTGAGTGCCCACTTTCAAGTTAATGTCAGTGGGGCGATGTATTTATATTGGACGATACGCTCTTACGTACATTAGGTTAAGATTTTCTGATTTGATGTTCTCTGGTGCCACAATAAGGCTTTATTATTATTGAGGTGCTACAGCTTACGTTCCTGAATTTCTATGTTGTTGTAAAGGTGTTTAGTCGTTTGTAAAACTGACTACAACTCTTGGTTTGTTTTCTTTAGTATGCACTGTGATAATTGTGCGGTTCATGCTGTGAATAAGATTAAAGTTGTTGAAGAATCCATGAGCCGCGACGCGGGTTGGGCTCTCACTATCGTTTAAACAATCAGTGCCCTATGGTTTGGTTGACAAAAGCAGCGTTGACGAAAATTAGACTAAATGCCTACCACGGAAAGGCCACATAACTCAAGTCCATGGGCAGTAGCGCTACCCGAAGTAACGTCTAATGTATTTTCATTCTGATAAGTGTTCCAGTAAATATTTAGTCTTATTTATGATATGTGTTGTTTCTTCTCTTTGTACGCTATCTGGTAGATATGATCAGAACCAGTAATTAGCTACACCTCTTACTGCTAGTGCTTCTGGGTTACTTGGCAGAATCTTGTAGTCGATAGTATCTACAGCCTTAAAAGATCGCCGGCCGGTGTGGCCGTGCGGTTAAAGGCGCTTCAGTCTGGAACCGCGTGACCGCTGCGGTCGCAGGTTCGAATCCTGCCTCGGGCATGGATGTGTGTGATGTCCTTAGGTTAGTTAGGTTTAATTAGTTCTAAGTTCTAGGCGACTGATGACCTCAGAAGTTAAGTCGCATAGTGCTCAGAGCCATTTTGAACCTTAAAAGATCAGAGAATACAGGGTGAGTCACCTAACGTTACCGATGGATATATTTCGTAAACCACATCAAATACTGACGACCCGATTCCACAGACCGAACGTGAGGAGAGGGGCTAGTGTAATTGCTTAATACAAACCATAAAAAATGCACGGAAGTATGTTTTTTAACACAAACCTACGTTTTTCTAAGTGGAATCCCGTTAGCTTTGTTAGCACATCTGAACATATAAACAAATACGTAATCAGTGCCGTTTGTTGCATTGTAAAATTTTAATTACATCCGGAAATATTGTAACCTAAAGTTGACGCTTGAGTACCACTCCTCTGCTGTTCGATCGTGTGTATCGGAGAGCACCGAATTACGTAGGGATCCAAAGGGAACGGTGATGGACCTTAGGCGCAGAAAGAGACTGGAACAGCACATTACGTCCACATGCTAACACCTTTTTATTGGTCTTTTTCACTGATGCACATGTACATTACCATGAGGGGTGAGTCAACTTTAGGTTACAATATCTCCGGATGTAACTAACATTTTACAATGCAACAAACGGCACTGATTACGTATTTGTTTATATGTTCAGATGTGCTAACAAAACTAAAAGGATTCCATTTAAAAAAACGTAGGTTTGTGTTAAAAAACATACTTCCGTGCATTTTTTATGGTTTGTATTAACCAATTACACTAGCCCCTCTCCTCACGTTCGGTCTGTGGAATCGATTCGTCAGTGTTTGATGTGCTTTACGAAATATATCCAGCGGTAACGTTAGGTGACTCACCCTGTATACTTGTAATACCAGAATGGAAAAGAAAATTGAGAATGTGCTAGGTGACGATCAGTTTGGCTTTAGGAAAAGTAAAGGGACGAGAGAGGCAATTCTGACGTTACGGCTAATAATGGAAGCAAGGCTAAAGAAAAATCAAGACGCTTTCATAGGATTTGTCGGCCTGGAAAAAGCGTTCGACAATATAAAATGGTGCAAGCTGTTCGAGATTCTGAAAAAAGTCGGGGTAACCTATAGGGAGAGACGGGTCATATACAATATGTACAAAAACCAAGAGGGAATAATAAGAGTGGACGATCAAGAACGAAGTGCTCGTATTATGAAGGGTGTAAGACAAGGCTGTAGCCTTTCGCCCCTACTCTTCAGTCTGTACATCGAGGAAGCAATGATGGAAATAAAAGAAAGGTTCAGGAGTGGAATTAAAATACAAGGTGAAAGGATATCAATGATACGATTCGCTGATGACATTACTATCCTAAGTGAAGAAGAATTAAATGATCTGCTGAACGGAATGAACAGTCTAATGAGTACACAGTATGGTTTGAGAGTAAATCGGAGAAAGACGAAGGTAATGAGAAGTAGTAGAAATGAGAACAGCGAATATTTCCGTTTCCTTCAAGTTCTCCATTTCTAGCTCGTCTCTCAAATAAAAAATATCATAAGATTGTTGTCTGTTGCAACGTTGTGTTGTGTACGTCTACGTGTTATTAGCTTTGTCAAGTGTGGATCAGTCAATGTGGCCTTTAAAGCGGGTATAAAAATTTCTGCCCATTTCAAAATACAGTATTTATTGGAACGTCTACTCGTTAATTTAAAAATTCCTGATTTGCTCAGTTTTTCAGCTGGCTACGATGTCTTGCACAAGTTTCTTCCTTAAATTGTAGTTGATGACAAAAATGCTCATGGTGACTGCGTTTAAAAACAACTTGGCTGTTTTGTCTGAAATAACTCTTAAATATGATATCTATACATTTAATAAAAGTGGATGTATGTATGTTCCACATCTCCTCCTACACCACTGGATCGGTTTCAGCCAAACTTGGTACACATATCACTTACTGTCTAGCAAAAACCATTGTGGGGCAATAACCACCTCGCAGACAGCCCAACAAAATGATGAAAGGAAAAAAGTTTATCACTTACTACATTTTTGCTGTTTTTGCAGTATATTTACTGCGTCACGAACGACCGCTTAATTTATTACTTCTTTATCAGTTACTGTATTCGCAACACATTTCACAGACAATATCCAGATATAACACTAGGTATACATGCAAAATTGCATCATTATACGCCACATGCGTCATGAGATATGTCAAACACTGAGCTGCGTGAAAACGGAATTGCATCGCGAAATTCGATAGAGATACAGAAGCAATGCACGTACAGTTATGTGTGAAATATGTGAAATACGTATGAAATATATATTATATGTGCGCACGAAGGCAAAGCCACGGGGAAATTACTTCTCCTAAACCCCCGGATCGATTTCATCCAAACTTAGTAGAAATAAAACATTTTTCCACCTCATAATGGGATTGGTTCCGCAACCAGTATGTACGATGTGAAGAAACAAGCGGTCTTGGCTGCGGTGTTAAAATTTTTTATTATTTTGGCGTCTTCGGATTAGTCTACAGATAGTGGTGTGACCCCATTTAGGGAGTTTGAATTACCAAGAAAATATAAAAGATATTAGTGATATTTGGTAGCGATGGGTACATGGGATATCGTGCGTAAAATGCAGTAGGTAAATGCCTCTTGCATTTGCTTTAAAACACTGAGCGCTGTCCTATAAAATAAGATAACAGAAGATAAGCGAAAGGTATTTTTTTGAAAAAAAATTGTAGCCTGCTTTGTCGCTAAATTGACAACCCACACCAGAAATAACAAGGAAGCAGCAGATTACCTTATTACAGCATATGGCTCAGTCCAGTGCAAACTAAACGTGATTAGACATACAGTGAATCCTTAAACCATGAACATGCCGGAGGTTTAGTGCATATTATGGCTGCACACATCACACTGGATATGAAAACATACAATGCCCCTAAGACTAGTGCACGCAGCTCTCGGCAGAGAGCGCTTGCATAGTGTGAGCTGATAGTGTTAGTTGCTAAATCTTGTCAAAAACAAACAAACAAACAATGACAGTTATTATAGATAACTAGTCTTCTAAAAATTGTTGATAAAATTCTTAGATTAATAACCGGAATTATAATAAATTTTAACACTGCAACCAAGAATGCTTGTTTCTCCATGTTGGTACAAATATTACTTGCCATATGGTAAGAAATACTGTGGATGTAAGAATCAGCCACCTCCAATAGGCGGCGGCGGGGGGTGGGGGTGGAGATGGACGGACAGAGAGAAGGGAGGGTGGGAAATGGACCGAAAGTAAAGGGCAGGACATGGACAGAGAGAGGGGAGCAGAAGATGGAATGAGAGTGGGGAGGAGGAAGGAGGGAGGTGGACAATGGCAAGGAGGAAATGGTGAAAGAAAGGGAGGAGGATGAGCTGGACAGAGAGAGAGGAGGTAGGAGGTGGACAGAGAGGGGGAGGAGGTCAGAGGGTGGTGAGAGGAAATGGTCAGAGGAAGGGAGTGAGATGGACGGAGGAGAGAGGATAAAATGGACAAAGAGGGTAGAGGACAGAGCAAGCGAGGAGGAAATAGAAAGAGGAAGGGAGAAGGATGTGGTAGACAGAGAGAGCGCGGTGGAGGACGACAGACGGTGGCGGGGGGGAGCAGGTGATGGAGAGGAGGGAGGTGGAATGGACAGAGAGTAGGGGAAAGGTGGAGATGGACGAATAGACGAATAGGAGGTTGTAATAAATACACACTAGGGCAACGCCAAGTGCTCAGCTAGTATTTATATGATTAGGATTTTATGTGTTGTTGTGGTTGGTGGCTTTTAATTTTTGTTATGTGTGATCAATGTGCGTCTCTTACATATTCATAATAGCATTTGCTATGCAGTGTATTTGATTGTGTACATTTCTGTCTCATAGCCGGCAGCTCTTTGTTAAGTGGGAATTTCTGTGCTCCGTTTAAGAAAGTTCTGAATGCATTTTGTTCACTGAGTTGGGTGTGTGGAGGAATTACAGGGTGACAATTATTGAACTACACTAGCCTCCATATGTTTGGAAACACCTAGTAATTATAGACAATGGAAAGTAAATGCAGTATAAAAATGCATTTTGTTGTTTTCCAAATGTTTATTAAGCTCAAATAATACACAGGAAGATGCAACAATTAAATTTTCGATCCCTCAAAATAGTCGCCCTTTGCTTTCATCACTATCTAGCACACTCTCGGCATGCGCTGCGTCAATATTGCCAAGGTGTCAGTCGGAATTAATCTCCATTCTTGCTGCACGACCTCCCACAATTATGACACACTCATGATTTCCCGTTTTCAGATCCTCAAGTCCAGTTCATGCCGTAGCAGCGCGATTGGGTTACAATCACGGGATTGGGGCGGCCATTCCATGTTTTTCAATATTTTACGAACCTCTAGAGACGTCACATATTTCTGACACAAGCGAGACGTATGTTTCGGGTCGTTGTCTTGCTGCAAGACGAACCCTTTCCCAATTTGACGCAAACCAGATGTCTTAGCATGTCGCTGGAGAATGGCATTATAATCCTTTTGGTTCATTTTTCCACCTATTTTCACCAAATCTCCGACTTTATTCCCTCCAAAGGATCCCCATACCATCACAAAAACCCCTCCATGCTTTACAGTTGGATTTACGCACTGAGGATTCAAGCGTTCATGGGGTAAACGGCGCACAAACTGAAGGCGTTTACTTCCAAATATTTCGAAGTTGGATTCATCAAAATGGCTCTGAGCACTATGGGACTTAACTTCTGTGGTCATCAGTCCCCTAGAACTTAGAACTACTTAAACCTAACTAACCTAAGGACATCACACACATCCATGGCCGAGGCAGGATTCGAACCTGCGACCGCAGCAGTCCCGCGGTTCCGGCCTGCGCGCCTAGAACCACTAGACCACCGCGGCCGGCTTGGATTCATCAGTGAATAAGACTCTTTCCCAATCCCCCGCTGTCCATTGTTGGAATGTCTTCGCCCACTGAAGCCTTTTCTTCTTGTTAACAGGGCGCAACAGTAGTTTCCATGTTGCTACATAACCTCGGAGGTTGTTGTCTGCCAGGCGTCGTCTCACTGTTGACTCACAGCCGGCCGCGGTGGCCGTGCGGTTCTAGGCGCTTCAGTCTGGAACCGCGTGACCGCTACGGTCGCAGGTTCGAATCCTACCTCGGGCATGGATGTGTGTGATGTCGTTAGGTTAGTTAGGTGTAAGTAGTTTTAAGTTCTAGGGGACTGATGACCTCAGATGTTAAGTCCCATAGTGCTCAGAGCCATTTGAACCATTTTTTTTGTTGACTCCCTCACCGGTGTATCCCTCGTTGCGTTTAGTTCAGCAGTCAATTCACGGACAGTTTTTAATCTGTTACGTTTACTGGCCACTACCAAATACTTTTGCTGGCGTTCTGATATTTTCCTGGGTGCTCATGAGTGAGGACGGTCTCCAAAGGAGCCTGTTTCTCGATACCGGTGTATGGTTTTGGCGACCCCGCTGATGGAAATCATCAGTTTCTTTGCTATTTGTCGGACACTATTGCCTTCTGGGTGCAAAGTGATTATCATTACCCGTGATTCACGAGGTACTGTGGAGCCATTTTCAATTACTTTCGCGGCGTGTTATACCGTTATGCAAACGCAACTACGATTGAACAGAAATGTAAACAACGTACTTCTACATAGCCACCTGGCGTGTTTAGTAGAACTGCTTGGACTGGTAACGTCGATTTAAATAAAACGGAGCAATACTAGTATGTTCCAATATGTATGTATATATACAATAATTAAGTGTACAATACTGTACGTGTCATTATTAACCGTTATTTGAGCTTGCTATTCCGTATTCTAACCAATAACTCACATAGATCACTGACATCTTGCTCCGTTGTAATACACAACTTGGTGTTTCAAAACTTATGGAGGGGCAGTGTACGTGAAATAAAATTGTCGTAACTTCTGAACCGTTTGCGTTCGGAAGTTCAAATTGCACGATTGGCCGCGGGGCATGATGGGAATTATGTACATTATGGTTGGTTTAGTGACGAAGTCCACTTTCATTTGAATGGGTTCGTCAATAAGCAAAATTAGCGCATTTTTGGGACTGTTAATCCGCATTTCGCGATTGAGAAGTCTCTTCATGCTCAACGGGAGACTGTGTGGTGTGCACCGTCCGGTCACGGAATAATCGGTGCTATATTCCTTCATGGCATGGTGACTACCGAAGGTTTTGGAAGGGAAATTTATCCCCATTATCCAAAGTGACCCTGATTTCGAGAAGATGCGGTTCATGCAAGACGGAGCTCGACCCCATCGAAGCAGGGCATGGACCTCGATTGTCCGCCATATTCTCGGGATCTGAACACATGCGACTCCATTTTGTGGCGCTGTATTAAAGACAAGGTGTGCAGCAATTACCCCAAAACCATTGCTGAGCTGAAAACAGACATTCAGGAGGTCATTGACAGCATCGATGTGCCAACACTTCAGCCGGTCTTACAGAATTTCGCTATTCGTCTGCGCCACATCGCCTATCGAAAATGTCATAACCGAAATCGGAATATCCGTAGTGAAGTTTGCATGTTGAATAAAGTGTTTGCGCGCTGTAGTTTGCAACTAATTTACGTTTTTCTTCATATTGTTCAATAACTGTCACCCTGAATCGATGATCATGTCTAAGCTAACTGGTTTCCTTTGTACACTGATGTTCAGGGTTTGGTTTGCGTTTATTTATTTTATAGTCACGGGTATAACTTTTATTTTGTTATCTTTTTCGTGCTCTACTGTGCAGTGAAGTGAATTTACTTAACAAAGTTTCTATTTCTTCATGTCACATTCAGTGGAAACATGTATAAACCGATTGTATGGCTATCAATGAGTAGTTTAGTCGGTGAGATCAAAGCAGAAATTTTCATTAATCACCTTGAAAATAAAGTTTTGAAAGACAATGACACGTCATTCAGCAGAAAATTGTCGCTACTACAGATATGTAGATGATACATTGATGAAGCATAATAGGTCTCAGATAAATAAACAAATATTGCAAATTTTCAGTTTGCTCAACACGTTTAATTTAATTTTCCACACAAAATATTTTCTCTTTGTACAATACGTCTTAAGAAAATACACATTATTGAATTTGTTTACACTTTTTCAGTACAGTTATTTCTCACAGCCTGTGGCAAGGATAAGGAAACACACGGTGCACAGATAATATCTGCACAAACACACAGCTACTGTGCAGAAAATTTAACAGCTCTGTCCTATTCCTAAAATAGATCAGTGGACACAGGAGTAGCGGACAGACATAAAAATTGAAAATATACCTTTCAAAACGTCTGCTGACATCTTCCTCTTAATTTATGCACCATGTTTGGCACTCAAAGATATTGTTCATTCTGGTGTTTTGTGTTGAAAATTACTCTCAAATTTTTATCTTTCCACCCCACCAAACAGTGAATTACAACAATTGTGTGTATTGTAGTGAATGACAAAAGTTAAACAGACAGTATGACTTTTCGCAGAAAAGAAACCGTTAAGGGCTTGGTTATGGATGCGGACAATGCGGACGGACCGAGACCCCTCTATTTTCGACCTTACTGCGGAAATACTTTTGACTGACTTAGGAGACTCATAGACATCTGCCTTTCTGCGCTGTGAAAAGACTTTCCTTCGCTAAATCTACGCCTCCTTTAGAATCAGCTAACCTTCTTGCGAACGTCCGACCATCGCTAGGCCACCTCGAGGGATAAGCTTGCCTTCAACATTCAGCGAACCGTCATATTGTGGGACAAGGCCGTGAGGATGCTTGCTAAACGTGTGTGCGTGCTATTTGTACACAGTAACGCAACGGAGCGGGGACATGGATGAAAACTGACTTTCAGGGACGTGGACTTTTTGATGTCGCTAGAGTGACGACATTCTGTGGACTTTCTCGGGGATACTTTTGGCAATATTAGTGTTGGAAATTCACACCCTCCAGGGTAGCCGAGAGCGCTTCTACAAGAATCCCCACTACCAGTGAGATATATCGATACTTGCGGCGTCATCACGGCAGCAATGTTGTCGAACTTAAATACCCAACGCGAGACTGGCAACAGATTCGGCGAGCTGTCCATACGCCTCTCCTCACCACGGCAGCGAGGTCGTCATGGTATGTATACATTCATCAACCGCAAGACAGTCAACCGCCAACGATTGTACGACATTCGCATGGTAGATTCCCCACTCTGCCTTATATGTGGCATGCAGGACACCGACGAACATTCTCTGCAGTGCGGTGGGGCAAAGGATGTCTGGCGGCTGACGCAGTGCATCATGGCCCTCCTCCGACGCACCGCCGACTCCACGATCACGACGGACGCTTTATTTTTCCCTGACGCTATCTTTTTCCCCTCACAAAAAACATCGGCAATCCGATGGATTGGAGGACACGCATCGCACTACGTGCTCTCGCAGACCTTGATATCGGGCATGGACTATTGGCATTATCTACTAGAACAACACGAAATCATCCGACGCCACTCTATATATAAAACGCATTTTGCGAACTTTCTAGGCAGCATGTTTCATAACCCCCCGAAGCGGTGGGGAGTCCAGGTTTACGTCGTTTCGAGGGATAGGATTTACTCCCAGTGAAGTGTTGAGGATGTCACTTCGTCCCTATATTTCTTTCCCTTCTTTTGCATATATGATTTTTCTTTTGGGACATTAAAATTAAATGAATAAATAAAATATTATCCTTACTAATAAAAAAATTACATAATTGTACAATGTTTCCTTCCCGCTGCCTCTCCCTTATCCTGTCAGGAGACGGGGACTCCGTAGCCAGGGCTCCAAGTACGACCTCTGCCCACGCTGCACCCTGACCTACTACACCTTAAAAAAAAAAAAAAAAAGAGAGAGAGAGAGAGAGAGCGCTATAACGCGCTGCTTCCTGGACTCGGGTAGGCGCGCCGGCCCCGAATCGAATCCGCCCGACGGATAGCCGACGAGGGCCGATGTGCTGGCCAGCCAGGATGTGATTTTTAGGCAGTTTTCCACATCCCGCTAGGTGAATACCGGGCTGATAGATAGATAGATAGATAGATAGTATTGGAAATTCACCTCAAGGCTTGGTAGTGAAGACTTGGTTTGTACTTGCTCTTGGTGCTGATCCAGTTTCGTTGTGACTTAAATCTACTCCATGTTTTCTCTCATATCCATTGCAATATTTGCTGAATTTCATCCCAGTTCGATGTTTATTTTCAAGCGCATTTGACTTCGTTTCCTTTTCTGAAGCCAGTCTTTCGTTTATCAGCCGTCTAATTTAAATACTAACCCGAGTTCTGACTCTGTTGCCAACGAGTAATTCTCATCCCCATTATCATCCTGTTAAAAACCGTGTGAAGCCTCTGTAATTCCGCTACGTACAAAACACCGGAGAACCAACTCCTCGTCGCACAACTATATGAACGCTAAATGTGTCAGCCGTGTAGCGCTCACCAGTGGCCCACAGCGATAATTAAGTGTCAAATCAAAACTACTTCAGTTACCTAATTTTCTAGTTTTGTTTGTACAACCAATGTCAGCGTTACAATAGGCCATTTTCAGCCCCCCTGACTGACATTTAGGATGAATCCTACCCAGCCGAAATAGGGTTAGAATTCAGTTATTGGTGTCCGTAGATTTCTTTTTAACACAGCAATTCCTTTGATCATTGCCGCGCGGGGTAGCCGCACGGTCAACGGCGCCTTGTCACGGTTCGCCCGGTTCCCCCTGCGAAGGTTTGAGTCCTTCCTCGGGCATGGGTGTGTTTTGTTGTAAGTTAGGTTAATTAAGTTAGATTAAGTAGTGTGTATGCCTAGGGACCGATGACCTCAGCAGACTGGTCCGATGGGAACTTAGCACAAAAATTAAAAAAAAAAAAAAAAAACGCCTTTGACCATCACTTCAAGATGGCTGCACGAATAAAATAAAACTGCAAATTTAAACAGCTGAAGGTATTTTGATTTGACATTTATACTGAACAGCTGAAATGCTGCGATCATCTTGTATAAAGATAGACATACAGAGACAGCGATAATTATCTCTTCCTGCACAAAGGAACAGACCGTTCAGCCGCCGACAGTCGCCAATCATCCACCAGGCGCTGCCCACTCGCGGAGGGGAGGGGCAAGACAGCCCAAGACACGAATGACTAAACTGAGGACATACAATGGCATACGGCTGGCGTTCGGCTGAAATCGGAAATCAGTCACGTGACGTCCATCACTCATTACTTTTGAGACGCCATATTGGATTCATCGTATTCCTTTGTTTCCGTATTAGAACTAGCGTGTTCCGAGAGTATTCCGTTTCAGGGCAATGGCGCATTGAAGATTTATCGCAAGCATATCACTCTGGATACAGTATGTTTAATAAACAATTAATGACACATCCGCAGTAAAAACATTTAAGGGGTAGTGAGGTGAAAAATAGTGATCGCAGACGTCAGGTGGTTAGAGAGGCGCAGTTACAGAGTCGATGGATCATGTTCGTGTCCCACTATACGCTCTTTTTTCCGTCTTCACGTTTGTAACACTTTCTGGGACTTTCCTATTCATGTAATAGAACTATATTTTGCAATATACGATCTTATTTACATGTAAGAGGTTGCTCTCTCAAGAATGAGTTTCATCGACTTTGTGACTTCTGCATGATTAAATAAACGAAAGACGAAACTGTTGCGAATGAAACAATGGCATTGACATTTACATTCCTCCTTTGTCAAAAATATCTGGTTATTTTTTTCTGAATATTTTCGAAGGTGTGTTTAGGTAGGACCGAAGAAGACAGCTGAAATTTCTGCGCGGTGTCAAAAATATTTGTCCCTTTTTTCGAATATGTCACTATTTCCGAGGGTTTCTTTAAGCATAAACCTAAGAGTATAGCTTATTTTACCGCGAATGAAACGAGTAGCACTGACATTTGTACACTTGTCTGTCACAAGTATTTAGCTTCTCAACTCCATAACAACGCATTCGATGTGCTGTGAAATGAGAATCTACCTTCCCAGCGTGACGAAACCCTCCTCACGTCCGTGGGTCTTATGAATCCCCACCGTTAATTCTGCCTTGTAGGCGCCCAGGACTAACGACCATTACCTTTCTACCTCTGACATCTGCTTTGCACTATTTCAAATAATGCCAGGCATTTATTACACTAATTTTGTATGACTGTACAACTTTAGCGTCTGAACTTCCAGAAATAGCAGTGGATAAGCATGTTGGAATTTGCTGTATTCAGATACTTCGTATTGCGATTCATTGTTGACACATTTAATCAACAATGCGCCAGCTAACATCTCTCAGAATGTGCTGTGGTCCGCTGCATCAGGGTGAACTGCAGTTCTTATCGAGTGCCGTCCATTTTAAGATTTGCGTCCAGCTCATGTCGTGCAAGGCTGCCGTAATGGGAGAGGAATGCGCCGCCATTAGTACTAATTCGACCTGTAACCTTCCAAGGGGCTGTTAATGGTCTGGTGTTGGTCCTCAGAGAAGGGGAGAGACACCCATTCTGCTTTTTGTAGTTTTTAAAAGAAACAGATCCTTGGGTTTAAAATCTTCTATTTCGTCGTCGTGTGGTAATTATCAGTTCTCATAGTATGCGTTCCGTTTACTGAACACGGCATAATACACGTACCAGTAAATTTAAGGACCACATAGGAATGGGTATTGTCCAAGAATTACGAATTACACACATTTGCATAGAGTGAGCGTAAAAAAGGTTTCGGTGACTTCGAAATTTCAGCTTTGAAGCATGTTTTCGAGACAGTGCACCGTGCGTAAAAGAAAGCACACTGCTGATTTTCGATTTTTAAGTCTATGTTATTTAAGAGAAGCTCGGAAAAAAACTAAACATTAACCCATTCAGTCCGAGTAAACCATTAAGTAATCGTCTATTTCTAATACGCAGGTGGCACTTAACAAGGACTGACACCTGGATTTGTCGTCTTAGAATGTTTCCTATGTACAAATTGCTCTGCTAATATGGAGCAAATGCGTAACAGGAACCTGAAAGGTGTTCTAACACACATCTATTTTTGGTTCACAGGTGAATTACACTGCTACTCTCAACATACGTTGAAGACTGAAAGTTCGAGTTGCTGGGATGATGATCTAAGGAAATGGGCACATAAAACGAGAAACATATTATATACTGCTTCAAAGATGTCATATTTGTTAGCATTGGTCAGTTTAAGAATTTTTACTTTATTCCGATACATAATACGACGTTAAGTTGCTACATAGGCGCAAAGAGTTTTGTCAACAGATTTAGGAGGTACAACGCGAGTACTGAACTCGCCGCTCGTTTCAAAAATCCGAGATCGATTGTGAGCATTCGATCTACTTCATGACTACTGCATTTGATTAAAATTTCTGTCTAAACTATAACCTAAAATTCTACGTAATAAAAGTTGGTTCTGATTAAAAGTAAGAGAAGTATTCGGCCACTACATAAAATTGTTTGAAATTATCCTTCCCTTCCCACAAAGATTTTTTTTTTGCCTGTAACTTTTTTCATCAGCCTTCTTCGTGTTGTTCAAGTTCTTATCCACCCCAGTTATACTGAAGTATACTGGAAATCGAAGCCACCTCTAGTTCCCAGTGATATAGTTTGTGTGGCTGAAACCTTCCATATATATATATATTACTCCTACAAGGCCAGATATGAGAACACAACACATTTTAATTTTGACTCGATTTTTGAAAAGTCTTTTGAAGCAATTACGGTGTTTCAGTGGAAGGACGAGGTCAAAGATCTCGATTGTCATAAGCAATCTTCTTAAAAGACCTTATTTAATGATAATTACAACATCGATAAGATAGATCGATAAATTTCGTAATGTTTCGCGTAAACGAAATAAAATTTCTGTTTCGTGACACTCTGAAGAAACGGATTCATTCACTTACCATAACAGCAATATTCTGTTTTCTTTTTCTTTTTGGCGTTCTTCTAGTGATAGTTGTGTTTATATGTGTACCTATAGCAACAAATACTGCCATTAGTAAGTGAAAAAAATGATGAAATTTCACATGTAAAAAAATTATTTCGTTATGTTTTCGAACTTCCACTGCTATGAGTGTGAATTCTGAATCGTTCCTGGTCATTCTGACAAAGTTTTATGAATTTTTTTGTAAAAGTATAGACAGTGGAAATTAAAATGTCATGTGCTGCCTCTCCTGCACCAAGTCGGTCCGTTTGACGTCATACCCCCCCCCTCCCCCCTTAACTTGGCCCCTTCTTCCTTGAGGATCAGGTGGAGGTGGATTCCACGGGCGAAGTTCGTCTGACCATTTGCGGTGTCCGATCGAGGTGATGGCCGTCTACCAGAGCTTGCAGCGGTTGTTAGGGTTCATGCGCGACCCATTTGGACAGCTGAAGGCTTCGGCGAAGTTGGGAAGGTTGGAGAGCGTGCCCTGCACCCTGACGTGGTTGGGCGCGTGCTCGTCCTCCAGGGCCCACTGGAGGCCTCGGGGCGTGCTCGCTGTACACCACATCTGGAACCGAACAACGCACTTTGTCATCCTCTGCCCCTAACCCAGATACTGTTCTTCACAGGTTTAACATGTGTTCAGAACAAAGACTCTAACCTGGCATTTGCCTACCCGCCATTTCCCTGCAACTGAATAAACTGAATACATTGTACTTCAAGATCACATTAGGATGAGTATTTACGTAGAAATA
This sequence comes from Schistocerca piceifrons, assembly GCF_021461385.2. Taxonomy (NCBI): domain Eukaryota; kingdom Metazoa; phylum Arthropoda; class Insecta; order Orthoptera; family Acrididae; genus Schistocerca; species Schistocerca piceifrons. Next base: position 44,036,955 of record NC_060146.1, read on the forward strand.
ATGGGGTGAGCTCCACTCAGGGACCACAACACGCATTCACTCAACCCACGAGGCTTGCTGTACAGCCGCTACCAGACCTTCACCCCCTACTAAAAATGGTTCAAATGGCTCTGAGCACAATGGGACTTAACATCTGAGGTCATCAGTCCTCTAGAACTTAGAACTACTTAAACCTAACTAACCTAAGGACATCACACACATCCATGCCCGAGGCAGGATCGAACCTGCGACCGTAGCGGTTGAACGGTTCCAGACTAAAGCGCCTAGAACCGCTTGGCCACCAACGGCCGGCTCACCCCCCACTGCTACAACACTTTCCGTCTGCACTAAGGTTGGGCTAAATCAGAGGTGCAACCACTTGCCAGTGTAGCGGGCCGCAACCCGTGACTTTCACAAAGTAAGGGCCGTAAGAGGGGGCAAAACGCCACATAATTAGTTTGCACCATTTGTTTTACTAATATTCACTTCATTTAAGAAACAGAGGTACAACAATGTATTCTCGAAAGAACTAAGGTCTGCTAGCTGTTGCCCTCTCCTGGAAAGGAGTGAAAGATCAGTAAAAAGAAAAAGATTGCAAGAACGAACTGTGAGGGGCGGTCCGCTATCAGATCAGTGGAGGGCCGCATATGGTTGCTACAGTTTGGTGAGGCGTAGAACGGGCAGACCTCTTAACTCTGTCTCGAACTGTCTGCAGCTCTTACAAAACAATGTACTCAAAATCATAAGCAATGCTCTACGATACACACGCATCGCGGACCTTCATCTGGAATACCGACTTGAGACTCTCACGGAGGTATTCCACAAACTCACCACAAGACTATACAGAAACTCCAGACATTCACAGAATCCGTTTATTCTGAATCTGGGGAACTACGACCACAACCATAGATGGAAACGAAAAGACCAAAAGACATACTTGAAAGGACCTAACATCTATGGCCAAGCACACGCAAACACAACGGTACAGGTTAATCAGACGCCATTACTGGATATCCATCTGGAACACACTGGCACCACGCACCACGCAGGGAAGCCGTACCGTACACTGCATGAAGACAAGCTCCACACATCCCCCACACAGTGAGATGATCTATGGCCGATCTCCCACTACTGTATAACGATCTTGATTGTTCCAGGAATGTAGCGGCTGCATCAACTGGGACACATCGCCATCGCTTTCCACGGTAATGATGCATGATACCTATACTAACAAATCCAACCTTGCATGAACTATCGCAGATAGTAACCCACTACTGCTTTTACTACCTATCCCACTGTCGAAGAGGTTTTTTTTCCCACGACACGAGCCTTGACACTTTTTTCCCTCTGCTCTTCAAATTGCTACCCTCATTCGCGTTTCGTCCACCATCTATCACCTGACGGACCGTGTTAATGCGTAGTCTTACCCAGACGCACGGACAACATCACAGCCCAGCATCCTGTGATCCGCTTACTAGATAACTAACATGTTTTACGGAGGTGACAGTAGAACTTTTAGTCTGGTCACCACGTTGGTGCTGGCGTGGAGGGGCCCCATCTCTATAAAAAAAAAATGCTCTGTCTTAGATTATGGAAACATCGTCTGTAGCAACGCGACGAAATCGACGTTTTGTAAAGTCGATGTCGTCCATTATAGGATGCTTCGTGTGTTGTTCTTGGAACCATGCAATCAACTCCCACCAAAGCACTGTTAGTGAAAACGTCTGCAGTGTCACTCGCCATACGTCACCAGATGTAGTCTGACAATTTTCTCTTTAGCTATAATAATGTCGTGTGACTAGGGCCTCCCGTCGGGTACACCTTTCGCCTGGTGCAAGTCTTTCGATGAGACGCCACTTCGGCGACTTTCGCGTCGATGAGGATGAAATGATGATGATTAGGACAATACAACACGCAGTCCCTGAGCTGAGAAAATCTCAGACCCAGCCGGGAATCAAACCCGGGCCCTTAGGATTGACATTCTGTCGCGCTGATCACTCAGCTACCGGGGGAGAACTCTCTTTAGTTGTTCTCCCATATTTGATTGTGCTTCCCTCAAGGCAGTTGTTCCGTGGGGACTCACACAGGCGCCTCACAAGCGAAGTCCCATACTAATTCGCAGCTATGGGAAATGGCTGCATCTTTTACCGCTAATCCTAAAAGACCCGAACCTCTCTTGCTTTCGCCCTCCGTTTGGTGCGTTCTTTACTCTAGCCCCGGTGCCGCACTTGCCATTCGATTTCAGAACGGGGGTGAAGATTAATCACGACCTGGAGCACTTTCTTACCCGATATTGGTCACGGGGAGGCTATTTATAATGACACGCAGACTTTCCGGTTCGTATTGATCCTCAGCGATCCACAAAGTACACTCATGCTCATAAATTAAGGATAATGCTGATACATGGTGAAACAACGCTCTGGTGGGCGGTTTGCAGGTTTAAATCACCTCGCGGTATGATCATGCGGTGCATTTGAACTGCGGTCGTCGCACGGTGGCGCTGGCAGCAGTCCACATATGCAGAGGAGTGTTGGTGCTTGTCAGGGTACGGTGCAGCGAGTAAGTATGCAGACATTTTCAGACGTGCTAATGGTGACTGTCTCTTGAAAATGACTCAAAGGATTGTTTGGATTGGATTGCTTGAGGGAAGAGACCAAACAGCGAGGTCATTGGTCTCATTGGATTAGGGAGGACGGGGAAGGAAGTCGGCCGTGCCCTTTCAAAGGAACCATCCCGGCATTTGTCTGGAGCGATTTAGGGAAATCACGGAAAACCTAAATCAGGATGGCCGGACGAGGGTTGGCTCAAAGAACACACATTGATGACGTTATAAGGGGTAGAATAGTAGGGCGACTGGTGGCTGGTCAAACACAGCTGGTCGTAGCACGGGCCCTCCGTGTGCCACAAAGTGTCATCTCAAGATTATGGCAACTATTCCAGTAGACAGGAAATGTGTCCAGGCGCTACAGTACGGGGCGTCCACAGGGTACAACACCACAAGGAGACCGATATCTCATCTTCAGTGCCCCCAAGACGGCTACGCAGTACTGCAGGTAGCCTTGCTCGGGACCTTACCGTAGCCGCTGTAAAAGTTGTTTCCAGAGACACAGTCTACAGACGACTGAACAGACATGGTTTATTCGCCCAGAGACCTGCAAGGTGCATTCCACTGACCTCTGGTCACAGGAGAGCCCGTAAGGCCTGGTGTCAAGAACACAGTACATGGTCATTGGAACAGTGGTCCCAGGTTATGTTCACGGACGATAATATGAGCAGTGATTTTCACGGGTTTTCATCTGGCGTGAACCAGGAACCAGATAACTGCCCCTTAATGTCCTTGAAAGGGACCTGCATGGAGGTCGTGGTTTGATGGTGTGGGATGGGATTATGATGCATGTACACATGTCTTTGTCAGGTGTATCGAGACGTTATTTTGCACCAGTATGTCCGCCTTTTCAGGGCTGCAGTGGGTCCCACCCTCCTGATGGATGATAACGCACGGCCCCACCGAGCTGCCATCGTGGAGGAGTACCTTGAAACAGAATATATCAGGCGTATGGAGTGGCCTGCCTGTTCTCCAGACCTAAACCCCATCGAGCACGTCTGGGATGCTCTCTGTCGACGTATCGCTGCACATCTTGAAACCCCTACGACACTTGAAGAGATCCGACAGGCTAAACCCCAGCAACTGCTCGACCACCTGATCCAGAGTATGCCAACCAGTTGTGCGGCGTGTGTACGTGTGCATGGTGATCATATCCCACACTGGTGTCGGGGTACATGCGCAGGAAACCGTGACGTCATTTAACACATGTGTTTCGGGACGGTTTGCTCAACTTATCACCAATACCGTGGATTTACAGATCTGTGTCGTGTTTGTTCCTTATGTGCCTATGCTATTAGCGCCAGTTTTGTGTAGTGCCACGTTGTGTGGCACCACATTCTGCACTTATCCCTAATTTATGAGCATGAGTGTATGTTGCAGAAGCTGGTACAGGGTGCCTTTGGTAAACAGACCAATAGATATGTCTTGGAGGCCATAACAGACAGGCGGACTTTGTTCATTGACGTCCCCTCATTTTGGACGAAAGGGCATCTTGGCATTTTCCATAATGAAACTACTGACCGCCTCTCTAAGAGGAGCATTACTCTAGAAGGACAGTTCCACCCAGCGTCAATCCCTTATACGAATGTCGACGGTCAGGGACGCTACTTATGTCGAATGGAGTTGTGGGTGGCACGTATTCCAGAACTATGAGAGCGGCCATACAACCGAACGTCTCTTCGCAGCCGGGGTTTATCTCGGTGAAACTAAGTAGACATCATGTGACCTCTCTTATCCACACGAGGCCGGTCGAAAACCATCGTTTCTGGACACTTATCAGGACACGACGCTGGTGGCGGGTCTGAAACACGTCATATTGGCGTGTGCAAAGTACTCTGCAGTGCAGGCAGTCTTGTACAAAAAAATGGTTTGTGGGGCTACCTCCTTTCTACGAGTGTAGCTGCTTTTCTTCACCGCTGTCATATATACAGCGTGAGTCACCTAACGTTACCGCTGGATATATTTTGTAAATCACATCAAATACTGACGAACCGGTTCCACAGACCGAACGTGAAGAGAGGGGCTAGTGTAATTGTTTAATACAAACCATACAAAAATGCACGGAAGTACGTTTTTTAACACAAACCTACCTTTTTTTAAACGGAACCACGTTAGTTTTGTTAGCACATCTGAACATATAAACAAATACGTAATCAGTGCCGTTTCTTGCATTGTAAAATGTTAATTACATCCGGAGATATTGTAACCTAAAGTTGACGCTTGCACCCTCCGACGTTCAGGTGCGTGTTGTAACAAACACGGGCCACGGGCGTTTCATAGGACGTGGAGGACGCATAAATTGGCCAGCCCGTTCTCCTGATCTTACACCTCTGGACTTCTTTCTGTGGGGTACGTTAAAGGAGAATGTGTACCGTGATGTGTCTACAACCCCAGAGGATATGAAACAACGTATTGTGGCAGCCTGCGGCGACATCACACCAGATGTTCTGCGGCGTGTACGACATTCATTACGCCAGAGATTGCAATTGTGTGCAGCGAATGATGGCCACCACATTGAACATCTATTGACCTGACATGTCGGGACACACTCTATTCCACTCAGTAATTGAAAACGGAAACCACGTGTGTACGTGTACCTCACCCCTCATGGTAATGTACATGTGCGTCAGTGAAAAAGACCACTAAGAAGGTGTTAGCATGTGGACGTAATGTGCTGTTCCAGTCTCTTCTGTACGTAAGGTCCATCACCGTTCCCTTTGGATCCCTACGTAATTCGGTGCTCTTCGGTACACACGATCGAACAGCGGAGGAGTGGTACTCAAGCGTCAACTTTAGGTTACAATATCTCCGGATGTAATTAACATTTTACAATGCAACAAACGCCACTGATTACGTATTTGCTTATATGTTCAAATGTACTAACAAAACTAACGGGGTTCCATTTAAAAAAACGTAGGTTTGTGTTAAAAAACATACTTCCGTGCATTTTTTTACGGTTTGTATTAACAAATTACACTAGCCCCTCTCCTGACGTTCGGTCTGTGGAATCGATTCGTCAGTATTTGATGTGGTTTACGAAATATATCCAGCGGTAACGTTAGGTGACTCACCCTATATATATATATATATATATATATATATATATATATATATATATATATATATATATATATATATATATATATATATATATATCGTTGTCAGCGGAACTGTAGAACTTGCCACTGCTTCTTTAAACAATGTTCGTCTGAGGAGAGGTTACATTCTAAGTTTGTGAAAACTTGCAAGTCGATGACATCCCCCGCTCAAGTGCTTTCACTACCGGAAATGTTAGCAATTTTACCCTGTGACACTCCCCCACAGATCAATCGACCGTTGCTTGTAACGTCGGTAAACAGGCGGCACACGGCGATTAATGTTATAATGCTACTTTTAGTTGTTACTTTTGACTTATATCGTCCTTGAGAACGGTCGAAATAACATCATAACAGTTGAAACAGCGTGACTGAAATCACAGCCAGATACGATAACTTGTAAATAAGAAAGCTGTGACTTCTCAATAACCTGTGATTTGTAACATTCACGTGATTTCGTACCCATCCCTATTATTCAGTTCAAATTGATTACCCAGTGATTTTGTGGTCATATTCTGGTTTCACGCCACGACGAACATCAATGAGTTGTACTTGCGTTACTTTACTTTACATGTGGCAATACGCCTGCTGCACGAGCCTCTTCCACTTCTGTCCGTCCAATGCACTGTTTGTCCAGTTGCTGTTGCTGTTCATCCTAGTTGTGTCCTCCCGAATGTTATCCTGCCATCTGATTCTGGGTCTCCCTCTTACTCTCGTTCCGTCTACTGTTCTGCTGAATGACATTCTAGGTAGTCTTTTCTCTGTCATCTTTGCTATAGGCCCTGTCCAATTCAACCTTCTTCTCTTGAGCATCTCGACGATGTTACGGTGTTTGTACATCCCTCTTAATTCTTCATTTCTTCTTATTCTCCATTCCCTGTTATTTTCGTCATATACAGGCTCAAAAATTTTCCTTAGTACTTTTCTTTCGAATATTAACAGTTTTTCTTCATTTTTATTTCTCAATATTAATGTTTCACATCCATATAACATCACAGGCATAATGGTCGATTGATATAAACGGATTTTGAAGTTACTGCTAAGTGATCTTTTTCTTAGAATTTTAATGAAACTAAAAGGTGTCTTGTTTTCTGTTGCCAAACGGGCATCTATTTCTATACCTGTGCTGTTGTTATTACTAAAAAGACTTCCTAGGTACTTGAAGTGGTCAACAGTCTTGAAATTGAATCCATCTACAGTCAGAGGTGCATCTTTTCTGATTTTTTACTTATGGGCGGGTATTCTGTCTTTTCTTCATTAACATATAATCCTGTTTTCTCCGCAATTTTATAATAGTTTTGCAGAATTCTGATTAATTCTGTTTTGGAACTGCTTATTAGTGCTACATCATCTACATAGGAAAGTCTAGTAATGTTCACATTCTGTAGCTGGATCCCTTGTGGACTGGTTTTAGAAAAATCTCTATCGATCTTCTCTAGGACAAGTTTAAATAAAATAGGTGAAATGGCATCTCCTTGTCTCAGTCCGGTGTACATCTTAAAATCTTCAGTTTCTTCTACCGGTGTCTTTATGCGACATAAGATTTCGTCTATACACATTTTAACTAATCTGATTAATTTTAATGGTATTTTAAATTCCTTCATTATATTTAGGAGTGTCTGTCAGTGTATGCTGTCATAGACCTTTTTAAAATCTACGAATAATATGTAGACATCTTCATTCAATTCCCACGCCTCCCCAGTTACTTGTATTAGGGTGAATAAGTAATCTAATGTGGATCTGTTTCTGCGGAAACCGCATTGGTAGTCCCCAATCGGTTCTACTGTTATTGGAATCAGCCTGTTTAACAGGCAGCTCGATAAGATTTTGTAAGTGACATCCAGTAAGGCAATTCCTCTGTAGTTATCACAAACAAGTGGATCATTTTTCTTAAACACGGGGCACACAATTGCAGTTTTCCAATCTGCAGGAATGCTTTCTGTCTTCCAAATTGTTTCTATTAGCGCCTGTATTTCTAATTCCAGTTGTGGGCCTCCATTCTGTAATAACTTAGCCTATATCCGGTCTTCGCCACAAGCCTTATTATTCTTTAATTTCTTTGCTGCTTGCTGTATTTCATTTACAGATGGGGAAGTAACTGTGGTTCCGAGCACTATGCGACTTAACATCTATGGCCATCAGTCCCCTAGAACTTAGAACTACTTAAACCTAACTAACCTAAGGACATAACACAACACCCAGTCATCAAGAGGCAGAGAAAATCCCTGACCCCGCCGGGTAGTAACTGTATTAGCTGTATCAATGAGTTGTACTCTGCCGAAATATTGCGACAGTGTGCTTTCATTTGGTGTAAGAATATTATATTTTAGCTGAAAAGGGGGCGACATATGTGGTTATGCTTAACGGAATCCTTGCTTTTTTCGAGCATTTTTGACGAGTGTCAATTCTGAAACATAGCAGAAACTAGGCGGTACTTACGTTAACAGTATCCTTTGAACAATTTAAAGATACAACCAGTCTCTTCTTAAAGGCGAATTTTCGTTGCTTTCTGATTAGTCGTTTCATCGTAATCATTGCGATTAGAGAGAGTGCCGCAATTCGCCTAATGGAGATACGTATGAACAACACGAGTAAGTGCCAGCTCTATCGTTGCCTTTAATAACTGTTATGTTTTATGCACATAAACTTACATAAATCTCTAATATCAGGAGTGCAATTTATTTGCATTTGCGTCTTTATGCGCCTCGTGCTCCCATATGTTGGTTGCATTTCATTTATGCATTGTTGCAGAGTGCGCATCAGGACTTTCCGTCGCATAGAAAACAACCGTGCCGCAATTCCTTATTGTGTATGCGTGTGATCGTCTTCGTGATGCAATCACTTGTCTTGTACTCGTATGAAACCATGCACTCACGGAATTGTGAGAAGTTCATGATCATCAGTGCGAGTGCGAGGCCGATAAAGAACAGGACACTAGCATTTGAGCATCACAGCCAGTATAAACTTCCTAATGTCTCGGTATTAGTGAAAGTACACGGAACTAAATTTCGAGAGAATATAGATATGAACTTCGTATCAGCAAAAAAAGATTTCTGGCGCGCGACAAAAGTTTGTATTTAACAAGTTCACAAAGGGATAGGTACACTACTGGCTATTAAAATGGCTACGCCACGAAGATGACGTGCTAAAGACGCGAAATTTAACCGACAGGAAGAAGATGCAGTGATATGCAAATTATTAGCTTTTCAGAGCATTCACACAAGGTTGGCGCCCGTGGCGACACCTACAACGTGCTGACATGAGGAAAGTTTCCAACCGATTTCTCATACACAAACAGCAGTTGACCGGCGTTCCTTGGTGAAACGTTGTTGTGATGCCTCGTGTAAGGAGGAGAAATGCGTTCCATCACGTTTCCGACTTTGATGAAGATCGGATTGTAGCCTATCGCGATTGCGGTTTATCGTATCGCGACATTGCTGCTCGCGTTGGTCGAGATCGAACGACTGTTAGCAGAATATGGAATCGGTGGGTTCACGAGGGTAATACGGAACGCCGTGCTGGATGCCAACGGCCTCGTATCACTAGCAGTCGAGATGACAAGCATCTTATCCCCTTGGCTGTAACGGATCGTGCAGCCACGTCTCGACCCCTGAGTCCACAGACGGGGACGTTTGCAAGACAACAACCATGTGCACGAACCGTTCGACGACGTTTGCAGCAGCATGGACTATCAGCTCGGGGACCATGGCTGCGGTTGCCCTTGGTGCTGCATGACAGATAGGAGCGCCTGTGATGGTGTACTCAATGACGAACCTGGATGCACGAATGGCAAAACGTCATTTTTTCGGATGAATCCAGGTTCTGTTTACAGCATCATGATGGTCGCATCCGTGTTTGGTGACATCGCGGTGAACGCACATTGGAAGCGTGTATTCGTCATCGCCATAGTAGCGTATCACCCGGCGTGATGGTATGGGGTGCCACTGGTTACACGTCTCGGTCACCTCTTGTTCGCATTGACGGCACTTTGAACAGTGAACGTTACATTTCTGGTGTGTTACGACCCGTGTGTCTACCATTCATTCGATCCCTGCGAAACCCTACATTTCAGCAGGATAATGCACGACCGCATGTTGCAGGTCCTGTACGGACCTTTCTGAATACAGAAAATGTTCGACTGCTGCCCTGGCCAGCACATTCTCCAGATCTCTCACCAATTGAAAACGTCTGGTCAATGGTGGCGGAGAAACTGGCTCTTGATGAACTGTGATATCGTGTTGAAGCTGTTTGGGCAGCTGTACCTGTACACGCCATCCAAGCACTGTTTGACTCAATGCCCATGCGTATCAAGGCCGTTATTACGGCCAGAGGTAGTTGTTCTGGGTACTGATTTCTCAGGGTGCACCCAAATTGCGTGAAAATGTAATCACATGTCAGTTCTAGTATAATATATTTGTCCATTGAATACCCGTTTATCATCTGCATTTCTTCTTGGTGTAGCAATTTTAATGGCCAGTAGTGTAAGAAGGAAAATAGACGACATCTATGTGGAGAAACATTTTCCAACGGTAGCAGCCGTATTGGAAAAGTTGAGTGTTGAAGTGAAAGACTCTCCTGATATGAGTGAAACAACTCTTTTGCGCGCTATTCGGAAATAGGGCTTAACATCCAAAAAGTCCAACACAAAACATAAGCTGACAAAACGTAAGCGAGTAGCAGGGAAAGGAAACGTATTCTTGAAGGATATAAGACACCGAAAAGACCATTTGTAACACTGAACGAGCCGGCCGGTGTGGCCGTGCGGTTCTAGGCGCTTCAATCTGGAACCGCGCGACCGCTACAGTCTCAGGTTCGAATCATGCCTCTGGCATGGATGTGTGTGATGTCATTAGGTTACTTAGGTTTAAGTAGTTCTAAGTTCTAGGAGACTGATGACCTCAGATGTTGAGTCCCATAGTGCTCAGAGCCATTTGAACGATTTTAACACTGAACGATTTTAACACTGAACGATTGGCGTGCAAATCATTGCAGGAAGTTTGGATGGTAGAGACAAAAAGTGCCTTATGCCTCAGAGAATGTACACGCTTATCACAGAGGAAGTGTTCACAATGGAGTGGCTGGAATGGAAGAATTGAAATAGTGTGCAGGTCTGGAAAATGGATTTACCTTCTGTAAAATGTATTCTGTTTAGTGGGCAAGGAAATTAAACTTCTGTGGTTGCCTGTGGAGCATTTCGAATTCAACGCCACTAAAAATATTTGACCATTTGCAAAGATCTATGTTGGAAACTAGAACAAGACTGTTACGGTAAGGGACACTTCACAGTTGTTCCTCTGCGCACTGGAAAGTTTTCCGCACAGCGTACGGAGGAATTTAGTGAGTCACGTGCACAAATCTGAAAACAGGTACGACCAAAGAGCCTTCTGTCTTGACATAGAACCGCTGCAGAGCCAAGCAGACGGCTGTAATAGCAGCAGCGAGATCTCTGCCAGGAGAGAAAGCGGCTAAGTTGGTTTTATTTCATTCGTTATTACTACCTGCAGACTGTATTCGAGCTAGTCGGTTTCGTTTACTGCTAAAATGTAAAATACATTTCATTGTTCGTTTACTGGGTGCTCCTTGCATACCGAGCGTTCAGGTATAATTTCGCATGTGATTGCCCTCTACCCGTAACAAATGAACGCGGCAATGCTGTACTGGAATGAGACTACGAAATCGCCATTCTTCGCTGGTGGATAGGCGCTTACTGTGTACTTAGCAGTGGCGGCGTGCTGGTATAACTGCGCTCCACCTCAGACTCCATAGACTGCGACTACTAACGCAACTGCTTTACAAACTCGCAACTGACAAACACGGAGAGTATTGATTAGTAATGACATACGATGTAATCAACAAAAATTCAAGCTTCACAGTCGTGCTTTCTCCGTCGCAGTGTCTACAACGGAAAGATCAATAGCAGGGTCTTGCTTTTGACATTATAGCCATGAAGCAACTGATCAAAACATAATGAAAATCTGCCTGAAAACAGAAAAGGGTTGTATCTTTAAACTGACCAAAGGAAACTGTTCTCCTAATTATGGTCCGGATTCTACAGCTCCTCAAAGTTGAAACTGGCCAAAAATGCTCGAAAAAGTACGCTTTCTCTTAAATAATGCTTCCGAATTCTTACGTGAAAATATTAAAACATTTTAAATAAAACGAACTTTATTAACTTTCTACATCTTTGTTCTTCGTGCCTAGTATTAATTTTTCAACGTGGTCGCCCTGGCGACGAACACATTTCTCCCGACGAGACGCCGGTTTCCCGGTACCGCTACTATAGTACAGAGATCGTCAAACGGTGACGCACGGTTCTCAGCAGCATTTTACAGTTCCAAAAATGTCAACTAACACTGAGACTTCTTAACAGTGTAGTTCTTCTTCTCGGCAACAAACAAAAATGCTTACACAGACAGTAATATTTTAAGATGTTTTTAATTTTAACTGAAGTAGGTGAATTAGGCCATGAGGTAAGTTAGCCGCTTATCTCAGAGGCAGAGGGGTAAGCAGCGCGGCCACCGCAGGGTTAGAGGATGTGAGAAGGGGAATATTATTTGTCTCCCAATGCTGGGAACTCACGGACGTACCAGACAGGTGCTATGATATAAATTTAGTCACGGAGGTAAGATGGATTTATGGGTGCGCGTTACAGAGATGGTCATCGTCAAATACGGTACATATTTGTGGCAACGAATAGGGAATTAAATTAAGGCTGTTATAATACAACGCAACGAGTAGAAGAAGTGGTAGTAGAACCGACGCACTCACGTGTCCGTACAAATTTATTTACGTATGTAGACAGTTGGTACATTACGAGTATCGAGAATCTGGATGATTTTTGGCTGTGATTGACAATGATACTGGCAAGATATCGCTCGCAGGGATTCCATGACTCTCAAGAATGTCTTAATTTCAACTTTGACGTCGGATAACAGATGACAAAAGCAATATTTTTTTCCCTTTGATATAAATACAAATTAACAATTTTTTGATTATTTACTTTTGCCTTGAAACCTTGGTTCTTGCCAAATTTGATGGGTCTACGTCTAAAGGAGGTACCCTTTAGGTTTTCTAGAATCAAAACATGTGACATAAACGGCCGTATGTTTTGATTGCACTGACCTTTACACCTGTAAGGGACTGTAGACCTTAGTCTAATTGTAAAATGTGAACTTTCACAGCCATAAATGTCGCAGTTAATAGAATGTTTTGGAGTCTTATGCCGTAGTTGGATGGATTTCACCTTAAAACCCCGTCTGCGGAGGATATTTTCGAGGCGGATCGTAGCTTCTTTGAATGTCCAGTTGACACCTGGCTCGCTACTGACTTCAGCAAAATTCCGCCTCTCCGTGCCTCCGCACAGTGGCGTGTCGTCATATGTTTTGAACACGCGAGTGCAATTTGCCGTTCAGACAATAAGAAATTCAGCCTTCAGTTGCAACTGCAACCTTGCAATTGAAGGCTGAACTTCTTTTTGTCTGAACAATTCACGGTTGCTGACTGCTGCATTATGCTAAAGATTTATTAATTTGCTGTTGTCGACTGCGTCGTTCGCTGTCGCTGCCATCGCATGGTGGAAGACTGGCACAAATCTTCTTCAGCACCAGCTGTCGGAGTTCATGCTTGTTAGCTTCAAATCGGAACAAAAGAAAAGGAAAAAAAAATCATGTTTGGATTCGTGACTAAATAAAGAGAAGACATCCGCTGTGCTATTCAAATGGTTAAAATGGCTCTAGGCACTATCGGACTTAACATCTGAGCTCATCAGTCCCCTAGAACTTAGAACTACTTAAACCTAACTAACCTAACGACGTCACACACATCCATGCCCGAGACAGGATTCGAACCTGCGACCGTAGCAGCAGCGCGGTTCCGGACTGAGGCGCCTAGAACCGCTCGGCCACACCGGCCAGCTGTGCTATTCAGCAGAGTTGTTGAAATAAACTATTGTTTGAGATTCCAGAAGCTGTTTTGACCAACCAAAGAATGACGCCAGAACAGTTCACGGATCTCCTCAACAGAATTGAAGATGTGTTAAGGAATTAAGATACTGATCTGAGAACCATTTACGTCGCTGAAATCGCAGATCACTCTGCGTTTATTTTGGCAAGCGGAAATTCTCGTATGTTTCTATAGAATCCGTACTGGTTTCCAAACTCCACGATTGGGAAATTCGTCCCAGATATCTTTGGTAACATGTATTAGGAAACGTCCTTCTCTCCAGTATTCAGACACTAAAGCTTTTCACTTCGTACATATTAAGTTTTGTAATGTCCGCCATCAACTCCACATTCCATTCTTTGAGTAACTTCCGTAACTGCGTAGCTGTGCTTTCATCGATACTGACTATTTCGTCAGCATCTTGGGGAACACTTTATATGACCTGGGACCATTTTCCAACTGCAGAGAAGTATCTTTATTTATATTAGATGTTTATTATTGCTCCCAAAACACATTTTATTCATACCAACGGCTTCGAAAATCCTTCGCGTTCATCTAATGAAGAACCGCCTGAGCTGCAGTACTTCATCCCACTTTATTCTTATAACGATTATCTTTAACGTCCCAAAAGAACATACGCATAGTGCAATTGTCCATAAGCCGAAAGTTTTCTCAATTTACCACTTCCTACCGCACTTATTGATGCGCCGTTCATCCTGAAAGTATATGCAACTGATAGTCACGTGTCGTAGAAGTTGAAGAGACTAAGGAACTGAATAGTTTCGCCAACGAATTTCGCCACTGTGCGGTTCGAAAGTGCAGTGGCTGGCAGCACTGCTTTGAAACTTAATTTCGCAATTTAGTGCCTCCGTGTAAAGTAGGCCTAAAGTAGTCTTGACCAGGTATAGTTACACAAGAAAGTGTGGTAATGGGACATATACACTATCTCAAGAAGAGTATGCAGACAACTACATGTTGAGTCAAAATTATGTGGTCTTAATTTTGTTTCGTTTTCTGTTCCGGGTTGTTGATACTTATGGCTGACAGACTCACATTGGAGCAAAGAAAAGTGGTTGCAAGCTTAATGGAAGTCGTGCAATCCGCGATAAAGTGCGTGGAAGGTTTTCAGAACCAGTTCCAGATAGACGGCCATCAACTCGGCCAACAGTTTATCGCATTTACGAGAAGTCTGTATCAACTCGATCAGTAGCAGACAATTATCACAGAAATGCGGGGCGACCAAGGACTGGCAGAAGTGAAGTACATTGCTGTAATGCAGGAGGGCATATTACAGAGTTCGTAAGAAATCGATGAGATGGTGCAGTCTGGAAACATGGATTCCACTGTGGACAGTGAACCGAATTCAATCCAGGGACCTTGGCATGTGACCACGTCACCTACAACTCGTTCAAGATTTGACTGCTCGGCAGAAACACATACGACTGGAACGCTGTGAGATTCTGACACAAATGTCACGGACGCATCTGGGCATTGTTAGGAAAATGACTTTCAGCGGCGAAGCTACCTTTCATTAGTGCTCATGTCAATCGTCATAACACAATTTTCGTAAGTACTGAAAATTCACGTATCGTTTGTGAGCATTAATGTGCATCTCCGGAGGCAAGTGTGTGGTGTGCCGTGACTGCTGCTGGTGTTCTTGGCCCACTGTCCTCTACAACCACCACGGCAAATGCACGTGACTACTTACAACTGCTGAAAAAGTTTGCCGTTAATAACGTGCCCATACAACTAAGACGTTAAAGGTCCGCAGCTCATGGTCGTGCGGTAGCGTTCTCGCTTCCCACGCCCGGGTTCCCGGGTTCGATTCCCGGCGGGGTCAGGGATTTTCTCTGCCTAGTGATGACTGGGTGTTGTGTGATGTCCTTCGGTTAGTTAGGTTTAAGTAGTTCTAAGTTCTAGGGGACTGATGACCATAGATGTTAAGTCCCATAGTGCTCAGAGCCATTTGAACCTAAGACGTGTATTTTGAACATGATGGTGCACGCCACATTTTGCTCTCCCACTCGTGGTTATCTTGAACAAACGTTCCCAAAACGTTGGATTGGTTGCGACAGACCGTTGTTACGGCCTCCCCCATCTCCAGAGCTCACACCTAATGACCTCCGGTTATGGGGTATGATAAAGGAACGCGTGCATTGGGCAAAAGTAAGAGTCCTGTAAGAACTCAAGGACAGTATAAAAGGTGTGATCTTCAACATTTCTCAGAAATGCGTGTTCGGGCACTAAATTGTACTGTTGAACAATAGTTTGAGCGCATTAATCATGCTGGCGATGGGATTGAGACTCTGTATATTGAAAATTCTGAGTAAATGCTTTCTCTCAAACAGTGTACACATAATTTTGACTCGCCCCATATTGTGTACTGTGTATTAAGCCGGAGACCTAGAAACAACGGAGAGGCTACGTCTTGCCATAGCCCTCAGTGGTTCACAACCTCCTAACAGGCCACCCACCACACCGAACCCAGGGTTATTGTGCGGTTCAGCCCCCCAGTGGCACCCGCCCCCCCCTCTGCCTTTCCCCCTCCACTCGCCTGGGAACGTCTCATACCAGACGAGTGTAACTCCAGATGTTAGATGTTAGCGTGGTAGTGTAACTATGGTGTACGCGTACGAGGAGACAGTGTTTGCACAGCAATCGCCGACGTAGTGTAGCTGAGGCGGAATAAGGGGAACCAGCCCACAAGCGCCGAGGTGGATGGAAAACCGCCGTAAAAACCATCCACAGGCTGGCCGGCACACCGGACCTCTACACCAATCCGCCAGGCGGATTCGTGCCGGGGACCGGCACGCCTTCTCGCTCGGGAAGCAGCGCGTTAGACCGCGTGGCTACCCGGGAGGGCCACCCCTTATTAGTGGACATTAATGTAGAGTGTGCCAATTCTTTTCCTTTATGACTGTTAGATCTCTGCTGTGCACACTTCCAGTGAAGTTTTTGAATATCTGTGGAGGAATGGCAGTCATTTATTCCTCAAGGGCCGCAACTAGTCTGGAGCGAAGTCGACGTTGTAAATCATACTTACAGGTGTTGCGTTGTGTTCAGGCCGAGTCTCAGGGCGGGACAATCCATTCCAGAAATGTTATTGTCTGAAAGCCACTGCTTCACAGTTGCTGCTTTCCGACAGGGAACATTGTCATGGTGATACAGTTTGTGAGCAGTTCCTCTACTGTACGTGGCACACAATGCTCACCCGCCTACGAGATCTGTTAAGGGGAGCCGGAGGTGCCTATGCTGACAATGTTAAAATCACTAAGTCTGACGAACATTTATGAATAAACTACCAAGTAGAAAAATTTGAATTTTTTTTTACATATAGAGTGGTTTAGTATTGCAGTTATGACAAAGGGATTTTGGAGTATCTTTTCTAGTTTCCTTCCAATTATTTTTTTTATTAATGACCCAAATTTTTTTACAAATAATTGCTTTATAATAAAACTGAAATGAAACTACTGAACATATTGCCAAATGGCTGTGTTACAATATAAGTTTGACCACTAGGAGTGCTGTATAAAAATTTCATCTCTCTAGCTTGATGGATTTTGAGAAAATTTTCCTTTTATTCGAAAAATTCTAATTTACGAGAAATGGCTATCAAAGTTTCTCAATACATTCCTGCACTAAAGGATGGATTATCAGGGTCTTCTTCTTCATCCTCCAAAAGCTTCCTCTTCTTTTTTGGCCTGTTGTTCCATCATACTTCATATGCCTTTGTCTTCTTTCTGCTCCTCTTATCCTTTCTCTGTCAATATTTCTTAGTGCTCGTACAGTGTTCTCCCCAGCTGTAAATCCTAATGCCTTCAGAACTTCACACTTCACACTGTTCCCTTGTTTGTAGGTTGCTATTGCATCATAAATGCCAAAGTGCTGTGTTTTTATGCTTACAAACACCCTTTTAGGAATCACTTTCCAAATCAAATTGTTTACGCTCTCATTAGGATTCTGCTTCTTTCCGTGTAGACATTTGTGTAACAATTGTGGCTGTGCTAAGTCATGAAAAATTGGTTTTATTGTTCCCTCCTGATTCTTGTACATATTGCATATTACCCGCTTTACACAAGAAGTATAATACTACCAACAACAGGCGCAACACTGAACTAATTGCCCGTATCTCGTGGTCGTGCGGTAGCGTTCTCGCTTCCCACGCCCGGGTTCCCGGGTTCGATTCCCGGCGGGTCAGGGATTATCTCTGCCTCGTGATGGCTGGGTGTTGTGTGCTGTCCTTAGGTTAGTTAGGTTTAAGTAGTTCTAAGTTCTAGGGGACTGATGACCATAGCTGTTAAGTCCCATAGTGCTCAGAGCCACTGAACTAATTCGAAACGGTAAACAGGAAAGAGACGATGTTCCGCGCTCTTATTCATTATAGTATCGCAACTTGGTATTAGTGTTAATTATCTTTTCCCTACGGTCTTCCTCTTCTTATATACACGGTTACTAAAACGTGGCATCGTAACCAGAACAAAAGTGTACGACAATATTAAATGGAGGAAGATGTTCGGAATTCTGAGGAAAACAGGAGTAAGCTGTAAGGAAATACGGGAAATATTTGTCACAGAAAACAACGTAGCCAACCCTTGCACACTTGCTGTATGCGTAACATAAGGCGCTGTATGCGTAACAGGCCAAGAAAATCCCAAGCAGTTCGCCAGGAAGTCACGAGAGGGTGTTAGATGCATTCAGCGGCCGCCCATTTCCTCTGCAGGCGTGGGGGAAAATGGTAATAACTCCACTTCTAGGGCGAGTAAAACAATAATTCAAAGTTTACATTAAAGAGGAATGTTCCAATTAATTTTCGGTAGCAAAAAAAAATCGTAATTTTTTGGACCACCTCCGGCTCCCCTTAAAAAAATTCCGCAGCTTCGTCCACAAAACTTTTCTACTGCTACCTTTTACTTATTGTGAATGGTCTCCTTTGAAATATTCTCCTCCACAATTGATACAGCGCTCCCAACGCTGTTTCCACTTCCGGAAGCAGTCCTCGTACACCTCTTGCTGGATCGCTCGAAGCGCCATCTGCGAATTTTCTTTTGTCTCGTCCATCGTTGCAAATCCTTTAAAAGGATTTTTCAGCTCTGGAAATAAAAAAAAAATTCCGTGGGACCAGGTCTGGAGAGTACGGAGGACGAGGCAGGACACTGATTTCGTTTTTTGTGCAATAGTCACGCACCAACAGGTATCAATGTTCGGGTCCATTATCCTGATGCAAGAGCAGT
The DNA here is from genome assembly GCF_021461385.2 of Schistocerca piceifrons. Lineage (NCBI taxonomy): Eukaryota > Metazoa > Arthropoda > Insecta > Orthoptera > Acrididae > Schistocerca > Schistocerca piceifrons. Next base: position 44,055,806 of record NC_060146.1, read on the forward strand.
GAATTGTCTCGCCACATTGCAAGCTATTTCTTTCTCACATTTTCTCGCAGGCGTCGCCACACGTCCCGACAGTAGCATCGATTAACAGTTTGTCCCTGTGGCACGAATTTACGAGGGCGGTTCAGAAAGTAACCTCCGATTGGTCACAGTGCGGGTTGTGGGGGGAGTAGCGACGCCATCTGTGCGTTCACGCACTCAACAGGTCAGTCGGCATCAAGCCGTGGTCGAGTGAACGTCGTATCTGCGCTAGTTTAGTTTTTGTGGCAGTTTGAAATGTGTGCTGCAATAGAAAACCCCGCCAAATGTGAAGTGCGTGCTGTCATAAGGTTTTTTACAGCCAAAGGATATTCTGCAGCAGCTATTCATCGTGAGCTTTGTGCCATGTACGGACCAAGAGTTATGAGTGAAGGAGTTGTCCGTGAATGGATACGTTTATTTAAAAGTGGACGAGAAAACGTTCATGATGAAGAGAGGAGTGCTAGACCATCATTGGTGACTGACGAACTCGTTCAGACAGTTGATGCAAAAGTTCGTGAAAATCGACGTTTCTCAATGTCGGAGTTGTCTACTGGTTTTCCACAGATTTCTAAGACTCTCTTGTTCGAGATAGTGACAGCAAGATTGGGTTACCGTAAGTTCTGTGCACGATGGGTGCCCAAAATTCTTACCGACCACCACAAAACTCAAAGAATGGCCTCTGCCTTAGACTTTCTGTCACGTTATGAGGACGAAGGAGAACCATTGTTAAACAGAATCGTGACCGGTGACGAAACCTGGATTAAGTACGTGAACCCTGAGACAAAAGAACAATCAAAGATGTGGGCACATTCAAATTCGCCTACCAACCCAAGAAAAGCCTCGCAAGATTTTTCTGCCAGAAAACTGATGGCAACGGTGTTTTGGGATGCCAAAGGGGTGTTGTTGGTTGAATTCATGGAACGTGGTACGACCATTAATCAAGACGTGTACTGTGAAACAATAAAAAAGTTACGACGGGCTATACAGAACAAACGCCGTGGTATGCTGACTTCCGGTATCGTTTTTTTGCACGATAACGCCCGTCCTCACTCTGCTCGCAGAACAACAGCCCTTCTTGAGTCCTTCAAGTGGGACGTTATCAACCATCCACCTTACAGCCCAGACCTGGCGCCAAGTGATTATCACCTCTTCATACATTTGAAGAAATGGCTCGGGTCATAGCGGTTTGATGACGACGAAGAGCTCAAAGATGCCGTCACAGGCTGGCTCCAGGCACAAGCGGGTGATTTTTATGCAGAAGGAATTTCAAAGCTTGTGAAGAGATACGATAAGTGCCTCAATCGCTATGGAGACTATATAGAAAAATAGTGCAAAGGTGTAGTTGTAAGATGTATATATTAAAATATTTTTATTTAACTTGGTGTATTTTTTTAAATCAACCGGAGGTTACTTTCTGAACGGCCCTCGTATAATGAACAAATTCTTCAAAGTCAAAGAAAACTTTCAGCATGGTATTCACATTTGACCTGACGGGCACTTTTTGTCTTGGAGAACCTTTCCCGACTCTTTGTGAAGTCTGAACCTTGGTCTCAATATCATACCCGTAGAACCACATCTCATCACCAGTAGTGATTCTCTTAAAGAACATCTCTTTCTTATTTGTGTGATTCAAAAGTTCTTCACAGATAGCGAGGCGAAGGTCTTTCTGGTCTTGACTCATGAGCCGTGGGACGAACTCGGCGACAACACGATGCGTTCCAAGATGCTGTGTCAGGATTTCATGAGATAATCCAACTGAAATATTACATTCTTCTGCAATCTCTCGGACAATCATTCTTCGATTGGCATGGACAGATTCGTTGACGTTCGTGACATGAGCGTCGAAGGGCGTTCCGAACGAGGGTCATCTTTAACTTTCGTCCGGCCATTTTTAAAGGGTGTGAACTATTCGTAGCACCGAGTAAGGCTTAAGCACTCATGACCGTAGGCTTCCTGCATTATTTTGGTGTTTCTGTGCAAAGGTTTTCTTGAGATTCACGCAGAATTTTGTGCAGACTCGTTGCTCCTCTAACTCTGCCATCTCGAAATCCGCAAACTGTGCGACACAACTTTCTGTTCAGTTCAACATTAACAGACATGCAACAATGAAACCTCTAGGCGCGCAGTCCGGAACCGTGCGACTGCTATGGTCGCAGGTTCGAATCCTGCCTCGGGCAATGATGTGTGTGATGTCCTTAGGTTAGTTAGGTTTAAGTAGTTCTAAGTTCTAGGGGACTGATGACCACAGCAGTTGAGTCCCATAGTGCTCAGAGCCATTTGAACCATTTTTTGAACAATTCCGGCGGTTACGCATTAAAAACAGGCGTGTGCAGGGATGCCGACCATATTTCGCTCCAACAAACCATAGTTGTTGTTGTTGTGGTCTTCAGTACTGAGACTGGTTTGATGCAGCTCTCCATGCTATTCTATCCTGTGCAAGCTTTTTCATCACCCAGTACCTACTGCAACCTTTATCCTTCTGAATCTGTTTAGTGTATTCATCTCTTGGTCTCCCTCTACGATTTTACCCTCCATTCTGCCCTTCAATATTAAAGTGGTGATCCCTTGATGCCTTAGAACATGTCCTACCAACCGATCCCTTCTTCTAGTCAAGTTTTGCCACAAACTCCTCTTCTCCCCAATTATATTCAATACCTTCTCATTAGTTATATGATCTACCCGTCTAATCTTCTGCATTCTTCTGTAGCACCACATTTCGAAAGCTTCTATTCTCTTCTTGTCCAAATTATTTATCGTCCATGTTTCACTTCCATACATGGCTACACTCCATACAAATACTTTCAGAAACGACTTCCTGACATTTAAATCTATAGTCGATGTTAACAAATTTCTCTTCTTCAGAAACGCTTTCCTTGCCATTGCCAGTCGATATTTCATACCCTCTCTACTTCGACCATCATCAGTTATTTTGCTCCCCAAATAGCAAAACTCCTTTACTAATTTAAATGTCTCATTGCCTAGTCTAATTCCCTCAGCATCACCCGACTTAATTCGACTACATTCCATTATATTCGTTTTGCTTTTGTTGATGTTCATCCTATATCCTCCTTTCAAGACATTGTCCATTCCAATCAACTGCTCTTCCAAGTCCTTTGCTGTCACTGACAGAATTACAATGTCATCGGCGAACCTAAAAGTTTTTATTTTTTCTCCATGGATTTTAATACCTACTCCGAATTTTCGTTTGTTTCCTTTACTGCTTGCTAAATAAACAGATTGAATAACATCAGTGATAGCCTACAAACCTATCTCACTCCCTTACCAACCACTGCTTCCCTTTCATGCCCCTCAACTCTTATAACTGCCATCTGGTTTCTGTACAAATTGTAAATAGCCTTTCGCTCCCTGTATTTTACCTTTGCCACCTTCAGAATTTGAAAGAGAGTATTCCAGTCAACCTTGTGAACAGCTTTCTCTAGGTCTACAAATGCTAGAAACATAGGTTTGCCTTTCCCTTAACCCTTCTTCTAAGGTAAATCGTAGGGTCAGTATTGCCTCACGTGTTTCAGCATTTCTACGGAATCCAAACTGATCTTCCCCATGGTCGGCTTCCACCATTTTTCCATTCGTCTGTAAAGAATTCGTGTTAGTATTTTGCAGCTATGACTTATTAAACTGATAGTTCGGTAGTTTTCACATCTGTCAGCACTTGCTTCTTTGGGATTGGAATCATTATATTCTTCTTGAAGTCTGAGGGTATTTCGCCTGCCTCATACATCTTGCTCACCAGATGGTAGAGTTTTGTCAGGACTGGCTCTACCAAGGCTGTCAGTAATTCTAATGGAATGTTGTCTACTCTCGGGGCCTTGTTTCGACTCAGGTATTTCAGTGCTCAGTCAACAACCATTAGCGCGAAGTTACGAATGTTCCAGAATTTTTGAACTGACCTGATACCGTAACACCACAGCCTCCGTACTTGAGTATTGGCAGTACACATGATGGCAGGTAACGTTCTCAAAGCATTCGTCAGCCCAAACCCTCCCACTGGACTATCATAGGGTAGAGCGTGATTCATCACTCCAAATCACTTGTTTCCAGTCATCCACTGTCCAGTGGATCATGTCCGAAGGAACAGGTACGGCTGCAACTACCGCTGCTATGAAAAACATGAAACGTATGCGCAGTTGCGAATGTGAACCACCTCCAGTTGTATAATGGAATGACGACAGTGAAAATTTGTGCCGGAACGGGACACGAACCCGGAATTCCTGCCTTATGCGGGCGGTGTCCTAATCCATTTCGGCTATCTAAGCACGACTCACGGTCCGACCACTCCCGTAATGCGGGAAGTCCGAGTTTGAGTCGTGGACTGGCACACTTTTTCATTCCAGTGTACAGCTGGAAGTGGTTCATCTTCGCTACTGCGAATACATTTCATGACGAAGATCTGTTGTTCAGAGGTAGCTGGTCGACACTTTTACCCCACGCTTTTTAACTCCTTATTCCAGCTAGACTGCTGGTAGTGCGGCAGAACTCACGAGTGATTCCTTCTGCTGTTTTCATGCGACTTCTTGCAACCGTCCTTCGAAACGCTCGACGGTCCCTGTCCGTGATCACATGAGCTCTACCTGGTCTCAGTTTAGCTGTGGTCGTTCCTTCACATTTCCACTTCACAATCACATCAGCAAGAGTCGACCTGGGCAGCTATAGATGGGCTGAAGTGGTCCTCATGGACATATTACTCAGGTGACATCCAAAAACTAAAACACATTCAAAGTCACTAAGCTCTCCTGACCAACCCTTTACCAAGGTTTTGGTGATTTCCGTAAATCGCTACCGGCAAATGTCGGGATGGTTCCTTTGAAAGGTTACGACCGACTTCCTTCCCTAGTCTGAAGGTACCGATGACCTCGCTCTTTCCTCCCCTCCCCCAAATCAACCAACCAACCCATTCTGTTGTTGTTACAAGTGTAATGTGCTGCGAATACATAGAAATATAGATCCCTTATCATTTAGCTACAAAATAGCAGGTCAGCAACTGGAAGCAGTTAATTCCATAAATTATCTGGGAGTACACTTTAGGAGTGATTTAAAATGGAATGATCATATAAAGTTGATCGTCGGTAAAGCAGGTGCCAGACTAAGATTCATTGGAAGAATCCTAAGGAAATGCAATCCGAAAACAAAGGAAGTATGTTACAGTACGCTTGTTCGCCCACTGCTTGAATACTGCTCAGCACTGTGGGATCCGTACCAGATAGGGTTGACAGAAGAGATAGAGAAGATCCAACGAAGAGCAGCGCGCTTCGTTACAGGATCATTTAGTAATCGCGAAAGCGTTACGGAGATGATAGATAAACTCCAGTGGAAGACTCTGCAGGAGAGACGCTTAGTAGCTCGGAACGGGCTTTTGTTGAAGTTTTGAGAACATACCTTCACCGCGGAGTCAAGCAGTATATTGCTCCCTCCTACGTATATCTCGCGAAGAGACCATGCGGATAAAATCAAAGAGATTAGAGCACACACAGAAGTATACCGACAATCCTTCTTTCCACGAACAATACGAGACTGGAATAGAAGTGAGAACCGATAGAGGTACTCAGGGTACCCTCCGCCACACACCGTCAGGTGGCTTGCGGAGTATGGATGTAGATGTAGATGTATTGATTCTCTACTGGGAGCACAATATTTCTTCCCTCCTTTTATGCTAGCGGGGCCACCTGTCGTGACATCTAGTGGCCAAATGCGCATTACTTTGGGGTGTACGAATACTTTATATCACGTAGTGTTTATTTTGATAATGGAACACGCTGATAGCTAGAGATGCAGATGCTGATTTACTCACGTTTCCATATCCGATGAAGAACATTTGGTTATGAGTGAAGTTCTGGAATCCAGGCAGCACGCCATCCTCATTACGGTTGCGTATGAGGTACAGCTGGTAGGCTACGAACGCCTCCAGCAGGCCCCCATTGTCTGCGATGTTCTCGTCCAGCGTCTGCTCTCCATCAACCTGCCAACAGTCACCGACACATCAAAAAATCAACGTTTCTTCCTGTTGTTTTATGTATGATATGGTACAATAGCGTATCCAAAGTTGTGACCTCTAGGACAGGAATAGCTCATATTAATGATGAGCACGTAATAAGACGGATGGTGATGCTTTGCACAATTTCATGGGTCAGTGTAGTCCGTTGTGCTCCAGCCAAGGGCGTTATTCCATCACATCTGTCTGCAGCATATGCTTCGGGGCGCATGCAGAATAATTACCGTTGTTTTCATGTTAGGTTACAAGTGATGAGGATACTTAGCTACTGTACTGGCCACTATGGGTGCCAGAAAGCAAAAAGGCAATTAATACATTGTGAAACGATAGTTTTTGGACGATATAAATTGTACTAGAGAGAGTCAGAAGTAGAAGGAATGACCCAATATGGCACTTACCCCAGCTTAGTCTGTTACCGGGGTAGGCAACAGCTGGTTCATGTGGAGTGAGACAGACAAAAAGAACTGATGGGCGGGACGTAATTATACTCTGTCAGTCCCCATATGCAACCCATCATACACCCTTCTTCTTACTTGCACATTACAGCAGTATCTGCTATCTGTGTTACATGCTGAGCTTTTGTTCAAATTGATACTGAATTGATGTATTTGTCTGTTTAGTGAGGCAGTTCACTTTGTAACGATCATTTACTTCTGCAGTTGGTGGGTGGGGGGTTGGTAGTAGAGGGTAGTTGTCCCCTCCCCCCGCCCCGCACCTATCCCAACTGGATATGCTCTTGGTATGACACTCACAATGGGCACACAAAATAAAAGTGGTTCTCAAAACATACCTTAACACATATGAGTATAAGCCAGTATGATTTCTGTAACGATAATGTTGACTGAACTTTAAAACTTGCAAGGTAAAATCTATTTCTAAAGTCTTTATGTTTGAATGTAAGTCACAAGAGTATCAGCCAGTATGATTTCTGTAACGATAATCTTGTCTGAACTTTAAAACTTGCAAGGTAAAATCTATTTCTAAAGTCTTTACGTTTGAACGTAAGTCACTGACGTCACTAAGCAGCGTAATTTGAAAAGGCAATAAACCTCTACTGTCATCAGATGGCAACCTGTTTAAACACGATCAGATGAAACCATGTGCTTCCAGAGGCCGTTCCAAGTCTCAGGCATTTATGATATCTACGTGCTGGCATAAGCTGGCGCCAGCCCACCATGCGGCAAAGTGGTTGCGAGACGATAGACAGAGGCCAACAACAGACTCACAGGAAACGCGCCGCCAACGCCCTCTCGGCTGGCAGTATTTAGGATCGCCACCACGGACCCGAGGGCGAGTCTGTTCGAGTCTGTCGCAACCGAGTTAATTGCAGTGTCATCAGTCGTGGCTCCGCCACTAACAGAGACAGGCAGCACAAAGCAGGCATAATTGCCTAGTGGACTTTACACTTCATCACCACTGAGATTAATGAGGACTATACATAAGAACTTGTACCAAAACTAATATCTTTAGTTAAGTAAACAGTTTGTGTTACAGAAAGAGGAAACTGGTCACCAAACAAAAACCTCTCCTTGCTTCATCATTGTACAGGTCTACAGAGACAACGAGATGACATAAAAGTTTATAAGCAGACTAAAAATATGTACCAAGACCGGATTCGAACCCAGTTGTCCTGCTTAGGAGACAGATGCGCTAACTATACGCCACTGTGCCACAGTGGCTTGCCACAGACTACCCTAGGGTGCCTCCCTCCCCATTTATGTCTCAGCTCACTTGGTATTCCTCCCAGGATAGTCCATGCAGTTGTGCGTAGGGTGGCAAATTGGTTTACTCATCTGCCTAGCGAGCAGGAGAGCTGGATTCGAATCCTGGCATTGCTACAAATTTTCAATCGTCGCTTCAGTCTGGATATATACATCACTGATGCTTGACACTTGAAAAGTTCTCTCTTCAAGTGATAAAGCAACTAGGTCTGGGCTTCAGGCAGGCTCTCCCTTTTCATTCCTTGCAGAGGTGCCATTCCAATGCAGTTGGAGTGCCTATGCAACGCGGTTCGAGTTGAGGGTGAACACGAAGTGGATTGAGTCATGAATGGGAATTTGCGTTGAAGAGGTACGTGTGCTAGGGTAGTCTGTGCCGGTGTGCAAAGCCATGTGCCAGTGTGGCGTAGAAGATAGCGCATCTGCACATTGCGCAGGAGACCCGGGTTCTAATCCCAGCCGTGGTAAAAAAAATTCATTTGTCTCTTTTGTCTTCATATGGAAATGTTTAAACGCAAATTTACGTGCCATCTTTACTTGTATAGCAGGCAAATAAACCTGTGTCTAACGGTTTTGGAAGGATAAAAAAGCAAAGGCAAAGCTCCGGGTATTGACGCTCATGGGCCAATAGGGGCCGACCGACCGCCGTGTCGTCCTCTGGCAATGTTCTCACTGGATGCAGTATACAGGGGCTTGTGGCCAGCACACGGCTCTCTCGGCCGTTCTATTCCCTGGAGCTGCTATTTCTCACTCAAGCACCTCCTCGAACGGCTCCACAAGGCTGAGTGCATCTTGTTGCAGTCCTCCCACCTAGGAGAAATCTCTGGCGGTATCGTGAGCCGAATCCTGGGCCTACTCATAACAGCCAAATATGCTGCCCACCGAGCTAGGAAGGTGGATTTCAAAGTACACTATAATATTTCTGGCTTAGTCAGCCATCATATTTGTCTCCAATAAGCTGTTCCCAGAGCAGTGGAGATGCAAGAAGTATATACGAGCTGCATTCAAGTTATAAGGCCTCCCATTTTTTTTCTCCGGACTGGAAAGAGAAAGAAACATGCGCATTGTTTTAAAATGAGGCCGCGTTCATTGTCAATACGTCCCAGAGATGGCAGCACCGTACGGCACATGGAATTTTACCGCCAGCGGCGAGAATGAGAACTGTTTTAAATACTTAAAATGGCGACGTTTTCCTTAGTTGAACAGCGTGCAATCATTCGTTTTCTGAATTTGTGTGGTGTGAAACCAATTGAAATTCATCGACAGTTGAAGGAGACATGTGGTGATGGAGTTATGGATGTGTCGAAAGTGCGTTCGTGGGTGTGACAGTTTAATGAAGGCAGAACATCGTGTGATAACAAACCGAAACAACCTCGGGCTCGCACCAGCCGGTCTGAGGACATGATCGAGAAAGTGGAGAGAATTATTTTGGGGGATCGCCGAATGACTGTTGAACAGATCGCCTATAGAGTTGGCATTTCTGCGGGTTCTGTGCACACAATCCCGTATGACGACCTGAAAATGCGAAAAGTGTCATCCAGGTGGGTGCCACGAATGCTGACGGACGACCACACGGCTGCCCGTGTGGCATGTTGCCAAGCAATGTTGACGCGCAACGACAGCACGAATGGGACTTTCTTTTCGTCGGTTGTGACAATGGATGAGACGTGGATGCCATTTTTCAATCCAGAAACAAAGCGCCAGTCAGCCCAATGGAAGCACACAGATTCACCGCCACCAAAATAATTTCGGGTAACCGCCAGTGTTGAAAAAATGATGGAGTCCACGTTCTGGGACAGCGAGGGCGTAATCCTTACCCATTGCGTTCCAAAGGGCACTACGGTAGCAGGTGCATCCTACGAAAATGTTTTGAAGAACAAATTCCTTCCTGCACTGCAACAAAAACGTCCAGGAAGGGCTGCGCGTGTGCCGTTTCACCAAGACAACGCACCCGCACATCGAGCTAACGTTACGCAACAGTTTCTTCGTGATAACAACTTTGAAGTGATTGCTCATGCTCCCTACTCACCTGACCTGGCTCCTAGTGACTTTTGGCTTTTTCCAACAATGAAAGACACTCTCCGTGGCCGCACGTTCACCAGCCGTGCTGCTATTGCCTCAGCGATTTTCCAGTGGTCAAAACAGACTCCTAAAGACGTCTTCGCCGCTGCCATGGAATCATGGCGTCAGCGTTGTGAAAAATGTGTACGTCTGCAGGGCGATTACGCGAGAAGTAACGCCAGTTTCATCGATTTCGGGTGAGTAGTTCATCAGAAAAAAAATCGGAGGCCTTAGAACTTGAATGCACCTCGTAGATGACGAAATGTGGTGTGAGGTACCTGTGACAGATGTTAGATTCGGTACCATTCCCGTGAGAAAGACCGCCTGCGTAATGCTACTGCTGTATGATTGGCTGCTCGGGACATCAACTTGAAGACAGCAGGTTAGTGAACTATAACAGAACCTTCCTATTCCACACAGTGCAGTGGAAACAACTAGGCGCCTCTCGTGTACTGCACGCACGGAACAAATGTGCTCAGTGGCACGTCATCTGCAGTAATGCAGAGAAGGTAAAGAAGGATGATTGTTCAACCTCGGTGTAGAAAGAGGACGTCTCCATACTCCTTTAATGCGTCGATACTCGCGAAGAGCAGTAGAACTATTGCTGTTTTTTTTTTTTTTAATATAAAACAGCTTTACTCACCAAGTCCAGACCCGTGTTGACCGTCTGGAACTGTATTCACACTGATGCTTGTGTTATCGACCCTACGTCACCGTATCAGTACTGGCGCCTAACGGCTTGTCATCGAACTAACACGTAACGACGCAAATCCTGCAGCGCTCAGTCTGAACATAATACCTGTAAAGTTGGGTACCCATACGACAAAAAGTTTCCCTCCTGCACTGGACCAGGTAGCGAAAGTTTATGACCACCCTTCACATTTCCATTGGCGTATGATGGCAGTCGTAAGCATGGCTAAAACATGATTACTTCTTGCTATGTTGACTAGGACTCAAGTTACGGTAAAGGAAATAAACGTATTTTGCAGTTCCTATTGACACGTTCCTTTCGCTGTGATTACCCTAGCCAGTTGATCAACACAAGTGTTTTCATATGTTTCACTGTACCAAAGCTTATCCAGTTCATAATCCTCCAATCTAACATTCGAATTACAGATCTTTGTAACTTCACGGACGCCCTTTTAAAAATGCCGAGAGCGATTGTAACCACTGGAAGTATTCCAAAACTATTACGTAAAATGAAAACTCCTTCGTAATAGAAGTTGGTTCTGAAGTAACGTAACAGACACTTTCGACAACTACATACAATTACCCGACCCTTCCATATCGATCTTTTCACTTTGTAATGACTCTATCAGCTTTCTTCGTGTGGTACAAGTTTTTGTATTTGGTTTCTCTTTTAGAAATAGTCCCTCACTTGTGACGGAACGTCACATAAATTGACATTTCGAGAAAAATTAAAAGGGTTTTTTGTGTGTTAAAAACAGTGACGTGTGAACTATAAATTATTGAAAGACTGCGTCCGTGTGCGCGATGAATATCAACTATTAAAAAAGTATAGTTTACTATCTGTAACGCTCGCAAACAGCGATCCGTTTAACAGCCTTTTGTTTTAGTATCTGTGTAATGTAGATGAAGAAGAACAGAGATAATTTTTTTGGGTTAGACTTTTTTTCCTAGTCTGTTTCGTCTAGCGGAAGGCCGCCATTGTATCACAGTCTGATATTTAATGTAAGTCTGCCTGTAAGTTATCAGAATGTATGTCAAACTGTTATTAAAAGTGTTGGTTATTGAGGTAGTGAGCACCTCCCATAATAGCCACCATTAACTGTAATTAATACCTCTATTTCAGAACTTCGTATTGCGGGGAGCTCTCTTTCCCTAGCAGCATTTGGTCGGCCATTACGCTGATGATATTTTTTAGTTAGAAATTCAGTCTGTAATATTAAATGTAAATGCGGGAGACTTCTCTATTTTGATCTTTTAATAGTTTCAAAGCTAGTAAAGTAAAGACAAATTCCATTCTTTAATGTTTTCGTACTGAATGAGTTCAATATGTTTAAGATTGGCTGCTTAACGACAGATGAGATTCTCCTCAGCTTTTGTCTTGCAGATAACAAATAGTAAATACAGAAAAATATATCGTTTAATAAGCATAAAAAATATCTCAGTTTCTTTGTGGAAGTTAATACGTAAATGACCAGTAGCCCCTGACAACCAAATTAGTTATTACAGTTTGTGTGATGTCCTTAGGTTGGTTAGGTTTAAGTAGTTCTAAGTTCTAGGGGACTTATGACCATAGATGTTAAGTCCCATAGTGCTCAGAGCTATTATTACGGTTTGTGTAAAAGCACACACATTTTCTCTCCCTAATAGCAGCGCTCACGCGAACTATCTGTTAGAAGGCGGTGAGTCGCGCGCTGTGTATGAAATATTATTTCGTGCGTACTTCGGAATAACCGATGTACGTACGTATGTTATCGTGGTACTAGGTTATTTCAGAGTCTCATGCTTGTCCACAATATTTAACAGAGAAAATAATATTGCAGTACGGAGTAAATAATATTGCAGTATTCAGTATTTATTTTTTTGATTAATCACTGCATGTATAGAATTTAACAAAACTCTCAATCCCGAGTATCGCGCTATACTTTATTAATATGTGTCGGGGGTCAGTACAACCTATTACTATTAGGTTTTGTGGCGAATAACTTCCGTCAACTAACCCTGCACACTTGATATGAGAGCACTACTCATCTTCATTTTAACGCCGTATTTAGAAAAGCGTATTGAATCAATTTGCCAGAAGCTGGGTGCGCTTTGAATGCTCATCAGATGCCTGGTAGGTATGCAGATTAGATTTACAGTTATGACTCCAGATCAAATAACATGATAGATCACTTCCATGAAGTTAATAGGCTATCTGAAATATCAACTACCGTACACAAAACAAACTTATTTGATAAGATCATGAATTCGCCAGGGGCCTCGAGTATTGCTTATCGCTACAAGACCTGGGAATTTCAGTTGAATAATTTACTTTAATGGTTGCTGAATGATAGTATTTGATCTGGTACACGTTACTAAAACAATATGCAATTTAGTCCGAACACATCAACGTCAAGATTACAGACAACTTGAGAATGAATTTTAAGTAAATAAAATAAAACAGCGATCGAAAAATTAATGGTTATTAGGTTTGTCATCAGCGTGATGCTGGACAAATACGGTTGATATCGTGCCCACGTGCATAAAGTACACAACTCAACATACATTTTCTACCATGCCTGTAAAACTGTCTAAAATCAGTAGAGAATGAATCTGAAAAGAGCACATGACAAGTCAATGAGTAAAGGAAGGAACGGAAAGAATCGCAATCGGACGGGTGAACTTGAGTGAATTAACTAAATACCTAAACGAAACACGAGTAGCTACGGAGAAAGATCCTCTTTGAAACAGGGATTAGATGCAGAGTACACGCAGACTAGTGCGTGAAGCGCGTAGATCAAATTATGGAAACTGAAAGTGAAAATGTGGGAATGAACTCCTCTCCCTTCATTATACCATGGTCACCGAAGTCGGGAATCTTCACGCGACTGTGGTTGAGCTGACTCCACGCGAGTCACCGTGCGAATTGCTGTAGCGGCTGCTGATCACTGCCGGCATAGCCAGATGTGGTGATCGTGAGTGGAGAATCTCCTGATAACCGATCACAGATGCCGATAAGTTCAAACTAGAACTTCGAAAACTTGGCAGAAAGCTGAAGCCAAGAAAAATATCGTGCAAACGCGAAATCTGAAAAGTATGAACATCCAAATGAGAATCCGAAATAGAGTCCCTGCCTAAATTTTGATTGCCTTCTTTCATACAGCGGAAAGGCACCCGGTACAGTATTCTTAGCCAGTTCCAGAAATAACTGTCAGTCTCAATAAAATTCCCAACAGCCGTGTAATTTAAGATGCTATTTCATTTTATTTTGAAGGCTACCAGTTTCAGGATTTCACTATGCCATCTTCAGGTCCCATATGCATAGTGAAATGCCGAAACTGATAGCTTTCAAAATAAAATAAAATAACATGTTAAGTTACACGGCTGTTGGGAGTTTTATTTACGTTGACAGTTAATTAACCAGCCGATGTCCCCTGTCCATGATGGACCAACATAGTCCCAGAAATGGTGAAATTGCTCCTCCAATGAGGTGTCTGGAAGTCTGTTCAACACCGCCGATCATCAAGTGGAAGGTGTATCTATCAGTGAGCTTTGTTTTTATGGCACCCAAGATCGAGAAACGCCCCGTTCCCACGGTCAGACTCGTTTGTCGGAAATCTTGGAAATTTTGTAGAGCATGTCAGAGGATTCTCAGGGAGAAGGGAGAGTCTGGAAATTTCGCAGAATCGTGTGCCAACATTTACATAACTTTTGGAAACGGCGTCTGGAGTCCGAATTACAGTGGGGTGACGGCAACTGGAAAGCTGAGAACCCCACCAAAAGTTTGTCAACAGGCGTAGTTCTCACTCTTTCCACTACTGGTTTCCCATTTTGCTACAGAGAATTCCAGTCATCCATTCTACCACCCATTGTTTGAGGTACCTTCAAGATAATTCCTGAAAGGGTTGCTCGGCTGCCCGTGCGGTTCGCCAACTGCTCTTTTAGTGACTGACAGCTCCTCAAGAACCTGAGAAACGTTCCGTCTTTTTGTCCACAGCGAAGAGGACTTTCCGTGACGAAAACCGGTCACATTAAGACAGAAACTACTATAAAAATTAAATGTTACATTTAGTATCGAGATATGGGTTATTAACATTACTACGAGCTACATCCTAACCACTCATGTAATCAGCGTGCAAAACAAGTCAGAAGTTGGCATAAAAAAAAGAAAAGGGAAAGTAAATGAAACAAGAGACTCTCAGATGTAAATTCATTATGTGAGTAGAAGGCTTGAAACATGCGGCCCCTTCACAGATTAAGTTATTTAGTAAGTTAGTTACATGTTCCATAGATCAAGTAAAGTATTATTTTATCGAAATTACGTGAACGACGAGTCACTATACAGTATACGCATACATGATTAGCCGAGCGGTTCTAGGCGCTACAGTCTGGAACCGCGCGACCGCTACGGTCGCAGTTTCGAATCCCACCTCTGGCATGGATGTGTGTGATGTCCTTAGGTTAGTTAGGTTTAAGTAGTTCTAAGTTCTGGGGGACTGATGACCTCAGATGTTAAGTGCCATGGTGCTCAGAGCCATTTGAACCATACATGATTAGTGTTAACATTAATGAACACATTTTCAGTCCTACCCATGCAGCTTCTCGTAATTGTTTTCTGGCTACCAGTTTCCAAGGAGAAATTCTTCAATGTAATATGAACAGTCCAGGAGCAATGATTTTAAATTAGATTAAAAAGTTGCTTTGCTACGTGTCACTGATTTTATGTTATTTGGAAAATGAGTAAAAAGTTTTGTTGCTACATATTGAACTCCTCTCTGAGCCACTGACAGCTTGAACAGTGGGTAATAAAGTTCATTTGTCCTAGTGTTGTAGGTATGTACATCACTGTTATTCTCGAATTGTGATGGATTGTTAATGACAAAATTTGTTCCCGAATATATGTATTGTGATAGCGTAGTTAAATTGCCTAGCTTCTTGAAGAGGTACCTACATGAGGTCCATGGGTTAACATCACATATTATTAACACTGTTCACTTTTGTGCAATCAATACTTTCTTTCGTAGTGATGAGTTAGCACAGATAATTATATCGTACGACATTACTGAGTGGAAATATGCAAAAGATGTCAGGAGATTGATACGTTTATTTCCAAGATTAGCAGTCATACGAAGAGCAAAAGCAGCTGAACTTAACTGTTTCTTCCAGTTAAAGTTTTCATCAATATGTACACCCAAAAATTTGGAGCATTCCACCCTACTTATTGGCTTCTTCTCACGTGCTACATCAATTCTTGGCACGACTCTAGTTGTTGCATGGAACTGACTGTAGTATGTTTTTTCAAAATTTATAGAGATTCCATTGTCAGGGAACCACATAATAAATATTTGGAAAATATTTACCAGCTTTTATACTACTTTCTCTCTAATGGGATTTATTATAATAATAGTATTGTCTGCAAAAGTACCAATTTTGCTTGTTGAATTTTAAGTGGAAGGTCATTCACATATATAAGGAATAGGAGTAGACCTAAAATTGAACCCTGTGCGACTCATTTATGATTTTTTCCCCCACCCGGTTATTAAAATTTTCTACCTTTCCGACACTGAACTGTTCAGCCCAACCTTTTGCATTCTGTTTGTTAAGTATGAATCAGACTAGATGTGTGTAAAGCTATCAGTTCCACAAAAATTGAGTTTTCCTAAGAGACTAAGACGATTACACAATCAAACGTCTTGAAAAGATGACAACTGGCAATGTATCATTACTTAAGGTTTGTACTATTTGTTGAGTGCATGTATAAATAACATTCTTAGTCGAGTATCGTTTCTAGTATCCAAACTGTTTTCTCAATTGAAGCATGAAGTCAAAATACCTCGATTCTGGTAAGTAACTTTACTTGTAATCATTGACAACTTTTGAACTATTTCGCCTAATCAAGATACAATTTCAGTTTTTTAATTTTGAGTTTTTTTACAACAATCACAATAACTTTCGGTTACATTTTTACTTTACAGTGACTTTTATTTTTCATATTTTTAGTCCTTCCACACCCTTTCGATCTTTGTGCAATTATCTATATTTAGTTCACAAAAACTGTAGAACTCAAAAAAATGGTGGTTTGTGATAACTGAAGGATAAATCACCAAGTTTATTTGCATATCTTTGTTGCAGGTGAAGCTGAGTAGAAAATACTATAGCCATTGTCGTTGTAAAATGGCGTCACGCGAAGAGAAAGTGCAGTGAGTTTTGTGGCATCACGAGACAAAATCTGCATCTATTGTGAAGCGAAATTTTCGAAGACAATACGGAAGAGAAGCGCCTGATGGAGTATTTGTGCCTGGTACATGAAGTTTAAATACACCGGCAGTGTGTTGCATCTCCTGCGAACAGGGCTGCGTTCAGTCAGGGGGGTATGAAGTGTCGGAGATGTTCAACAGGTGTTTTTACGAAGCCCTTCCAAATCTACTCGGTATGCACCTCGTGAATTAGCGAGTTCTAGGACGACGGTGCAAAGAATTCTACACAACGGATTGACCGTGCATGCATGTAGGGTCCAGACAAGTATGGAACTTGTCGAGCAGTTTTTGCGATTGATATGTTGGCACCAGTCGACACTAGCAATAAGCATCTTCAACGAAATTGTTTTTCAGATGTGGCTACTTTCCATGCATAAGGCAAAGTTAACAGGGACACTGAGAGGATATGGTATTCGGAAATTCCACTTGTTGCCTTAGATCAGGTTACGGATTCCCCTAAAAAGAATGTGTGATGCGGTTAAATGCATGACAGAGTAAGTAGCCATTTCTTTGGTCGGAGATCGGTAACAGCTAACATCTATTTGGATAGGATACGTCAGATTGCGGACCCACAACAAAGAGACTTGCAGCCTGAAGTGATTTTCCAACAAGTGTGAGCACTGCCTCATTGGGGATTGCAGCTTTGAAATTTTCTTGATGAAGCACTTTCTGATAGGTGGCTTGCGCATGACGGTCGCACTGCCTGCCCTGCGAGATCACCAGACATAATACCTTTAGATTTCTTCTTGTGGGGCTACGTAAAGGACAAGGTTTAAGCTACCTGATTTGGAAACATGAGGAAGAGGATAACAGATGCTGTTGCTGCTGTTACACAAGGGATGTTGTCCAACTTATGGAGTGAGAACTAAAATCGATTATACAATCTTAGAGCAACAAACGGCACACATGTTGTGCTTTAATGGTATCATAGCAAAAGCTTGGTGATTTATTCTTCATTTGTCACATACCACAAACTTGTAAGTTATACAGCTCTTGTAAAATAAATGTCGCTAATTGTACAAGGACTTCAGTTCTGTCCTCAATTATAAACATGGCTTACATGCGAGCAAAACAAGCAGTCTGTCAGTTAGCTATATTGAGTTATCCACATAACTGGCCATCAACATAACTTAAAATTATATGTAACTTAATTTCATTCTTCAGACACGTCGTAATTCTGACGTATGTCTTGCTTGAGGCCATGGCAATGATGTCACAAGTCACATGAAAAAAAAAAAAGTCTGAGTTGACGGTGGGCAGTTTCGTGGACAGTTTTGAAGAATGCCGAGTTAATTAGGCTTGATATCCTCCAACATCTATTTTTCAAAATAACACATTGGCAACAATCACTGAGCCAGGTGCGAGATGGTTCGGGTTTTGCTCTGAGCAACAATAAACAAGTATTACTTGAATTTTTGTTTATTATTTACGAAGATAAATCACCTAAAACTTTGGACAACTGTTAACCACTTCTTTTTCTTTTTCCTGGCCTTCATCATGCTTCTACGCTGGGCCAGCATGTTTTTTATGGCTTTGGCTGGTTGATTGTGCCAGGTGCCTTTCCTGTCGTCACCCCTTTGACTCCAAGCGACGAAATTTGTGTACGCCAACAGTCTAATTCTAGCGTTATCCTACCTGGAAGCCTACGAACATGCCAATGAATCGTGTAATTGAGGTGAGACCTGTGTCCAGCCAAATATTCGCCTAGTCGCAAATAGGAAAACGCCTAAAATCCACACCCAGGCTGGCCAGAACAACGGCCCTCGCCGTGAATTAGCCGCCCAGATGTCATTTGGGAAGTTGCATGCCGCCAAGCGTAGCTATCTGGGCGAATCGGCGGATAACGACCAGAAGATACCGACACGGTTTATTCACATTAATGTGACCACCGCCAATGTTCGATGTCAGAGTGCAATAACCAAGTGCAATAACCACCCACTGACTGCAGGTGGCTGCACTAGCATTGGGGGGTGGGGGGGTGGGGGGTGGGGGGGGTACACAAAGCATGCCAAGGCGACACGGACAACAGTGTAGCCGTTGTATTACAAAAATGGAGCGATTTACCCGACGTCCAAAAGGGCATAGCCATTGCCTTTTGTACCAAGGGTGGAACCATTTCTGAAAGTGAAAAGTTTGTGAACTGTTCATATGCCACGGTGATTAAAGTGTATTGTGCAATGCGAAAATGGGTCTATCCAGTTCTGGCACTGCGGGCAACTGCAGTACACTGCAGACCGTAGATGACAGGATGGGGCTGATGGCTGTGGAGATGTGTATGGGCGAATTGACGTGCAACTATTGAACAGCTGACCGTCCAGATGAATCAAGGACTACCAGCAGCGTCTCCTCAACAACTGTTCAGCAAGCGTTGCTGGACATGGGCTCCCACAGAAGGCACTTGGTTCGTGCATCCATGCTGACTGCTGTACTTCACCATAGATGGTTGGAGTATGCAAATATGCACACCCTTGCCACAACAGAACGTCTACTGGGTGGCGACAGGTGGCCTTTCCAGATGAATCAGGTTTAGGCTCCTTCCAACTGACAGAAAACACCCTGCAACAAACATTGGAAGGGTCCAGGCTGGAGGAGAGAGCATTACGATATGGGGAATATTTTCGTTGCATTCCCTGGATGATCTCGTTCTCTGGAAGGTACAGTGTATCAACACAGATATGCATCTGACCTCGCAGACCATGTTCACCCCCATATTCAGTTTGTTTTTCCTCAACATGGTGGCATCTACCAGAAGGACAGTTCAAGTCACACAGCTCAAAGTGCACGCGCATGATTCGAAGAGCATCAGGATGAGTCACCATACTCCCTTGGCCACCAAAGTCACCAAACTACGACCCAGCCGAGAATGCGGGGGACCAACTCAGATGTGCTGTTCGCGTCGTGGACCCTCAACCGAGAAACTCATCGCAGCTGGCGACAGCAATGGAGTCAGCGTGGCTCCACACCCCAGTCGATATCTTCCAGAAACTCACTGACTCTTCATGCACGGGGTCCCGGGTTCGATTCCCAGTGGGGTCAGGGATTTTCACCTGCCTCGAGATGACTGGGTGTTTGTGTTGTCCTCATCATTTCATCACCATTCAAGCAAGTGGCGAGATTGAACTGAACAAAGGTTGGGAATTTGTACAGGCGTGGATAACCGCGCAGTTGAGCGCCTCACAGTCCAAACATCATCATCATCATCATCATCATCATCTCTTCCTGCACGTCTTGCAGAGGTCCGTGCTACAACTGGTGGTTATTCAGGCTTTTGGGAGGTGGTCACATTAACGTGACTTGAGTGTATACCCATTGGAGTTGCAGGTTTGGAAATCTGCCGATGACAGCTACTTTTTGCGAATTAAACGACGAAGCATATTAGATTTCCGAGAGAGAAGGTCTAAGAGAGTCTCGCCGTTTCTGATGCCAGCGGCCCAACTAAAGATTCTGAGTAAGGAGGAACGTAAACAGCCATAGGATGATTTGCTAATGTAGCGAAACTCGTGAGGCTTGTATCCAGATAAGGTGGTATTCTTTAGATAGAACACAAGGCAGGAAAGAAGAGGCACTTTTAAACATGTGTCGGTATTTCGTTCAGATCTTATTAGCGGTGCCATGATGTCCACCATTATATGCTCCATCATCGATATTCAGTTAATTCAATGTTCACTAGAAATGCAGACGTCCACCACCAACTATAAAATCACATCCTTTGGTGACAATTGGCGAATGTCTATAAAGCTTTAAGAAAAATTTGACACAATAATAGAAAATTTCAGGTATGTACAAAGTAGAGAAACAACCCCAACATGAGCATACTACAGAGTTACTTTCAACTGAAGACAGCTTTACACCACCAAAAGCCGCTAGCAAATAATTATTCTACTGTGAAACATCGTCAGCGTATTGCAGACTTTAGAATGCAGATTGGTATAAACCACGAGTTCATAATTTTAATGTGCCTCAAATGTACAAGTATATTTAGCACTGTGGAAGTAAGGGCAGAACGTCGGCCAGCATAGAATTAAAAGTCACTTCCAGTCACCTCTTCGATACATGGGTCAGTCCAACGGATCTTCAGCGCCCAATGGAAACGCTATGTGGTATTATTTTACACAAACAACTTCAACACTAAAATTTTCCTACTGGAAACTCCTTCGGTCACTCATAAATCGTATTTAGCATTATTATAAAACGGTTTCAAAATGGCTAGAAGAAAATAGTCGTTTGGTGTTACGTCGAGATTAATGGCTTGATCCTTAAGAACTTAACAAAAAAACGTTTTAGGTCCCGACCGTTTCCCGTTTCGTGTGACTTAGGGTCAAGAAATATGGAGCAAAAACCATGCATCGGTATTTATCATTCTTGGTATGACCAGCCTATCGAAGCCCATTCGAGGTCTTAAAAAGTGTCTGTTGACGTTTGTGGGTTCATGTGGAGTCGAGATATCGATCAACAAAATGCTATCGTTTCCCCAAGAGAAATTCCCTGAGTTATTTATGTATGCAATGTTACGCCTACTGCATCTGTAACCTTATGGTTTACAAATATAACTAAGAACATTACACAGTATAACAACATAACAATCCCGAACGATATTAAAAATATCGTGAAACCTTACAGACTCCTGCTTTTGACGGTCGTCATTTTTATTTATTGTGGATAGGGATGTGATATAATTTTTAATTTCACTGTATTAATAGAGTTCATAGGTTACCTAGAAAGAATAATGAATGGAGATAGTGCAGAGAAATTTAAGGTGGAGACGGACAAGGTATATTGGGAGACAGTAAGTTGGGGGAAAATAACATGTATACTGAAAAAGCAGAGAGTGTTCTAGGGAAGAAGCAACTGAACCCAAGGAAACCACAAACGGCTCAAGATCTCATAAAAAAACTAACCTGGTTGAGAAAAATAGGCTTTAACTGCGAGAGAAGAATAAAAGAAACCGAATACAACTATGTGTCGCACGGAAATGGATAACTGATCTTTCAAATCTAATAGGATGGAACACTATCAGCGGCATTAACAAAAAGTAAAACAAATAACATATCAAAGAGTTGAAATACCAGTGATCATTCAAATGATTTAACTCTGGCGCTACTGCGCCATGCTTCAAATATTCTACTCAATACCGTTAAGCGAAGACTAAAAGCAAAGGTTAAACGACATTTAGGAGAAGACGGTTTGTTTTGGGGGGAAGGAAATGGAAACAGAAGGTTATAATGACACTACAAATTACCTCAGAAAGAAAAAGTTTGAGGAACAGGAAAACGTATGCTTTTTTTCATTGACCTAGAGAAAAGTTTTGAGAGATTGGACTGGACGGTACTGGTTGGAAATCTGAAAAGATAAAAGATTGAGTCACAGTCTGTACGAAACCGTTAGTACAGAATATATTTCAGTGGTAGTAAGAAATAGGCTAGGATAATAAGAGATGTCCGACGAAGCTGCTCTCTTCATATTTATTTAATTTATCGATGAAAAGTTAAAAAACGATGAAAAGTGGCACCAAAGGGCTCAAAATTAACGATAAATAAGTACATCGTATTCGATTTGATGATGCGTGCTAGCCTTAGGAGGATATGAAATATATGTTAAAAATTTTTGTTGTTGTTGTCCTGGATAACCACAAATTGAAAATAAACGCAGACAAAACTAAAATAATAAATACTTACGAGACTAAAATAATGGTGATAAATCAATCTAATGGACAAGCAAGGGCAAATATTAAGACAGTAAACAAAATGCTAATGCAGGTACATGAATTCCGCTACTTGGGAAGTATAATAACAGAGACAACAAAATTGTAATAGACGTTAAAAGAAGTAGTTCGGTAGCTAAACAAGCCTTCATAAATAAGAGTAATTTGTTAATAAACATCCGCTTTAATAGAATAACAAGAAAGAAATTTCTAGAAAGAATTTTCACTCTGCAGCGGAATATACACTGATTTGAAACTTCTTATCACATTAAAAATGTGTGCCGGACTGGGAACTGAAACTGGGACCTTTACCTTTCACGGACAAATGCTCACCTGCTGAGATATCCAAACACGATTCACGACCCTCCGTATAGTTGGTAGGACGGGTCGTGAGTCATCCGCGAGTAGCTGAGTCGGTAGAGCCTTGCACGCGAAAGGTAAAGGAACTAGGTTCTACTGACGGTCCGCCACAGAATTTTAATCTTCAGAGAAAATTCAGGAAAGAAGTTCATCAAGACTTTTGTCGTCTGGTTTTTTATTGCACTGCTTAAATGCTGAAGATATGCCGTTTTGTGTGTAAGGAAAGTAATATTAGTATTCGTACTATGTTGCGAGCGACTTCAGATTTTACTCTGTTACATTATGTGAATTCTACTCATTGTGCAGTGTTGGAAACGTGTAACATATGATTCAAACATCGTCTGGGTTGTGATGCTCCATGTAAGTTCATTACAAGTGCTACATCGCATTTGACAGCATGAACATGGCTATAAGAAATCAAGAATAATCATATTAGTTACTATTGGTTGAGACATTTATTTCAAGGAAGTGGTGGTGGTGAGATGATTCCAGAGAACATGACTGAGAAGTAGCAAAAAACCTATTTGTCGTTCAGGATTCATTTACTCCATCACGCTTGTGAAATTCCTCTGGCTATGTGGCAGTACTGTTGGTGTCACAAGAGAGAAACAGTTTAGTTAGTTAATAAGTGTTCGGTGTTTTAGGACGCTAAACGATGAGGTCATCAGTGTCCTTGCATGAAATAAATAGAGACAAGAGCTGTGAAAATCTATTAAAAACAAAAAAATGTAAAACTAAGCTGTATCAACAAACAGGAATTTAAAATAAAACACAGACATCGAGTAATTAAGAAAAGACCATCCACATAATGCAGATAAAACTACAGAATAAGTACATCACATAAAGTATAAAGTAGCACAGCTGGTACATACAAGGTGTGATTCAGAAGTTTCAAGACAGTCATTTCTGAGTAGGGGAGCAGACACAGACTGGTTCCGCTGGGTGGGGGAAGTAGTGGGGGGAGGAGGGGGTCTCAGGGAACAAACTGACGCTGCGGCAGTTTCCTCCAGAACCCTGGAAAGTGCGCATTGCTTGCAGCGTGAGTGTGTGTCATTGACCTCAGTCGAAAAGTGGGAGACGCGAAAGTGGAGCAGCGTTATGCGATTAAGTTTAGCGTGAAACTGAACAAAACCGCCACAGAGACTCTCAGGCCTTTAAGGAAAAAGCCATGTTCTGTGCAATGGTTTTCATGTGGCGCAAACGTTTCAAAGATGGCTGTGGGAATGTTGAAGACGGCGAACGCTCCGGGAGGCCATCATCAAGCCGAACGGATCAAAATGTGGAGAGCGTGCAGGAACTTCTAAACAATGACCATCGAGTTGAGGGATCTTTTTTTTCACTTGCCACCCTGATTTTACGACCCACCACCTAATTGCTTAAGGTGAGTCTTTATTGACCACTTAGCCGCTGCGATTGGTATATGGGCGCTGATACAGCTGAACCTCTGCACCAGTTCCCACATCTGATCGCACCGCTACCCATGTCCCGCCACGTGGAGGTGGGTCATAGTTTATCGTGTTTTGCTTTTGTCTCTTTTATTTTATTTTCTTTTACTTGGTTATCTTTGTTTGCTATTAGTCTTTCTTTTCTTTTCTTTATGGCAGCTTTCCCAAACAGTTTAACAAAAATTTACTTGAAATTTAAATTTTGAAAAAGAAATACAAAAATATAGTTTAGAATGAAGACGAGGAAAGAAGATAGGAAAAGAAGAAGTTTATAGTCCCTCCACCCTGGGGAACTGAGGATGAAAGCCTTGGAATTACTCGTCAAGGCATGATCCTCAGTCTCCAATCCCTCGCTTCCTATAACTAAGGAGATCTATGCTAATTACTAAAGCTGGTACTAAGATAATTACTCTGTTAACATATTTTAAGTGCCATGTTTGCCTGTGGCAATTGAGATGGTGCGCCGACACTGTTTACATCTACTCATGTTGAGCTTTGGTTATGTGTAATCTATTGTGATAGCTGTACATTATGTTTAGACTAATGCATTTCTGTCAGTCTTCTTTCTGTCTCGGTTTTCATCTTCCACATAATGGCGTTTATATAGGTGCTGCATCTAGGTTTGTCGTCTGTACGGTCTCTCGAGCCTGTACGCTTTATGGCATTCATCTAAGATTTTTTCTGTCAGTAAGTTTAGTTTGTCCCGAAAGTCAGGTGTTCTGATTGCATGGTATATGTATCTTTCAGTTTGTAAGTTTTGTATTCCTGGTGTGTTCCTGTGTTGTCTGTATTTGCCGCAGAATAGGATTGTGTGTTTGGGGCTTCCCACACCTCCGCATGTACATGTAGATGTGTCTCTTAGACTCACGCGGTTCAAGTCCGTGGGATAAGGTCCGTGCCCAGTCAAGAAATGCACCATGCCGCGGCTAGGACCGTCATGTTTTATTCTTAACCTTTCCGCGATATCCGGAAAAAGTGTATGTACTCTCCGTCCCTTATCACTTGTGCCCTATTCATCTGGCCATGTATCGATTTTTCATTGTTTGAGGTCCTGCTTGTCGCTCAGCGGAGAACCAGTTATTATATTAACCTGGTCTACTCTGCCCATCTTTAACCAGTACCGTGTGGCACGATGCCTAATAGTTATATCTATCGGGAAGATTCCAAGCACTACACACAGCGCTTCGATCGATGTCGTGCCAAATGCTCCAGATAGTCGCATTAGGAGGCTTCTCTGTCCTCGCCTAACTGCTGTGACGAGGTTGAGCCTGTGCGCCCATGTACTGGCCGCAAAACATAGTTGAGGGATCGAATTCGCCGCGTCCGCCTCGAGATCAAGGGCGATTGGATTCTCCACCACGACAACGCGCCCGCTCACATGTCACGCGCCGCCGCCGAAGTTCTGGTGAAGTTCAACATGACAACACTGCTGCAGCCACCCTAGAGCCCCGACTTGGCTCCAAGTGACTTTTTCGTCTCCCCCGAATCAAGACAGGCCTAAAAGGGAAGTGATTCGAGTCCATCATCGCGCCATCCAGCAGGCTTCGACGAGAGCCTTTGACAGCATGACGTCCGAGGCGTTCCAGAAGGTTGTAAGTAGGCTGTTTAGGTTTTTATGTTGGTAACGCCACGTAGCGCTTTGTATGAAAATCACTGACTGTGCTGTGTGCAGTCTGTGGCTGGTTTGCTGGAATACTCGCTATTGTAGTGTTGGGCAGCTGGCTGTGAACAGCGCGTAGCGTTGCGCAGTTGGAGGGGAGCCGCCAGCAGTGGTGGATGTGGGGAGACAGATGGCAGAATTTGAAGAGCGGACGATCTGGACTTGTGTTCATCAGAAAGAGTAAATTTGTAATACTGGATATTATTGACTTTTGAACATTATTAAGGTAAATACATTGTTTGTTCTCATATCAAAATATTTCGTTTGCTGACTATGCCTATCAGTAGTTAGTGCCTTCAGTGTTTAGAATCTTTTATTTAGCTGGCAGTATTGGCGCTCGCTGTACTGCAGTAGTTTGAGTAACGAAGATTTTTGTGAAGTAAGTGATTCATGAAAGGTATATGTTATTGTTAGTGGGCCATTCTTTTGTAGGTATTTTTGAAAGTCAGATTGTGTTGTGCTAAAAATATTGTGTGTCAGTTTAGTGTAGTGTTGATCAGAATAAGTAAAGAGAGTAATGTCTGAGTACGTTCAGTTTTGTTCAGCTGTTTGAAAATCAAATAACGTAAGAGTAATTTATAATTTTTTTAAGGGGATGTTTCAAGGTCTACGAACAGTGGAAAACGCGCTGGCATCGCTGTGTTGATGCTGAAGGAACATATTTTGAAGAATTTTAGTCCACTGTACTTAAATGTCCAATAAATTTCTAGTTCTGTGTTAAGTCTTGAAACTTTTGAATCGCATCCTGTGTAAAAGGTGCCAGGTTACTTTAGGTGAGGGAGTGCTTAAATGTGAAGGCTAACCAAGCCACTTTGCTACACATTTAAATTGGAACATCGAGTATTTTGGGAATTCGCCGTGGCAATAAACAAAAGCTTAAAATATCAGGGAAAGTACCACCACAGCTGTATTTTGAGAATGTCTTTATTCGATAAGCGACGAGTTTCGGCGGTACGGTACCGCCATCCTCAGGCCTCACCACTGCCAGAAGAGTAATTGATTTCCTTGGCGCATTTGCTGTTGGATCGTTGTTACTAGCACACGTGGCTATTCCATCAGAAGTCTATACTCGGCACCGTGTTGTCTACACACCCGCATTTTCGTCGTTTAAAGTAGGCAGGTCCTGTGGGGGAAACAGTTCTGCTCTCAGGTCGTCATACAAATCACTCTCAATTAAAATACACTACTGGTCATTAAAATTGCCACACCACGAAGATGACGTGCTATAGACGTGAAAGTTAACCGACAGGAAGAAGATGCTCTGGTATGCAAATGATTAGCTTTTTAGAGCATTCACACAACGTTGGCGCCGGTGGCGACACCTACAATGTGCTCACATGAGGAAAGCTTCCAACCGATTTCTCATACACAAGCAGCAGTTGACCGGCGTTGCCTGGTGAAACGTTGTTGTGATGCCTCATGTAAGGAGGAGAAATGCGTACCATCTCGTTTCCGACTTTGATAATGGTTGGATTGCAGCCTATCGCGATTGCGGTTTATCGTATCGCGACAGTGCTGCTCGCGTTGATCGAGATCCAATGACTGTTAGCAGAATATGGAATCGGTGGGTTCAGGAGGGGAATGCGGAACGCCGTGCTGGATCCCAACGGCCTCGTATCACTAGCAGTCGAGATGACAGGCATCTTATCCGCTTGACTGTAACGGATCGTGCAGCCACGTCTCGATCCCTGAGTCGACAGATGGGGACGTTTGCAAGACAACAACCATCTACACGAAAAGTTCGACGACGTTTGCAGCATTGTGGACTATCAGCTCGGAGACCATGGCTGCAGTTACCCTTGAAGCTGCAGCATAGACAGGAGCGCCTGCGATGGTGTACTCACCGACGAACCTGGGTGCACGAATGGCAAAACGTCATTTTTTCGGATGAATCCAGGTTCTGCTTACAGCATCATTATGGTCGCATCCGTGTTTGGCGACCATCGCGGTGAACTCACATTGGAAGCGCGTATTCATCATCGCCATACTGGCGTATCACCCGACTTGATGTTATGGGGTGCCATTGGTTACACGTCTCGGTCACCTCTTGTTCGCATTAACGGCACTTTGAACGGTGGACGTTACATTTTAGATG
Source organism: Schistocerca piceifrons (assembly GCF_021461385.2). Taxonomy (NCBI): domain Eukaryota; kingdom Metazoa; phylum Arthropoda; class Insecta; order Orthoptera; family Acrididae; genus Schistocerca; species Schistocerca piceifrons. The sequence goes on from NC_060146.1 coordinate 44,083,797, forward strand.
TGTTACGACCCGTGGCTCTACCCTTCATTCGATCCCTGCGAAACCCTACATTTCAGCAGGATAATGCACGACCACATATTGCAGGTTCTGTACGAGCCTTCCTGGATACAGAAAATGTTCGACTGCTGCCCTGGCCAGCACATTCTCCAGATCTCTCACCACTTGAAAACGTCTGGTCAATGGTGGCCGAGCAACTACTCTTGATGAACTGTGGTATCGTGTTGAAGCAGCATGGGCAGCTGTACCTGTAGACGCTATCCGACCTCTGTTTGACTCAATGCCCAGGCGTATCAAGGCAGTTATTACGGCCAAAGGTGGTTTGTCAGGGTACTGATGTCTCAGGATCTATGCACCCAAAATGCGTAAAATTGTAATCACATGTCAGTTATAGTATTTGTCCATGAATACCCGTTTGTCATCCGCATTTCTTCTTGGTGTAGCAATATTAATGGCCAGTAGTGCATGCTGCATCGACACTTGTGTTCAACGTCTTTGACGCACTGGTGGCTCCCTTGACCGGAAGAGAAAATCATTTGTTGATGGGCAGCATCCCGCACTGAGGCTTGGCAAGGGTCACTTCCTCAGCCATCGTGCTCGGAAGTAGGTAAGCCACGGCCACACTGGTGGTCTGTATTACCACAGCTGATTGCTGCTCACTTGCAGCCACTGAGCCCCAACCGACACATGGTCTTCAGGGCCACGTGTGTAGTGACTGTCTGCAAGAGGACTGAATATCGAGCAAGGAATAGTCTGGTGTACCTTACTGTGGAAGAGAGCAGGCAGGTGCTCTTACCTTTTTGTTGACTTCCGGAACCTCATAGGCGCTGTACTGGTTGATGTAGCACTGTGTGCGGTTACTGTATGCCTCCACTGTTCTGTTGGTCCACCACGGCACCAGTTCACCTCTCGGGTCGTACTGACGACCTGCGGGCAGCAGAGCAACAATGAACATGAGTGTGCTAGCAACATCTATGCAGTCAGCTGCGTGAGTGACTGAAATGGTGCCTAAGGTGATTTGTGATTGTCTGGTTAGTCCGTTGCTGCTATATTAGACATAAGATATGTTGATAAATCGTCGATAGTTCGATTTCTTCATCTACTCGTCAATATCGACTGTCGATAATAGTCGACCACAAAACGTCGAAGTTCTTAACATCAAGGTGAAATGGTGAATTTATAGAACTGGTTAAAAATCGACAGACAAATACATCTAATATCATCCTGTTCATTTATAAACACATCACTGCATATGCCATAATATTTTGTTCAAAGATTCTTTAGTACGAGGATGAGTCAAATGAAAACCTTAAATATTTTTAAAAATATTATTCATTGTGCAGAAGTGGTACAAAACTGTATCACATATAAACATAATCTCCCCCACGCTCAATGCAAGTCCTCCAGTGCTTACAAAGTGCATAAATTCCTTTAGAAAAAAATTCTTTTGGTAGTCCGCGCAACCACTCATGCACCGCGTGGCGTACCTCTTCATCAGAACGGAACTTCTTTCCTCCCATTGCGTCTTTGAGTGGTCCAAACATATGGAAATCACTTGGGGCAAGGTCTGGTGAGTCTGGTGGATGAGGAAGACACTCAAAATGCAAGTCTGTGATTGTTGCAATTGTTGTACGGGCAGTGTGGGGGCCTTGCATTGTCATGTTGCAAAAGGACACCTGCTGACAGCAATCCACGTCGCTTTGATCTGATTCCAGGCAACATATGATTTTTAGGAGATCTGTGTATGATGCACTGGTGACAGTGGTCCCTCTAGGCATGTAATGCTCCAAAATGACGCCTTTTTCGTCCCAAAAGAGAGTCAGCGTAACCTTCCCTGCTGATGGTTGTGTTTGAAACTTCTTTGGTTTTGGTGATGAGGAATGGCGCCATTCCTTGCTCGCTCTCTTCGTTTCCGGTTGGTGGAAGTGAACCCAGGTTTTGTCTCTAGTAACGATTCTTGCAAGGAAGCCATCACCTTCCCGTTCAAAGCGCCGAGGAAGTTCTACACATGCATCTACACGTAGTTCTCTCATTCCAGGAGTCAACTGCCGTGGCACCCAACTTGCAGACACTTTGTGAAACTGGACCACATCATGCACAATGTGGTGTGCTGACGCATGACTAATCTCTAAACATGCTGCAATGTCATTCAGTGCCACTCGGTGGTTTTCCGTCTCTATGGCTTCAACAACCGCAATGTTCTGTGGAGTCACAACTCGTTGTGCCTCACCTGGACGAGGAGCAACTTCCACTGAAGTCACACCATTTGCGAACTTCCTAAGCCATTCGTAGACTTGCTGCTGTGACAAACATGCATCATCGTACTGTACCTTCATTTGTCGACGAATTTCAATAGGTTTCACACCTTCACTACGCAAAAACCGAATAACAGAACGCTGTTCTTCCCTGGTGCAAGTCGCAGGTGGGGCGGCCATCTTTATACTGGTACTGTGACACTATGTGTGCATCTGCACTATGCTGCCACCTACAGGCCATTCTGCACACTATTTGTAGCACGGTTAACAACTTACAAGATATAGTATATGCAGTGAGCGTAATATGGTAGAGTCAGTCATGAAGATTCGGTTGGCTGTAAATGATTGTTTACGTGGGATAATATACCAGTCAATACTGTAATATTCTCTGAAATATCAATAAATGCAAAAATTTGACATAGGTGTAAGAATGTTTTTCGCTTTTGCTATGACTTAGACATACAGCCGTAGAGTAGACAGCTGTATTGTTGGTTGGCACTGATATGCAATCCTTGTTTCGTAGATAAGTGGCAGCTGACTTCCGTTAGTAAATGTGTGGGTGTTAAGCGCCACCGTTAATTACGATCTTTATACCATGACTTGTTTGTTGCTTGCCTATTTCTGACTGTACCTAGTAGTGTGATCCTTTTAAGATACGTAGTACTACGTGGACAACGAAGATACATACACGTTACATGTAATAACGTGAAATAATGCGATATAATGAATCGCGTTTAGCTTGTTTGTAGAACTCGATAATGACATCATGTCTTCTCGGATCATGTTTCTTCAAATTAAATCGCGTATTTGGTTATTTTATGTGTCATAATCTCTGTACTAAGTATCGAATATGAAGCAAATAATAGTTTGAATTCGACAAGCAGTTAGCCGCCTATGTTTTTTGACTTCGCAGTCGCGTTATGTAATTTGTTAAAAAATCTGATTTCATCGTGGAAAGTCAATGCACATCAAAGTAACGGGTATTTATGAACTTGTAAATCATGTTCACGTTTCCGCGAGAAAGAATGTGTAAAAGAATTGACAGTGTTTCAAACATACGTAATCGGCTTCTGATCATACAGATCACTGTTGTACTCCGTGTTTCTGTGCTACAGTGCTTCACATTACAGAACGCTAAAGTGCGGATGTGCTAAACGTCTGGATACTACGTGAAGTTTTCAAAGTGCTGGCGCGACACGCTTAGTACCGTCCCACACTAGACTCACCTGTATCATCAAAGCCGTGAGTGACTTCGTGAGCCAGGATGCTCCCTATGGCCCCGTAATTCAGTGCCCTGCAGCAGAGTGTTCAAGACAAGTGCACTGTGAGGAACAAAATGTGTACAAAGGCTTCTTATATCAAGCCTGTCTGCAGCTCTTACATCTTATTAGCATGTAAAGATTAGCTATTTAACCTACACTGACGATTACATAATATTTATTCCAGTCTTCTATGACGCATGAACATGATTGGAACAAATAAGCCCTCGGTCACAAATATTAAGTCAAAATTGACCAGGTTTCGACGCTACTATGAGCGTCGTCTTCAGAATTAGACTAACTGTTCTAAAACATATTAGGTATATAGTACATTAATAAAATTAATTTTTTTTAATGTGTGACTTGTAAGTACTGCATCTTTTCGAGTCAGTACAAACTTTAATTTTATTAATGTTGTGGTGTCACCGCCAGACACCACACTTGCTAGGTGGTAGCCTTTAAATCGGTCGCGGTCCGCTAGTATACGTCGGACCCGCGTGTCGCCACTATCAGTGATTGCAGACCGAGCGCCGCCACATGGCAGGTCTAGAGAGATTTCCTAGCACTCGCCCCAGTTGTACAGCCGACTTTGCTAGCGATGGTTCACTCACAAATTACGCTCTCATTAGCCGAGACGATAGTTAGCACAGCCTTCAGCTGCGTCATTTGGTACGACCTAGCAAGGCGCCATTATCATTTGCTATTTATCTTGTGATGCATGTACCGTCAGACAGATGTTCACCAATTATGGATTAAAGTTAAGTATTCCAGAAGCTACGTACTATTTCTGCTACTATAAAGACCTTGTCATTTTCCAGACCTCACGCCAGCCTGCGTGTGCTTTAACGCGTGCCTTTCGGCTTCACCTCATACTGGCTTGGCTGTCTTGCCAAGTCACAACAAATGTACTATACACCTAATATGTTTTACAACAGTTAGTCTAATTCTGAAGACGACGCTCATAGTAGCGTCGAAACCAGGTCAATTTTGAATTAATATTTGTGACCGAGGGCTTATTTGTTCCAATATAATTCTCACACGGTCACTGAACCTTAGCAGCTACGTTCAAAGGTTTGCATGAACATGAATTAAATTTCTTATAATATAAAACTAATTCTACTGTGTCCATCCACATTAATGTGACCGCCTGTCAATTGCCTGAATAACGACTGAGCGAGGTGGCACAGTGGTTAGCACACTGGTCTTGCATTCGGGAGGACGACGGTTCAAACGGGCATCCGGCCACCCTGATTTAGGTTTTACGTGATTTCCCTAAATCGCTTTACGTCGGGATGGTTCCTTTGAAAGGGCACGGCTGACTTCCTTGCCCATCCTTCCCGAAACCGATGACCTCACAGTCTGTTCTCCTCCCCCCAAATCAACTCAACCCTCAATAACGGCAGACCATGTCCACACCTACAGACGTACTGGGTGAGAGTCGATGAGGTTCTTGGAGGCACCGACATGGATGTGGAGCCATTCCGATTCTTTGTTTCTCGGTTGAGGACCCATGGCGCAAACACCCCAATCCAGGTGGTCTCGACTGGGTTTAAATACTGGGAATTTGATGGCCAGAAGAGCAAGGTAAAATGCTCTTCGAACCACCCAAGTACACTGTAAGCTATGTGGTTACATTCTCATGGTGGCAGATGCCACCATGCCGAGGAGAAACAAATAGCATATAGGTGTCTACATGATCCTGAAGAATAGATGCATAATTGTGTTGTGTACATAGTTCTGCGTAGTCAGCGTGTACACAACTTTCCCACTAGAGCGCGCCCTGCTAAGCACAACAGCGCAGGCACAGCGCTCGTCTGTCTCCACAGTACGAGATGGCGCTGCCTTGCTGCTGTCCACATCTGTTACTTTCCCCTCTTTGGGGAAGAACCCTCATAGAAGGCCCTTGCCAGATCCTGGAAGCGCTCTCTCAGGAGTGGGATTTCGGCTGCGGCGTGCAAGTCGTCTGTGGGGAATCCAAGAGGTAGGCGCAGTGCCCTTCTGAGGGCGCGGTTCTGCAGCCTCTGGAGTTTGTCCAGGTGCTGCTTTGCCGCGCATCCCCAGACAGGGCACGCATACTCCATTACTGGCCGGATCAGGGCCTGGTAAACATTTACTGCTACTGGGCAGGGAAGGGAGCTGTTTGTGTTCAGGATAGGGTATAGGATGGACATTCTGGCGCAGACCTTCCTGTGGACCTCGTCTATGTGGGGTTTCCACGTAAGACGAGAGTCCAAGGTTACGCCAAGGTACTTGGCGGTTCTGCGCCAGGGGAGTTGGATTCCATTTAAGTGAAGGTGGAAGGGGGGACGTTGAGGAGGTTCGCGCCTTCCGAGCCTGCGGGTAATCAGCATTGCCTGCGTCTTCTCGGAGTTGATCGAGATGCACCAGCGACAGGCCCAAGTTTCTGTGTCATCTAAAACCTTTTGTAGCCTACGGATGACCAGGTCCTTGTTCGCGTTTCTCGTGTAGAAGGCTGTATCGTCAGCGTACTGTGCAGTGTGCACCAGGGGGGCCGTTGGAGTGTCCGCAGTGTACAAACTGTACAATACGGGCCCCAGGACCGATCCCTGCGGCACCCCGGCACGAATACGCCTTCTGGTGGAGGTGGCTGTTTCTACTTTGACGGAGAAAGTCCTATTCGTGAGATAGCTCTTAATGAGCTGAACTATGCTCCCGGGAAACCCTTGTGTGTACAACTTGTAGAGTAGCCCTCTATGCCATACTGAATCAAAGGCTTTGGCTACGTCTAGTAGCACTATCCCGCAGTAGCCTCTGTGGTTGAAGCCCTCTGTGGCTGCTTCAACCATTCTCATGACCTGTTGTGGGGCAGAGTGGTTCTGCCGGAACCCTAATTGGAAATCCGGCAGAATTTGCTCTCTGGTAATATGTTCTTGTATGGGTCTTAGCAGGAGGCGCTCATAGATCTTGCTGAGAGTTGGCAAGAGGCTAATCGGCCTGTAGTGTTGCGGGAATAGAGGGTCTTTCCCTGGTTTGTGTATCGCGACCACTTCCGCATGTTTCCAGCAATCTGGGAAAACACGGGAACGAGTAATCTCGTTGAGGACGTTCGCGAGGTGTGTGATCGCTGTGGGTGGGAGTTTTTTGACTAACTGGTTTGTGACACAGTCGTGCCCTGGCGCCTTTTTTGTAGGGAGGGACCTGATTACTCTTGCCACGTCCTCGGGGCAAAAAGTATGGGTTCGTCCTCTGGGTCCTCCTCGGCATTGAGGAAGACGGCCAGTTGACGACTGACTACCTCTTCATGCTCTTCATCCTGGGGTTCTGCCGCTTGGAACTGCTTCTCGAAGGAGTCGGCGAGGGCGTTGGCCTTTCCAGCATGGCTGTAGACCAGTCCCCGCTCGCCATGCAGTGGCGGCATCCTAGCGCGTCGTTTTGTAAACTGTTTTGTCGCTTGCCATAGTGTATGATCGTCTACTTTGAGAGCTGTGAGGCGGTTTTGCCATTGCTGGTTTCTGTGCTCATTGAGCGCTACCTTCAGCTCTCTCTGTAGACGATTGAGCAGCCTCCTTGTGGCCTGATTTCTGGTGATCTTCCACTCTTTTGCCACTCTGTTCTTGTGTCGAATTTGAGCTAGCAAGTGTTCCGGGAGCTGTATTTGCGGCGGTGGGCCATCCCTTTGTGGAGGGGTGGCTTCTTCCGCTGCCTGCAAGATGGTGCCTGTTAGGTCTTGTAGCGCTTGTTCTACTGTTTCAGCAGTGGGTGGCGGAGCGCGAGCGATATCAGAGGCGACAGTTTCTTCGTATCGCTCCCAGTCTGTTCGTTTGTACGACGTCTGGTACCGTGGGAGTGCTACCCATTCTCCCACATCGACCTCCAGAATCACTGGGTTGTGGTCGGAGGACATTCTGTTGATTGTCCTTGCCGCCACGAACCCTGCGATCCTCCTAGTGAGAGCTATATCTAACACGTCGGGCCTGCTTCCATTTTTTGGAAACTGTGTGGGCTCGACTGGACCCCATGTTTCGAAGTGCTGGGTGCGCGCTAGTTGTTGCAGTTTGGCGCCTGCTCTGGAGGCTACTCTAGAATTCCAATCAGGATGTTTGGCATTGAAGTCTCCCCCTATTATGAGTTTGCCTTCAATTTGCCCTAGGGCAGCTATGTCTCCCTCATCTATCTGGTCATGTGGGGGTCGGTAGACTGCAACAATTGTTAGGGGTCCAGTGGCAGTGGTTACTTCCACCGCCACTGCTTCGATTTTGTTGGTAGCTGGTAAGAATACCTGGTGGTGGGGGATCCCTCTTTTTACATATATGGCCACTCCTCCGCCTTGGGTTGGCCTGTCTTTACGGTAGCTAATGTAGTTGGGAACTGTCGCTTTTACTCCCGGTTTTAGGTGGGTTTCCCCCATCATGCATATGTCGATGGAGAACTCCTTCATGAGTTCTCGGAACTCGACCTCTTGATTAACAATGCCGTCTGCGTTAAAGACGCACATTGTCAGGCCTTGAATATTTGGTCGTCTATTCATGATGGGGTGTTGATACTACTGAGGAAGTCGCAGAGGGGAGCGACTGCTGGACTGTTGCCTGAAGGGCGACGAGGATCTGTGTGTTCTGCTTCTGGGCTTCCCTGAATTCCTTCATCATTTCCATGACGAGGTTCATGGTCTGCACCATTACGCCTAACAGCTGATCCATGGGGGGGGAGTGTGTGTGGGGTTCCCTGGGGCTTCCTCCGTCATGGTGGACCTGGTCGTTGTTGCTGTGTGTTACCCGGTGTTGTTCTCGTGATAGTGTCTGGTGTTGTGATGGTTGGGCTACGCTTTCATGGTTCCTCGGGGGAGAAACCACTTCCGCGTAAGTCGCCCTCGGTGTGTCCGGCCTTGGTTTTACCCAGGCCTTGTCCGTGTGTGTTGCCATGGTTTGTTTTCTTGTGTGTCTTGGTGGGTTTATGGTGTTTTGTTTGTGTGCCTTAGAGACGCTGCCTTAGAGACGGACCAAATTCTGTTTCCGCCCATCCGCGTGTTAATATGTAACGCAGCCAATGAGATTGCTGCTAATGTAGAACCTTTTCTCCTCGCGGATCACACTCGCGCAGTGATACATGAATGCACGAGGTATTATAACGAGTGTACAGAACTCCGATTAGTCTGCATTAGTCTGCATTTCTCTGCACCAGTCTGCACCAGTCTGCATTTGTCTGCACCAGTCTGTACCAGTCTATAGTCAAGTTTCAGTCTGCGCCTAATAAAATTACCATATTCCTGTACATAACCATGAAGATAAATGAATAGACACTTTGCCAAGTATATGCCATGAAGATAAATGAATAGACACTTTGTCAAGTATCAGAGATATGTGAGAATAAGATTAACGTACCAAGACCAAAGGAACTTCAGACTGTCAATTGTAAACAGCATGCAGAATCAAGTTAAGTAATGTCTATGTTTTTTATTATTTTAATAAATGTGTGTGAAAATTAATCAAGTTCTGTTAAAAGTTGGTCACCGTCAATCTGCTACTGTAAGCGTGCAAGTGGCATTTCTATCGTCTGACATAACGGCAGAAGATAAACACGCCACGATAAGCCCACGAGACATATTGCTGACATTCGCCTACTTCGTTAGAGCGACAAGTCAAATAATCTGATGGTGTGTGTACCGAAGGTCTTAGAGTACGCACACCACAAATTGCGTTATGCACAGTGCCTTCCAAATTAACGAGATCACCCAGGGGATGCCATGAAGACACTTTCCAGACCATTACGCTCCATCCTCCTTCCTCGAGCGTTTCAGCGACTGTTACAGGCTGTTTGCTTCCAAACATTTCATGCCGATGATGTGTAAAACGTCACTGATCTGAAAAAGTCACTTGTCGTCACTCAGTGTACGTCCTGTTGCATTACTGGCGAGTAAAATCTAGCCTTTGTCGCCGATGGACAGCAGTCGGCAGTGGGCGCATGAACCAGGCGTCTGCTCCAGGCCTACACGCAACAGCGATCGCTAAACGGTCATTGAGGAGACACTGTTGTTAGCGCCTTGGTCCATCTGGGCGGTCAGTTGCTCAACAGCTGACCGTCTGTTCTCTCGTACACATATCCGCAACGGTTGTTCACTCTTCACATTTACTGCCCGTGGTACAGCAAGACTACTCTTCCAGCAAACATGTGGTCAAACGGCTGTAGATCGGAAATGGTATGTTTACAGACATGGGTTCCTATTGAGAATATTATGCACTCGCTCTCCTCTACAAGATCTAGAGGTCTGAAATGGGAATTTCCGAACACCGGCCGCCTGTGAGTGGCTATTGCACTTCAAATGGCTCTGAGCACTATGGGACTTAACATCTGAGGTCATCAGTCCCCTAGAACTTAGAACTACTTAAACCTAACTAACCTAAAGACATCACACACATCCATGCCCGAGGCAGGATTCGAACCTGCAACCGTAGCGGTCGCGCAGTTCCAGACTGAAGCGCCCAGAACCGCTCGGCCACACCGGCCGGCTATTGCACTTCGAACTTTGGGTAACGCCATTTGGTAAGCACGGTATTCTTCAACTACGGAGCTACGAGAACTGTTTACAAACTTTGCTGTTCTGGAAATCCTATCCCTCTTGGCTCGAAAGCCAATGATCATGCCCTTTGGGCGTCAGATAAATGGCTCCCTTTCCGCATTGCCACAACGATTGCACTGTTTCCACGTCCGCCTCACTCTTCATACAGGGTGTTCGGAAATTTCCGTTACAAACTTCTAGGACCTGTAGACGGGAGCGAGTACATAGTGTTCTGAATAAGAACCCATGTACGGAAACGTACAATTTCCGTCCAACTGCCGTTTGAAAACATATTTTGCTAGGTAGGTTTGCAACAGGGTAGTCACGGTTGGGCGGGGCGGAGGGGGGGGGGGGGGGGAGGAAGGGTGTAGGTGGTTACCTTGGATCGGCTGATGTCATTTGACGTTTGTTCTGCCTCTCTAATCTGATTCGAGCCTCATCAAGTATCTGTAAGTAGACGTTTGCAGAATACACCAACATAATCATTCTGTATGGCGGAGCTCACGGTAGTGGAAGAGTTTTTTTTCTTTATTGTTATTTTGACACCTTATACAAAAGGTGGGCCGGCAGCGGCATTATTATGCCGCTCTTCGGCCACAGTCAGTACAAATAGAAACAATGAAGATACAGAAAAACATAACATAATGGTGGACATAAAACAGTAGACACATGAGTTAAAAACACGGAGCCGTTCACAGGTGTAGTAAAAAATAAAAAAAACGGTCAGCACTGTACACGAACACTGTTGACTGAGATAGCACACGTCAACGATGGAGCGTGGTGCGGTGAAAACGCTGAAGCATGAACACTACGGCACACACACAGAACCGATGGCGATGATCTCCAGCGCGCAAATGTTCACTTGACGTGTGCGAGTCCGGGGACCTGCCAAAAGGGGAAAAAGCGGTGGAGGAGGGAGAGGGGAGAGTGTAGATGCCAGTGGCAGTGGAGATGGGAGGGGGAGGGAAGAAGGTTAGGGGGTAGGGGAAGCCCGGGGGGAGGAGGGAGGGAGGAAGGGGGGAGGAAGGGAGAGATGGTGCCCTAAGGAAATACAGGGAGGGGATAGGGAGGATCAATGTTGATAGAAGGGGTAGATGGAGGGGATAAGGGCATCATCAGGGAGGGGGAGTTGGTGGAAGCCACCTTGGGAGAAGGTATGGAGAGTGGAGAGATGGAGAGCAGGTGGGACGTGGGAATACAGGCGAGGCAGCAGGCGGAGGGGGGGGGAGAGGATGGGAGAGAGTAGTGGGTGAGGGGGATCAAGTTTACGGGAGGTGTAGAGGATCTGTATCCATTCGAGGAAAAGGAGGAGGTGCGGGAACGGAATTAGGTCATACAGGATCCACGTGGGGGATGGGAGACAGATGCCATAGGCGAGGCGGAGAACATGCCGTTCTAGGAATTGAAGGGATTTGTAAATGGTAGGAGGAGTGGAGATCCAGGCAGGGTGGGCGTAGCAGAGGGTAGGGCGGATGAGGGATTTATAGATGTGGAGGATGGTGGAGGGGTCTAGACCCCATGTACGGCCAGAAAGGAGCTTGAGGAGACGGAGTCGGGAGCGTGCCTTGGCTTGGATTGTCCAGAGATGGGGGGTCCAGGAGAGGCGACGGTCAAGGGTGACTCCAAGGTACTTGAGGGTGGGGGTGAGGCCGATAGGACGGCCATAAATGGTGATATAGAAATCGAGGAGACGGAAGGAAGGGGTGAATTTGCCTACAATGATCGCCTGATAGTGGAAGAGCTGCTCGCCAACTTTATGAAGATCGTTGTGCACAATGTCTGGCACCGCCAGACACCCTTTTCGCCACAATTACCCGACGACTTCGAGGATTGAGTATCTTCATCCTGAGCAGGCGTGGCAGTGGTGCTCCAAGGAGACACAGTATACCCGAACTGGAAGACGCCTCATGTTGAAAAGAACCTGTCGGCGAGTACACGAGCAATTGCGCGTGTAGTGGATGTTAATCCCAGCGCCGTCTGGTGTGCTGTGGATGAACAACAACTACAGCCTTGCCACCTTCAACACTCCATACCACCTCTAACACTCACAGACTCCTGAATGAGACTCGAACCGGGTGTGACTTCAAATGACGTCATCCAATTAGAAGTAATCACTGCCACCCCCCCTCTCTCACCATGAATACCACGTAGTGAAACAACCTAGCAAGTATAGTATGTACTCACTCCCCTCTACAAGTCACTGAAGTTTGTAACGTGTATTTCCGCACACCCTGTATACCCTCCATTGCTAGTGCTGCCAGCTGCCGCCTGTTAATGCACGTCACACATAGGAAGCGGTCACATTAATGTAACTGAACAGTGTACTTGCGTAATTTTACATACTCTGTGGTATACAATTCAGATTTTTACAATTTCGCCATTGGAAACAAATTACAACATTTCATTGTTTAGGAACGCTACCGGTTGCAGCCATCAGGTTCATTTACCTCTACACGCATTCTTTGAAAACTACCATTAAGTGCGTGGCAGAGCGTACTTCGCATTGTATAACTTATTAAGGCTTTTCCTCGTTCAATTCACATACCTAGCGCTGGAAAAGTGGTTGCCTGAAATCCTCTACGCGTACCGTAGTTAGTCTAGCCTTGTCTTTTCGACAGCGATACGTTTGGGGTGTATTATAATCCTAATGTCTATCTGAATGAAGATACATTAAGATTTTATACGGAATAAACTCCCAACAAACATCAGTGCACAACACAGCATATTATGAGGGGACTTAAAAGAAAACTGGAAATTTGTGGTAAGATCTTATACGACCAAACTGCTGAGGTCATCGTTCCCTAAGCTTATACACTACTTAATCTAACTTAAAGTAACTTACGCTATGGACAACACACACACCCATGCCCGAGGGAGGACTCGAACCTCTGACGGGGGGATCCGCGCGGGCCGTGACAAGACGCCTCAGACCGTGCGGCTACCCCGCACGGTGGAACATAAAAGTTACACGTTCATATGGCAGGACAAATAACTTATTCAGTGCTGCACAGTACGTCAGTGTGACACAGAAACATGACACGGCTTTTCAACATACCCACCAAGTCTCCGAAACAACGGTACGAATGTTCTACTAATAGTTCAGTTCCTTGTCGACAGAAATCTGATCCTCGGTTGCAGAACCATTGGAGAACCGCCGTGTGAACATCTTCATAGTTGTAATATCTCTTTCCCCCCCAGATGCTCTTGCAGCTAACCAAAAAGGTAGGAATGGTCCAAATGGCTCTGAGCACTAGGGGACTTAACATCTGAGGTCATCAGTCCCCTAGAACTTAGAACTACTTAAACCTAACTAACCTAAGAACAGCACACACATCCGTGCCCGAGGCAGGATTCGAACCTGCGACAGTAGCAATCGCGCGGTTCCAGACTGAAGCGTCTAGAACCGCTCGGCCACGGCAGCCGGCAAAGACAGAAATCACACGGTGCAAGATCGGACTTCCCAATCAACATCACCCACGTGTCTGTGACGGGATTTCACGGCGAATCTTTGTGGAATTCCCATGTTGTGTCCACAAGAAATGTAACGTTCCGAGAATTTCAACTCTGGAGTACGTTTCCAGTTGCTGCACCACATCGCTCGCACTCTGAGATGGCGCATTTATCCGTATCGCAGCAAAACTGTGTCTACAGGAAACGCACTACATCCACCCTCTTCTGACAATGCACTGTTCATTTGTACAGTGGTCTTAGTGTGAGACGATAGGGGGCAGGACCGAAGCCTCCCACAAGCAGGTTGGCGTGGCAGGTAGCAGAACCCTTGCCTCCCGAACAAGTCTAAGTACCAGCAGTAAGAAGCCCTCACCCATCCATGCCTCGTCGGAGTGCTATTTTGTGAGGGTAGGTTTCTGTTTACGTCAGGTAGTCTCATAGTGAACTATGAAATTACAATGAAATCCAGGCCATTAGCTGCTTACGGGCTTCGATAAATAACAACGGGGACAGTTGAAAATATGTACCCCAAGCGGGACTCAAACACGGAAGCTCCTGCTTACATGGCAGACCCTCTATCCGACTGACCCATTGAGGACACAGACGATAGTGCAACTGCAGGGGCATGTCTGGCACGCTCCCCGTGAGAACCACAAGTCCAACTTACTGTCCACACACTACATTTGTAGTTGGCTCTGAGCACTATGCGACTTAACTTCTGAGGTCATCATTCGCCTAGAACTTAGAACTAATTAAACCTAACTAACCTAAGGACATCACACACATCCATGCCCGAGGTAGGATTCGAACCTGCGACCGTAGCGGCCGCTCGGCTCCAGACTGTAGCGCCCAGAACCGCACGGCCACTCCGGCCGGCTACATTTGTAGTTCTCCTGCCCACTAGACTCATTACTCGCGGTAGCCAATCTACCGATTCCCTCAAGAGTTTGAGCAATGTGAGTGCATCCGCACTGAAGAAGATCATTGGCCGGTAAGCCTCATTTATATGAAGATCGTATCTGTTCTTTCGGACATGTCCAAAAGAATAGATACCATCATCATATAAATAAGGCAAACTTTTACGGGAATCGGTAGATTCACTACCGTGAGTAGTGAGTATAGTGGAAAGGAGAACTACAAATGCAGTGCGTGGGCAGTAAGTTCGAAGCATGAGTCTCACGGGGAGCTCGTCAGAGATAAGTCCCTGCAGATGCACTCTGCTCTGTACCCTCGGTGGCTCATTCGGATAGAGCGTCTGCCATGTAAGCAGGAGATCCCAGGTTTGAGTCCCGGTTGGGGCACGCATTTTCAACTCTCCAAGTTGATATTTATCAACCACTGGAAGCAGCTAATGGTCAGGATTACATTGTAATTTCATTCTTCGGGAGCTGCTAGAACACCAATGGCATCTGCTCTTTTGGACATGTCCTCCGACGCTGCTGCAGTTACTGTGAGTAGACCGGGAAGGAAAATTCTACTTTAGAAAGACAAAACTCTACCATCTGGGATAGCAAAATGTATGAGACAGGCGAAATACCCTCAGACTTCAAGAAGAATATAATAATTCCAATCCCAAAGACAGCAATCGTTGACAGATGTGAAAATTACCGAACTATCAGTTTCACAAATCACGGCTGCAAAATACTAACGCGAATTATTTACAGAGGAATCGAAAAACTGGTAGAAGCCGACCTCGGGAAGATCAGTTTGGATTCCGTAGAAATATGGGATCACGTGAGGCAATACTGACCCTTTGACTTATCTTAGAAGCTAGATTAAGAAAAGGCAAACCTGCGTTTCTAGCATATGTAGACTTGGAGAAAGCTTTTGACAATGTTGATTGGAATACTCTGTTTCAAATTAGGAACGTGGCAGGGGTAAAATACAGGGAGCGAAAGGCTATTTACAATCTGTACAGAAACCAGATGGCAGTTATAAGAGTCGAGGGGCATGAAATGGAAGCAGTGGTTGGGAAGGGAGTGAGACAGGGTTGTAGCCTCTCCCCGATGTTATTCAATCTGTATATTGAGCAAGCAGTAAAGGAAACAAAAGAAAAAATAGGAGTAGGAATTAAAATCCATTGAGAAGAAACAAAAACTTTAAGGTTCGCCGATGACATTGTAATTCTGTCACAGACAGCAAAGGACCTGGAAGAGCAGTTGAACGGACTGGACAGAGTCTTGAAGCGAGGATATAAGATGAACATCAACAAAAGCAAAACGAGGATAATGGAATGTAATCGAATTAAGTCGGGTGATGCTGAGGGAATTAGATTAGGAAATGCGACTCTTAAAGCAGTAAAGGAGTTTTGCTATTTTGGGAGCAAAATAACTGGTGATGGTCGAAGTAGAGAGGATATAAAATGTAGACTGGCAATGGCAAGGAAAGCGTTTCTGAAGACGAGAAATTTGTTACCATCGAGTATAGATCTGTCAATAGGTCTTTTCTGAAAGTATTTGTATGGCGTGTAGCCATCTATGGAAGTGAAACATGGATGATAAACAGTTTGGACAAGAGGAGAATAGAAGCTTTCGAAATGTGGTGCTACAGAAGAATGCTGAAGATAAGATGTGTAGATCACATAACTAATGAGGAGGTATTGAATAGAATTGGGGAAAAGAGGAGTTTGTGGCACAACTTGACTAGAAGAAGGGATCGGTTGGTAGGACATGTTCTGAGGCATCAAGGAATCACCAATTTAGTATTGGAGGGCAGCGTGGAGGGTAAAAATCGTAGAGGGAGACCAAGAGATGAATACACTAAGCAGATTCAGAAGGATGTAGGCTGCAGTAGGTACTGGGAGATGAGGAAGCTTGCACAGGATAGCGTAGCATGGAGAGCTGCATCAAACCAGTCTCAGGACTTAAGATCACAACAACAAGAAGACGCTATCGGATTCCAAAAATTGGTAAAATGTGGTGTAGCGTGATGGGCGTGCAACATTAACAGTTGCAAAAGTTTTGTACGAGTAGCAACTGTCTCCACTGAAGACACCGATGTGCTCCAGAATCAAGTCAACTACAACCATAAAGAAACAGCTGGTGGTAAAATTCAGAGACAGAAAATAGTTTGTGAACTGAAGAAGAAAGCTACAGAATATATATGTCACAGACCATCGAAACGTATACACTATGTGGTCAAAAGCATCCAGACACCTGGCTGAAAATGACTTACAAGTTCGTGGCTCCCTCCATCGGTAATGTTGGAATTCAGTATGGTGTTGGCTCACCCTTAGCCTTGATGACAGCTTCCACTCTCGCAGCCATACGTTCAGTCACGTGCTGGAAGGTTTTTTGGGGTATGGCAGCCCATTCTTCACGGAGTCCTACACTGAGGAGAGGGACCGATGTCGGTCGGTGAGGCCTGGCACGAAGTCGGCGTTCCAAAACATCTCAAAGGTGTCCTTTAGGTCACGACTCTGTGCAGGCCAGTGCATTACAAGGATGTTATAGTCGAGTAACCACTCCGCCACCGGCCGTGCATTATGAACAGGTGCTCGATCGTGCTGAAAGATGCAATCGCCATCTCTGAATTGCTCTTCAACAGTGGGAAGGAAAAGGTGCTTAAAATATCAATGTTGGCCTGCGCTGTGATACTCCCACGCAAAACAACACCACCACATCATAACACCATCGCCTCCGAATTTTACTGTTGGCACTACACACGCTTACAGATGCCCGTTTACTGGGCATTCGCCACACCCACACCCTGCCATCGGATCGCCACATTGTGTACCGTGATCCGTCACTCCACAAAACGTTTTTCCACTGTTCAGTCGTCCATTGATTACACTCCTTACACCAATCGAGGCGTCGCTTGGCATTTAGTGGCGTGATGTGTGGCTTACGAGCAGCCGCTCGAATATGAAATCAAAGTTTTCTCACCTCCCACCTAACTGTCACTGTACTTGCAGTGGATTCTGGTGCAGTTTGGAATTTCTGTGTGATGGTCTGGATACAACCCTTTTCAACTGTCGGCAGTCTCTGTCAGTCAACAGACGAGGTCGGCCTGTACGCTTTTATGTTGTACGTGTCCCTTCACATTTCCACTTCACTATTACATCGGAAACAGTGGACGTAGGGTTGTTTAGGAGCGTGGAAAACTTGCGTACAGACGTATGACAGAAGTGACATCCAATCAGCTGTTCACGTTCGAAGTCTGTTAGTTCCACGGAGCGCCCCAGTTTGCTGTCTCACGATGTCTAATGACTATTGAGGTCGCTGACATGGAGTACCTGGCAGTAAGTGGCAGGACAATGCACCAAATATGAAAAACGTAAGTTTTTGGGAGTGTCCGGATACTTTTGATCACATAGTGTGTATAATTAACTGGAAGAAGAATACGCGGAAGCGATTTCTACAGGTTTCGTGAACCAAATTACAATGCCGGACGGAAAATTCTATACTAATTACCAACAAGTATGAAGGAGGTTCTTCTTGTTCTGAATACATTAAGTGTGAATACTACAGATGGACAGTTAGTTATATGATGATGCTGACAAGAATTTTGTAATATACTTTGAAGAGGAAACCTCTAAATACGTAGTTAGACACAATACATGTTGATGGAGCTTTCAAGCATTGAATTAAGTCTTTTAGCAGCTATTTGCGATACATAGTCTTGTTAATGGACGTTATATTCCAATGGTTCTCTTTCTTTGTTGAACGATAAGAAAACTTAACCTTTTCAATGTGTCCTTTCCACAGCTGTTGGCCGGCCGGTGTGGCCGAGCGGTTCTAGGCGCTTCCGTCTGGAACCGTGCGACCGCTACGGTCGGCGGTTCGAATCCTGCCGCGGGTATGGATGTGTGAATGTCCTTAGTTTAGTTAGGTTTAAGTAGTTCTATGTTCCAGGGGACTGATGATCTCAGATGTTGGGTCCCATAGTGCTCAGAGCCATTTGAACCAACAGTTTTTGACAAATGTGATGCTCTATGTCTGAAATGGTTCAAATGGCTCTGAGCACTATAGGACTTAACTTCTGAGGTCATCAGTCCCTAGAACTTAGAACTACTTAAACCTAACTAACCTAAGGACATCACACACATCCATGCCGGAGGCAGGATTGGAACCTGCGACCTTAGCGGTCGCGCGGTTGCAGACTGTAGAGCCTAGAACCGCTCGGCCACCCCGGCCGGCTTTATGTCTGATCTTTCAGAGTTTGGAGGAAGTTGAATGCAAGCTAGAAGTGAAGTTTGGACTAATGCAAGAATCCAACGTTGTAAATTTCATCTACGACAGAGCTGGTGGTGAAGGATAACAAACATCAAATCGCGAAGTTTCTTTCTTGTACAGCTGGTTTGTCAGTGCTGGATCCTTCTATGGTTGCTGACTGTTTTGTTGACAACATAATGTCAACGATGTCTGTATGTGAAAAACTACGAACATTCTGCGACTATTGAGTAGACTTCCTTCGTCCATGTGGGCAAAAATAAGAAACAACGAATGCTTCTGGAAGTGTCCACAGCAAGTACCATAGTGTTCTACTCCTACAGGTCACATATACACAGATAAACCAAAATTGCAATCACTTTCTCAAAAACAAAAAGAAGAAAAGAAGTAGTTCGAATTTAAAACTCGTGAACCAACAAGTGGCTAATTTAAGGATGAAAAAATTAGAAGAAAACAATATGTGAAATTAGTTTCCTACACAGTGAGACATGAGGCAGTCCGCCTCTACATGGTGCACCCTGGATATCGCTAAACAAACTGGTACAAAAACCACCAAATAATTTTTAAGCAATAGCAGAGTAATCAGAAGCGTTTTTTCTTCTTACTTATGAATAAAAATGTTTTACAGCTTCGGCTAGAAGTATGTATGTTACTACGTGATTTGAACGGGAGGACTTGGTTGCTTCCCTCACCGTGGCACCCTTGGATGTTGTGCCCCAGGTTGACCAGAAGGGTCCGGGAGGCATGGATCCTATTTTTCTCACCGCGGGAGGCTTGGGTACTGCGTCCTGGACGAAATGTGTAACTTACTTTGTTAAGTCCCGGATATCCGCGCGCATTAAAGCACCACTTCCAGGACGGGGAGACGCGACAGTCCCGGATTGAGTCCGTCTGGCAGATAAACGACGAAAGTCGGGGCCGGCGAGCGTAGGTGTTTTCTTTTTTCTTTTTTTTTTTTTTTTTTTTAGGAAGTTTCCCACATCCAACTGATTTCATTGTCCAAGCAATAGCATCGACAGTATTATTGTTTTCAATTTTGCTGATTCAGATAAAATAACCAATAGGCTGGGAAAGAGAATTTATCCCATCGATAATAATTAGATCTAGATTTTAAATGCGAACATTTTAGGTTAGGCTTTACAGTGACCTTTATTGACATTAAATGAATCAACAAGTTTACCGCTACCAGTCACTGTTTATTTATCTCCAAGACGCGTTTTAAAGGTTTAAACCTCCATCATTAGGTCGATTTACATTTGTTGGTATGGATATTTGTGTGTGTTGTGTTACGTTTTTTGGACGAACTTCTGGCACTGTCTAGTGGAGAAACAAAACACTAACCAATTAAATTCACCTGATGATGGAGGTTTAAACCTTTGAAACGCGTCGTGGAGATAAATAAACAGTGACTAGCAACAGTAAACTAGTTGTTCCATTAAATCTAGACTACTATTAAAAATTGGGGATGCATAATTGCACTTTTGATTTCCGGAAGTTATAGGGCAACAAGTTGAAATAATTGTTTAACACTAATGACATGACAAAAAATAGCTCCTGTAATAGCACTCTCATATTGTAGTCAACTAAAAATATTTATTTGAATTATTATTATTACTATTATAAGAATTACTATTGGAGCGATCGGAGGTTTAAACCAAAAGTCACTTATAGTTACTTCTAGCATTAGCAAAATATAATATAAAAAATCAGTTGTACAAAATACACTAATATACTAAAATTATATTTATTAAAAAATTAAATAAACAAAAACTCAATAAAAGATAATCAATAATCAAGACGTATTGATTTGCAGAGAAAAAGTTTCAGTGTAAGTGAAATACTTTCACTCAATTTTGCTTGAATAACGGTACATGCAGGCAGTAGGGTTATGCGTATTGCATCACAGAGGAAGGGGGCGGGGGTAAGGGGGTGACGACGGAAGTCCCTATGTATGAATTAACACGATGTAAAATAAATAATGATGTATGTCGCTACTTTCCCATTTTATGTAACTTATTCCATTCGTACCTTGTTTTTTAAGCTTGTTAAGTTTCGTAAAGTACCAAATTGAGTGTTTTTATTTGTTACAAATTAATTATTACAGTTGCTTATACCCTGAACCATCATGTTCAACATGTTGGACAAAAATTCGCCACTGTCTTAACGAAATACAAAATGTGATTATTTTAGTATGCATGAAGTGTAGCAATAGCTAATAAACCATATGGTTAGCCTACTCTCCAGCAAACAACATACTTCAGGCAAACAGTCCACACTCGAATCAAATCTACAGTACGTAATAGACTGCTCTTCACTTTCCGTTAGTTTTGCTACCAGCCTTTCTTGCCTCCAGTTGCTAGACATGTGGGTACAGTGTTAGTCATTACTGTCGCCAGCTACCCTAGAGCAACCACACGCACACACACACACACGCACACACACACACACACACACACACATATATATACACTCCTGGAAATGGAAAAAAGAACACATTGACACCGGTGTGTCAGACCCACCATACTTGCTCCGGACACTGCGAGAGGGCTGTACAAGCAATGATCACACGCACGGCACAGCGGACACACCAGGAACCGCGGTGTTGGCCGTCGAATGGCGCTAGCTGCGCAGCATTTGTGCACCGCCGCCGTCAGTGTCAGCCAGTTTGCCGTGGTATACGGAGCTCCATCGCAGTCTTTAACACTGGTAGCATGCCGCGACAGCGTGGACGTGAACCGTATGTGCAGTTGACGGACTTTGAGCGAGGGCGTATAGTGGGCATGCGGGAGGCCGGGAGGACGTACCGCCGAATTGCTCAACACATGGAGCGTGTGGTCTCCACAGTACATCGATGTTGTCGCCAGTGGTCGGCGGAAGGTGCACGTGCCCGTCGACCTGGGACCGGACCGCAGCGACGCACGGATGCACGCCAAGACCGTAGGATCCTACGCAGTGCCGTAGGGGACCGCACCGCCACTTCCCAGCAAATTAGGGACACTGTTGCTCCTGGGGTATCGGCGAGGACCATTCGCAACCGTCTCCATGAAGCTGGGCATGTATCCCGTGCCACCCAACGTGCTCTAGAAGGTGTAAGTCAACTACCCTGGCCAGCAATATCTCCGGATCTGTCCCCCATTGAGCATGTTTGGGACTGGATGAAGCGTCGTCTCACGCGGTCTGCACGTCCAGCACGAACGCTGGTCCAACTGAGGCGCCAGGTGGAAATGGCATGGCAAGCCGTTCCACAGGACTACATCCAGCATCTGTACGATCGTCTCCATGGGAGAATAGCAGCCTGCATTGCTGCGAAAGGTGGATATACACTGTACTAGTGCCGACATTGTGCATGCTCTGTTGCCTGTGTCTATGTGCCTGTGGTTCTGTCAGTGTGATCATGTGATGTATCTGACCCCAGGAATGTGTCAATAAAGTTTCCCCTTCCTGGGACAATGAATTCACGGTGTTCTTATTTCAATTTCCAGGAGTATATATATATATATATATATATATATATATATATATATATATATATATATATACTGAGCGGTACAAGAAGTAATTAGCCATTCTGATACAGGTGACATTTGGTAATACTCACTCAACTCCTAGGTCGTAGAATGGAAAGTCCAGAATTGCTGCTGGAATAGCTGGAAAATGAAAAAAATTGTGTGTTAAGACAGCTTCGACTAGTCAAGACGTCAGCTACTGACCTGGACAAGGGACAATTTTAAGACAGTCATTGACAGCGCGAAAAGGACGACGTCAGTTGTAATTGTTTTGAGCGGGAAAATGCAATAGTTAACGCAGATGGACATTCAGAAAAGCATCTGCAAAAATTTATGTTTCTTCCTGTAAGGAAGTTTGTCACTATAGTAAGAATTTAGGCTATACACTCGGAGTAAACAGTAGAAATAAGCAGCAATATCACTTTACCTTACATCCACACAAATGAATGCACTTTCACCTACACTAGGCTTTAAATTTCTTGTCTGGGATACATTTTCTCAGAATTTATCTAACTACTAGTCAGTTAAAAGTATCCGGACTCCTATCAGTGGACATTAATAAGTGATGTGTGCAGCTTTGCCTATGTGATAGCTTGAGCTGTCCTGGGGATACTTTTGATGGGGGATGTCCGTTGAGGAATGGTACAGACATTCTTCCTCAAGAGCCGAAAACAGAGAAGGTTACGATTCTCTGACGGTAACTTTTCGTCATAAACGTCGATATTCAGGAGGGAATATAAGGAAGGATGCCTTCATAGAATGATCTTAAGTAATAAATGCATACTTTTTATTTCAAAAAGCAAGCATCTTCTTTCACCGTATCAAGTGAAATTTTAATTCGTATACAGCAATAAGACACGAAGGATTGTTTACTAGAAGGAACTATATTCCATTGTATAAGAACGTAGGCTCCGGCCGCCGGTGTCATTGTGATTAAAATTCTTCTGGGTATTATGCCGCGTCATTGCTAAAAAACTAAAAACAATAATAAACTAAAACCGACGTTTCGGCCGAATTGCAACGGCCTTCCTCAGGGCACGACTGGTTTTGCATGGGGATAGGTGCTTCTATTTATTACAGACTATCGATGTCTGATGTCACTGTTGTAAAACTTTTAATTGGCCCTCTAATATGATTGGCTAGTCATGACGTAAGGGAAGATGGAAGGAAAGAGGCTATTCGTGGATGTCCATGTCGTCAACGACAGCGTTCGCCTTCTGGTCGGCAAGTTTTCCTCCTGGTGTGCGCTGAAGTGCATTAGTCTTTAATGAATCCAGTGATCAGAATGGATTTTGTTATATAACGCCCTGGCCTCTAGATTTAATTTAACAAAAGAGCGCCGGCCGAAGTGTCCGTGCGGTTAAAGGCGCTGCAGTCTGGAACCGCAAGACCGCTACGGTCGCAGGTTCGAATCCTGCCTCGGGCATGGATGTTTATGATGTCCTTAGGTTAGTTAGGTTTAACTAGTTCTAAGCTCTTGGGGACTAATGACCTCAGCAGTTGAGTCCCATAGTGCTCAGAGCCATTTGAACCATTTTTTGAACAAAAGAGCAGCGCAACGACAACGCGAAATCCGTGACGACGTACGAAAGCCAAATGCTATTTTTACTAACCTATTTGTTCTTCTTACGCACACCATGACAGGTTCTTTACAATTTCATACGTTTCATCTACGGTTGTTTGCGGGTTGTACACTGTTCAGCCAGAACATATCGACCACTTACTTAATGTCCACCTTTGGCACGGATAACAGCGGCGACGCGTCGTGGCATGGAAGCAATGAGGCCTTAATAGGTTGCTGGAAGGATTTGGCGCCACATCTGGACTCACAAGTCACCTAATTACCGTAAAATCCGGTGAGGGGGGCGATGAACCCTGACGCCACTTTCAGTCACATCGCAGATGTGTTCGATCAGGTTCAAATGTTCAAATGGCTCTGAGAATTATGGGACTTAACATCTGAGGTCATCAGTCCGCTAGAACGTAGAGCTACTTAGACCTAACTAACCTAAGGACATCACGCTCATCCATGCCCGAGGCAAGATTCGAACCTGCGACCGTAGCGGTCGCGCGGTTCCAGACTGAAGCGCCTAGAGCCGCCCGGCGAGTTGAAGTGCCAGCACATCAACTGGAACTCGCCACTTTGTTCCTCGAACCACTTCATTACACTTCTGGCCTTGCGACGTAACGCATTATCTTGCTGAAAAATGCCACTGCCGTCGGGAAACGTGATCGTCATGAAGGGGTGTACGTAGTCTGTAACCAGCGTACGATAATGACTGGCCCTCATGGTGCCTTGGACGACGTCCACTGGACCCAGGGATTCCCAAGTGAATGTTCACTAGAACATAATGGAGCAGCCGCTAGCTTGTCTCTGTCCGGCATTACAGGTGTCAAAGAGCTGTTGCCCTGGAAGACGACGGATTTGCGTCCTCCCATCGGCGTGACGAAGAAGGTATCGGGATTCGTCAGGCCGTGCAACGCTCTGCCACTACGTCAGCGTCCAGTGCCGATGGTCAAGTGCTCGTTTCGGTCGTAGTTGGCGACGTTTTGGTGTCAACATTGGCACGTGCATGGGTCGACGGGTGCACAGGCCCATCGCTAGGAGAGTTTGGTGCACTGTGTGTTCACACACACACTTGTACTCTGTCCAGCATTAAAGTCTGATATTAGTTCCGCCACAGTTCGCCGTCTGTCCTGTTTTGTCACTCTGCCCGGCCTACGACGACCGCCGGCCGGAGTGGCCGAGCGGTTCTAGGCGCTACAGTCTGGAACCGCGCGACCGCTACGGTCACAGGTTCGAATCCTGCCTCGGGCATGGATGTGTGTGTGATGTCCTTAGGTTAGTCAGGTTTAAGTAGTTCTAAGTTCTAGGGGACTGATGACCTCAGAAGTTAAGTCCCATAGTGCTCAGAGCCATTTGAACCATTTTTGAACCTACGACGACCGACACCTGTTTTCAGGGGAGGCCGCCCACCTACACGGCATCTTGATGTGGTTTAACCACATGTTGAAGTCGCCTTCCCCGTTCTACACGCGGACAGCGCTCTCACTGGTACTACGGTACACGCACCATGGGTGTGACTGACTAGCAGTCATTCCTTGCCAGGTGACGCCGCTATCGCCTGGACGGGTCTATACCGATAGTAGGTCGGTGCTTACAATGTTCTGGCTGATCAGTGTATACGAGGTGTGGCTAGAAAAAAACCGGACTAGTACTGGTGAAACAATGAAATGAATGCAATAAGGCTGAAAGCCGCGTGGCCTGTCACGTGACTCTCGCTCCGCCTACTGCTCGAGTTTCATCTGCCTCCTGCACTCAGTCTGCCCGTGGCGTCTGTTTTAAGTAGTTGACGTTTTGTCTGTGCGTCGGAAAATGTTGAGTGTACAGAAAGAACTGCGTGTTAACATCAAATTATGTTTGAAACTAGGAAAATCTGCAAGTGAAACGTTTGTAATGTTACAACAAGTGTACGGCGATGATTGTTTATCGCGAACACAAGTGTTTGAGTGGTTTAAACGATTTAAAGATGGCCGCGAAGACACCAGTGATGACACTCGCACTGGCAGACCATTTTCAGCAAAAACTGATGCAAACATTGAAAAAATCGGTAAACTTGTTCGACAAGATCGCCGTTTAACAATCAGAGCAGTGTCTGAGTTAACACGAGTTGACAAGGAAAGTGTTAGGCAGATTCTTCATGAAAGTTTCAACATGAACAAAGTGTGTTCAAAAATGGTTCCAAAGTGTCTCACAATTGAACAGAAGGAACGCCGAAGAATGATTTGTTCTGACATCCTGGAAAACATTGAAAGTGATCCCACCTTTTTACAAAATGTTATTACTTGCGATGAATCGTGGTTTTTTACTTACGATCCTGAAACTAAACGCCAATCGATGCATTGGAAAACTCCTGGTTCTCCACGACAAAAAAAAGCACGAATGTCAAAATCGAAATTCAAGGCAATGATGATTGTTTATTGTGCACATTGATTGGGTACCAGAGGGACAAACAGTGAATCAGCATTACTACATTAGCGTCCTGGCTACCCTACGTGAGCGAGTACGGAGAAAACGGAACGATTTGTGGAGAAAAAAGTCATGGATCCTTCACCAAGACAATGCCCCAGCTCACAGTGCGTTGTCAGTGAAGACGTTTTTGGCAAAACACAACATTCCCATCTTAGATCATCCACCCTACTCACCTGATTTGGCCCCCTGTGACTTTTTTCTTTTCCCTAAAGTCAAGTCAGCTTTGAAAGGAACTAGATTTGAGACTGTTGAAGCAGTAAAAGAAAAAGCGACGGAAGTAATGTATGGACTTACCGAAAATGATCTGCAGCATTGCTATGAACAGTGGAAAATTCGTATGGAGCGGTGTAGAGACCGAGGAGGAGAGTACATTGACGGAGATAACATGAAATTGTAAATAATTGTAAATAAATGTTTTTTCCAGCATCAGTCCGGTTTTTTTCTAGCCGCACCTCGTATCATTAATACAGGGAATACCCAACATTAGTTTATTACAGTAAATCTCAGTATTGCTTACAAACGGGATTTGATTAGTCTACCACAATTTAACATTATATCTGCTTGAACGTTTACTTAAGCAGTCAAGTCTCTCAATAAGGAATTGAGTGGGAAAGGGGGAGAATGACGGAGCCTGACCGCTACTACGAGAAATTCACGTTAGTGATTACGAAGAAATAGTGAGGATTAACATGCAGACGCCGCTGAAGATACCTAAACCGGGAAACAAACCGCTACAGGTAAGTAAGAACAGCAAAGTAGGATCCGTTCTTCATGCTAGGTAACTCACTGGAGCACTCATCACACGATCTGTAACTTAATACAGCGTCACGTATAATATTATTCTTTTACGCAATACTACAATCAGCCGTTCGCCAAATACTTTTACAATCAGTAACAAAGCAACAAGAACTTGTCTTGCCATAAATTAACGGTGAAACGCCCCTTAGAAAAATTAATGAATGACTGTGCTGATATGATATCATATGATATCTGATCAACACTAAACTGACACACAATATTTTTAGCGCAACGCAATCTGACTTTGAACAATCCCTACAAAAGAATGGCCCCGACTAATATCAACCTATACCTTTCACGAATCACTTACCTCACAGAAATCTTCGTTACTCGAACTACTGCAATACAGCGAGCGCCAATACTGCCAGCTAAATAAAAGATTCAAACTACTGAAGGCACTAACTACTAATAGACATAGTTAGCAAATGAAAGCTTTTGATGGAGAATAAACAATGTATTTACCGTAATAGCGTTCAAAAGTCAGAATATATATATCAGTTCATGACATCCAGTCTTACAAATTTACTCTCTCTGATGGACACACGTTCAGATCATCCGCTCTAAAAACTCCGCCATCTCACTCCCCACATCCACCACTTCTGGCGGCTCACCTCCAACTGCGCAACGCTACGCGCTGTTCACATCCAACTGCCCAGCACTAGAATACCGAATATTACAACAATGCCAACCAGCCACAGACTGCACACAGCACAGCCAGTGATTGTCATACAGAGCGCTACGTGGCGTTACCAATATAAAAACCTAAACAGCCTACTTACAACGGTTACAAAAATACTCACTGGTGTCTGCACATGCATTGAAACGAAGAAGCCATGCTCTCAAGCTAAACTAGCTCTCTTTGCGTCGCCAAACACGCAGGAGAGCCAAGGTTTCAAAGGTTGGTACTGCTACTTGTGACAATAAGTAAAGGGGCTTATTCGGCCACGACAAGGCTTTTCAAATGAACGATTCATGCTTTTAAGCTAAACGAGTTTTCTTTGCGACACCAAACATACAGGAGGAGCAAGGTTTCAAAGGCTAGTACGAATACTTGTGAGAATAAGTAAAGGGGCTTCTTTGGTCCAGACAAGGTATTCAAACGAACGAGTCACGCTTTCAAGCTAGACAGTCTAGGCAGGAAAAAGGACTCCATTATGGCTACTTGACAGGAGAGATTGCAGTTTTTAAGAAAATAAAACAGAGATACCTTGCCCTCGTCCTCAGTAACAGTATGTTTTTAAGTGTAGAAAATTAAAAACCAACTGGGCATGACATTGACCGACCAAAAATGGGGGATTAAATATTATAAAAAATATGAAACGAGAGCAAAAAACGAGCGTCTTTCAACATTTCAGAACAGCAGTTTCGACTTATAATTCATCATCAGCGACCTCAAAATACTTTGTACCCGTAGGTCTACTTGAATCCGCAAAATTTCTAATTTTTGATCCGCTAAATTGGATCCACCGTTTTCAATTTTGTAGTTCTGACATCCGGTTCTTAGTCAGCGACCCAAAGAATCTATGAAGAACACTGTTGCAGGATTTCATATTCATTTTTCTGTTATGTCCAGGTTTTACTTAATTGGCATGATAAAGAGTTCTTGTGTTTATTACTTACTGATAGCGTTGGACTGGAATGTGTGGTACGCGTTGACAGTTGTAGGATCGCTGGCCCAGTCCGCACTGAAAAACGTAATTACCATTCATTAGGCAACGTTTTCTCCTGTGCACACGTCATAAAATATTGCCTGATATTGTAATTGAAAAAGCAGAGACAAAGTAGATGAAAGCATTCTGGGAGTGCTTTGAGTGGTAATCACAAAACTGGGTTAAAGAGGTGAACAAAATTAATTTAACTGCCAATTTTATCTCTCTTTACGTTCGTAAATTGCATTAACTCTGAATTCACAACTGATAATAACCTGTATTCGTTCAAAACCAGGACTAAGTTTGATCCCTAGTAGGAATTCATACCAGTTGTATCAAAAACTTAAATACATTTAGAAACTGAAGATATTGGAAATTAACCCAAATTTTAAATTATAAGAGAAGTAAAATTGTTTAGCCGTTAACGAAACTCAGTTAATTTCTAGCATCATACGTTCCATGGAAAAAGATCTACACTCATGCTCATAAATTAAGGATAATGCTGATAGATGATGAAACAAAGCTGTGGTGGGCGGTTTGCGGGTTTGAATCACCTCGGGATATGACCATGCGGTGCATTTGACATGCCACATACGCGGTGGTCTAGCGGTTCTAGGCGCTCAGTCCGGAACCGCGGGTCTGCTACGGTCGCAGGTTCGAATCCTGCCTAGGGCATGGATGTGTGTGATGTCCTTAGTTTGGTTAGGTTTAAGTAGTTCTAAGTTCTAGGGGACTGATGACCACAGATGTTAAGTCCCATAGTGCTCAGAGCCATTTGAACCATTTGAACTTCAGGAGCTCCGACAGGCATTGGGGCAAGAATGGGAGGCTATACCCCAGCAGCTGTTCGAGCACCTGATCCAGAGTGTGCCAACCCGTTGTGCGGCCTGTGTACGTGTGTATGGTGATCATATCCCATATTGATGTCGGGGTACATGCGCCGGAAACAGTGGCGTTTTGTAGCACATGTGTTTCGGCACGGTTTTCTTAACTTACCTCCAATACCCTTGGACTTACAGAGCTGTGTCGTGTGTGTTCCCTATGTGCCTATTCTATTAGCGCCTGTTTTGTGTAGCGCCATGTTGTGTGGCACCACATTCTGCAATTATCCTTAGTTTATGAGCATGAGTGTATTATGTTTCAAGGTTCCAAATGGTGCAGGACCGTCGAAGTATACTTTACATAATTAGCGTTAAAAATACACAGATTTTACCAACCATAGCAATGAGTGACTGAAGAACTAACGATGTATTCCAAACAGCATAAATATTTTATACAGCACTTACATGCACTGATGAACCAAAACATTATGACCACCTGTTTAATAGCTAGTCTGTCCGTCTTTGAAACGAAATACATCACCGATTCTGCGTATCAGGTATCCGACAGTTTCTTGGTGGGTTTGTTGAGGTATGTAGCATGAGATGTCTACGCAAAGGTCATGTGATTCGCATAAAAAAGGCCGCTGTCTGGCGTACTCGCTGATGGCGCCCGATAGCGACCCGTATGGGTTTCATAGGATTTACACGGTCGCCGAGACATCAACGTCAGTTCACTAAAATGCTCCTTAAACCACTATATCACAGTTCTGTCTCCGACTGCTGAAAGATGACATCACCATCGGGGAAGACACCAAGCATGGAGGGATTCAGGTTGTCCGCAGCTGTCAGCGTGTCTTTGATTACTACCACAGGTCCCACGCATGAGCAGAAGAATGTCTCCCATAGCATAATACTGCCTCCAGCAGCCTACGTCCGTGGGGCGCTGCACGTTTTGAGCCGCCATTCACCTCGATCACAGTACTTGTGGAGACGACCTGCGACCTAGTGTAGCGAAAGTGTGAAGTGCCGACACGTTTCCATTGATAGACAGTCGAATTCCAATGGTCCCGCCGCCACTACAATCGTAACTGACGATATCGTTGGGCCAACATATGAACACACAGGGATGGTCTGCTGCGGAGATCCATGTTCAACACCGTGTGATGAACGGTGTGCTGCGAAACACTTGTGCGCGCACCAGCATTGTGCTCTTTCGGCCGAGATGCTAAGATCACCCACCATCTGTGCTACTTAACAGAGCAGTTAAGCCTGCGAACCCCACTTTCTATGAAGAGGCGTGGACTTTCCACCATTTAGCGCATAGTCGTAGTTTCGCTGTCCTTCTACCTCTTTCCGTAGATGCTCATGACAGCAGCAAGTCATACGAGGGCATTATACGCGCCAGTTGCTGAAGCCCTTGCAGCGCACCAGTTACAGTACAGGTGGTTTCTCAGGGATGAGACGGCGGCTGGTGGGTCCTGAATGGACCATTAAGGTCATAATGCGCTCTTTGCTTGCTTACCTATACAGCGTGGACCTTGTAAATCGAAATATGATTTTTTTGTTACCTCCACTAGGTATGTTCATCGTAGGTATGTGTTATTATTGTAAAAAATAATTTGATCCCATCACATGAAAATTTATCTTACCTGACGTTATTGTTTGTGGTTCGTAAAGTCGACAGCATGGAGTAGACTTGCAACCGCAGGATTCCCAGCATATTCTCCAGATGTTCCCCCACCTGGATCTCCAGCTGTGGGAAGCAAATATTACGAAAGTATCCATTATAAAGACAACTATTGAAAGTCATACATTAAAAATCCTATCACAAATCACTTAATTAACAAACTGAATTCATACAATTCAGGAATGAGGATATAGTGGATTGTCGCAGAGGGTTTTAGTAAACAGAAACTCAAAGATATTTGCTTACATCACTTGCGCGATTGGAAAACACATCAATTTATTCATGAGTTTTAACCTGGCTCAATAGATAACACACTGCAAAAATTTGGCGCATATGTTTAAATAATGTGTTCCATAAGATCACCAGGTTTCTTTAGAGCACACAGTCAAAAAATCAGTACATAACTTGCTTACGTGCTGGCAGGATGATTGAGACGAACTAACTTCGCCTGCTTTCCCAGTACAAATAAGCAGTAGCTACGCCAAGAAAGTGGGACTCTTCATGAACACCCAACGTTAGAGATGTTCTGTGCTGATGAAACAACGACACACTAGTGGTCAAACAGGGAAGACGGGCAGGGACCAGCGTAACATGAAACAATGAAAGGTGACAAATCTCAGTGAAAATCCTCATACACACCAAAAATGTGGCATTTATGTAGGGAAGATATACTGTCTCCCTCAACAGGGAAGTTGTTCGAAGACAACAGTTTGTTGACCGCCTTGTAACATGAGATAATCCCTAAACAGTCCGCCCCGGTAGCTGAGTGGTCAGCGTGACAGAATGTCATGCCAGGGAACCCGGGTTCGATTCCCGGCTGGGTCGGAGATTTTCTCCGCTAAGAGACTGGGTGTTGTGTTGGTGTCCTAATCATCATCATCTCATCCTCATCGACACGCAAGTCACCGAAGTGGCGTCAACTCAAATGACTTGCGCCAGGTGAACGGTCTACCCGACGGGAGGTCCTAGCCATACGACATTGCATCCCTAAACAGGAAACCTGTCTCTTGCTTTCCAAATCGTTAGTGAAACTTACAGCTGTTGACAGATTATAGACTGAAAATAATGTTAGTGTCTCGATGTTTGTTAGAAACTGAACGACCCGTAATGAACAAAGGCATACTCTCCTCCGTAGCAGATATCTCATGCCTTTGAGGTGGCACTCATATGGGAGGTACATGGTTCGAATCCTGATGAGAAATTATCGTCATCAGTATTTGGCTGACAAGGTCGTGGAGATATGGTGGTGTGAAGTTTGGGCCAGCGATCTGGCTAAATTCCAGATCTCTCCACAGCGTCTCGTGCACTGAGTGTTAGTGATGCGTCGTTTGTCGAATTCGGTCGACAGTCTTCAGTTATATACCGAAGGGATTGAGTGTGTACTGTTAGAGAGAAAGAGAGAGAGAGAGAGTGAAAGAGAAAGAGAGAGAGAGAGAGAGAGAGAGAAAGAGAGAGAACGTTTACATCGACATGGACGCTCTGCAAATCACATTTAAGTGCCTGGCAGAGGGTTCATCTAAGCACTTTCACAATAATTCTCTATACTCCACTCTCGAACAGCGCGCGGAAAAAATGAACGCCTATATCTCTCCGTGTGAGCTATACGACAGTTGTGGGCACTTCTATTTGAGGTTTGAATACTTTTTCTCGAACCCCAACGTGCTATGGCACGAAAAATATATATATTTGTTAAACTTAGCTTAATTAAGTGGCCCAGAGATGTGGGTGGTCTCAGTTAGGAAACTGCTGCGGAAGCAAAGGGAACTTCACAGCAAACATAAACATAGCCAAAGCCTTGCAGACAAACAAAAATTACGCGAAGCGAAATGTAGTGTGAGGAGGGCTATGCGAGAAGCGTTCAATGAATTCTAAAGTAAAGTTCTATGTACTGACTTGGCAGAAGTCCTAAGAAATATTGGTCTTATGTCAAAGCGGTAGGTGGATCAAAACAACATGTCCAGACACTCTGTGGCCAAAATGGTACTGAAACAGAGGATGACAGACTAAAGGCCGAAATACTGATTGTCTTTTTCCAAAGCTGTTTCACAGAGGAAGACTGCACTGTAGTTCCTTCTCTAGATTGTCGCACAGATGACAAAATGGTAGATATCAAAATAGACGACAGAGGGATAGAGAAACAATTAAAATCGCTCAAAAGAGGAAAGGCCCCTGGACCTGATGGGATACCAGTTCGATCTTACACCGAGTACGCGAAGGAACTTGCCCCCCTTCTTGCAGCGGTGTACCGTAGGTCTCTAGAAGAGCGTAGCGTTCCAAAGGATTGGAAAAGGGCACAGGTCATCCCCGTTTTCAAGAAGGGACGTCGAACAGATGTGCAGAACTATAGACCTATATCTCTAACGTCGATCAGTTGTGGAATTTTGGAACACGTATTATGTTCGAGTATAATGACTTTTCTGGAGACTAGAAATCTACTCTGTAGGAATCAGCATCGGTTTCGAAAAAGACGGTCGTGTGAAACCCAGCTCGTGCTATTCGTCCACGAGACTCAGAGGGCCATAGACACGGGTTCCCAGGTAGATGCCGTGTTTCTTGACTTCCGCAAGGCGTTCGATACAGTTCCCCACAGTCGTTTAATGAACAAAGTAAGAGCATATGGATTATCAGACCAATTGTGTGATTGAAGAGTTGCTAGATGACAGAACGCAGCATGTCATTCTCAATGGAGAGAAGTCTTCCGAAGTAAGAGTGATTTCAGGTGTGCCGCAGGGGAGTGTCATAGGACCATTGCTATTCAAAGTATACATAATTGACCTTGTGGATGACATCGGTTGTTCACTGAGGCTTTTTGCAGATGATGCTGTGGTATATCGAGAGGTTGTAACAATGGAAAATTGTACTGAAATGCAGGAGGATATGCAGCGAATTGACGCATGGAGCAGGGAATGGCAATTGAATCTCAATGTAGACAAGTGTAATGTGCTGCGAATACATAGAAAGATAGTTCCCTTATCATTTAGCTACAAAATAGCAGGTCAGCAACTGGAAGCAGTTAATTCCATAAATTATCTGGTAGTATGCATTAGGAGTGATTTAAAATGGAATGATCATATAAAGCTAATATCTCGGCAATGCTTTGGCCGATTAATATGAACAAATTTTACAATTTTTAAGACGACAATAACTTTTAAACTAGTATATATTTTCGTGGTGCGTCTAGATAATTTAGTTTCACATATTTTTCTGTCCATGAGTGCCAGCTTGCATCTCCGTGTCACTCTTAGTTTTAGTTTTATCAATTTTTCTTTCTTTCTTTTACTGATGCCTTTATGCCAAGGTCGCAGGGTTGGCATGGTTAGGAACGGATTTGGCAAATTTAATGTTAAGGGGTGGCCAGATGCCTTCCTGTCGCCACCCTGTAACCCCTGGGAAGGAATTTGTGTACCTCAGCTGTCTGTGTCATTGAACAGTGTGAACGTTTTGAGATGTCTGTGAGTGGTGTAACTGAAGTGGAACGTGGGGCTCATCTTGGTATTCACCTAGTGGGATGTGGAAAACGGCCTAAAAACCTCATCCAGGCTGGCCACTACAATGGCTCTCGTCGTTAATCCGCCGGGAGGATTCGATCCGGGGCCGGCGCGGCTGCCCGAGTCCAGAAGCAGCACATTAGCACTCTCGGCTACACTGGCGAGTCAATTTTTTTTAGCAATTTTTCTCTCGAATATATATTCCTCCAAGCGCGAAAACACGGCCATACGCTCCCCTGACAAGCGCTCGGGTTTTTCCAAGGCCGAGTAGGCGCTAGCCGCTCGCCACGGCCCCGTAGCAACCGCCAGCCACGTGCTATGCGGCGGGAAACTGCCGCTCTAATCCCACCCCACAGCTTGTACGCTCACACCGCTGATTACCCTTACTTTATTATGATGATGATTACTCGCTGTGAACATCAAAATAATTTAGCATTCGGAGGAGAAAGAAACGCCTGTGTCATGTCTGTAACACTTTCTCCGCTGTTTCTGGATAATACAAAAGTTGCTGCTCTTCTTTGGACTTGGTCGATGTACTCAGTTAATCCCATCCGGTAAGTATCTCGCACCGCGCTGCAGTAATCCCAAAGACGAAGGAAAAACGTACTGCAGGTGATCTCTCTAGTAACTCTGTTGTATCTTCTAAGAATTCTGCTAATAAATCACAACCTTTTCATCGCCTTCCCCACATTTTCTATGTGTTCTCTCTACACTCACGCTCATGAATTAGGGATAATGCTGATACATGGTGAAACAACGCTCTGGTGGGCGGTTTGTGGGCTTAAATCACCTCGGGGTATGACCATGCGGTGCATTTGACCTGTGATCGTCGCACGGTGGCGCTGGCAGCAGTGCACATACGTAGAGGTGTGTTGGTGCATGTCAGAGTACGGTGCAGCGAGTAAGTGTGCAGACTTTTTCAGACGTGCTAATGGTGACTGTGTATTGAAAATGGCTCGAAGAACACGTATTCATCACGTTATGAGGGGTAGAATACTACGACGACTGGAGACTGGTCAAACGCAGCAGGTCATAGCACGGGCCCTCCGTGTGCCACAAAGTGTGATCTGAAGATTATGGCAACGATTCCAGCGGACAGGAAACGTGTCCAGGCGCTACAGTACGGGACGACCACAGCGTACAACACCAAAAGAAGACCGATATCACACCATCAGTGCCCGCAGACGGCCACGGAGTATTGCAGGTAGCCTTGCTCGGGACCTTACTGCCACCACTGGAACATTTGTCTAAAGACACGCAGTCTACTGACGACTGAAGAGACATGGTTTATTCGCCCGGGGACCAGCAACGTGCATTCCACTGACCCCAGGTCACAGAAGAGGCTGTAAAGCCTGGTGTCGAGAACATAGTACATGGTCAATGGAACAGTGGATTCGGCTATTCATCTGGCGTGAACCAGGAACCAGATACCAACCCCTTAATGTCCTTGAAAGGGACCTGTGTGGAGGTTGTGGTTTGATGGTGTGGGATGAGATTACGATTGGTGCACGTACACCCCTGCATGTCTTTGACAGAGGAACTGTAACAGGTCAGGTGTATCGGGACGTCATTTTGCACCAGTATGTCCGTCTTTTCAGGGGCGCAGTGGGTCGCACCTTCCTCCTGATGGATGATGACGCACGGGTCCAACGACCTGCCATCGTGGGGGAGTACCTTGAAACAGAAGATATCAGGCGAATGGAGTGGCCTGCCTGTTCTCCAGACCCAAACCCTATCGAGCACGTCTGGGATGCTCTCGGTCGACGTATCGTTGCACGTCTTCAAACCCCTACGATACTTCAGGGGCTCCGACAGGCACTGGTGCAAGAATGGGAGGCTATACCCCAGCAGCTGCTCGACCACTCGAAACAGTGTGTACCAACCCGTTGTGTGGCCTGTGTACGTGTGCATGGTGATCATATCCCATATTGATGTCGGGGTACAAGCTCAAGAAACAGTGGCGTTTTATAGCACATGTGTTTCGGGACGGTTTTCTCAACTTATCACCAATACCGTGGTCTTACACATCTGTGTCGTGTATGTTCCCTTCGTGCCTATGCTATTAGTACCAGTTTTGTGTAATGCCACGTTGTGTGGCACCACATTCTGCAATTATCCTTAATTTATGAGCATGAGTGTAATTTAAGTTGTTTATGTGGTGTCACCGCCAGACACCACACTTGCTAGGTGGTAGATTAAATCGGCCGCGGTCCATTTAGTACATGTTGGACCCGCGTGTCGCCACTGTGTAATCGCAGACCTAGCGCCACCACAAGGCAGGTCTCGTGATACGAACAAGCACTCGCCCCAGTTGGACGGACGACCTAGCTAGCGACTAGATGTACGAAGCCTTTCTCTCTCATTAGCCGAGAGACAGAATAGCCTTCAGCTAAGTTAATGGCTACGAACTAGCAAGGCGCCATTAGCCTTACAGTGATTGTAATTAAAGTCTCCTGTGTATAGTCAAGAGCGATGTACCACAATGATTGATTAAAGATAAGTATTAATCCAGCTACGTACTTTTCTTCATAGCATTAATTACGTAGCCTGTTCCAGTACTTCACGCCCGTCTGCGTTAGTCTAGCGTGCATTTCCAGCCATCTCGACCTACAAGGTGTTGGCCCAGCTGCCGACACATCACATGGCGACGACTCTACAAAGGATCTTGTGTTTTACTTTGTCCTAATTTATTTGTGTCATGGCTTCGCCACATTCTCCAGATGTACTGTCCGAATTTTATCGCTTGCATAATCAGCAGACGCAGGCGTTATTGGATGCCCTTGGACAGCTCGTCCAGGGTCAACGTGCCATTCAAACCGATGCGGCCGCCGCCGCTTCATCGCTACCGCAGCCACAACCTGCCGTTGCACCACCATTTCGAAGTTTTGATGAAACCCACGAGACTTGGCAGGAATGGTCCCGCCAGTTTGCCTTCCACCTCGCCGCCTACAGTATTCAAGGTAATGAGCGGCAGCCGTTTTTGCTTTCTTGTGTCGGTGTGTCCACCTACCGTGTGATAGTGAAATTGTGTCCCCGACGCGACGTAGCAACTCTGTCCTACGAGGAAATTTTGTCTGCTTTAGATGCCTATTTCAAAGAAACAGTTAATGTGGTTGCAAAACGGTATACGTTCTTTCGTACAAAACGTACGGCCGGTCAAACTAATAGGGAGTGGGTAGCAACATTGCAAGGACTTACTAGGGAGTGTTCTTTTGACTGTGACTGTGGTCTTTCTTATTCAGATACAATGGTATGTGATGCAATTGCACAGAACGTTTCTGATGTTCGCATACGGGAGCAAATTTTGAAACTAGTTAATCCCTCCCTTCAACAAGTGATAGACATATTAGATAGACAAGACACACTTGACTGTGCTCAGGAATCTTTTGAAACTTCGCCAGCAGTGTGTCGCATTAACCGGCCCGCCGGGCGAGCTGCGCGGCCCGGTCAACTGCCCTCGCGCAAACAAACGCAGCTGCCGCCGCGTTATAAACCAGGTGTGCCGCGCCAGCCCACAAATGCAGTGAAATCGTGCCCGCGGTGTGCTACTAGACATTCGCGTGAACATTGCCCGTCACGCCAAGCTATTTGCTTTTTCTGCAATAGGAAAGGACATGTTCAAAGTGTTTGCCAGAAAAAGCTCCGATCAGACAATCACAATCATTCCAGGCCCTTTGCTTCGCGCCGGAATCGAACCAAGGACACTCAGGATCGTGGACCTTCGCCCATGGACATTCATGTAGTTAATTCCGATTCGTCCAGTGCCACTTTCTCTAACAGTGACTGTGTTCGTCCCACAAACACTGTGCGTCGACGTCGCCGGAAATCACGTCAAT
The DNA here is from genome assembly GCF_021461385.2 of Schistocerca piceifrons. Classification (NCBI taxonomy): domain Eukaryota; kingdom Metazoa; phylum Arthropoda; class Insecta; order Orthoptera; family Acrididae; genus Schistocerca; species Schistocerca piceifrons. The sequence continues at coordinate 44,122,261 of NC_060146.1, forward strand.
TAGCAAGTGATTCTGTACCAGTGTCTATTCCTATTGCACAAAACAGTCGCTCTTGTCGTCAGCAGGACAATAAACTTTTTGTGGACTTAGACTTTGAGGGCAAAGTGATACCATTCCAGCTCGATACCGGAGCTGCAGTTTCATTGCTCAATCACGACACGTACAAACAACTGGGCGCACCTCCGTTGCGTGCCGCAAATGTTCAGTTAAAAAGTTATTCCGGACAGACAATACCTGTGTTAGGACAGTGCACTCTTCTTGCAACATATAAGGGACAATCAAAAATTGTGTCATTTTACGTTCTTCGTTCTTCTACTGCAGTGAATTTGTTTGGCTTAGATTTATTTCAGTTGTTTAACATGTCTATTGTAAATCAGATCCTATCAGTCAATCAGACTGTGCCTTCAGACAGTGTTTCTCGCTTATGTGACGAATTTGCAGACATTTTTGCACCGGGCTTAGGTTGCGCTAAAAACTATGAAGCACATTTGGAACTGAAGGTCAACGCGCAACCGAAATTTTTCAGAGCGCGCAATGTTCCCCACGCATTGCGTGATGAGGTCGCAAGAACGTTACACGATCTCGAATCACAGGGTGTAATTGAACGTGTGCAAGCTTCTCTCTGGGCCTCACCCTTAGTAATTTTGCCAAAACCTTCCGGCAAATTGAGACTTTGCGTGGATTTCAAGGCCACAGTGAATCCACAACTAGTGACTGCTACTTTTCCTTTGCCCCGCCCGGAAGATGTTTTTGCTAAACTGTGCCCGGGAAAATATTTTTCGAAGTTGGATCTAGCCGATGCGTACTTGCAAATACCTGTGGACGACGAATCCCAGAGCGTATTGGTGGTTAACACGCATCTTGGATTGTACAGGTTCAAAAGACTGCTGTTCGGGTGTGCATCCGCCCCTGCATTGTTTCAGCAGTATTTACAAACTACTTGTGCGTCGGTCCCTACTGCAGCAAACTATCTGGACGATATAGTGATCTCCAGACAGACAGAAGGAGATCATCTTGCGAACCTACGAACGTTATTTCAGGTCTTGCGACACAATGGTCTTCGCTTGAGGAAGGACAAATGTGTGTTTTTTGCTCGTGACTTACCATACCTGGGCCATGTCATCAATGCCCAAGGCATACATCCGAGTCCAGAGCACCTCCGTGCCATACAAGATTTACCTTCCCCTCGCAATGTGAAACAGCTACAGAGTGTGTTGGGTAAAATTAACTATTATCACAAATATATGCGCAATGCCTCTTCCATTTCAGCTCCGCTTCATCGCTTACGCCGTAAAGGTGTTCCGTTCGTCTGGACGACGGAATGCGAACGCGCCTTTCGCCAGTTGAAATCGGCGTTACTTTCTAATACTTGCCTCACGCCTTTCGATCACCAGAAACCCCTTTTGTTGATGGTAGATGCATCGGATTTCGGGATCGGTGCTGTGCTTGCGCACAAAGTTGGCTCCCATGATCGCCCTATTGCCTTTGCGTCCAAATTGCTCTCGTCTGCGCAAAGAAATTACTCGCAGATAGAGAAAGAAGCTTTGGCTCTCGTGTTTGGTGTTACTAAGTTCCATGATTTCTTGTATGGTCGTCACTTCACCATCATCACAGACCACAAACCTTTGACATCGCTTTTTCATCCGAACAAGCCTGTACCTCCGCGTACAGCGCAGAAATTCATTCGCTGGTCTATTTTCCTCTCGCAGTACCGCTACGATATCTTGTATCGGTCCACCGCTAAGCACGGAAACGCCGATGCATTCGATTCTTCCGAACTTGCTTGCATGTTCATTGATTCGGAAACCAATGAAGTGGTCGAATCGTTTCCGATTGATTTTCGTCGTGTAGCTACAGCCACCGCTGCTGACCCTGTCCTTGCTACTGTTTTGCGTTTTGTTGCTACGCAATGGCCTTTGTCAAAGTCTCGGATTGCGGATCCGTTGGTTCGCCGATTTTTTGCTCACAGGGAGAGACTTTTTGTTCGACGTGGTGTTTTGTTGTTGCGTTCTGATAATGATCAGTCCAGAGTCGTGGTCCCACGTTCGTTACAGTCCTCTGTCTTACGGCTTCTCCACCAAGGACATTGGGGTATAGTGCGAACGAAACAACTTGCTCGTCAGCACTGTACTTGGTTCGGAATCGATGCTGCGATTACGAATATGTGTTCTTCTTGCATGGCGTGTGCCGAACAACAATCCGCACCGCCGCGGAAAGTCTTTGCATGGCCGAAAGCCACTTCCCCTTGGCAACGCTTGCACATTGATTTTGCTGGTCCATTCTGGAATGCTCGATGGTTGGTTCTGGTCGACGCCTTCAGTAATTTTCCTTTTGTTGTCCGGATGTCTTCCACGACGTCCTCCGCCACCATCCAAGCGTTGTCTTCTATCTTTTGTATTGAAGGTCTTCCGCAGACTATTGTTTCCGACAATGGCCCACAATTCATGTCCGCAGAATTTCAGTCATTCTGCCAGGCCAATGGTATTCAACATCTGACATCCGAGCCGTTTTCGCCTCAGTCAGACGGTGCCGCTGAACGATTGGTCCGGACTTTCAAGTCACAGATGTTGAAATTGAAAGAGTCGCATTCTCGGGAGGACGCATTGTTGCTCTTTTTGTCTTCGTATCGCTCTCAGCCCCGAGATGGTCGCTCGCCGGCTGAGTTGCTCCATGGTCGTCCTCATCGCACCTCGATGTCTTTGCTGCATCCGCCGCATCAGGTTCCTGTGCAGCGGCAGACTCCTGCTTTTGCTCCAGGCGACGTTGTATTCTATCGCAACTATCGCGGTTCACGGCGTTGGCTCGCAGGGCGCATTCTTCGCTGCCTCGGCCGCGCGATGTATTTGGTTTTGGGGGCCTCTGGTGAGGTGCGTCGGCATCTCAATCAGCTGCGCCTCTGTCGTCGCACGGGTTCTGCCGCTCCCCGTCTGCTTTCAGCGACGGTGCCGTCTGGTCAGCGCCCTGGGGACCCATCTACTGGCTCGCCTCATCCCCAGGTGTTACCGACGATGCCTTCCATTTTGCCCCATGGCGACGCGCCGCCGCAGCCGCAGCCGCCGCCGCCGCCGCCGCCGCCTGTTCTCCCGCCGGCGCCGCCCGCATTAGACGCTTCGCTGCAGCCGCCAAGCGCCTCCCAGGGTCACGCGCCGCCGATCGCTTCCCGTGACCAGCTGTCCTCCGCCATGGAACTCCCGCCCGCTCCGGACCACATGACGTCATCGCGCGTCGGCTACCCCGACGCAATGGAGGTCGACCCTTCGGCCCCTCCTGTTTCTTTACGGGCGCATACACCGCATGTTGACGTGCACCCTGGACTAGGTTTTCAGGCGTTTCCTAGCTCCCCTCGGACCGAATGGCCGGGTGCGGGTGGCACAGCCTCGCCTGTTGTTAGGCTCCCCACCTCATCGCATACGTCAACATGGGGTCCTCCCCACGGCGGGCGGAAGCCTTATCTCACGACCGTTCGCCGATTTGCGGGGGAGGAATGTGGTGTCACCGCCAGACACCACACTTGCTAGGTGGTAGATTAAATCGGCCGCGGTCCATTTAGTACATGTTGGACCCACGTGTCGCCACTGTGTAATCGCAGACCTAGCGCCACCACAAGGCAGGTCTCGTGATACGAACAAGCACTCGCCCCAGTTGGACGGACGACCTAGCTAGCGACTAGATGTACGAAGCCTTTCTCTCTCATTAGCCGAGAGACAGAATAGCCTTCAGCTAAGTTAATGGCTACGAACTAGCAAGGCGCCATTAGCCTTACAGTGATTGTAATTAAAGTCTCCTGTGTATAGTCAAGAGCGATGTACCACAATGATTGATTAAAGATAAGTATTAATCCAGCTACGTACTTTTCTTCATAGCATTAATTACGTAGCCTGTTCCAGTACTTCACGCCCGTCTGCGTTAGTCTAGCGTGCATTTTCAGCCATCTCGACCTACAAGGTGTTGGCCCAGCTGCCGACACATCAGTTTATAATTGTTATTTCTTAGTAAGTTCAATTTACCGCTTTTAAATTTGATTGATTTATGGTGTAACCGAAGTTTAACGGATTCCTTTTAGCACACATTTGGATGACCTCTCATTTTTCGTTGTTTGGGGTTAACTGACAATTTTGTACCATACAGATATGTTTTCTGAATCGTCTTGCAATTTGTTTTGATCTTCTGGTGAGTTAACTGTACGATAAGCGATAGTATCCTCTACAATCAACCGAAGACTGCTGGTCAGACAGTCTCGAAAATCGTTTATATAGATAAGGAACAGCAGAGGACCTGTAGTACTACATTGGGGAACGCCGGAAATCACTTTTGTGTTGTGTTAATTAGTAAGAACTATGACTTCACTGACAGGAAATCACGAATCTCGTCGCATAACTGAAACGATGTACTATAAGCACCGAATCTGATTAGAAGCCGCTTGTGAGGTACAGTGTCCAAATCCTTCTAGAAATCAATAAATACGGAATCAGTTTGAAATATCTTGTCAAGAACTATGTTTCCTAAATCCGTGTAGACTGTGTGTCACTAGACCTTTGTCTTCGAAGTAAATCATAATGCTCGAACACAATGTATGTTCCAAAATCCTGCTGCATATGGACGTTAGTGATATGGGTTTGTATTCTAGTATGATCTTATCTAGCTTTTTAGCGATTTATTTTAACGACATTCATCTTAAATGCACATTCCATTAGAACTACTTACAGCCTTGGGAAAGCCAGCCATACAAAACGCTACCATCTTGTGAGCAAGATGTATGAGACAGGCGAAATACCCTCAGACTTCAAGAGGAATATAATAATTCAAATCCCAAAGAAAGCAGGTGTTGATATATGTGAACTATCAATTTAATAAGCCACGGCTGCAAAATACTAACACGAATTCTTTACAGACGAATGCAAAAACTGGTATAGGCCGACTTCGGGGAAGATCAGTTTGGATTCCGTAGAAATGTTGGAACTCGTGAGGCACTACTGACACTACGACTTATCTTAGAAGGTAGATTAAGGAAAGGCAAACCTACGTTTCTAGCATTTGTAGACTTAGAGAAAGCTTTTGACAATGTTGATTGGAATACTCTCTTTCAGATTCTGAAGGTGGCAGGAGTAAAATACAGGGAGCGAAAGACTATTTACAATTTGTACAGAAACCATATGGCAGTTATAAGGGTCAAGGGGCATGAAAGGGAAACAGTGGTTTGGCAGGGAGTGAGACAGGGATGTAGCCTATCCCCGATGTTATTCAACCTGTATATTGAGCAAGCAGTAAAGGAAACAAAATAAAACTTCGGAATAGGAATTAAAATCCATGGAGAAGAAATAAAAACTTTGAGGTTCACCGATGACATTGTAATTCTGTCAGAGACAGCAAAGGACCTGGAAGAGCAGTTGAACGGAATGGACAGTGTCTTGAAAGGAGGATATAAGATGAACACGAACAAAAGAAAAACGAGGATAATGGAATGTAGTAGAATTAAATCGGGTGATGCTGAGGGAATTAGATTGGGAAATGAGGCGCTTGAAGTAGTAAAGGAGTTTTGCTATTTGGGGAGCAAAATAACTGATGATGGACGAAGTAGAGAGGATATAAAATGTAGACTGGCAATGGCAAGGAAAGCGTTTCTGAAGAAGAGAAATTTGTTAACATCGAGTATAGATTTAAGTGTCAGGAAGTCGTTTCTGAAAGTATTTGTATGGAGTGTAGCCATGTATGGAAGTGAAACGTGGACGATAAATAGTTTGGACAAGAAGAGAATAGAAGCATTCAAAATGTGGTGCTACAGAAGAATGCTGAAGATTAGATGGGTAGATCACATAACTAATGAGGAGGTATGGAATATAATTTGAGAGAAGAGAAATTTGTCTCACAACCTGACTAAAAGAACGGATCGGTTGGTAGCGTATATTCTGAGGTATCAAGGGATCACCAATTTAGTATTGGAGGGCAGCGTGGAGGGTAAAAATCATAGAGGGAGACCAAGAGATGAATAGACTATGCAGATTCAGAAGGATGTAGGTTGCAGTAGGTACCGGGAAATGAAGATGCTTGCACAGGGTAGAGTAGCATGGAGAGCTGCATCAAACCAGTCTCAGGACTGAAGACCACAACAACAACAACAACAACAACATCTTAAATGGTTTTTAGACCCGCCAGGGTAGCCAAGAGCGCTAATACGCTGCTTCCTGGACTCGGGTTGGCGTGTCGGCCTCGGATCGGCCTCGGCCTCGGATCGGAGAGGTTTACGACGAGCTCCGGGATGCCGGCCAGCCTGAATGTGATTTTTGGGCGGTTTTCCACATCCCGCTAGGTGAATACAGGTTGGTCCCTACGTTCTTTCCCAGTTACATGACTCACAGACATTTGCGGACGTTCCCACAGATTCATGGCTTAAACTAGACGCAAACAGCTTGGGTAGACCACTTATGTGGTGGGGGGTTCGCGGTGGCGGCAGGAAGGGTATGCGGCCACCCTCTGCACCTAACACTGCCAAATCCGTCATAACACGGCCGACCCCGCGTTGGGGCGAGCAAGGCTCAGAGAAAGAAAGAAATCTTAAATATTACATACAAGGCCGCCGATGACTACGACACTGGACGCCATAAGCATCCAACAACATCAACAACAACAGTAGCAATAATAATAATAATAATAATAATAATAACAGCATCTGACTGCCGGATGGGAGGGATAACGACGGCGGGCTCCTTGATGCTTGAAAGGTGGCTACACTGAGCCACAGCGCCAGAGATTGCGCCAAAGAGTATTATTCAGCCGCCTCCACTGGCAGTGCTTGTTGAGAACTCGTAGTAGTGAGTGCTTGCTGAGATGTCGTAGTGAAAAGTTCTTGTCGAGAAGTCGTAGTGGAGAGTGCTTGTTCCATGTTTTACGCAGTTGTTTGATGGGATAGACAGCAGATGTTGTTCTAATGGAGATATTGTAATGATTAGAGTGCTTTTCATCAATGTATATGAAGGTAACAAAACTCGCTTTATTTTTCATTGTTTTAATGTCGTAAATAATGCGTCATTACAGGTTCAGTCAACAAAGCATCTGGCTTGTGTTCTTGTATTAGAGTGTAATTCTGGTTTTCTTGCGCAATTATAGTATTTCTAATTTTTTTTATCACTTTAGTATAAATGGTATTTGAAGTTTCTTGTCTTATTGAAGAGGAACCGTGCCAGATGTGTACGTTGAGTCATACTTCCACACACAGAACAGTTATACTTGTGCTTTGGTTTCGTAGGTTTTATAGTTGCTGGGGGCTTAATTAATTAATTGTGTTAACGAAAATTTTCATTTCATTCTTTGTTGTTGTTCTATGCAGTCTGATTGCGTACAAAAACTAGTCAGGGCCAACCGTTTACGAGACTTCGTAATCGGACAGACGACAACTACTAAAAATTTAAAAAGTATTTGCATTTCGTATTTATATAATTAAGCCCCCATGCATGCTGTTCGAGAGGAGGGAGGAGCCACTTCCTTCCTCTGTGCAACGTCCGTCAGCGGCCTACAGACGGTAGGCGCTTATCCTCGTCGATTCGTGGGTCGACAAGCTGAAGATACCGTCCGCTGCCGACACATACGCTGTCTTGCAGTGTTCTCTTGTCATCAGTCGATGCTAGCACGCTGTATGCATGCCTCATAACGACATGCGACTACGCCCTTTCCTTAGCCCGAGTACCAATGTACCGGATTGGCACATAAGTCCTGTTTCTTTATTTGAAAATTTTGCTTGGATAATAAATGGTTTTGGCAGCGCGTTTTATGTTATCCGATAGAGGCCTATGTGCTCTACAAAAGAGTGTGTTCGATTTTTGCTGCTGTTATACTCGTGGTGGTTTAATTCGGAGCGGGACTCACGACCGAAGACCAGTCAATGAGTTTCCAGGGAGAAGAGTATCCGGAGACGCCCTGTCTAGCGACAGGATACCAACCTGGGACTCTGCCACCATACAGCCCCACAATCAGGAGTGATAGTCTGGGGTGTCATTTCAGGACTCATAGCAGGACTCCTGTGGATGTGAGCCGCGGCACACTCACAGAACAGTGGTACGTTGACGCTATCCTACTGCCTGCTTTGTTGCCCTTCATGGCAAGCCAAATTGTGCTTACATTTCAGCAAGATAACGGCCGCCCGCACGCGGCGAGAGTTTCTACTGCTTGCTAAACCCTACCATGGCACCAAGGTCGCCGGATCCCTCTCCAATTGCGAACCCTTGGAGCATTATGGGCAGGGCTCTTCAGTAAGCTCGCGACTTTGACGATCTAATGGGCCAACTGGACACAGTTTGGTACTCTGTCCCCCAGGGGGACATCCAACAACTCTGTCAGTGAATGCGAAACCGCATAACTGCTTGCGTAAGGGTGGCAGGTGGACCAATGCGTTGTTGCCTAGCTCAGTTTGTGAAACTCTATCTCCTGAATGAATAATCAAGTATATCTGAAGTTGCAATTTGTCTGTGCATGTACATGACATATAGCGAAGTCGTTTCTTTTATTTTTGAGGAAAATCATGACAGGAAGGCCAAGAAAGATATAGTGTAGGGATGTATTCGTCCGCTTCTTTTCTTCGGTCTGTGCATCAAAGGGAATAACGTGTACAAAAGAAAAGGTCAGAAGTAACATTCAGCGTGAAACGATATAAAGGATAAGTTCCGTTGATGACACTGAAATTCTCATTGAAAATGAGGAGGAACTGCAGGACCTGTTGTACAGTATGGAATGGTTCAAATGGCTCTGAGCACTATGGGACTTAACATCTGAGGTCATCAGTCCCCTAGAACTTAGAACTGCTTGAACCTGACTAACCTAAAGACATCACACACATCCATGCCCGAGGCAGGATTCGAACCTGCGACCGTAGGGCTCGCTCAGTTCCAGACTGAAGTGCCTAGAATGGCTCGGTCATACCGGCCGGCTATACGGTATGAACTGCCTCATGAGCACGCAATACGGAGTGAGTAATGAGCACGTGCTGAAATGAGATTTGCGGCAAATTTAACGACGAAACTGCAGCTCACGACGATTACGAAGTGAGGGAATTCTGCTAGCCACGAAGTAAAATAAAAAGCAGACTAGCGTAGGCACAGAGGTTACTTCTGGTCATAACAAGTTTTGTAGTATCAAACATCAACGTGAATTTGAGGGAAAAAATTTCTGAGATCGTACGTTTGGAGAGTAGCATTGTATAGTAAAAAACTGTGGACTGTGGGGCAGAAGAAGAGAATCGAAGAGTCTGAAACGCTGCGCGACAAAAGTAGATTGAAAGCTAGGCGGACTGACGAGAAAACGTGGTTTCCAGAAAAACAGTGGTGCAGAGCAACGTCGCAATTATGTGAACTGCACAGGCTAAAACTGTAGGGAAATACACAGATTGGTATATATCTAAGAAATGACTGGCGTACACTATGTGATCAAAAGTATCCGGACATCCCCAAAAAACATACGTTTTTCATATTAGGTGCACTGCGCTGCCACCTACTGCCAGATACTCCATATCAGTGACCCCAGTCATTAGACATCGTGAGAGAGCAGAATGGGGCGCTCCGCGGAACGTGGTCAGGTGATTGGGTGTCACTTGTGGCATACGTCTGTACGCGAGATTTGCGCACTCCTAAACATCCCTAGGCTCACTGTCTCCGATGTGATAGTGAAGTGGAAACGTGAAGGGACACGTGCAGCAGAAAAGCGTACAGGCCGACCTCGTTTGTTGACTGACAGAGACCTCCGACATTTGAAGAGGGTCGTAAGGTGTAATAGGCAGACATCTATGCAGACAATCACATAGGAATTCCAAACTGCATCAGGATCCACTGCAATCACTATGACAGTTACGCGGGAGGTGAGAAAACTTGGATTTTATGGTTCAAATGGCTCTGAGCATTATGGGACTTAACATGTATGCTCATCAGTCCCCTAGAACTTAGAAATACTTAAACCTAACTAACCTAAGGACATCACACAACACCCAGTCATCACGAGGCAGAGAAAATCCCTGACCCCGCCGGGAATCTAACCCGGGAACCCGGGCGCGGGAAGCGAGAACGCTACTGGATTTTATGCTCGAGCCACTCCTCATATGCCACACATCACGCCGGTAAATGCCAAACGACGCCTCACATGGCGTAAGAAGTGTAACATTGGACGATTGAACAGTGGAAAAACGTCGTGTGGAGTGACGAACCACCGTAGACAATGTGGCGATCCGATGTCAGAGCGTGGGTATGGCAAATGCGAGGTGAACGTCATCTGCCACCGTGTGTAGTACAAATGGTTCAAATGGCTATAAGCACTATGGGACTTAACATCTGAGGTCATCAGTCTCGTAGACTTAAACCTAACTAACCTAAGGCCGTCACACACATCCATGCCTGAGGCAGCATTCGAACCTGCGACTGTAGCATCACCGCGGTTCCAGACTGAAGCGCCTAGAACCGCTAGGCCACAGCAGCCGGCTGTGTAGTACAACAGGAAAATTGGGAGGCGGTGGTGTTATGGTGTGGTCGTGTTTTTCATAGAGGAGGCTTGCACCCCTTGTTGTTTTTCTGACACTATCACAGCACAGGCCTAAATTGATATTTTAAGCACCTTTTTGCTTTCCACTGTTGAAGAGCAATTCGGGGATGACGATTACATCTCTCAACACGATCGAGCACCTGTTCGTAATGCACGGCCTGTGGCTGAGTGGTCACACGACAGTAACATCCTTGTAATGGACTGGCCTGCACCGAGGCCTGAGCCGAATGCTATAGAACGCCACTGGGATGTTTTGGAACGCCGACTTCGTGGCAGGCCTCACCGACCGACGTCGATATCTCTCCTCAGTGTAGCTTTCCATAAAGAATGGGCTACCATTCCCTAAGAAACTTCCAGCACCTGAGTGAAAGTATGCCTGCAAGAGTGGAATCTGTCACGAAGGCTAAGGGTGGACCAACACCATGCTGAATTCCAGCATTACCGATGGAGGGCGTCATGAACTTTTAAGTCATTTTCAGCCAGGTGTCCGGATACCTTTGATCACATAGTGTAGCGTGCAGGTGTTATTGTGAGGTTGACACTGGAGAGGAAATCGTTTCTATCCGTAACAAACGAGTCAGAAAAACGATGGCCCAATGATAGGTAGGCGTTAGCATAGTGTGTGCTGACTGACCTCCTGGTAGTATTCCTCAAAGGTGGTCCTGTTGGCCAGCCAGTCGGGGAAGGCGACCAGCCGGCTCATGGCGCGGACCTTCGTGATGGTGGCCTCTTTGGTGGTCTGGTCCAGCCAGTCAGAGAGCGTCACCAGCGTCTCAAACGCCTTCTGGATGTCCTCGATCATTTCCTCCACCTGTCACAGAGGTATTAAAAATATAGCTGTCGCTGTCAGTGACACGAAAATCCAGTGAAAATCGTAACACTCAGTATGAATTAACAGAGAAATTGCAAACTAAAAGGAAAGTAAAAAAAAAAAAGGTTACCAGCTATGAATGACTGTTTCGTGGGAGATGGTATACACACAGTGGCCGCAACTGGCCTCTCCCTAGTGACAAGAAATGCACGCCAAGGAAGAGGCTTTAGACCAAAAAGGAAGCATCGCCCGCTTGACATCATATTTTAAGGAGTAAAAAGCACAGATAGCAGATATCGGCCCTAGCAATCGATACCGGGCGAAAAATTGGTGCTGAGTCTATACTAATAACAAAAGTGTAAACCCGCCTTGTCTCTCTGTTTGAACACGCTAATCCCCCAAACAACTAGATCAATGGTTCAAATGGCTCTGAGCACTATGGGACTTAACTTCTGAGGTCATCAATCCCCTACAACTACTTGAACCTAACTAACCTAAGGACATCACACACATCCATGCCCGAGCCAGGATTCGAACCTGCGACCGTAGCAGTCGCGCGGTTTCGGACTGAAGCACCTAGAACCGCTCGGCCACTGAGACCGGCAACTAGATCAAAGTTCATTGTATTTTCACGTACAGCTTGAAGCAAAGTGTATGCATCATTTTATCAAAATAGTATTCCGGAAATACTGATACCTTCATTTAAACTTTTAATAGTTTGCTCACCTTAGTATGAGAGACGTTTAATAATTAATGCAACACATTTTTTCCCCGAGCAGCTTAGTTTGAAAAATTACGAAATCTGTTGTGGGGCATTGTGGAATAGTTTGCTGGCGTTATGTAGAGAGGAGTAACACCACCAGCAGTCGAGTCGCAGGTTCGAATCCTCCCTCGGGCATGGATGTGTGTGATGTCCTTAGGTTAGTTAGGTTTAAGTAGTTCTAAGTTCTAGGGGACTGATGACCATAGATGTTAAGTCCCATAGTGCTCAGAGCCATTTGAACCATTTGAACCAGCAGTCGACCAATGGTGTAAACGCCCAGAAGATGACCCCTACGTCGGGTTGAAACCGGTTCGCCGTATAATAATAATAACAATAATAAATGCGATTAAGGGGGGTAGGACGTCAAACGGACCGACTTGGAGCAGGAGAGGCACCACAGGACATTTTAATTTACACTGTCTACACTTTTACAAGTAAATTCATAAAACTTTGTCAGCATGACAAGGAAGGATTCAGAATTTACACTCATAGCAGTGGAAGTTCGAAAACATAACGAAGTAATTTTTTTTACATGTGAAATTTCATCATTTTTTTCACTTGCTAATGGCAGCATTTGTTGCTATAGGTACACTTTTCTTCATAAGTAAGAGATATGGTTCGATGAATTTTCCACAGCATACAAACCATACTTAAAGGTGTATGAAACTCTAGAATTTTCCAAATCTATTAAAAACTGAGGTAAAAATTGAGGTAATTAACTACAAAATTTGTGTTTTTTTAAACATGAAATTTAAAATACAATAGATCATTCGTTTTTTCACAAATTAAATAAATTCTAAAGTTTCATACACCTGTAAGTATGGTATGTATGCTGTGCAAAATTCATGGAAGAATCTCTCTAACTTATGAAGAAAAGTGTAGCTATAGCAACAAATGCAGCCTTATTAAGTGAAAAAATGATGAAATTTCACACGTAAAAAAATTATTTTGCTCTGTTTTAGAACTTCCACTGCAATGAGTGTGAATCCTGAATCCTTCCTGGTGATGCTGACAAAGTTTTATGAATTTATTCGTAAAAGTATAGACAGTAGAAATTAAAATGTCCTGTGGTGCGTCTCCTGCTCCAAGTCGGCCCGTTTGACGTACTACCCCCCTTAAGACTGTTTTTGAATAATTGATTAATCATACTAATCGCTGCTTCATCTCCACAACCATGTTGTCCAAAAATTGTGGAATATTTCCACTTCAGTCACTATAGTTTCGTGAAGTTCCGATAGTGTAGAATTTTGGAACACGTATTGTGTTCGAGTATTATGACTTTTCTGGAGACTAGAAATCTACTCTGTAGGAATCAGCATGGGTTTCGAAAAATACGGTCGTGTGAAACCCAGCTCGCGCTATTCGTCCACGAGACTCAGAGGGCCATAGACACGGGTTCACAGGTAGATGCCGTGTTTCTTGACTTCCGCAAGGCGTTCGATACAGTTCCCCACAGTCGTTTAATGAACAAAGTAAGAGCATATGGACTACCAGACAAATTGTGTGATTGGATTGAGGAGTTCCTAGATAACAGGACGCAGCATGTCACTCTCAATGGAGAGAAGTCTTCCAAAGTAAGAGTGATTTCGGGTGTGTCGCAGGGGAGTGACGTAGGACCGTTGCTATTCACGATGACCTTGTGGATAACATCGGAAGTTCACTGAGGCTTTTTGCAGATGATGCTGTGGTGTATTGAGATGTTGCAACAATGGAAAATTGTACTGAAATGCAGGAGGATCTGCAGCGAATTGACGCATGGTGCAGGGAATGGCAATTGAATCTCAATGTAGACCAGTGTAATGTGCTGCGAATACATAGAAAGATAGATCCTTTATCATTTAGCTACAAAATAGCAGGTCAGCAACTGGAAGCAGTTAATTCCATAAATTATCTGGGAGTACGCATTAGGAGTGATTTAAAATGGAATGATCATATAATGTTGATCGTCGGTGAAGCAGATGCCAGACTGAGATTCATTGGAAGAATCCTAAGGAAATGCAATCCGAAAACAAAGGAAGTAGGTTACAGTACGCTTGTTCGCCCACTGCTTGAATACTGCTCAGCAGTGTGGGATTCGTACCAGATAGGGTTGATAGAAGATATAGAGAAGATCCAACGGAGAGCAGAGCGCTTCGTTACAGGATGATTTAGTAATAGCGAAAGCGTTACGGAGATGATAGATAAACTCCAGTGGAAGACTCTGCAGGAGAGACGCTCAGTAGCTCGGTACGGGCTTTTGTTGAAGTTTCGAGAACATACCTTCACCGAGGAGTCAAGCAGTATATTGCTCCCTCCTACGTATATCTCGCGAAGAGACCATGAGGATAAAATCAGAGAGATTAAAGCCCACACAGAGGCATACCGACAATCCTTCTTTCCACGAACAATACGAGACTGGAATAGTAGGGAGAACCGATAGAGGTACTCAAGGTACCCTCCGACACACACCGTCAGGTGGCTTGCGGAGTATGGATGTAGATGTAGATGTAGATAGGTGGCGGCGCTATACATAGCCGTCAAAATCGCATCTGTTACGGAGGTGCGTTCCAGGCAGAGAACCGTTATTGAATTCTTTTTTTGGCGGAAAACTGAGTCATCGTAGATATTCATAGGCACTTGCAGACTGTATACGAACACCCGGCAGGGAACAAAAGCACGATGAGACGTTGGGTGAGGCGTCTGTTATGGTGGCAACACCGTCGCTCTATTAAGTCCGACCTTCAGCGTGCCGTCCGGCCGCGTACAGCTGTGACTCCTGCAGTGTTGGTACGTGCGGACACTCTCGTTAGAGATGATCGAAGGATCGCAGTCAAACACCTCGATTATCAACTTGACGTCTCTGTCGGTAGTGCTGACACACTAGGCCACCAGTTGGGGTACTCAAAGGTGTGTGCCCGCTAAGTTCTTCGCCGCCTAACGGAAGACCCCGAAGATCAACGAAGGACCATTCTGCGCGGAAATGCTGATCGTGACAATTCTTTTCCGAACATGGATGGATTCATCACTTCGAACCGGAAACAAATCGTGAATTGATACACCACCTCTCCTCCGACGGAAAAGTTCAAAGGCCTGTACGGTAAAGGCGGCGGTTTTCTGGGACTCTACATCTACATGGTTACTCTGCAATTCACATTTAAGTTTCTGGCAGAGGGTTCATCGAACCATTTTCATACTACTTCTCTACTATTCCACTCTCGAATGACGCGTGGGAAAAAGTAACACCTAAATCTTTCCGTTCGAGCTCTGATTGCTCTTATTTTATTATGATAATCGTTTCTCCCTACGTAGGTGGGTGTCAACGAAATATTTTCGCATTCAGAAGAGAAAGTTGCTGATCGAAATTTAATAAATAGATCTCGCCGCAAAGAAAACCGCCTTTGTTTCAGTGACTGCCACCCAAACTCGCGTATCATGTCAGTGACACTCTCACCCATATTGCGCGATAAAACGAAACGAGCTGCCCTTCTTTTCACTTTTTCGATGTCCTCCGTCAATCCTACCTGGTAACGATCCCACACCGTGCAGCAATATTCCAGCAGAGGCCGGACAAGTGTAATGTAGGCTGTCTCTTTAGTGGCTTTGTCGCATCTCCTAAGTGTTTTGCCAACAAAGCGTAGTCTTTGTTTCACCTTCACCACAATATTTTCTGTGTGGTATTTCCAATTTCAGTTGCTCGTAATTGTAATTCCTAGGTATTTAGTCGAATTGACAGCCCATAGATTTGTGCGATTTATCGTATATCCAAAATTTATCGGATTTCATTTAGTACCCATGTGGAGGACCTCGTACTTTTCTATGTTTAGTGTCAACTGCCACTTTTCGCACCATCCAGAAATTCTCTCTAGATCATTTTGTAATTGGAATTGATCGTCTGATGATTTTAATAGACGGTAAATTACAGCGTCATTTGCAAACAATCTAAGGGGGCTGCTCAGGTTACACCTAGATCGTTTATGTAAATCAGAAACAGCAGAGGGCCTATGACACTACCTTGCGGAAAGTCCGATATGACTTCTTTTCTACTCGATGATTTACCGTCTGTCACTACGAACTGTGACATCTCTCAGAGGAAATCACAAATCTAGTCGCACAACTGAGACGATACTCCACATGCAGGCAATTTGATTAATAGTCGCTTGCGAGGAACGGTATCAAAAGCCTTCTGGAAATCTAGGAATATGGAATCGATCTAAGATTCCTTGTCGACAGCACTCATTACTTCATAGAAATAAAGAGCTAGCTGTGTTGTACAAGAACGATATTTCCTGAATCCGTGTTGGTTATGTATCAATAAGTCATTTTCTTCAAGGTGATTCATAATGTTCGAGTACAGTATATGCTCAAAAATCCTACTGCAAATTGAGGTCAGTGATATGGGTCTGTAATTCTATGGGTTACTCCTATTTCCTTTCTTGAATATTGGTGTGACCTTTCCTACTTTGCTGTCTTTAGGATCTGACATTTCGTCAAGTGAGCGGTAGTATATGATTGCTAAGAAAGGCGCTATTGTGTCTGCATACTCTGGAAGGAACCTGATTGGTACGCCATCTGGACCGGAAGACTTGCCTTTCTTAACTAATTAGAATTGTTTCGCAACACCTAATATCTACTCTTATGTCACTCATGCTAACAGGTCATTCTGTTTGATGTCCTTGGTGCAACGATCAAATCTGAAGTGTATTGCCGCGCAGGATTAGCCGAGCGGTCTAGGACGCTGCAGTCGCGGCTGTGCGGCTGGTCCCGGCGGAGGTTCGAGTCCTCTCTCGGGCATGGGTTTGTGTGTTTGTCCTTAGGATAATTTAGGTTAAATAGTGTGTAATCTTAGGGACTGATGACCTTAGCAGTTAAGTCCCATAAGATATCACTCACATTTGGACATTTTTTGAAGTGTATTGTGCCACCCTCAGGACTCTGTGGAAATGACTTCACCGTGTTCGTCGCCACAAGAATGCAAACAAACTCCTGCTTCTCCAATATATGGCAAGGCCTCACACAAGTCTGCGCATTCGAGAGCAGCTCATAAGAAATCATTGGACTGTTGTTCCTCATCTGCAGGACAGCATGGACCTCGCGCCTTCTGAACTCTTGTCTGTATGAGGCCAATCAGAAATGCATTCCAAGGGAAGATAGGAAGGTTACTGAAGCAACAACACGTTGGCTCCGACATCGACAAGCAGAGCGGTCCCATTCAGGCATACAGTCCCACCCAGTAGGGTGGCGTAAGGCCGGTGCATTGAACGGAGAAGATGCTAAAAAACGGGGTTCTGCAACCAAAAGAGTGGGGAATAGTGTGATGCATTGGAATCCTGTTTTCCGAAAAATAATGTGATTAGCATTTCAGTACGTCAGTCCTCTTGTGGCGCTGCTACTAGGACTGTTGATATTTTTAAAAGTATCGAGGATCCCGTTTATCAGCATTTTAAAAATGATCGTTATCGGCCCTCGATATGTCGACAAGAAGAATCGAAATATCGATGTGTCGACGGAAGAATTACCGACGCACGTGACTACAGAAATATCGGCTGCACATGGTAAATATAATTCCAGTATTAGAGCTGTATATTTAAGTATTGATTCATTATTATATATTCTGTACAACAACAAACTAGTAGCCTGCTTCTCTCCCTTAGAGCAGGAATTGAAAGGAGAACGATGTACATTCGTGGAAACTAAAGGTGTCATATTGGATTTGTCAGAAACAGTCAACTTCCCTACTTTTTCATTTCTCAGACGCCAGCGACCTAGCAGTTGTAGTGTCAAAATTGCACAGTGAAGCTACACGTTGCAGTTTCTGTTGGTAGCGCCAAGCGCCGATTACGTCAGCATTTACTCTCTCACGTCTCCGCTCACCACAAAGACCAATCGTGTCTTTTAGATTTTTGCTCATCATTTTCAGCAACTGTTTTTTTGAAGAATACCGATTTGAAGAAATACCACACCAGTTGCGTTAAAAATTGGTTTCTAATGCAATTTCCTCACATCGGAAAACTTGTTATACCATTCACACTGCCAGCCTTCAGTGCAATCGGACTTCTTCTTTGTGCCACTTATACTTTTATCACACAGTCAAAGAAAAGGCTGGACGTGATGAAAATTTAAAAAGTGGTAACAGTCCTTCTCACAGTGAAAGTAAAATTATGTTATACTACAATTTCAAAGCGGACCGCTGTGGCCGAGCTGTTCTAGGCTCTTCAGTCCGGAACCACGCAGCTGCTAGGGTCGCAGGTTTGAATCCTGCCTCGGACATCGATGGGCGTGATGTCCGTAGGTTAGTTAGATTTACGTAGTTCTAAGTCTAGGGGACTGATGACCTCATGCTCAGAGCCATTTGAACCATTGGAACAATTTCAAAAGAACATTTTCAAATATTTACAGGAAATTGCTAAAAAAATATAATATAAAATAAAAATATTGGCCCTTGATATTGATTTTCGGTATAGATCCATTGTTAGTTTTGAGAGAAACAATTCGCCCCTATATATCGTTATATTTGAGAAATGTATCTACTCTACTGGCCATTAAAATTGCTTCACCAAAAAAAACAAAAAACAAAAAACAAAAAAACAGATGATAAACGGGTATTCATTGGACAAATATATTATACTAGAACTGGCATGTGATTACATTTTCACGCAGTTTGGGTGCATAGATCCTGAGAAATCTGTACCCAGAACAACCATCTCTAGCCGTAATAACGGCCTTGATACGCCTGGGCATTGAGTCAAACAGAGCTTGGATGGCGTGTACAGGTACAGCTGCCCATGCAGCTTCAGCACAGTACCATAGTTCATCAAGAGTAGTGACTGGCGTATTGTGACGAGCCAGTTGCTCGGCCACCATTGACTAGACGTTTCCAGTTTGAGAGAGATCTGGAGAATGTGCTGACCAGGGCCGCAGTCAAACATTTTCTCTATCCAGAAAGGCCCGTACAGGACCTGCAACATGCGGTCGTGCATTATCCTGCTGAAATGTAGGGTCTCGCAGGGATCGAATGAAGGGTAGAGCCAGGGGTCGTAACAATCTGAAATGTAACGTCCACTGTTGAAAGTGCCGTCAATGCGAACAAGAGGTGACCGAGAGGTGTAACCAATGGCACCCCGTACCATAACGCCGGGTGATACACCTGTATGGCGATGACGAATACACACTTCCAATGTGCGTTCAAAGCGATGTCGCCAAACACGGATACGACCATCATGATGCTGTAAACAGAACTTGGATTCATCTGAAAAAATGACGTTTTGCCATTCGTGCACCCACGTTCGTCGTTGAGTACACCATCGCAGGCGCTACTGTCTATGCAGCGTCAAGGGTAACCGCAGCCATGGTCTCCGAGCTGATAGTCCGTGCTGCTGCTAATGCCGTCGACTGTTCGTGCAGATGATTGTTGTCTTGCGAACGTCCCCGTCTGTTGACTCAGGGATCGAGACGTGGCTGCACGATCCGCTACAACCAGGCGGATAAGATGGCTGTCATCTCGACTGCTAGTGATGTGAGGCCGTTGGGATCCAGCACGGTGTTCCGTGTTACCCTCCTGAACCCACCGATTCCATATTCTGCTAACAGTCATATGATCTCGACCAACGCGAGCAGCAATGTCGCTATACGATAAACCGCAATCGCGATAGGCTACAATCCGCCCTTATCAAAGTCGGAAACGTGATGGTACGCATTTCTCCCCCTTACACGAGGCATCACAACGACGTTTCACCAGGCAACGCCGGTAAACTGCTGTTAGTGTATGAGAAATCGGTTGGAAACTTTCCTCATGCCAGCATGTTGTAAGTGTCGCCACCGGCGCCAACCTTGTGTGAATGCTCTGAAAAGCTAATCATTTGCATATCACGGCATCGTCTTCCTGTCGGTTAAATTTCGCGTCTGTAGCACGTAATCTTCGTAGTGTAGCAATTTTAATGGCCGGTAGTGTATATGTCGGGATATCGATGTTCTGTCAGCAGCCCTAGCTGCTATCGCAGATTTTACATTGTTCTTCAAACGGGTGACTCTTTCGTGCCCTTTAGTGCGTTCTTTTGATGTTTTCCCAATTTTGTCCAATTAGACTCTGACACGAACACATGTCACTAAAAAGACTCCCACAGTGTGGAGACAATCATGAATATCAGAGCGAGTTTTCAATGGCACGTCCCAAGGAACATTGTATCGTAATTCGGAATAATACAGGCACTGCAACATCGTATTTATCTGACGACACTGGGAAAAGGACTTTCAAATATAACGTGTGCCCTGTAGGAATATACGTAATGTATGTACGAGTACCGGTCAAATGGCAGCCGGCACGGTAGCTCAGCGTGTTCTATGAGAGGAATTAAAAAAATCTGAATGAATAGATCAACGACGAACTTGAAGTGGAGTCATGGGACGTCCGCCGCGAGTCGTCATTCCACTATACAGCTGGTGGTTGTCTACATTCGCAAGTGAAAATATAGTTCATATCCTCCAATGTGTGGTGCTTGTGGTGTGCAGATCACTGTCGGCAACATTTTATTGGACTGAGTTTCATTTTACGACCTGCATGCCGCGGCGGGTTTGCCGACCGATCTGCCCTGTATTTTAGGTAACGTTCAAACGAATGTGATTGGAGTTTTAAAGTTTTGTGAATTGTACAACATTTTTTTCAAGACGTTAGAGAGATGGCTTCAATGTATTCACAGCGTTACTGGCTCACCCACTTTTCTTGTGAGTGGTCACCCAGCGACTTTTCCCTGTGCCTTTCTTTTAGCTCCTCTGTCGTTTTACTTATGTTTTCATCTCATATGCAGTACATTTTACTCTTTCTCCGATCGTTAGCACGTGTGAGATAGAGTGATTTTGTTGTCACATCGAGTGAGATGGAAGTGAAAAAATGGTTCGAATGGCTCTGAGTACTATGGGACTTAACTTCTGAGGTCATCAGTAACCTAGAACTTAGAACTACTTAAACCTAACTAACCTAAGGACATCACACACGCCCATGCCCGAGGCAGGATTCGAACCTGCGACCGTAGCGGTCGCGCGGTTCCAGACTGTAGTGCATAGAACCGCTCGCCAACCCCGGCCGGCCGAAAGTGAAAGCATGAGTGTTATTTTATAGGTTTCCTCATCACTGTATGACGGCATTTTCGTAATTTTATCTACATTCGTTTCCTTTAATTGCGTAACGGCCCTGATAACCTCGACGTTGAACGCCTGTGCGCTCCAAACACACGCACACACATCTGTCTGGAGTGAAGAATAGACGGAAGTGAAACGTGAATTGCAATCATTTGAAAAGTTTTCAAACATGAT
The DNA here is from genome assembly GCF_021461385.2 of Schistocerca piceifrons. Taxonomy (NCBI): domain Eukaryota; kingdom Metazoa; phylum Arthropoda; class Insecta; order Orthoptera; family Acrididae; genus Schistocerca; species Schistocerca piceifrons. Next base: position 44,143,635 of record NC_060146.1, read on the forward strand.
GTTACAAAGGAATGTTGAAGATAAGATGGGTGTATCGAGTAACTAATGAGGAGTTACCGAGTAGAATTGGAGGAAAAATTTATGTCACAGCTGGACTAAGAGAATAGATCGCTTGATTCGATATATCCTGAGGCAAACGGGAATCATCCACTTAGTAACGGAGGTAAAAGTGCGCGGAAAGGGAGAAGGTTTTTATTGTAGAGGGTTCAAAATGGTTCAAATGGCTCTAAGCACTATCGGACTTAACATCTGAGGTCATCAGTCCCCTAGACTTAGCACTACTTAAACCTAACTAACCTTAGGACATCACACGCATCCATGCCCGAGACAGGATTCGAACCTGCGATCGTAGCAGCAACGCGGTTCCAGACTGAAGCGCCTAGAACCGCTCGGCCACAAGGCCGGGCCCTTGTAAAGGGAGACGAAGTCTTGAGCACCGGTAAGCAGCTTCGAATGGATGTACGAGGACGTGCTGAGAAGTATGGACCCGGAAGTTTTTATTCTTATCTCAAATCGCCTGAAGCATTTCATGTCATGCATATTAATCAGTCGACGTCACAGTTCGGCTGTCGCAGTTTGCAGCTCTCTGCCGTTAGAGGACTCCGAATTGTAGGGTGTAAGATGGCGGTGTGTAACGTAACTATGTCGGTGCAGAAAAAACAGCTTGCTGTAATCGAGTTTCTATCCGCAGAAAAATTCTCCCGCATATAGGGCACTGTCTCTTTCAGCACGACAACGCCAGACGACACACGACCGCTGCGACAATCCGACGCCTTCAATTCACTGTCATCGATCATCGTCCATATAGTCCCGGCTTGGCCCCATCCGATTTTCATCTGTTTCTAAAACTTAAAACCACCATCGACGTCGCCATTTCGATAGTGATGAAACGGTGCAAGCAAAGGTGAGGTTGTCATTCGACAGTGACGGTATAAACAGACGTTTCTCGTTGGGAGAACTGGGTTCGTTGCCAGGTCGACTATATTGAGATGTAAATATGTAAGATGAAGAAAAAAATGTGTAATGTTAATAAAGTTTGATTTGTTTAAAATTTTTTATTAGTTTTCACATAAAATACTCTGGGGCAGTACTTTTCAGCACGATGTCGTATAAGGGGCAGTCAAATTAAAACGAGACATGTAGAAAAAATCAAGTAGACTGTTTGTTATTACAAAAGTAATCGTCGTAACTGTTGATAAATTTACCCCACTGTCAGACAGGATGTGCATTTTCTTCGTCCCAAGCTCCAAGAATATGGAAGTCTCGTGGCGAGTCATCGGGACTGTATGGAGCACGTGCGTGGACTTTACACCGAAACTTCTACAGTGAAGTCGAAGCAGCCTTGGCAACGTTTGGGCGGACATTATCCTACAACAGAACCATGTAGTTTCGCCATGCTGGCTCTCTCACGTTTTTTTTTATAAGTCGTCAGCCAGTGACATTTATGTGTGTCCTTCTTTTAGCTCCTCGGTCGTTTCACTTGTGTTTTGACGTGATGTACAGCACGAGATATCTTCTCTGTTTCACCATCTTGTCTCACTGTGGAAAGAATTCATTAACAGTTATAGACATGACTTTTGAAATATGAACAGCTTTTTCCACCTGTCTCGTTTTCATTTGACCGCCCCTTATAAATCAGTAATTATGGAGATTTGAAGAGACTACACAACAGAGAGTAGGGTGAAGAGCTCTATCAGCAACAGCGACAAGAAATCAGAGACACGAAAGAAAAAAAACACTAATATGTGCGGAAGTACAAAAATTTACTGTAATCCACATAAAAATTACCACGCGGCCTAAATTACGATAGTGGATTTTATGAGTAACTATTTACAACTGTTATAAGCGTTGAAGTCTTTCAGGAAATATCTGTGAAGAATCCGCATTAACCATTGGCCATGTTACCCACTAGAAGTCCAGCGCTGATCTGCCGCTGTTACTGTAGACTGACGCGCTAAAGGAACTGGTATAGGCATGCGTATTCAAATACGGAGATGTAGGTTTAAGTAGTTCTAAGTTCTAGGGGACTGATGACCTCAGATGTTAAGTCCCATAGTGCTCAGAGCTATTTTGAAATACAGAGATGTGTAAACAGGCAGAATACGGCGCTGCGGTCGGCAACGCTTATATAAGACAACAAGTGTTGTTAGATCGGTTACTGCTGCTACAATGGCACGTTATCAAGATGTAAGTGAGTTTGAATGTGGTGTTGTAGTCGGCGCACGAGCGATAGAAGACAGCATCTCCGAGGTAGCGATGAACTGGGGATTTCCCCGTACAACTGTGTAACTAGTGTACCGCGAATATCAGGAATCCGGTAAAACATCAAATCTCCGAAATCTCTGCGGCCCACGAAATATCCTGCAACAACGGGACCAACGACGACTGAAGAGAATCGTTCAACGTGACAGAAGTGCAACCCTTTCGCAAATTGTCGCACATTTCAATGCTGGGCCAACAGAATGTCAGTTTGTCAACCATTCACCGAAATATCATCGATATTGGCTTTTGGTGTCGAAGGCCCACTCACGTATCCTTGATGATTGTACGAGACAAAGCTTTACGCCTCGCCCGGGCCCGTCAACCCCGACATTGGACTGCAGATGACTGGAAACATGTTGCCTGGTTGGACGAGTTTCAAATTGTATCGAGCGGGTGGATGTGTACAGCTATGGACACAACCTCATGAACCCATGGACCCTGCATGTCAGCGGGGAACTGTTCGAGGTGGTGGAGGCTCTGTAATAGTGTGTGGGGTGTGCAATTGAAGTGACATGGGACCCCTCATACTTCTAGACCCGACTATGACAGGTGACACGTAGGTAAGCATCCTGTTGGATCACCTGCGTCCATTCATGTCCACTGTGCATTCCGACAGACTTGGTCAATTCCAGCAGGACAATGCGACACCCCACACGTCCAAAACTGCAACAGGGTGGATTCGGGAACACTCTTCTGAGTTTAAACGCTTTCGCTGGCCACCACACTCCCCAGACATCGACATTATTGAGCATGAAAGTGGTATCTGCACACATACTATTGGTGATCTTGCAGCTCTCGAAGGATGAAATTACAATGAAATCGGACCTTTAGCAGCTTACAGGCCTTGATAAATATCATCGGGGACAGTTGAAAAATGTTACTCGAACCCGGGACCCCCTGATTACATCGCAGACGCTCTATTCGACTGACCCACCGAGGACAAAGAAGAAATATTCTTTTGGGCATGTGCGAAAGAACAGATACCATCTTCATATAAACAAGGCGTACCGACCAATGATCTTCTTCAGTGCAGATGCACTCACATTGCCCAAACTCTTACGGGAACCGGTAGATTGACTACCGCGAGTAATGTGTGCAGTGGGCAGGAGTACTACAAATGTATTGTTGGTCTCACGGGGAGCGTGCCAGGGATAAGTCCCTGCAGTCGCACTATCCTCTGTGTCCTAGGCGGCTCGTCGGATAGAGTGTCTGCCATGTAAGCCGGAGTTCCCGGCTTGGAGTCCCGGTCGGGGCACACATATTTCAACTGTCCCCGTTGATATTAAGCAACGCCTGCAAATAGCTAACGGTGTTATTTCATTGTAATTTCGTTACTGAGCATATCTGGGATGCCTTGCAACGTGCTGTTCAGAAGAGATCTACACCACCTCGTACTCTCACGTATTTATGGAAAGCTCTGCAGGAGTCACGGTGTCTGTTCCCTCCAGCACTACTTCAGACATCAGTCGAGTCCATGCCACGTCGTGCTGCGCCACTTCTGCTTGATTGCGGGGGCCCTACACGATATTCCGCAAGTGTACCAGTTTCTTTGGTTCTTCAATGTAGCTGATGCAGAAGACACGAGGGGAAAGTGTTGTGCAAGAGTTTATTGCCTTCTACAAACCAACATCTAGGAACGGGACACCGACCTTACAATCCCCAAGGGGAAGTCGATTTTCACTTGAACGTCATTTATAAAATCGGCAAATCTGCTGGGTAACGAGTAACTCCATTTCTTCGCAAAAAACATCAGAAATTGCTGTTCCGAAATTAACGTCGCCCGTGGTTTCCACTCGTATTCTGTCATTCCGGCAAATCAGAAAATTCTTGAGGCAGATATCACCAGACGGGTTGAAAACTCAAATCTGAGTAGTGTAATGCGGCCTAATGTACTGTCTCCTTCTGTTGCTATATATTCGCGAAACTGCGACGCCGATTCACTTTTTTGTGTCAATATTTTATGTTTGTTTTATTAGTCGCGAGTCTTTAGGTAAAAAGAAGAACTGTGCAAGAAGGTACAATCTTCAATAAATCATCTATCCAAATGAAGCTACAGATGCAAAACAAAACCTCGTAGTTTTCGAGACTACGATGCAATACATGCAAAACGGTTCTACGAGCGAAGCTCTACCACTATCTAATTCTATCTGTGAAAGTTTTCTCCAGTAGTTTATATATTTTGGTTAGAATGGTGATTTTCCAGCATGTGACCGTTACTTGTCTTTCCACATTTAAATGAAAGTTACGTAATCTAAAGTTTTATGTTGATAATTCCGGACTAGCTCACAAATGAAATCTAAAGATAGCAATTATTTCTCGCAGTCGATTGCTCCGACGATTGATAGATTAGGGCTTAACGTCCTGTTAACAGGGGGGGGGGGGGGGGGTTCATCAGACATGGCCTGACAATTGAGAAGCACCTTGGGCCAAGGTCCTTCGGACACCCTCCGTACCGCAATATTTAGACAGCTTGCAGTGAATCATATTTGATAAACGGTGTTCCGTTTATGTACCGCAATATTTAGACAGCTTGCAGTGAATCATAAAGTTTCCCCAAACTGCTTGTAGGAAAGCGCCTTGATTTCAAAACTGTCGCATTTTCGTTCTCTCTAACGCAGACCTGACACAAGATATAAGACCCAAGTCACAAGACACCAGAGACAGGGGACAAGAAGAAAGAAGAGCTGGGGTTCATCAGACATGGCCTGACAATTGAGAAGCACTTTGATCCAAGGTCCTTCGGACACCCTCCGTACCGCAATATTTAGACAGCTTGCAGTGAATCATATTTGAAAAACGGTGTTCCGTTTATCTAGCTACCTGTTGATCTCTCGAGTCTCTGCCGTTCACATTTTAGGATAAAGTTTCCCCAAACTGCTTGTAGGAAAGTGCCTTGATTTCAAAACTGTCGCATTTTCGTTCTCTCTAACGCAGACACGACACAAGATATAAAACGCAAGTCACAAGGCACCAGAGACAGGGGACAAGAAGAAAGAAGAGCTGGGGTTCATCAGACATGGCCTGACAATTGAGAAGCACTTTGAGCCAAGGTCCTTCGGACACCCTCCGTACCGCAATATTTAGACAGCTTGCAGTGAATCATATTTGAAAAACGGTGTTCCGTTTATCTAGCTACCTGTTGATCTCTCGAGTCTCTGCCATTCACATTTTAGGATAAAGTTTCCCCAAACTGCTTGTAGGAAAGTGTCTTGATTTCAAAACTGTCGCATTTTCGTTCTCTCTAACGCAGACGTGACACAAGATATAAAACGCAAGTCACAAGACAACAGAGACAGGAGACAAGAAGAAAGAAGAGCTGGGGTTCATCAGACATGGCCTGACAATTGAGAAGCACTTTGAGCCAAGGTCCTTCGGACACCCTCCGTACCGCTATTTTTAGACAGCTTGCAGTGAATCATATTTGAAAAACGGTGTTCCGTTTATCTAGCTACCTGTTGATCTCTCGAGTCTCTGCCATTCACATTTTAGGATAAAGTTTCCCCAAACTGCTTGTAGGAAAGTGCCTTGATTTCAAAACTGTCGCATTTTCGTTCTCTCTAACGCAGACGTGACACAAGATATCAAACGCAAGTCAAAAGACACCAGAGACAGGAGACAAGAAGAAAGAAGAGCTGGGGTTCATCAGACATGGCCTGACAATTGAGAAGCACTTTGAGCCAAGGTCCTTCGGACACCCTCCGTACCGCAATATTTAGACAGCTTGCAGTGAATCATATTTGAAAAACGGTGTTCCATTTATCTAGCTACCTGTTGATCTCTCGAGTCTCTGCCATTCACATTTTAGGATAAAGTTTCCCCAAACTGCTTGTAGGAAAGTGCCTTGATTTCAAAACTGTCGCATTATCGTTCTCTCTAATGCAGATGTGACACAAGATATAAAACGCAAGTCACAAGACACCAGAGACAGGGGACAAGAAGAAAGAACAGCTGGGGTTCATCAGACATGGCCTGACAATTGAGAAGCACTTTGAGCCAAGGTCCTTCGGACACCCTCCGTACCGCTATTTTTAGACAGCTTGCAGTGAATCATATTTAAAAAACGGTGTTCCGTTTATCTAGCTACCTGTTGATCTCTCGAGTCTCTGCCATTCACATTTTAGGATAAAGTTTCCCCAAACTGCTTGTAGGAAAGTGCCTTGATTTCAAAACTGTCGCATTATCGTTCTCTCTAACGCAGATGTGACACAAGATATAAAACGCAAGTCACAAGACACCAGAGACAGGGGACAAGAAGAAAGAAGAGCTGGGGTTCATCAGACATGGCCTGACAATTGTGAAGCACTTTGAGCCAAGGTCCTTCGGACACCCTCCGTACCGCAATATTTAGACAGCCTGCAGTGAATCATGTTTGAAAAACGGTGTTCCGTTTATCTAGCTACCTGTTGATCTCTCTAGTCTCTGCCATTCACATTTTAGGATAAAGTTTCCCCAAACTGCTTGTAGGAAAGTGCCTTGATTTCAAAACTGTCGCATTTTCGTTCTCTCTAACGCAGACCTGACACAAGATATAAGACCCAAGTCACAAGACACCAGAGACAGGGGACAAGACGAAAGAAGAGCTGGGGTTCATCAGACATGGCCTGACAATTGAGAAGCACTTTGAGCCAAGGTCCTTCGGACACCCTCCGTACCGCAATATTTAGACAGCTTGCAGTGAATCATATTTGAAAAACGGTGTTCCGTTTATCTAGCTACCTGTTGATCTCTCGAGTCTCTGCCATTCACATTTTAGGATAAAGTTTCCCCAAACTGCTTGTAGGAAAGTGCCTTGATTTCAAAACTGTCGCATTATCGTTCTCTCTAACGAAGACGTGACACAAGATATAAAACGCAAGTCACAAGGCACCAGAGACAGGGGACAAGAAGAAAGAAGAGCTGGGGTTCATCAGACATGGCCTGACAATTGAGAAGCACTTTGAGCCAAGGTCCTTCGGACACCCTCCGTACCGCAATATTTAGACAGCTTGCAGTGAATCATATTTGAAAAACGGTGTTCCGGTTATCTAGCTACCTGTTGATCTCTCGAGTCTCTGCCATTCACATTTTAGGATAAAGTTTCCCCAAACTGCTTGTAGGAAAGTGCCTTGATTTCAAAACTGTCGCATTTTCGTTCTCTCTAACGCAGACGTGACACAAGATATAAAACGCAAGTCACAAGACACCAGAGACAGGAGACAAGAAGAAAGAAGAGCTGGGGTTCATCAGACATGGCCTGACAATAGAGAAGCACTTTGAGCCAAGGTTCTTCGGACACCCACCGTACCGCTATATTTAGACAGCTTGCAGTGAATCATATTTAAACAACGGTGTTCCGTTTATCTAGCTACCTGTTGATCTATCGAGTCTCTGCCATTCACATTTTAGGATAAAGTTTCCCCAAACTGCTTGTAGAAAAGTGCCTTGATTTCAAAACTGTCGCATTATCGTTCTCTCTAACGCAGACGTGACACAAGATATGAAACATAGTCACAAGACACCAGAGACAGGGGACAAGAAGAAAGAAGAGCTGGGGTTCATCAGACATGGCCTGACAATTGAGAAGCACTTTGAGCCAAGGTCCTTCGGACACCCTCCGCACCGCAATATTTAGACAGCCTGCAGTGAATCATACTTGAAAAACGGTGTTCCGTTTATCTAGCTACCTGTTGCTCTCTTAAGTCTCTGCCATTCACATTTTAGGATAAAGTTTCCCCAAACTGGTTGTAGGAAAGTGCCTTGATTTCAAAACTGTCGCATTTTCGTTCTCTCTAACGCAGACGTGACACAAGATATAAAACGCAAGTCACAAGACACCAGAGACAGGGGACAAGAAGAAAGAAGAGCTGGGGTTCATCAGACATGGCCTAACAATTGAGAAGCACTTTGAGCCAAGGTCCTTCGGACACCCTCCGTACCGCAATATTTAGACAGCTCGCAGTGAATCATATTTGAAAAACGGTGTTCCGTTTATCTAGCTACCTGTTGATCTCTCGAGTCTCTGCCATTCACATTTTAGGATAAAGATTCCCCAAACTGTTGTAGGAAAGTGCCTTGATTTCAAAACTGTCACATTTTCGTTCTCCCTAACGCAGACGTGACACAAGATATGAAACATAGTCACAAGACACCAGAGACAGGGGACAAGAAGAAAGAAGAGCTGGGGTTCATCAGACATGGCCTGACAATAGAGAAGCACTTTGAGCCAAGGTCCTTCGGACACCCTCCGTACCGCTATATTTAGACAGCTTGCAGTGAATCATATTTAAAAATCGGTGTTCCGTTTATCTAGCTACCTGTTGATCTCTCGAGTCTCTGCCATTCACATTTTAGGATAAAGTTTCCCCAAACTGCTTGTAGGAAAGTGCCTTGATTTCAAAACTGTCGCATTATCGTTCTCTCTAACGCAGACGTGACACAAGATATAAAACGCAAGTCACAAGACACCAGAGACAGGGGACAAGAAGAAAGAAGAGCTGGGGTTCATCAGACATGGCCTGACAATTGAGAAGCACTTTGAGCCAAGGTCCTTCGGACACCCTCCGCATCGCAATATTTAGACAGCCTGCAGTGAATCATACTTGAAAAACGGTGTTCCGTTTATCTAGCTACCTGTTGCTCTCTTGAGTCTCTGCCATTCACATTTTAGGATAAAGTTTCCCCAAACTGGTTGTAGGAAAGTGCCTTGATTTCAAAACTGTCGCATTTTCGTTCTCTCTAACGCAGACGTGACACAAGATATAAAACGCAAGTCACAAGACACCAGAGACAGGGGACAAGAAGAAAGAAGAGCTGGGGTTCATCAGACATGGCCTGACAATTGAGAAGCACTTTGAGCCAAGGTCCTTCGGACACCCTCCGCATCGCAATATTTAGACAGCCTGCAGTGAATCATACTTGAAAAACGGTGTTCCGTTTATCTAGCTACCTGTTGCTCTCTTGAGTCTCTGCCATTCACATTTTAGGATAAAGTTTCCCCAAACTGGTTGTAGGAAAGTGCCTTGATTTCAAAACTGTCGCATTTTCGTTCTCTCTAACGCAGACGTGACACAAGATATAAAACGCAAGTCGCAAGACACCAGAGACAGGGGACAAGAAGAAAGAAGAGCTGGGGTTCATCAGACATGGCCTGACAATTGAGAAGCACTTTGAGCCAAGGTCCTTCGGACACCCTCCGTACCGCAATATTTAGACAGCTTGCAGTGAATCATATTTGAAAAACGGTGTTCCGTTTATCTAGCTACCTGTTGATCTCTCGAGTCTCTGCCATTCACATTTTAGGATAAAGTTTCCCCAAACTGCTTGTGGGAAAGTGCCTTGATTTCAAAACTGTCGCATTTTCGTTCTCTCTAACGCAGACGTGACACAAGATATAAAACGCAAGTCACAAGACACCAGAGACAGGGGACAAGAAGAAAGAAGAGCTGGGGTTCATCAGACATGGCCTGACAATTGAGAAGCACTTTGAGCCAAGGTCCTTCGGACACCCTCCGTACCGCAATATTTAGACAGCTTGCAGTGAATCATATTTGAAAAACGGTGTTCCGTTTATCTAGCTACCTGTTGATCTCTCGAGTCTCTGCCATTCACATTTTAGGATAAAGATTCCCCAAACTGTTGTAGGAAAGTGCCTTGATTTCAAAACTGTCGCATTTTCGTTCTCTCTAACGCAGACGTGACACAAGATATAAAACGCAAGTCACAAGACACCAGAGACAGGGGACAAGAAGAAAGAAGAGCTGGGGTTCATCAGACATGGCTTGACAATTGAGAAGCACTTTGAGCCAAGGTCCTTCGGACACCCTCCGTACCGCAATATTTAGACAGCTTGCAGTGAATCATATTTGAAAAACGGTGATCCGTTTATCTAGCTACCTGTTGATCTCTCGAGTCTCTGCCATTCACATTTTAGGATGAAGTTTGCCCAAACTGCTTGTAGGAAAGTGCCTTGATTTCAAAACTGTCGCATTATCGTTCTCTCTAACGCAGACGTGACACAAGATATAAAACGCAAGTCACAAGACACCAGAGACAGGGGACAAGAAGAAAACAGAGCTGGGGTTCACCAGACATGGCCTGACAATTGAGAAGCACTTTGAGCCAAGGTCCTTCGGACACCCTCCGTACCGCAATATTTAGACAGCTTGCAGTGAATCATATTTGAAAAACGGCGTTCCGTTTATCTAGCTACCTGTTGATCTCTCGAGTCTCTGCCATTCACATTTTAGGATAAAGTTTCCCCAAACTGCTTGTAGGAAAGTGCCTTGATTTCAAAACTGTCGCATTTTCGTTCTCTTTAACGCAGACGTGACACAAGATATAAAACGCAAGTCACAAGACACCAGAGACAGGGGACAAGAAGAAAGAAGAGCTGGGGTTCATCAGACATGGCTTGACAATTGAGAAGCACTTTGAGCCAAGGTCCTTCGGAAACCCTCCGTACCGCAATATTTAGACAGCTTGCAGTGAATCATATTTGAAAAACGGTGTTCCGTTTATCTAGCTACCTGTTGATCTCTCGAGTCTCTGCCATTCACATTTTAGGATAAAGTTTCCCCAAACTGCTTGTAGGAAAGTGCCTTGATTTCAAAACTGTCGCATTATCGTTCTCTCTAACGCAGACGTGACACAAGATATAAAAAGCAAGTCACAAGACACCAGAGACAGGGGACAAGAAGAAAGAAGAGCTGGGGTTCACCAGACATGGCCTGACAATTGAGAAGCACTTTGAGCCAAGGTCCTTCGGACACCCTCCGTACCGCAATATTTGGACAGCTTGCAGTGAATCATATTTGAAAAACGGTGTTCCGTTTATCTAGCTACCTGTTGATCTCTCGAGTCTCTGCCACTCACATTTTAGGATAAAGTTTCCCCAAACTGCTTATAGGAAAGTGCCTTGATTTCAAAACTGTCGCATTATCGTTCTCTCTAACGCAGACGTGACACAAGATATAAAACGCAAGTCACAAGACACCAGAGACAGGGGACAAGAAGAAAGAAGAGCTGGGGTTCATCAGACATGGCCTGACAATTGAGAAGCACTTTGAGCCAAGGTCCTTCGGACACCCTCCGTACCGCAATATTTAGATAGCTTGCAGTGAATCATATTTGAAAAACGGTGTTCCGTTTATCTAGCTACCTGTTGATCTCTCGAGTCTCTGCCATTCACATTTTAGGATAAAGTTTCCCCAAACTGCTTGTAGGAAAGTGCCTTGATTTCAAAACTGTCGCATTATCGTTCTCTCTAACGCAGACGTGACACAAGATATAAAACGCAAGTCACAAGACACCAGAGACAGGGGACAAGAAGAAAGAAGAGCTGGGGTTCATCAGACATGGCGTGACAATTGAGAAGCACTTTGAGCCAAGGTCCTTCGGACACGCTCCGTACCGCAATATTTGGACAGCTTGCAGTGAATCATATTTGAAAAGCGGTGTTCCGTTTATCTAGCTACCTGTTGATCTCTCGAGTCTCTGCCATTCACATTTTAGGATAAAGTTTCCCCAAACTGCTTGTAGGAAAGTGCCTTGATTTCAAAACTGTCGCATTATCGTTCTCTCTAACGCAGACGTGACACAAGATATAAAACGCAAGTCACAAGACACCAGAGACAGGAGACAAGAAGATAGAAGAGCTGGGGTTCATCAGACATGGCCTGACAATTGAGAAGCACTTTGAGCCAAGGTCCTTCGGACACCCTCCGTACCGCAATATTTAGACAGCTTGCAGTGAATCATATTTGAAAAGCGGTGTTCCGTTTATCTAGCTACCTGTTGATCTCTCGAGTCTCTGCCATTCACATTTTAGGATAAAGTTTCCCCAAACTGCTTGTAGGAAAGTGCCTTGATTTCAAAACTGTCGCATTATCGTTCTCTCTAACGCAGACGTGACACAAGATATAAAACGCAAGTCACAAGACACCAGAGACAGGGGACAAGAAGAAAGAAGAGCTGGGGTTCATCAGACATGGCCTGACAATTGAGAAGCACTTTGAGCCAAGGTCCTTCGGACACCCTCCGTACCGCAATATTTAGACAGCTTGCAGTGAATCATATTTGAAAAACGGTGTTCCGTTTATCTAGCTACCTGTTGATCTCTCGAGTCTCTGCCATTCACATTTTAGGATAAAGTTTGCCCAAACTGCTTGTAGGAAAGTGCCTTGATTTCAAAACTGTCGCATTATCGTTCTCTCTAACGCAGACGTGACACAACATATAAAAAGCAAGTCACAAGACACCAGAGACAGGGGACAAGAAGAAAGAAGAGCTGGGGTTCACCAGACATGGCCTGACAATTGAGAAGCACTTTGAGCCAAGGTCCTTCGGACACCCTCCGTACCGCAATATTTGGACAGCTTGCAGTGAATCATATTTGAAAAACGGTGTTCCGTTTATCTAGCTACCTGTTGATCTCTCGAGTCTCTGCCATTCACATTTTAGGATAAAGTTTCCCCAAACTGCTTGTAGGAAAGTGCCTTGATTTCAAAACTGTCGCATTATCGTTCTCTCTAACGCAGACGTGACACAAGATATAAAATGCAAGTCACAAGACACCAGAGACAGGGGACAAGAAGAAAGAAGAGCTGGGGTTCATCAGACATGGCCTGACAATTGAGAAGCACTTTGAGCCAAGGTCCTTCGGACACCCTTCGTACCGCAATATTTAGACAGCTTGCAGTGAATCATATTTGAAAAGCGGTGTTCCGTTTATCTAGCTACCTGTTGATCTCTCGAGTCTCTGCCATTCACATTTTAGGATAAAGTTTCCCCAAACTGCTTGTAGGAAAGTGCCTTGATTTCAAAACTGTCGCATTATCGTTCTGTCTAACGCAGACGTGACACAAGATATAAAATGCAAGTCACAAGACACCAGAGACAGGGGACAAGAAGAAAGAAGAGCTGGGGTTCATCAGACATGGCCTGACAATTGTGAAGCACTTTGAGCCAAGGTCCTTCGGACACCCTCCGTACCGCAATATTTAGACAGCTTGCAGTGAATCATATTTGAAAAACGGTGTTCCGTTTATCTAGCTACCTGTTGAGCTCTCGAGTCTCTGCCATTCACATTTTAGGATAAAGTTTCCCCAAACTGCTTGTAGGAAAGTGCCTTGATTTCAAAACTGTCGCATTATCGTTCTCTCTAACGCAGACATGACACAAGATATAAAACGCAAGTCACAAGACACCAGAGACAGGGGACAAGAAGAAAGAAGAGCTGCGGTTCATCAGACATGGCCTGACAATTGGGAAGCACTTTGAGCCATGGTCCTTCGGACACCCTCCGTACCGCAATATTTAGACAGCTTGCAGTGAATCATATTTGAAAAACGGTGTTCCATTTATCTAGCTACCTGTTGATCTCTCGAGTCTCTGCCATTCGCATTTTAGGATAAAGTTTGCCCAAACCGCTTGTAGGAAAGTGCCTTGATTTCAAAACTGTCGCATTATCGTTCTCTCTAACGCAGACGTGACACAAGATATAAAACGCAAGTCACAAGACACCAGAGACAGGGGACAAGAAGAAAGAAGAGCTGCGGTTCATCAGACATGGCCTGACAATTGAGAAGCACTTTGAGCCAAGGTCCTTCGGACACCCTCCGTACCGCAATATTTAGACAGCTCGCAGTGAATCATATTTGAAAAACGGTGTTCCGTTTATCTAGCTACCTGTTGATCTCTCGAGTCTCTGCCATTCACATTTTAGGATAAAGATTCCCCAAACTGTTGTAGGAAAGTGCCTTGATTTCAAAACTGTCACATTTTCGTTCTCCCTAACGCAGACGTGACACAAGATATGAAACATAGTCACAAGATACCAGAGACAGGGGACAAGAAGAAAGAAGAGCTGGGGTTCATCAGACATGGCCTGACAATTGAGAAGCACTTTGAGCCAAGGTCCTTCGGACACCCTCCGTACCGCAATATTTAGACAGCTTGCAGTGAATCATATTTGAAAAACGGTGTTCCGTTTATCTAGCTACCTGTTGATCTCTCGAGTCTCTGCCATTCACATTTTAGGATAAAGATTCCCCAAACTGTTGTAGGAAAGTGCCTTGATTTCAAAACTGTCACATTTTCGTTCTCCCTAACGCAGACGTGACACAAGATATGAAACATAGTCACAAGACACCAGAGACAGGGGACAAGAAGAAAGAAGAGCTGGGGTTCATCAGACATGGCCTGACAATAGAGAAGCACTTTGAGCCAAGGTCCTTCGGACACCCTCCGTACCGCTATATTTAGACAGCTTGCAGTGAATCATATTTAAAAATCGGTGTTCCGTTTATCTAGCTACCTGTTGATCTCTCGAGTCTCTGCCATTCACATTTTAGGATAAAGATTCCCCAAACTGTTGTAGGAAAGTGCCTTGATTTCAAAACTGTCGCATTTTCGTTCTCTCTAACGCAGACGTGACACAAGATATAAAACGCAAGTCACAAGACACCAGAGACAGGGGACAAGAAGAAAGAAGAGCTGGGGTTCATCAGACATGGCTTGACAATTGAGAAGCACTTTGAGCCAAGGTCCTTCGGACACCCTCCGTACCGCAATATTTAGACAGCTTGCAGTGAATCATATTTGAAAAACGGTGATCCGTTTATCTAGCTACCTGTTGATCTCTCGAGTCTCTGCCATTCACATTTTAGGATGAAGTTTGCCCAAACTGCTTGTAGGAAAGTGCCTTGATTTCAAAACTGTCGCATTATCGTTCTCTCTAACGCAGACGTGACACAAGATATAAAACGCAAGTCACAAGACACCAGAGACAGGGGACAAGAAGAAAACAGAGCTGGGGTTCACCAGACATGGCCTGACAATTGAGAAGCACTTTGAGCCAAGGTCCTTCGGAAACCCTCCGTACCGCAATATTTAGACAGCTTGCAGTGAATCATATTTGAAAAACGGTGTTCCGTTTATCTAGCTACCTGTTGATCTCTCGAGTCTCTGCCATTCACATTTTAGGATAAAGTTTCCCCAAACTGCTTGTAGGAAAGTGCCTTGATTTCAAAACTGTCGCATTATCGTTCTCTCTAACGCAGACGTGACACAAGATATAAAAAGCAAGTCACAAGACACCAGAGACAGGGGACAAGAAGAAAGAAGAGCTGGGGTTCACCAGACATGGCCTGACAATTGAGAAGCACTTTGAGCCAAGGTCCTTCGGACACCCTCCGTACCGCAATATTTGGACAGCTTGCAGTGAATCATATTTGAAAAACGGTGTTCCGTTTATCTAGCTACCTGTTGATCTCTCGAGTCTCTGCCACTCACATTTTAGGATAAAGTTTCCCCAAACTGCTTGTAGGAAAGTGCCTTGATTTCAAAACTGTCGCATTATCGTTCTCTCTAACGCAGACGTGACACAAGATATAAAACGCAAGTCACAAGACACCAGAGACAGGGGACAAGAAGAAAGAAGAGCTGGGGTTCATCAGACATGGCCTGACAATTGAGAAGCACTTTGAGCCAAGGTCCTTCGGACACCCTCCGTACCGCAATATTTAGATAGCTTGCAGTGAATCATATTTGAAAAACGGTGTTCCGTTTATCTAGCTACCTGTTGATCTCTCGAGTCTCTGCCATTCACATTTTAGGATAAAGTTTCCCCAAACTGCTTGTAGGAAAGTGCCTTGATTTCAAAACTGTCGCATTATCGTTCTCTCTAACGCAGACGTGACACAAGATATAAAACGCAAGTCACAAGACACCAGAGACAGGGGACAAGAAGAAAGAAGAGCTGGGGTTCATCAGACATGGCGTGACAATTGAGAAGCACTTTGAGCCAAGGTCCTTCGGACACCCTCCGTACCGCAATATTTGGACAGCTTGCAGTGAATCATATTTGAAAAGCGGTGTTCCGTTTATCTAGCTACCTGTTGATCTCTCGAGTCTCTGCCATTCACATTTTAGGATAAAGTTTCCCCAAACTGCTTGTAGGAAAGTGCCTTGATTTCAAAACTGTCGCATTATCGTTCTCTCTAACGCAGACGTGACACAAGATATAAAACGCAAGTCACAAGACACCAGAGACAGGAGACAAGAAGATAGAAGAGCTGGGGTTCATCAGACATGGCCTGACAATTGAGAAGCACTTTGAGCCAAGGTCCTTCGGACACCCTCCGTACCGCAATATTTAGACAGCTTGCAGTGAATCATATTTGAAAAGCGGTGTTCCGTTTATCTAGCTACCTGTTGATCTCTCGAGTCTCTGCCATTCACATTTTAGGATAAAGTTTCCCCAAACTGCTTGTAGGAAAGTGCCTTGATTTCAAAACTGTCGCATTATCGTTCTCTCTAACGCAGACGTGACACAAGATATAAAACGCAAGTCACAAGACACCAGAGACAGGGGACAAGAAGAAAGAAGAGCTGGGGTTCATCAGACATGGCCTGACAATTGAGAAGCACTTTGAGCCAAGGTCCTTCGGACACCCTCCGTACCGCAATATTTAGACAGCTTGCAGTGAATCATATTTGAAAAACGGTGTTCCGTTTATCTAGCTACCTGTTGATCTCTCGAGTCTCTGCCATTCACATTTTAGGATAAAGTTTGCCCAAACTGCTTGTAGGAAAGTGCCTTGATTTCAAAACTGTCGCATTATCGTTCTCTCTAACGCAGACGTGACACAAGATATAAAAAGCAAGTCACAAGACACCAGAGACAGGGGACAAGAAGAAAGAAGAGCTGGGGTTCACCAGACATGGCCTGACAATTGAGAAGCACTTTGAGCCAAGGTCCTTCGGACACCCTCCGTACCGCAATATTTGGACAGCTTGCAGTGAATCATATTTGAAAAACGGTGTTCCGTTTATCTAGCTACCTGTTGATCTCTCGAGTCTCTGCCATTCACATTTTAGGATAAAGTTTCCCCAAACTGCTTTTAGGAAAGTGCCTTGATTTCAAAACTGTCGCATTATCGTTCTCTCTAACGCAGACGTGACACAAGATATAAAATGCAAGTCACAAGACACCAGAGACAGGGGACAAGAAGAAAGAAGAGCTGGGGTTCATCAGACATGGCCTGACAATTGAGAAGCACTTTGAGCCAAGGTCCTTCGGACACCCTTCGTACCGCAATATTTAGACAGCTTGCAGTGAATCATATTTGAAAAGCGGTGTTCCGTTTATCTAGCTACCTGTTGATCTCTCGAGTCTCTGCCATTCACATTTTAGGATAAAGTTTCCCCAAACTGCTTGTAGGAAAGTGCCTTGATTTCAAAACTGTCGCATTATCGTTCTGTCTAACGCAGACGTGACACAAGATATAAAATGCAAGTCACAAGACACCAGAGACAGGGGACAAGAAGAAAGAAGAGCTGGGGTTCATCAGACATGGCCTGACAATTGTGAAGCACTTTGAGCCAAGGTCCTTCGGACACCCTCCGTACCGCAATATTTAGACAGCTTGCAGTGAATCATATTTGAAAAACGGTGTTCCGTTTATCTAGCTACCTGTTGAGCTCTCGAGTCTCTGCCATTCACATTTTAGGATAAAGTTTAACCAAACTGCTTGTAGGAAAGTGCCTTGATTTCAAAACTGTCGCATTATCGTTCTCTCTAACGCAGACATGACACAAGATATAAAACGCAAGTCACAAGACACCAGAGACAGGGGACAAGAAGAAAGAAGAGCTGCGGTTCATCAGACATGGCCTGACAATTGGGAAGCACTTTGAGCCATGGTCCTTCGGACACCCTCCGTACCGCAATATTTAGACAGCTTGCAGTGAATCATATTTGAAAAACGGTGTTCCATTTATCTAGCTACCTGTTGATCTCTCGAGTCTCTGCCATTCGCATTTTAGGATAAAGTTTGCCCAAACCGCTTGTAGGAAAGTGCCTTGATTTCAAAACTGTCGCATTATCGTTCTCTCTAACGCAGACGTGACACAAGATATAAAACGCAAGTCACAAGACACCAGAGACAGGGGACAAGAAGAAAGAAGAGCTGCGGTTCATCAGACATGGCCTGACAATTGAGAAGCACTTTGAGCCAAGGTCCTTCGGACACCCTCCGTACCGCAATATTTAGACAGCTCGCAGTGAATCATATTTGAAAAACGGTGTTCCGTTTATCTAGCTACCTGTTGATCTCTCGAGTCTCTGCCATTCACATTTTAGGATAAAGATTCCCCAAACTGTTGTAGGAAAGTGCCTTGATTTCAAAACTGTCACATTTTCGTTCTCCCTAACGCAGACGTGACACAAGATATGAAACATAGTCACAAGATACCAGAGACAGGGGACAAGAAGAAAGAAGAGCTGGGGTTCATCAGACATGGCCTGACAATTGAGAAGCACTTTGAGCCAAGGTCCTTCGGACACCCTCCGTACCGCAATATTTAGACAGCTTGCAGTGAATCATATTTGAAAAACGGTGTTCCGTTTATCTAGCTACCTGTTGATCTCTCGAGTCTCTGCCATTCACATTTTAGGATAAAGTTTCCCCAAACTGCTTGTAGGAAAGTGCCTTGATTTCAAAACTGTCGCATTATCGTTCTCTCTAACGCAGACGTGACACAAGATATAAAAAGCAAGTCACAAGACACCAGAGACAGGGGACAAGAAGAAAGAAGAGCTGGGGTTCACCAGACATGGCCTGACAATTGAGAAGCACTTTGAGCCAAGGTCCTTCGGACACCCTCCGTACCGCAATATTTGGACAGCTTGCAGTGAATCATATTTGAAAAACGGTGTTCCGTTTATCTAGCTACCTGTTGATCTCTCGAGTCTCTGCCACTCACATTTTAGGATAAAGTTTCCCCAAACTGCTTGTAGGAAAGTGCCTTGATTTCAAAACTGTCGCATTATCGTTCTCTCTAACGCAGACGTGACACAAGATATAAAACGCAAGTCACAAGACACCAGAGACAGGGGACAAGAAGAAAGAAGAGCTGGGGTTCATCAGACATGGCCTGACAATTGAGAAGCACTTTGAGCCAAGGTCCTTCGGACACCCTCCGTACCGCAATATTTAGATAGCTTGCAGTGAATCATATTTGAAAAACGGTGTTCCGTTTATCTAGCTACCTGTTGATCTCTCGAGTCTCTGCCATTCACATTTTAGGATAAAGTTTCCCCAAACTGCTTGTAGGAAAGTGCCTTGATTTCAAAACTGTCGCATTATCGTTCTCTCTAACGCAGACGTGACACAAGATATAAAAAGCAAGTCACAAGACACCAGAGACAGGGGACAAGAAGAAAGAAGAGCTGGGGTTCACCAGACATGGCCTGACAATTGAGAAGCACTTTGAGCCAAGGTCCTTCGGACACCCTCTGTACCGCAATATTTGGACAGCTTGCAGTGAATCATATTTGAAAAACGGTGTTCCGTTTATCTAGCTACCTGTTGATCTCTCGAGTCTCTGCCACTCACATTTTAGGATAAAGTTTCCCCAAACTGCTTGTAGGAAAGTGCCTTGATTTCAAAACTGTCGCATTATCGTTCTCTCTAACGCAGACGTGACACAAGATATAAAACGCAAGTCACAAGACACCAGAGACAGGGGACAAGAAGAAAGAAGAGCTGGGGTTCATCAGACATGGCCTGACAATTGAGAAGCACTTTGAGCCAAGGTCCTTCGGACACCCTCCGTACCGCAATATTTAGATAGCTTGCAGTGAATCATATTTGAAAAACGGTGTTCCGTTTATCTAGCTACCTGTTGATCTCTCGAGTCTCTGCCATTCACATTTTAGGATAAAGTTTCCCCAAACTGCTTGTAGGAAAGTGCCTTGATTTCAAAACTGTCGCATTATCGTTCTCTCTAACGCAGACGTGACACAAGATATAAAACGCAAGTCACAAGACACCAGAGACAGGGGACAAGAAGAAAGAAGAGCTGGGGTTCATCAGACATGGCGTGACAATTGAGAAGCACTTTGAGCCAAGGTCCTTCGGACACGCTCCGTACCGCAATATTTGGACAGCTTGCAGTGAATCATATTTGAAAAGCGGTGTTCCGTTTATCTAGCTACCTGTTGATCTCTCGAGTCTCTGCCATTCACATTTTAGGATAAAGTTTCCCCAAACTGCTTGTAGGAAAGTGCCTTGATTTCAAAACTGTCGCATTATCGTTCTCTCTAACGCAGACGTGACACAAGATATAAAACGCAAGTCACAAGACACCAGAGACAGGAGACAAGAAGATAGAAGAGCTGGGGTTCATCAGACATGGCCTGACAATTGAGAAGCACTTTGAGCCAAGGTCCTTCGGACACCCTCCGTACCGCAATATTTAGACAGCTTGCAGTGAATCATATTTGAAAAGCGGTGTTCCGTTTATCTAGCTACCTGTTGATCTCTCGAGTCTCTGCCATTCACATTTTAGGATAAAGTTTCCCCAAACTGCTTGTAGGAAAGTGCCTTGATTTCAAAACTGTCGCATTATCGTTCTCTCTAACGCAGACGTGACACAAGATATAAAACGCAAGTCACAAGACACCAGAGACAGGGGACAAGAAGAAAGAAGAGCTGGGGTTCATCAGACATGGCCTGACAATTGAGAAGCACTTTGAGCCAAGGTCCTTCGGACACCCTCCGTACCGCAATATTTAGACAGCTTGCAGTGAATCATATTTGAAAAACGGTGTTCCGTTTATCTAGCTACCTGTTGATCTCTCGAGTCTCTGCCATTCACATTTTAGGATAAAGTTTGCCCAAACTGCTTGTAGGAAAGTGCCTTGATTTCAAAACTGTCGCATTATCGTTCTCTCTAACGCAGACGTGACACAAGATATAAAAAGCAAGTCACAAGACACCAGAGACAGGGGACAAGAAGAAAGAAGAGCTGGGGTTCACCAGACATGGCCTGACAATTGAGAAGCACTTTGAGCCAAGGTCCTTCGGACACCCTCCGTACCGCAATATTTGGACAGCTTGCAGTGAATCATATTTGAAAAACGGTGTTCCGTTTATCTAGCTACCTGTTGATCTCTCGAGTCTCTGCCATTCACATTTTAGGATAAAGTTTCCCCAAACTGATTTTAAGAAAGTGCCTTGATTTCAAAACTGTCGCATTATCGTTCTCTCTAACGCAGACGTGACACAAGATATAAAATGCAAGTCACAAGACACCAGAGACAGGGGACAAGAAGAAAGAAGAGCTGGGGTTCATCAGACATGGCCTGACAATTGAGAAGCACTTTGAGCCAAGGTCCTTCGGACACCCTTCGTACCGCAATATTTGGACAGCTTGCAGTGAATCATATTTGAGAAGCGGTGTTCCGTTTATCTAGCTACCTGTTGATCTCTCGAGTCTCTGCCATTCACATTTTAGGATAAAGTTTCCCCAAACTGCTTGTAGGAAAGTGCCTTGATTTCAAAACTGTCGCATTATCGTTCTGTCTAACGCAGACGTGACACAAGATATAAAATGCAAGTCACAAGACACCAGAGACAGGGGACAAGAAGAAAGAAGAGCTGGGGTTCATCAGACATGGCCTGACAATTGTGAAGCACTTTGAGCCAAGGTCCTTCGGACACCCTCCGTACCGCAATATTTAGACAGCTTGCAGTGAATCATATTTGAAAAACGGTGTTCCGTTTATCTAGCTACCTGTTGAGCTCTCGAGTCTCTGCCATTCACATTTTAGGATAAAGTTTAACCAAACTGCTTGTAGGAAAGTGCCTTGATTTCAAAACTGTCGCATTATCGTTCTCTCTAACGCAGACATGACACAAGATATAAAACGCAAGTCACAAGACACCAGAGACAGGGGACAAGAAGAAAGAAGAGCTGCGGTTCATCAGACATGGCCTGACAATTGGGAAGCACTTTGAGCCATGGTCCTTCGGACACCCTCCGTACCGCAATATTTAGACAGCTTGCAGTGAATCATATTTGAAAAACGGTGTTCCATTTATCTAGCTACCTGTTGATCTCTCGAGTCTCTGCCATTCGCATTTTAGGATAAAGTTTGCCCAAACCGCTTGTAGGAAAGTGCCTTGATTTCAAAACTGTCGCATTATCGTTCTCTCTAACGCAGACGTGACACAAGATATAAAACGCAAGTCACAAGACACCAGAGACAGGGGACAAGAAGAAAGAAGAGCTGCGGTTCATCAGACATGGCCTGACAATTGAGAAGCACTTTGAGCCAAGGTCCTTCGGACACCCTCCGTACCG
The DNA here is from genome assembly GCF_021461385.2 of Schistocerca piceifrons. Lineage (NCBI taxonomy): Eukaryota > Metazoa > Arthropoda > Insecta > Orthoptera > Acrididae > Schistocerca > Schistocerca piceifrons. The sequence continues at coordinate 44,166,024 of NC_060146.1, forward strand.
CAATATTTAGACAGCTCGCAGTGAATCATATTTGAAAAACGGTGTTCCGTTTATCTAGCTACCTGTTGATCTCTCGAGTCTCTGCCATTCACATTTTAGGATAAAGATTCCCCAAACTGTTGTAGGAAAGTGCCTTGATTTCAAAACTGTCACATTTTCGTTCTCCCTAACGCAGACGTGACACAAGATATGAAACATAGTCACAAGATACCAGAGACAGGGGACAAGAAGAAAGAAGAGCTGGGGTTCATCAGACATGGCCTGACAATTGAGAAGCACTTTGAGCCAAGGTCCTTCGGACACCCTCCGTACCGCAATATTTAGACAGCTTGCAGTGAATCATATTTGAAAAACGGTGTTCCGTTTATCTAGCTACCTGTTGATCTCTCGAGTCTCTGCCATTCACATTTTAGGATAAAGTTTCCCCAAACTGCTTGTAGGAAAGTGCCCTGATTTCAAAACTGTCGCATTTTCGTTCTCTCTAACGCAGACGTGACACAAGATATAAAACGCAAGTCACAAGACACCAGAGACAGGGGACAAGAAGAAGGAAGAGCTGGGGTTCATCAGACATGGCCTGACAATTGAGAAGCACTTTGAGCCAAGGTCCTTCGGACACCCTCCGTACCGCAATATTTAGGCAGCTTGCAGTGAATCATATTTGAAAAACGGTGTTCCGTTTATCTAGCTACCTGTTGATCTCTCGAGTCTCTGCCATTCACATTTTTAGATAAAGTTTCCCCAAACTGCTTGTAGGAAAGTGCCTTGATTTCAAAACTGTCGCATTTTCGTTCTCTCTAACGCAGACGTGACACAAGATATAAAACGCAAGTCACAAGACACCAGAGACAGGGGACAAGAAGAAACAAGAGCTGGGGTTCATCAGACATGGCCTAACAATTGAGAAGCACTTTGAGCCAAGGTCCTTCGGACACCCTCCGTACCGCAATATTTAGACAGCTCGCAGTGAATCATATTTGAAAAACGGTGTTCCGTTTATCTAGCTACCTGTTGATCTCTCGAGTCTCTGCCATTCACATTTTAGGATAAAGATTCCCCAAACTGTTGTAGGAAAGTGCCTTGATTTCAAAACTGTCACATTTTCGTTCTCCCTAACGCAGACGTGACACAAGATATGAAACATAGTCACAAGACACCAGAGACAGGGGACAAGAAGAAAGAAGAGCTGGGGTTCATCAGACATGGCCTGACAATAGAGAAGCACTTTGAGCCAAGGTCCTTCGGACACCCTCCGTACCGCTATATTTAGACAGCTTGCAGTGAATCATATTTAAAAATCGGTGTTCCGTTTATCTAGCTACCTGTTGATCTCTCGAGTCTCTGCCATTCACATTTTAGGATAAAGATTCCCCAAACTGTTGTAGGAAAGTGCCTTGATTTCAAAACTGTCGCATTTTCGTTCTCTCTAACGCAGACGTGACACAAGATATAAAACGCAAGTCACAAGACACCAGAGACAGGGGACAAGAAGAAAGAAGAGCTGGGGTTCATCAGACATGGCTTGACAATTGAGAAGCACTTTGAGCCAAGGTCCTTCGGACACCCTCCGTACCGCAATATTTAGACAGCTTGCAGTGAATCATATTTGAAAAACGGTGATCCGTTTATCTAGCTACCTGTTGATCTCTCGAGTCTCTGCCATTCACATTTTAGGATGAAGTTTGCCCAAACTGCTTGTAGGAAAGTGCCTTGATTTCAAAACTGTCGCATTATCGTTCTCTCTAACGCAGACGTGACACAAGATATAAAACGCAAGTCACAAGACACCAGAGACAGGGGACAAGAAGAAAACAGAGCTGGGGTTCACCAGACATGGCCTGACAATTGAGAAGCACTTTGAGCCAAGGTCCTTCGGAAACCCTCCGTACCGCAATATTTAGACAGCTTGCAGTGAATCATATTTGAAAAACGGTGTTCCGTTTATCTAGCTACCTGTTGATCTCTCGAGTCTCTGCCATTCACATTTTAGGATAAAGTTTCCCCAAACTGCTTGTAGGAAAGTGCCTTGATTTCAAAACTGTCGCATTATCGTTCTCTCTAACGCAGACGTGACACAAGATATAAAAAGCAAGTCACAAGACACCAGAGACAGGGGACAAGAAGAAAGAAGAGCTGGGGTTCACCAGACATGGCCTGACAATTGAGAAGCACTTTGAGCCAAGGTCCTTCGGACACCCTCCGTACCGCAATATTTGGACAGCTTGCAGTGAATCATATTTGAAAAACGGTGTTCCGTTTATCTAGCTACCTGTTGATCTCTCGAGTCTCTGCCACTCACATTTTAGGATAAAGTTTCCCCAAACTGCTTGTAGGAAAGTGCCTTGATTTCAAAACTGTCGCATTATCGTTCTCTCTAACGCAGACGTGACACAAGATATAAAACGCAAGTCACAAGACACCAGAGACAGGGGACAAGAAGAAAGAAGAGCTGGGGTTCATCAGACATGGCCTGACAATTGAGAAGCACTTTGAGCCAAGGTCCTTCGGACACCCTCCGTACCGCAATATTTAGATAGCTTGCAGTGAATCATATTTGAAAAACGGTGTTCCGTTTATCTAGCTACCTGTTGATCTCTCGAGTCTCTGCCATTCACATTTTAGGATAAAGTTTCCCCAAACTGCTTGTAGGAAAGTGCCTTGATTTCAAAACTGTCGCATTATCGTTCTCTCTAACGCAGACGTGACACAAGATATAAAACGCAAGTCACAAGACACCAGAGACAGGGGACAAGAAGAAAGAAGAGCTGGGGTTCATCAGACATGGCGTGACAATTGAGAAGCACTTTGAGCCAAGGTCCTTCGGACACCCTCCGTACCGCAATATTTGGACAGCTTGCAGTGAATCATATTTGAAAAGCGGTGTTCCGTTTATCTAGCTACCTGTTGATCTCTCGAGTCTCTGCCATTCACATTTTAGGATAAAGTTTCCCCAAACTGCTTGTAGGAAAGTGCCTTGATTTCAAAACTGTCGCATTATCGTTCTCTCTAACGCAGACGTGACACAAGATATAAAACGCAAGTCACAAGACACCAGAGACAGGAGACAAGAAGATAGAAGAGCTGGGGTTCATCAGACATGGCCTGACAATTGAGAAGCACTTTGAGCCAAGGTCCTTCGGACACCCTCCGTACCGCAATATTTAGACAGCTTGCAGTGAATCATATTTGAAAAGCGGTGTTCCGTTTATCTAGCTACCTGTTGATCTCTCGAGTCTCTGCCATTCACATTTTAGGATAAAGTTTCCCCAAACTGCTTGTGTGAAAGTGCCTTGATTTCAAAACTGTCGCATTATCGTTCTCTCTAACGCAGACGTGACACAAGATATAAAACGCAAGTCACAAGACACCAGAGACAGGGGACAAGAAGAAAGAAGAGCTGGGGTTCATCAGACATGGCCTGACAATTGAGAAGCACTTTGAGCCAAGGTCCTTCGGACACCCTCCGTACCGCAATATTTAGACAGCTTGCAGTGAATCATATTTGAAAAACGGTGTTCCGTTTATCTAGCTACCTGTTGATCTCTCGAGTCTCTGCCATTCACATTTTAGGATAAAGTTTGCCCAAACTGCTTGTAGGAAAGTGCCTTGATTTCAAAACTGTCGCATTATCGTTCTCTCTAACGCAGACGTGACACAAGATATAAAAAGCAAGTCACAAGACACCAGAGACAGGGGACAAGAAGAAAGAAGAGCTGGGGTTCACCAGACATGGCCTGACAATTGAGAAGCACTTTGAGCCAAGGTCCTTCGGACACCCTCCGTACCGCAATATTTGGACAGCTTGCAGTGAATCATATTTGAAAAACGGTGTTCCGTTTATCTAGCTACCTGTTGATCTCTCGAGTCTCTGCCATTCACATTTTAGGATAAAGTTTCCCCAAACTGCTTTTAGGAAAGTGCCTTGATTTCAAAACTGTCGCATTATCGTTCTCTCTAACGCAGACGTGACACAAGATATAAAATGCAAGTCACAAGACACCAGAGACAGGGGACAAGAAGAAAGAAGAGCTGCGGTTCATCAGACATGGCCTGACAATTGTGAAGCACTTTGAGCCAAGGTCCTTCGGACACCCTCCGTACCGCAATATTTAGACAGCTTGCAGTGAATCATATTTGAAAAACGGTGTTCCGTTTATCTAGCTACCTGTTGAGCTCTCGAGTCTCTGCCATTCACATTTTAGGATAAAGTTTAACCAAACTGCTTGTAGGAAAGTGCCTTGATTTCAAAACTGTCGCATTATCGTTCTCTCTAACGCAGACATGACACAAGATATAAAACGCAAGTCACAAGACACCAGAGACAGGGGACAAGAAGAAAGAAGAGCTGCGGTTCATCAGACATGGCCTGACAATTGTGAAGCACTTTGAGCCAAGGTCCTTCGGACACCCTCCGTACCGCAATATTTAGACAGCTTGCAGTGAATCATATTTGAAAAACGGTGTTCCGTTTATCTAGCTACCTGTTGAGCTCTCGAGTCTCTGCCATTCACATTTTAGGATAAAGTTTAACCAAACTGCTTGTAGGAAAGTGCCTTGATTTCAAAACTGTCGCATTATCGTTCTCTCTAACGCAGACATGACACAAGATATAAAACGCAAGTCACAAGACACCAGAGACAGGGGACAAGAAGAAAGAAGAGCTGGGGTTCATCAGACATGGCCTGACAATTGGGAAGCACTTTGAGCCATGGTCCTTCGGACACCCTCCGTACCGCAATATTTAGACAGCTTGCAGTGAATCATATTTGAAAAACGGTGTTCCATTTATCTAGCTACCTGTTGATCTCTCGAGTCTCTGCCATTCGCATTTTAGGATAAAGTTTGCCCAAACTGCTTGTAGGAAAGTGCCTTGATTTCAAAACTGTCGCATTATCGTTCTCTCTAACGCAGACGTGACACAAGATATAAAACGCAAGTCACAAGACACCAGAGACAGGGGACAAGAAGAAAGAAGAGCTGCGGTTCATCAGACATGGCCTGACAATTGAGAAGCACTTTGAGCCAAGGTCCTTCGGACACCCTCCGTACCGCAATATTTTGACAGCTTGCAGTGAATCATATTTGAAAAGCGGTGTTCCGTTTATCTAGCTACCTGTTGATCTCTCGAGTCTCTGCCATTCACATTTTAGGATAAAGTTTCCCCAAACTGCTTGTAGGAAAGTGCCTTGATTTCAAAACTGTCGCATTATCGTTCTCTCTAACGCAGACGTGACACAAGATATAAAACGCAAGTCACAAGACACCAGAGACAGGGGACAAGAAGAAAGAAGAGCTGGGGTTCATCAGACATGGCCTGACAATTGAGAAGCACTTTGAGCCAAGGTCCTTCGGACACCCTCCGTACCGCAATATTTAGACAGCTTGCAGTGAATCATATTTGAAAAACGGTGTTCCGTTTATCTAGCTACCTGTTGATCTCTCGAGTCTCTGCCATTCACATTTTAGGACAAAGTTTGCCCAAACTGGTTGTAGGAAAGTGCCTTGATTTCAAAACTGTCGGATTATCGTTCTCTCTAACGCAGACGTGACACAAGATATAAAAAGCAAGTCACAAGACACCAGAGACAGGGGACAAGAAGAAAGAAGAGCTGGGGTTCACCAGACATGGCCTGACAATTGAGAAGCACTTTGAGCCAAGGTCCTTCGGACACCCTCCGTACCGCAATATTTGGACAGCTTGCAGTGAATCATATTTGAAAAACGGTGTTCCGTTTATCTAGCTACCTGTTGATCTCTCGAGTCTCTGCCATTCACATTTTAGGATAAAGTTTCCCCAAACTGCTTTTAGGAAAGTGCCTTGATTTCAAAACTGTCGCATTATCGTTCTCTCTAACGCAGACGTGACACAAGATATAAAATGCAAGTCACAAGACACCAGAGACAGGGGACAAGAAGAAAGAAGAGCTGGGGTTCATCAGACATGGCCTGACAATTGAGAAGCACTTTGAGCCAAGGTCCTTCGGACACCCTTCGTACCGCAATATTTAGACAGCTTGCAGTGAATCATATTTGAAAAGCGGTGTTCCGTTTATCTAGCTACCTGTTGATCTCTCGAGTCTCTGCCATTCACATTTTAGGATAAAGTTTCCCCAAACTGCTTGTAGGAAAGTGCCTTGATTTCAAAACTGTCGCATTATCGTTCTGTCTAACGCAGACGTGACACAAGATATAAAATGCAAGTCACAAGACACCAGAGACAGGGGACAAGAAGAAAGAAGAGCTGGGGTTCATCAGACATGGCCTGACAATTGTGAAGCACTTTGAGCCAAGGTCCTTGGGACACCCTCCGTACCGCAATATTTAGACAGCTTGCAGTGAATCATATTTGAAAAACGGTGTTCCGTTTATCTAGCTACCTGTTGATCTCTCGAGTCTCTGCCATTCACATTTTAGGATAAAGTTTCCCCAAACTGCTTGTAGGAAAGTGCCTTGATTTCAAAACTGTCGCATTATCGTTCTCTCTAACGCAGACGTGACACAAGATATAAAACGCAAGTCACAAGACACCAGAGACAGGGGACAAGAAGAAAGAAGAGCTGGGGTTCATCAGACATGGCCTGACAATTGAGAAGCACTTTGAGCCAAGGTCCTTCGGACACCCTCCGTACCGCAATATTTAGACAGCTTGCAGTGAATCATATTTGAAAAACGGTGTTCCGTTTATCTAGCTACCTGTTGATCTCTCGAGTCTCTGCCATTCACATTTTAGGATAAAGTTTGCCCAAACTGCTTGTAGGAAAGTGCCTTGATTTCAAAACTGTCGCATTATCGTTCTCTCTAACGCAGACGTGACACAAGATATAAAAAGCAAGTCACAAGACACCAGAGACAGGGGACAAGAAGAAAGAAGAGCTGGGGTTCACCAGACATGGCCTGACAATTGAGAAGCACTTTGAGCCAAGGTCCTTCGGACACCCTCCGTACCGCAATATTTGGACAGCTTGCAGTGAATCATATTTGAAAAACGGTGTTCCGTTTATCTAGCTACCTGTTGATCTCTCGAGTCTCTGCCATTCACATTTTAGGATAAAGTTTCCCCAAACTGCTTTTAGGAAAGTGCCTTGATTTCAAAACTGTCGCATTATCGTTCTCTCTAACGCAGACGTGACACAAGATATAAAATGCAAGTCACAAGACACCAGAGACAAGGGACAAGAAGAAAGAAGAGCTGGGGTTCATCAGACATGGCCTGACAATTGAGAAGCACTTTGAGCCAAGGTCCTTCGGACACCCTTCGTACCGCAATATTTAGACAGCTTGCAGTGAATCATATTTGAAAAGCGGTGTTCCGTTTATCTAGCTACCTGTTGATCTCTCGAGTCTCTGCCATTCACATTTTAGGATAAAGTTTCCCCAAACTGCTTGTAGGAAAGTGCCTTGATTTCAAAACTGTCGCATTATCGTTCTGTCTAACGCAGACGTGACACAAGATATAAAATGCAAGTCACAAGACACCAGAGACAGGGGACAAGAAGAAAGAAGAGCTGCGGTTCATCAGACATGGCCTGACAATTGAGAAGCACTTTGAGCCAAGGTCCTTCGGACACCCTCCGTACCGCAATATTTTGACAGCTTGCAGTGAATCATATTTGAAAAACGGTGTTACGTTTATCTAGCTACCTGTTGATCTCTCGAGTCTCTGCCATTCACATTTTAGGATAAAGTTTCCCCAAACTGCTTGTAGGAAAGTGCCTTGATTTCAAAACTGTCGCATTTTCGTTCTCTCTAACGCAGACGTGACACAAGATATAAAACGCAAGTCACAAGACACCAGAGACAGGGGACAAGAAGAAAGAAGAGCTGGGGTTCATCAGACATGGCCTGACAATAGAGAAGCACTTTGAGCCAAGGTCCTTCGGACACCCTCCGTACCGCAATATTTGGACAGCTTGCAGTGAATCATATTTGAAAAACGGTGTTCCGTTTATCTAGCTACCTGTTGATCTCTCGAGTCTCTGCCATTCACATTTTAGGATAAAGTTTGCCCAAACTGCTTGTAGGAAAGTGCCTTGATTTCAAAACTGTCGCATTATCGTTCTCTCTAACGCAGATGTGACACAAGATATAAAACGCAGGTCACAAGACACCAGAGACAGGGGACAAGAAGAGAGAAGAGCTGGAGTTCACCAGACATGGCCTGACAATTGAGAAGCACTTTGAGCCAAGGTCCTTCGGACACCCTCCGTGCCGCAATATTTGGACAGCTTGCAGTGAATCATATTTGAAAAACGGTGTTCCGTTTATCTAGCTACCTGTTGATCTCTCGAGTCTCTGCCATTCACATTTTAGGATAAAGTTTGCCCAAACTGCTTGTAGGAAAGTGCCTTGATTTCAAAACTGTCGCATTATCGTTCTCTCTAACGCAGACGTGACACAAGATATAAAACGCAAGTCACAAGACACCAGAGACAGGGGACAAGAAGAAAGAAGAGCTGGGGTTCATCAGACATGGCCTGACAAATGAGAAGCACTTTGAGATAAGGTCCTTCGGACACCCTCCGTACCGCAATATTTAGACAGCTTGCAGTGAATCATATTTGAAAAACGGTGTTCCGTTTATCTAGCTACCTGTTGATCTCTCGAGTCTCTGCCATTCACATTTTAGGATAAAGTTTGCCCAAACTGCTTGTAGGAAAGTGCCTTGATTTCAAAACTGTCGCATTATCGTTCTCTCTAACGCAGACGTGACACAAGATATAAAACGCAAGTCACAAGACACCAGAGACAGGAGACAAGAAGAAAGAAGAGCTGGGGTTCATCAGACATGGCCTGACAATTGAGAAGCACTTTGAGCCAAAGTCCTTCGGACACCCTCCGTACCGCAATATTTCGACAGCTTGCAGTGAATCATATTTGAAAAACGGTGTTCCGTTTATCTAGCTACCTGTTGATCTCTCGAGTCTCTGCCATTCACATTTTAGGATAAAGTTTCCCCAAACTGCTTGTAGGAAAGTGCCTTGATTTCAAAACTGTCGCATTATCGTTCTCTCTAACGCAGACGTGACACAAGATATAAAACGCAAGTCACAAGACACCAGAGACAGGGGACAAGAAGAAAGAAGAGCTGGGGTTCATCAGACATGGCCTGACAATTGAGAAGCACTTTGAGCCAAGGTCCTTCGGACACCCTCCGTACCGCAATATTTAGACAGCTTGCAGTGAATCATATTTGAAAAACGGTGTTCCGTTTATCTAGCTACCTGTTGATCTCTCGAGTCTCTGCCATTCACATTATAGGATAAAGTTTCCCCAAACTGCTTGTAGGAAAGTGCCTTGATTTCAAAACTGTCGCATTATCGTTCACTCTAACGCAGACGTGACACAAGATATAAAACGCAAGTCACAAGACACCAGAGACAGGAGACAAGAAGAAAGAAGAGATGGGGTTCATCAGACATGGCCTGACAATTGAGAAGCACTTTGAGCCAAGGTCCTTCGGACACCCTCCGTACCGCAATATTTAGACAGCTTGCAGTGAATCATATTTGAAAAACGGTGTTCCGTTTATCTAGCTACCTGTTGATCTCACGAGTCTCTGCCATTCACATTTTAGGATAAAGTTTGCCCAAACTGCTTGTAGGAAAGTGCCTTGATTTCAAAACTGTCGCATTATCGTTCTCTCTAACGCAGACGTGACACAAGATATAAAACGCAAGTCACAAGACACCAGAGACAGGGGACAAGAAGAAAGAAGAGCTGGGGTTCATCAGACATGGCCTGACAATTGAGAAGCACTTTGAGCCAAGGTCCTTCGGACACCCTCCGTACCGCAATATTTAGACAGCTTGCAGTGAATCATATTTGAAAAACGGTGTTCCGTTTATCTAGCTACCTGTTGATCTCTCGAGTCTCTGCCATTCACATTTTAGGATAAAGTTTCTCCAAACTGCTTGTAGGAAAGTGCCTTGATTTCAAAACTGTCGCATTTTCGTTCTCTCTAACGCAGACGTGACACAAGTTATAAAACGCAAGTCACAAGACACCAGAGACAGGAGACAAGAAGAAAGAAGAGCTGGGGATCATCAGACATGGCCTGACAATAGAGAAGCACTTTGAGCCAAGGTCCTTCGGACACCCTCCGTACCGCAATATTTAAACAGCTTGCAGTGAATCATATTTCAAAAACGGTGTTCCGTTTATCTAGCTACCTGTTGATCTCTCGAGTCTCTGCCATTCACATTTTAGGATAAAGTTTCCCCAAACTGCTTGTAGGAAAGTGCCTTGATTTCAAAACTGTCGCATTATCGTTCTTTCTAACGCAGACGTGACACAAGATATAAAACGCAAGTCACAAGACACCAGAGACAGGGGACAAGAAGAAAGAAGAGCTGGGGTTCATCAGACATGGCCTGACAATTGAGAAGCACTTTGAGCCAAGGTCCTTCGGACACCCTCCGTACCGCAATATTTAGACAGGTTGCAATGAATCATATTTGAAAAACGGTGTTCCGTTTATCTAGCTACCTGTTGATCTCTCGAGTCTCTGCCATTCACATTTTAGGATAAAATTTCCCCAAACTTGATGTAGGAAAGTGCCTTGATTTCAAAACTGTCGCATTTTCGTTTTCCCTAACGCAGACGTGACACAAGATATAAAACGCAAGTCACAAGACACCAGAGACAGGGGACAAGAAGAAAGAAGAGCTGGGGTTCATCAGACATGGCCTGACAATTGAGAAGCACTTTGAGCCAATGTCCTTCGGACACCCTCCGTACCGCAATATTTAGACAGCTTGCAGTGAATCATATTTGAAAAACGGTGTTCCGTTTATCTAGCTACCTGTTGATCTATCGAGTCTCTGCCATTCACATTTTAGGATAAAGTTTCCCCAAACTGCTTGTAGGAAAGTGCCATGATTTCAAAACTGTCGCATTTTCGTTCTCTCTAACGCAGACGTGACACAAGATATAAAACGCAAGTCACAAGACACCAGAGACAGGGGACAAGAAGAAAGAAGAGCTGGGGTTCATCAGACATGGCCTGACAATTGAGAAGGACTTTGAGCCAAGGTCCTTCGGACACCCTCCGTACCGCAATATTTAGACAGCTTGCAGTGAATCATATTTGAAAAACGGTGTTCCGTTTATCTAGCTACCTGTTGATCTCTCGAGTCTCTGCCATTCACATTTTAGGATAAAGTTTCCCCAAACTGGTTGTAGGAAAGTGCCTTGATTTCAAAACTGTCGCATTATCGTTCTCTCTAATGCAGACGTGACACAAGATATAAAACGCAAGTCACAAGACACCAGAGACAGGGGACAAGAAGAAAGAAGAGCTGGGGTTCATCAGACATGGCCTGACAATTGAGAAGCACTTTGAGCCAAGGTCCTTCGGACACCCACCGTACCGCAATATTTAGACAGCTTGCAGTAAATCATATTTGGAAAACGGTGTTCCGTTTATCTAGCTACCTGTTGATCTCTCGAATCTCTGCCATTCACATTTTAGGATAAAGTTTGCCCAAACTGCTTGTAGGAAAGTGCCTTGATTTCAAAACTGTCGCATTATCGTTCTCTCTAACGCAGACGTGACACAAGATATAAAACGCAAGTCACAAGACACCAGAGACAGGGGACAAGAAGAAAGAAGAGCTGGGGTTCATCAGACATGGCCTGACAATTGAGAAGCACTTTGAGCCAAGGTCCTTCGGACACCCTCCGTACCGCAATATTTAGACAGCTTGCAGTGAATCATATTTGAAAAACGGTGTTCCGTTTATCTAGCTACCTGTTGATCTCTCGAGTCTCTGCCATTCACATTTTAGGATAAAGTTTGCCCAAACTGCTTGTAGGAAAGTGCCTTGATTTCAAAACTGTCGCATTTTCGTTCTCTCTAACGCAGACGTGACACAAGATATAAAACGCAAGTCACAAGACACCAGAGACAGGGGACAAGAAGAAAGAAGAGCTGGGGTTCATCAGACATGGCCTGACAATTGAGAAGCACTTTGAGCCAAGGTCCTTCGGACACCCTCCGTACCGCAATATTTAGACAGCTTGCAGTGAATCATATTTGGAAAACGGTGTTCCGTTTATCTAGCTACCTGTTGATCTCTTGAGTCTCTGCCATTCACATTTTAGGATAAAGTTTGCCCAAACTGCTTGTAGGAAAGTGCCTTGATTTCAAAACTGTCGCATTATCGTTCTCTCTAACGCAGACGTGACACAAGATATAAAACGCAAGTCACAAGACACCAGAGACAGGGGACAAGAAGAAAGAAGAGCTGGGGTTCATCAGACATGGCCTGACAATTGAGAAGCACTTTGAGCCAAGGTCCTTCGGACACCCTCCGTACCGCAATATTTAGACAGCTTGCAGTGAATCATATTTGGAAAACGGTGTTCCGTTTATCTAGCTACCTGTTGATCTCTCGAGTCTCTGCCATTCACATTTTAGGATAAAGTTTCCCCAAACTGCTTGTAGGAAAGTGCCTTGATTTCAAAACTGTCGCATTATCGTTCTCTCTAACGCAGACGTGACACAAGATATAAAACGCAAGTCACAAGACACCAGAGACAGGGGACAAGAAGAAAGAAGAGCTGGGGTTCATCAGACATGGCCTGACAATTGAGAAGCACTTTGAGCCAAGGTCCTTCGGACACCCTCCGTACCGCAATATTTAGACAGCTTGCAGTGAATCATATTTGAAAAACGGTGTTCCGTTTATCTAGCTACCTGTTGATCTCTCGAGTCTCTGTCATTCACATTTTAGGATAAAGTTTCCCCAAACTGCTTGTAGGAAACTGCCTTGTTTTCAAAACTGTCGCATTATCGTTCTCTCTAATGCAGACGTGACACAAGATATAAAACGCAAGTCACAAGACACCAGAGACAGGGGACAAGAAGAATGAAGAGCTGGGGTTCATCAGACATGGCCTGACAATTGAGAAGCACTTTGAGCCAAGGTCCTTCGAACACCCTCCGTACCGCAATATTTAGACAGCTTGCAGTGAATCATATTTGGAAAACGGTGTTCCGTTTATCTAGCTACCTGTTGATCTCTCGAGTCTCTGCCATTCACATTTTAGGATAAAGTTTCCCCAAACTGCTTGTAGGAAAGTGCCTTGATTTCAAAACTGTCGCATTATCGTTCTCTCTAATGCAGACGTGACACAAGATATAAAACGCAAGTCACAAGACACCAGAGACAGGGGACAAGAAGAAAGAAGAGCTGGGGTTCATCAGACATGGCCTGACAATTGAGAAGCACTTTGAGCCAAGGTCCTTCGGACACCCTCCGTACCGCAATATTTAGACAGCTTGCAGTGAATCATATTTGGAAAACGGTGTTCCGTTTATCTAGCTACCTGTTGATCTCTCGAGTCTCTGCCATTCACATTTTAGGATAAAGTTTCCCCAAACTGCTTGTAGGAAACTGCCTTGATTTCAAAACTGTCGCATTTTCGTTCTCTCTAACGCAGACGTGACACAAGATATAAAACGCAAGTCACAAGACACCAGAGACAGGGGACAAGAAGAAAGAAGAGCTGGGGTTCATCAGACATGGCCTGACAATTGAGAAGCACTTTGAGCCAAGGTCCTTCGGACACCCTCCGTACCGCAATATTTAGACAGCTTGCAGTGAATCATATTTGAAAAACGGTGTTTCGTTTATCTAGCTACCTGTTGATCTCTCGAGTCTCTGCCATTCACATTTTAGGAAAAAGTTTCCCCAAACTGCTTGTAGGAAAGTGCCTTGATTTCAAAACTGTCGCATTTTCGTTCTCTCTAACGCAGACGTGACACAAGATATAAAACGCAAGTCACAAGACACCAGAGACAGGGGACAAGAAGAAAGAAGAGCTGGGGTTCATCAGACATGGCCTGACAATTGAGAAGCACTTTGAGCCAAGGTCCTTCGGACACCCTCCGTACCGCAATATTTAGACAGCTTGCAGTGAATCATATTTGAAAAACGGTGTTCCGTTTATCTAGCTACCTGTTGATCTCTCGAGTCTCTGCCATTCACATTTTAGGATAAAGTTTCCCCAAACTGCTTGTAGGAAAGTGCCTTGATTTCAAAACTGTCGCATTATCGTTCTCTCTAATGCAGACGTGACACAAGATATAAAACGCAAGTCACAAGACACCAGAGACAGGGGACAAGAAGAAAGAAGAGCTGCGGTTCATCAGACATGGCCTGACAATTGAGAAGCACTTTGAGCCAATGTCCTTCGGACACCCTCCGTACCGCAATATTTAGACAGCTTGCAGTGAATCATATTTGAAAAACGGTGTTCCGTTTATCTAGCTACCTGTTGATCTCTCGAGTCTCTGCCATTCGCATTTTAGGATAAAGTTTGCCCAAACTGCTTGTAGGAAAGTGCCTTGATTTCAAAACTGTCGCATTATCGTTCTCTCTAACGCAGGCGTGACACAAGATATAAAACGCAAGTCACAAGACACCAGAGACAGGGGACAAGAAGAAAGAAGAGCTGGGGTTCATCAGACATGGCCTGACAACTGAGAAGCACTTTGAGCCAAGGTTCTTCGGACACCCTCCGTACCGCAATATTTTGACAGCTTGCAGTGAATCATATTTGAAAAACGGTGTTCCGTTTATCTAGCTACCTGTTGATCTTTCGAGTCTATGCCATTCACATTTTAGGATAAAGTTTCCCCAAACTGCTTGTAGGAAAGTGCCTTGATTTCAAAACTGTCGCATTTTCGTTCTCTCTAACGCAGACGTGACACAAGATATGAAACATAGTCACAAGACACCGGAGACAGGAGACAAGAAGAAAGAAGAGCTGGGGTTCATCAGACATGGCCTGACAATTGAGAAGCACTTTGAGCCAAGGTCCTTCGGACACCCTCCGTACCGCAATATTTAGACAGCTTGCAGTGAATCATATTTGAAAAACGGTGTTCCGTTTATCTAGCTACCTGTTGATCTCTCGAGTCTCTGCCATTCACATTTTAGGATAAAGTTTCCCCAAACTGCTTGTAGGAAAGTGCCTTGATTTCAAAACTGTCGCATTTTCGTTCTCTCTAACGCAGACGTGACACAAGATATAAAACGCAAGTCACAAGACACCAGAGACAGGGGACAAGAAGAAAGAAGAGCTGGGGTTCATCAGACATGGCCTGACAATTGAGAAGCACTTTGAGCCAAGGTCCTTCGGACACCCTCCGTACCGCAATATTTAGACAGCTTGCAGTGAATCATATTTGGAAAACGGTGTTCCGTTTATCTAGCTACCTGTTGATCTCTCGAGTCTCTGCCATTCACATTTTAGGATAAAGTTTCCCCAAACTGCTTGTAGGAAAGTGCCTTGATTTCAAAACTGTCGCATTATCGTTCTCTCGAATGCAGACGTGACACAAGATATAAAACGCAAGTCACAAGACACCAGAGACAGGGGACAAGAAGAAAGAAGAGCTGGGGTTCATCAGACATGGCCTGACAATTGAGAAGCACTTTGAGCCAAGGTCCTTCGGACACCCTCCGTACCGCAATATTTAGACAGCTTGCAGTGAATCATATTTGGAAAACGGTGTTCCGTTTATCTAGCTACCTGTTGATCTCTCGAGTCTCTGCCATTCACATTTTAGGATAAAGTTTCCCCAAACTGCTTGTAGGAAAGTGCCTTGATTTCAAAACTGTCGCATTTTCGTTCTCTCTAACGCAGACGTGACACAAGATATAAAACGCAAGTCACAAGACACCAGAGACAGGGGACAAGAAGAAAGAAGAGCTGGGGTTCATCAGACATGGCCTGACAATTGAGAAGCACTTTGAGCCAAGGTCCTTCGGACACCCTCCGTACCGCAATATTTAGACAGCTTGCAGTGAATCATATTTGAAAAACGGTGTTCCGTTTATCTAGCTACCTGTTGATCTCTCGAGTCTCTGCCATTCACATTTTAGGAAAAAGTTTCCCCAAACTGCTTGTAGGAAAGTGCCTTGATTTCAAAACTGTCGCATTTTCGTTCTCTCTAACGCAGACGTGACACAAGATATAAAACGCAAGTCACAAGACACCAGAGACAGGGGACAAGAAGAAAGAAGAGCTGGGGTTCATCAGACATGGCCTGACAATTGAGAAGCACTTTGAGCCAAGGTCCTTGGGACACCCTCCGTACCGCAATATTTAGACAGCTTGCAGTGAATCATATTTGAAAAACGGTGTTCCGTTTATCTAGCTACCTGTTGATCTCTCGAGTCTCTGCCATTCACATTTTAGGATAAAGTTTCCCCAAACTGCTTGTAGGAAAGTGCCTTGATTTCAAAACTGTTGCATTTTCGTTCTCTCTAACGCAGACGTCACACAAGATATAAAACGCAAGTCACAAGACACCAGAGACAGGGGACAAGAAGAAAGAAGAGCTGGGGTTCATCAGACATGGCCTGACAATTGAGAAGCACTTTGAGCCAAGGTCCTTCGGACACCCTCCGTACCGCAATATTTAGACAGCTTGCAGTGAATCATATTTGAAAAACGGTGTTCCGTTTATCTAGCTACCTGTTGATCTCTCGAGTCTCTGCCATTCACATTTTAGGATAAAGTTTCCCCAAACTGCTTGTAGGAAAGTGCCTTGATTTCAAAACTGTCGCATTATCGTTGTCTCTAATGCAGACGTGACACAAGATATAAAACGCAAGTCACAAGACACCAGAGACAGGGGACAAGAAGGAAGAAGAGCTGGGGTTCATCAGACATGGCCTGACAATTGAGAAGCACTTTGAGCCAAGGTCCTTCGGACACCCTCCGTACCGCAATATTTAGACAGCTTGCAGTGAATCATATTTGAAAAACGGTGTTCCCTTTATCTAGCTACCTGTTGATCTCTCGAGTCTCTGCCATTCGCATTTTAGGATAAAGTTTGCCCAAACTGCTTGTAGGAAAGTGCCTTGATTTCAAAACTGTCGCATTATCGTTCTCTCTAACGCAGGCGTGACACAAGATATAAAACGCAAGTCACAAGACACCAGAGACAGGGGACAAGAAGAAAGAAGAGCTGGGGTTCATCAGACATGGCCTGACAACTGAGAAGCACTTTGAGCCAAGGTTCTTCGGACACCCTCCGTACCGCAATATTTAGACAGCTTGCAGTGAATCATATTTGAAAAACGGTGTTCCGTTTATCTAGCTACCTGTTGATCTTTCGAGTCTCTGCCATTCACATTTTAGGATAAAGTTTCCCCAAACTGCTTGTAGGAAAGTGCCTTGATTTCAAAACTGTCGCATTTTCGTTCTCTCTAACGCAGACGTGACACAAGATATGAAACATAGTCACAAGACACCAGAGACAGGAGACAAGAAGAAAGAAGAGCTGGGGTTCATCAGACATGGCCTGACAATTGAGAAGCACTTTGAGCCAAGGTCCTTCGGACACCCTCCGTACCGCAATATTTAGACAGCTTGCAGTGAATCATATTTGAAAAACGGTGTTCCGTTTATCTAGCTACCTGTTGATCTCTCGAGTCTCTGCCATTCACATTTTAGGATAAAGTTTCCCCAAACTGGTTGTAGGGAAGTGCCTTGATTTCAAAACTGTCGCATTATCGTTTTCTTTAACGCAGATGTGACACAAGATATAAAACGCAAGTCACAAGACACCAGAGACAGGGGACAAGAAGAAAGAAGAGCTGGGGTTCATCACACATGGCCTGACAATTGAGAAGCACTTTGAGCCAAGGTCCTTTGGACACCCTCCGTACCGCAATATTTAGACAGCTTGCAGTGAATCATATTTGAAAAACGGTGTTCCGTTTATCTAGCTACCTGTTGATCTCTCGAGTCTCTGCCATTCACATTTTAGGATAAAGTTTCCCCAAACTGCTTGTAGGAAAGTGCCTTGATTTCAAAACTGTCGCATTATCGTTCTCTCTAACGCAGACGTGACACAAGATATAAAACGCAAGTCACAAGACACCAGAGACAGGGGACAAGAAGAAAGAAGAGCTGGGGTTCATCAGACATGGCCTGACAATTGAGAAGCACTTTGAGCCAAGGTCCTTCGGACACCCTCCGTACCGCAATATTTAGACAGCTTGCAGTGAATCATATTTGAAAAACGGTGTTCCGTTTATCTAGCTACCTATTGATCTCTCGAGTCTCTGCTATTCACATTTTAGGATAAAGTTTGCCCAAACTGCTTGTAGGAAAGTGCCTTGATTTTAAAACTGTCGCATTATCGTTCTCTCTAACGCAGACGTGACACAAGATATAAAACGCAAGTCACAAGACACCAGAGACAGGGGACAAGAAGAAAGGAGAGCTGGGGTTCATCAGACATGGCCTGACAATTGAGAAGCACTTTGAGCCAAGGTCCTTCGGACACCCTCCGTACCGCAATATTTAGACAGCTTGCAGTGAATCATATTTGAAAAACGGTGTTTCGTTTATCTAGCTACCTGTTGATCTCTCGAGTCTCTGCCATTCACATTTTAGGATAAAGTTTCCCCAAACTGCTTGTAGGAAAGTGCCTTGATTTCAAAACTGTCGCATTATCGTTCTCTCGAATGCAGACGTGACACAAGATATAAAACGCAAGTCACAAGACACCAGAGACAGGGGACAAGAAGAAAGAAGAGCTGGGGTTCATCAGACATGGCCTGACAATTGAGAAGCACTTTGAGCCAAGGTCCTTCGGACACCCTCCGTACCGCAATATTTAGACAGCTTGCAGTGAATCATATTTGGAAAACGGTGTTCCGTTTATCTAGCTACCTGTTGATCTCTCGAGTCTCTGCCATTCACATTTTAGGATAAAGTTTCCCCAAACTGCTTGTAGGAAAGTGCCTTGATTTCAAAACTGTCGCATTTTCGTTCTCTCTAACGCAGATGTGACACAAGATATAAAACGCAAGTCACAAGACACCAGAGACAGGGGACAAGAAGAAAGAAGAGCTGGGGTTCATCAGACATGGCCTGACAATTGAGAAGCACTTTGAGCCAAGGTCCTTCGGACACCCTCCGTACCGCAATATTTAGACAGCTTGCAGTGAATCATATTTGAAAAACGGTGTTCCGTTTATCTAGCTACCTGTTGATCTCTCGAGTCTCTGCCATTCACATTTTAGGAAAAAGTTTCCCCAAACTGCTTGTAGGAAAGTGCCTTGATTTCAAAACTGTCGCATTTTCGTTCTCTCTAACGCAGACGTGACACAAGATATAAAACGCAAGTCACAAGACACCAGAGACAGGGGACAAGAAGAAAGAAGAGCTGGGGTTCATCAGACATGGCCTGACAATTGAGAAGCACTTTGAGCCAAGGTCCTTCGGACACCCTCCGTACCGCAATATTTAGACAGCTTGCAGTGAATCATATTTGAAAAACGGTGTTCCGTTTATCTAGCTACCTGTTGATCTCTCGAGTCTCTGCCATTCACATTTTAGGATAAAGTTTCCCCAAACTGCTTGTAGGAAAGTGCCTTGATTTCAAAACTGTCGCATTTTCGTTCTCTCTAACGCAGACGTGACACAAGATATAAAACGCAAGTCACAAGACACCAGAGACAGGGGACAAGAAGAAAGAAGAGCTGGGGTTCATCAGACATGGCCTGACAATTGAGAAGCACTTTGAGCCAAGGTCCTTCGGACACCCTCCGTACCGCAATATTTAGACAGCTTGCAGTGAAACATATTTGAAAAACGGTGTTCCGTTTATCTAGCTACCTGTTGATCTCTCGAGTCTCTGCCATTCACAATTTAGGATAAAGTTTGCCCAAACTGCTTGTAGGAAAGTGCCTCGATTTTAAAACTGTCGCATTTTCGTTCTCTCTAACGCAGACGTGACACAAGATATAAAACGCAAGTCACAAGACACCAGAGACAGGGGACAAGAAGAAAGAAGAGCTGGGGTTCATCAGACATGGCCTGACAATTGAGAAGCACTTTGAGCCAAGGTCCTTCGGACACCCTCCGTACCGCAATATTTCGACAGCTTGCAGTGAATCATATTTGAAAAACGGTGTTCCGTTTATCTAGCTACCTGTTGATCTCTCGAGTCTCTGCCATTCACATTTTAGGATAAAGTTTGCCCAAACTGCTTGTACGAAAGTGCCTTGATTTCAAAACTGTCGCATTATCGTTCTCTCTAACGCAGACGTGACACAAGATATAAAACGCAAGTCACAAGACACCAGAGACAGGGGACAAGAAGAAAGAAGAGCTGGGGTTCATCAGACATGGCCTGACAATTGAGAAGCACTTTGAGCCAAGGTCCTTCGGACACCCTCCGTACCGCAATATTTAGACAGCTTGCAGTGAATCATATTTGAAAAACGGTGTTCCGTTTATCTAGCTACCTGTTGATCTCTCGAGTCTCTGCCATTCACATTTTAGGATAAAGTTTGCCCAAACTGCTTGTAGGAAAGTGCCTTGATTTCAAAACTGTCGCATTATCGTTGTCTCTAATGCAGACGTGACACAAGATATAAAACGCAAGTCACAAGACACCAGAGACAGGGGACAAGAAGAAAGAAGAGCTGGGGTTCATCAGACATGGCCTGACAATTGAGAAGCACTTTGAGCCAAGGTCCTTCGGACACCCTCCGTACCGTAATATTTAGACAGCTTGCAGTGAATCATATTTGAAAAACGGTGTTCCCTTTATCTAGCTACCTGTTGATCTCTCGAGTCTCTGCCATTCGCATTTTAGGATAAAGTTTGCCCAAACTGCTTGTAGGAGAGTGCCTTGATTTCAAAACTGTCGCATTATCGTTCTCTCTAACGCAGGCGTGACACAAGATATAAAACGCAAGTCACAAGACACCAGAGACAGGGGACAAGAGGAAAGAAGAGCTGGGGTTCATCAGACATGGCCTGACAACTGAGAAGCACTTTGAGCAAAGGTTCTTCGGACACCCTCCGTACCGCAATATTTAGACAGCTTGCAGTGAATCATATTTGGAAAACGGTGTTCCGTTTATCTAGCTACCTGTTGATCTTTCGAGTCTCTGCCATTCACATTTTAGGATAAAGTTTCCCCAAACTGCTTGTAGGAAAGTGCCTTGATTTCAAAACTGTCGCATTTTCGTTCTCTCTAACGCAGACGTGACACAAGATATGAAACATAGTCACAAGACACCAGAGACAGGAGACAAGAAGAAAGAAGAGCTGGGGTTCATCAGACATGGCCTGACAATTGAGAAGCACTTTGAGCCAAGGTCCTTCGGACACCCTCCGTACCGCAATATTTAGACAGCTTGCAGTGAATCATATTTGAAAAACGGTGTTCCGTTTATCTAGCTACCTGTTGATCTCTCGAGTCTCTGCCATTCACATTTTAGGATAAAGTTTCCCCAAACTGGTTGTAGGGAAGTGCCTTGATTTCAAAACTGTCGCATTATCGTTTTCTTTAACGCAGATGTGACACAAGATATAAAACACAAGTCACAAGACACCAGAGACAGGGGACAAGAAGAAAGAAGAGCTGGGGTTCATCAGACATGGCCTGACAATTGAGAAGCACTTTGAGCCAAGGTCCTTTGGACACCCTCCGTACCGCAATATTTAGACAGCTTGCAGTGAATCATATTTGAAAAACGGTGTTCCGTTTATCTAGCTACCTGTTGATCTCTGGAGTCTCTGCCATTCACATTTTAGGATAAAGTTTCCCCAAACTGCTTGTAGGAAAGTGCCTTGATTTCAAAACTGTCGCATTATCGTTCTCTCTAACGCAGACGTGACACAAGATATAAAACGCAAGTCACAAGACACCAGAGACAGGGGACAAGAAGAAAGAAGAGCTGGGGTTCATCAGACATGGCCTGACAATAGAGAAGCACTTTGAGCCAAGGTCCTTCGGACACCCTCCGTACCGCAATATTTAGACAGCTTGCAGTGAATCATATTTGAAAAACGGTGTTCCGTTTATCTAGCTACCTGTTGATCTCTCGAGTCTCTGCCATTCACATTTTAGGATAAAGTTTCCCCAAACTGCTTGTAGGAAAGTGCCTTGATTTCAAAACTGTCGCATTATCGTTCTCTCTAACGCAGACGTGACACAAGATATAAAACGCAAGTCACAAGACACCAGAGACAGGGGACAAGAAGAAAGAAGAGCTGGGGTTCATCAGACATGGCCTGACAATTGAGAAGCACTTTGAGCCAAGGTCCTTCGGACACCCTCCGTACCGCAATATTTAGACAGCTTGCAGTGAATCATATTTGAAAAACGGTGTTCCGTTTATCTAGCTACCTGTTGATCTCTCGAGTCTCTGCCATTCACATTTTAGGATAAAGTTTCCCCAAACTGCTTGTAGGAAAGTGCCTTGATTTCAAAACTGTCGCATTATCGTTCTCTCTAACGCAGACGTGACACAAGATATAAAACGCAAGTCACAAGACACCAGAGACAGGGGACAAGAAGAAAGAAGAGCTGGGGTTCATCAGACATGGCCTGACAATTGAGAAGCACTTTGAGCCAAGGTCCTTCGGACACCCTCCGTACCGCAATATTTAGACAGCTTGCAGTGAATCATATTTGAAAAACGGTGTTCCGTTTATCTAGCTACCTGTTGATCTCTCGAGTCTCTGCCATTCACATTGTAGGATAAAGTTTGCCCAAACTGCTTGTAGGAAAGTGCCTTGATTTCAAAACTGTCGCATTATCGTTCTCTCTAACGCAGACGTGACACAAGATATAAAACGCAAGTCACAAGACACCAGAGACAGGGGACAAGAAGAAAGAAGAGCTGGGGTTCATCAGACATGGCCTGACAATTGAGAAGCACTTTGAGCCAAGGTCCTTCGGACACCCTCCGTACCGCAATATTTAGACAGCTTGCAGTGAATCATATTTGAAAAACGGTGTTCCGTTTATCTAGCTACCTGTTGATCTCTCGAGTCTCTGCCATTCACATTTTAGGATAAAGTTTGCCCAAACTGCTTGTAGGAAAGTGCCTTGATTTCAAAACTGTCGCATTATCGTTCTCTCTAACGCAGACGTGACACAAGATATAAAACGCAAGTCACAAGACACCAGAGACAGGGGACAAGAAGAAAGAAGAGCTGGGGTTCATCAGACATGGCCTGACAATTGAGAAGCACTTTGAGCCAAGGTCCTTCGGACACCCTCCGTACCGCAATATTTAGACAGCTTGCAGTGAATCATATTTGAAAAACGGGGTTCCGTTTATCTAGCTACCTGTTGATCTCTCGAGTCTCTGCCATTCACATTTTAGGATAAAGTTTGCCCAAACTGCTTGTAGGAAAGTGCCTTGATTTCAAAACTGTCGCATTATCGTTCTCTCTAACGCAGACGTGACACAAGATATAAAACGCAAGTCACAAGACACCAGAGACAGGGGACAAGAAGAAAGAAGAGCTGGGGTTCATCAGACATGGCCTGACAATTGAGAAGCACTTTGAGCCAAGGTCCTTCGGACACCCTCCGTACCGCAATATTTAGACAGCTTGGAGTGAATCATATTTGGAAAACGGTGTTCCGTTTATCTAGCTACCTGTTGATCTCTCGAGTCTCTGCCATTCACATTTTAGGATAAAGTTTGCCCAAACTGCTTGTAGGAGAGTGCCTTGATTTCAAAACTGTCGCATTATCGTTCTCTCTAACGCAGACGTGACACAAGATATAAAACGCAAGTCACAAGACACCAGAGACAGGGGACAAGAAGAAAGAAGAGCTGGGGTTCATCAGACATGGCCTGACAATTGAGAAGCACTTTGAGCCAAGGTCCTTCGGACACCCTCCGTACCGCAATATTTAGACAGCTTGCAGTGAATCATATTTGAAAAACGGTGTTCCGTTTATCTAGCTACCTGTTGATCTCTCGAGTGTCTGCCATTCACATTTTAGGATAAAGTTTGCCCAAACTGCTTGTAGGAAAGTGCCTTGATTTCAAAACTGTCGCATTATCGTTCTCTCTAACGCAGACGTGACACAAGATATAAAACGCAAGTCACAAGACACCAGAGACAGGGGACAAGAAGAAAGAAGAGCTGGGGTTCATCAGACATGGCCTGACAATTGAGAAGCACTTTGAGCCAAGGTCCTTCGGACACCCTCCGTACCGCAATACTTAGACAGCTTGCAGTGAATCATATTTGAAAAACGGTGTTCCGTTTATCTAGCTACCTGTTGATCTCTCGAGTCTCTGCCATTCACATTTTAGGATAAAGTTTGCCCAAACTGCTTGTAGGAAAGTGCCTTGATTTCAAAACTGTCGCATTATCGTTCTCTCTAACGCAGACGTGACACAAGATATAAAACGCAAGTCACAAGACACCAGAGACAGGGGACAAGAAGAAAGAAGAGCTGGGGTTCATCAGACATGGCCTGACAATTGAGAAGCACTTTGAGCCAAGGTCCTTCGGACACCCTCCGTACCGCAATATTTAGACAGCTTGCAGTGAATCATATTTGAAAAACGGTGTTCCGTTTATCTAGCTACCTGTTGATCTCTCGAGTCTCTGCCATTCACATTTTAGGATAAAGTTTGCCCAAACTGCTTGTAGGAAAGTGCCTTGATTTTAAAACTGTCGCATTTTCGTTACCTATCGCAGACGTGACACAAGACATAAAACGCAAATCACAAGACACCAGAGACAGGGAACAAGAAGAAAGAAGGGCTGGGGTTCATCAGACATGGCCTGACAATTGAGAAGCACTTTGAGCCAAGGTCCTTCGGACACCCTCCGTACCGCAATATTTAGACAGCTTGCAGTGAATCATATTTGAAAAACGGTGTTCCGTTTATCTAGCTACCTGTTGATCTCTCGAGTCTCTGCCATTCACATTTTAGGATAGAGTTTGCCCAAACTGCTTGTAGCAAAGTGCCTTGATTTCAAAACTGTCGCATTATCGTTCTCTCTAACGCAGACGTGACACAAGATATAAAACGCAAGTCACAAGACACCAGAGACAGGGGACAAGAAGAAAGAAGAGCTGGGGTTCATCAGACATGGCCTGACAATTGAGAAGCACTTTGAGCCAAGGTCCTTCGGACACCCTCCGTACCGCAATATTTAGACAGCTTGCAGTGAATCATATTTGAAAAACGGCGTTCCGTTTATCTAGCTACCTGTTGATCTCTCGAGTCTCTGCCATTCACATTTTAGGATAAAGTTTCCCCAAACTGCTTGTAGGAAAGTGCCTTGATTTCAAAACTGTCGCATTATCGTTCTCTCTAACGCAGACGTGACACAAGATATAAAACGCAAGTCACAAGACACCAGAAACAGGGGACAAGAAGAAAGAAGAGCTGGGGTTCATCAGACATGGCCTGACAATTGAGAAGCACTTTGAGCCAAGGTCCTTCGGACACCCTCCGTACCGCAATATTTAGACAGCTTGCAGTGAATCATATTTGAAAAACGGTGTTCCGTTTATCTAGCTACCTGTTGATCTCTCGAGTTTCTGCCATTCACATTTTAGGATAAAGTTTGCCCAAACTGCTTGTAGGAAAATGCCTTGATTTCAAAACTGTCGCATTATCGTTCTCTCTAACGCAGACGTGACACAAGATATAAAACGCAAGTCACAAGACACCAGAAACAGGGGACAAGAAGAAAGAAGAGCTGGGGTTCATCAGACATGGCCTGACAATTGAGAAGCACTTTGAGCCAAGGCCCTTCGGACACCCTCCGTACCGCAATATTTAGACAGCTTGCAGTGAATCATATTTGAAAAACGGTGTTCCGTTTATCTAGCTACCTGTTGATCTCTCGAGTCTCTGCCATTCACATTTTAGGATAAAGTTTGCCCAAACTTGATGTAGGAAAGTGCCTTGATTTCAACACTGTCGCATTATCGTTCTCTCTAACGCAGACGTGACACAAGATATAAAACGCAAGTCACAAGACACCAGAGACAGGGGACAAGAAGAAAGAAGAGCTGGGGTTCATCAGACATGGCCTGACAATTGAGAAGCACTTTGAGCCAAGGTCCTTCGGACACCCTCCGTACCGCAATATTTAGACAGCTTGCAGTGAAACATATTTGAAAAACGGTGTTCCGTTTATCTAGCTACCTGTTGATCTCTCGAGTCTCTGCCATTCACAATTTAGGATAAAGTTTGCCCAAACTGCTTGTAGGAAAGTGCCTCGATTTTAAAACTGTCGCATTTTCGTTCTCTCTAACGCAGACGTGACACAAGATATAAAACGCAAGTCACAAGACACCAGAGACAGGGGACAAGAAGAAAGAAGAGCTGGGGTTCATCAGACATGGCCTGACAATTGAGAAGCACTTTGAGCCAAGGTCCTTCGGACACCCTCCGTACCGCAATATTTCGACAGCTTGCAGTGAATCATATTTGAAAAACGGTGTTCCGTTTATCTAGCTACCTGTTGATCTCTCGAGTCTCTGCCATTCACATTTTAGGATAAAGTTTGCCCAAACTGCTTGTACGAAAGTGCCTTGATTTCAAAACTGTCGCATTATCGTTCTCTCTAACGCAGACGTGACACAAGATATAAAACGCAAGTCACAAGACACCAGAGACAGGGGACAAGAAGAAAGAAGAGCTGGGGTTCATCAGACATGGCCTGACAATTGAGAAGCACTTTGAACCAAGGTCCTTCGGACACCCTCCGTACCGCAATATTTAGACAGCTTGCAGTGAATCATATTTGAAAAACGGTGTTCCGTTTATCTAGCTACCTGTTGATCTCTCGAGTCTCTGCCATTCACATTTTAGGATAAAGTTTGCCCAAACTGCTTGTAGGAAAGTGCCTTGATTTCAAAACTGTCGCATTATCGTTCTCTCTAACGCAGACGTGACACAAGATATAAAACGCAAGTCACAAGACACCAGAGACAGGGGACAAGAAGAAAGAAGAGCTGGGGTTCATCAGACATGGCCTGACAATTGAGAAGCACGTTGAGCCAAGGTCCTTCGGACACCCTCCGTACCGCAATATTTAGACAGCTTGCAGTGAATCATATTTGAAAAACGGTGTTCCGTTTATCTAGCTACCTGTTGATCTCTCGAGTCTCTGCCATTCACATTTTAGGATAAAGTTTGCCCAAACTGCTTGTAGGAAAGTGCCTTGATTTCAAAACTGTCGCATTATCGTTCTCTCTAACGCAGACGTGACACAAGATATAAAACGCAAGTCACAAGCCACCAGAGACAGGGGACAAGAAGAAAGAAGAGCTGGGGTTCATCAGACATGGCCTGACAATTGAGAAGCACTTTGAGCCAAGGTCCTTCGGACACCCTCCGTACCGCAATATTTAGACAGCTTGCAGTGAATCATATTTGAAAAACGGTGTTCCGTTTATCTAGCTACCTGTTGATCTCTCGAGTCTCTGCCATTCACATTTTAGGATAAAGTTTGCCCAAACTGCTTGTAGGAAGGTGCCTTGATTTCAAAACTGTCGCATTATCGTTCTCTCTAACGCAGACGTGACACAAGATATAAAACGCAAGTCACAAGACACCAGAGACAGGGGACAAGAAGAAAGAAGAGCTGGGGTTCATCAGACATGGCCTGACAATTGAGAAGCACTTTGAGCCAAGGTCCTTCGGACACCCTCCGTACCGCAATATTTAGTCAGCTTGCAGTGAATCATATTTGAAAAACGGTGTTCCGTTTATCTAGCTACCTGTTGATCTCTCGAGTCTCTGCCATTCACATTTTAGGATAAAGTTTGCCCAAACTGCTTGTAGGAAAGTGCCTTGATTTCAAAACTGTCGCATTATCGTTCTCTCTAACGCAGACGTGACACAAGATATAAAACGCAAGTCACAAGACGCCAGAGACAGGGGACAAGAAGAAAGAAGAGCTGGGGTTCATCAGACATGGCCTGACAATTGAGAAGCACTTTGAGCCAAGGTCCTTCGGACACCCTCCGTACCGCAATATTTAGACAGCTTGCAGTGAATCATATTTGAAAAACGGTGTTCCGTTTATCTAGCTACCTGTTGATCTCTCGAGTCTCTGCCATTCACATTGTAGGATAAAGTTTGCCCAAACTTGATGTAGGAAAGTGCCTTGATTTCAAAACTGTCGCATTATCGTTCCCTCTAACGCAGACGTGACACAAGATATAAAACGCAAGTCACAAGACACCAGAGACAGGGGACAAGAAGAAAGAAGAGCTGGGGTTCATCAGACATGGCCTGACAATTGAGAAGCACTTTGAGCCAAGGTCCTTCGGACACCCTCCGTACCGCAATATTTAGACAGCTTGCAGTGAAACATATTTGAAAAACGGTGTTCCGTTTATCTAGCTACCTGTTGATCTCTCGAGTCTCTGCCATTCACATTTTAGGATAAAGTTTGCCCAAACTGCTTGTAGGAAAGTGCCTTGATTTTAAAACTGTCGCATTTTCGTTCTGTCTAACGC
The DNA here is from genome assembly GCF_021461385.2 of Schistocerca piceifrons. Classification (NCBI taxonomy): domain Eukaryota; kingdom Metazoa; phylum Arthropoda; class Insecta; order Orthoptera; family Acrididae; genus Schistocerca; species Schistocerca piceifrons. The sequence continues at coordinate 44,194,312 of NC_060146.1, forward strand.
AGACGTGACACAAGATATAAAACGCAAGTCACAAGACACCAGAGACAGGGGACAAGAAGAAAGAAGAGCTGGGGTTCATCAGACATGGCCTGACAATTGAGAAGCACTTTGAGCCAAGGTCCTTCGGACACCCTCCGTACCGCAATATTTAGACAGCTTGCAGTGAATCATATTTGAAAAACGGTGTTCCGTTTATCTAGCTACCTGTTGATCTCTCGAGTCTCTGCCATTCACATTTTAGGATAAAGTTTGCCCAAACTGCTTGTAGGAAAGTGCCTTGATTTCAAAACTGTCGCATTATCGTTCTCTCTAACGCAGACGTGACACAAGATATAAAACGCAAGTCACAAGACACCAGAGACAGGGGACAAGAAGAAAGAAGAGCTGGGGTTCATCAGACATGGCCTGACAATTGAGAAGCACTTTGAGCCAAGGTCCTTCGGACACCCTCCGTACCGCAATATTTAGACAGCTTGCAGTGAATCATATTTGAAAAACGGTGTTCCGTTTATCTAGCTACCTGTTGATCTCTCGAGTCTCTGCCATTCACATTTTAGGATAAAGTTTCCCCAAACTGCTTGTAGGAAAGTGCCTTGATTTCAAAACTGTCGCATTATCGTTCTCTCTAACGCAGACGTGACACAAGATATAAAACGCAAGTCACAAGACACCAGAGACAGGGGACAAGAAGAAAGAAGAGCTGGGGTTCATCAGTCATGGCCTGACAATTGAGAAGCACTTTGAGCCAAGGTCCTTCGGACACCCTCCGTACCGCAATATTTAGACAGCTGGCAGTGAATCATATTTGAAAAACGGTGTTCCGTTTATCTAGCTACCTGTTGATCTCTCGAGTCTCTGCCATTCACATTTTAGGTTAAAGTTTGCCCAAACTTGATGTAGGAAAGTGCCTTGATTTCAAAACTGTCGCATTATCGTTCTCTCTAACGCAGACGTGACACAAGATGTAAAACGCAAGTCACAAGACACCAGAGACAGGGGACAAGAAGAAAGAAGAGCTGGGGTTCATCAGACATGGCCTGACAATTGAGAAGCACTTTGAGCCAAGGTCCTTCGGACACCCTCCGTACCGCAATATTTAGACAGCTTGCAGTGAATCATATTTGAAAAACGGTGTTCCGTTTGTCTAGCTACCTGTTGATCTCTCGAGTCTCTGCCATTCACATTTTAGGATAAAGTTTGCCCAAACTGCTTGTAGGAAAGTGCCTTGATTTTAAAACTGTCGCATTTTCGTTCTCTCTAACGCAGACGTGACACAAGATATAAAACGCAAGTCACAAGACACCAGAGACAGGGGACAAGAAGAAAGAAGAGCTGGGGTTCATCAGACATGGCCTGACAATTGAGAAGCACTTTGAGCCACGGTCCTTCGGACACCCTCCGTACCGCAATATTTAGACAGCTTGCAGTGAATCATATTTGAAAAACGGTGTTCCGTTTATCTAGCTACCTGTTGATCTCTCGAGTCTCTGCCATTCACATTTTAGGATAAAGTTTGCCCAAACTGCTTGTAGGAAAGTGCCTTGATTTCAACACTGTCGCATTATCGTTCTCTCTAACGCAGACGTGACACAAGATATAAAACGCAAGTCACAAGACACCAGAGACAGGGGACAAGAAGAAAGAAGAGCTGGGGTTCATCAGACATGGCCTGACAATTGAGAAGCACTTTGAGCCAAGGTCCTTCGGACACCCTCCGTACCGCAATATTTAGACAGCTTGCAGTGAATCATATTTGAAAAACGGTGTTCCGTTTATCTAGCTACCTGTTGATCTCTCGAGTCTCTGCCATTCACATTTTAGGATAAAGTTTGCCCAAACTGCTTGTAGGAAAGTGCCTTGATTTCAAAACTGTCGCATTATCGTTCTCTCTAACGCAGACGTGACACAAGATATAAAACGCAAGTCACAAGACACCAGAGACAGGGGACAAGAAGAAAGAAGAGCTGGGGTTCATCAGACATGGCCTGACAATTGAGAAGCACTTTGAGCCAAGGTCCTTCGGACACCCTCCGTACCGCAATATTTAGACAGCTTGCAGTGAATCATATTTGAAAAACGGTGTTCCGTTTATCTAGCTACCTGTTGATCTCTCGAGTCTCTGCCATTCACATTTTAGGATAAAGTTTCCCCAAACTGCTTGTAGGAAAGTGCCTTGATTTCAAAACTGTCGCATTATCGTTCTCTCTAACGCAGACGTGACACAAGATATAAAACGCAAGTCACAAGACACCAGAGACAGGGGACAAGAAGAAAGAAGAGCTGGGGTTCATCAGACATGGCCTGACAATTGAGAAGCACTTTGAGCCAAGGTCCTTCGGACACCCTCCGTACCGCAATATTTAGACAGCTGGCAGTGAATCATATTTGAAAAACGGTGTTCCGTTTATCTAGCTACCTGTTGATCTCTCGAGTCTCTGCCATTCACATTTTAGGTTAAAGTTTGCCCAAACTTGATGTAGGAAAGTGCCTTGATTTCAAAACTGTCGCATTATCGTTCTCTCTAACGCAGACGTGACACAAGATGTAAAACGCAAGTCACAAGACACCAGAGACAGGGGACAAGAAGAAAGAAGAGCTGGGGTTCATCAGACATGGCCTGACAATTGAGAAGCACTTTGAGCCAAGGTCCTTCGGACACCCTCCGTACCGCAATATTTAGACAGCTTGCAGTGAATCATATTTGAAAAACGGTGTTCCGTTTGTCTAGCTACCTGTTGATCTCTCGAGTCTCTGCCATTCACATTTTAGGATAAAGTTTGCCCAAACTGCTTGTAGGAAAGTGCCTTGATTTTAAAACTGTCGCATTTTCGTTCTCTCTAACGCAGACGTGACACAAGATATAAAACGCAAGTCACAAGACACCAGAGACAGGGGACAAGAAGAAAGAAGAGCTGGGGTTCATCAGACATGGCCTGACAATTGAGAAGCACTTTGAGCCAAGGTCCTTCGGACACCCTCCGTACCGCAATATTTAGACAGCTTGCAGTGAATCATATTTGAAAAACGGTGTTCCGTTTATCTAGCTACCTGTTGATCTCTCGAGTCTCTGCCATTCACATTTTAGGATAAAGTTTGCCCAAACTGCTTGTAGGAAAGTGCCTTGATTTCAACACTGTCGCATTATCGTTCTCTCTAACGCAGACGTGACACAAGATATAAAACGCAAGTCACAAGACACCAGAGACAGGGGACAAGAAGAAAGAAGAGCTGGGGTTCATCAGACATGGCCTGACAATTGAGAAGCACTTTGAGCCAAGGTCCTTCGGACACCCTCCGTACCGCAATATTTAGACAGCTTGCAGTGAATCATATTTGAAAAACGGTGTTCCGTTTATCTAGCTACCTGTTGATCTCTCGAGTCTCTGCCATTCACATTTTAGGATAAAGTTTGCCCAAACTGCTTGTAGGAAAGTGCCTTGATTTCAAAACTGTCGCATTATCGTTCTCTCTAACGCAGACGTGACACAAGATATAAAACGCAAGTCACAAGACACCAGAGACAGGGGACAAGAAGAAAGAAGAGCTGGGGTTCATCAGACATGGCCTGACAATTGAGAAGCACTTTGAGCCAAGGTCCTTCGGACACCCTCCGTACCGCAATATTTAGACAGCTTGCAGTGAATCATATTTGAAAAACGGTGTTCCGTTTATCTAGCTACCTGTTCATCTCTCGAGTCTCTGCCATTCACATTTTAGGATAAAGTTTGCCCAAACTGCTTGTAGGAAAGTGCCTTGATTTCAAAACTGTCGCATTATCGTTCTCTCTAACGCAGACGTGACACAAGATATAAAACGCAAGTCACAAGACACCAGAGACAGGGGACAAGAAGAAAGAAGAGCTGGGGTTCATCAGACATGGCGTGACAATTGAGAAGCACTTTGAGCCAAGGTCCTTCGGACACCCTCCGTACCGCAATATTTAGACAGCTTGCAGTGAATCATATTTGAAAAACGGTGTTCCGTTTATCTAGCTACCTGTTGATCTCTCGAGTCTCTGCCATTCACATTTTAGGATAAAGTTTGCCCAAACTGCTTGTAGGAAAGTGCCTTGATTTCAAAACTGTCGCATTATCGTTCTCTCTAACGCAGACGTGACACAAGATATAAAACGCAAGTCACAAGACACCAGAGACAGGGGACAAGAAGAAAGAAGAGCTGGGGTTCATCAGACATGGCCTGACAGTTGAGAAGCACTTTGAGCCAAGGTCCTTCGGACACCTTCCGTACCGCAATATTTAGACAGCTTGCAGTGAATCATATTTGAAAAACGGTGTTCCGTTTATCTAGCTACCTGTTGATCTCTCGAGTCTCTGCCATTCACATTTTAGGATAAAGTTTGCCCAAACTGCTTGTAGGAAAGTGCCTTGATTTCAAAACTGTCGCATTATCGTTCTCTCTAACGCAGACGTGACACAAGATATAAAACGCAAGTCACAAGCCACCAGAGACAGGGGACAAGAAGAAAGAAGAGCTGGGGTTCATCAGACATGGCCTGACAATTGAGAAGCACTTTGAGCCAAGGTCCTTCGGACACCCTCCGTACCGCAATATTTAGACAGCTTGCAGTGAATCATATTTGAAAAACGGTGTTCCGTTTATCTAGCTACCTGTTGATCTCTCGAGTCTCTGCCATCCACATTTTAGGATAAAGTTTGCCCAAACTGCTTGTAGGAAAGTGCCTTGATTTCAAGACTGTCGCATTATCGTTCTCTCTAACGCAGACGTGACACAAGATATAAAACGCAAGTCACAAGACACCAGAGACAGGGGACAAGAAGAAAGAAGAGCTGGGGTTCATCAGACATGGCCTGACAATTGAGAAGCACTTTGAGCCAAGGTCCTTCGGACACCCTCCGTACCGCAATATTTAGACAGCTTGCAGTGAATCATATTTGAAAAACGGTGTTCCGTTTATCTAGCTACCTGTTGATCTCTCGAGTCTCTGCCATTCACATTTTAGGATAAAGTTTGCCCAAACTGCTTGTAGGAAAGTGCCTTGATTTCAAAACTGTCGCATTATCGTTCTCTCTAACGCAGACGTGACACAAGATATAAAACGCAAGTCACAAGACACCAGAGACAGGGGACAAGAAGAAAGAAGAGCTGGGGTTCATCAGACATGGCCTGACAATTGAGAAGCACTTTGAGCCAAGGTCCTTCGGACACCCTCCGTACCGCAATATTTAGACAGCTTGCAGTGAATCATATTTGAAAAACGGTGTTCCGTTTATCTAGCTACCTGTTGATCTCTCGAGTCTCTGCCATTCACATTTTAGGATAAAGTTTGCCCAAACTGCTTGTAGGAAAGTGCCTTGATTTCAAAACTGTCGCATTATCGTTCTCTCTAACGCAGACGTGACACAAGATATAAAACGCAAGTCACAAGACACCAGAGACAGGGGACAAGAAGAAAGAAGAGCTGGGGTTCATCAGACATGGCCTGACAATTGAGAAGCACTTTGAGCCAAGGTCCTTCGGACACCCTCCGTACCGCAATATTTAGACAGCTTGCAGTGAATCATATTTGAAAAACGGTGTTCCGTTTATCTAGCTACCTGTTGATCTCTCGAGTCTCTGCCATTCACATTTTAGGATAAAGTTTGCCCAAACTGCTTGTAGGAAAGTGCCTTGATTTCAAAACTGTCGCATTATCGTTCTCTCTAACGCAGACGTGACACAAGATATAAAACGCAAGTCACAAGACACCAGAGACAGGGGACAAGAAGAAAGAAGAGCTGCGGTTCATCAGACATGGCCTGACAATTGAGAAGCACTTTGAGCCAAGGTCCTTCGGACACCCTCCGTACCGCAATATTTAGACAGCTTGCAGTGAATCATATTTGAAAAACGGTGTTCCGTTTATCTAGCTACCTGTTGATCTCTCGAGTCTCTGCCATTCACATTTTAGGATAAAGTTTGCCCAAACTGCTTGTAGGAAAGTGCCTTGATTTCAAAACTGTCGCATTATCGTTCTCTCTAACGCAGACGTGACACAAGATATAAAACGCAAGTCACAAGACACCAGAGACAGGGGACAAGAGGAAAGAAGAGCTGGGGTTCATCAGACATGGCCTGACAATTGAGAAGCACTTTGAGCCAAGGTCCTTCGGACACCCTCCGTACCGCAATATTTAGACAGCTTGCAGTGAATCATATTTGAAAAACGGTGTTCCGTTTATCTAGCTACCTGTTGATCTCTCGAGTCTCTGCCATTCACATTGTAGGATAAAGTTTGCCCAAACTGCTTGTAGGAAAGTGCCTTGATTTCAAAACTGTCGCATTATCGTTCTCTCTAACGCAGACGTGACACAAGATATAAAACGCAAGTCACAATACACCAGAGACAGGGGGCAAGAAGAAAGAAGAGCTGGGGTTCATCAGACATGGCCTGACAATTGAGAAGCACTTTGAGCCAAGGTCCTTCGGACACCCTCCGTACCGCAATATTTAGACAGCTTGCAGTGAATCATATTTGAAAAACGGTGTTCCGTTTATCTAGCTACCTGTTGATCTCTCGAGTCTCTGCCATTCACATTTTAGGATAAAGTTTGCCCAAACTGCTTGTAGGAAAGTGCCTTGATTTCAAAACTGTCGCATTATCGTTCTCTCTAACACAGACGTGACACAAGATATAAAACGCAAGTCACAAGACACCAGAGACAGGGGACAAGAAGAAAGAAGAGCTGGGGTTCATCAGACATGGCCTGACAATTGAGAAGCATTTTGAGCCAAGGTCCTTCGGACACCCTCCGTACCGCAATATTTAGACAGCTTCCAGTGAATTATATTTGAAAAACGGTGTTCCGTTTATCTAGCTACCTGTTGATCTCTCGAGTCTCTGCCATTCACATTTTAGGATAAAGTTTGCCCAAACTGCTTGTAGGAAAGTGCCTTGATTTCAAAACTGTCGCATTATCGTTCTCTCTAACGCAGACGTGACACAAGATATAAAACGCAAGTCACAAGACACCAGAGACAGGGGACAAGAAGAAAGAAGAGCTGGGGTTCATCAGACATGGCCTGACAATTGAGAAGCACTTTGAGCCAAGGTCCTTCGGACACCCTCCGTACCGCAATATTTAGACAGCTTGCAGTGAATCATATTTGAAAAACGGTGTTCCGTTTATCTAGCTACCTGTTGATCTCTCGAGTCTCTGCCATTCACATATTAGGATAAAGTTTGCCCAAACTGCTTGTAGGAAAGTGCCTTGATTTCAAAACTGTCGCATTATCGTTCTCTCTAACGCAGACGTGACACAAGATATAAAACGCAAGTCACAAGACACCAGAGACAGGGGACAAGAAGAAAGAAGAGCTGCGGTTCATCAGACATGGCCTGACAATTGAGAAGAACTTTGAGCCAAGGTCCTTCGGACACCCTCCGTACCGCAATATTTAGACAGCTTGCAGTGAATCATATTTGAAAAACGGTGTTCCGTTTATCTAGCTACCTGTTGATCTCTCGAGTCTCTGCCATTCACATTTTAGGATAAAGTTTCCCCAAACTGCTTGTAGGAAAGTGCCTTGATTTCAAAACTGTCGCATTATCGTTCTCTCTAACGCAGACGTGACACAAGATATAAAACGCAAGTCACAAGACACCAGAGACAGGGGACAAGAAGAAAGAAGAGCTGCGGTTCATCAGACATGGCCTGACAATTGAGAAGCACTTTGAGCCAAGGTCCTTCGGACACCCTCCGTACCGCAATATTTAGACAGCTTGCAGTGAATCATATTTGAAAAACGGTGTTCCGTTTATCTAGCTACCTGTTGATCTCTCGAGTCTCTGCCATTCACATTTTTGGATAAAGTTTGCCCAAACTGCTTGTAGGAAAGAGCCTTGATTTCAAAACTGTCGCATTATCGTTCTCTCTAAAGCAGACGTGACACAAGATATAAAACGCAAGTCACAAGACACCAGAGACAGGGGACAAGAAGAAAGAAGAGCTGGGGTTCATCAGACATGGCCTGACAATTGAGAAGCACTTTGAGCCAAGGTCCTTCGGACACCCTCCGTACCGCAATATTTAGACAGCTTGCAGTGAATCATATTTGAAAAACGGTGTTCCGTTTATCTAGCTACCTGTTGATCTCTCGAGTCTCTGCCATTCACATTTTAGGATAAAATTTGCCCAAACTGCTTGTAGGAAAGTGCCTTGATTTCAAAACTGCCGCATTATCGTTCTCTCTAACACAGACGTGACACAAGATATAAAACGCAAGTCACAAGACACCAGAGACAGGGGACAAGAAGAAAGAAGAGCTGGGGTTCATCAGACATGGCCTGACAATTGAGAAGCACTTTGAGCCAAGGTCCTTCGGACACCCTCCGTACCGCAATATTTAGACAGCTTGCAGTGAATCATATTTGAAAAACGGTGTTCCGTTTATCTAGCTACCTGTTGATCTCTCGAGTCTCTGCCATTCACATTTTAGGATAAAGTTTGCCCAAACTGCTTGTAGGAAAGTGCCTTGATTTCAAAACTGTCGCATTATCGTTCTCTCTAACGCAGACGTGACACAAGTAATAAAACGCAAGTCACAAGACACCAGAGACAGGGGACAAGAAGAAAGAAGAGCTGCGGTTCATCAGACATGGCCTGACAATTGAGAAGCACTTTGAGCCAAGGTCCTTCGGACACCCTCCGTACCGCAATATTTAGACAGCTTGCAGTGAATCATATTTGAAAAACGGTGTTCCGTTTATCTAGCTACCTGTTGATCTCTCGAGTCTCTGCCATTCACATTTTAGGATAAAGTTTGCCCAAACTGCTTGTAGGAAAGTGCCTTGATTTCAAAACTGTCGCATTATCGTTCTCTCTAACGCAGACGTGACACAAGATATAAAACGCAAGTCACAAGACACCTGAGACAGGGGACAAGAAGAAAGAAGAGCTGGGGTTCATCAGACATGGCCTGACAATTGAGAAGCACTTTGAGCCAAGGTCCTTCGGACACCCTCCGTACCGCAATATTTAGACAGCTTGCAGTGAATCATATTTGAAAAACGGTGTTCCGTTTATCTAGCTACCTGTTGATCTCTCGAGTCTCTGCCATTCACATTTTAGGATAAAGTTTGCCCAAACTGCTTGTAGGAAAGTGCCTTGATTTCAAAACTGTCGCATTATCGTTCTCTCTAACGCAGACGTGACACAAGATATAAAACGCAAGTCACAAGACACCAGAGACAGGGGACAAGAAGAAAGAAGAGCTGGGGTTCATCAGACATGGCCTGACAATTGAGAAGCACTTTGAGCCAAGGTCCTTCGGACACCCTCCGTACCGCAATATTTAGACAGCTTGCAGTGAATCATATTTGAAAAACGGTGTTCCGTTTATCTAGCTACCTGTTGATCTCTCGAGTCTCTGCCATTCACATTTTAGGATAAAGTTTGCCCAAACTGCTTGTAGGAAAGTGCCTTGATTTCAAAACTGTCGCATTATCGTTCTCTCTAACGCAGACGTGACACAAGATATAAAACGCAAGTCACAAGACACCAGAGACAGGGGACAAGAAGAAAGAAGAGCTGGGGTTCATCAGACATGGCCTGACAATTGAGAAGCACTTTGAGCCAAGGTCCTTCGGACACCCTCCGTACCGCAATATTTAGACAGCTTGCAGTGAATCATATTTGAAAAACGGTGTTCCGTTTATCTAGCTACCTGTTGATCTCTCGAGTCTCTGCCATTCACATTTTAGGATAAAGTTTGCCCAAACTGCTTGTAGGAAAGTGCCTTGATTTCAGAACTGTCGCATTATCGTTCTCTCTAACGCAGACGTGACACAAGATATAAAACGCAAGTCACAAGACACCAGAGACAGGGGACAAGAAGAAAGAAGAGCTGGGGTTCATCAGACATGGCCTGACAATTGAGAAGCACTTTGAGCCAAGGTCCTTCGGACACCCTCCGTACCGCAATATTTAGACAGCTTGCAGTGTATCATATTTGAAAAACGGTGTTCCGTTTATCTAGCTACCTGTTGATCTCTCGAGTCTCTGCCATTCACATTTTAGGATAAAGTTTGCCCAAACTGCTTGTAGGAAAGTGCCTTGATTTCAAAACTGTCGCATTATCGTTCTCTCTAACGCAGACGTGACACAAGATATAAAACGCAAGTCACAAGACACCAGAGACAGGGGACAAGAAGAAAGAAGAGCTGGGGTTCATCAGACATGGCCTGACAATTGAGAAGCACTTTGAGCCAAGGTCCTTCGGACACCCTCCATACCGCAATATTTAGACAGCTTGCAGTGAATCATATTTGAAAAACGGTGTTCCGTTTATCTAGCTACCTGTTGATCTCTCGAGTCTCTGCCATTCACATTTTAGGATAAAGTTTCCCCAAACTGCTTGTAGGAAAGTGCCTTGATTTCAAAACTGTCGTATTATCGTTCTCTCTAATGCAGACGTGACACAAGATATAAAACGCAAGTCACAAGACACCAGAGACAGGGGACAAGAAGAAAGAAGAGCTGGGGTTCATCAGACATGGCCTGACAATTGAGAAGCACTTTGAGCCAAGGTCCTTCGGACACCCTCCGTACCGCAATATTTAGACAGCTTGCAGTGAATCATATTTGAAAAACGGTGTTCCGTTTATCTAGCTACCTGTTGATCTCTCGAGTCTCTGCCATTCACATTTTAGGATAAAGTTTGCCCAAACTGCTTGTAGGAAAGTGCCTTGATTTCAAAACTGTCGCATTATCGTTCTCTCTAACGCAGACGTGACACAAGATATAAAACGCAAGTCACAAGACACCAGAGACAGGGGACAAGAAGAAAGAAGAGCTGGGGTCCATCAGACATGGCCTGACAATTGAGAAGCACTTTGAGCCAAGGTCCTTCGGACACCCTCCGTACCGCAATATTTAGACAGCTTGCAGTGAATCATATTTGAAAAACGGTGTTCCGTTTATCTAGCTACCTGTTGATCTCTCGAGTCTCTGCCATTCACATTTTAGGATAAAGTTTGCCCAAACTGCTTGTAGGAAAGTGCCTTGATTTCAAAACTGTCGCATTATCGTTCTCTCTAACGCAGACGTGACACAAGATATAAAACGCAAGTCACAAGACACCAGAGACAGGGGACAAGAAGAAAGAAGAGCTGCGGTTCATCAGACATGGCCTGACAATTGAGAAGCACTTTGAGCCAAGGTCCTTGGGACACCCTCCGTACCGCAATATTTAGACAGCTTGCAGTGAATCATATTTGAAAAACGGTGTTCCGTTTATCTAGCTACCTGTTGATTTCTCGAGTCTCTGCCATTCACATTTTAGGATAAAGTTTGCCCAAACTGCTTGTAGGAAAGTGCCTTGATTTCAAAACTGTCGCATTATCGTTCTCTCTAACGCAGACGTGACACAAGATATAAAACGCAAGTCACAAGACACCAGAGACAGGGGACAAGAAGAAAGAAGAGCTGGGGTTCATCAGACATGGCCTGACAATTGAGAAGCACTTTGAGCCAAGGTCCTTCGGACACCCTCCATACCGCAATATTTAGACAGCTTGCAGTGAATCATATTTGAAAAACGGTGTTCCGTTTATCTAGCTACCTGTTGATCTCTCGAGTCTCTGCCATTCACATTTTAGGATAAAGTTTCCCCAAACTGCTTGTAGGAAAGTGCCTTGATTTCAAAACTGTCGTATTATCGTTCTCTCTAATGCAGACGTGACACAAGATATAAAACGCAAGTCACAAGACACCAGAGACAGGGGACAAGAAGAAAGAAGAGCTGGGGTTCATCAGACATGGCCTGACAATTGAGAAGCACTTTGAGCCAAGGTCCTTCGGACACCCTCCGTACCGCAATATTTAGACAGCTTGCAGTGAATCATATTTGAAAAACGGTGTTCCGTTTATCTAGCTACCTGTTGATCTCTCGAGTCTCTGCCATTCACATTTTAGGATAAAGTTTGCCCAAACTGCTTGTAGGAAAGTGCCTTGATTTCAAAACTGTCGCATTATCGTTCTCTCTAACGCAGACGTGACACAAGATATAAAACGCAAGTCACAAGACACCAGAGACAGGGGACAAGAAGAAAGAAGAGCTGGGGTCCATCAGACATGGCCTGACAATTGAGAAGCACTTTGAGCCAAGGTCCTTCGGACACCCTCCGTACCGCAATATTTAGACAGCTTGCAGTGAATCATATTTGAAAAACGGTGTTCCGTTTATCTAGCTACCTGTTGATCTCTCGAGTCTCTGCCATTCACATTTTAGGATAAAGTTTGCCCAAACTGCTTGTAGGAAAGTGCCTTGATTTCAAAACTGTCGCATTATCGTTCTCTCTAACGCAGACGTGACACAAGATATAAAACGCAAGTCACAAGACACAAGAGACAGGGGACAAGAAGAAAGAAGAGCTGGGGTTCATCAGACATGGCCTGACAATTGAGAAGCACTTTGAGCCAAGGTCCTTCGGACACCCTCCGTACCGCAATATTTAGACAGCTTGCAGTGAATCATATTTGAAAAACGGTGTTCCGTTTATCTAGCTACCTGTTGATCTCTCGAGTCTCTGCCATTCACATTTTAGGATAAAGTTTGCCCAAACTGCTTGTAGGAAAGTGCCTTGATTTCAAAACTGTCGCATTATCGTTCTCTCTAACGCAGACGTGACACAAGATATAAAACGCAAGTCACAAGACACCAGAGACAGGGGACAAGAAGAAAGAAGAGCTGGGGTCCATCAGACATGGCCTGACAATTGAGAAGCACTTTGAGCCAAGGTCCTTCGGACACCCTCCGTACCGCAATATTTAGACAGCTTGCAGTGAATCATATTTGAAAAACGGTGTTCCGTTTATCTAGCTACCTGTTGATCTCTCGAGTCTCTGCCATTCACATTTTAGGATAAAGTTTGCCCAAACTGCTTGTAGGAAAGTGCCTTGATTTCAAAACTGTCGCATTATCGTTCTCTCTAACGCAGACGTGACACAAGATATAAAACGCAAGTCACAAGACACCAGAGACAGGGGACAAGAAGAAAGAAGAGCTGGGGTCCATCAGACATGGCCTGACAATTGAGAAGCACTTTGAGCCAAGGTCCTTCGGACACCCTCCGTACCGCAATATTTAGACAGCTTGCAGTGAATCATATTTGAAAAACGGTGTTCCGTTTATCTAGCTACCTGTTGATCTCTCGAGTCTCTGCCATTCACATTTTAGGATAAAGTTTGCCCAAACTGCTTGTAGGAAAGTGCCTTGATTTCAAAACTGTCGCATTATCGTTCTCTCTAACGCAGACGTGACACAAGATATAAAACGCAAGTCACAAGACACCAGAGACAGGGGACAAGAAGAAAGAAGAGCTGGGGTTCATCAGACATGGCCTGACAATTGAGAAGCACTTTGAGCCAAGGTCCTTCGGACACCCTCCGTACCGCAATATTTAGACAGCTTGCAGTGAATCATATTTGAAAAACGGTGTTCCGTTTATCTAGCTACCTGTTGATCTCTCGAGTCTCTGCCATTCACATTTTAGGATAAAGTTTGCCCAAACTGCTTGTAGGAAAGTGCCTTGATTTCAAAACTGTCGCATTATCGTTCTCTCTAACGCAGACGTGACACAAGATATAAAACGCAAGTCACAAGACACCAGAGACAGGGGACAAGAAGAAAGAAGAGCTGGGGTTCATCAGACATGGCCTGACAATTGAGAAGCACTTTGAGCCAAGGTCCTTCGGACACCCTCCGTACCGTAATATTTAGACAGCTTGCAGTGAATCATATTTGAAAAACGGTGTTCCGTTTATCTAGCTACCTGTTGATCTCTCGAGTCTCTGCCATTCACATTTTAGGATAAAGTTTGCCCAAACTGCTTGTAGGAAAGTGCCTTGATTTCAAAACTGTCGCATTATCGTTCTCTCTAACGCAGACGTGACACAAGATATAAAACGCAAGTCACAAGACACCAGAGACAGGGGACAAGAAGAAAGAAGAGCTGGGGTTCATCAGACATGGCCTGACAATTGAGAAGCACTTTGAGCCAAGGTCCTTCGGACACCCTCCGTACCGTAATATTTAGACAGCTTGCAGTGAATCATATTTGAAAAACGGTGTTCCGTTTATCTAGCTACCTGTTGATCTCTCGAGTCTCTGCCATTCACATTTTAGGATAAAGTTTGCCCAAACTGCTTGTAGGAAAGTGCCTTGATTTCAAAACTGTCGCATTATCGTTCTCTCTAACGCAGACGTGACACAAGATATAAAACGCAAGTCACAAGACACCAGAGACAGGGGACAAGAAGAAAGAAGAGCTGCGGTTCATCAGACATGGCCTGACAATTGAGAAGCACTTTGAGCCAAGGTCCTTCGGACACCCTCCGTACCGCAATATTTAGACAGCTTGCAGTGAATCATATTTGAAAAACGGTGTTCCGTTTATCTAGCTACCTGTTGATCTCTCGAGTCTCTGCCATTCACATTTTAGGATAAAGTTTCCCCAAACTGCTTGTAGGAAAGTGCCTTGATTTCAAAACTGTCGCATTATCGTTCTCTCTAATGCAGACGTGACACAAGATATAAAACGCAAGTCACAAGACACCAGAGACGGGGGACAAGAAGAAAGAAGAGCTGGGGTTCATCAGACATGGCCTGACAATTGAGAAGCACTTTGAGCCAAGGTCCTTCGGACACCCTCCGTACCGCAATATTTAGACAGCTTGCAGTGAATCATATTTGAAAAACGGTGTTCCGTTTATCTAGCTACCTGTTGATCTCTCGAGTCTCTGCCATTCACATTTTAGGAAAAAGTTTCCCCAAACTGCTTGTAGGAAAGTGCCTTGATTTCAAAACTGTCGCATTATCGTTCTCTCTAACGCAGACGTGACACAAGATATAAAACGCAAGTCACAAGACACCAGAGACAAGGGACAAGAAGAAAGAAGAGCTGCGGTTCATCAGACATGGCCTGACAATTGAGAAGCACTTTGAGCCAAGGTCCTTCGGACACCCTCCGTACCGCAATATTTAGACAGCTTGCAGTGAATCATATTTGAAAAACGGTGTTCCGTTTATCTAGCTACCTGTTGATCTCTCGAGTCTCTGCCATTCACATTTTTGTATAAAGTTTGCCCAAACTGCATGTAGGAAAGTGCCTTGATTTCAAAACTGTCGCATTATCGTTCTCTCTAACGCAGACGTGACACAAGATATAAAACGCAAGTCACAAGACACCAGAGACAGGGGACAAGAAGAAAGAAGAGCTGCGGTTCATCAGACATGGCCTGACAATTGAGAAGCACTTTGAGCCAAGGTCCTTCGGACACCCTCCGTACCGCAATATTTAGACAGCTTGCAGTGAATAATATTTGAAAAACGGTGTTCCGTTTATCTAGCTACCTGTTGATCTCTCGAGTCTCTGCCATTCACATTTTAGGATAAAGTTTGCCCAAACTGCTTGTAGGAAAGTGCCTTGATTTCAAAACTGTCGCATTATCGTTCTCTCTAACGCAGACGTGACACAAGATATAAAACGCAAGTCACAAGACACCAGAGACAGGGGACAAGAAGAAAGAAGAGCTGGGGTTCATCAGACATGGCCTGACAATTGAGAAGCTCTTTGAGCCAAGGTCCTTCGGACACCCTCCGTACCGCAATATTTAGACAGCTTGCAGTGAATCATATTTGAAAAACGGTGTTCCGTTTATCTAGCTACCTGTTGATCTCTCGAGTCTCTGCCATTCACATTTTAGGATAAAGTTTGCCCAAACTGCATGTAGGAAAGTGCCTTGATTTCAAAACTGTCGCATTATCGTTCTCTCTAACGCAGACGTGACACAAGATATAAAACGCAAGTCACAAGACACAAGAGACAGGGGACAAGAAGAAAGAAGAGCTGGGGTTCATCAGACATGGCCTGACAATTGAGAAGCTCTTTGAGCCAAGGTCCTTCGGACACCCTCCGTACCGCAATATTTAGACAGCTTGCAGTGAATCATATTTGAAAAACGGTGTTCCGTTTATCTAGCTACCTGTTGATCTCTCGAGTCTCTGCCATTCACATTTTAGGATAAAGTTTGCCCAAACTGCTTGTAGGAAAGTGCCTTGATTTCAAAACTGTCGCATTATCGTTCTCTCTAACGCAGACGTGACACAAGATATAAAACGCAAGTCACAAGACACCAGAGACAGGGGACAAGAAGAAAGAAGAGCTGGGGTTCATCAGACATGGCCTGACAATTGAGAAGCTCTTTGAGCCAAGGTCCTTCGGACACCCTCCGTACCGCAATATTTAGACAGCTTGCAGTGAATCATATTTGAAAAACGGTGTTCCGTTTATCTAGCTACCTGTTGATCTCTCGAGTCTCTGCCATTCACATTTTAGGATAAAGTTTCCCCAAACTGCTTGTAGGAAAGTGCCTTGATTTCAAAACTGTCGCATTATCGTTCTCTCTAACGCAGACGTGACACAAGATATAAAACGCAAGTCACAAGACACCAGAGACAGGGGACAAGAAGAAAGAAGAGCTGGGGTTCATCAGACATGGCCTGACAATTGAGAAGCTCTTTGAGCCAAGGTCCTTCGGACACCCTCCGTACCGCAATATTTAGACAGCTTGCAGTGAATCATATTTGAAAAACGGTGTTCCGTTTATCTAGCTACCTGTTGATCTCTCGAGTCTCTGCCATTCACATTTTAGGATAAAGTTTCCCCAAACTGCTTGTAGGAAAGTGCCTTGATTTCAAAACTGTCGCATTATCGTTCTCTCTAACGCAGACGTGACACAAGATATAAAACGCAAGTCACAAGACACAAGAGACAGGGGACAAGAAGAAAGAAGAGCTGGGGTTCATCAGACATGGCCTGACAATTGAGAAGCTCTTTGAGCCAAGGTCCTTCGGACACCCTCCGTACCGCAATATTTAGACAGCTTGCAGTGAATCATATTTGAAAAACGGTGTTCCGTTTATCTAGCTACCTGTTGATCTCTCGAGTCTCTGCCATTCACATTTTAGGATAAAGTTTGCCCAAACTGCTTGTAGGAAAGTGCCTTGATTTCAAAACTGTCGCATTATCGTTCTCTCTAACGCAGACGTGACACAAGATATAAAACGCAAGTCACAAGACACCAGAGACAGGGGACAAGAAGAAAGAAGAGCTGGGGTTCATCAGACATGGCCTGACAATTGAGAAGCTCTTTGAGCCAAGGTCCTTCGGACACCCTCCGTACCGCAATATTTAGACAGCTTGCAGTGAATCATATTTGAAAAACGGTGTTCCGTTTATCTAGCTACCTGTTGATCTCTCGAGTCTCTGCCATTCACATTTTAGGATAAAGTTTCCCCAAACTGCTTGTAGGAAAGTGCCTTGATTTCAAAACTGTCGCATTATCGTTCTCTCTAACGCAGACGTGACACAAGATATAAAACGCAAGTCACAAGACACCAGAGACAGGGGACAAGAAGAAAGAAGAGCTGGGGTTCATCAGACATGGCCTGACAATTGAGAAGCACTTTGAGCCAAGGTCCTTCGGACACCCTCCGTACCGCAATATTTAGACAGCTTGCAGTGAATCATATTTGAAAAACGGTGTTCCGTTTATCTAGCTACCTGTTGATCTCTCGAGTCTCTGCCATTCACATTTTAGGATAAAGTTTCCCCAAACTGCTTGTAGGAAAGTGCCTTGATTTCAAAACTGTCGCATTATCGTTCTCTCTAACGCAGACGTGACACAAGATATAAAACGCAAGTCACAAGACACCAGAGACAGGGGACAAGAAGAAAGAAGAGCTGGGGTTCATCAGACATGGCATGACAATTGAGAAGCACTTTGAGCCAAGGTCCTTCGGACACCCTCCGTACCGCAATATTTAGACAGCTTGCAGTGAATCATATTTGAAAAACGGTGTTCCGTTTATCTAGCTACCTGTTGATCTCTCGAGTCTCTGCCATTCACATTTTAGGATAAAGTTTGCCCAAACTGCTTGTAGGAAAGTGCCTTGATTTCAAAACTGTCGCATTATCGTTCTCTCTAACGCAGACGTGACACAAGTAATAAAACGCAAGTCACAAGACACCAGAGACAGGGGACAAGAAGAAAGAAGAGCTGCGGTTCATCAGACATGGCCTGACAATTGAGAAGCACTTTGAGCCAAGGTCCTTCGGACACCCTCCGTACCGCAATATTTAGACAGCTTGCAGTGAATCATATTTGAAAAACGGTGTTCCGTTTATCTAGCTACCTGTTGATCTCTCGAGTCTCTGCCATTCACATTTTAGGATAAAGTTTGCCCAAACTGCTTGTAGGAAAGTGCCTTGATTTCAAAACTGTCGCATTATCGTTCTCTCTAACGCAGGCGTGACACAAGATATAAAACGCAAGTCACAAGACACCAGAGACAGGGGACAAGAAGAAAGGAGAGCTGGGGTTCATCAGACATATCCTGACAATTGAGAAGCACTTTGAGCCAAGGTCCTTGGGACACCCTCCGTACCGCAATATTTAGACAGCTTGCAGTGAATCATATTTGAAAAACGGTGTTCCGTTTATCTAGCTACCTGTTGATCTCTCGAGTCTCTGCCATTCACATTTTAGGATAAAGTTTGCCCAAACTGCTTGTAGGAAAGTGGCTTGATTTCAAAACTGTCGCATTATCGTTCTCTCTAACGCAGGCGTGACACAAGATATAAAACGCAAGTCACAAGACACCAGAGACAGGGGACAAGAAGAAAGGAGAGCTGGGGTTCATCAGACATGGCCTGACAACTGAGAAGCACTTTGAGCCAAGGTCCTTCGGACACCCTCCGTACCGCAATATTTAGACAGCTTGCAGTGAATCATATTTGAAAAACGGTGTCCCGTTTATCTAGCTACCTGTTGATCTCTCGAGTCTCTGCCATTGACATTTTAGGATAAAATTTCCCCAAACTGCTTGTAGGAAAGTGCCTTGATTTCAAAACTGTCGCATTTTCGTTCTCTCTAACGCAGACGTGACACAAGATATGAAACATAGTCACAAGACACCAAAGACAGGAGACAAGAAGAAAGAAGAGCTGGGGTTCATCAGACATGGCCTGACAATTGAGAAGCACTTTGAGCCAAGGTCCTTCGGACACCCTCCGTACCGCAATATTTAGACAGCTTGCAGTGAATCATATTTGAAAAACGGTGTTCCGTTTATCTAGCTACCTGTTGATCTCTCGAGTCTCTGCCATTCACATTTTAGGATAAAGTTTGCCCAAACTGCTTGTAGGAAAGTGCCTTGATTTCAAAACTGTCGCATTATCGTTCTCTCTAACGCAGACGTGACACAAGATATAAAACGCAAGTCACAAGACACCAGAGACAGGGGACAAGAAGAAAGAAGAGCTGCGGTTCATCAGACATGGCCTGACAATTGAGAAGCACTTTGAGCCAAGGTCCTTCGGACACCCTCCGTACCGCAATATTTAGACAGCTTGCAGTGAATCATATTTGAAAAACGGTGTTCCGTTTATCTAGCTACCTGTTGATCTCTCGAGTCTCTGCCATTCACATTTTAGGATAAAGTTTCCCCAAACTGCTTGTAGGAAAGTGCCTTGATTTCAAAACTGTCGCATTATCGTTCTCTCTAACACAGACGTGACACAAGATATAAAACGCAAGTCACAAGACACCAGAGACAGGGGACAAGAAGAAAGAAGAGCTGGGGTTCATCAGACATGGCCTGACAATTGAGAAGCACTTTGAGCCAAGGTCCTTCGGACACCCTCCGTACCGCAATATTTAGACAGCTTGCAGTGAATCATATTTGAAAAACGGTGTTCCGTTTATCTAGCTACCTGTTGATCTCTCGAGTCTCTGCCATTCACATTTTAGGATAAAGTTTCCCCAAACTGCTTGTAGGAAAGTGCCTTGATTTCAAAACTGTCGCATCATCGTTCTCTCTAACGCAGACGTGACACAAGATATAAAACGCAAGTCACAAGACACCAGAGACAGGGGACAAGAAGAAAGAAGAGCTGGGGTTCATCAGACATGGCCTGACAATTGAGAAGCACTTTTAGCCAAGGTCCTTCGGACACCCTCCGTACCGCAATAGTTAGACAGCTTGCAGCGAATCATATTTGAAAAACGGTGTTCCGTTTATCTAGCTACCTGTTGATCTCTCGAGTCTCTGCCATTCACATTTTAGGATAAAGTCTGCCCAAACTGCTTGTAGGAAAGTGCCTTGATTTCAAAACTGTCGCATTATCGTTCTCTCTAACGCAGACGTGACACAAGATATAAAACGCAAGTCACAAGACACCAGAGACAGGGGACAAGAAGAAAGAAGAGCTGGGGTTCACCAGACATGGCCTGACAATTGAGAAGCACTTTGAGCTAAGGTCCTTCGGACACCCTCCGTACCGCAATATTTAGACAGCTTGCAGTGAATCATATTTGAAAAACGGTGTTCCGTTTATCTAGCTACCTGTTGATCTCTCGAGTCTCTGCCATTCACATTTTAGGATAAAGTTTGCCCAAACTGCTTGTAGGAAAGTGCCTTGATTTCAAAACTGTCGCATTATCGTTCTCTCTAACGCAGACGTGACACAAGATATAAAACGCAAGTCACAAGACACCAGAGACAGGGGACAAGAAGAAAGAAGAGCTGGGGTTCACCAGACATGGCCTGACAATTGAGAAGCACTTTGAGCCAAGGTCCTTCGGACACGCTCCGTACCGCAATATTTAGACAGCTTGCAGTGAATCATATTTGAAAAACGGTGTTCCGTTTATCTAGCTACCTGTTGATCTCTCGAGTCTCTGCCATTCACATTTTAGGATAAAGTTTGCCCAAACTGCTTGTAGGAAAGTGCCTTGATTTCAAAACTGTCGCATTATCGTTCTCCCTAACGCAGACGTGACACAAGATATAAAACGCAAGTCACAAGACACCAGAGACAGGGGACAAGAAGAAAGAAGAGCTGGGGTTCATCAGACATGGCCTGACAATTGAGAAGCACTTTGAGCCAAGGTCCTTCGGACACCCTCCGTACCGCAATATTTAGACAGCTTGCAGTGAATCATATTTGAAAAACGGTGTTCCGTTTATCTAGCTACCTGTTGATCTCTCGAGTCTCTGCCATTCACATTTTAGGATAAAGTTTCCCCAAACTGCTTGTAGGAAAGTGCCTTGATTTCAAAACTGTCGCATTATCGTTCTCTCTAACGCAGGCGTGACACAAGATATAAAACGCAAGTCACAAGACACCAGAGACAGGGGACAAGAAGAAAGAAGAGCTGGGGTTCATCAGACATGGCCTGACAACTGAGAAGCACTTTGAGCCAAGGTCCTTCGGACACCCTCCGTACCGCAATATTTAGACAGCTTGCAGTGAATCATATTTGAAAAACGGTGTTCCGTTTATCTAGCTACCTGTTGATCTCTCGAGTCTCTGCCATTCACATTTTAGGATAAAGTTTCCCCAAACTGCTTGTAGGAAAGTGCCTTGATTTCAAAACTGTCGCATTATCGTTCTCTCTAACGCAGACGTGACACAAGATATAAAACGCAAGTCACAAGACACCAGAGACAGGGGACAAGAAGAAAGAAGAGCTGGGGTTCATCAGACATGGCCTGACAATTGAGAAGCACTTTGAGCCAAGGTCCTTCGGACACCCTCCGTACCGCAATATTTAGACAGCTTGCAGTGAATCATATTTGAAAAACGGTGTTCCGTTTATCTAGCTACCTGTTGATCTCTCGAGTCTCTGCCATTCACATTTTAGGATAAAGTTTCCCCAAACTGCTTGTAGGAAAGTGCCTTGATTTCAAAACTGTCGCATTATCGATCTCTCTAACGCAGACGTGACACAAGATATAAAACGCAAGTCACAAGACACCAGGGACAGGGGACAAGAAGAAAGAATAGCTGGGGTTCATCAGACATGGCCTGACAATTGAGAAGCACTTTGAGCCAACGTCCTTTGGACACCCTCCGTACCGCAATATTTAGACAGCTTGCAGTGAATCATATTTGAAAAACGGTGTTCCGTTTATTTAGCTACCTGTTGATCTCTCGAGTCTCTGCCATTCACATTTTAGGATAAAGTTTGCCCAAACTGCTTGTAGGAAAGTGCCTTGATTTCAAAACTGTCGCATTATCGTTCTCTCTAACGCTGACGTGACACAAGATATAAAACGCAAGTCACAAGACACCAGAGACAGGGGACAAGAAGAAAGAAGAGCTGCGGTTCATCAGACATGGCCTGACAATTGAGAAGCACTTTGAGCCAAGGTCCTTCGGACACCCTCCGTACCGCAATATTTAGACAGCTTGCAGTGAATCATATTTGAAAAAAGGTGTTCCGTTTATCTAGCTACCTGTTGATCTCTCAAGTCTCTGCCATTCACATTTTAGGATAAAGTTTCCCCAAACTGCTTGTAGGAAAGTGCCTTGATTTCAAAACTGTCGCATTATCGTTCTCTCTAACGCAGACGTGACACAAGATATAAAACGCAAGTCACAAGACACCAGAGACAGGGGACAAGAAGAAAGAAGAGCTGGGGTTCATCAGACATGGCCTGACAATTGAGAAGCACTTTGAGCCAAGGTCCTTTGGACACCCTCCGTACCGCAATATTTAGACAGCTTGCAGTGAATCATATTTGAAAAACGGTGTTCCGTTTATCTAGCTACCTGTTGATCTCTCGAGTCTCTGCCATTCACATTTTAGGATAAAGTTTCCCCAAACTGCTTGTAGGAAAGTGCCTTGATTTCAAAACTGTCGCATTATCGTTCTCTCTAACGCAGACGTGACACAAGATATAAAACGCAAGTCACAAGACACCAGAGACAGGGGACAAGAAGAAAGAAGAGCTGCGGTTCATCAGACATGGCCTGACAATTGAGAAGCACTTTGAGCCAAGGTCCTTCGGACACCCTCCGTACCGCAATATTTAGACAGCTTGCAGTGAATCATATTTGAAAAACGGTGTTCCGTTTATCTAGCTACCTGTTGATCTCTCGAGTCTCTGCCATTCACATTTTAGGATAAAGTTTGCCCAAACTGCTTGTAGGAAAGTGCCTTGATTTCAAAACTGTCGCATTATCGTTCTCTCTAACGCAGACGTGACACAAGATATAAAACGCAAGTCACAAGACACCAGAGACAGGGGACAAGAAGAAAGAAGAGCTGCGGTTCATCAGACATGGCCTGACAATTGAGAAGCACTTTGAGCCAAGGTCCTTCGGACACCCTCCGTACCGCAATATTTAGACAGCTTGCAGTGAATCATATTTGGAAAACGGTGTTCCGTTTATCTAGCTACCTGTTGATCTCTCGAGTCTCTGCCATTCACATTTTAGGATAAAGTTTGCCCAAACTGCTTGTAGGAAAGTGCCTTGATTTCAAAACTGTCGCATTATCGTTCTCTCTAACGCAGACGTGACACAAGATATAAAACGCAAGTCACAGGACACCAGAGACAGGGTACAAGAAGAAAGAAGAGCTGCGGTTCTTCAGACATGGCCTGACAATTGAGAAGCACTTTGAGCAAAGGTCCTTCGGACACCCTCCGTACCGCAATATTTAGACAGCTTGCAGTGAATCATATTTGAAAAACGGTGTTCCGTTTATCTAGCTACCTGTTGATCTCTCGAGTCTCTGCCATTCACATTTTAGGATAAAGTTTGCCCAAACTGCTTGTAGGAAAGTGCCTTGATTTCAAAACTGTCGCATTATCGTTCTCTCTAACGCAGACTTGACACAAGATATAAAACGCAAGTCACAAGACACCAGAGACAGGGGACAAGAAGAAAGAAGAGCTGGGGTTCATCAGACATGGCCTGACAATTGAGAAGCACTTTGAGCCAAGGTCCTTCGGACACCCTCCGTACCGCAATATTTAGACAGCTTGCAGTGAATCATATTTGAAAAACGGTGTTCCGTTTATCTAGCTACCTGTTGATCTCTCGAGTCTCTGCCATTCACATTTTAGGATAAAGTTTCCCCAAACTGCTTGTAGGAAAGTGCCTTGATTTCAAAACTGTCGCATTATCGTTCTCTCTAACGCAGACGTGACACAAGATATAAAACGCAAGTCACAAGACACCAGAGACAGGGGACAAGAAGAAAGAAGAGCTGGGGTTCATCAGACATGGCCTGACAATTGAGAAGCACTTTGAGCCAAGGTCCTTCGGACACCCTCCGTACCGCAATATTTAGACAGCTTGCAGTGAATCATATTTGAAAAACGGTGTTCCGTTTATCTAGCTACCTGTTGATCTCTCGAGTCTCTGCCATTCACATTTTAGGATAAAGTTTGCCCAAACTGCTTGTAGGAAAGTGCCTTGATTTCAAAACTGTCGCATTATCGTTCTCTCTAACGCAGACGTGACACAAGATATAAAACGCAAGTCACAAGACACCAGAGACAGGGGACAAGAAGAAAGAAGAGCTGCGGTTCATCAGACATGGCCTGACAATTGAGAAGCACTTGAGCCAAGGTCCTTCGGACACCCTCCGTACCGCAATATTTAGACAGCTTGCAGTGAATCATATTTGAAAAACGGTGTTCCGTTTATCTAGCTACCTGTTGATCTCTCGAGTCTCTGCCATTCACATTTTAGGATAAAGTTTGCCCAAACTGCTTGTAGGAAAGTGCCTTGATTTCAAAACTGTCGCATTATCGTTCTCTCTAACGCAGACGTGACACAAGATATAAAACGCAAGTCACAAGACACCACAGACAGGGGACAAGAAGAAAGAAGAGCTGCGGTTCATCAGACATGGCCTGACAATTGAGAAGCACTTTGAGCCAAGGTCCTTCGGACACCCTCCGTACCGCAATATTTAGACAGCTTGCAGTGAATCATATTTGAAAAAAGGTGTTCCGTATATCTAGCTACCTGTTGATCTCTCAAGTCTCTGCCATTCACATTTTAGGATAAAGTTTCCCCAAACTGCTTGTAGGAAAGTGCCTTGATTTCAAAACTGTCGCATTATCGTTCTCTCTAACGCAGACGTGACACAAGATATAAAACGCAAGTCACAAGACACCAGAGACAGGGGACAAGAAGAAAGAAGAGCTGGGGTTCATCAGACATGGCCTGACAATTGAGAAGCACTTTGAGCCAAGGTCCTTCGGACACCCTCCGTAACGCAATATTTAGACAGCTTGCAGTGAATCATATTTGAAAAACGGTGTTCCGTTTATCTAGCTACCTGTTGATCTCTCGAGTCTCTGCCATTCACATTTTAGGATAAAGTTTGCCCAAACTGCTTGTAGGAAAGTGCCTTGATTTCAAAACTGTCGCATTATCGTTCTCTCTAACGCAGACGTGACACAAGAAATAAAACGCAAGTCACAAGACACCAGAGACAGGGGACAAGAAGAAAGAAGAGCTGCGGTTCATCAGACATGGCCTGACAATTGAGAAGCACTTTGAGCCAAGGTCCTTCGGACACCCTCCGTACCGCAATATTTAGACAGCTTGCAGTGAATCATATTTGAAAAACGGTGTTCCGTTTATCTAGCTACCTGTTGATCTCTCGAGTCTCTGCCATTCACATTTTAGGATAAAGTTTGCCCAAACTGCTTGTAGGAAAGTGCCTTGATTTCAAAACTGTCGCATTATCGTTCTCTCTAACGCAGACGTGACACAAGATATAAAACGCAAGTCACAAGACACCAGAGACAGGGGACAAGAAGAAAGAAGAGCTGCGGTTCATCAGACATGGCCTGACAATTGAGAAGCACTTTGAGCCAAGGTCCTTCGGACACCCTCCGTACCGCAATATTTAGACAGCTTGCAGTGAATCATATTTGAAAAACGGGGTTCCGTTTATCTAGCTACCTGTTGATCTCTCGAGTCTCTGCCATTCACATTTTAGGATAAAGTTTCCCCAAACTGCTTGTAGAAAAGTGCCTTGATTTCAAAACTGTCGCATTATTTTCTCTCTAACGCAGACGTGACACAAGATATAAAACGCAAGTCACAAGACACCAGAGACAGGGGACAAGAAGAAAGAAGAGCTGCGGTTCATCAGACATGGCCTGACAATTGAGGAGCATTTTGAGCCAAGGTCCTTCGGACACCCTCCGTACCGCAATATTTAGACAGCTTGCAGTGAATCATATTTGAAAAACGGTGTTCCGTTTATCTAGCTACCTGTTGATCTCTCGAGTCTCTGCCATTCACATTTTAGGATAAAGTTTCCCCAAACTGCTTGTAGGAAAGTGCCTTGATTTCAAAACTGTCGCATTATCGTTCTCTCTAACGCAGACGTGACACAAGATATAAAACGCAAGTCACAGGACACCAGAGACAGGGTACAAGAAGAAAGAAGAGCTGCGGTTCTTCAGACATGTCCTGACAATTGAGAAGCACTTTGAGGAAAGGTCCTTCGGACACCCTCCGTACCGCAATATTTAGACAGCTTGCAGTGAATCATATTTGAAAAACGGTGTTCCGTTTATCTAGCTACCTGTTGATCTCTCGAGTCTATGCCATTCACATTTTAGGATAAAGTTTGCCCAAACTGCTTGTAGGAAAGTGCCTTGATTTCAAAACTGTCGCATTATCGTTCTCTCTAACGCAGACGTGACACAAGATATAAAACGCAAGTCACAAGACACTAGAGACAGGGGACAAGAAGAAAGAAGAGCTGGGGTTCATCAGACATGGCCTGACAATTGAGAAGCACTTTGAGCCAAGGTCCTTCGGACACCCTCCGTACCGCAATATTTAGACAGCTTGCAGTGAATCATATTTGAAAAACGGTGTTCCGTTTATCTAGCTACCTGTTGATCTCTCGAGTCTCTGCCATTCACATTTTAGGATAAAGTTTCCCCAAACTGCTTGTAGGAAAGTGCCTTGATTTCAAAACTGTCGCATTATCGTTCTCTCTAACGCAGACGTGACACAAGATATAAAACGCAAGTCACAAGACACCAGAGACAGGGGACAAGAAGAAAGAAGAGCTGGGGTTCATCAGACATGGCCTGACAATTGAGAAGCACTTTGAGCCAAGGTCCTTCGGACACCCTCCGTACCGCAATATTTAGACAGCTTGCAGTGAATCATATTTGAAAAACGGTGTTCCGTTTATCTAGCTACCTGTTGATCTCTCGAGTCTCTGCCATTCACATTTTAGGATAAAGTTTGCCCAAACTGCTTGTAGGAAAGTGCCTTGATTTCAAAACTGTCGCATTATCGTTCTCTCTAACGCAGACGTGACACAAGATATCAAACGCAAGTCACAAGACACCAGAGACAGGGGACAAGAAGAAAGAAGAGCTGCGGTTCATCAGACATGGCCTGACAATTGAGAAGCACTTGAGCCAAGGTCCTTCGGACACCCTCCGTACCGCAATATTTAGACAGCTTGCAGTGAATCATATTTGAAAAACGGTGTTCCGTTTATCTAGCTACCTGTTGATCTCTCGAGTCTCTGCCATTCACATTTTAGGATAAAGTTTGCCCAAACTGCTTGTAGGAAAGTGCCTTGATTTCAAAACTGTCGCATTATCGTTCTCTCTAACGCAGACGTGACACAAGATATAAAACGCAAGTCACAAGACACCAGAGACAGGGGACAAGAAGAAAGAAGAGCTGCGGTTCATCAGACATGGCCTGACAATTGAGAAGCACTTTGAGCCAAGGTCCTTCGGACACCCTCCGTACCGCAATATTTAGACAGCTTGCAGTGAATCATATTTGAAAAACGGTGTTCCGTTTATCTAGCTACCTGTTGATCTCTCGAGTCTCTGCCATTCACATTTTAGGATAAAGATTGCCAAAAACTGCTTGTAGGAAAGTGCCTTGATTTCAAAACTGTCGCATTATCGTTCTCTCTAACGCAGACGTGACGCAAGATATAAAACGCAAGTCACAAGACACCAGAGACAGGGGACAAGAAGAAAGAAGAGCTGCGGTTCATCAGACATGGCCTGACAATTGAGAAGCACTTTGAGCCAAGGTCCTTCGGACACCCTCCGTACCGCAATATTTAGACAGCTTGCAGTGAATCATATTTGAAAAACGGTGTTCCGTTTATCTAGCTACCTGTTGATCTCTCGAGTCTCTGCCATTCACATTTTAGGATAAAGTTTGCCCAAACTGCTTGTAGGAAAGTGCCTTGATTTCAAAACTGTCGCATTTTCGTTCTCTCTAACGCAGACGTGACACAAGATATAAAACGCAAGTCACAAGACACCAGAGACAGGGGACAAGAAGAAAGAAGAGCTGCGGTTCATCAGACATGGCCTGACAATTGAGAAGCACTTTGAGCCAAGGTCCTTCGGACACCCTCCGTACCGCAATATTTAGACAGCTTGCAGTGAATCATATTTGAAAAACGGTGTTCCGTTTATGTAGCTACCTGTTGATCTCTCGAGTCTCTGCCATTCACATTTTAGGATAAAGTTTGCCCAAACTGCTTGTAGGAAAGTGCCTTGATTTCAAAACTGTCGCATTATCGTTCTCTCTAACGCAGACGTGACACAAGATATAAAACGCAAGTCACAAGACACCAGAGACAGGGGACAAGAAGAAAGAAGAGCTGCGGTTCATCAGACATGGCCTGACAATTGAGAAGCACTTTGAGCCAAGGTCCTTCGGACACCCTCCGTACCGCAATATTTAGACAGCTTGCAGTGAATCATATTTGAAAAACGGTGTTCCGTTTATCTAGCTACCTGTTGATCTCTCGAGTCTCTGCCATTCACATTTTAGGATAAAGTTTGCCCAAACTGCTTGTAGGAAAGTGCCTTGATTTCAAAACTGTCGCATTATCGTTCTCTCTAACGCAGACGTGACACAAGATATAAAACGCAAGTCACAAGACACCAGAGACAGGGGACAAGAAGAAAGAAGAGCTGGGGTTCATCAGACATGGCCTGACAATTGAGAAGCACTTTGAGCCAAGGTCCTTCGGACACCCTCCGTACCGCAATATTTAGACAGCTTGCAGTGAGTCATATTTGAAAAACGGTGTTCCGTTTATCTAGCTACCTGTTGATCTCTCGAGTCTCTGCCATTCACATTTTAGGATAAAGTTTCCCCAAACTGCTTGTAGGAAAGTGCCTTGATTTCAAAACTGTCGCATTATCGTTCTCTCTAACGCAGACGTGACACAAGATATAAAACGCAAGTCACAAGACACCAGAGACAGGGGACAAGAAGAAAGAAGAGCTGGGGTTCATCAGACATGGCCTGACAATTGAGAAGCACTTTGAGCCAAGGTCCTTCGGACACCCTCCGTACCGCAATATTTAGACAGCTTGCAGTGAATCATATTTGAAAAACGGTGTTCCGTTTATCTAGCTACCTGTTGATCTCTCGAGTCTCTGCCATTCACATTTTAGGATAAAGTTTGCCCAAACTGCTTGTAGGAAAGTGCCTTGATTTCAAAACTGTCGCATTATCGTTCTCTCTAACGCAGACGTGACACAAGATATAAAACGCAAGTCACAAGACACCAGAGACAGGGGACAAGAAGAAAGAAGAGCTGGGGTTCATCAGACATGGCCTGACAATTGAGAAGCACTTTGAGCCAAGGTCCTTCGGACACCCTCCGTACCGCAATATTTAGACAGCTTGCAGTGAATCATATTTGAAAAACGGTGTTCCGTTTATCTAGCTACCTGTTGATCTCTCGAGTCTCTGCCATTCACATTTTAGGATAAAGTTTGCCCAAACTGCTTGTAGGAAAGTGCCTTGATTTCAAAACTGTCGCATTATCGTTCTCTCTAACGCAGACTTGACACAAGATATAAAACGCAAGTCACAAGACACCAGAGACAGGGGACAAGAAGAAAGAAGAGCTGGGGTTCATCAGACATGGCCTGACAATTGAGAAGCACTTTGAGCCAAGGTCCTTCGGACACCCTCCGTACCGCAATATTTAGACAGCTTGCAGTGAATCATATTTGAAAAACGGTGTTCCGTTTATCTAGCTACCTGTTGATCTCTCGAGTCTCTGCCATTCACATTTTAGGATAAAGTTTGCCCAAACTGCTTGTAGGAAAGTGCCTTGATTTCAAAACTGTCGCATTATCGTTCTCTCTAACGCAGACGTGACACAAGATATAAAACGCAAGTCACAAGACACCAGAGACAGGGGACAAGAAGAAAGAAGAGCTGGGGTTCATCAGACATGGCCTGACAATTGAGAAGCACTTTGAGCCAAGGTCCTTCGGACACCCTCCGTACCGCAATATTTAGACAGCTTGCAGTGAATCATATTTGAAAAACGGTGTTCCGTTTATCTAGCTACCTGTTGATCTCTCGAGTCTCTGCCATTCACATTTTAGGATAAAGTTTGCCCAAACTGCTTGTAGGAAAGTGCCTTGATTTCAAAACTGTCGCATTATCGTTCTCTCTAACGCAGACGTGACACAAGATATAAAACGCAAGTCACAAGACACCAGAGACAGGGGACAAGAAGAAAGAAGAGCTGCGGTTCATCAGACATGGCCTGACAATTGAGAAGCACTTGAGCCAAGGTCCTTCGGACACCCTCCGTACCGCAATATTTAGACAGCTTGCAGTGAATCATATTTGAAAAACGGTGTTCCGTTTATCTAGCTACCTGTTGATCTCTCGAGTCTCTGCCATTCACATTTTAGGATAAAGTTTGCCCAAACTGCTTGTAGGAAAGTGCCTTGATTTCAAAACTGTCGCATTATCGTTCTCTCTAACGCACCCGTGACACAAGATATAAAACGCAAGTCACAAGACACCAGAGACAGGGGACAAGAAGAAAGAAGAGCTGCGGTTCATCAGACATGGCCTGACAATTGAGAAGCACTTTGAGCCAAGGTCCTTCGGACACCCTCCGTACCGCAATATTTAGACAGCTTGCAGTGAATCATATTTGAAAAAAGGTGTTCCGTTTATCTAGCTACCTGTTGATCTCTCAAGTCTCTGCCATTCACATTTTAGGATAAAGTTTCCCCAAACTGCTTGTAGGAAAGTGCCTTGATTTCAAAACTGTCGCATTATCGTTCTCTCTAACGCAGACGTGACACAAGATATAAAACGCAAGTCACAAGACACCAGAGACAGGGGACAAGAAGAAAGAAGAGCTGGGGTTCATCAGACATGGCCTGACAATTGAGAAGCACTTTGAGCCAAGGTCCTTCGGACACCCTCCGTACCGCAATATTTAGACAGCTTGCAGTGAATCATATTTGAAAAACGGTGTTCCGTTTATCTAGCTACCTGTTGATCTCTCGAGTCTCTGCCATTCACATTTTAGGATAAAGTTTGCCCAAACTGCTTGTAGGAAAGTGCCTTGATTTCAAAACTGTCGCATTATCGTTCTCTCTAACGCAGACGTGACACAAGAAATAAAACGCAAGTCACAAGACACCAGAGACAGGGGACAAGAAGAAAGAAGAGCTGCGGTTCATCAGACATGGCCTGACAATTGAGAAGCACTTTGAGCCAAGGTCCTTCGGACACCCTCCGTACCGCAATATTTAGACAGCTTGCAGTGAGTCATATTTGAAAAACGGTGTTCCGTTTATCTAGCTACCTGTTGATCTCTCGAGTCTCTGCCATTCACATTTTAGGATAAAGTTTGCCCAAACTGCTTGTAGGAAAGTGCCTTGATTTCAAAACTGTCGCATTATCGTTCTCTCTAACGCAGACGTGACACAAGATATAAAACGCAAGTCACAAGACACCAGAGACAGGGGACAAGAAGAAAGAAGAGCTGCGGTTCATCAGACATGGCCTGACAATTGAGAAGCACTTTGAGCCAAGGTCCTTCGGACACCCTCCGTACCGCAATATTTAGACAGCTTGCAGTGAATCATATTTGAAAAACGGTGTTCCGTTTATCTAGCTACCTGTTGATCTCTCGAGTCTCTGCCATTCACATTTTAGGATAAAGTTTGCCCAAACTGCTTGTAGGAAAGTGCCTTGATTTCAAAACTGTCGCATTATCGTTCTCTCTAACGCAGACGTGACACAAGATATAAAACGCAAGTCACAAGACACCAGAGACAGGGGACAAGAAGAAAGAAGAGCTGGGGTTCATCAGACATGGCCTGACAATTGAGAAGCACTTTGAGCCAAGGTCCTTCGGACACCCTCCGTACCGCAATATTTAGACAGCTTGCAGTGAATCATATTTGAAAAACGGTGTTCCGTTTATCTAGCTACCTGTTGATCTCTCGAGTCTCTGCCATTCACATTTTAGGATAAAGTTTCCCCAAACTGCTTGTAGGAAAGTGCCTTGATTTCAAAACTGTCGCATTATCGTTCTCTCTAACGCAGACGTGACACAAGATATAAAACGCAAGTCACAAGACACCAGAGACAGGGGACAAGAAGAAAGAAGAGCTGGGGTTCATCAGACATGGCCTGACAATTGAGAAGCACTTTGAGCCAAGGTCCTTCGGACACCCTCCGTACCGCAATATTTAGACAGCTTGCAGTGAATCATATTTGAAAAACGGTGTTCCGTTTATCTAGCTACCTGTTGATCTCTCGAGTCTCTGCCATTCACATTTTAGGATAAAGTTTGCCCAAACTGCTTGTAGGAAAGTGCCTTGATTTCAAAACTGTCGCATTATCGTTCTCTCTAACGCAGACGTGACACAAGATATAAAACGCAAGTCACAAGACACCAGAGACAGGGGACAAGAAGAAAGAAGAGCTGCGGTTCATCAGACATGGCCTGACAATTGAGAAGCACTTGAGCCAAGGTCCTTCGGACACCCTCCGTACCGCAATATTTAGACAGCTTGCAGTGAATCATATTTGAAAAACGGTGTTCCGTTTATCTAGCTACCTGTTGATCTCTCGAGTCTCTGCCATTCACATTTTAGGATAAAGTTTGCCCAAACTGCTTGTAGGAAAGTGCCTTGATTTCAAAACTGTCGCATTATCGTTCTCTCTAACGCAGACGTGACACAAGATATAAAACGCAAGTCACAAGACACCAGAGACAGGGGACAAGAAGAAAGAAGAGCTGCGGTTCATCAGACATGGCCTGACAATTGAGAAGCACTTTGAGCCAAGGTCCTTCGGACACCCTCCGTACCGCAATATTTAGACAGCTTGCAGTGAATCATATTTGAAAAACGGTGTTCCGTTTATCTAGCTACCTGTTGATCTCTCGAGTCTCTGCCATTCACATTTTAGGATAAAGTTTGCCCAAACTGCTTGTAGGAAAGTGCCTTGATTTCAAAACTGTCGCATTATCGTTCTCTCTAACGCAGACGTGACACAAGATATAAAACGCAAGTCACAAGACACCAGAGACAGGGGACAAGAAGAAAGAAGAGCTGCGGTTCATCAGACATGGCCTGACAATTGAGAAGCACTTTGAGCCAAGGTCCTTCGGACACCCTCCGTACCGCAATATTTAGACAGCTTGCAGTGAATCATATTTGAAAAACGGGGTTCCGTTTATCTAGCTACCTGTTGATCTCTCGAGTCTCTGCCATTCACATTTTAGGATAAAGTTTCCCCAAACTGCTTGTAGGAAAGTGCCTTGATTTCAAAACTGTCGCATTATCGTTCTCTCTAACGCAGACGTGACACAAGATATAAAACGCAAGTCACAGGACACCAGAGACAGGGTACAAGAAGAAAGAAGAGCTGCGGTTCTTCAGACATGTCCTGACAATTGAGAAGCACTTTGAGCAAAGGTCCTTCGGACACCCTCCGTACCGCAATATTTACACAGCTTGCAGTGAATCATATTTGAAAAACGGTGTTCCGTTTATCTAGCTACCTGTTGATCTCTCGAGTCTCTGCCATTCACATTTTAGGATAAAGTTTCCCCAAACTGCTTGTAGGAAAGTGCCTTGATTTCAAAACTGTCGCATTATCGTTCTCTCTAACGCAGACGTGACACAAGATATAAAACGCAAGTCACAAGACACCAGAGACAGGGGACAAGAAGAAAGAAGAGCTGGGGTTCATCAGACATGGCCTGACAATTGAGAAGCACTTTGAGCCAAGGTCCTTCGGACACCCTCCGTACCGCAATATTTAGACAGCTTGCAGTGAATCATATTTGAAAAACGGTGTTCCGTTTATCTAGCTACCTGTTGATCTCTCGAGTCTCTGCCATTCACATTTTAGGATAAAGTTTGCCCAAACTGCTTGTAGGAAAGTGCCTTGATTTCAAAACTGTCGCATTATCGTTCTCTCTAACGCAGACGTGACACAAGATATAAAACGCAAGTCACAAGACACCAGAGACAGGGGACAAGAAGAAAGAAGAGCTGCGGTTCATCAGACATGGCCTGACAATTGAGAAGCACTTGAGCCAAGGTCCTTCGGACACCCTCCGTACCGCAATATTTAGACAGCTTGCAGTGAATCATATTTGAAAAACGGTGTTCCGTTTATCTAGCTACCTGTTGATCTCTCGAGTCTCTGCCATTCACATTTTAGGATAAAGTTTGCCCAAACTGCTTGTAGGAAAGTGCCTTGATTTCAAAACTGTCGCATTATAGTTCTCTCTAACGCAGACGTGACACAAGATATAAAACGCAAGTCACAAGACACCAGAGACAGGGGACAAGAAGAAAGAAGAGCTGCGGTTCATCAGACATGGCCTGACAATTGAGAAGCACTTTGAGCCAAGGTCCTTCGGACACCTTCCGTACCGCAATATTTAGACAGCTTGCAGTGAATCATATTTGAAAAACGGTGTTCCGTTTATCTAGCTACCTGTTGATCTCTCGAGTCTCTGCCATTCACATTTTAGGATAAAGATTGCCAAAAACTGCTTGTAGGAAAGTGCCTTGATTTCAAAACTGTCGCATTATCGTTCTCTCTAACGCAGACGTGACGCAAGATATAAAACGCAAGTCACAAGACACCAGAGACAGGGGACAAGAAGAAAGAAGAGCTGCGGTTCATCAGACATGGCCTGACAATTGAGAAGCACTTTGAGCCAAGGTCCTTCGGACACCCTCCGTACCGCAATATTTAGACAGCTTGCAGTGAATCATATTTGAAAAACGGTGTTCCGTTTATCTAGCTACCTGTTGATCTCTCGAGTCTCTGCCATTCACATTTTAGGATAAAGTTTGCCCAAACTGCTTGTAGGAATGTGCCTTGATTTCAAAACTGTCGCATTTTCGTTCTCTCTAACGCAGACGTGACACAAGATATAAAACGCAAGTCACAAGACACCAGAGACAGGGGACAAGAAGAAAGAAGAGCTGCGGTTCATCAGACATGGCCTGACAATTGAGAAGCACTTTGAGCCAAGGTCCTTCGGACACCCTCCGTACCGCAATATTTAGACAGCTTGCAGTGAATCATATTTCAAAAACGGTGTTCCGTTTATCTAGCTACCTGTTGATCTCTCGAGTCTCTGCCATTCACATTTTAGTTTAAAGTTTGCCCAAACTGCTTGTAGGAAAGTGCCTTGATTTCAAAACTGTCGCATTATCGTTCTCTCTAACGCAGACGTGACACAAGATATAAAACGCAAGTCACAAGACACCAGAGACAGGGGACAAGAAGAAAGAAGAGCTGCGGTTCATCAGACATGGCCTGACAATTGAGAAGCACTTTGAGCCAAGGTCCTTCGGACACCCTCCGTACCGCAATATTTAGACAGCTTGCAGTGAATCATATTTGAAAAACGGTGTTCCGTTTATCTAGCTACCTGTTGATCTCTCGAGTCTCTGCCATTCACATTTTAGGATAAAGTTTGCCCAAACTGCTTGTAGGAAAGTGCCTTGATTTCAAAACTGTCGCATTTTCGTTCTCTCTAACGCAGACGTGACACAAGATATAAAACGCAAGTCACAAGACACCAGAGACAGGGGACAAGAAGAAAGAAGAGCTGCGGTTCATCAGACATGGCCTGACAATTGAGAAGCACTTTGAGCCAAGGTCCTTCGGACACCCTCCGTACCGCAATATTTAGACAGCTTGCAGTGAATCATATTTGAAAAACGGTGTTCCGTTTATCTAGCTACCTGTTGATCTCTCGAGTCTCTGCCATTCACATTTTAGGATAAAGTTTGCCCAAACTGCTTGTAGGAAAGTGCCTTGATTTCAAAACTGTCGCATTATCGTTCTCTCTAACGCAGATGTGACACAAGATATAAAACGCAAGTCACAAGACACCAGAGACAGGGGACAAGAAGAAAGAAGAGCTGCGGTTCATCAGACATGGCCTGACAATTGAGAAGCACTTTGAGCCAAGGTCCTTCGGACACCCTCCGTACCGCAATATTTAGACAGCTTGCAGTGAATCATATTTGAAAAACGGTGTTCCGTTTATCTAGCTACCTGTTGATCTCTCGAGTCTCTGCCATTCACATTTTAGGATAAAGTTTGCCCAAACTGCTTGTAGGAAAGTGCCTTGATTTCAAAACTGTCGCATTATCGTTCTCTCTAACGCAGACGTGACACAAGATATAAAACGCAAGTCACAAGACACCAGAGACAGGGGACAAGAAGAAAGAAGAGCTGCGGTTCATCAGACATGGCCTGACAATTGAGAAGCACTTTGAGCCAAGGTCCTTCGGACACCCTCCGTACCGCAATATTTAGACAGCTTGCAGTGAATCATATTTGAAAAACGGTGTTCCGTTTATCTAGCTACCTGTTGATCTCTCGAGTCTCTGCCATTCACATTTTAGGATAAAGTTTGCCCAAACTGCTTGTAGGAAAGTGCCTTGATTTCAAAACTGTCGCATTTTCGTTCTCTCTAACGCAGACGTGACTCAAGATATAAAACGCAAGTCACAAGACACCAGAGACAGGGGACAAGAAGAAAGAAGAGCTGGGGTTCATCAGACATGGCCTGACAATTGAGAAGCACTTTGAGCCAAGGTCCTTCGGACACCCTCCGTACCGCAATATTTAGACAGCTTGCAGTGAGTCATATTTGAAAAACGGTGTTCCGTTTATCTAGCTACCTGTTGATCTCTCGAGTCTCTGCCATTCACATTTTAGGATAAAGTTTGCCCAAACTGCTTGTAGGAAAGTGCCTTGATTTCAAAACTGTCGCATTATCGTTCTCTCTAACGCAGACGTGACACAAGATATAAAACGCAAGTCACAAGACACCAGAGACAGGGGACAAGAAGAAAGAAGAGCTGGGGTTCATCAGACATGGCCTGACAATTGAGAAGCACTTTGAGCCAAGGTCCTTCGGACACCCTCCGTACCGCAATATTTAGACAGCTTGCAGTGAATCATATTTGAAAAACGGTGTTCCGTTTATCTAGCTACCTGTTGATCTCTCGAGTCTCTGCCATTCACATTTTAGGATAAAGTTTGCCCAAACTGCTTGTAGGAAAGTGCCTTGATTTCAAAACTGTCGCATTATCGTTCTCTCTAACGCAGACGTGACACAAGATATAAAACGCAAGTCACAAGACACCAGAGACAGGGGACAAGAAGAAAGAAGAGCTGGGGTTCATCAGACATGGCCTGACAATTGAGAAGCACTTTGAGCCAAGGTCCTTCGGACACCCTCCGTACCGCAATATTTAGACAGCTTGCAGTGAATCATATTTGAAAAACGGTGTTCCGTTTATCTAGCTACCTGTTGATCTCTCGAGTCTCTGCCATTCACATTTTAGGATAAAGTTTGCCCAAACTGCTTGTAGGAAAGTGCCTTGATTTCAAAACTGTCGCATTATCGTTCTCTCTAACGCAGACGTGACACAAGATATAAAACGCAAGTCACAAGACACCAGAGACAGGGGACAAGAAGAAAGAAGAGCTGGGGTTCATCAGACATGGCCTGACAATTGAGAAGCACTTTGAGCCAAGGTCCTTCGGACACCCTCCGTACCGCAATATTTAGACAGCTTGCAGTGAATCATATTTGAAAAACGGTGTTCCGTTTATCTAGCTACCTGTTGATCTCTCGAGTCTCTGCCATTCACATTTTAGGATAAAGTTTGCCCAAACTGCTTGTAGAAAAGTGCCTTGATTTCAAAACTGTCGCATTATCGTTCTCTCTAACGCAGACGTGACACAAGATATAAAACGCAAGTCACAAGACACCAGAGACAGGGGAGAAGAAGAAAGAAGAGCTGCGGTTCATCAGACATGGCCTGACAATTGAGAAGCACTTTGAGCCAAGGTCCTTCGGACACCCTCCGTACCGCAATATTTAGACAGCTTGCAGTGAATCATATTTGAAAAACGGTGTTCCGTTTATCTAGCTACCTGTTGATCTCTCGAGTCTCTGCCATTTACATTTTAGGATAAAGTTTCCCCAAACTGCTTGTAGGAAAGTGCCTTGATTTCAAAACTGTCGCATTATCGTTCTCTCTAACGCAGACGTGACACAAGATATAAAACGCAAGTCACAAGACACCAGAGACAGGGGACAAGAAGAAAGAAGAGCTGCGGTTCATCAGACATGGCCTGACAATTGAGAAGCACTTTGAGCCAAGGTCCTTCGGACACCCTCCGTACCGCAATATTTAGACAGCTTGCAGTGAATCATATTTGAAAAACGGTGTTCCGTTTATCTAGCTACCTGTTGATCTCTCGAGTCTCTGCCATTCACATTTTAGGATAAAGTTTGCCCAAACTGCTTGTAGGAAAGTGCCTTGATTTCAAAACTGTCGCATTATCGTTCTCTCTAACGCAGACGTGACACAAGATATAAAACGCAAGTCACAAGACACCAGAGACAGGGGACAAGAAGAATGAAGAGCTGCGGTTCATCAGACATGGCCTGACAATTGAGAAGCACTTTGAGCCAAGGTCCTTCGGACACCCTCCGTACCGCAATATTTAGACAGCTTGCAGTGAATTATATTTGAAAAACGGTGTTCCGTTTATCTAGCTACCTGTTGATCTCTCGAGTCTCTGCCATTCACATTTTAGGATAAAGTTTGCCCAAACTACTTGTAGGAAAGTGCCTTGATTTCAAAACTGTCGCATTATCGTTCTCTCTAACGCAGACGTGACACAAGATATAAAACGCAAGTCACAAGACACCAGAGACAGGGGACAAGAAGAAAGAAGAGCTGCGGTTCATCAGACATGGCCTGACAATTGAGAAGCACATTGAGCCAAGGTCCTTCGGACAACCTCCGTACCGCAATATTTAGACAGCTTGCAGTGAATCATATTTGAAAAACGGTGTTCCGTTTATCTAGCTACCTGTTGATCTCTCGAGTCTCTGCCATTCACATTTTAGGATAAAGTTTCCCCAAACTGCTTGTAGGTAAGTGCCTTGATTTCAAAACTGTCGCATTATCGTTCTCTCTAATGCAGACGTGACACAAGATATAAAACGCAAGTCACAAGACACCAGAGACAGGGGACAAAAAGAAAGAAAAGCTGAGGTACATCAGACATGGCCTGACAATTGAGAAGCACTTTGAGCCAAGGTCCTTCGGACACCCTCCGTACCGCAATATTTAGACAGCTTGCAGTGAATCATATTTGAAAAACGGTGTTCCGTTTATCTAGCTACCTGTTGATCTCTCGAGTCTCTGCCATTCACATTTTAGGATAAAGTTTGCCCAAACTGCTTGTAGGAAAGTGCCTTGATTTCAAAACTGTCGCATTATCGTTCTCTCTAACGCAGACGTGACACAAGATATAAAACGCAAGTCACAAGACACCAGAGACAGGGGACAAGAAGAAAGAAGAGCTGCGGTTCATCAGACATGGCCTGACAATTGAGAAGCACTTTGAGCCAAGGTCCTTCGGACACCCTCCGTACCGCAATATTTAGACAGCTTGCTGTGAATCATATTTGAAAAACGGTGTTCCGTTTATCTAGCTACCTGTTGATCTCTCGAGCCTCTGCCATTCACATTTTAGGATAAAGTTTCCCCAAACTGCTTGTAGGAAAGTGCCTTGATTTCAAAACTGTCGCATTATCGTTCTCTCTAACGCAGACGTGACACAAGATATAAAACGCAAGTCACAAGACACCAGAGACAGGGGACAAGAACAAAGAAGAGCTGCAGTTCATCAGACATGGCCTGACAATTGAGAAGCACTTTGAGCCAAGGTCCTTCGGACACCCTCCGTACCGCAATATTTAGACAGCTTGCAGTGAGTCATATTTGAAAAACGGTGTTCCGTTTATCTAGCTACCTGTTGATCTCTCGAGTCTCTGCCATTCACATTTTAGGATAAAGTTTGCCCAAACTGCTTGTAGGAAAGTGCCTTGATTTCAAAACTGTCGCATTATCGTTCTCTCTAACGCAGACGTGACACAAGATATCAAACGCAAGTCACAAGACACCAGAGACAGGGGACAAGAAGAAAGAAGAGCTGCGGTTCATCAGACATGGCCTGACAATTGAGAAGCACTTTGAGCCAAGGTCCTTCGGACACCCTCCGTACCGCAATATTTAGACAGCTTGCAGTGAATCATATTTGAAAAACGGTGTTCCGTTTATCTAGCTACCTGTTGATCTCTCGAGTCTCTGCCATTCACATTTTAGGATAAAGTTTCCCCAAACTGCTTGTAGGAAAGTGCCTTGATTTCAAAACTGTCGCATTTTCGTTCTCTCTAACGCAGACGTGACACAAGATATAAAACGCAAGTCACAGGACACCAGAGACAGGGGACAAGAAGAAAAAAGAGCTGGGGTTCATCAGACATGGCCTGACAATTGAGAAGCACTTTGAGTCAAGGTCCTTCGGACACCCTCCGTACCGCAATATTTAGACAGCTTGCAGTGAGTCATATTTGAAAAACGGTGTTCCGTTTATCTAGCTACCTGTTGATCTCTCGAGTCTCTGCCATTCACATTTTAGGATAAAGTTTCCCAAAACTGCTTGTAGGAAAGTGCCTTGATTTCAAAACTGCCGCATTATCTTTCTCTCTAACGCAGACGTGACACAAGATATAAAACGCAAGTCACAAGACACCAGAGACAGGGGACAAGAAGAAAGAAGAGCTGGGGTTCATCAGACATGGCCTGACAATTGAGAAGCACTTTGAGCCAAGGTCCTTCGGACACCCTCCGTACCGCAATATTTAGACAGCTTGCAGTGAATCATATTTGAAAAACGGTGTTCCGTTTATCTAGCTACCTGTTGATCTCTCGAGTCTCTGCCATTCACATTTTAGGATAAAGTTTGCCCAAACTGCTTGTAGGAAAGTGCCTTGATTTCAAAACTGTCGCATTATCGTTCTCTCTAACGCAGACGTGACACAAGATATAAAACGCAAGTCACAAGACACCAGAGACAGGGGACAAGAAGAAAGAAGAGCTGGGGTTCATCAGACATGGCCTGACAATTGAGAAGCACTTTGAGCCAAGGTCCTTCGGACACCCTCCGTACCGCAATATTTAGACAGCTTGCAGTGAATCATATTTGAAAAACGGTGTTCCGTTTATCTAGCTACCTGTTGATCTCTCGAGTCTCTGCCATTCACATTTTAGGATAAAGTTTGCCCAAACTGCTTGTAGGAAAGTGCCTTGATTTCAAAACTGTCGCATTATCGTTCTCTCTAACGCAGACGTGACACAAGATATAAAACGCAAGCCACAAGACACCAGAGACAGGGGACAAGAAGAAAAAAGAGCTGGGGTTCATCAGACATGGCCTGACAATTGAGAAGCACTTTGAGCCAAGGTCCTTCGGACACCCTCCATACCGCAATATTTAGACAGCTTGCAGTGAGTCATATTTGAAAAACGGTGTTCCGTTTATCTAGCTACCTGTTGATCTCTCGAGTCTCTGCCATTCACATTTTAGGATAAAGTTTGCCCAAACTGCTTGTAGGAAAGTGCCTTGATTTCAAAACTGTCGCATTATCGTTCTCTCTAACGCAGACGTGACACAAGATATAAAACGCAAGTCACAAGACACCAGAGACAGGGGACAAGAAGAAAGAAGAGCTGCGGTTCATCAGACATGGCCTGACAATTGAGAAGCACTTTGAGCCAAGGTCCTTCGGACACCCTCCGTACCGCAATATTTAGACAGCTTGCAGTGAATCATATTTGAAAGACGGTATTCCGTTTATCTAGCTACCTGTTGATCTCTCGAGTCTCTGCCATTCACATTTTAGGATAAAGTTTCCCCAAACTGCTTGTAGGAAAGTGCCTTGATTTCAAAACTGTCGCATTATCGTTCTCTCTAACGCAGACGTGACACAAGATATAAAACGCAAGTCACAAGACACCAGAGACAGGGGACAAGAAGAAAGAAGAGCTGGGGTTCATCAGACATGGCCTGACAATTGAGAAGCACTTTGAGCCAAGGTCCTTCGGACACCCTCCGTACCGCAATATTTAGACAGCTTGCAGTGAATCATATTTGAAAAACGGTGTTCCGTTTATCTAGCTACCTGTTGATCTCTCGAGTCTCTGCCATTCACATTTTAGGATAAAGTTTGCCCAAACTGCTTGTAGGAAAGTGCCTTGATTTCAAAACTGTCGCATTATCGTTCTCTCTAACGCAGACGTGACACAAGATATAAAACGCAAGTCACAAGACACCAGAGACAGGGGACAAGAAGAAAGAAGAGCTGGGGTTCATCAGACATGGCCTGACAATTGAGAAGCACTTTGAGCCAAGGTCCTTCGGACACCCTCCGTACCGCAATATTTAGACAGCTTGCAGTGAATCATATTTGAAAAACGGTGTTCCGTTTATCTAGCTACCTGTTGATCTCTCGAGTCTCTGCCATTCACATTTTAGGATAAAGTTTCCCCAAACTGCTTGTAGGAAAGTGCCTTGATTTCAAAACTGTCGCATTATCGTTCTCTCTAACGCAGACGTGACACAAGATATAAAACGCAAGTCACAAGACACCAGAGACAGGGGAGAAGAAGAAAGAAGAGCTGCGGTTCATCAGACATGGCCTGACAATTGAGAAGCACTTTGAGCCAAGGTCCTTCAGACACCCTCCGTACCGCAATATTTAGACAGCTTGCAGTGAATCATATTTGAAAAACGGTGTTCCGTTTATCTAGCTACCTGTTGATCTCTCGAGTCTCTGCCATTCACATTTTAGGATAAAGTTTGCCCAAACTGCTTGTAGGAAAGTGCCTTGATTTCAAAACTGTCGCATTATCGTTCTCTCTAACGCAGACGTGACACAAGATATAAAACGCAAGTCACAAGACACCAGAGACAGGGGACAAGAAGAAAGAAGAGCTGCGGTTCATCAGACATGGCCTGACAATTGAGAAGCACTTTGAGCCAAGGTCCTTCGGACACCCTCCGTACCGCAATATTTAGACAGCTTGCAGTGAATCATATTTGAAAAACGGTGTTCCGTTTATCTAGCTACCTGTTGATCTCTCGAGTCTCTGCCATTCACATTTTAGGATAAAGTTTGCCCAAACTGCTTGTAGGAAAGTGCCTTGATTTCAAAACTGTCGCATTATCGTTCTCTCTAACGCAGACGTGACACAAGATATAAAACGCAAGTCACAAGACACCAGAGACAGGGGACAAGAAGAATGAAGAGCTGCGGTTCATCAGACATGGCCTGACAATTGAGAAGCACTTTGAGCCAAGGTCCTTCGGACACCCTCCGTACCGCAATATTTAGACAGCTTGCAGTGAATTATATTTGAAAAACGGTGTTCCGTTTATCTAGCTACCTGTTGATCTCTCGAGTCTCTGCCATTCACATTTTAGGATAAAGTTTGCCCAAACTGCTTGTAGGAAAGTGCCTTGATTTCAAAACTGTCGCATTATCGTTCTCTCTAACGCAGACGTGACACAAGATATAAAACGCAAGTCACAAGACACCAGAGACAGGGGACAAGAAGAAAGAAGAGCTGCGGTTCATCAGACATGGCCTGACAATTGAGAAGCACTTTGAGCCAAGGTCCTTCGGACACCCTCCGTACCGCAATATTTAGACAGCTTGCAGTGAATCATATTTGAAAGACGGTATTCCGTTTATCTAGCTACCTGTTGATCTCTCGAGTCTCTGCCATTCACATTTTAGGATAAAGTTTCCCCAAACTGCTTGTAGGAAAGTGCCTTGATTTCAAAACTGTCGCATTATCGTTCTCTCTAACGCAGACGTGACACAAGATATAAAACGCAAGTCACAAGACACCAGAGACAGGGGACAAGAAGAAAGAAGAGCTGGGGTTCATCAGACATGGCCTGACAATTGAGAAGCACTTTGAGCCAAGGTCCTTCGGACACCCTCCGTACCGCAATATTTAGACAGCTTGCAGTGAATCATATTTGAAAAACGGTGTTCCGTTTATCTAGCTACCTGTTGATCTCTCGAGTCTCTGCCATTCACATTTTAGGATAAAGTTTGCCCAAACTGCTTGTAGGAAAGTGCCTTGATTTCAAAACTGTCGCATTATCGTTCTCTCTAACGCAGACGTGACACAAGATATAAAACGCAAGTCACAAGACACCAGAGACAGGGGACAAGAAGAAAGAAGAGCTGGGGTTCATCAGACATGGCCTGA
This sequence comes from Schistocerca piceifrons, assembly GCF_021461385.2. Lineage (NCBI taxonomy): Eukaryota > Metazoa > Arthropoda > Insecta > Orthoptera > Acrididae > Schistocerca > Schistocerca piceifrons. Next base: position 44,238,640 of record NC_060146.1, read on the forward strand.
CAATTGAGAAGCACTTTGAGCCAAGGTCCTTCGGTCACCCTCCGTACCGCAATATTTAGACAGCTTGCAGTGAATCATATTTGAAAAACGGTGTTCCGTTTATCTAGCTACCTGTTGATCTCTCGAGTCTCTGCCATTCACATTTTAGGATAAAGTTTGCCCAAACTGCTTGTAGGAAAGTGCCTTGATTTCAAAACTGTCGCATTATCGTTCTCTCTAACGCAGACGTGACACAAGATATAAAACGCAAGTCACAAGACACCAGAGACAGGGGAGAAGAAGAAAGAAGAGCTGCGGTTCATCAGACATGGCCTGACAATTGAGAAGCACTTTGAGCCAAGGTCCTTCAGACACCCTCCGTACCGCAATATTTAGACAGCTTGCAGTGAATCATATTTGAAAAACGGTGTTCCGTTTATCTAGCTACCTGTTGATCTCTCGAGTCTCTGCCATTCACATTTTAGGATAAAGTTTGCCCAAACTGCTTGTAGGAAAGTGCCTTGATTTCAAAACTGTCGCATTATCGTTCTCTCTAACGCAGACGTGACACAAGATATAAAACGCAAGTCACAAGACACCAGAGACAGGGGACAAGAAGAAAGAAGAGCTGCGGTTCATCAGACATGGCCTGACAATTGAGAAGCACTTTGAGCCAAGGTCCTTCGGACACCCTCCGTACCGCAATATTTAGACAGCTTGCAGTGAATCATATTTGAAAAACGGTGTTCCGTTTATCTAGCTACCTGTTGATCTCTCGAGTCTCTGCCATTCACATTTTAGGATAAAGTTTGCCCAAACTGCTTGTAGGAAAGTGCCTTGATTTCAAAACTGTCGCATTATCGTTCTCTCTAACGCAGACGTGACACAAGATATAAAACGCAAGTCACAAGACACCAGAGACAGGGGACAAGAAGAATGAAGAGCTGCGGTTCATCAGACATGGCCTGACAATTGAGAAGCACTTTGAGCCAAGGTCCTTCGGACACCCTCCGTACCGCAATATTTAGACAGCTTGCAGTGAATTATATTTGAAAAACGGTGTTCCGTTTATCTAGCTACCTGTTGATCTCTCGAGTCTCTGCCATTCACATTTTAGGATAAAGTTTGCCCAAACTGCTTGTAGGAAAGTGCCTTGATTTCAAAACTGTCGCATTATCGTTCTCTCTAACGCAGACGTGACACAAGATATAAAACGCAAGTCACAAGACACCAGAGACAGGGGACAAGAAGAAAGAAGAGCTGCGGTTCATCAGACATGGCCTGACAATTGAGAAGCACATTGAGCCAAGGTTTTCGGACACCCTCCGTACCGCAATATTTAGACAGCTTGCAGTGAATCATATTTGAAAAACGGTGTTCCGTTTATCTAGCTACCTGTTGATCTCTCGAGTCTCTGCCATTCACATTTTAGGATAAAGTTTCCCCAAACTGCTTGTAGGTAAGTGCCTTGATTTCAAAACTGTCGCATTATCGTTCTCTCTAATGCAGACGTGACACAAGATATAAAACGCAAGTCACAAGACACCAGAGACAGGGGACAAGAAGAAAGAAAAGCTGCGGTTCATCAGACATGGCCTGACAATTGAGAAGCACTTTGAGCCAAGGTCCTTCGGACACCCTCCGTACCGCAATATTTAGACAGCTTGCAGTGAATCATATTTGAAAAACGGTGTTCCGTTTATCTAGCTACCTGTTGATCTCTCGAGTCTCTGCCATTCACATTTTAGGATAAAGTTTGCCCAAACTGCTTGTAGGAAAGTGCCTTGATTTCAAAACTGTCGCATTATCGTTCTGTCTAACGCAGACGTGAAACAAGATATAAAACGCAAGTCACAAGACACCAGAGACAGGGGACAAGAAGAAAGAAGAGCTGCGGTTCATCAGACATGGCCTGACAATTGAGAAGCACTATGAGCCAAGGTCCTTCGGACACCCTCCGTACCGCAATATTTAGACAGCTTGCTGTGAATCATATTTGAAAAACGGTGTTCCGTTTATCTAGCTACCTGTTGATCTCTCGAGCCTCTGCCATTCACATTTTAGGATAAAGTTTCCCCAAACTGCTTGTAGGAAAGTGCCTTGATTTCAAAACTGTCGCATTATCGTTCTCTCTAACGCAGACGTGACACAAGATATAAAACGCAAGTCACAAGACACCAGAGACAGGGGACAAGAAGAAAGAAGAGCTGCAGTTCATCAGACATGGCCTGACAATTGAGAAGCACTTTGAGCCAAGGTCCTTCGGACACCCTCCGTACCGCAATATTTAGACAGCTTGCAGTGAATCATATTTGAAAAACGGTGTTCCGTTTATCTAGCTACCTGTTGATCTCTCGAGTCTCTGCCATTCACATTTTAGGATAAAGTTTGCCCAAACTGCTTGTAGGAAAGTGCCTTGATTTCAAAACTGTCGCATTATCGTTCTCTCTAACGCAGACGTGACACAAGATATCAAACGCAAGTCACAAGACACCAGAGACAGGGGACAAGAAGAAAGAAGAGCTGGGGTTCATCAGACATGGCCTGACAATTGAGAAGCACTTTGAGCCAAGGTCCTTCGGACACCCTCCGTACCGCAATATTTAGACAGCTTGCAGTGAATCATATTTGAAAAACGGTGTTCCGTTTATCTAGCTACCTGTTGATCTCTCGAGTCTCTGCCATTCACATTTTAGGATAAAGTTTCCCCAAACTGCTTGTAGGAAAGTGCCTTGATTTCAAAACTGTCGCATTTTCGTTCTCTCTAACGCAGACGTGACACAAGATATAAAACGCAAGTCACAGGACACCAGAGACAGGGGACAAGAAGAAAAAAGAGCTGGGGTTCATCAGACAAGGCCTGACAATTAAGAAGCACTTTGAGTCAAGGTCCTTCGGACACCCTCCGTACCGCAAGATTTAGACAGCTTGCAGTGAGTCATATTTGAAAAACGGTGTTCCGTTTATCTAGCTACCTGTTGATCTCTCGAGTCTCTGCCATTCACATTTTAGGATAAAGTTTCCCCAAACTGCTTGTAGGAAAGTGCCTTGATTTCAAAACTGCCGCATTATCGTTCTCTCTAACGCAGACGTGACACAAGATATAAAACGCAAGTCACAAGACACCAGAGACAGGGGACAAGAAGAAAGAAGAGCTGGGGTTCATCAGACATGGCCTGACAATTGAGAAGCACTTTGAGCCAAGGTCCTTCGGACACCCTCCGTACCGCAATATTTAGACAGCTTGCAGTGAATCATATTTGAAAAACGGTGTTCCGTTTATCTAGCTACCTGTTGATCTCTCGAGTCTCTGCCATTCACATTTTAGGATAAAGTTTGCCCAAACTGCTTGTAGGAAAGTGCCTTGATTTCAAAACTGTCGCATTATCGTTCTCTCTAACGCAGACGTGACACAAGATATAAAACGCAAGTCACAAGACACCAGAGACAGGGGACAAGAAGAAAGAAGAGCTGGGGTTCATCAGACATGGCCTGACAATTGAGAAGCACTTTGAGCCAAGGTCCTTCGGACACCCTCCGTACCGCAATATTTAGACAGTTTGCAGTGAATCATATTTGAAAAACGGTGTTCCGTTTATCTAGCTACCTGTTGATCTCTCGAGTCTCTGCCATTCACATTTTAGGATAAAGTTTCCCCAAACTGCTTGTAGGAAAGTGCCTTGATTTCAAAACTGTCGCATTATCGTTCTCTCTAACGCAGACGTGACACAAGATATAAAACGCAAGTCACAAGACACCAGAGACAGGGGACAAGAAGAAAGAAGAGCTGCGGTTCATCAGACATGGCCTGACAATTGAGAAGCACTTTGAGCCAAGGTCCTTCGGACACCCTCCGTACCGCAATATTTAGACAGCTTGCAGTGAATCATATTTGAAAAACGGTGTTCCGTTTATCTAGCTACCTGTTGATCTCTCGAGTCTCTGCCATTCACATTTTAGGATAAAGTTTGCCCAAACTGCTTGTAGGAAAGTGCCTTGATTTCAAAACTGTCGCATTATCGTTCTCTCTAACGCAGACGTGACACAAGATATAAAACGCAAGTCACAAGACACCAGAGACAGGGGACAAGAAGAAAGAAGAGCTGCGGTTCATCAGACATGGCCTGACAATTGAGAAGCACTTTGAGCCAAGGTCCTTCGGACACCCTCCGTACCGCAATATTTAGACAGCTTGCAGTGAATCATATTTGAAAAACGGTGTTCCGTTTATCTAGCTACCTGTTGATCTCTCGAGTCTCTGCCATTCACATTTTAGGATAAAGTTTCCCCAAACTGCTTGTAGGTAAGTGCCTTGATTTCAAAACTGTCGCATTATCGTTCTCTCTAATGCAGACGTGACACAAGATATAAAACGCAAGTCACAAGACACCAGAGACAGGGGACAAGAAGAAAGAAAAGCTGCGGTTCATCAGACATGGCCTGACAATTGAGAAGCACTTTGAGCCAAGGTCCTTCGGACACCCTCCGTACCGCAATATTTAGACAGCTTGCAGTGAATCATATTTGAAAAACGGTGTTCCGTTTATCTAGCTACCTGTTGATCTCTCGAGTCTCTGCCATTCACATTTTAGGATAAAGTTTGCCCAAACTGCTTGTAGGAAAGTGCCTTGATTTCAAAACTGTCGCATTATCGTTCTCTCTAACGCAGACGTGACACAAGATATAAAACGCAAGTCACAAGACACCAGAGACAGGGGACAAGAAGAAAGAAGAGCTGCGGTTCATCAGACATGGCCTGACAATTGAGAAGCACTTTGAGCCAAGGTCCTTCGGACACCCTCCGTACCGCAATATTTAGACAGCTTGCTGTGAATCATATTTGAAAAACGGTGTTCCGTTTATCTAGCTACCTGTTGATCTCTCGAGCCTCTGCCATTCACATTTTAGGATAAAGTTTCCCCAAACTGCTTGTAGGAAAGTGCCTTGATTTCAAAACTGTCGCATTATCGTTCTCTCTAACGCAGACGTGACACAAGATATAAAACGCAAGTCACAAGACACCAGAGACAGGGGACAAGAAGAAAGAAGAGCTGCAGTTCATCAGACATGGCCTGACAATTGAGAAGCACTTTGAGCCAAGGTCCTTCGGACACCCTCCGTACCGCAATATTTAGACAGCTTGCAGTGAATCATATTTGAAAAACGGTGTTCCGTTTATCTAGCTACCTGTTGATCTCTCGAGTCTCTGCCATTCACATTTTAGGATAAAGTTTGCCCAAACTGCTTGTAGGAAAGTGCCTTGATTTCAAAACTGTCGCATTATCGTTCTCTCTAACGCAGACGTGACACAAGATATAAAACGCAAGTCACAAGACACCAGAGACAGGGGACAAGAAGAAAGAAGAGCTGGGGTTCATCAGACATGGCCTGACAATTGAGAAGCACTTTGAGCCAAGGTCCTTCGGACACCCTCCGTACCGCAATATTTAGACAGCTTGCAGTGAATCATATTTGAAAAACGGTGTTCCGTTTATCTAGCTACCTGTTGATCTCTCGAGTCTCTGCCATTCACATTTTAGGATAAAGTTTCCCCAAACTGCTTGTAGGAAAGTGCCTTGATTTCAAAACTGTCGCATTTTCGTTCTCTCTAACGCAGACGTGACACAAGATATAAAACGCAAGTCACAGGACACCAGAGACAGGGGACAAGAAGAAAAAAGAGCTGGGGTTCATCAGACATGGCCTGACAATTAAGAAGCACTTTGAGTCAAGGTCTTTCGGACACCCTCCGTACCGCAAGATTTAGACAGCTTGCAGTGAGTCATATTTGAAAAACGGTGTTCCGTTTATCTAGCTACCTGTTGATCTCTCGAGTCTCTGCCATTCACATTTTAGGATAAAGTTTCCCCAAACTGCTTGTAGGAAAGTGCCTTGATTTCAAAACTGCCGCATTATCGTTCTCTCTAACGCAGACGTGACACAAGATATAAAACGCAAGTCACAAGACACCAGAGACAGGGGACAAGAAGAAAGAAGAGCTGGGGTTCATCAGACATGGCCTGACAATTGAGAAGCACTTTGAGCCAAGGTCCTTCGGACACCCTCCGTACCGCAATATTTAGACAGCTTGCAGTGAATCATATTTGAAAAACGGTGTTCCGTTTATCTAGCTACCTGTTGATCTCTCGAGTCTCTGCCATTCACATTTTAGGATAAAGTTTGCCCAAACTGCTTGTAGGAAAGTGCCTTGATTTCAAAACTGTCGCATTATCGTTCTCTCTAACGCAGACGTGACACAAGATATAAAACGCAAGTCACAAGACACCAGAGACAGGGGACAAGAAGAAAGAAGAGCTGGGGTTCATCAGACATGGCCTGACAATTGAGAAGCACTTTGAGCCAAGGTCCTTCGGACACCCTCCGTACCGCAATATTTAGACAGCTTGCAGTGAATCATATTTGAAAAACGGTGTTCCGTTTATCTAGCTACCTGTTGATCTCTCGAGTCTCTGCCATTCACATTTTAGGATAAAGTTTCCCCAAACTGCTTGTAGGAAAGTGCCTTGATTTCAAAACTGTCGCATTATCGTTCTCTCTAACGCAGACGTGACACAAGATATAAAACGCAAGTCACAAGACACCAGAGACAGGGGACAAGAAGAAAGAAGAGCTGCGGTTCATCAGACATGGCCTGACAATTGAGAAGCACTTTGAGCCAAGGTCCTTCGGACACCCTCCGTACCGCAATATTTAGACAGCTTGCAGTGAATCATATTTGAAAAACGGTGTTCCGTTTATCTAGCTACCTGTTGATCTCTCGAGTCTCTGCCATTCACATTTTAGGATAAAGTTTGCCCAAACTGCTTGTAGGAAAGTGCCTTGATTTCAAAACTGTCGCATTATCGTTCTCTCTAACGCAGACGTGACACAAGATATAAAACGCAAGTCACAAGACACCAGAGACAGGGGACAAGAAGAAAGAAGAGCTGGGGTTCATCAGACATGGCCTGACAATTGAGAAGCACTTTGAGCCAAGGTCCTTCGGACACCCTCCGTACCGCAATATTTAGACAGCTTGCAGTGAGTCATATTTGAAAAACGGTGTTCCGTTTATCTAGCTACCTGTTGATCTCTCGAGTCTCTGCCATTCACATTTTAGGATAAAGTTTGCCCAAACTGCTTGTAGGAAAGTGCCTTGATTTCAAAACTGTCGCATTATCGTTCTCTCTAACGCAGACGTGACACAAGATATAAAACGCAAGTCACAAGACACCAGAGACAGGGGACAAGAAGAAAGAAGAGCTGCGGTTCATCAGACATGGCCTGACAATTGAGAAGCACTTTGAGCCAAGGTCCTTCGGACACCCTCCGTACCGCAATATTTAGACAGCTTGCAGTGAGTCATATTTGAAAAACGGTGTTCCGTTTATCTAGCTACCTGTTGATCTCTCGAGTCTCTGCCATTCACATTTTAGGATAAAGTTTGCCCAAACTGCTTGTAGGAAAGTGCCTTGATTTCCAAACTGTCGCATTATCGTTCTCTCTAACGCAGACGTGACACAAGATATAAAACGCAAGTCACAAGACACCAGAGACAGGGGACAAGAAGAAAGAAGAGCTGGGGTTCATCAGACATGGCCTGACAATTGAGAAGCACTTTGAGCCAAGGTCCTTCGGACACCCTCCGTACCGCAATATTTAGACAGCTTGCAGTGAATCATATTTGAAAAACGGTGTTCCGTTTATCTAGCTACCTGTTGATCTCTCGAGTCTCTGCCATTCACATTTTAGGATAAAGTTTGCCCAAACTGCTTGTAGGAAAGTGCCTTGATTTCAAAACTGTCGCATTATCGTTCTCTCTAACGCAGACGTGACACAAGATATAAAACGCAAGTCACAAGACACCAGAGACAGGGGACAAGAAGAAAGAAGAGCTGGGGTTCATCAGACATGGCCTGACAATTGAGAAGCACTTTGAGCCAAGGTCCTTCGGACACCCTCCGTACCGCAATATTTAGACAGCTTGCAGTGAGTCATATTTGAAAAACGGTGTTCCGTTTATCTAGCTACCTGTTGATCTCTCGAGTCTCTGCCATTCACATTTTAGGATAAAGTTTGCCCAAACTGCTTGTAGGAAAGTGCCTTGATTTCAAAACTGTCGCATTATCGTTCTCTCTAACGCAGACGTGACACAAGATATAAAACGCAAGTCACAAGACACCAGAGACAGGGGACAAGAAGAAAGAAGAGCTGGGGTTCATCAGACATGGCCTGACAATTGAGAAGCACTTTGAGCCAAGGTCCTTCGGACACCCTCCGTACCGCAATATTTAGACAGCTTGCAGTGAATCATATTTGAAAAACGGTGTTCCGTTTATCTAGCTACCTGTTGATCTCTCGAGTCTCTGCCATTCACATTTTAGGATAAAGTTTCCCCAAACTGCTTGTAGGAAAGTGCCTTGATTTCAAAACTGTCGCATTATCGTTCTCTCTAACGCTGACGTGACACAAGATATAAAACGCAAGTCACAAGACACCAGAGACAGGGGACAAGAAGAAAGAAGAGCTGGGGTTCATCAGACATGGCCTGACAATTGAGAAGCACTTTGAGCCAAGGTCCTTCGGACACCCTCCGTACCGCAATATTTAGACAGCTTGCAGTGAATCATATTTGAAAAACGGTGTTCCGTTTATCTAGCTACCTGTTGATCTCTCGAGTCTCTGCCATTCACATTTTAGGATAAAGTTTGCCCAAACTGCTTGTAGGAAAGTGCCTTGATTTCAAAACTGTCGCATTATCGTTCTCTCTAACGCAGACGTGACACAAGATATAAAACGCAAGTCACAAGACACCAGAGACAGGGGACAAGAAGAAAGAAGAGCTGCGGTTCATCAGACATGGCCTGACAATTGAGAAGCACTTTGAGCCAAGGTCCTTCGGACACCCTCCGTACCGCAATATTTAGACAGCTTGCAGTGAGTCATATTTGAAAAACGGTGTTCCGTTTATCTAGCTACCTGTTGATCTCTCGAGTCTCTGCCATTCACATTTTAGGATAAAGTTTGCCCAAACTGCTTGTAGGAAAGTGCCTTGATTTCAAAACTGTCGCATTATCGTTCTCTCTAACGCAGACGTGACACAAGATATAAAACGCAAGTCACAAGACACCAGAGACAGGGGACAAGAAGAAAGAAGAGCTGCGGTTCATCAGACATGGCCTGACAATTGAGAAGCACTTTGAGCCAAGGTCCTTCGGACACCCTCCGTACCGCAATATTTAGACAGCTTGCAGTGAATCATATTTGAAAAACGGTGTTCCGTTTATCTAGCTACCTGTTGATCTCTCGAGTCTCTGCCATTCACATTTTAGGATAAAGTTTGCCCAAACTGCTTGTAGGAAAGTGCCTTGATTTCAAAACTGTCGCATTATCGTTCTCTCTAACGCAGACGTGACACAAGATATAAAACGCAAGTCACAAGACACCAGAGACAGGGGACAAGAAGAAAGAAGAGCTGGGGTTCATCAGACATGGCCTGACAATTGAGAAGCACTTTGAGCCAAGGTCCTTCGGACACCCTCCGTACCGCAATATTTAGACAGCTTGCAGTGAGTCATATTTGAAAAACGGTGTTCCGTTTATCTAGCTACCTGTTGATCTCTCGAGTCTCTGCCATTCACATTTTAGGATAAAGTTTGCCCAAACTGCTTGTAGGAAAGTGCCTTGATTTCAAAACTGTCGCATTATCGTTCTCTCTAACGCAGACGTGACACAAGATATAAAACGCAAGTCACAAGACACCAGAGACAGGGGACAAGAAGAAAGAAGAGCTGGGGTTCATCAGACATGGCCTGACAATTGAGAAGCACTTTGAGCCAAGGTCCTTCGGACACCCTCCGTACCGCAATATTTAGACAGCTTGCAGTGAATCATATTTGAAAAACGGTGTTCCGTTTATCTAGCTACCTGTTGATCTCTCGAGTCTCTGCCATTCACATTTTAGGATAAAGTTTCCCCAAACTGCTTGTAGGAAAGTGCCTTGATTTCAAAACTGTCGCATTATCGTTCTCTCTAACGCAGACGTGACACAAGATATAAAACGCAAGTCACAAGACACCAGAGACAGGGGACAAGAAGAAAGAAGAGCTGGGGTTCATCAGACATGGCCTGACAATTGAGAAGCACTTTGAGCCAAGGTCCTTCGGACACCCTCCGTACCGCAATATTTAGACAGCTTGCAGTGAATCATATTTGAAAAACGGTGTTCCGTTTATCTAGCTACCTGTTGATCTCTCGAGTCTCTGCCATTCACATTTTAGGATAAAGTTTGCCCAAACTGCTTGTAGGAAAGTGCCTTGATTTCAAAACTGTCGCAATATCGTTCTCTCTAACGCAGACGTGACACAAGATATAAAACGCAAGTCACAAGACACCAGAGACAGGGGACAAGAAGAAAGAAGAGCTGCGGTTCATCAGACATGGCCTGAGAATTGAGAAGCACTTTGAGAAAAGGTCCTTCGGACACCCTCCGTACCGCAATATTTAGACAGCTTGCAGTGAATCATATTTGAAAAACGGTGTTCCGTTTATCTAGCTACCTGTTGATCTCTCGAGTCTCTGCCATTCACATTTTAGGATAAAGTTTGCCCAAACTGCTTGTAGGAAAGTGCCTTGATTTCAAAACTGTCGCATTATCGTTCTCTCTAACGCAGACGTGACACAAGATATAAAACGCAAGTCACAAGACACCAGAGACAGGGGACAAGAAGAAAGAAGAGCTGGGGTTCATCAGACATGGCCTGACAATTGAGAAGCACTTTGAGCCAAGGTCCTTCGGACACCCTCCGTACCGCAATATTTAGACAGCTTGCAGTGAGTCATATTTGAAAAACGGTGTTCCGTTTATCTAGCTACCTGTTGATCTCTCGAGTCTCTGCCATTCACATTTTAGGATAAAGTTTGCCCAAACTGCTTGTAGGAAAGTGCCTTGATTTCAAAACTGTCGCATTATCGTTCTCTCTAACGCAGACGTGACACAAGATATAAAACGCAAGTCACAAGACACCAGAGACAGGGGACAAGAAGAAAGAAGAGCTGGGGTTCATCAGACATGGCCTGACAATTGAGAAGCACTTTGAGCCAAGGTCCTTCGGACACCCTCCGTACCGCAATATTTAGACAGCTTGCAGTGAATCATATTTGAAAAACGGTGTTCCGTTTATCTAGCTACCTGTTGATCTCTCGAGTCTCTGCCATTCACATTTTAGGATAAAGTTTCCCCAAACTGCTTGTAGGAAAGTGCCTTGATTTCAAAACTGTCGCATTATCGTTCTCTCTAACGCTGACGTGACACAAGATATAAAACGCAAGTCACAAGACACCAGAGACAGGGGACAAGAAGAAAGAAGAGCTGGGGTTCATCAGACATGGCCTGACAATTGAGAAGCACTTTGAGCCAAGGTCCTTCGGACACCCTCCGTACCGCAATATTTAGACAGCTTGCAGTGAATCATATTTGAAAAACGGTGTTCCGTTTATCTAGCTACCTGTTGATCTCTCGAGTCTCTGCCATTCACATTTTAGGATAAAGTTTGCCCAAACTGCTTGTAGGAAAGTGCCTTGATTTCAAAACTGTCGCATTATCGTTCTCTCTAACGCAGACGTGACACAAGATATAAAACGCAAGTCACAAGACACCAGAGACAGGGGACAAGAAGAAAGAAGAGCTGGGGTTCATCAGACATGGCCTGACAATTGAGAAGCACTTTGAGCCAAGGTCCTTCGGACACCCTCCGTACCGCAATATTTAGACAGCTTGCAGTGAATCATATTTGAAAAACGGTGTTCCGTTTATCTAGTTACCTGTTGATCTCTCGAGTCTCTGCCATTCACATTTTAGGATAAAGTTTGCCCAAACTGCTTGTAGGAAAGTGCCTTGATTTCAAAACTGTCGCATTATCGTTCTCTCTAACGCAGACGTGACACAAGATATAAAACGCAAGTCACAAGACACCAGAGACAGGGGACAAGAAGAAAGAAGAGCTGGGGTTCATCAGACATGGCCTGACAATTGAGAAGCACTTTGAGCCAAGGTCCTTCGGACACCCTCCGTACCGCAATATTTAGACAGCTTGCAGTGAATCATATTTGAAAAACGGTGTTCCGTTTATCTAGCTACCTGTTGATCTCTCGAGTCTCTGCCATTCACATTTTAGGATAAAGTTTGCCCAAACTGCTTGTAGGAAAGTGCCTTGATTTCCAAACTGTCGCATTATCGTTCTCTCTAACGCAGACGTGACACAAGATATAAAACGCAAGTCACAAGACACCAGAGACAGGGGACAAGAAGAAAGAAGAGCTGGGGTTCATCAGACATGGCCTGACAATTGAGAAGCACTTTGAGCCAAGGTCCTTCGGACACCCTCCGTACCGCAATATTTAGACAGCTTGCAGTGAATCATATTTGAAAAACGGTGTTCCGTTTATCTAGCTACCTGTTGATCTCTCGAGTCTCTGCCATTCACATTTTAGGATAAAGTTTCCCCAAACTGCTTGTAGGAAAGTGCCTTGATTTCAAAACTGTCGCATGTTCGTTCTCTCTAACGCAGACGTGACACAAGATATAAAACGCAAGTCACAAGACACCAGAGACAGGGGACAAGAAGAAAGAAGAGCTGGGGTTCATCAGACATGGCCTGACAATTGAGAGGCACTTTGAGCCAAGGTCCTTCGGACACCCTCCGTACCGCAATATTTAGACAGCTTGCAGTGAATCATATTTGAAAAACGGTGTTCCGTTTATCTAGCTACCTGTTGATCTCTCGAGTCTCTGGCATTCACATTTTAGGATAAAGTTTCCCCAAACTGCTTGTAGGAAAGTGCCTTGATTTCAAAACTGTCGCATTATCGTTCTCTCTAACGCACCCGTGACACAAGATATAAAACGCAAGTCACAAGACACCAGAGACAGGGAACAAGAAGAAAGAAGAGCTGGGGTTCATCAGACATGGCCTGACAATTGAGAAGCACTTTGAGCCAAGGTCCTTCGGACGCCCTCCGTACCGCAATATTTAGACAGCTTGCAGTGAATCATATTTGAAAAACGGTGTTCCGTTTATCTAGCTACCTGTTGATCTCTCGAGTCTCTGCCATTCACATTTTAGGATAAAGTTTGCCCAAACTGCTTGTAGGAAAGTGCCTTGATTTCAAAACTGTCGCATTATCGTTCTCTCTAACGCAGACGTGACACAAGATATAAAACGCAAGTCACAAGACACCAGAGACAGGGGACAAGAAGAAAGAAGAGCTGGGGTTCATCAGACATGGCCTGACAATTGAGAAGCACTTTGAGCCAAGGTCCTTCGGACACCCTCCGTACCGCAATATTTAGACAGCTTGCAGTGAGTCATATTTGAAAAACGGTGTTCCGTTTATCTAGCTACCTGTTGATCTCTCGAGTCTCTGCCATTCACATTTTAGGATAAAGTTTCCCCAAACTGCTTGTAGGAAAGTGCCTTGATTTCAAAACTGTCGCATTATCGTTCTCTCTAACGCAGACGTGACACAAGATATAAAACGCAAGTCACAAGACACCAGAGACAGGGGACAAGAAGAAAGAAGAGCTGCGGTTCATCAGACATGGCCTGACAATTGAGAAGCACTTTGAGCCAAGGTCCTTCGGACACCCTCCATACCGCAATATTTAGACAGCTTGCAGTGAGTCATATTTGAAAAACGGTGTTCCGTTTATCTAGCTACCTGTTGATCTCTCGAGTCTCTGCCATTCACATTTTAGGATAAAGTTTCCCCAAACTGCTTGTAGGAAAGTGCCTTGATTTCAAAACTGTCGCATTATCGTTCTCTCTAACGCAGACGTGACACAAGATATAAAACGCAAGTCACAAGACACCAGAGACAGGGGACAAGAAGAAAAAAGAGCTGCGGTTCATCAGACATGGCCTGACAATTGAGAAGCACTTTGAGCCAAGGTCCTTCGGACACCCTCCGTACCGCAATATTTAGACAGCTTGCAGTGAGTCATATTTGAAAAACGGTGTTCCGTTTATCTAGCTACCTGTTGATCTCTCGAGTCTCTGCCATTCACATTTTAGGATAAAGTTTCCCCAAACTGCTTGTAGGAAAGTGCCTTGATTTCAAAACTGTCGCATTATCGTTCTCTCTAACGCAGACGTGACACAAGATATAAAACGCAAGTCACAAGACACCAGAGACAGGGGACAAGAAGAAAAAAGAGCTGGGGTTCATCAGACATGGCCTGACAATTGAGAAGCACTTTGAGCCAAGGTCCTTCGGACACCCTCCGTACCGCAATATTTAGACAGCTTGCAGTGAGTCATATTTGAAAAACGGTGTTCCGTTTATCTAGCTACCTGTTGATCTCTCGAGTCTCTGGCATTCACATTTTAGGATAAAGTTTCCCCAAACTGCTTGTAGGAAAGTGCCTTGATTTCAAAACTGTCGCATTATCGTTCTCTCTAACGCAGACGTGACACAAGACATAAAACGCAAGTCACAAGACACCAGAGACAGGGGACAAGAAGAAAAAAGAGCTGGGGTTCATCAGACATGGCCTGACAATTGAGAAGCACTTTGAGCCAAGGTCCTTCGGACACCCTCCGTACCACAATATTTAGACAGCTTGCAGTGAGTCATATTTGAAAAACGGTGTTCCGTTTATCTAGCTACCTGTTGATCTCTCGAGTCTCTGCCATTCACATTTTAGGATAAAGTTTGCCCAAACTGCTTGTAGGAAAGTGCCTTGATTTCAAAACTGTCGTATTATCGTTCTCTCTAACGCAGACGTGACACAAGATATAAAACGCAAGTCACAAGACACCAGAGACAGGGGACAAGAAGAAAAAAGAGCTGGGGTTCATCAGACATGGCCTGACAATTGAGAAGCACTTTGAGCCAAGGTCCTTCGGACACCCTCCGTACCGCAATATTTAGACAGCTTGCAGTGAGTCATATTTGAAAAACGGTGTTCCGTTTATCTAGCTACCTGTTGATCTCTCGAGTCTCTGCCATTCACATTTTAGAATAAAGTTTCCCCAAACTGCTTGTAGGAAAGTGCCTTGATTTCAAAACTGTCGCATTATCGTTCTCTCTAACGCAGTCGTGACACAAGATATAAAACGCAAGTCACAAGACACCAGAGACAGGGGACAAGAAGAAAAAAGAGCTGCGGTTCATCAGACATGGCTTGACAATTGAGAAGCACTTTGAGCCAAGGTCCTTCGGACACCCTCCGTACCGCAATATTTAGACAGCTTGCAGAGAGTCATATTTGAAAAACGGTGTTCCGTTTATCTAGCTACCTGTTGATCTCTCGAGTCTCTGCCATTCACATTTTAGGATAAAGTTTCCCCAAACTGCTTGTAGGAAAGTGCCTTGATTTCAAAACTGTCGCATTATCGTTCTCTCTAACGCAGACGTGACACAAGATATAAAACGCAAGTCACAAGACACCAGAGACAGGGGACAAGAAGAAAAAAGAGCTGCGGTTCATCAGACATGGCCTGACAATTGAGAAGCACTTTGAGCCAAGGTCCTTCGGACACCCTCAGACCGCAATATTTAGACAGCTTGCAGTGAGTCATATTTGAAAAACGGTGTTCCGTTTATCTAGCTACCTGTTGATCTCTCGAGTCTCTGCCATTCACATTTTAGGATAAAGTTTCCCCAAACTGCTTGTAGGAAAGTGCCTTGATTTCAAAACTGTCGCATTATCGTTCTCTCTAACGCAGACGTGACACAAGATATAAAACGCAAGTCACAAGACACCAGAGACAGGGGACAAGAAGAAAAAAGAGCTGCGGGTCATCAGACATGGCCTGACAATTGAGAAGCACTTTGAGCCAAGGTCCTTCGGACACCCTCCGTACCGCAATATTTAGACAGCTTGCAGTGAGTCATATTTGAAAAACGGTGTTCCGTTTATCTAGCTACCTGTTGATCTCTCGAGTCTCTGCCATTCACATTTTAGGATAAAGTTTGCCCAAACTGCTTGTAGGAAAGTGCCTTGATTTCAAAACTGTCGCATTATCGTTCTCTCTAACGCAGACGTGACACAAGATATAAAACGCAAGTCACAAGACACCAGAGACAGGGGACAAGAAGAAAAAAGAGCTCGGGTTCAGCAGACATGGCCTGACAATTGAGAAGCACTTTGAGCCAAGGTCCTTCGGACACCCTCCGTACCGCAATATTTAGACAGCTTGCAGTGAGTCATATTTGAAAAACGGTGTTCCGTTTATCTAGCTACCTGTTGATCTCTCGAGTCTTTGCCATTCACATTTTAGGATAAAGTTTCCCCAAACTGCTTGTAGGAAAGTGCCTTGATTTCAAAACTGTCGCATTATCGTTCTCTCTAACGCAGACGTGACACAAGATATAAAACGCAAGTCACAAGACACCAGAGACAGGGGACAAGAAGAAAGAAGAGCTGGGGTTCATCAGACATGGCCTGACAATTGAGAAGCACTTTGAGCCAAGGTCCTTCGGACACCCTCCGTACCGTAATATTTAGACAGCTTGCAGTGAATCATATTTGAAAAACGGTGTTCCGTTTATCTAGCTACCTGTTGATCTCTCGAGTCTCTGCCATTCACATTTTAGGATAAAGTTTGCCCAAACTGCTTGTAGTAAAGTGCCTTGATTTCAAAACTGTCGCATTATCGTTCTCGCTAACGCAGACGTGACACAAGATATAAAACGCAAGTCACAAGACACCAGAGACAGGTGACAAGAAGAAAGAAGAGCTGGGGTTCATCAGACATGGCCTGACAATTGAGAAGCACTTTGAGCCAAGGTCCTTCGGACACCCTCCGTACCGCAATATTTAGACAGCTTGCAGTGAATCATATTTGAAAAACGGTGTTCCGTTTATCTAGCTACCTGTTGATCTCTCGAGTCTCTGCCATTCACATTTTAGGATAAAGTTTCCCCAAACTGCTTGTAGGAAAGTGCCTGGATTTCAAAACTGTCGCATGTTCGTTCTCTCTAACGCAGACGTGACACAAGATATAAAACGAAAGTCACAATACACCAGAGACAGGGGACAAGAAGAAAGGAGAGCTGGGGTTCATCAGACATGGCCTGACAATTGAGAAGCACTTTGAGCCAAGGTCCTTCGGACACTCTCCGCACCGCAATATTTACACAGCCTGCAGTGAATCATATTTGAAAAACGGTGCTCCGTTTATCTAGCTACCTGTTGATCTCTCGAGTCTCTGCCATTCACATTTTAGGATAAAGTTTCCCCAAACTGCTTGTAGGAAAGTGCCTTGAGTTCAAAACTGTCGCATTTTCGTTCTCTCTAACGCAGGCGTGACACAAGATATAAAACGCAAGTCACAAGACACCAGAGACAGGGGCAAGAAGAAAGAAGAGCTGGGGTTCATCAGTCATGGCTTGACAATTGAGAAGCACTTTGAGCCAAGGTCCTTCGGACACCCTCCGCACCGCAATATTTAGACAGCCTGCAGTGAATCATGCTTGAAAAACGGTGTTCCGTTTATCTAGCTACCTGTTGATCTCTCGAGTCTCTGCCATTCACATTTTAGGATAAAGTTTCCCCAAACTGCTTGTAGGAAAGTGCCTTGATTTCAAAACTGTCGCATTTTCGTTCTCTCTAACGCAGGCGTGACACAAGATATAAAACGCAAGTCACAAGACACCAGAGACAGGGGCAAGAAGAAAGAAGAGCTGGGGTTCATCAGACATGGCCTGACAATTGAGAAGCACTTTGAGCCAAGGTCCTTCGGACACCCTCCGCACCGCAATATTTAGACAGCCTGCAGTGAATCATGCTTGAAAAACGGTGTTCCGTTTATCTAGCTACCTGTTGATCTCTCGAGTCTCTGCCATTCACATTTTAGGATAAAGTTTCCCCAAACTGCTAGTAGGAAAGTGCCTTGAGTTCAAAACTGTCGCATTATCGTTCTCTCTAACGCAGACGTGACACAAGATATAAAACGCAAGTCAGAAGGCACCAGAGACAGGGGACAAGAAGAAAGAAGAGCTGGGGTTCATCAGACATGGCCTCACAATTGAGAAGCACTTTGAGCCAAGGTCCTTCGGACACCCTCCGTACCGCAATATTTAGACAGCTTGCAGTGAATCATATATGAAAAACGGTGTTCCGTTTATCTAGCTACCTGTTGATCTCTCGAGTCTCTGCCATTCACATTTTAGGATAATGTTCCCCAAACTGCTTGTAGGAAAGTGCCTTGATTTCAAAACTGTCGCATTTTCGTTCTCTCTAACGCAGGCGTGACACAAGATATAAAACGCAAGTCACAAGACACCAGAGACAGGGGCAAGAAGAAAGAAGAGCTGGGGTTCATCAGTCATGGCCTGACAATTGAGAAGAACTTTGAGCCAAGGTCCTTCGGACACCCTCCGCACCGCAATATTTAGACAGCCTGCAGTGAATCATGCTTGAAAAACGGTGTTCCGTTTATCTAGCTACCTGTTGATCTCTCGAGTCTCTGCCATTCACATTTTAGGATAAAGTTTCCCCAAACTGCTAGTAGGAAAGTGCCTTGAGTTCAAAACTGTCGCATTTTCGTTCTCTCTAATGCAGACGTGACACAAGATATAAAACGCAAGTCACAAGACACCAGAGACAGGGGACAAGAAGAAAGAAGAGCTGGGGTTCATCAGACATGGCCTGACAATTGAGAAGCACTTTGAGCCAAGGTCCTTCGGACACCCTCCGTACCGTAATATTTAGACAGCTTGCAGTGAATCATATTTGAAAAACGGTGTTCCGTTTATCTAGCTACCTGTTGATCTCTCGAGTCTCTGCCATTCACATTTTAGGATAAAGTTTGCCCAAACTGCTTGTAGTAAAGTGCCTTGATTTCAAAACTGTCGCATTATCGTTCTCGCTAACGCAGACGTGACACAAGATATAAAACGCAAGTCACAAGACACCAGAGACAGGTGACAAGAAGAAAGAAGAGCTGGGGTTCATCAGACATGGCCTGACAATTGAGAAGCACTTTGAGCCAAGGTCCTTCGGACACCCTCCGTACCGCAATATTTAGACAGCTTGCAGTGAATCATATTTGAAAAACGGTGTTCCGTTTATCTAGCTACCTGTTGATCTCTCGAGTCTCTGCCATTCACATTTTAGGATAAAGTTTCCCCAAACTGCTTGTAGGAAAGTGCCTTGATTTCAAAACTGTCGCATGTTCGTTCTCTCTAACGCAGACGTGACACAAGATATAAAACGAAAGTCACAATACACCAGAGACAGGGGACAAGAAGAAAGGAGAGCTGGGGTTCATCAGACATGGCCTGACAATTGAGAAGCACTTTGAGCCAAGGTCCTTCGGACACTCTCCGCACCGCAATATTTACACAGCCTGCAGTGAATCATATTTGAAAAACGGTGCTCCGTTTATCTAGCTACCTGTTGATCTCTCGAGTCTCTGCCATTCACATTTTAGGATAAAGTTTCCCCAAACTGCTTGTAGGAAAGTGCCTTGAGTTCAAAACTGTCGCATTTTCGTTCTCTCTAATGCAGGCGTGACACAAGATATAAAACGCAAGTCACAAGACACCAGAGACAGGGGCAAGAAGAAAGAAGAGCTGGGGTTCATCAGTCATGGCTTGACAATTGAGAAGCACTTTAAGCCAAGGTCCTTCGGACACCCTCCGCACCGCAATATTTAGACAGCCTGCAGTGAATCATGCTTGAAAAACGGTGTTCCGTTTATCTAGCTACCTGTTGATCTCTCGAGTCTCTGCCATTCACATTTTAGGATAAAGTTTCCCCAAACTGCTTGTAGGAAAGTGCCTTGATTTCAAAACTGTCGCATTTTCGTTCTCTCTAACGCAGGCGTGACACAAGATATAAAACGCAAGTCACAAGACACCAGAGACAGGGGCAAGAAGAAAGAAGAGCTGGGGTTCATCAGACATGGCCTGACAATTGAGAAGCACTTTGAGCCAAGGTCCTTCGGACACCCTCCGCACC
This sequence comes from Schistocerca piceifrons, assembly GCF_021461385.2. Classification (NCBI taxonomy): domain Eukaryota; kingdom Metazoa; phylum Arthropoda; class Insecta; order Orthoptera; family Acrididae; genus Schistocerca; species Schistocerca piceifrons. The sequence continues at coordinate 44,258,588 of NC_060146.1, forward strand.
GCAATATTTAGACAGCCTGCAGTGAATCATGCTTGAAAAACGGTGTTCCGTTTATCTAGCTACCTGTTGATCTCTCGAGTCTCTGCCATTCACATTTTAGGATAAAGTTTCCCCAAACTGCTAGTAGGAAAGTGCCTTGAGTTCAAAACTGTCGCATTATCGTTCTCTCTAACGCAGACGTGACACAAGATATAAAACGCAAGTCAGAAGGCACCAGAGACAGGGGACAAGAAGAAAGAAGAGCTGGGGTTCATCAGACATGGCCTCACAATTGAGAAGCACTTTGAGCCAAGGTCCTTCGGACACCGTCCGTACCGCAATATTTAGACAGCTTGCAGTGAATCATATATGAAAAACGGTGTTCCGTTTATCTAGCTACCTGTTGATCTCTCGAGTCTCTGCCATTCACATTTTAGGATAATGTTCCCCAAACTGCTTGTAGGAAAGTGCCTTGATTTCAAAACTGTCGCATTTTCGTTCTCTCTAACGCAGGCGTGACACAAGATATAAAACGCAAGTCACAAGACACCAGAGACAGGGGCAAGAAGAAAGAAGAGCTGGGGTTCATCAGTCATGGCCTGACAATTGAGAAGAACTTTGAGCCAAGGTCCTTCGGACACCCTCCGCACCGCAATATTTAGACAGCCTGCAGTGAATCATGCTTGAAAAACGGTGTTCCGTTTATCTAGCTACCTGTTGATCTCTCGAGTCTCTGCCATTCACATTTTAGGATAAAGTTTCCCCAAACTGCTAGTAGGAAAGTGCCTTGAGTTCAAAACTGTCGCATTTTCGTTCTCTCTAATGCAGACGTGACACAAGATATAAAACGCAAGTCACAAGACACCAGAGACAGGGGACAAGAAGAAAGAAGAGCTGGGGTTCATCAGACATGGCCTGACAATTGAGAAGCACTTTGAGCCAAGGTCCTTCGGACACCCTCCGTACCGCAATATTTAGACAGCTTGCAGTGAATCATATATGAAAAACGGTGTTCCGTTTATCTAGCTACCTGTTGATCTCTCGAGTCTCTGCCATTCACATTTTAGGATAAAGTTTCCCCAAACTGCTAGTAGGAAAGTGCCTTGAGTTCAAAACTGTCGCATTTTCGTTCTCTCTAACGCAGGCGTGACACAAGATATAAAACGCAAGTCACAAGACACCAGAGACAGGGGCAAGAAGAAAGAAAAGCTGGGGTTCATCAGTCATGGATTGACAATTGAGAAGCACTTTGAGCCAAGGTCCTTCGGACACCCTCCGCACCGCAATATTTAGACAGCCTGCTGTGAATCATGCTTGAAAAACGGTGTTCCGTTTATCTAGCTACCTGTTGATCTCTCGAGTCTCTGCCATTCACATTTTAGGATAAAGTTTCCCCAAACTGCTTGTAGGAAAGTGCCTTGATTTCAAAACTGTCGCATTTTCGTTCTCTCTAACGCAGGCGTGACACAAGATATAAAACGCAAGTCACAAGACACCAGAGACAGGGGCAAGAAGAAAGAAGAGCTGGGGTTCATCAGCCATGGCCTCACAATTGAGAAGCACTTTGAGCCAAGGTCCTTCGGACACCCTCCGCACCGCAATATTTAGACAGCCTGCAGTGAATCATGTTTGAAAAACGGTGTTCCGTTTATCTAGCTACCTGTTGATCTCTCGAGTCTCTGCCATTCACATTTTAGGATAAAGTTTCCCCAAACTGCTAGTAGGAAAGTGCCTTGAGTTCAAAACTGTCGCATTTTCGTTCTCTCTAACGCAGACGTGACACAAGATATAAAACGCAAGTCACATGACACCAGAGACAGGGGACAAGAAGAAATTAGAGCTGGGGTTCATCAGACATGGCCTGATAATTGAGAAGCACTTTGAGCCAAGGTCCTTCGGACACCCTCCGTACCGCAATATTTAGACAGCTTGCAGTGAATCATATTTGAAAAACGGTGTTCCGTTTATCTAGCTACCTGTTGATCTCTCGAGTCTCTGCCATTCACATTTTAGGATAAAGTTTCCCCAAACTGCTTGTAGGAAAGTGCCTTGATTTCAAATCTGTCGCATTATCGTTCTCTCTAACGCAGACGTGACACAAGATATAAAACGCAAGTCACAAGACACCAGAGACAGGGGACAAGAAGAAAGAAGAGCTGCGGTTCATCAGACATGGCCTGACAATTGAGAAGCACTTTGAGCCTAAGTCCTTCGGACACCCTCCGTACCGCAATATTTAGACAGCTTGCAGTGAATCATATTTGAAAAACGGTGTTCCGTTTATCTAGCTACCTGTTGATCTCTCGAGTCTCTGCCATTCACATTTTAGGATAAAGTTTCCCCAAACTGCTTGTAGGAAAGTGCCTTGATTTCAAAACTGTCGCATTATCGTTCTCTCTAACGCAGACGTGACACAAGATATAAAACGCAAGTCAGAAGGCACCAGAGACAGGGGACAAGAAGGAAGAAGAGCTGGGGTTCATCAGACATGGCCTGACAATTGAGAAGCACTTTGAGCCAAGGTCCTTCGGACACCCTCCGTACCGCAATATTTAGACAGCTTGCAGTGAATCATATATGAAAAACGGTGTTCCGTTTATCTAGCTACCTGTTGATCTCTCGAGTCTCTGCCATTCACATTTTACGATAAAGTTTCCCCAAACTGCTTGTAGGAAAGTGCCATGGTTTCAAAACTGTCGCATTTTCGTTCTCCCTAACGCAGGCGTGACACAAGATATAAAACGCAAGTCACAAGACACCAGAGACAGGGGCAAGAAGAAAGAAGAGCTGGGGTTCATCAGTCATGGCCTGACAATTGAGAAGCACTTTGAGCCAAGGTCCTTCGGACACCCTCCGCACCGCAATATTTAGACAGCCTGCAGTGAATCATGCTTGAAAAACGGTGTTCCGTTTATCTAGCTACCTGTTGATCTCTCGAGTCTCTGCCATTCACATTTTAGGATAAAGTTTCCCCAAACTGCTAGTAGGAAAGTGCCTTGAGTTCAAAACTGTCGCATTTTCGTTCTCTCTAACGCAGACGTGACACAAGATATAAAACGCAAGTCACAAGACACCAGAGACAGGGGACAAGAAGAAAGAAGAGCTGGGGTTCATCAGACATGGCCTGACAATTGAGAAGCACTTTGAGCCAAGGTCCTTCGGACACCCTCCGTACCGCAATATTTAGACAGCTTGCAGTGAATCATATATGAAAAACGGTGTTCCGTTTATCTAGCTACCTGTTGATCTCTCGAGTCTCTGCCATTCACATTTTAGGATAAAGTTTCCCGAAACTGCTAGTAGAAAAGTGCCTTGAGTTCAAAACTGTCGCATTATCGTTCTCTCTAACGCAGGCGTGACACAAGATATAAAACGCAAGTCACAAGACACCAGAGACAGGGGCAAGAAGAAAGAAGAGCTGGGGTTCATCAGTCATGGATTGACAATTGAGAAGCACTTTGAGCCAAGGTCCTTCGGACACCCTCCGCACCGCAATATTTAGACAGCCTGCAGTGAATCATGCTTGAAAAACGGTGTTCCGTTTATCTAGCTACATGTTGATCTCTCGAGTGTCTGCCATTCACATTTTAGGATAAAGTTTCCCCAAACTGCTTGTAGGAAAGTGCCTTGATTTCAAAACTGTCGCATTTTCGTTCTCTCTAACGCAGGCGTGACACAAGATATAAAACGCAAGTCACAAGACACCAGAGACAGGGGCAAGAAGAAAGAAGAGCTGGGGTTCATCAGTCATGGCCTGACAATTGAGAAGCACTTTAAGCCAAGGTCCTTCGGACACCCTCCGCACCGCAATATTTAGACAGCCTGCAGTGAATCATGCTTGAAAAACGGTGTTCCGTTTATCTAGCTACCTGTTGATCTCTCGAGTCTCTGCCATTCACATTTTAGGATAAAGTTTCCCCAAACTGCTAGTAGGAAAGTGCCTTGAGTTCAAAACTGTCGCATTTTCGTTCTCTCTAACGCAGACGTGACACAAGATATAAAACGCAAGTCACAAGACACCAGAGGCAGGGGACAAGAAGAAAGAAGAGCTGGGTTTCATCAGACATGGCCTGATAATTGAGAAGCACTTTGAGCCAAGGTCCTTCGGACACCCTCCGTACCGCAATATTTAGACAGCTTGCAGTGAATCATATTTGAAAAACGGTGTTCCGTTTATCTAGCTACCTGTTGATCTCTCGAGTCTCTGCCATTCACATTTTAGGATAAAGTTTGCCCAAACTGCTTGTAGGAAAGTGCCTTGATTTCAAAACTGTCGCATTATCGTTCTCTCTAACGCAGACGTGACACAAGATATAAAACGCAAGTCACAAGACACCAGAGACAGGGGACAAGAAGAAAGAAGAGCTGGGGTTCATCAGACATGGCCTGACAATTGAGAAGCACTTTGAGCCAAGGTCCTTCGGACACCCTCCGTACCGCAATATTTAGACAGCTTGTAGTGAATCATATTTGAAAAACGGTGTTCCGTTTATCTAGCTACCTGTTGATCTCTCGAGTCTCTGCCATTCACATTTTAGGATAAAGTTTCCCCAAACTGCTTGTAGGAAAGTGCCTTGATTTCAAAACTGTCGCATTATCGTTCTCTCTAACGCAGACGTGACACAAGATATAAAACGCAAGTCACCAGACACCAGAGACAGGGGACAAGAAGAAAGAAGAGCTGGGGTTCATCAGACATGGCCTGACAATTGAGAAGCACTTTGAGCCAAGGTCCTTCGGACACCCTCCGTACCGCAATATTTAGACAGCTTGCAGTGAATCATATTTGAAAAACGGTGTTCCGTTTATCTAGCTACCTGTTGATCTCTCGAGTGTCTGCCATTCACATTTTAGGATAAAGTTTCCCCAAACTGCTTGTAGGAAAGTGCCTTGATTTCAAAACTGTCGCATTTTCGTTCTCTCTAATGCAGACGTGACACAAGATATAAAACCCAAGTCACAAGACACCAGAGACAGGGGACAAGAAGAAAGAAGAGCTGGGGTTCATCAGTCATGGCCTGACAATTGAGAAGCACTTTGAGCCAAGGTCCTTCGGACACCCTCCGTACCGCAATATTTAGACAGCTTGCAGTGAATCATATTTGAAAAACGGTGTTCCGTTTATCTAGCTACCTGTTGATCTCTCGAGTCTCTGACATTCACATTTTAGGATAAAGTTTCCCCAAACTGCTTGTAGGAAAGTGCCTTGATTTCAAAACTGTCGCATTTTCGTTCTCTCTAACGCAGACGTGACACAAGATATAAAACCCAAGTCACAAGACACCAGAGACAGGGGACAAGAAGAAAGAAGAGCTGCGGTTCATCAGACATGGCCTGACAATTGAGAAGCACTTTGAGCCAAGGTCCTTCGGACACCCTCCGTACCGCAATATTTAGACAGCTTGCAGTGAATCATATTTGAAAGACGGTGTTCCGTTTATCTAGCTACCTGTTGATCTCTCGAGTCTCTGCCATTCACATTTTAGGATACAGTTTCCGCAAACTGCTTGTAGGAAAGTGCCTTGATTTCAAAACTGTCGCATTATCGTTCTCTCTAACGCAGGCGTGACACAAGATATAAAACGCAAGTCACAAGACACCAGAGACAGGGGCAAGAAGAAAGAAGAGCTGGGGTTCATCAGACATGGCCTGACAATTGAGAAGGACTTTGAGCCAAGGTCCTTTGGACACCCTCCGCACCGCAATATTTAGACAGCCTGCAGTGAATCATACTTGAAAAACGGTGTTCCGTTTATCTAGCTACCTGTTGATCTCTCGAGTCTCTGCCATTCACATTTTAGGATAAAGTTTCCCCAAACTGCTTGTAGGAAAGTGCCTTGATTTCAAAACTGTCGCATTTTCGTTCTCTCTAACGCAGACGTGACACAAGATATAAAGCGCAAGTCACAAGACACCAGAGACAGGGGACAAGAAGAAAGAAGAGCTGGGGTTGATCAGACATGGCCTGATAATTGAGAAGCACTTTGAGCCAAGGTCCTTCGGACACTCTCTGTACCGCAATATTTAGACAGCTTGCAGTGAATCATATTTGAAAAACGGTGTTCCGTTTATCTAGCTACCTGTTGATCTCTCGAGTCTCTGCCATTCACATTTTAGGATAAAGTTTCCCCAAACTGCTTGTAGGAAAGTGCCTTGATTTCAAAACTGTCGCATTATCGTTCTCTCTAACGCAGACGTGACACAAGATATAAAACGCAAGTCACAAGACACCAGAGACAGGGGACAAGAAGAAAGAAGAGCTGCGGTTCATCAGACATGGCCTGACAATTGAGAAGCACTTTGAGCCAAGGTCCTTCGGACACCCTCCGTACCGCAATATTTAGACAGCTTGCAGTGAATCATATTTGAAAAACGGTGTTCCGTTTATCTAGCTACCTGTTGCTCTCTCGAGTCTCTGCCATTCACATTTTAGGATAAAGTTTCCCCAAACTGCTTGTAGGAAAGTGCCTTGATTTCAAAACTGTCGCATTTTCGTTCTCTCTAACGCAGACGTGACACAAGATATAAAACGCAAGTCACAAGACACCAGAGACAGGGGACAAGAAGAAAGAAGAGCTGGGGTTCATCAGACATGGCCTGACAATTGAGAAGCACTTTGAGCCAAGGTCCTTCGGACACCCTCCGTACCGCAATATTTAGACAGCTTGCAGTGAATCATATTTGAAAAACGGTGTTCCGTTTATCTAGCTACCTGTTGATCTCTCGAGTCTCTGCCATTCACATTTTAGGATAAAGTTTGCCCAAACTGCTTGTAGGAAAGTGCCTTGATTTCAAAACTGTCGCATTATCGTTCTCTCTAACGCAGACGTGACACAAGATATAAAACGCAAGTCACAAGACACCAGAGACAGAAGAGCTGAAACTACACTCCTGGAAATTGAAATAAGAACACCGTGAATTCATTGTCCCAGGAAGGGGAAACTTTATTGACACATTCCTGGGGTCAGATACATCACATGATCACACTGACAGAATCGCAGGCACATAGACATGGGCAACAGAGCATGCACAATGTCGGCACTAGTACAGTGTATATCCACCTTTCGCAGCAATGCAGGCTGCTATTCTCCCATGGAGACGATCGTAGAGATGCTGGATGTAGTCCTGTGGAACGGCTTGCCATGCCATTTCCACCTGGCGCCTCAGTTGGACCAGTGTTCGTGCTGGACGTGCAGACCGCGTGAGACGACGCTTCATCCAGTCCCAAACATGCTCAATGGGGGACAGATCCGGAGATCTTGCTGGCCAGGGTAGTTGACTTACACCTTCTAGAGCACGTTGGGTGGCATGGGATACATGCGGACGTGCATTGTCCTGTTGGAACAGCAAGTTCCCTTGCTGGTCTAGGAATGGTAGAACGATGGGTTCGATGACGGTTTGGATGTACCGTGCACTATTCAGTGTCCCCTCGACGATCACCAGTGGTGTACGGACAGTGTAGGAGATCGCTCCCCACACCATGATGCCGGGTGTTGGCCCTGTGTGCCTCGGTCGTATGCAGTCCTGATTGTGGCGCTCACCTGCACGGCGCCAAACACGCATACGACCATCATTGGCACCAAGGCAGAAGCGACTCTCATCGCTGAAGACTACACGTCTCCATTCGTCCCTCCATTCACGCCTGTCGCGACACCACTGGAGGCGGGCTTCACGATGTTGGGGCGTGAGCGGAAGACGGCCTAACGGTGTGCGGGACCGTAGCCCAGCTTCATGGAGACGGTTGCGAATGGTCCTCGCCGATACCCCAGGAGCAACAGTGTTCCTAATTTGCTGGGAAGTGGCGGTGCGGTCCCCTACGGCACTGCGTAGGATACTACGGTCTTGGCGTGCATCCGTGCGTCGCTGCGGTCCGGTCCCAGGTCGACGGGCACGTGCACCTTCCGCCGACCACTGGCGACAACATCGATGTACTGTGGAGACCTCACGCCCCACGTGTTGAGCAATTTGGCGGTACGTCCACCCGGCCTCCCGCATGCCCATTATACGCCCTCGCTCAAAGTCCGTCAACTGCATATACGGTTCACGTCCATGCTGTCGCGGCATGCTACCAGTGTTAAAGACTGCGATGGAGCTCCGTATGCCACGGCAAACTGGCTGACACTGACGGCGGCGGTGCACAAATGCTGCGCAGCTAGCGCCATTCGACGGCCAACACCGCGGTTCCTGGTGTGTCCGCTGTGCCGTGCGTGTGATCATTGCTTGTACAGCCCTCTCGCAGTGTCCGGAGCAAGTATGGTGGGTCTGACACACCGGTGTCAATGTGTTCTTTTTTCCATTTCCAGGAGTGTATGTCTTAAATAAGTATACGTGTAAATGGTAAAGAACAATGCACCAATTGCAGTTTCACGTTCTTTAGACTTTGCTGTACTTAGTCTTTTGACATTTATTATTTCAGTGTTAATGTTATGAAGAGTAATAAAAAGTTGTCTCGTGACATATTGTAAGGATTGTCGGTATGCCTCTGTGTGGGCTCTAATCTCTCTGATTTTATCCTCACGGTCTCTTCGTGAGTATACATAGGAGGGAGCAATATACTGCTTGACTCCTCGGTGAAGGTATGTTCTCGAAACTTCAACAAAAGCCCGTTCCGAGCTACTAAGTGTCTCTCCTGCAGAGTCTTCCACTGGAGTTTATCCATCATCTCCGTAACGCTTTCACGATTACTAAATGATCCTGTAACGAAGTGCGCTGCTCTCCGTTGGATCTTCTCTATATCTTCTATCAAACCTATCTGGTACGGATCCCACACTGCTGAGCAGTATTCAAGCAGTGGGCGAACAAGCGTACTGTAACCTACTTCCTTTGTTTTCGAATTGCATTTCCTTAGGATTCTTCCAATGAATCTCAGTCTGGGATCTGCTTCACCGACGATCAACTTTATATGATCATTCCATTTTAAATCACTCCTAATGCGTACTCCCATATGTTGTTGTTGTTGTGGTCTTCAGTCCCGAGACTGGTTTGATGCAGCTCTCCATGCTACTCTATCCTGTGCAAGCTTTTTCATCTCCCAGTACCTACTGCAACCTACATCCTTCTTAATCTGCTTAGTGTATTCATCTCTTGGTCTCCCTCTACGATTTTTACCCTCCACGCTGCCCTCCAATACTAAATTGGTGATTCCTTGATGCCTCAGAACATGTCCTACCAACCGATCCCTTCTTCTGGTCAAGTTCTGCCACAAACTTCTCTTTTCCCCAATCCTATTCAATACTTCCTCATTAGTTATGTGATCTACCCATCTAATCTTCAGCATTCTTCTGTAGCACCACATTTCGAAAGCTTCTATTCTCTTTTTGTCTAAATTATTTATCGTCCATGTTTCACTTCCATACATGGCTACACTCCATACGAAAACTTTCAGAAATGATTTCCTGACACTTAAATCAATACTGGATGTTAACAAATTTCTCTTCTTCAGAAACGCTTTCATTGCCATTGCCAGCCTACATTTTATATCCTCTCTACTTCGACCATCATCAGTTATTTTGCTCCCCAAATAGCAAAACTCCTTTACTACTTTAAGTGCCTCATTTCCTAATCTAATTTCCTCAGCATCACCCGACTTAATTAGACTACATTCCATTATCCTTGTTTTGCTTTTCTTGATGTTCATCTTATATCCTCCTTTCAAGACACTGTCCATTCCGTTCAACTGCTCTTCCAAGTCCTTTGCTGTCTCTGACAGAATTACAATGTCATCGGCGAACCTCAAAGTTTTTCTTTCATCTCCATGCATTTTAATACCTACTCCGAACTTTTCTTTTGTTTCCTTTACTGCTTGCACAATATACAGATTGAATAACATCGGGGAGAGGCTACAACCCTGTCTTACTCCCTTCCCAACCACTGCTTCCCTTTCATGTCCCTCGACTCTTATAACTGCCATCTGGTTTCTGTACAAATTGTAAATAGCCTTTCGCTCCCTGTATTTTACCTCTGCCACCTTTACAATTTGAAAGAGAGTATTCCAGTCAACATTGTCAAAAGCTTTCTCTAAGTCTACAAATGCTAGAAACGTAGGTTTGCCTTTCCTTAATCTTTCTTCTAAGATAAGTCCTAAGGTCAGTATTGCCTCACGTGTTCCAGTGTTTCTACGGAATCCAAACTGATCTTCCCCGAGGTCGGCTTGTACTAGTTTTTCCATTCGTCTGTAAAGAATTCGCGTTAGTATTTTGCAGCGGTGACTTATTAAACTGATAGTTCGGTAATTTTCACATCTGTCAACACCTGCTTTCTTTGGGATTGGAATTATTATATTCTTCTTGAAGTGTGAGGGTATTTCGCCTGTCTCATACATCTTGCTCACTACATGATAGAGTTTTGTCAGGAATGGCTCTCCCAAGGCTGTCTAATGGAATGTTGTCTACACCTGGAGCTTTGTTTCGACTCAGGTCTTTCAGTGCTCTGTCAAACTCTTCACACAGTATCATATCTCCCATTTCATCTTCGTTACATCCTCTGCCATTTCCATAATATTGTCCTCAAGTACATCCTTGTATAGACTCTCTGTATACTCCTTCCACCTTTCTGCTTTCCCTTCTTTGCTTAGAACTGGGTTTCCATCTAAGCTCTTGATATTCATACAAAGGTCTCTTTAATTTTCCTGTAGGCAGTATCTATCTAGCCCCTAGTGAGATAATCCTCCACAACCTTACATTTGTCCTCTAGCCATTCCTGCTTAGCCATTTTGCACTTTCTGTCGATCTCATTTTTGAGACGTTTGTATTCCCTTTTGCCTGCTTCATTTACTGCGTTTTTATATTTTCTCTTTTCATCAATTAAATTCAATATTTCTTCTGTTACCCAAGGATTTCTACTAGTCTTCCTCTTTTGACCTACTTGATCCTCTGCTGCCTTCACCACTTCATTCCTCAAACCTACCCATTCTTCTTCAACTGTATTTCTTTCCCCCATTCCTGTCAATTGTTCCCTTATGCTCTCTCTGAAACTCTGTACAACCTCTGGTTCTTTCAGTTTATCCAGGTCCCATCTCCTTAAATTCCCACCTTTTTTCGGTTTCTTCAGTTTTAATCTACAGTTCATAACCAATACATTGTGGTCAGAGTCCACATCTGCCCCTGGAAATGTCTTACAATTTAAAACCAGGTTCCTAAATCTCTGTCTTACCATTATATAATCTGTCTGAAACCTGTCAGTATCTCCAGGCTTCTTCCATGTGTACAATCTTCTTTTATGATTCTTGAACCAAGTGTTATCTATGATTAGGTTGTGCTCTGTGCAAAATTCTACCAGGCGGCTTCCTCTTTCGTTTCTTACCCCCAATCCATATTCACCTACTACGTTTCCTTCTCTCCCTTTTCCTACTGAAGAATTCCAGTCACCCATGACTATTAAATTTTCGTCTCCCTTCACTATCTGAATAATTTCTTTTATTTCATGATACATTTCTTCAATTTCTTCGTCATCTGCTGAGCTAGTAGGCATATAAACTTGTACTACTGTGGTAGGCGTGGGCTTCGTATCTATCTTGGCCACAATAATGCTTTCACTATGCTGTTTGTAGTAGCTTACCCGAACTCCTATTTTTTTTATTCATTATTAAACCTACTCCTGCATTACCCCTATTTGATTTTGTATTTATAACCCTGTATTCACCTGACCAGAAGTCTTGTTCTTCCTGCCACCGTACTTCACTAATTCCCACTATATCTAACTTTAACCTATCAATTTCCCTTTTTAAATTTTGTAACCTACCTGCTCGATTAAGGGATCTGACATTCCACGCTCCGATCCGTAGAACGCCAGTTTTCTTTCTCCTGATAAAGACATCCTCTTGAGTAGTCCCCGCCCGGAGATCCAAATGGGGGACTATTTTACCTCCGGAATGTTTTACCGAAAAGGACGCCATCATCATTTAACAATGCAGTAGAGCTGCATGCCCTCGGGAAAAATTACGGCCGTAGTTTCCCATTGCTTTCAGCCGTTCGCAGTACTAGCACAGCAAGGCCGTTTTGGTTAGTGTTACAAGGCCAGATCAGTCAGTCATCCAGACTGTTGCCCCTGCAACTACTGAAAAGGCTGCTGCCCCTCTTCAGGAACCACACGTTTGTCTGGCCTCTCTACAGATACCCCTCCGTTGTGGTTGGACCTACGGTACGGCTATCTGTATCGCTGAGGCACGCAAGCCTTCCCACCAACGGCAAGGTCCAGGTTCATGGGAGGGAATTAATGGAATTCACTGCTTCCAGTTGCTGACCTGCTATATTGTAGCTAAATGATAAGGGATCTTTCTTTATATGTATTCTCAGCACATTACACTGGTCTACATTGAGATTCAATTGCCATTCCCTGCACCATGCGTCAATTCGCTGCAGATCCTACTGGATTTCAGTACAATTTTCCACTGTTACAACCTCTCGATATACCACAGCATCATCCGCGAAAAGTCTCAGTGAATTTCCGATGTCATCCACAAGGTCATTTATGTATATTGTGAATAGTAACGATCCTACGACACCTGAAATCACTCTTACTTCGGAAGACTTCTCTCCATTGAGAATGACATGCTGCGTTCTGTTATCTAGGAACTCTTCAATGCAATCACACAATTGGTCTGACAGTCCATATGCTCTTACTTTGTTCATTAAACGACTGTGGGGAACTGTATCGAACGCCTTGCGGAAGTCAAGAAACACGGCATCTACCTGTGAACCCGTGTCTATGGCCCTCTGAGTCTCGTGGACGAATAGCGCAGGCTGGGTTTTACACGACCGTCTTTTTCGAAACTCATGCTGATTCCTACAGAGTAGATTTCTAGTCTCCAGAAAAGTCATTATACTCGAACAGAGATATAGGTCTATAGTTCTGCACATCTGTTGGACGTCCCTTCATGAAAACAGGGATGACCTATGCCCTTTTCCAATCCTATGGAACGCTACGCTCTTGTAGAGACCTACGGCACACTGCTGCAAGAAGGGAGCCAAGTTCCTTCGCGTACTCTGTGTAAAATCGAACTGGTATCCCATCAGGTCCAGCGGCCTTTCCTCGTTTGAGCGATTTTAATTGTTTCTCTATCCCTCTGTCGTCTATTTCGAGGTACTAGAGTGGTTACACCAACCACAGAGAAGATTATACCTTCAAAGACAACCGCCAATGGTGTCTCGTGGCTTTCACTGCGAATGAAGTTCGCAGTAGGGGAATTCTGGGCTGTTTCCTGAGTTCTTGTGGTACTGCGCTCTCTGTCTTTGCTGAGCTCGATGTTAAACTCTGAGCTCAGTTTATTCTTCACTGTGAGCGTAGGTCTTGGTTTGCAAGGCGTGCTTCTGGTTCGGCTACTGACCTTCCTGCGCGTGCTGTTGAGGAACCTGGGCTCTGCGACGTACATGTAGCTCACCACCATCCCCAGCAGCTGGTTGACCGCGCTGGCGCACAGCAGGGGCCTGCAAAACACCCACGTACATACAGCGACAGCTCGACAGCTCGTGCATCCGAGTTTCTCACAAGAAAACTATACAGAAGAACGGCAAAGGAAGTTAAGTGGCTGCTATGCGGTCAGTTTGGTTTTCGGAAGGGTAAGGGCACCAGAGAGGTAGTTCTGACGCAATTTATAACAGAAACAAGAGTCATGTAAATTAAGAAACGTTGGTGGTAGGATTTGTCGACAGGAGTCTAAGATGGTGTAAGATATTCGAAATTCCGAGAAAAACAAGGGGAAGCTAAACGGAAGAAGGGTAATGTATAATGTGTACAAGAAGCAAGAGGGAACAATAAGAGTGGGACACCACGAACGAAGTGCTCGGTTTAAAAAAGGTGTAAGACAGGGATGTAATCCTTCGCCTCTACTGTTCAATCTATACATGAAAGAAGCAACGATGGAAGTAAAGGAAAGGTATAGCGTCCCCAGTGAAATAATACGAAAGACTTAAAAAAACATTATTTATAAAGAAGAGACATTTAAAATTTAATAATATACATTTTTCTCATGTACCCATATAATAATAATTTCTGTGTGTAAGTTTCGATGGCAAAGAAATATAACAAAATGATCTAAAGAGACGACAAGATACGCTCTTTTGTTAATTTTTTAGTCGCCTTCGCTTCTTCTCTTGTCTTGGTTGTGTGTAGACGGACATCTTGCGAGTGCTGGCAAATGTAAGCATATTTGTATGAGTTAAGCATATAATATATTCATTTAATACTATTGCGCACTTTTAATTTGTAAGAGGTGATCCCGATTTCATGTCCGCCTTCCTTTGAATTAACCTTCATTCGAGTAATTTACAGTTCAACAATCGCAGCGGTCGATGCAGCCAACGACACCATTACGTGGTGATAATAACATAAAAATTAGCGGAAACGAAAAACTCGCCCGCTATTAACATAATATATATTTTTCTCCACAGCCGCCCGACGCTGCAGAAAATACGTAGCTTTAAGATTCTTATTTTCAGTACAACAGCCGAGAGCCAGAGCCAGGACTCCGACTACAATTCAATGGTTAACGGAGGTAAGAAGAAATACTCTCGCGCGTGTGTGGGCAATCGTAATTGATAACTAAAGATTATTTGCTTTAAAATGAGCTGACTAGCCGAGGAAATTAATAGGGAAAGCTTACTCCATTGTTCAACTTATATGCTCATGTTTTAAGATTCAGTGAGTCTAACGTTAATTAACGTAACAAATAATTTATGCTGAAGATTAATATTGTTAAAAAAAGGGAGAACTTCACAAAAGCGTTTGATTGTAAATCAAAATAAAATAAAATATAATTTTTATTAAGGCCCACCACGTAAGTCGGCAACAATCAACATAATAATAATATATTAAATTACGACGGCCGACGGACGCGAGAAAGGATAAGGAGTTGGATTAAGATTCAGGGCGAAAGCATCAGTGATAAGATTTGCTGATGACACTGCTATCGTCAGTAAATGTGAAGAAGAACTACAGGATCTGTTGGTTGGAATGGTCTAAAGAGTACAGAATATGGATTTAGAGTAAATCGAAGAAATACGAAATTAAAGAGAAGTAATACAGATGAGGACTAGGAGAAAGTTAACATCAGATTTGGGGACCACGAAGTAGATGAAGTTAAGGAATTCTGCTAGCTCGGTGGCAAAATAACCAATGATGGACGGAGCAAGGACGAAATAAACGGCACACAAGCACTGGCAAAAAGGTCATTGTTGTCCAAAAGTAGTCTACAAGTATCAAAGATAGGCCCGAACCCCAGGGAAGCCGGCCGCTGTGACCGAGCGATTCTAGGCGCTTCAGTCCGGAACCGCGCTGCTGCTACGGTCGCAGGTTCGAATCCTGCCTCGGGTATGGATTGTGATGTCCTTAGGTTAGTTAGGCTTATGTAGTTCTGAGTCTAGGGAACTGTTGACCTCAGATGTTAAGTCCCAAAGTGCTTAGAGCCATTTGAACCCTCTGAATCCCAGGAAGAAATTTCCGACAGTGTAAGTTTGGTATGGTACTGAATCATGGACTGTTGGAAAATCGGAATAGAAGAGAATCGAATTAAGGTATGATACTGCAGAAGTTTGTTCAAAATGAATTGGACCGATAAGATGAAGACTGAAGGTGTTCTCCCGCGAAGAAAGGAACATACGTAAAACGCCGTGCGATATGAGGCGCTTAGTTTAAGTTAGATTAAGTAGTGTGTAAGCCTAGGGACCGATGACCTCAGCAGTTTGGTCTCATACGATGACCTCAGCAGTTTGGTCCCATAGGAACTTACCAAACATTTGCAAATATGAAAAACATTGACAAGAAGAAGGGATGGGATGACGGGATACATGTTAAGACATCATGGGATGACGCTGATCATACTGGATGGAGCTGCAGAGGGTAATAGCTGTAGACAAAGACAGAGATTGGAATACATACAACATGTCATTGGGAACTTAGGGTGCACTTACTACTCTGAGATACAGGTGTTGATACATGAAAGGAATTCGTGGCTGGCCACACTGAACAAGTCAAAAGAATAACAACTTAAAAAAGTGAGAGTATGAAATCGAAGTTTTTCGCGCCAGTATCCATGCAAAAACATTGTCATTAACCTGACACTTCAAACGATATCCTCCACCGTGTTCATCAGAAATAATTGACTTTTCGTGCTGCTTTTAGTGTTAACATTTGTATCCTACACACGCCACATGTCATCAACACATAATGCTGCCAGAGACTGTGTCCATGTCTACATTGACCCCCAACCTCCAGATGCCAGATCCTCAGATCGGTACCAAATGCTGTATGTCGACAGAGTATCAACCAAAACACCGATTTAGTTCGTGCTGTGTGCTGTCGTCCAGTAGAACATGTGTAAATGGCAATTAAAAGTAACACCAGAGCTATGGCGTACACGAAAAGCATATCTGTGAACTTTTGGTATGAAGATCTCTGGTAGGTGAGTTGGGAGAGCGTCAGATCGTTGTACAAAACCTCTGGAGTTCGAGACTCAGTGAGAGCGATTTTTTCAATACCTTACGCGTGGAATTATTATATGGGAGAACATTTTTCTGAGATGTAAAAGGAGGTTTCGGAGTTTGTACCCACGTTCTTTTGGCGGTCTGCTATTGCTTCGTTAGTTGCAAGTAGAAAACCAATAGTGTACATTTGTATAGGTAACACTACATCTACCTATACAAACATATATATAAGGGTGGCATAGCCAGAGTCTTGATGATTCTGGCGTTTAGACTCTTGCTCTTAATGGGGACTTAATATATACCATAGTATAGTATACTAAGCCTCTCGGCTTGGCAAGATCAATGTGTAGTATCCTATTTGTGGTGGGGGGGGGGAGGGGGGAGAGGCCAGCCACGCCCCCATATGGTATGCAGAACTGCCATTACTCCACTACTACTAGTCACATAACGGCATGACTTACACTGACTAGCTTATGACCCAAGACTGCCCGCACAAAGTATATTGAGTTTAACATGTAGATCTTATCAGCTATACACAGCAGCTGCACTGTGCTACTACATGTACATTATGCATAGCATATGGGTGGGGGAGTTTGTGGGGGCCTCACCCCCCCCCCCCCCCTATGGATACTACACATTGATCTTACCAAGCCGAGAGGCTTAGTATACTATACTATGGTACATATTAAGTCCCCATTAAGAGCAGAACTCTGGCTATGCCACCCTTATATATGTGTTTGAATCACTCACTAATTTAAACTAACGAAGCGAAAGCAGACTGCCAAAAGAACAACAAATTCCGAAACGCCCTTTTACGTATCAGAAAACTGTTCTCGGATATAAAAATTTCAGGCATCAACTGTTAAAAGAATACTTACGCTCAATTGGTTTCAAACCTGGTACCTTAAATACAACGAGCTGACGCTCTACCAACTTTTTTGTGTCGCTCTCATTTTGTTCGTTAGTGGTCGTTGTATGTGTTCGGGGCGAACGTCGCATGACGCTTGTTCAAGTTAGTAGTTGATCCATTAACTCAGTTTTTTTTATTACAGAGGGTAGCTAACCCTCTGACCGAACACGTTTTTTTTTCGCCTTAACCAGTTCTTTTTTTTTTTGTTTATCGTGGGCAAGTGCTCTACCAACTTTTTTTTTAATAGTATAGCGAGCGGGGCAGGCAGATGGCGGCAAGAAGGGCAGGGGTCAATTAGTCCGAGGCCTGGCCACGGTGCCGCCCTCATACCTGTCATCACATTGATTGTAAAGGAACATTGATTTCTTTTTATTTTTATTTATTTATTTATTTTTTTATTTATTATTATTATTTTTTTTTTGGGAAAGCATCAGTTGGGATTGGAGCCAGATCATTCGGTTGATACATAAACGGGTGAAGGTTTTAGAGCTCGAACAGCTATCCAATACCTGTTCTATTGAATGCAATATGAAGCATATTACCGTACTTGCGACGGTGATCCGCGTAGTTTCTAATTTTAATATCTTCCGTTTCCATGTGTAACTGAAACTCGCTGTAATCTTCGCCCATCAGCCGATTGGAGACATGACTTGTATATTGGCCCAACAGCCACATGACGGCATTATTTTTAGTTGGCGGAAAATATTTGACGTCTGGTCTGTGCAGTAAGTTCGTGTCGATGTTATTTTCAGAAGTCCTAGTTATAAGGGCGACTTTTTGACGCACCCATTGCCAATTGCGCATGCGGTGACTGCAAGTATATCTGTGGGGAACAGTATCCACTTGGTGACAATCTGGACAATGGGCTGTGTCGCTTAGCCCAATCGCATGCAGGCGCTCATTTGTGCTGATAATGTTGTTAACCGTTTTGTACCATGTCGACCTGACCAAGGACGGAAGTACACTGTTGCTGATGTTCGCCCACAGGACATCCCAATTGACTCCAGTGTGCTTTTGTTCGATTTTGTTCTTGCCCTCATATTGTTTCCTGTGCTCCAGAATGTCCTTGGCAGTTAAGGGTCGATGTTGGAGAAGGACCTCGCTCCAGTAGCTCTTTTCCAGATAATATGCGCGGATGTGGGAGACCTGGTAGTCGATCGTCTGCACATTGATCGGCGGTTCTACGCTTTTCGGCGCGACTGCCTCAAACAACCTTGCCGTAAGGGTGTCAGAGTAGTTTTGGATTAAGGATGTCATCCGTTTAATGTACAAAGCCATTGCTTTGGCGTTCAGATCGGTCAGACCCATACCGCCATGCAGAGGGTCGAGGGTCACAGTCTTCACGTCAACTCGAAATATTTCCCACCGCCACAGAAAATTGGTCAACTTTCGCATTATCTGTTTGACTATGACAGTGGGGATTGGAAAGACCTGTGCCACGTAATATGCTCGCGACAGGATACCTGTATTTATAAATTTAACCCTCTGAATTTGGTCCATACTGCGATAAACGTTATCTATTAAAGCACCCTTGACTTTGAACGAGACATCCCGCCAATTTGCCGTTATCATCCTTTGTGGAGGGACCGTCAGTATCGTCCCAAGAGATTTGTGTTCCGTAACATGGGTAGCCCATTCTAGGCCGACATCGTCAAGTCCCCTGATACGTAGAAATTTGCTTTTAGTTTCATTCATTTTTGCGCCAGAAGCGGAACAATAGCTTCTGAGGTCTGCCTCCAGTTGAATCACATCATCCCTGTTCCTCACGACGATGCCGACATCATCAGCATATGCCCCAACTGCAGTTTTCTTCCCGGCGATCGTTATGCCCGTCATGTGCTCTTGTACTAGCCGCAGCAATGGTTCTAGTGAGATGACAAAGAGCAACATGGAAAGGGGGCTTCCTTGGGGGACACCCCTTGCGATGGTAATTGGTCTTGTGAGCTGGCAGTTGACGGAGATCGTGGCGGCCAGACCAGTGATCATATTGCGCACGACAGCGATGGAGTCATGCCCGAAGCCCATCCTCCGCATCGTTTCGAAGAGGTATTTATGGCTGACACTATCAAATGCTTTATAAAAGTCGACAAAAAGGAGGCCGCAATTAATGGTGCTCGCAGACGACAGAGCGACGATATCTCTATATTGTGCTGAAGTCTGAAATATGGATCGCCTACAAGCACAAGTCTGCCCAATTATGTTTGCGGTCAACGGCATCATTCGATTGTTTAAAGCTCTCGCAATAATCTTATAATCTGAATTAAGAAGAGAAATCGGCCGGAAGTTGTTAATCTTTTTACATCCCTTATTTTTAGGAATCAACACGATTTTACAATCTTTAAGTTCTGATGGTACAAACTTTCCCCGCAGTACGTCGTTAACGGTTATGTCAACTTATCACCTATGATTCTCCAATATCGTTGATAGATTTCGACCGGAAGGCCATCAGGGCCCGGCTATTTACTTTTAGGACTTCATCTGGACTAAAAGCCGAAAATAAGCTGGCGTTGTCGTCGGCCGTAATTGTGGAGGTTGTAAACGCAAATAACTCATCCAAATCGTCCTCTTACGTTGCTCCTGCCTCATACAGGGCACTGTAATACCTGTGGATTTCTCTGATTGCACAGTGAGGAGAGTACCGTTTTCTAATTAAAGTTCGTCCATGAATATCCGTCGTCGGTTCTTGCGATGTTTAATCAGATGATATAACGCAGCCGTATCGTCCTGATTGCACAGTGAGGACAGTACCGTTTTCTATTTAAAGTTCGTCCATGAACATCCGTCGTCGGTTCTTGCGATGTTTAATCAGATGATATAACGCAGCCGTATCGTCCTCGCTAACAGATCTGGCTTTTGACTTAAGTTTAAGACCCTCCAGTTGTTTTCTCTTTAAGCTTAATAATGTCGCTTTAATTTTCTTGATGTCGGACAAGCGCCTATCTGAGTCATCTGCCTGATCATACAAATCGCTTAAGACCATGTAGTAAAATTCCATTGTACGGTGAACTGCCCGAGATCTCTCTATACTATAAGATATAATTACTTTCCGTAATTTGGGCTTCGCCTTGCGGGTCCACCACTCCAAAACACTCGGAAAGTTGTGTACAGAGCGCAAGCAAAATTCCCAAGCTGTCTTTAATTCGACCTCGAGCTCGTCGTCTGTTAAAAGGCCGACATTCATGCTCCACTGATTCCTAAACCAGTGAGTTGGTTGCCGGTCTAAGTTTATGCAAGCACTCACACTACAGTGATCAGAGAAGCTGACTGGAGTGATTTCCACTTGTAGCAAATTCCTCACTATGTGACTTGACATATAGATTCTAACAATCCTGCTACTGGAATTATGTGAAATGTGCGTGTATTTCACAAGCGTGGGATACTTAACTTCCCATGCGTCCCTCAGTTTCATTTGGGAGACAAGAAAGTTTAATTCAGGGGAATAATTAAAATTGGGGGATTGATCTTTATGGTGCAATACACAATTAAAATCGCCTGCAATGATCAAGTTTGGAGAGTCTCTCCGCAGTAAGTAAATGATATCCTCCTTAAAAAACTTCGATCTGTCAGCGCGCCGTGTACTTCCAGATGGTGCATACAGATTGATTACACTGACGCCCATGATATTCACACCTATGCCCCGTCCAGAGTCTAACTTTTCGACATCGGTTAGAGGTATTCCTTCCCTGACTAAAATCGCTGTGCCAGCACTGAATTCAGGAGCGAAATTGATTATTGCAACATAGCCGGGAATGTTAATTTGCCATGTTGCAACCTCTTGTAAAAGGGCAATATCTGTACCAGAGTCAAACAAAAATTGTTTAAATAAAGCAAGTTTTAACTCTGACGTAATCCTATTGATATTAAGGGAGGTGATAGTATAGGCCTGTAGCATATAGGTAATGAGATGTAAAAGTATAACAAAACGATGGCATGGAGCTCAAGAGTGCCGGCTGCAGAATTAAAAAAGGTATAATGTGGGCAGCCATGAGAGGATTATTGGATCAAGAAGCGAAATAAAAACCATAACAAGTGATACACTACGAATCATAGGCCGGTTGTAGCAAAAACGACACAGTGAATGTTGCGAACCATAACCGGATAAGAGGACAGAAAGAAACACGAAGAAGCTTTGCAACCTTAGGCGACAGCACGGAACAAACCTTGTAACAATGGAATTACTACTGTGGGGGATGGGCTTCGCCGAGTTCTTTGCTGTTGTCATCACCGAACCCTTCCCACACAATTTCACAACTAATATTTCGGGGTGCTACATCCGCTTGCGTCGAAGTGGAATTGCCCTTGTTGCGAGGAACGGAGAGATTTGGCTGTGGATTGAGCCTTCGTCGTGGGGCGTTTTGAGGTCCCGAAGTTTTTGTGGATTCTTTGAGACGCGGTCGTGTCGTTGTCGCAGCACTGCCGCCGGCAGCTGGCAGGTTGGTAAACACTTTCACTTGTTTACTTCCGCCCGGAACTTGTTGTCGGGTGTCAGCTGTAGCGCGTTGTTGACACAACACTTCCTCACTGTGTGCTCGTTGTAGCGGCTGTTGTCCTTCGGGCGCGGCACGCAGAATTGGAGGTTCCTGTTCATGACCCGGCGTCTCAGAATTCGGCATCCCCTCAAGTCCATCCGCACTGGCTTCAAAATCGACCCGCATAACATCATCTCGTACTAAATCCTCTGCGATTGATGGTTTTGGTTTCCGGGCTGCAGGAGTCGCGTGAGATACTTCCTCATCTGAATGCCCATCACTACGTTCCAGCGGCCTTTTCTTTGGCTGAGATTCACTTTCAAGACGAACTGGCGCAGCAGTTTGCCGTCCTACGAGTGGTGGAAGCGCATCAGCGGTTATGTGCGGGGTCTCGGAGGTAGTTGCCTCGGGAGCATCAACATCAGGGTGTGCAGAAGAACCAGAAATATCTACTGCCATTACCTCGTTAAGTGTTAATCTACGCCGCGGCTGGAGATTACTTTTTAAGACAAAAACTCGGCGGGGGCAGTCCTGGCGAAGATGGCGTAGTTCATTGCGGATATGGCAGGTGGGGCTCGACCAGAATATTTAATGTGAGCCTTATAACCATCAACCGTGATGTGAGAAGGAATGTTCATTTTTACTTCCATGTCCACAGATCTAATCCCATTGAAACATTGTAATTTGTAACGAGACGACCACTTATCGTTGACAATTTCTTTAACCTCACCAAACTTAGAAAGCGCATCTTTAATTTTAGCATTATCAATCTCTATGGGCAAGTTAAGTATTCGAACTGTCTGAATCGAGGTATCGGCATGTGTTACATTAACCATACTAGTGGTGCAGTCGCGATGAACAAAAGGGACTTGTTTGCCGATTTTTTCAAGAAGTCGATCAACTGCTACTGGACTGAGAAACTTGACAAACACGCAATAACGATCAGAATCTAGCTGGGTGGTGTGCACAGAATCAGAAGTGATGCCTATTACCTCGGTTAGCCAGTCACGAATCTCGAGGGCGGTCGGTTGAACTCAGCGGGTATCCTTGTCAAAGCCAAAAACCAGGGTGACCCCCAGCCTCACCTACCTAGGCCTCACCATTGACCGTCACCTCACCTGGATCACTCATCTCCGCTCCATCCAATCCAAAGCCCACAACCGCCTCCGACTCCTCAAACTCCTCTCCGGCCGGACATGGGGGTTGCACCCCTCTACTATCCTCCACACCTACAAATCCTTAATCCGTCCCATCCTCTGTTATGCCAGTCCTGCCTGGATATCTGCCCCCCCCCCCAAATTCTATAAGTCCCACCAGATCCTTGAGCATCATGCACTCCGCCTCGCCTTCCGTATATGCCTCCCATCCCCCACGCGGATCCTCTATGATATCATTCCTTTCCCCCATCTGCTCCTATTCCTCGAACATATCCGCATCCTCTACACCTCCTGCCGCCTTGAACCCCCTCACCCCCTGGTTGCTCCTCTCCTCTCCCATCCCTGCCCCCAGCCACGTCTTCACTGTTGTGTCCCCCCTACCCTCCATCTCTACACCCTACATCTCCTTTCCCAAGGTGGCTTCCATCAACTCCCCCTCCCGGATGATGCCCTCTCTCCCTCCATTTATCCCTCCTATCAACTCTGATCCTCACTCCCCCTCCTTTCCTCTGTCCTTTTCCCAGGCTCCCTCTCCCCCCCCTTCCATCCTCTTTCTTCCCCACCTCCCCTCTCTTTGCCCCCTTCTCTCCCCCGCGTCCTTTTACATTTCCGTCCTCTGCCTCCTCTCATTCCCTCTTGCGTCTGCCCTTCTCCCCCCTTTATTAGTCCTCTCCCTCCTTGGTTCCCCCCCCCCTTTTCGTTTTTCCTCTCCTCCCTCTTTGGTTTTCCCCCTCCTCCAGGTCCCCCCCCCCCCCCCCCATTTGCCTTTGGCTCGGGAGTGCCATCTTTGTGCCGCCTTTTTCGTGCAGTGTTTTACAGTGTGTTTTTCCAGTGCGTGCTCCGTGTTGTGTGTTTTGGGAAGTGTAGCGAACAGCCATCATACTGTCGCTGGGTGTGCTTTTTATCACTTGCGAACAGAAACCAGACTATCGCCATGTTTTTTAATTGTGTGTCTACTATGTTACTTGTCTGATTCCTGTGTCTTTTATCTACATTGCCAACCCCTTTTGCTTTCTGTTTTAACTTTCCGCAATTTTACGCCATTTTACACTATAAATCGCCATTTTATCGCCTGTTTCTCCTTGTTTCTTTCTTCTTCCTTTATTTAAAAAAAAGTCTGTGGGCTGTAGAGCAGCGTAGTGAACTGCTGCCGGCCCGCCCCCTTCGGGGGGAATTGAAAATCAATAAAGAAAAAAAAAACAGGGTGTTTTTCCGGATGGTGGTCGACATGGCGCTACAGCTGTATGGAATCCGGTATAGCCCGAATCCCGTACAAGATCGGCAAGTTGCTGACGAAGAGGACGACCACAAAAAAAAGTACAATGCACGTGAATCACTCGGAACACAGAAACACACAACGGCAAACAGTAAACACTGGCAACGACACCGACGACGCGGAGCAACCAGCTAGCACGTCCGACCGCGGCGACAGCGAAAGCCGGAATGTTTGGTTTCAAACCTGGTACCTTAAATACAACGAGCTGACGCTCTACCAACTTTTTTGTGTCGATCTCATTTTGTTCGTTAGTGGTCGTTGTATGTGTTCGGGGCGAACGTCGCATGACGCTTGTTCAAGTTAGTAGTTGATCCATTAACTCAGTTTTTTTTATTACAGAGGGTAGCTAACCCTCTGACCGAACACGCTGAGCTACCGTGCCACTATCAACTCAGCTTTCAGAGATCTTTACATTCACAACTCACAGATACAATTTCCGTATACTTCGTAGTTCTCGCGTTACTTTTAATTACCGTTTACGCGGCTTCTACTCGACGACAGCACACAGTTCGGACTAAATCGATGTTTTGGTCGGTACTCTATCGACACACTATAACTGCAGACGTCGTGTTGTGCCGACTCCACTGTAGCTTGAATGGATTTTTAAGTTTGTTTTATATGCCCGACTTCGAATTTCACCACACAAGTCTCCAGGGTTGAGAAGTTATTGCCCGATGACGACACGCAATACAGTTTGTTAAAGCGGAGTTAGTCCGCAGCTCGTGGTCGTGAGGTAGCGTTCTCGCTTCCCACGCCCGGGTTTCTGGGTTCGATTCCCGGCGGGGTCAGGGATTTTCTCTGCCTCGTGATGACTGGGTGTTGTGTGATGTCCTTAGGTTAGTTAGGTTTAGCAGTCTGCTTTAGGCAGTGGCGCGTCACGGACCTGCTGTCCCGGCCGCGGGCGCGCGTGAACGAGGAAGTGTTTACACCGCCGGTACTCGCGCGTGTTGTTGTCTGACTTGATCGCCATGGCACACAATTTTCGAAAGACTACGCTCCAATTTACGTTCGACAACGAATTTGCCAGACCCAAAGCTTTCGAAATAGAGCGTTTTTTGAGGGAAGAAGTTCGTTTACCTGCTGCAGACATAATTGGAATACACCTGTCCATTGTAAGCAGTACAATGTACGTAAAGATGACTGATGACGCTGCGTGTGAAAGAACTCTCTCCGCTGCTCAAAGAGGATTTAAATTTCGACACTCTGATGGCCATATCAGCGATGTAACAGTAGCTCCTTCAGGATTGGGTGTGAGGGTCATTCGGATCTTTGAATTGCCGTTTGAGGTGCCAGAATCGATGGTTACTGAATCGCTGCGACCATATGGAACGGTACTTTTAGTCATACGCCTGAACGCTGGGCTAGTTTTAATACCTATCCTGTGCTAAACGGCGTGCGACAGGTGCGGATCGTCCTTACTAAACATATCCCGTCTTATTTATACATTGGCGGATGTCGAG
Source organism: Schistocerca piceifrons (assembly GCF_021461385.2). Lineage (NCBI taxonomy): Eukaryota > Metazoa > Arthropoda > Insecta > Orthoptera > Acrididae > Schistocerca > Schistocerca piceifrons. The sequence continues at coordinate 44,284,257 of NC_060146.1, forward strand.
CTATTGTGATCTACGATGGCCAGCCACGCACCTGTTCTGGCTGTGGTGGAGGACATATCCGCTCGGAGTGCATACAACGCCGCGTCGTGCAACTGCCACGTGGAGAAGCGTCACAGCGAGAAGTTCCCACGCAACTGCCGATGACGTACGTGTCGGTGGCCCGCCGGGAAGTGTTGCCAAGTTCGGAGCGTGACAAGGACGTGTTTACGCAAGAGCAGACCGAGTTACGGGAGCATGGAGGTGACTCGGAGAATGTCCCTGCACCCATGTCACGACAGTTGAGGGAGGAACCTTCCGAAAACTCACATGTAGCAAGAGACGTGGAAGTGGAGGTCCAGACGGTGGCGCCGGCAACGGACCAACGAACGACCGACGATCACAGTGAGGCAGCAGAGGGCAGGGCACGCAAACAGCGATCGCCGAAGCGTCGCAAAAAGCGTCGCCATAGTTCGGGTGACACGTCCCCCCCTAGCCTAGGGGACACGGAAGGTATCCTAGCCGAAGAACTGTCTGACACAGAACACGTGTCTTCAGAGGACGCTGACAGGATTCCGTCCGATGGTGACCGGATGTCCTGCCTTTTAGATGGTCCCTCTTCATTGACACCGACTGACCCAGCGCTGCCGACGAAGGAGTCAGGGACACCAATGTCCCGGCAGCCACGTCGAAATACATCAGAGGACATTTCTCGGATGGATGACCACTGCGACTGGGCGGAACCAGTCGAAGACCTACAGGAATTGCCACCCCCAAATGATGACCACTCACCTACAGGATGCACACCACGGAACGACAACGAAGGACGGCAGCCCGTTGGCGGGCACCCCTCTGAGCACGAATAGTGGACTAAAGCCCTTGGAGTTCTCAACGACATGACACGAGCATGACAACGACAACGAACCAAGCATATAAGGTGGGCACAGTGAACATTAACACCGCACGTTCGCTTGCAAAGATGCAACTTCTCCGGGACATGATTTACGCCACAGACGTTGATATTCTGCTGATGCAGGAAACCTTCAATGCTGCTTTTCCCGACGTGCATGGATACAACACTTATCTAGCGCCGACTCCAGATGGAGGACGTGGCACAGTGATACTAGTCCGGGAAGGGATTCCGATGTGTGACCTCGATTACCTTCCTTCGGCTCGGGGTTTGGCTATGACCGTGAACGGCATTCGTATCGTCAACATCTATGCACCCTCCGGATCTGACAATGGACAGGCGCGTGCACGATTCTACTCGGAGGAGATTGCCCCCCTATTCCATGGGAGGTATGACCACATCTTGGTAGGGGAGGATTTTAACTGTGTACTCACACCGAAGGATCAAACTCCTAATTTCAGCTCCTGCCACGCATTGAACACGATCTGCCGGGACATGGCCCTTATGGACACGTGGGAAAAGATCCATGGGCAGCGAGAGGGCTACACGTATTTTACTAGCCACTCGGCGAGCAGGCTGGATCGGATTTATGTTTCTGACGGATTAAGAGATCACGTGTTGGCTGCTGAACGTTGGCCCACAGCTTTTGCGGATCACCTTGTGTATTTATGCACGTTAACCCTCCCACGGCAGCGGGTCTGGCGGAGTCGTAGTTCCTGGAAACTTAATTCCTCCTTATTGGTGGATCTCGAATGTCGCCAGCGGATCGAAGAAACATGGCAGACTTGCACTCGCCGTCTGCCGCTGCACCGTACGGTTCTTTCGTGGTGGCTGCAGTGTGCAAAACCGGCGATACGAAGAGCTCTCATAACATATGGCAAGGAAAAAGCGAAATGGCTCCGAGATACACTTGACTATTACTACATGGTACTCCGCGACCTGTCCTCCAGGGCCCCATCGCCCGAACGTCAAGCGGAAGTCCATCGCATTCAGGCCTGCATTTTATCGATCACGAGACGTCGACTGGAGGGACTTTCGATCCGTGCTCGGTGCTTGGACAACGTCGATGGAGAACGTATTGGCATGCATCATGTGTCCAAGGGACATGCGCGTAATCGCCGATCCCTAATCACAGTCCTCCATGATGACGATGGTCGGCCCTTGACGTCACAACAGGCCATTGCTGCTGAGTTTCTGGAGCATTACCGCCTCCTTTTCACTGGGACGCCGACGGACAATCGGACAGAAGAAGAAATTTTGCGACAGATGCAAACGGAGGTGGATGGTCCGGATGCAGAGGTGCTATTGGCACCCCTAACGGAAGATGACATCCGGGGCGCACTCGCGAAGGGTGCGGTGCATAAATCCCCTGGGCCAGATGGGTTGACACTCGAATTTTACCGCGCATTTGCGGATTTAATGATGTCCCAGTTGGTATTGATGTATAACGACTTATTGAGCCCTGACACGGATGTGTGCTCCCTGCCGCCGTTGGATAAGCAGCTGCAGCAGCAAGTCGTATACTCCTAGCTCACTCATTTGTTACATAGTTTAATTCTTAATTTCTTTGCGTGTTTTTGGTACTTGCATTGTGTAATTCATAAATTTCGGGAGTATTATAGTATTTGAGAGTTGTAGCATCGCGTTTTAGTACCTGAATAGTGTAAATTCGCGTAGTCGTTTGTCTACTGTTTTGTTTTGAACGGCCAGTGTCGGTTGGTCGCAGTTAGTGTGCTCCCTGCCGCCGTTGGATGAGCAGCTGCAGCAGCAAGTCGTATACTCCTAGCTCACTCATTTGTTACATAGTTTAATTCTTAATTTCTTTGCGTGTTTTTGGTACTTGCATTGTTTAATTCATAAATTTCGAGCGTATTATGGTATTTGAGAGTTGTAGCATCGCGTTTTAGTACCTGAATAGTGTAAATTCGCGTAGTCGTTTGTCTACTGTTTTGTTTTGAACGGCCAGTGTCGGTTGGTCGCAGTTAGTGTGCTCCCTGCCGCCGTTGGATAAGCAGCTGCAGCAGCAAGTCGTATACTCCTAGCTCACTCATTTGTTACATAGTTTAATTCTTAATTTCTTTGCGTGTTTTTGGTTCTTGCATTGTTTAATTCATAAATTTCGGGCGTATTATAGTATTTGAGAGTGTAGCATCGTGTTTTAGTACCTGAATAGTGTAATTTCGCTTAGTCTCCTTCCGCCGCCGAGCAGTGTCAGCAGTGCGCAAGTAGCAGCATTACTGCATTTACTAGGCAATCTTGTATTTTAATAACCGTTTAAATTTTGTCGATTTGTTTGCGCTCTCTGTAGATTAGTTCAGACGTTCTTAGCAAAACAGTTTTTAGCATGGATAGGGACTGCAACTGCTGTGTTCGGATGCAGGCTGAGTTGGCATCCCTTCGCTCCCAGCTTCAGGCAGTGTTGGCTTCGGTCACACAGCTTGAGGCTGTTGCCAATGGGCATCACTGTGGGGGTCGGGATGGGGGTTTGTCGGGGACGGCCAGCTCGTCCCACGCATCCCCTGATCGGACTACGACTGTGGTTGCCCGGGATACTGCCCGCATTGAGGCTGATCCCTCACCTGTGGTAGAGTGGGAGGTCGTTTCAAGGTGTGGCAGGGGGCGAAAGACATTCCGGAGGGCTGAACGGAAAGCCTCTCCAGTTTGTCTGACGAACCGGTTTCAGGCTCTGTCTCAGGCTGATACTGATCTTCGGCCTGACATGGCTGCTTGTCCTGTTCCAGAGGTTGCCCCTCAGTCTGCAAGATCCGGGCAGTCGCAGAGGGTGGGCTTACTGGTAGTTGGGAGCTCCAACGTCAGGCGCGTAATGGGGCCCCTTAGGGAAATGGCAGCAAGAGAGGGGAAGAAAACCAATGTGCACTCCGTGTGCATACCGGGGGGGAGTCATTCCAGATGTGGAAAGGGTCCTTCCGGATGCCATGAAGGGTACAGGGTGCACCCATCTGCAGGTGGTCGCTCATGTCGGCACCAATGATGTGTGTCGCTATGGATCGGAGGAAATCCTCTCTGGCTTCCGGCGGCTATCTGATTTGGTGAAGACTGCCAGTCTCGCTAGCGGGATGAAAGCAGAGCTCACCATCTGCAGCATCGTCGACAGGACTGACTGCGGACCTTTGGTACAGAGCCGAGTGGAGGGTCTGAATCAGAGGCTGAGACGGTTCTGCGACCGTGTGGGCTGCAGATTCCTCGACTTGCGCCATAGGGTGGTGGGGTTTCGGGTTCCGCTGGATAGGTCAGGAGTCCACTACACGCAACAAGCGGCTACACGGGTAGCAGGGGTTGTGGGGCGTGGGCTGGGCGGTTTTTTAGGTTAGATGGCCTTGGGCAAGTACAGAAAGGGCAACAGCCTCAACGGGTGCGGGGCAAAGTCAGGACATGCGGGGACCAAGCAGCAATCGGTATTGTAATTGTCAACTGTCGAAGCTGCGTTGGTAAAGTACCGGAACTTCAAGCGCTGATAGAAAGCACCGAAGCTGAAATCGTTATAGGTACAGAAAGCTGGCTTAAGCCAGAGATAAATTCTGCCGAAATTTTTACAAAGGTACAGACGGTGTTTAGAAAGGATAGATTGCATGCAACCGGTGGTGGAGTGTTCATCGCTGTTAGTAGTAGTTTATCCTGTAGTGAAGTAGAAGTGGATAGTTCCTGTGAATTATTATGGGTGGAGGTTACACTAAACAACCGAACTAGGTTAATAATTGGCTCCTTTTACCGACCTCCCGACTCAGCAGCATTAGTGGCAGAACAACTGAGAGAAAATTTGGAATACATTTCACATAAATTTTCTCAGCATGTTATAGTCTTAGGTGGAGATTTCAATTTACCAGATATAGACTGGGACACTCAGATGTTTAGGACGGGTGGTAGGGACAGAGCATCGAGTGACATTATACTGAGTGCACTATCCGAAAATTACCTCGAGCAATTAAACAGAGAACCGACTCGTGGAGATAACATATTGGACCTACTGATAACAAACAGACCCGAACTTTTCGAATCTGTATGTACAGAACAGGGAATCAGTGATCATAAGGCCGTTGCAGCATCCCTGAATATGGAAGTTAATAGGAATATAAAAAAAGGGAAGAAGGTTTATCTGTTTAGCAAGAGTAATAGAAGGCAGATTTCAGACTACCTAACAGATCAAAACGAAAATTTCTGTTCCGACACTGGCAATGTTGAGTGTTTATGGAAAAAGTTCAAGGCAATCGTAAAATGCGTTTTAGACAGGTACGTGCCGAGTAAAACTGTGAGGGACGGGAAAAACCCACCGTGGTACAACAACAAAGTTAGGAAACTACTGCGAAAGCAAAGAGAGCTCCACTCCAAGTTTAAACGCAGCCAAAACCTCTCAGACAAACTGAAGCTAAACGATGTCAAAGTTAGCGTAAGGAGGGCTATGCGTGAAGCGTTCATTGAATTCGAAAGTAAAATTCTATGTACCGACTTGACAGAAAATCCTAGGAAGTTCTGGTCTTACGTTAAATCAGTAAGTGGCTCGAAACAGCATATCCAGACACTACGGGATGATGATGGCATTGAAACAGAGGATGACACGCGTAAAGCTGAAATACTAAACACCTTTTTCCAGAGCTGTTTCACAGAGGAAGACCGCACTGCAGTTCCTTCTCTAAATCCTCGCACAAACGAAAAAATGGCTGACATCGAAATAAGTGTCCAAGGAATAGAAAAGCAACTGGAATCACTCAATAGAGGAAAGTCCACTGGACCTGACGGGATACCAATTCGATTCTACACAGAGTACGCGAAAGAACTTGCCCCCCTTCTAACAGCCGTGTACCGCAAGTCTCTAGAGGAACGGAGGGTTCCAAATGATTGGAAAAGAGCACAGATAGTCCCAGTCTTCAAGAAGGGTCGTCGAGCAGATGCGCAAAACTATAGACCTATATCTCTTACGTCGATCTCTTGTAGAATTTTAGAACATGTTTTTTGCTCGCGTATCATGTCATTTCTGGAAACCCAGAATCTACTATGTAGGAATCAACATGGATTCCGGAAACAGCGATCGTGTGAGACCCAACTCGCCTTATTTGTTCATGAGACCCAGAAAATATTAGATACAGGCTCCCAGGTAGATGCTATTTTTCTTGACTTCCGGAAGGCGTTCGACACAGTTCCGCACTGTCGCCTGATAAACAAAGTAAGAGCCTACGGAATATCAGACCAGCTGTGTGGCTGGATTGAAGAGTTTTTAGCAAACAGAACACAGCATGTTGTTATCAATGGAGAGACGTCTACAGACGTTGAAGTAACCTCTGGCGTGCCACAGGGGAGTGTTATGGGACCATTGCTTTTCACAATATATATAAATGACTTAGTAGATAGTGTCGGAAGTTCCATGCGGCTTTTCGCGGATGATGCTGTAGTATACAGAGAAGTTGCTGCATTAGAAAATTGTAGCGAAATACAGGAAGATCTGCAGCGGATAGGCACTTGGTGCAGGGAGTGGCAACTGACCCTTAACATAGACAAATGTAATGTATTGCGAATACATAGAAAGAAGGATCCTTTATTGTATGATTATATGATAGCGGAACAAACACTGGTAGCAGTTACTTCTGTAAAATATCTGGGAGTATGCGTACGAAACGATTTGAAGTGGAATGATCATATAAAGCTAATTGTTGGTAAGGCGGGTACCAGGTTGAGATTCATTGGGAGAGTGCTTAGAAAATGTAGTCCATCAACAAAGGAGGTGGCTTACAAAACACTCCTTCGACCTATACTTGAGTATTGCTCATCAGTGTGGGATCCGTACCAGGTCGGGTTGACGGAGGAGATAGAGAAGATCCAAAGAAGAGCGGCGCGTTTCGTCACTGGGTTATTTGGTAACCGTGATAGCGTTACGGAGATGTTTAATAAACTCAAGTGGCAGACTCTGCAAGAGAGGCGCTCTGCATCGCGGTGTAGCTTGCTCGCCAGGTTTCGAGAGGGTGCGTTTCTGGATGAGGTATCGAATATATTGCTTCCCCCTACTTATACTTCCCGAGGAGATCACGAATGTAAAATTAGAGAGATTAGAGCGCGCACGGAGGCTTTCCGGCTGTCGTTCTTCCCGCGAACCATACGCGACTGGAACAGGAAAGGGAGGTAATGACAGTGGCACGTAAAGTGCCCTCCGCCACACACCGTTGGGTGGCTTGCGGAGTATCAATGTAGATGTAGATGTAGATGTAGATGTTCCGTCGCAGTTCATGGCGGGACTGCTTATACCAATACCGAAATCGACATCGAGTGACAGCGCCCATCAATTTAGACCGCTCACGATGCTCAATACTGACTATAAGATCTTTGCGCGAATGTTGGCGGCAAGGCTCAAGATTGTAATATCCAAAACAATACCACCAGACCAGGCTTGTCTAGGGGTTCGGAGCAACATACATTCTATCCTTGGCGAATACCGTGACGTAATTTCCCTGACGGAAGCTTGTCGCATGCGAGCGGCGTTCGTATCGGTGGATTTTGATCGTGCCTTTGACAGGATCAACCATGATTTCCTTGACTCGACCATGCGACGCATGGCGATACCACAGGATTTTATTACCGTCCTCATGCGCCTCCTTCGCGGCGCTTCTTCGACGGTGAGAGTCAATGGCAGGGAGGTAGGAACGATTCCTGTTTGCAGCTCAGTTAGGCAAGGATGTCCGTTGTCGATGATACTGTTTACAATAGCGCTCGAACCATTGATGCAGACTCTTAGACGGACTCTTAACAGGCGTCCGACTCCGTGCGAGCTCCTTCACGTGTCGTGCGTATGCCGACGACTTGATGATACTCGTCCGGTCGGAGAACGAAGTAAGTCAGGTGGTTACCCTTCTTACTACGTACGGGGTAGCTGCGGGAAGCAGGGTCAACATGAATAAAACCAAGATCATGCACATCGGTCGGGGGCTGGACGCTCTGCGAAGATCAAGGGTGATATGCGAACAACTTTCGTTACGTCCGTTTTCACGTATCTGTCAAAACTAATCCTGTCGCCCACAATTCAAATTAACATTGACGTTAAACCCTTTTGTCGGAACATCGTAACTATTATGTGAAAGTTTATTCTAGTCCCCGAATTAATTCCTTTCAGATACGCGCACGACGGAACAGCAGAACTGAACACAAACGACTTGTTTTAGGCCGGCCGAAGTGGCCGTGCGGTTAAAGGCGCCGCAGTCTGGAACCGCAAGACCGCTACGGTAGCAGGTTCGAATCCTGCCTCGGGCATGGATGTTTGTGATGTCCTTACGTTAGTTAGGTTTAACTAGTTCTAAGTTCTAGGGGACTGATGACCTCGGCAGTTGAGTCCCATAGTGCTCAGAGCCATTTGAACCATTTGAACTTGTTTTAACAACCGAACAACGCAATGACCTTACATTACGACAATGTCCGCCCAATGAAAATCTCTTTGACTTTATCTTTTCTACTCTGCTTAATTAAATTATTCGCCGGCCGGTGTGGCGGTGCGGTTCTAGGCGCTTCAGTCTGGAACCATGTGACCGCTACGGTCGCAGGTTCGAGGGGACTGATGACCACAGATGTTAAGCCGCATAGTGCTCAAAGCCATTTGAACCATTTGAACAACTTATTCGGCTATTTAACGAAAACATCTAACAAATAAAACATCTAACAAAAAATAAAATAAATTTATCCCAACGTAAAAGATCCGTTACAACACAACGTTTGGTACCGATCTGAGCATCCGACATCTGGAGGTTTCGGTGTGAGCCAGCCCGTCGTAAGAGCGTAAACAATATCGCGCATTTCTCTGCCGCTAGCTCGCTTCCTCGCGCTTTAAACGAGGGCGCTATACGAAAGCCCCTCAGCGATTTGATTCATATTGACAGGGTACGTAGGGCACGAATAGGACTTCAACATGTGTAGACAGAATGACACAAGTCTCAAATGTTTTAGACAAAATAGAATTTGACAATTTTAGTCAAGCGTATGCTTTGCACGTACACTGTCCAGTTACACATGTCAGAAACCTGAGTACACACGTCTAGGTAGAGCGCATCGCTGCGAGACGTTTGTAAGTAGGCTGTTCAGGTTTTTATGTTGGTAACACCACGTAGCGCTCTGTATGAAAATCACTGTGCTGTGTGCGGTCTGTGGCTGGTTGGCATTGTTGGAATATTCGCTGTTGGGCAGTTGGCTGTTAACAGCGCGTAGCGTTGCGCAGTTGGAGGTGAGCCGCCAGCAGTGGTGGATGTGGGGAGAGAGATGGCGGAATTTTGAGAGCGGACGGTCGGGACGTGTGTCCATCAGAAAGAGTAAATTTGTATGACTGGATGTCATGAACTGCTATATATATAAAATCATCATCAGCCAGTTCAATCATTAGATGATGTGGCCTCTTCGAGTCGTGGATTCAGGTAGGCTTTCAGAAGTCTTCTCCAAGTGGGACGGTCTTGGGCAGTTCTCTGCCAGGTGTTACCAGCGATGTTCTTGATGTCTTTGTCCCATCTGTCTGGTGGTCTTCCTCTAGGCCTTCGGTGCTCTCTCGGACTCCACTCCAGTACTAGCTTCGTCCATCTGTTGTCTTTTCTTCTTGCAACGTGGCCAGCCCACTGCCATTTCAAGGAACCTACTCTCTCTAAGATGTCATTAACCTTCGTCACAGACCGGATGTCATCTGCCCTTTTCCTGTCCTTTCTTGTATAGCCCAGCATTGATCTCTCCATGGCTCTCTGTCCTGTCCTAAGTTTCCCTTTTGTGAATGAGTTCAGTGTCCATGTCTCGCAGCCATACGTCATCACAGGAAGAATGCATTGATCAAATACTGCTTTCTTCAGATTTACTGGCATTTTTGACCTGAATACTTTTGAATTCTTCCCAAATGCTTGCCAGCCAAGCTTGATGCGTCGATAGATTTCTGGTCTTATGTCTCCCTTCAGATTTATAATCTGGCCAAGTAGACGTATTCACTGACCTCTTCTAGTAGACTGTCCTTGACTTTCACATCTCCAGCTGGGACCCATTTGTTGGATATTACTTTTGTTTTGGAAATATATATATATATATATATATATATATATATATATATATATATATATATAATGACTTTTTAACACTATTAAGGTAAATACATTGTTTGTTCTCTATCAAAATCTTTCATTTGCTAACTATGCCTATCAGTAGTTAGTGCCTTCAGTAGTTTGAATCTTTTATTTAGCTGGCAGTATTGGCGCTCGCTGTACTGCAGTAGTTCGAGTAACGAAGATTTTTGTGAGGTAAGTGATTCATGAAAGGTATAGGTTACTGTTAGTCAGGGCCATTCTTTTGTAGGGATTATTGAAAGTCAGATTGCGTTTCGCTAAAAATATTATGTGTCAGTTTATTGATGATCAGAATAAGTAAAGAGATAAATGTCTAAAGCACGTTCAGTTTTGCTCAGCTGTTTGAAAATCAAATAACGTAAGAGTAATTTATAATTTTTTAAAGGGGATGTTTCAAGGTCTACGAACAGTGGGAGACGCACTGCCATCTCTGTGTCTTAATGAGCATGTGGTTCCTTCACTGCATCCCCCTCAGGGAGATAAGCAGAGATAAACCCTAGTGTCGAGTTCCATTCTCTCATCCAGACCGCTGTGCGAAGGCACTGGGTCATCACTCTCAATCTGTGACGATTCTGTCACGGTGCCCGTCAATTCTAAATTTGTCGCGTTTATGGAGTCTGATGTTCCCTGTCTTCCAAGTGGTCCTATGTTTGTCATGTTCAAATGGTTCAAATGGCTCTGAGCACTATGCGACTCAACTTCTGAGGTCATCAGTCCCCTAGAACTTAGAACTACTTAAACCTAGCTAATCTAAGGACACCACACACATCCACGCCCGAGGCAGGATTCAAACCTGGGACGGTACCGGTCGCACGGTTCAGACTGTACCGCCTAGAACGGCTCGGCCACCCCGGCCGGCTTTGTCATGTTGATCGATGTCGACACTCCTACGTAATTGAAGGGGAGGTGCGTAATCGTACGGGGTGATGCCGATTCTCCTAATGTATTGAATACGCGCTGAACGTACATGACATTCCTCACCGCAACTACAACTATATACTTATACGGATATGTTGTCTGTATAAGTATGTAGTTCTAGCAATACCGGCCATGACGTTGTTCTTCTGTGCGGATGAACACATATTACCCGAACTCTTACGGCACGTGATAACGATGTCTTCCACGAGTATTGAGTTTATTGAATAGGGACACTACGAATGTCGTGTGTGGACATATAAGGTGAGAATGTGGCTCTCGCGGGAGGCGTGCATGAAATACTCCCTGCAGTCGCACTATCCTCTGTGCCCTCGGTGTCTCAGATGGATAGAGCGTCTGCCATGTAAGCAGGGGATCCCGGGTTCGAGTCCCCATCGGGACAAACGTTTCCACCTGTCCCCTTTGATATACAGGGTGAGTCACCTAACGTTACCGCTGGGTATATTTCGTAAACCACATCAAATACTGACGAATCGATTCCACAGACCGAACGTGAGGAGAGGGGCTAGTGTAATTGTTTAATACAAACGATACAAAAATGCACGGAAGTATGCTTTTTAACACAAACCTACGTTTTTTTAAATGTAACCCCGTTAGTTTTGTTAGCACATCTGAACATATAAACAAATACGTAATCAGTGCCGTTTGTTGCATTGTAAAATGTTAATTACATCCGGAGATATTGTAACCTAAAGTTGACGCTTGAGTACCACTCCTCCGCTGTTCGATCGTGTGTATCGGAGAGCACCGAATTACGTAGGGATCCAAAGGGAACGGTGATGGACCTTAGGCGCAGAAGAGACTGGAACAGCACATTACGTCTACATGATAACACCTTTTTACTGGTCTTTTTCACTGACGCACATGTACATTACCATGAGGGGTGAGGTACACGTTCGACGGGCGTTTCATAGGACGTGGAGGACGCATAAATTGGCCAGCCCGTTCTCCTGATCTTACAACTCTGGACTTCTTTCTGTGGGGTACGTTAAAGGAGAATGTGTACCGTGATGTGCTTACAACCCCAGAGGATATGAATCAACGTATTGTGGCAGCCTGCGGCGACATCACACAAGACGTACTGCGGCGTGTACGACATTCATTACGCCAGAGATTGCAATTGTGTGCAGCAAATGATGGCCACCACATTGAACATCTATTGGCCTGACATGTCGGGACACACTCTGTTCCACTCTGTAACTGAAAACGGAAACCACGTGTGTACGTGTACCTCACCCGTCATGGTAATGTACATGTGCGTCAGCGAAAAAGACCAATAAAAGGTGTAAGCATGTGGACGTAATGTGCTGTTCCAGTCTCTTCTGTACCCAAGGTCCCTCTCCGTTCCCTTTGGAGCCCTACGTAATTCGGTGCTCTCCGATACACACGATGGAACAGCGGAGGAGTGGTACTCAAGCGTCTACTTTAGGTTACAATATCTCCGGATGTAATTAACATTTTACAATGCAACAAACGGCACTGATTACGTATTTGTTTATATGTTCAGATGTGCTAACAAAACTAACGGGGTTACATTTAAAAAAACGTAGGTTTGTGTTAAAAAAACATACTTCCGTGCATTTTTGTATGGTTTGTATTAAACAATTACACTAGCCCCTCTCCTCACGTTCGGTCTGGGGAATCGGTTCGTCAGTATTTGATGTGGTTTACGAAATATATCCAGCGGTAACGTTAGGTGACTCACCCTGTATATTAACTCCCGTGAGCAGCTGAAGGTATTTATATATAATTATGATTTGCAACTAGAACTAGTGCGTGGCTGTTCGTCGTACATCAGGATCGCCTAACGTGCATCTGTGACTAATTAGAACGGCATGTGTTGTTCATTCAATTTTTACTTTTTGCACGCCGTAGAAGACCAGGTATGTCTCGAATGTGTTCCATTTTCCAGTCACGTGGCTAATGACCGCCTCATACCGTCCGAAAGCCTCGGTGAGTGCGCCTGGCGACCCTTCGGATGGAAGAGTGCGTAATCCTAGTCCCGCATGGTCAACGGTAACTGCCCCAATGTGACAGTCGGAGTGTTTGGAATTTGAGGTATTGTCACGTCTACTCACGACACCGTTTCATATCGTGCCATTGGTAATCTTGACATAGACGGCGCTAAGTGATGGGTGGTGGATATCGACGACGTGCTGTGATTCTATTTGAATTGCCTCATGGAGGGAGCGTTCGATTTCTTGGACGTGCGTGATCCGGTTGGGAACTGATCTTAAAGGTGGCTTTTCTGTAAGAACGAGCCACAGCAACTCAATGTCAACAGACTCAAGTACTAGTTACGGCGGAGAAGTAAACATAATAAGAACGCTCGCGACTCTACGAGCCGGCCACTGTGGCCGAGCGGTTCTAGGTGCTTCAGTCTGGAACCGAGCGACCGCTACAGTCGCAGATTCGAATCCTGCCTCGGGCGTGGATGTGTGTGATGTCATTAGGTTAGTAAGGTTGAAATAGTTCTAAGTTCTAGGGGACTGATGACTTCAGATGTTAAGTCCCATACTGCTCAGAGCCATTTGAATCATTTTGACTCTGCGAACGAGACGCAAACAAGGCGTCCTCGCTGCTTCGCTACCGAAGGCAGACTGCCCACTAGGATGTGGGAAACTCAGTATTTGAAACATAGCTGCACAACAGCAACGGTTCCACGTAATAAAATTATAAGCAGCCGACCAGTTGCAATGGATAAAGAATTCTTTACCTAGGTTTCAACAAATTTAAATTTGTCTTCTTCAGAAGGTGGCAATTAAAATATAGCCCTAAAAATAGGGTTTGTCACGTAAATATAAATTAGTACATGGATGTTGCAGAGCTCACAACCGAGTCGCACTGACCACTCAGCTGCCAGCGGCAGACTTATCCGCCGGTATACCTCACCATTCCGGAAGCAGTCGCGTCAACGCGCGCCGCTACACGAGCGATGGTGTGTTACGATCTAGTATAAGACCATCAGATCTTGATTGAGTTTCAAAGTGGTGCAAAGAATGAGAACTTGTTTATTCTTTCGGAAAATGTGAAATCGTGCACTGCACGACATGAAACTGTGACTACTACATGAGTCGTGGGCTTAGTCGTAGGTAAAGCAGATGTAAGGCTTAGGTCCGCTGGTAAGCTACTGGGAAGAAAGCAAGGACGCTTCGAACAGAACATGACTACGATGCATCCTAGAATATTGCTCAAATGTGTGGGATCCGTACCAATCAGTATTAACTGGGGGAATAGTCAACGTATGCAAAGAAGGAAGCACGAATGGTCACAATATTGTTTGACAGACGAATATCTTGGAAATTCTGAAAAATCCGAACTGTTCGACCCTGGAGATAGACTTCAACTGTCCCACGAATTTCCACTTACGAACTTTCAGAATAGGAGAATATGCATCACTCCCGTGGCTGCTGCAGACAAAAGGTTAGACTAATCAAAGCGAGCAAAGAGCATTTAGACATTCATTCTATCCGTGTTCCGTGCTCCTTTGGAACGGGAATAGAATTTTGTATGAGATGCAGTCGGAAGTACCCTCTGCCATGCGCTTCACAATTGTTTGCAGAGTACGTTTTTAGATGTAGATTAACACAAATCATCCACAAAAAACTTAAACTAAGCGCATATGGATCCCTCTTTCCTCCCTTGAGAAGATAGTGAAATACTGCTCGCCATAGTATGGTGTAAACTGAGAATTTTACTCAGTCTTCTCATGTAATACTTTTACATATTTGAAAAAAATTCCATCTCTTTTCCCGTACTCTCTCTCTCTCTCTCGTCTAATTGCTATAAGTCTTTATAGTGCTAACGGCAAGTCGTCATAAGAATCACCGAACGACATTCCTGTGACCGGCAGCTGTCAGTTATGAACACAGAATAACGTCGTGATATACTGTACCTTGCATTATAATAGGGGATGTCCCTTGTTGCGTGAACAAGGCACGTCCCAGCTTTTCTTAGCTTTGTTGATTAATAAGACGACTATATATATAGGTAGGTGTAATGTTATCTACACAGATGTACACTATTGGTTTGCTTCTTGCAACTAACGAAGCGATAGCAGACCACCAAAAGAATATGGCATAGCCAGAGTCTTGATGATTAATAAGAATATTCCGATATATGCACGAGAGAGTCATTCCGACCCGATGTGCAGCGGAGTACATACTACGACCGCTGAATAAAGCCATGAGGCGTTCGAGAAACACACCGGGAAGGGACTGACTCACTCGTACGAGGCACATTTTTTTTTCCTTTATTGTAATTTTAATCACCTATACAGGCGGGCTGGCAGCAGCACATTACGCTGCTCTTCAGCCTTAAGGGGAACAATAACATGACAGAGGTGATACAGACAATACAAAAAACGGCGTTCAAAAAATGGAGATAAAAAAAAAAGACAATAAACATGAAGCCGTTCACGTTGGACGATAAAAACACTAACACTTGTGGACACGGCGCACAAAACACGGAGAACGGCGATGGCACATGTGAACAGTGGAGTCGTAACTGCACGAAACACAAAACGAAGCACACACACGAGATACTGATGTCGATGATCTCCGGCGCGCGAATGTTCACTATGCGTGTGCGAGTCCGGGGACCTGCCAAGAGAGGAGGAGGAGGAAGGGGAGTGGGAGAGCGAGAGGGGAGAGCAGAGATGCCACGGGCAGGGGAGAAAGGGGGGAGGGAGGAAGGGGGAGGGGAAACCCGGGGGAAGAGGGGTGGAGGGAGGGGATGTGGGAAAAGGAAAGAGAAGGGAAGGGAAGAGAAGGGAGGGAGGGTGCCCAAAGGAAAGGACACCGGAAGTGGGGGGTGGGGCAGGGTCAAAGTTGATAGGAGGGGTAGATGGAGGGGAGGAGGGCATCATCAGGGAGGGGGAGCTGGCGGAAGCCACCTTGGGACAGGGTAAGGAGGGTGGAGAGATGGACGTGCGAATACAGGCGCGGCAGCGGGCGGGGGTGGGAGAGGATCAGGGAGACGAGCGGGTGAGGAGGACCGAGTTTGCGGGAGGTGTACAGGATCCGTATCCTTTCAAGGAAAAGGAGGAGGTGGGGGAAGGGGATGAGATTGTACAGGATCCGCGTGGGGGAGGGGAGACGGATGCGATAGGCGAGGCGGAGAGCATGACGTTCACGGATTTGGAGGGATTTATAAAAGGTAGGGGGGGGCGGAGATCCAAGCCGGATGGGCATAACAAAGGATAGGGCGGATGAGGGACTTATACGTGTGGAGGATGGTGGAGGGGTCCAGACCCCACGTACGGCCAGAGAGGAGCTTGAGGAAACTGAGGCGGGAGCGTGCCTTGGCTTGGATTGTCCGGAGGTGGGGAGTCCAGGAGAGGCGATGGTCGAGGGTGATGCCAAGGTACTTAAGGGTGGGAGTGAGGGCGATAGGACGGCCATAGATGGTGAGATAGAAATCAAGGAGGCGGAAGGAAGGGGTGGTTTGCCTACAATGATCGCCTGGGTTTTGGAGGGATTGACCTTGAGCAACCACTGGTTGCACCAAGCGGTGAACCGGTCAAGATGGGATTGGAGAAGGTGTTGGGAGCGCTGTAGGGTGGGGGCAAGGGCAAGGAAGGCGGTGTCATCGGCAAACTGGAGAAGGTGGACGGGGGCTGACGGCGGCGGCATGTCCGCCGTGTACAAAAGGTACAGAAGGGGGGAGAGTTCGGAGCCTTGGGGCACACCGGCAGAGGGGAAAAAGGTGTAGGAATCTGTGTTATGGATGGTGCCATAGGAAGGACGTCGGGAGGGAAAGGAGCCGATGAGACGGACGTAGTCAATGGGAAGGGCGAAGGTTTGGAGTTTGACGAGGAGACCGGAATGCCATACGCGGTCATATGCACGTTCGAGGTCCAGGGAGAGGAAGATTGTGGAGCGACGGGAATTAAGCTGTTTGGAAAGGAGATGAGTGAGGTGAAGGAGAAGGTCGTCGGAAGAGAAGGACGGCCAAAAGCCACACTGGGTAACGGGAAGGAGGCGGTGCTGGCAGAGATGCTGGTGGATGCGTCGGTGAGGATAGATTCCAGGACCTTGCTGAAGACCGAGGTAAGGCTGATGGGACGGTAGGAGGAGACGGTGGACGGCGGTTTGCCAGGTTTAAGGAACATGAGGATACGGGAGGTTTTCCACAGGTCGGGGTAGTAACCGGTGGACAGGACTACATTGTAGAGCCTGGCCAGGGTGGAGAGGAAAGAGACAGGAGCTTCACGAAGGTGACGGTAGGTGACACGATCGTGACCAGGAGCAGTGTGGCGTTTTGTGCGGAGTGTAGCAATGAGATCCTGTGTAGTGATAGGGGCATTGAGTTCCGTGTGTGCAATGTTGTCCAAGTACTGGAAACCAGGAGCGAGGGGAGGGACGGAGGTGTCAGTTTGATCGCGGACATCTGGGAAGAGGGAGTAATCGAACTGGGGATCATCGGGGATGGAAAATACAGTGGAGAGGTAGGAGGCAAAGTGATTGGCCTTACTAAGGGTGTCAGGGAAAGGGTGATTAACATGGAGAAGAGGATAATAGGGGGAGGGTTTAGTTCCGGTAAGGCGACGGAAGGCCGACCAGAACTTGGACGAGTTGATTGGTAGGGTAGCATTTAAACGGGTGCAAGTCTGTCACCAGTCCCGGTGTTTCTTAGCCGCGAGCAAATTACGAATGTGTCGCTGGAGTTGCCGGTGGCGTCGTAGTGTGTCCGGGTCATGCGTGCGGAGGAAGGCACGGTAGAGACGACGGGATTCACGGAGGAGGAGAACGGCCTGTGGGGGTAAGGTAGGACGGTGGGGGTGGATGGCGACAGTAGGGACGTGGGGCTCCACGGCCTCAGACAAGGTCTGCTGGAGAAAGGAGGTGGCATGGGTGACATCGTCAGGGGGGTGGTAGGTGAAGGGGTGGCTATCGACCTGGGTGGAAAGGGTATCCCGGTAGGCATTCCAGTCGGCACGGGAATAGTCGTGGACATACTTAGGGGGAGGGTCAGACCGTCTGAAATGGTGAGGAGGACAGGGAGATGGTCGCTACCAATAGGCTCCAGGACATCCACCGTTATGCAGCCGAGGAGGTTGGGGGAGGAGAGGATTCGGGACGGGTGTGCTGGGGGATGGGGATGAGGTCGCCTTGAGGGAAGGAGAGGAACCGATGCCTCCGCCGTAACTGGGCGGCGGAACGACTATGGATGTTGAGGTCGGCGGCGATCACGTAGGAGAAGGCACGGTCAATGTGGGAGAGGAAGTTGAAGGGAATAGGGGCGTTAGGGCGGACATAGATGGTGGCGCAGGTAACGGTAAGGCCGGGGAAGAAGAGACTAAGGATCAGGTGTTCGGTGGGGTCAGGAAGGAGAGGTTGGAGCCGAATGGGGATCTGGCGGTGGTGACCAATGGCAACTCCGCCACGCGCAATTTGGAGGGGGTTATCGGGGCAGTGGAGGAGATAGGGTGAGGTGTGGATGGAGTGGTGGGGTTGGAGGAAGGTTTCATTGAGGAGGAAGCATCCACGC
Source organism: Schistocerca piceifrons (assembly GCF_021461385.2). Lineage (NCBI taxonomy): Eukaryota > Metazoa > Arthropoda > Insecta > Orthoptera > Acrididae > Schistocerca > Schistocerca piceifrons. Next base: position 44,302,653 of record NC_060146.1, read on the forward strand.
GGTGGGTGGCAAGGGTGTGCAGGAAGAGGTTCTTGTTGGCGGAGAGGGAGCGGATATTGTTGAAAAGGATACGTTGCTGTCGCGCCATGACAGGGATTTAGACGAGGGTGTCAAGACGGGAGAAGGTGAAATGGGCCTGGTTGTTGGAGTAGGTGGCGTACATCTTGAGTTGGAATATGGAACGGGCGGCAAGGGAGATCTGCTGGAGGGTGTGGGGGCGCTGAAAGGGATGAACATTTTGAAGGACGATAGTGATGAACCTGATGATGTCCTCAGCAGTGGGGGGGGGGGGGACGAAGGGAATTGCCAAGAGGGGTGGGGGCGTCCAGGGGACGGACAGGGACGGTGAGTTCAGGAGTGGTCGGAGGGGGTCGGGCTTTACACTTTTTGGTGGGATGGGGGAGATTGCAGGTATTGCAGGAAGGAGGGGATTGGAGGTTAGGGCACTGCCTGAGGAAGTGCGCTTGCCTACAATGCGGGCAGGTGGGAGCCTCGTGGCACTCAGCTGTGGGGTGTGCGTTATAGCGCAGACATCTCTGGCAGCGCAGGGATTGAGGAGGGGAATGGGAGGGGTCAATCTTAAAACGCTGGTTAAAAAGGAGGGCACCCTCCTTCAGGAGACGGTCTATGGAGGGGGTGTGCTCAGAAAAAACCCGCATAAGGCAGGTGGGGCCGGCAGCGTTATGGATCCGGCGAACCGCACGCACCTCCAGATGGGGATGGGCCTGAAGCTCCGCCAACACCTCCTCCTCCGTGATCACTGGACTGAGCCGAGTGATCACGGCGGTGAGGGTCGGCAGGCGACGCGGAGGTTGGGGTTGGCGGGAGGGAGGTGGCGAGGGAGCAGGGGTGAGAGAGGCATGAGGGCCAAAGCGGGTGACAGGGATGCGGGAAAGGAGGTCTGTGTGGAGGGTAGGGCTGGGGGAGGAGATGAGTACCGAATCACGGCGAGGAGTGAGGAGGGAGATGGGGGCACCAGGACAATTCTGGCCAAGGAAGAGGGTGAGGTTCCGGGCTTCAAGGAGGGAGGGATCCGGACGGGAGAGGAGGTAGCGGTAGGAGGAGGGGGTAGAGGAGGAAGAGGAGGGGGCAGGGACGGGCGGGGAGACATCCATGGTAGCAGGGGTGGGGGAAGGGGGACGAGGTGGAGCCTTTTTTGGAGCAGACGAGGCAGGGGTGCCACTGGGGCGCTTGACGGCGGTGGAGGAGGTGTGGGGGATGGGAACAACAGGAATGTGACGGGGAGTGGCAGGTCCCAGGGCTGGAGTCGGCGCCGGAGATGGTGACGGTGGCGGTCGTGATGGGGACGGGGAGAGCTGGGCATGGACAGTGGCCCGACGGGCCACCACCCTAGCCGAAGCTGCAGTGACAGGCTGGGGGAGTGGGGGGAAAGGATCAGATCGAGAGGAGCAGGAGGAAGAAGCTGGAGAGGGGGCGACAAAGAGCGAGGGCGAAGGGAGAGTGAGAAGAGGTGGGATGGAAGGAGGGTGGTGGGACTGGGCACACCACGTTATAGTTGTGGAGGCGGCGGAAGGGGAAGTGTAAACTATGGCGGTGGTGGTAGTGGTGGCGGTGGTGGCGGGGGCGGACATGACGACAGGGAGAAACAATAACGCACAGAACGAAAGGGAAAGGACACAAACTGGGGCAGGCGAAGACAAAGACGGAGGAAGACGAGGACGGCCGAAGACCAGGGTCGGACGGCGACGGCGGCGGCGGCGGCGGCGGCGGCGAGCACCGGCTGGCGGCGGCGGCGGCGGCGGCGGCGGCAAGCACTGGCTGGCGGCGACGGCGGCGGCGGCGGCGGCGAACAGACGGACGGACGCACGGACGGACGGACAGCAGGCAGCTGCGGTAGCGGCGGAGACGGACAGCGAGCAGGCAGGCGGACGGACGGACGGACGGACGGACGAACAGCTGAGAGTAGCCCAGGCTTTGCAATCTGGCGCCTTCGAATGAGGGGATCCAACGCTCTGATGTACGAGGCACATCTTGTCAAGTCGTTGTAAGTACTTCCTCAGCGCCTAGCGAGTCGTTTCGAGCGCGGGAGCGAGCGAACCAGGATTCAGTTAGTGCTAGCAACTTATAAACAATGCGCGTATGTTGAAATGATCGGAAGAAAACCTACTTTTACAGTCATAAACCGTTCTTTATTTTCAGTGTCAACACGTATAATCAGCGACACTTTTGCTGCCTGTGACCTGAGTGAGTTCCGCACTACGTCGGAAGAGGGCAGCACCACTCTTTCAGGTAGAGCTCCGTAGAAGCCCGTACACGACAATGCACGGTACCAGCATGTTTCAAGAAGCCAAGCGCTAAAACGAGATTTTTCATGGATCATGCCTCGGGTTCTATTGATCACAGAAATAAGGCATCAAGTGTTCCGGATAGCCCTTGCACCTGCGACCGTTTGTACACATATATGAAGAACAGGCACAGTGCATCAATCCTACGCGACAGGGTCACGATTTAAACATTACACACCTCCTTCAGGCCAAGCAAATTGAGAGAATCGGTTGCTTCTTTCGTATTAGATGTGATCTAAAGTGGGCCTTAGGCGGCTTATAGATGCGCCATTTATTCAAATGGTTCTGAGCACTACAGGACTTAACTTCTGAGGTCATCAGTCCCCTAGAGCTTAGAACTACTTGTACCTAACTAACCTAAGGACATCACACACGTCCATGCCCGAGGCAGGATTCAAACCTGCGACATCTATCCAGACCATCACACAGGAATTCCAAACTGCATCAGGATCCACTGCAGCTACTATGACAATTAGGCGGAAGGTGAGAAAACTTGGATTTCATGGTCGAGCGGCTGCTCATAAGCCACACATCACGCCGAAAATGCCAAACGACACCTAGCTTGCTGCAAGGAGCGTAAACATTGGACGATGGAACAGTGGAAAAAGGTTGTGTGGGGTGGCGAATCACGGTACAGAACGTAACGATCCGATGGCAGGGTGTGAGTATGGCAAATGCCGGGTGAACGTCATCTGCTAGCACGTGTAGTGCCAACAGTAAAATTCGGAGGTGGTGGTGTTGTCGTGTTTTTCATGGAGGGGGCTTTAACCCCTTGTTGTTTCGCATGGTATTATCACAGCACAGGCCTACATTGATGTTTCGATCACTTTATTGCTTCCCACTGTTGAAGAGCAATTCGGGAATGGCGATTGCATCTTTCAACACGATCGAGCACCATTTCATAATGCACGGCCTGTGGCGGTGTGGTTACACGACAATAACATCCCTGTAATGAACTGGCCTGCACAGAGACCTGACGTGAATCCTATAGAAAACCTTAAAGAGATGTTTTGGAAGGCCGACTTCGTGCCAGGCCTCCCCGAACGACATCGATACCTCTCCTCAGTGCAGCACCCCGTGAAGAATGGACTGCCATTCCAGCACCTGATTGAAAGTATGCCTGCGAGAGTGGAAGCTGTCATCAAGGGTAAGGGTGAGCTAACACCATATTGAATTCCTGCATTACCTATGAAGGGCGCCACGAACTTGTAAGTCATTTTCAGTCGGATGTCCGGATACTTTTGATCAAATAGTGTATGTTTGTGACGTTAACTAACAACAAGTCACCACAATCACAGAACGACATTTCTGTGACGCTTACCTGTCTCTTGCGAAGTGTCATCACCTCTGTCTCTAAGCTGGTCGTAGGCTGTGTTCCAAAAATGATCAGAATTGACAGAAGTGATGATACTTTCTGAAGGACCTGACCATCATTTTGCAAGACAATGCTCAAGCACGTACAGTGCAAGCTGTTACTGATTTGTTTGACTAATGGGGCTGCTAAGTGCTATACCACCTACTAAACCCCCCTGACGTAAGTCCTCGTGAGTTCAACTTGATTTCTAAACTGAAGGAAACACTTCACGGCACTCGCTTCAGAACTGCTGCAAATTCGTCGGGCAATAGACCACGCCGCTCGAACTGTCAACACAACTGGCACTGCTGAGAGTATCCTACGACTTCCACATCGCTGGCAGCGGGTTACACACAATGCTGGTGACTACTTTGAAGGTCAGTGGAACTTTGAAACACATATCTATTTTGCACGAGCTGTAAATAAATAGTTGCCACTATTGAAGTGCCAACCCTCGTATGTGATCTACGGTGGACCTTAGACGGCTTAGAAAAGCCGGTTCATGGACGGCTCCTGAGACAACGGCAAAAACCAGATTTTCATAAATTTTTTGCGCCTTGGGCTGTCCGAGCACAACTTGTGCCCATACTCAAAATTTCCACAAGTCGTCAACCAAGTGCCTACAGCCTGCACTCGTACATTCGTTATGTATATTCTCGTACAGGGGAGAAATAATAATTGTTCGTCTCTTGCCCAGCACCAGCAGACAAGCACGATATTGCATTGCCTGTGTTGTTCATAAGTACATGCATGAATGCCCAAGGAACACTGCACCGTACTTACGAACAACACAGGCAGAATATCGTATCCAACTTGTATTTGGACAAAACGGGAGACGATTTCCCTATGAAAAAGAAGAACGCCTATTGTGCGTTCTGGGAACAGCTTCCGGACGTTTGAGTTCTAATAAACTGTCAAATCGTACTGACCTACAAATTTGGTTTTATGAAAGCAGCTCATCTGCTATAACGAGGAAAAGAAGGGAACGAGAACTGCTGCAAATTCGTTGGAGCACAAAAAAGGTGAATATGTTTCTCTTTAAAAGACTCTGACTGAAAAGTGGGCGAGCAGATGCCTCAATCCTCATCCGCCTTCCTGACGAACAATTATGGCGCGTCAAATTACACACATAAAACAAAGTTTTGCATCACCTTGGTTCCTAGTGTTCCGAAACCTGTACACAATATTGGAATAGAGATCAACATAAACATCATTTCCGCCCTTTTTATTACTCATGATAACCACACATAGCATGAGACCTTCAGAGCTGGTGGTCCACATTGCTGTACACACCGGTACCTCTAATACCCAGCAGCACGTCCTTTTCCACTGATGCACGCCTGTATTCGTTGTGGGGTACTATCCACAGGTTCATCAAGGTACTGTTGGACCAGATTGTAACACTTCTCAACGGCGATTCGGCTAGATTCCTCAGAGTGGTTGGTGGGTCACGTCGTCCATAAACAGCCCTTTTCAATCCATCCTAGGCATGTTCGATATGGTTCATGTCTGGTGAACATGCTGGCCACTCTAGTCGATCGATGTCGTTATCCTGAAGGAAGTCATTCACAAGACGTGCACGATGGGGGCGCGAATTGTCGTCCATGAGGACGAATGCCTTTCCAATATGATGCCGATATGATTGCACTATCGGTCGGAGGATGGCATTCGCGTATCGGACAGCCGTAACGGCACCTTCCATGACCACAAGCGGCGTCCAATATGCTTCAGATATGACTACACTATCGGTCGGAGGATGGCATTCACGTATTGTACAGCCGTTACGGCGCATTCCTTGATCACCAGCCGCGTACGTCGGCCCCACATAATGCCACTCCAAAACAGCAGGGAACCTACACCTTGCTGTACTCGCTGGACAGCCTAAGGCGTTCAACCTGAACGGGTTGCCTCCCAACATGTCTCCGACGATTGTCGGGTTGAAGGCGTATGCAACAATCATCGAGAAGAGGACGTGATGCCAGTCCTGAGCGGTCCATTCGGCATCTTGTTGGGCCCTTCTGTACCGCGCTGCATGGTGTCGTGGTTGCAAAGATGGACCATACCATGGACGTCGCAAGTGAAGTTGTGCATCACGCAGCCTAGTGCACACAGTTTGAGTCGTAACACGACGTCATGTGGCTGCACGAAATGCATTATTCAACATGTGGCGTTGCTGTCAGGATTCCTCCGAGCCATAATCCGTAGGAAGCGGTCATCTACTGCAGCAGTAGCCCTTGGACGGCATGTCAACGACAGTTCCTGTCTCTCTGTATCTCCTCCATGTGCGAACAAGATCGCTTTGGTTCACTCAGAGACGCCTGGACACTTCGCTTGTTTAGAGATCTTCCTGGCACAAAGTAACAAAGTGGACGCGATTGAACCGCGGTATTGACCGTCTAGAGTTGGTTGAAATACAGATAACAAGAGCCATGTACCCCTTCCTGGTGGAATGACTGGAACTGATCGGCTGTCGGACCCCCTCCGTCCAATAGGTGCTGCTCGTGCATGGCTGTTTACATCGTTGGGAGGTCTAGTGACATCTCTGAACAGTCAAAGGGACCGTATCTGTGATATAATATACACAGCAATCGTCTATCTTCAGGAGTTCTGGGAAATGGGGTGATGCAAAACTTTTTTTGTCACGTGTGGTTTGCTAAGTATGTATGTATTTATAAACTGAACTTCCTGCAGTCGGTCTAACGGTCACATGTTATGGTCCTTTAGCAAGGCTCCTATGACATTAAGTTTCCGCTCCCAATTGTTTATAGCCGTGAGTTTGGGATTTGCCCTTAACCACAATCCGCGTTGGAGTCTCTTTCTTCATTTACATCCAACCAGTGCGCACCTATTGCACCGAGAACCGATATGCATTGTTCTGGATTTTTGAAGATTCAATTTTGCGCCAGGGAACCTTGAGAACTGGTGTACCAAAGGTTACACTTCAGCGACCTCACTATTCGAACTTACAATAACACTTATGTCGTCACCATAACCATGACAAACTGTCTCAATATTGAAGTGTTGTAGTTTTCTCAATTTCTGGTGCATTGTCTAAAGCAAAGGCTCCACCGCGACCGCATATAATGTCAGTGGAGACCCTTGACGTACTGATTCTTGAACTGGAAATGTTTCAGTGAGTTGACCATTGATTTTAAACCTTGAAAAATCACCACTGATGCATTTACGTATGACAGTTATAAAGTGGTCATTGAAGCCAATTTTCCGCAATGTGCTGAATAAGAAGTCATGATTGATCCTATGAAAGGCTTTATCATAATCTAAAAACAGTAAGGGAAAAGTATTGTCACTTAATCAAGTAAGGTTTATGACGTCTCTATACTCACATAGGGTACCAAGCACTGATCTACCCTCATTGCACTAGTTTGGCAAGGAACTATGACATTTTTCAGGAGGGGCCTCATCCTTCTATTCAGATACGAGTGAGAATCTTAATGTCAGCGTTGAGGGAGGTGAGTGGTCTTAAACAGTGACACCTCTTGCTGTTTGGCTTTATATGAATGGGTACAATCATTCCCTCCGTAAATATAGAAGGGAACGCCTGGTGTTAATAACTCATTGTACATATCCGTCAGCTCATCCCCTATTATGTCGCACGTGCGTAAATAAAAGCCGGCTGGCGTGGCCGAGCGGTTCAAGGCGCTAGTGTGGAACCGCGCGACCGCTACGGTCGCAGGTTCGAATCCTGCCTCGGGCATGGATGTGTGTGATGTCCTTAGGTTAGTTAGGTTTAAGTAGTTCTAAATTCTAGGGCACTGATGACCTTAGAGGTTAAGGCCCATAGTGCTCAAAGCCATTTGAACCATTTTTCGTACATAAAATTCGACCCGGAGCCAATCGGGACCAGCTGACTTGTTCCTCTGAGCGTCGTTAATTTATTATGGTTTTTATTTCGTCCTGAGTTATACGTTCCATTACACTGGCATTATCGTCCTCACGTATTCCTGTCGTAAGTTCTTCCCCGGGCCACATATTGTTTTATGGCGGTCTGAGTACTGTGCTCTCCTCCGTCATCGTCCGCCAGCGCGGTTATTATTCTCTGTTTCCCTCTACGTGTCTCCCTTGTCACATGGTATAGCGACGTACGTTCCTGCATAAGATCGAACTTGCCTCGAGCTCGCTTACGCACTCCGTCCAGGAGCTGTCGGGCTAGGGCGGTTGTTTTCTACTTAAAGCGTTTCAGTTTCAGTACGTTAGACGAAAGGCCATCTGATTGTTGAAAAAGGTCTCGCAAACAGGAGAAGTAATATTCCGCCGTTCGTTTAAGCCAATATGCTTGGGTCTTTGCATAATGTGTAATGGACTTACGAAGTAAGGGGTTTTGCATATTCAGTCCACCAAATAATCCGCTCCCGATACCTCGTTTGGGAGTGTAAGCATTTGTGATAAGTCTGTCTAATGTGTTATTTAAGTTCAGCATGCTGCAATAATGAGACGTTGAGTTGGCATAACCCACGGCCACGAAATGTTTATGGTTGGATATACCTGAATGAAATATGGTGCGCGGGACTGCTACGGTCGCAGGTCCGAATCCTGCCTCGGGCATGGATGCGTGTGATGTCCTTAGGTTAGTTAGGTTTAAGTAGTTCTAAGTTCTAGGGACTGATGACCTAAGATGTTAAGTCCCATAGTGCTCAGAGCCATTTGAACCATTTGAAATATGGTGCGCACAATGGTCGCAGAAGTTTATAGATTTCTCACAATCATCTATTGCTCATGAATTCTTTGGTAACACAGAGTCTATCTAACCTGCTTGCTGACGTGCTACTGACATAAGTATATGGTATGGTGGGGATCCAAGAAAGTCCAGGTGTCTTGCAGTTCCAACTAAGTCAGCAATGTTTGTAGTTCCCGACAGTTGTTAAAATTGGCGTCTGGTCGTCAAGGCGCAAAACACAGTTAATATCTCCGGCAAGCATGGTGGTGGCCCCAACCTTCTTTAACAGTTCAACTATCCCATTCCGATAGAAGTTACTTCTGTGTGGTGTCACCGCCAGGCACCACACTTGCTAGGTGGCAGCCTTTAAATCGGCCGGGGTCCGTTAGTATACGTCGGACCCGCGTGTCGCCACTATCAGTGATTGCAGACCGAGCGCCGCCACACGGCAGGTCTAGAGAGACTTCCTAGCACTCGCCCCAGTTGTACAACCGACTTTGCTAGCGATGGTTCACTGACTAAATACGCTCTCATTTGCCGAGACGATAGTTAGCATAGCCTTCAGCTACGTCATTTGCTACGACCTAGCAAGGCGCCATTGCCAGTTACTATTGATACTGTGAATCATGTACCGTCAAGAGCGACGTTCACCATTAATGGATTAAAGTTACGTATTCCACCAGCTACGTCCGTTTTTTCTACATTCTAATTTCCTTGTCCTGTTCCAGACCTCACGCCAGCCTGCGTGAGCTAAAACGCGTGCCTTTCGGCTTCCTCTAGTAATACGATGTTGGCTCTCCTGCCAACCACAACATTCTGTGCCGTCTTTCATTAGTCCCAGATGGCGCATATGAAAAAATGTGTGTGAAATCTTATGGGACTTAACTGCTAAGGTCATCAGTCCCTAAGCTTACACACTACTTAACCTAAATTATCCTACGGGCAAACACACACACCCATGCCCGAGGGAGGACTCGAACCTCCGCCGGGACCAGCCGCACAGTCCATGACTACAGTGCCTTTGACCGCTCGGCTAATCCCGCGCGGCTGGCGCATATACGTTAATTAAAATGAGGTCATGAAGTTGGATCGTCATAGCCCGACCAGTCTCTAAAATTGCATGATCTCGATACGTGATACCCTCTTTGAATAAAGCCGCTGTTCCTCCTTCATTTCCGATGTTGATTATGGCTTCACAACCTGTTACGTCCGCTACTTTGCTGTTGCAACCTGTTGTAACATGGCAACATCTATGTCTGCGGCATAAAGATAAGCTTTCAGACATTGTAACTTTACTGCTGAACTTATCAGAGGCACATTAACTGTAGCCAGCTTGTAAGACTGCGTATAACTGTTTACTACTGCTCCGTATCTTCCGACCAAAGCGCTCTCGGAACCGGGTGAGACTCGGAAGACGCTACCACGGTTGTATTCCCGTGATTTTCTAATTCCATCTAAATGCCCTCATTCGGAATGGGAGCCATTATCCTAATTGCATCAGCCATCCCCGTTTGCCCTGTCTGAGAATCTTTGAGGATTTCTCTTGTTCGTGTTCAAATGGCTCTAAGCAGTCCCCTAGATTTAGAACTACTTAAGCCTAACTAACCTGAGGACATCACACACAGCAGCGTCCGAGGCAGGATTCGAACCTGCGACCGTAGCAGCAGCACGGTTCCTGACTGAAGCGCCTATAACAGCTCGGTCACAGCGGCCGGCTGCTCGTGTTGTTTTTTTACAGCGGCTGGCTGTTCGTGTTGTTTTTTTACCTAATTCCTGTATCTCTTCCAGACTTTGTATTCCAGTTTTTTTTTAAATTGTCCTTACATTATACTGGATGATCAGACCGGTCGCTGAATGTTGGGTTGTTTGGGTTTGTGTCCTCGTCAACTAACATGTCACCACCTACTGATGACACTGGAACATCATCGGAATTGGAACCTAGTGGTACCTCGGGATGTTGGACAGGCATAGTAATTTCTTTTCCAAGTGGCTTGCTACCATCTAAGGCCTGGGTAACAGTCACTCCCGGAGAGGCCTGATTCGAACATTTTGGCAGGGCAACCGTTAAACTCTGTTGATTTGCCAATATGCTACGTGCAGTTGAATTCTGATTTCCTTCATTTTCGTCCTGACGTGATATGTAAGGGCCCAGCCCACTCCCAGTTTCCTGTAATGGGGCTGGCAAGGTTTCCGCATACGACAGTTTTTGTTGATGTCACACATTGCCCGAGTGGGTAAGTGCCTGATTTTCTCTCCATAAAGATTTGACACGGGAGCAAGTTGCCTTAAAATGATCCGTGGATACACATGCCATGTAGTTCCTTGGTTGGCCATCATAAACAACAAGGCTTTGAAACCTTGTACCATAATATACGACGGGATATGCTTATGAAGATCAATTATAACATTTCGCACACCTTTGCAACATTAAAATGTTTGTTGTCTGTCCATTTCTCACCAGTAACCTGCAAAACCGTTCCTTAAGGCGTTAACACTTGCTTAATGAGATCGAACTTCAATTCAAATGGCAGGTTGAATATGTGCACAGGTCGCAACCCTAAACCAGCACGGTTGATCGCAATTGAACTGGATTCACCATTGGAATGAAGGAACTTCGCCAAACCGCATACTTTCGTCTTAATACGTCTACATGTTTCAACGTCTCGCACTTTAACATACGCTGCATTACCAAGGAAATCATATGCCAAATCGTGAACGTCATCTTGTAAACCTATCTCTTACAAGGGAACCCCCCATCGCACCCCCCTCACATTTAGTTATAAGTTGGCACAGTGGGTAGGCCTTGTAAAACTGAACACAGATCAATCGAGAAAACAGGAAGAAGTTGCGTGGAACTATGAAAAAAATAAGCAAAATATACAAACTTAGTAGTACATGTGGAAGATAGGCAACATCAAAGAGCGTGTAATCTCAGGAGCGCCGTGGTCCCGTGGTTAGCGTGAGCAGCTGCCAAACGAGAGGTCCTTGGTTCAAGTCTTCCCTCGAGCGAAAAGTTCAATTTTTTATTTTCAGACGATTATCAATGTTCAGGCACTCACACACAATTAACTTCGCTCTCCAAAATTCCAGGCCATGTTCAGATTTGTTTGGGCATATGCAGGATTTGACGGTCTACACACGGAAAAATTTGAAAACGTTAAAAACATATGTTTTGACGGAGCACAGGGAAAACTGTGCGACTGGGAAACTATTGCATTCATTTGTTGCAGTTTATGTGACAAACTCTTATGTTTTCATCACTTTTTTGGGAGTGATTATCACATCCACAAGAAAACCTAAATCGGGCAAGATAGAAGAATCTTTTTACCCAATCGCCAAGTGTACAAGTTAGGTGGGTCGAGAACATATTCCTGTCATGTGACGCACATGCCTTCACCAGTGTCGTATAGAATATATCAGACGTGTTTTCCTGTGGTGGAATCGGTTCACCTATGACCTTGCAATCAAATGTTTTCGGTTCCCATTGGAGAGGCACGTCCTTTCGTCTACTAAACGCACGGTTTTGCGGTGCGGTCGCAAAACACAGACACTAAACTTAATACAGTGAACACAGACGTCAATGAACGAACGGACAGAAAATAAAGAAAAACTTTTCACTCGAGGGAGTCTTGAACCAAGGACCTCCCGTTGCGCAGCTGCTCACGCTAACCACGGGACCACGGCGCTCTTGAGCTTACACTCTCCTTGATGTTGCCTATGTTCGCATGGACTACTCAGTTTGTATATTTTGCTTATTTTTTCATACTTCCACACAACTTCTTCCTGTTTTCTCGATTGATCTGTGTTCAGTTTTTAAGGCCTATCCACTGTGCCAACTTGAAACTAAATCTGAGGGGGGTGCGATGGGGAGGTTCCCTTGTTAGAACAACTAATCGTCGATTTCAGAAACTTTCGGCCTGTCATATCGGAACGGGAACGAAAATTACAACGTAGAATTCCTAATCTGAGCTTCCATAGCTGGATGGGTGTGTCGTACTCAAAAGCTACAGCGACACCCGACCATCAACGTGACCCACTCGCGGCGAGCTCCGCACACAGCGGCGCCTAGGCCAGCACTGGTGATCATATGGTGGCTAGGGGAGGAGGGGGGAGGGGGGAACCTAGACCTCCCCAGAGCGGCGAACTTTGGCGTATAAGTATAACAGGGGAGGGTGCAATTTGGACTGTAAGTTTAAACACGTTCGTATAAGGGAAAAATTAAGTTGACCTTCCAGAATTTTTGAGCTGGCGATGTATGATGGAGACAGTAGCAGTGTGAAGAAAAGACAAAAGGAGACGGTTTAACCGAGAGAACAGAGGATGGCACTGGGACAAACTGTAAATACAGAAGCGTCTGGATATAGCATCAGGTCTTCAAATGTCATCAAATGCCGTATCAGAGACCTGAAGGACTTTACGAGTACTAAAGCAATGTAGGTGCAGGTGTAAAATACAGGTGTAAATACAGGAAGCGAAAGGCTATTTACAGTTTGTACAGAGATATGATGGCAGTAATAAGAGTCGAGGGGCGTGAAAGGTAAGTATTGGTTGAGAAGCGAGTAAGACAGGGTTGTAGCCATGGCATTATTCAATTCGTATATTGAGCAAGCAGTAACGGAAACAAAAGAAAAATTTTGGAGTAGGAATTAAAATCCATGGAGAAGATATGAAAACTTTGAGGTTTGCCGACGATATTGTAATTCTGTCAGAGACAGCAAAGGACCTGGAAGAGCAGTTGAACGGAATGGATAGTGTCTTGAAAGGACATAAGATATCAAAAAAGCAAAACAAGGTCAATGGAATGCAGTCAAATTTAATCAGGTAACTCTGAGGGAATTAGATTAGTAAATTAGACACTTAAGGTAGTAAATGGGTTGGAGCAAAATCACTGATGATGGTCGACGTAGAGGGGATATAAAATGTAGACTGGCAATGGCAAGGAAACAGTTTCTGAGGAAGAGAAATTTTTTAACATCGAGTATAGATTTTTCTGAAAGTATTTGTATGGAATGTAGCTATGTGACGGCCGGGGTGGCCGAGCGGTTCTAGGCGCTAGAGTCTGGAACCGGGCGACCGCTACGGTCGCAGATTCGAATCCTGCCTCGGGCATGGATGTGTGTGATGTCCTTAGGTTAGTTAGGTTTAAGTAGTTCTAAGTTATAGAGGGACTGATGAGCACAGCAGTTAAATCCCATAGTGCTCAGAGCCATTTGACACATTTTTTAAAAACATAACCCAATCCATGGAGTCTCGTCATCCGGGTTCCCCCTCGGAAGAAGAAACCAAGACTTTCACGAACAGCAGGCCGAAAGGTGATGGCCTCCTTCTTCTGGGGTCAGTGTGGTGTCATTTTCACTGACGTTTTGGACCCTGGCTCCACAATTAACCGGGACCGTTACTGTTTGTCACTGGACAAGCTGCGACGTGCCATCAAGACCCACAGACCACAGCTTTAGGGTCAGCTCATCAGACTACACCATGACAATGCCAAACCCCATACAACCCTTATCACACAGGAGAAAATCAGGAAAATGGGTTGGAAAATTGTTTCTCATCTTCCCTGCAGTCCGGATTTGGCTCCGTCTTATTTTTACCTCTTTGGTCGTCAGAAGGCCCACCTGCGCGGTAAAACATTTGATAGTGACAAAGATCTTATTTCCTGTGTCAAGCGATGGTGTGAAAGTGAGTCCCCAGAATTTTACCAAAGTGCAAAATGGTTCAAATGGCTCTGAGCACTATGGGACTTAACAGCTGCGGTCATCAGTCCCCTAGACTTAGAACTACTTAAACCTAACTAACCTAAGGACGTCACACACATCCATGCCCGAGGCAGGCTTCGAACCGGCGACCGTAGCAGCAGCGCGGTTCCGGACTAAAGCGCCTAGAACCGCTTGGCCACAACGGCTGGCTTACCAAAGTGCATTTACATCATGCAAAGGAAGATGGGCGAGATGCGTCACAGCTGATGGAGGCTACATTGAGTAGGCTCTATGTATTGATAAATGTTCCAAGTATGTTCTCAAAAAATTTCATTCTCCTCCTGCAAAAAATAAAAACAAAATTGAGACGACTGTGCAAAACTTTTTGAACTCCCTTTGTAATTCGAAAAGTACTTTGCCATAGAATTGCACAAAGAAAAACAAAAACTAATGTGTATATGTAGCCTTTAAGAGTGCTACAGGAAGTAGAAGCTTTCACATTCATAACACTGATGTCACATTCTCTATCGGGCGTTAAAATCTCCAATACCTGGACATAGAAACCTGGAGAGGTACGAACCTCTGTCCTGCATACCGATCAGGTGGTAGACGTGACACAACGAAAGTAACAACATCCCGTGAAATGGGATTCCAGGGGCTTCCACGTTTACGTTGTTCATTTGCAGTAAGACATGCATACCGCGCATTTACAGTGCGACAACTGCCAAGTGGTCAGTGTTGTCAGAAGTAAAAATCAACATATCCTAGCAACGAAGTCTGTAAATAACGTTGTATATTGGCGTCGTTATTTCGCTTACTTTTCTGTAAAAGTAACTGTGTGATCATTTGCTGCCATTACCAGAAAATCTGAAGTACATTCTAATTTTTTAATTTATTCATTTTGAATATTTACGACTTCTGTATTATTATGCGAAAAGTATAGAGCATGGCCAGAAGGAGAATACCAATGGGTCAGCATGGAAGACGCAGAGGTGGACAGTCACATCTTTCGCGTAGAGAAAGTAATAGCGATGTGGACATGCATAATGATAAATCATCTGTTTTATTTAACGATCAGAGTTTCAGGGAGAGCATAAGGGGACAATTGACAAGAATGGGGGAATGACATACAGTAGAAGAAGGGGTGAAGTAGTGAAGGCAGCAGAGTTTCAAGTAGGTAAAAAGACAAGGGCTAGTAGAAATCCTTGGGTGACAGAAGAAATATTGAATTTAATTAATGAAAGGAGAAAATATAAAAATGCAGTAAATGAAGCAGGCAAAAAGTAATACAAACGTCTCAAAAATAAGATCGACAGGAAGTGCAAAATGGCTAAGCAGGCATGGCTAGAGGACAAATGTAAGGATGTAGCGGCTTATCTCACTAGGGGTAAGATAGATACAGGAAAATTAAAGAGATCATTGGAGAAAAGAGAACCACTTGTATGAATATCAAGAGCTCAGATGGAAACCCAGTTCTAAGCAAAGAATGGAAAGCAGAAAAGTGGAAGGAGTATATAAAGGGACTATACAAGGGCGATATACTTGAGGGCAATGTTATAGAAAGGGAAGAGGATGTAGATGAAGATGAAACGGGAGATATGATACTGCGTGAAGAGTTTGATAGAGCACTGAAACCTGAGTCGAAACAAGGCCCCGGGAGTAGACAACATTGCATTAGAACTACTGACAGCCTTGGGGGAGCCAGTCCTGACAAAACTCTACCATCTGGCGAGTAAAATGTATGAGACGGGCGAAATACCCTCACACTTCAAGAAGAATATAATATTTTCAATCCCAAAGAAAGCAGGCGTCGACAGATGTGAAAATTACCGAACTATCCGTTTAATAAGTCGCCGCTGCAAAATACTAACGCGGATTCCTTACAGATGAATGGAAAAACTGGTAGAAGGCGACCTCGGGGAAGATCAGTTTGGATTCCGTAGAAATATCGGAACACGTGAGGCAATACTGACCCTACGACTCATCTTAGAAGCTAGATTAAGGAAAGGCAAACCTACGTTCCTAGTATTTGTAGACTTAGAGAAAGCTTTTGACAATGTTGACTGGAATACTCTCTTTCAAATTCTGAAGGTGGCTGGGGTAAAGTACAGGGAGCGAAAGGCTATTTACAATTTGTACAGAAACCAGATGGCAGTAATAAGAGTCGAAAGACATGAAAGGGAAGCAGTGGTTGGGAAGGGAGTGAGACAGGTTTGTAGCCTCTCCCCGATGTTATTCAATCTGTATATTGAGCAAACAGTAAAGGAAACAAAAGAAAAATTCGGAGCAGGTATTAAAATCCACGGAGAAGAAATAAAAACTTTAAGGTTCGCCGATGACATTGTAATTCTGTCAGAGACAGCAAAGGACTTGGAAGAGCAGGTGAACGGTATGGACAGTGTCTTGAAAGGAGGATATAAGATGAACATCAACAAAATCAAAACGAGGATAATGGAATGTAGTCGAATTAAGTCGGGTGATGCTGAGAGAATTAGATTAGGAAATGAGACACTTAAAGTAGTAAAGGAGTTTTGTTATTTGGGGAGCAAAATAACCGATGATGGTCAAAGTAGAGAGGATATAAAATGTAGACTGGCAATGGCAAGGAAAGCGTTTCTGAAGAAGAGAAATTTGTTAACATCGAGTATAGATTTAAGTGTCAGGAAATAGTTTCTGAAAGTATTTGTATGGAGTGTAGCCATGTATGGAAGTGAAACATGGACGATAAATAGTTTGGACAAGAAGAGAATAGAAACTTTCGAAATGTGGTGGTACAGAAGAATTCTGAAGATTAGATGGGTAGATCACATAACTAATGAGGAGGTATTGAATAGAATTGGGGAGAAGAGGAGTTTGTGGCACAACTTGACTAGAAGAAGGAACCGGTTGGTAGGACATGTTATGAGGCATCATGGGATCACCAGTTTAGTATTGGAGGGCAGCATGGAGGGTAAAAATCGTAGAGGGAGACCAAGAGATGAATACACTAAGCAGATTCTGAAGGATGTAGGCTGGAGTAAGTACTGGGAGATGAAGAAGCTTGCACAGGATAGAGTAGCATGGAGAGCTGCATCAAACCAGTCTCAGGTCTGAAGACCACAACAACAACAATATCAGTACGTGAGCATCGAAAGTTGAAGTGCCGGTTTTTAAAATGAATTGTACAAGGAGACCAATGAAAGTTGAATAAAACGAAAGGAACCTTGGCGTACGTTTGCACAAAAGAAAAAATTCATTTTAATAGATACCCATTAAGAGAGGTAAAAGGAAGAACACACACCCATCTGAAATGTTTTCCTTAGTCTCTGACATTTCTGCCAATTTCTACCACTCATAACGTTCGGGTGCCATTGTAGAAGCGACAAAGTTTCGTGGAGTTTCATTATAGAGACGTTCATGCAGAAATATTGCACATGGTTCATTTGCAGTATGTGTGAGTATTGAACCGGGGACCAAGAAACGACGGCGAGGCTTCGTCCCTGGCGTAGCCCTCAGTGGTTCTCAACCCCACAACAGGCCACAGCAGTCCATCCACCTCACCGCCGCCCCCAGTGGACCCCCAGTGGACCCCCTGGGAACGTCTCATACCAGATGTGTATAACCCCAAATGTTGGCGTGGTAGAGTAATTATGGTGTACGTGTACGTCGAGATGGTGTATGCGGAGCAATCGCCGACATAGTGTAACTGAGGCGAAATAAGGGGAACCAGCCCGCATTCACCGAGACAGATGGAAAACCGCCTTGAAAACCATCCACAGGCTGGCCGGCACACCGGACCTCGACACTGATCCGCCGGGCGGATACTTAGCGCGGACCGGCACGCGTTCCTGCAGCCGTGCAGAGACTTGCAGTAACACACGCATACCGGACAGATACAAGGCCGCAACTGGCACGTCGTTGATGTCAACAGTGGAAAACGAAACGTAGAAACGAAGTCGTCCGGTGGCAACAAACGTTGTGTACTAGCGCCGTTTTTTCAGATTCTTTGGTCCAAGAGTGAACGGAACTAAGTCTGTGTCCGTTTCTCGCCGACACCACATAATTTAGAGTGTTCCTAATTTTCAGTATCTTCATTTTGAGTAGTTACAACGTCCCTTGATATCAGGAAGCTGTATATTTTTAGGGTATACCTCAAAGAAGAAAACAGTAACTGGTCGGAATGAGTGACGAAGCGCTAGAGAGGCACAATTTTTAGATATAGGAACTAATAGGAATAATTCATATGCTGATAACGATCATTATATTGTCGTTCTGAAAGACACATTTAAATGTGCACTGAACATAACTCGAAACAGTTTTCAGAACTGTAATTGTGGTATAATGAATTTACAGTATAGATTTTTTAATGCAAATAATTTCGCGTCTGAGGTGGCTTTACACGATACAGTGGTATTGTGTTGTCATAAACGAAAAGTGAATCTGGCGCGTTAACACAATATCTAGTTTTTAACGCAGTGTATCAAAGAAATACAAGTCGCTGAGGAATGAAATAAATAGGAAGTGAAGGGAAGCTAAGACGAAATGGCTGCACGAAAAATGTGAAGACATCGAAAAAGATATGATTGTCGGAAGGACAGACTCAGCATACAGGAAAGTCAAAACAACCTTTGGTGACGTTAAAAGCAACGGTGGTGACATTAAGAGTGCAACGGGAATTCCACTGTTAAATGCAGAGGAGAGAGCAGATAGGTGGAAAGAATACATTGAAAGCCTCTATGAGGGTGAAGATTTGTCTGATGTGATAGAAGAAGAAACAGGAGTCGATTTAGAAGAGATAGGGGATCCAGTATTAGAATCGAAATTTAAAAGAGCCTTGGAGGACTTACGGTCAAATAAGGCAGAGGGGATAGATAACATTCCATCAGAATTTCTAAAATCATTGGGGTAAGTGGCAACAAAACGACTATTCACGTTGGTGTGTAGAATATATGAGTCTGGCGATATACCATCTGACTTTCGGAAAAGCATCATCCACACAATTCCGAAGACGGCAAGAGCTGACAAGTGCGAGAATTATCGTACAATCAGCTTAACAGCTCATGCATCGAAGCTGCTTACAAGAACAATGTACAGAAGAATGGAAAAGAAAATTGAGAATGCGCTAGGTGTCGATCAGTTTGGCTTTAGGAAAAGTAAAGGGACGAGAGAGGCAATTCTGACATTACGGCTAATAATGGAAGCAAGGCTAAAGAAAAATCAAGACACTTTCATAGGCTTTGTCGACCTGGAACAAGCGTTCGACAATATAAAATGGTGCAAGCTGTTCGAGATTCTGAAACAAGTAGGGGTAAGCTATAGGGAGAGACGGGTCATATACAATATGTACAACAACCAAGAGGGAATAATAAGAGTGGACGATCAAGAACGAAGTGCTCGTATTAAGAAGGGTGTGAGACAAGGCTGTAGCCTTTCGCCCCTACTCTTCAATCTGTACATTGAGGAAGCAATGATGGAAATAAAAGAAAGGTTCAGGAGTGGAATTAAAATACAAGGTGAAAGGATATCAATGATACGATTCGCTGATGACATTGCTATCCTGAATGAAAGTGAAGAAGAATGAAATGATCTGCTGAACGGAATGAACAGTCTAATGAGTACACAGTATGGTTTGAGAGTAAATCGGAGAAAGACGAAGGTAATGAGAAGTAGTCGAAATGAGAACAGCGAGAAACTTCACATCAGGATTGATGGTCACGAAGTCAATGAAGTTAAGGAATTCTGCTACCTAGGCAGTAAAATAACCAATGACGGACGGAGCATGGAGAACATCAAAAGCAGACTCGCTATGGCAAAAAAGGCTTTTCTGGTCAAGAGAAGTCTACTAATATCAAATACCGGCCTTCATTTGAGGAAGAAATTTCTGAGGATGTACGTCTGGAGTACAGTATTGTATGGTAGTGAAACATGGACTGTGGGAAAACCGGAACAGAAGAGAATCGAAGCATTTGAGATGTCGTGTTATAGAAGAATGTTGTAAATTAGGTGGACTCATAAGGTAAGGAATGAGGAGGTTCTACGCAGAATCGGAGAGGAGTGGAATATGTTGAAAACACTGATAAGGAGAAGGGACAGGATGATAGGACATCTGCTGAGACATGAGGGAATGACTTCCATGGTACTAGAGGGAGCTGTAGAGGGCAAAAACTGTAGAGGAAGACAGAGATTGGAATACGTCAAGCAAATAATTGAGGACGTAGGTTGCAAGTGCTACTCTGAGATGAAGAGGTTAGCACAGGAAAGGAATTCGTGGTGTGCCGCATCAAACCAGTCAGTAGACCGATGACCAAAAAAAAAAAGATTTTTTAATGCAAATAATTTCGCGTCTGAGGTGGCTTTACACGATACAGTGGCATTGTGTTGTCATAAACGAAAAGTGAATCTGGCGCGTTAACACAAAATCTATTTTTAAACGCAGTGAATCAAAGACTCCCTTAAAGTGATCGAACAGTTAAAGAGAAATCAGAGAATTATTTGAACGCCGGCCGGAGTGGCGCTACAGTCTGGAACCGAGCGACCGCTACGATCGCAGGTTCGAATCCTACCTCGGGCATGGATGTGTGTGATGTCCTTAGGTTAGTTAGGTTTAAGTAGTTCTAAGTTCTAGGCGACTGATGACCTCAGGAGTCGCATAGTGCTCAGAACCATTTGAACCAATTATTTGAACAACACTTTTAGCTACAATGCAGCATTTGCCACGGAGCAGTTCTACTAGTAAAATTTCAGACTCTTTAAGATACATGACATTTGCTGTCACAGATGAGGTCCACTGACGGAACTGGTCGAATTTCGACCGCAGACGATACCATTTTTCGTAAATAGACGAGACGTTCTACCGATCTTTAATATTTCCAAACAGTAATCCCCTTATTGGTCGTGTGAGCCTTTTGACAACTACTGTGTAAACGTCATTGTCGTCGGAAAATCTGAGACTGCTGTGAATCAGTTCCTCGTCTGCTAGAGAATTGTCATCTTTTGTCGACGTCGAAAACCTTCATTTCCGATCAGAGTTAACCACGTCTTGGTGGCATTGGTCGAATTATTACAACCACTTTATTACGACTGAATGTAGCGCTACATTTGTCCCATATATTGCCAAAATTACGTGAATCTGTGTGCAGTTTCGACGTTTCGGCGAGAATAATCCAATCGCCACGCCACTTCATTCGCAAACTGTGGTGCACCTTCTACTTTGTCTGCAGGAGACCACGAATATGTACTGTCTTATTACAATTTGTCACTCATGTTGCGCAGTGGTCTTAGGGTCTTAGCGTGGGACAACGTGTGTCATTTACTGTGGTGTCACCGCCAGACACCACACTTGCTAGGTGATAGCCTTTAAATCGACCGCGGTCCGTTACTATACGTCGGACCCGCGAGTCGCCACTATCAGTGATTGCAGACCGAGCGCCGCCACACGGCAGGTCTAGTCTAGAGAGATTCCCTAGCACTCGCCCCAGTTGTACAGCCGACTTTGCTAGCGATGGTTCACTGACTAAATACGCTCTCATTTGCCGAGACGATAGTTAGCATAGCCTTCAGCTACGTCATTTGCTACGACCTAACAAGGCGCCATTACCAGTTACTATTGAGACTATCAATAATGTACCGTCAAGAGCGATGTTCACCATTTACGGATTAAAGTTAAGTATTCCACCAGCTACGTCCGTTTTTTCTAAAGTCTAATTTCCTTGACCCGTTCCAGACCTCACGCCAGCCTGCGTGAGCTAAAACGCGTGCCTTTCGGCTTCCTCTAATATCACGGTGTTGGCTCTCCTGCCAACCCACAACACTTACTTTTCGAAGTCCCGTCTTATCGTGGACGAAACTGATGCGCAATGAACCACTGACAAAAAACTATAGATTCTGTTATTGAGAATTTTTTTAAAATTGTCAACTTGCTTTAAATGCTTCGGCGTGTAATAAAATATTCTACACTTCACAAAACGCAGAAAGGCTGCATCTATGATTACAATTTCAGTGACTCACCAGTGGAGTCTTTCAACTGTACCTGTGTGTACCACTTGGTAGGGATATGAAATGTAACGATCACATAGGGCCGGCTGTTATCGCCGAGCGGTTCTAGGCGCTACAGTCTCGAACCGCGCGACAGCTACGGTCGTAGATTCGAATCCTGCCTCGGGTATGGATGTGTGTGATGTGCTTAGCTTAGTTAGTAGCTCTAGGGGACTGATGACCTGAGAAGTTAAGTCCGATAGTGCTCAGAGCCATTTGAACCATTTGATCACATAGGCTCAGTCGCGTCAACTACAAAGACGAATACAGCCCAGTTAGGCGGGAGGTGAGAAAACTTGGATTTCATGGTCGAGCGGCTGCTCATAGGCCACATATCACGCCGGTAAATGCCAAACGACTCCTCGCTTGGTGTAAGGAGCGTAAACACTGGACGATTGAACAGCGGAAAAACGTAGAATGGAGTGAGGAATCACCGTACAGAATGTGGCGATCCGATGGCAGGGTTGTGGGTATGGCGAATGCCCGGTGAACGTTATCTGCCAGCGTGTGTAGTGCCAACAGCAAAATTAGGAGGCGGTGGTGTTACGGTGTGGTCGTGTTTTTCATGAAGGGGGATTGCACCCCTTGTTATTTGCGTGACACTATCACAGCACATGCCTACATTGATATTTTAAGTATATCTTACTTCCCACTGTTGAAGAGCACACAATACTTGCAGTGGATCCTGATGCAGTTTGGAATTCCTCTGTGATTGTCTGGACAGATGTCTGCCTATTACACATTACGACCCTCTTCAACTGTCGGCGGTCTGTCAGTCAAGAAACGAGGTCGGCCTGTAAGCTTTTGTGCTGTACGTGTCCCTTCACGTTTCCACTTCACTGTCACATCGGGAACAGTGGAACTAGGGACGTTTAGGAGTGCGGAAATCTCACGTATAGACGTATGACGCAAGTGACACCCAGTCACCTGACCACATTCGAAGTCCGTGAGTTCCGCGGAGCGCCCCATTCTGCTTTCTCACGATGTCTAATGACTGCTGAGGTCGCTGATACGGAGTATCTGGCAGCAGGTGGCAGCTCAATGCACCTAATATGAAAAACGTATGTTTTTGGGGTAGTCCGGACACTTTTGATCCCATAGTGCAGGTACATACTCGACGATAATAATCAACGCATCAATGGACAAACACTCAGGTTATCAATATAATAAATGATCTCACGACAAAGAAATAAAAGACAAGTGAAGGCTTTGCCTCAGCCGGCCACTGTGGCCGAGCGGCTCTAGGCGTTTCGGTCGGGAACCGCGCTACTGCTACGGTCGCAGGTTCGAATCCTGCCTCGGGCATGGCTGTGTGTCCTTAGGTTAGTTAGGTTTAAGTAGTTCTAAGTTCTAGGGGACTGATGACCTCAGATGTTAAGTCCCATCATACCTGTTGTGGACTGGCAAGACAGCCAATCCACAGTGACCGGTAGCCGAAAGGCACGCGTTTAAGCTCACGCAGGCTGGCGTGAGGTCTGGAACAGTTAAAGGAGTTATACTAGCAAGAAAAGTACGTAGCTGCTGGAATACTTAACTTTAATCCATAATTGGTGAACATCGGTCTGACGGTACATGCATCACAAGATAAATAGCAAATGATAATGGCGCCTTGCTAGGTCGTAGCAAATGACGTAGCTGAAGGCTATGCTAACTATCGTCTCGGCAAATGAGAGCGTAATTTGTCAGTGAACCATCGCTAGCAAAGTCGGCTGTACAACTGGGGCGAGTGCTAGGACGCCTCTCTAGACCTGCCGTGTGGCGGCGCTCGGTCTGCAATCACTGACAGTGGCGACACGCGGGTCCGACGTATTCTAACGGTCCGCCGCCGATTTAAAGGCTACCACCTAGCAAGTGTGGTGTCTGGCGGTGATACCACAATACCTGCTTGATTTCCTTCTCCCCCACGAGAAATCTGAAATCGACACGATCATGAAACATAAAACTTAGTATTATCATTGTTTATAACAAAATATTCCCAAATAACGTTCTTGTAATTCGTCTTACGATTAAAAAGCTATATGCAGCAGTAACCTCAAATAGCAACAAGTGAAAGTGAACGCAATTCGTAGTAAATCAATATGCCATTCTCTGTCTCCTCACTCATGAACGACGATGTTCGACTCTACCCTAATCCGTGGCATCGCCCGCCACTGACATTCATACGACCGCTCATGATGACTATGAAAAAAATGAAATGATTGGGTGGCACTGACGGGAAGTTCGGCCGCGGAGTTGGAAGTCCTACTTCGGGTGACGCCACACTGGGCGATTTCAGTGTCGGCGATGATGAAACGATGACGAGGACAACACAACTCGCAGTCCACGAGCGGAGAAAAACTCCAGCCTGGCCGGGAATCGAACCCAGGCCCGCTGCATGGTAGGGAGACACATTACCACTCACTTCTTTTTAAAAAAAAAAATCTCAATTAGTTGGTTAGTGTTCGTTGCATGTGTTCGGGGCAGACGTCATACGACACCCATTCAAGATCGTCGATGATTCGGTCACTCAGATACTTTTTAGTGCAGAGGGCAGCTAACCATCTGACTGAGCACGATGAGCTACCGCGCCGGCTAACCAGTCAGACAGGATGGACATCTTCTACATCTACATCTACCTCTCCATACATATTCCGCAATCCACCATACGGTGCGTGGCGGAGGGTACCTCGTACCACAACTAGCATCTTCTCTCCCTGTCCCACTCCCAAACAGAACGAGGGAAAAACGACTGCCTATATGCCTCTGTACGAGCCCTAATCTCTCTTATCTTATCTTTGTAGTCTTTCCGCGAAATTGGCGGCAGTAAAATTGTACTGCAGTCAGCCTCAAATGCTGGTTCTCTAAATTTCCTCAGTAGCGATTCGCGAAAAGAACGCCTCCTTTCCTCTAGGGACTTCCACCCGAGTTCCTGAAGCGTTTCCGTAACGCGTGATGATCAAACCTACCAGTAACAAATCTAGCAGCCCGCCTCTGAATTGCTCCTATGTCCTCCCTCAATCCGACCTGGTAGGGATCCCAAACGCTCGAGCAGTACTCAAGAATAGGTCGTATTAGTGTTTTATAAGCGGTCTCCTTTACAGATGATCCACATCTTCCCAAAATTCTACCAATGAACCGAAGACGACTATCCGCCTTCCCCACAACTGCCATTACATGCTAGTCCCACTTCATACCGCTCTGCAATGTTACAGCCGAATATTTAATCGACGTGACTCTGTCAAGCGCTACACTACTGATGGAGTACTCAAACATTACAGGATTCTTTTTCCTATTCATCTCCATTAATTTACATTTATCTATATTTAGAGTTAGCTGCCATTCTTTACACAAATCACAAATCCTGTCCAAGTCATTTTGTATTCTCCTACAGTCACTCAACGACGACACCTTCCCGTACACCACTGCATCATCAGCAAACAGCCGCACATTGCTATCCACCCTATCCAACAGATCATTTATGCAGATAGAAAACAACAGCGGACCTACCACACTTCCCTGGGGCACTCCAGATGATACCCTCACCTCCGATGAACACTCACCATCGAGGACAACGTACTGGGTTCTATTACTTATACAGAACTGCACCTTAACGGGGTAGACCAGGGTAGGAACCTTTTACCTAATTTTTTAATGGCGTAAAATCTACCTTAGCGAGTCGATTTTTAAGATCCATTCAAACAAAGTATGCCACAATTTTTAAAACGTGTTAAAATGGCGGTTTACCGCATGGGGATTTGGCGCATCGGAGCATTCGAATGCAACCGATATAATACTGTCGGAATAGGACATGTTAGTTTCTGATGTATCACAGAGGGCGTTAGTGTCAACTAGTCGCAATAAGATTTATCTTCAAAACGTGATTCGTTAGTGGTAAACATCCTGAAAGCACGTGCTTATCTCGCATCTGCTTAACTTGTCATTTCGCTTGTTATTTCTTACACAAAGTAAAACATGAGTGCTTGTTAGTTATTAATGTTTCTACCAATAGAAAAGGTTCGAAACGTAATGCCAATCGTGAAAAAAAAATTGCTTCAATTGGTAATTGGAATACAGGTAATCGTTGCTCCTCCCCCCCCCCCTCCCCCTCTGACGCCGTGTTGGCTCTACAGTACTGGTTTAAGTGGGTGTTCAGTGTGTTGTGCGTCCCTGCGAGCAGCCACCATAATGTCGCTAGTTGTGTTTTTTATCTCGTGCGAACAGAAACCAGACTGTCGCCGTGTTTTTGTATTTTACGTTCCGCCAATTTCCGCCATTTTATTGTTTTTAACGAAGTCACCGTTTGATCTCCTTTTTATATAATGTTTGCTCTGTCACCATTGTTTGTTTACCTTTTCTCTCGGCTGTAGAGCAGCGTATTAAGCTGCTGTCTGCCCGCCCCTCCCCAGTTGGGGGGTAATCGAAAATCAATAAACAAAAAGAAAACGGGTAACCGGCATAATTTCGTCAAAATGAGTGTGTTTCCATATCGGCGAAGAAAAGCCCAACTGTACTGTGCTGCTATTGCCGATTAAATGTGTGTTCGGTTTCAATATTGAAAAATACAAGTTGGAACTTTAAACGCTTGCTTTTTTTCAAAAGAATATTTTTAAAATTGGCGGGCGCTATAACTCACGAAATGCGCACGCAAACGCATTATACCTTTTTGTAACTTGTGTGTGTCGACGTTTTCTCTATTGCAGTATATAGGACTTTATGCGATATATTTTATTTTCAAATCTAGGCGCACGATTTTATAACGACATTTTTGTAGAAAAAATTTAATTTTATTTCAGAGCGCCGCCATTCTATTAGAAACTATCTGTTTTTAAACATCTCTACGTATTACGTTACACAGTACCATCAGTTCGAAAACAGTTTTTGAAATTTTATTCTAAGCTGAAAATCGTGGCGTTCAGAGCTCCCAACAAATGGCCTCGCACTCCACGAATGCCTTTCGTCCATGTCGTGTCGTCGATGTCGTGAAGTCCGGGTGCAATTTTTTTTTTCTAAAAAGAAAACCTAATGTAATCTTAAGTGTGTGCAATAAAGGTCTGAAGTCAGATTCGTACCTTGTTTGTCATTCCACGGAAAAAAAATCACGTATATCGTACGTCACCCTATTCCATGCCCTTAAACACGGTGATACTGCCCTCTTGCGATCTAGTGTGGAACTCAACTCACTACCGTAGGCGCCGACGCCGATTGTACCTGCTAAAACTGGAAATAGATAAGGTTTGTAATTTGAAAAAATATGGAAAGCAACTTACTGTGTCATAAACAATATTTTCTTCCCATTCATGGTCAACACATGCGCTTTTTTGCCGAGGTTCTAGCACTACGCGAATGTCGTTCCTAGCCCTTGCGCTCGAAACTGCTTGCAAGGCACTGACAACCTTCTTATAAAGACTTAAGAGCAACACTCTGCTCGTACGAATGGGCCGCTCCTTTCTCGATGTGTTTCGTTACTGCCTCACGGCTTGCTTTGAGCGATCGTAGTACATATACCGAGTCACGTCAGGATAGGAACGACTTACTCGTATTAATATTGGAATAGTCTTGCTAATCAAGAATTTTGAGACATGCAGGGACAAAAATTTTTCACGCTACAAAGTACAGCCCATTCCTAACGCAAAGTGCAGGACGATGTTGCTCCACGGCCGTAAGCACATCTACTTCTACATCGTACTCCGCAAGTCAGCTAATGGTGTGTGGCGGAGGGTACTTTCGGTACCACCATCTGATCCCTCCAACCCTGTTCCACTCGCGAATAGTGCGTGGGAAGAATGATTGTCGGTGAGCCGGTGTATTGGCTCTAATTTCTCGAATTTTCTCTTCGTGGTCAATACGCGAGAAGTATGTGTGAGTAAGTAATGTCTGACTCCTCCTGAAAAGTGCTGTCCTGAAATTCCAGTAGTAAATATCTCCGTGATCTTGTAACGTCTACCAGTGGAGTTCCTTTAGCATATCCATAACGCTCTCTCGCCAGCTAAACGATCTCGTGACGAAACGCGACGCTATTCGTTGGATCTTCTCTATCTCCTCTATCAGCCCTACCTGATAGGGATCCCAGATAGATGAACAATGCTCAAGAATCTGGGGAACAAGCGCCTTATAAGCCACTTCCTTCGTGGATGAGTTATATTACCTTAAGATTCTTCCGATGAATCTGAGTCTTTTTGTGTCTGCTTTTCCCACTATCTGTTTTACATGGTCACTATGGATAGATACGCCTAGATATTTTACGGGAGATACTGTCTCCAGCTGTTTATCATCAATAGTGTAGCTGTACGGTAGTGGATTTCTTTTCCTATGTATGCGCAATATATTACATTTATTTACGGTCAGGGTCAACCGCCAGAGTCTCCACCATTCATCAATTCTCTGCACGTCGTTCTGCAAATTCTTACTATCTACTGGCGTTGCTACTTTGGTATAAACAACTGCATCATCTGCGAATAGCCTCAAAGAGCATCCGATGCTTTCTACTACATCATTTATATATACTGTGAACAGCAACGGTCCTATCACACTTTCGTGTGGTGTTCCAGATATTACCTTCACATCTGTCGAGTTAGTTCCGTTAAGAGCGACGTGTCCGAGTACTATCTGCAGCCGGCCCGAGTGGCCGAGCGGTTCTAGGCGCTACAGTCTGGAACCGCGCTGCTGCTACGGTCGCAGATTCGAATCCTGCTTCGGGGATGGATGTGTGTGATGTCCTTAGGTTAGTTAGGCTTAAGTAGTTCTGAGTTCTAGGGGACTGATGACCTCTGAAGTTAAATCCCATTGTGCTCAGAGCCATTTGAGTATTATCTGCAAGAAAGTCTTGAATCCAATCGCAGGTGTGCTCCGACACTCCGTAAGCTCGTATACAGGGTGAGTCACCTAACGTTACCGCTGGATATATTTCGTAAACCACATCAAATACTGACGAACCGATTCCACAGACCGAACGTGAGGAGAGGGGCTAGTGTAATTGTTTAATAGAAACCATACAAAAATGCACAGAAGTATGTTTTTTAACACAAACCTACGTTAGTTTTGTTAGCATATGTGAACATATAAACAAATACGTATCAGTGCCGTTTGTTGCATTGTAAAATGTTAATTACATCCGGAGATATTGTAACCTAAAGTTGACGCTTGAGTACCACTCCTCCGCTGTTGGATCGTGTGTATCGGAGAGCACTGCAACATACATCGCGTTTCTACAGAATGATCTGCCAACGTTGCTCGAAAATGTCCCACTGGAAACGCGTCGACGTATGTGGTATCAGCATGATGGTGCACCTGCACATTCCGCAATTAACACTAGGCTGACCCTTGACAGGATGTTCGACGGGCGTTTCATAGGACGTGGAGGACGCATAAATTGGCCAGTCCGTTCTTCTGATCTTACACCTCTGGACTTCTTTCTGTTGGGTACGTTAAAGGAGAATGTGTACTGTGGTGTACCTACAACCCCAGAGCATATGAAACAACGTATTGTGGCAGCCTGCGGCGACATTACACCAGATGTACTGCGGCGTGTACGACATTCATTACACCAGAGATTGCAGTTGTGTGCAGCAAATGATGGCCACCACATTGAACATCTATTGGCCTGACATGTCGGGACACACTCTATTCCACTCCGTGATTGAAAACGGAAACCACGTGTGTACGTGTACCTCACCCGTCATGGTAATGTACATGTGCGTCAGTGAAAAAGACCAATAAAAAGGTGTTGGCATGTGGACGTAATGTGCTGTTCCAGTCTCTTCTGTACCCAAGGTCCATCACCGTTCCCTTCGGATCCCTACGTAATTCGGTGTCTCCGATACACACGATCGAACAGCGGAGGAGTGGTACTCAAGCGTCAACTTTAGGTTACAATATCTCCGGATGTAATTAACATTTTACAATGCAACAAACGGCACTGATTACGTATTTGTTTATATGTTCAGATGTGCTAACAAAGCTAACGGGGTTCCATTTAAAAAAACGTAGGTTTGTGTTAAAAAACATACTTCCGTGCATTTTTTTGTGGTTTGTATTAACCAATTACACTAGCCCCTCTCCTCACGTTCGGTCTGTGGAATCGGTTCGTCAGCATTTGATGTGGTTTACGAAATATATCCAGCGGTAACGTTAGGTGACTCACCCTGTATTTTTCATTAAACGGCAACGCGTGACGGTATCAAATGCCTTACTGAAGTCAAGGAACATGGCGTCGGCCTGACCCCTGTTGTCCACTGCGCTGTGGACCTCATGGAGGAACAGAGAGAGCTGAGCTTCGCAGGATCTGTGTTTGCGGAATCCATGTTGATTTTTATACAGGAGTCATAATTCTTCAGCATCAAAAGTGGTCCATATTCCTACAACAGATTGACGTCAACGACATATATCTATAATTGTGTGGATCTGTCTTACGGCCTTTCTTAGAAAAGGGAACGACCTGCGTTCTTTTCCAGTCGTTAGGTACCTTTCGTTGCTCAAGCGATCTACGATAAATTATTGCTAGAAGTTATTTCGCATAGGTATCTCATCTGGTCCTGAAGCCTTTCCACTACTAAGCGATTGTAGCTGCTTTTCAATTCCGAGATCGGTTATCTCAATATCTGCCATTTCGACGTTCGTACGAAGTTTGACTGGCTTTTATGTAATATCATAACGCAAAATTTGTACATATTTATGTAATGAAATTGGGTGAAATATGTAATGTCACGAAAATGTTTGATTACGTAAAAAGCAATCCGACTTCAGGACACAAGTGTCCCATCGGGACCTTCCGGCCGCCGCGTCATCCTCATCTGAGGATGCGGATAGGAGGGGCGTGTGGTCAGCACACCGCTCTCCCGGTCGTTATGGTGGTTTTCTTTGCCGGAGCCCCTACTATTCGGTCGAGCAGCTCCTCAATTGGCATCACGAGGCTGAGTGCACCCCGGAAAATGGCAACAGCGCATGGCGGCCTGGATGGTCACCCATCCAAGTGCCAGCCACGCCCGACAGCGCTTAACTTCCGTGATCTGCCGGGAACCAGTGTATTCACTGCGGCAATTAAAGTAAAATAATAATACCAAACTTCTAACACTGTAGCCTACTACACATGATCAACGTTAATTAAGCCAAGGAACTACAGGGACGTATTTCCGACTTCAAATGGAGAAAAAAAAGGTCCTATGAACATGTGTCTGGAAATGTGCGGTGTGCGTGAAACGACAGGAAATCGCCCCGGAACACAGTACAGAGATGCATCGCACCCACGTCACAACAGGTGTTCGCAGTGGCCTCTAGGGGGTTCAGTGCACGCGTTCACACGTCGGATCGTGGACTGCCCCACTCTTTCGCGTGTTCCGGCCTCTCTCCGAACAGCGTCACAGGAGTCGTGAACACGCCGTTGGAGCGCGCCCACGTCACGAACTGCTTCAGCATGCACCACGCTTTTCAGATGCTACCAGAGGTAAAAATTCGGTAGGCGTTAAGTCCGGTGATCTAGCGGGACATGCTACAGCGCCTCCGCGGCCTAGCCACGCGTGGTAGCCGCGCGGTCTTAGGCGCCTGGTGACGGGCCGCGCGGGTCCCCCCTGTCGGAGGTTAGAGGCCTCCCTCGAACATGGGTGTGTGTGTCATCCTTAGCGTAAGTTAGTTTAAGTTAGATTAAGTAGTGTGTAAGGTTAGGGACCGATGACCTCTGCAGTTTGGTGCGGTAAGACCTTGTAATGCTATTGTAAATATAATACTGCCATTAATCTGTATATTTAAAAATTTTTTTTGTTCCGTAAAAATTTTGAAAAATTAAGCAAATACTATAATGAGAGTAAGCTTTTGTTAAGTGTAGTTTATCTGTTTAAAATAACCTCTTTGACTTAGGTGGAATGAATGTATTAAAACATATTTTGAAAACAATTATATAATATTTCAAGTACAACTGTAATTAATTATGTCAATTTTGTATGTATATGCTATCATGCAATTGTAGATGGTTCATACTTAGGGTATTTGTAAGCAGAAGTGTTAACTGAAAAGGTGTAGGGATCATAGGTAGAACGGAACTCCGTTTGTACGTAGGCTGTTTACGTTCTTATATTGGTAACGCCACCGCCACCTAGCGCTCTGTATGAAAATCACTGGCTGTGCTGTGTGCAGTCTGTGGCTGGGTGGCATTGTTGGAATTTGCTATTGTAGTGTTGGGCAGCTGGCTGTTAACAGCGCGTAGCGTTGCGCAGTTGGAGGTGAGCCGCCAACAGTGGTGGATGTGGGGAGAGAGATGGCGGAGTTTTGAGAGCGGATGATATGGACAGAGACAGTAAATTTGTAATATTGGATATCATGGACTGATATAGATATTATGACTTTTGAACACTATTAAGGTAAATACATTGCTTGTTCTCTATCAAAATCTTTCATTTGCTATGCCTATCAGTAGTTAGTGCCTTCAGTAGTTTGAATCTTTTATTTAGCTGGCAGTATTGGTCTTCGCTGTATTGCAGTAGTAACGAAGATTTTTGTGAGGGAAGTGATTGATGAAAAGTATAGATTATTGGTAGTCAGGGCCATTCTTTTGTAGGGATTTTTCAAAGTCAGATTGCGTTGCGCTAAAAATATATTGTGTGTCAGTTTAGTGTTGATCAGACTAGGTAAAGAGCGAAATGTCTGAGTACGTTCAGTTCTGATCAGCTGTTTGAAAATCAAATAATGTAAGAGGTTTATCAGCACAGTCATTCATAATTTTTTCTAAGGGGACGTTACACGTTCTGTGGTGGAATGTAAAAGGTGGTGGGACGCGCAAGTGAGAATTGGCGCGCAAGTGCCTCAGACAGTCGGTAGCTGCCCTACAAGTGGTGAACACGCATTACGTTGGTCGAGCACTAGAGGCCCCGAATTTACCTGCAAGACTGGGTTTTGGCCTCGGATGGGTTCTACATGACTGGCGCAGTACAGCAATAAATTAACAGCTCAGAAAATTGCAATTTAATCATAGCCACCAAGAGGAAGACAGAGCTATGTACGAGGTGCATTCAAGTTCTAAGGCCTCCGATTTTTTTTCTCCGGATCGGAAAGAGATAGAAACATGCGCATTGTTTTAAAATGAGGCCGCGTTCATTGTCAATATGTCCCAGAGGTGGCAGCACCGTACGGCAGATGGAATTTTACCGCCAGCGGCGAGAATGAGAACTGTTTTAATTACTTAAAATGGCGACGTTTTCCTTACTTGAACAGCGTGCAATCATTCGTTTACTGAATTTGCGTGGTGTGAAACCAACTGAAATTCATCGACAGTTGAAGGAGACATGTGGTGATAGAGTTATGGATGTGTCGAAAGTGCGTTCGTGGGTGCGACAGTTTAATGAAGGCAGAGCATCGTGTGACAACAAACCGAAACCACCTCAGGCTCGCACAAGCCGGTCTGACGACATGATCGAGAAAGTGGAAAGATTTGTTTTGGGGGATCGCCGAATGACTGTTGAACAGATCGCCTCCAGAGTTGGCATTTCTGTAGGTTCTGTGAACACAATCCTGCATGACGACCTGAAAATGCGAAATGTCATCCAGGTGGGTGCCACGAATGCTGACGGACGACCACATGGCTGCCCGTGTGGCATGTTGCCAAGCAATGTTGACGCGCAACGACAGCATGAATGGGACTTTCTTTTCGTCGCTTGTGACAATGGATGAGACGTGGATGCCATTTTTCAATCCAGAAACAAAGCGCCAGTCAGCTCAATGGAAGCACTCAGATTCACCGCCACCAAAATAATTTCGGGTAACCGCCAGTGCTGAAAAAATGATGGTGTCCATGTTCTGGGACAGCGAGGGCGTAATCCTTACCCATTGCGTTCCAAAGGGCACTACGGTAACAGGTGCATCCTACGAAAATGTTTTGAAGAACACATTCCTTCCTGCACCGCAACAAAAACGTTCGGGAAGGGCTGCGCGTGTGCTGTTTCACCAAGACAATGCTCCCGCTCATCGAGCTAACGTTATGCAACAGTTTCTTCGTGATAACAACATTGAAGTGATTCCTCATGCTCCCTACTCACCTGATCTGGCTCCTAGTGACTTTTGGCTTTTTCCAACAATGAAAGACACTCTCCGTGGCCGCACATTCACCAGCCGTGCTGCTATTGCCTCAGCGATTTTCCAGTGGTCAAAACAGACTCCTAAAGAAGCCTTCGCCGCTGTCATGGAATCATGGCGTCAGCGTTGTGAAAAATGTGTACGTCTGCTGGGCGATTACGTCGAGAAGTAACGCCAGTTTCATCGATTTCGGGTGAGTAGTTATAGAAAAAAATTTGGAGGCCTTAGAACTTGAATGCACCTCGTACATTAAGAGTCGTACCTGTGCAATGTTACTACGCAGCACCGCCTCACACCACCATCGACGTCAGTAACGGGCAAAGTATTTTATTTAGAAGTCTTTGACAGTATGAACCATCCATCTTCAGTCAGTGGAATATAAGTGTTAAATGTACCTTTGTGTTTAACCGTGATTTTCCTATGTCATTTACCTCAGTAGGGTCCTTACCTAAACGAATTTATTCCGACTATCCTAATGTTTATTGAAGCATGAATAATAAATAGTAAGTTACTGGCAAGAGTACTGTTTTGGTAGCAAATTCTGAAAATCATTCTTAAATACTAAAGTTTGCGCGTATCAGTTTAAGGGCCACCGCTTTGCGTGACCATGAGGAGAAGTTTTCAATAGCATTTCTGAAAGTAAAGTAACATAATTGTTTAACTGCAACAATCAACAGTAATTGTTCGTGTTGCTTCTGCACGTCAAAGAAAGCCAGACAGTATTGGTGTTAGTAAAATGTTAACAAATAACAGTCCTATAGAAATTAAATTTAGTCGTGTTAAATTATAGTTTTGGTCATATGAATGATAGCTGTAAGTCTAATATTTTTTTGTATCCTTGTTGAAACATATGTGTGTTTTGATTAAACAATTACTGAAGTATAGTGATATATTCCATAAGTAACAGAAAGTGCAATTAATAGTACTTACTGCCAAGCGACCGTAGTAAATGGAAATTAAGTGGTTGTGTTTAAATTACGTGGTAAGTGAAAGTAGTTATTTATTCAGCGTCGAAAATTGACTTCATCTTTTTGTGTAGACACTGTGCCCGATTTGTTTTAACAGGCTTTGTCTGATAAAAGGTTTCCAAAAGTAGTTATTCTGACTGCTTTTCCCACAAACTGTATGATTGGGAGAAAAATAGTTCGATACTTTACCATTAGGTTGAACACGGTTAAAATATCTCACCGGGAGTCGATGGTTTGGAGTGTTAGTGCTGCGTGATTTTGTGGTGGTGTTCCTGCCGCTACTTGCTGCACAGTTCTGACATTCCGAATCGCGGATCTTCCGTCTTTATGGTGGTAGAACTTCAACGTTCTGGGACCGTATTGACGAGAACGCGAAAGAACCGTTGCAACCTTACCACAAATTTCCAAAATTTTTCCGCGTCCTATCCAGTCCGCAGAAGATGTTGAGTTGTCGGCGAACTATAATGCGGAAGTGGGGTGGTGCTCGGCCATGCAGAAACCAGGTGACCTGTCGTATTGCCAATGGCACATCATCAAGCATCCCACGCAGAGCATTCCCGGGAAGTCTAGGTATGTTCCACTGCCGAGGCGTAGTGGGATAATAATCGGTCCAGGCGTGTAGTCGACAAGAATCCCTGCCCACTCCGATGCTGATTAGACGCCTGAACCATTCGCCGAAGATTGTTTGTAGCCCATAGACAACGATTATGGCTCTGAGCTCTGAGCACTATGGGACTTAACATCTGAGGTCATCAGTCCCCTAGAACTTAGAATACTTAAACCTAACTAACCTAAGGACATCAAACACATCCATGCCCGAGGCAGGATTCGAACCTGCGACCGTAGCAGCAGCGCGGTTCCGGACTGAAGCGCCTAGAACCGCTCGGCCACTCCGGCCGGGACAACGATTATGCACATTGATGATCTCAGTTCTGGTAAAGAGGATTGATGACAGAAATTCCATAATGTGATGGCGGGGTGCAAAAACCATCGACTAAAAATCCTTCCCGTAGAGAGAAATCCGTTGTTTACAATCCTTGGCACACATTTCAGTAGCGGTTGTCATGCAGGATACACGTAATCGTACTTTGGCTCACACCAAGTTG
Organism: Schistocerca piceifrons; assembly: GCF_021461385.2. Lineage (NCBI taxonomy): Eukaryota > Metazoa > Arthropoda > Insecta > Orthoptera > Acrididae > Schistocerca > Schistocerca piceifrons. Next base: position 44,338,810 of record NC_060146.1, read on the forward strand.
GGGAGAGACTTTCCTGGAACTAATACCAGGGTTTGTATCAATGTCCTGTAGAATCCGGTCCTCCGAATCTGATGTACGCACAGTCCACCTCCTTCCTGCACGTTCATCTGTCTGAAAGGACTCCCGATCACACAAACTCCTAAAAATGGCGTGTAATGTGCCATCTCGACGTATTCCCGACATGAATACCGGACTATTCTGTCCGCAGCTCGTGGTCTTGCGGTAGCGTTCTCGCTTCCCGCGCCCGGGTTCCAGGGTTCGATTCCCGGCGGGGTCAGGGATTTTCTCTGCCTCGTGATGACTGGGTGTTGTGTGATGTCCTTAGGTTAGTTAGGTTTAAGTAGTTCTAAGTTCTAGGGGACTGATGACCACAGATGTTAAGTCCCATAGTGCTCAGAGCCATTTTTGAACCGGACTATTCTACTGCTTACAATACGCTGCGTCAATCAAACAGTTTGCATCAAATTACAATTAAAACAATAAAATGAAGTAAATACCCTTAGCTGCATACAGGCGTTGCTATACCTCAATGGGGACAGTTGAAAATGTGTGCCTCGAACGGGATTCGAACCCGGGATCTCCTGCTTACATGGCAGACAGTGTATCCATCTCACCCACCGAAGACACAGAGGATAGTGCGACTGAAGGGACTTATCTCTGGCGCGCCTCCCGTCAGACCCACATTCCCGCGCTATATGTGTAGTGCCTCTGCCCATTACACTCGTTACTCACGGCTTTACCGATTCCCGTAAGATTTCGGGCAATGTTTGTGCATCCGCACAGAAGAAGGTGGTTGAATGTCCGGTGAGCCTTCACTATATATATAGGGTGTTACAAAAAGGCACGGCCAAACTTGCAGGAAACATTTCTCACACACAAAGAAATAAAATATGTTATGTGGACATGTGTCCGGAAACGCTTACTTTCCATGTTAGAGCTCATTTTATTACTTCTCTTCAAATCACATTAATCATGGAATGGAAACACACAGCAACAGAACGTACCAGCGTGACTTCAAACACTTTGTTACAGGAAATGTTCAAAATGTCCTCCGTTAGCGAGGATACATGCATCCACCCTCCGTCGCATGGAATCCCTGAGGCGCTGATGCAGCCCTGGAGAATGGCGTATTGTATCACATCCGTCCACAATACGAGCACGAAGAGTCTCTACATTTCGTACCGGGGTTGCGTAGACAAGAGCTTTCAAATGCCCCCATAAATGAAAGAGGGTTGATGTCAGGAGAGCGTGGAGGCCATGGAATTGGTCCGCCTCTACCAATCCATCGGTCACCGAATCTGTTGTTGAGAAGCGTACGAACACTTCGACTGAAATGTGCAGGAGCTCCATCGTGCATGAACCACATGTTGTGTCGTACTTGTAAAGGCACATGTTCTAGCAGCACAGGTAGAGTATCCAGTATGAAATCATGGCGGTGAATCGAGGAAGTACAGTACATACTGACGAAACTAAAATGAGCTCTAACATCGAAATTAAGCGTTTCCGGACACATGTCCACATCTTTTCTTTATTTGTGTGTGAGGAATGTTTCCTGAAAGTTTGACTGTACCGTTTTTGTAACACCCTATATATATATATATATATATATATATATATATATATATATATATATATATATATATATATATATATACCGGGTGATCAAATAGTCAGTATAAATTTGAAAACTTAATAATCCACGGAATAATGTAGATAGAGAGGTAAAAATTGACACACATGCTTCGAATGACATGAGGTTTTATTAGAACGAAAAAAAAAACACCCCATATTGCTAGACGTTTGAATGATCTCTTGCGCGCTTCGTTTGGTGATGCTCGTGTGCTCAGTCGCCACTTTCGTCATGCTTGGCCTCCCAGGTCCCCAGACCTAAGTCTGTGCGATTATTGGCTTTGGGGTTACCTGAAGTCGCAACTGTATCGTGATCGACCGACATCTCTAGGGATGCTAAAAGACAACATCCGACGCCAATGCCTCACCATAACTCCGGACATGCTTTACAGTGCTGTTCACAACATTATTCCTCGACTACAGCTATTGTTGAGGAATGATGGTGGACGTATTGAGCATTTCCTGTAAAGAACATCACCTTTGCTTTGTCTTACTTTGTTATGCTAATTATTGCTATTCTGATCAGATGAAGCGCCATCTCTCGGACATTTATTCAATGTTTGAATTTTTTTGGTTCTAATAAAACCCCATGTCATTCTAAGCATGTGTGTCGATTTGTACCTCTCTATCTACATTATTCCATGATTTATTCAGTTTTCAAACTTATATTGACTTTTTGATCACTCGGTATATACACACATATATATAGGAATCGGTAAATGGCCAGTGTAATGGCCAGGGGCACTACACATATAGTGTGGGACAATAAGTTGGGGATGTGGATCTCACGGGAGGCGTGCCAGAGATAAGTCCCTGCAGACGCACTATATTCTGTGTCCTCGGTGGCTCAGGCGGATATACCGTCTGCCATGTACGCAGGAGATCCCAGCTTCGAGTCCCGGTTGGGGCACACATTTTCATCTGTCCCCATTGATGTATATCAACCTCTGTATGCAATTAAGAGGATTAGTTTCATTGTATTGATTTAATTGTAATTTCATTCTAACGAGCTGCACAGTCTCCGATGGTATCTGTTCTTTCGGACATCTTCGAAAGAACAGAGGTATTAAGATGGTAATCTTCATATATATACAAACAGCTTGCAACGCAAGGCACGTGGTCAAGGAACTTTCACTCGTCAGCTCCATCTACTGTGGCAACCAAGCATTGCCGGACACATGTTCATAGGAGCTCTTTTCCTTCTATTCCAGTCTGGAATCCGCCCCTGCAATTTGTCTGTTTCATTAATGTTCACCCTAAGTGGTATGCATTCATAGCGTCCAGCAGTAAGGAAAGCGTTATACACCGTGCCCCTAAATTTTGGGCTAGATGATTAATTTTGATGCAAAAACGAGACATCATGAATACAAACAGTTGTTAATTCTTACGAAGTACGATTCATATTTGACAAACTTTCCTTTTTGCACACTCCCGCTAGTTACGGATCGATAGAAGTTGCTAGTAGTTGGAAAACTTCGGGTCGTTAGTCTTCAGTTGACCCTTCTGCCAACGTAGACAGCTCAGCAAACCATTTACTAAACACATTAATGACTACTACAATTCTACACGCTGTGTAGGCTCCACTTTTTGTAACTGAAATGACGAATCTCAGAAAATTAAGCACCAGAATGTGCTTCATAAAGCAAATCTAAGTGCACTTAACCAGGATTTACTGCCGCAGAAGGTGATTTTTGAGGTAATTCACTTCCTGTCTTCAGCTTTTATGGTAGGTCGGATTCGAATATACTTCTAAGGTAAGAGCATAGTGAAAGGGTAGGGAAATATAAAGAAGGTTACAAAAGCATTATTATGTAATTTTATGTTGCGTAAAGTTAAAGTATGCAAAAAGGTGTAATTATAGTGAAATATGTTAAATTATGTAACGATAAAATGAAATATATCAACTCTATAAACATAATTAGTGAACATTTACACATTTCACGTGCTTAGAAGCGAAGGAAAATATTGCATAATTATATGAAAATCCGTACCATGTTCACGGGGGACAGTTACTGGACACAGAAACTTCATTCTCTAGTTTCGCTGCGACTTGCCGTTAACTTTATTAAGACAGATAACAATTACAAAGGAGGAGAGAGAGGGTGAAAGAGAGAGAGAGAGAGAGAGAGAGAGAGAGAGAGAGTGAGAGAGAGAGAGTGGGAGCGTCACAGAGAAAGAGAGAGCATGGGGAAGGCCACACAATATTTGTCAAACAGGTAGATGTAGCATAGGAGGAGACTTCGTAAAATACTCTCCTCCGGACAGGAAAAAAAAGTTAAAATGAGCTTCCTTTAAGTGTTCTATAGACGACGATGTTCCAAAATCCGAAAAAATAGGGGTAAGCTATCGGGATAGACATTTAATATAGCCGGCCGGTGTGGTCGAGCGGTTCTAGGCGCTTCCGTTTGGAACCACGTGACCGCTACGGTCGCAGGTTCGAATCCTGCCTCGGGCATGGATATGTGTGATGTCCTTAGGTTAGTTAGGTTTAAGTAGTTCTACGTTCTAGGGGACTGATGACCACAGATGTTAAGTCCCATAGTACTCAGAGCCATTTGAACCATTTTGAACATGTGATATAGAATCTGTACAAGAGCCAGTAGGTGGTAATGAGAGTCGACGACCAAGAACGAAATGGTCGGATCAAAAAAGGTGTAAGGCGGGGATGTAGTCTTTCGCCCCTACTGTTCAATCAGTACATCGAAGAACTAATGATGGAAATAAAAGAAAGGTTCAGGAGTTGGATTAAAATTCAAGGTGAAAGGATATCAATGATACGATTCGCTGATGACATTGCTATCCCGAGTGAAAGTGAAGAAGAATTACATGATCTTCTGAACGACATGAACGGTCTAATGAGTACAGAGTATGGATTGACAGTAAATCGAAGAAAGACGAAAGTATTAGGAAGTAGCAGAAACGAGAAGCGCGAAATATTTAACATCACGATTGATAGTCACGAAGTAGATGAAGTTATGGAATTCTGCTACCGGGGTTGGTTCAAATGGTTCAAATGGCTCTGAGCATTATGGGACTCAACTGCTGAGGTCATTAGTCCCCTAGAACTTAGAACTAGTTAAACCTAACTAACCTAAGGACATCACACACATCCATGCCCGAGGCAGGATTCGAACCTGCTACCGGGGCAGAAAAATAACTGGCGGAACAAGGAGGACATCAAAAGCGGAGTAGCACTGGCAAAAAGGGCATTCCTGGCCAAGAGAAGTCTACTAGTATCAAACATAGGCTTTAATTTGAGGAAGAAATTTCTGAGACTGTTCGTATGGCGAACAGCATTGCATGGTAGTGAAACATGTACTGTGGGAAAACCTGTGTAGAAGAGAATCGAAGCATTTGAGATGTGGTGCTACAGAAGAAGATCGAAAATTGGGTGGACTGGTAAGATAAGGATTGAGAAGGCTCTGCGCAGAATCGGAGAGGAAAGGAATGTGTAGAAAACACTGACAAGGAGAACGAACGGGACGATAGGACAGGTGGTAAGCAATCAGGAAATGACTTTCATGGTACTAGAGGGAGATGTAGATGGCAAAAACAGTACAGGAAGGCAGAGGTTGGAATACGTTAAGCAAATAATTGAGGATGTAGGTTGCAAGTGTTACTCTGAGATGAAGAGGTTGGCGCAGGAGAAAAATTCGTGGCGGTTCGTATCAAACCAATCAGAAGATAGATGATCCAAAAGAAAAAAAACTAGGTTGCAGTAGAGCGAAGGTGAGGGTTGGAAACGAGCAACTGCTTCAGTCGCTGGCTGATAACTGGAGATGTGTACATGAAATTAACTCACGCGCAACTATAATGATTAAAGCAGTTCATCCCTTGCAGAGTCAGTGCGTATTTCGTTCCCAACTCTCTGGAGAAGTTCGCGGAATGTAATTATTTTTTCGCGGACTGTAATTGTTTTTATAATGATTGTATCTTGCAATGAAAAACTTATCTCCTCTCTACGTCCCTTAATGAAAACAATAAGAAGATGAGTTTGTCATTGGAAAACAAGTACCAGTAGTTTATTACGGAACAGTACATGCTTGGATTACCAGAACCGTTTTTAATAGTTTTACGTTAGCACATAGCTGTGGGGGAAGTTGCCCTGAAGCTGAATGAAACAGTACACAGGAGAGAGCATGCGAACGTTACACGGGGAGCCTAATTACGTCCCACTGCGTTACTGCAGCTGGTTAACCATCTTAAGAAAGGCCTAGCCCGAGGAGGAATTGGTGTATAGCCTATTTCACGATGTTTCGTCGAATCCAAATTTGAATAGTGTGCGCTAAAGACAAAATACACTGACGGCGGTGTCGTCTGTCAGTCGTGTCGAGTGTCAAGTTTTACCCCACATACAGGTCAGTAATCATGTCATATTGGTTCAAGCAAAAAAAAAAAAATGATGGACAATTCGGAAACACTCACCGTCATACACACTTGGTGAAGGGACATTTGCCCTTTATGATCTTCCCTATCTTCTGTTTTTGTAATTTCTAAAAGTATGGTTATGGTTTACACTTCGATTTTCCAGAATTTTGTCAATTTCATAAATGTTTATTATTGTTATATCCTAGCCAGTAATGCCACCCGAGCCCGCTGCCAAAAGGTTGGCAGCATCAAAGTCCGGACGCCGTCCGCATAAGCAGCGCCAGCGAGACAGGAAATCGCCGCAAGTCTGCGCGCGCCACCGCTGGCTTCTGGTTTCTTAAGCGCTGGAGTCGCGAGCGCTAGGACAGTTCTGTATTCGCCGCTCAGTTGTATACTCGCCACCGAATTGTGTACTTGCTAGTCAGTTGTGTGTTCATCGCAGCAGAGTTGTTGTTTGTCGTCAGCCGACGCTGACCTAGCCGCTCCGACTCGAACTAGACAGATCTCTGTAGACACGGAGTTCACTACTGTTTCTGTATCTTCGTTAATAAAGATAAGTACCGACTTTATTTAATCAGAGTGTTTGGGTTTTCATCTTTCTGTTCACTGTTCCAGCGGACCGGTCGGCCCGCTATTAAAAGTGTGGCGGTGACTTCGTAGGCCGTTTCTACAGCGAATTGTTTGTCCCTACGAACGCCGCCACAAAACTGGCGACGAGGACTTCCGACCTCGTGTGCAGGGCTGGTTCAACTTGTTCTTGTTCTACTAATTATAGAGATAAAATTTTGGGGGCTGGTTTAATTTGTGTTCACTATGTCTGCCGACTTACAACAATTGATCTTGTTACAGAGTCAGCAAATACAAAGTCTGGTGGAAGCAATCGCCAAACAAGCGGCTAATCCTCCAACACAAAAGGAACAAGCACAGGCAGCACCACCTTTCCGTGCTTTTGATGCATCACGAGAAGAATGGCGAGAATATTTCGCGCAGTTGCAGGCGCACATGACAGTCTACAAAATCACAGGTACTGAGCGGCAGCTTTATTTAATTTCCACTGCAGGCGTGGAAATCTATCGACTACTTTGTAAGTTGTTCCCGGAATCCCAGCCAGAAGCTTTAGACTATGACGTTGTTGTTAACAAGCTTGCTGAGTATTTCGAGTCGCGAGTTCATGTGGCAGCAGCCAGATTCAAGTTATTCAGATTAAAGAAACTGCCACATCAATCTAATAAACAGTGGTTAACAGATTTTCGGGGCCTCACCCGTCAGTGCCGATTTAATTGTGTGTGTGGAGCTTCCTACAGTGATGTCATGTTACGAGACGCTATTACTCAAAACATTGCAGATTCTCGTATTCGTGCTGCTATCTTAAAGTTGCCTGACCCGTCATTAAAGACTGTGATGAACATCATTGAAGCCCAAGATACTTTTGACTATGCTGAGTGTGAGTTAGATCAGCCATGTATTTCTCAAATTGCCTGTGCTAAGCAAGTTATGTCACGCCCGCGGCCCCACCGGCAGAGTCAGACTGTAAACACTAGCCGGCCGCGTCATGTTATACACATTCGTCAGCCGCGTGTGCAAAATGATAGAGTTAAGTCTTGCCCTAAGTGTGTTCTTGCTCATCCTCGTGAACGTTGCCCGTTAAGAAACGCGGTTTGTCACTTTTGTCAAAGGAAAGGACACATCCAGACTGTTTGTTTGCGTAAACGCAAGAACAATTCTAGTGCTGCCCAGCCCATGGATATTCATGTTCTTCAAAGCCAGCCCGCCCAGAAGGTCGCGTGTAAAGACTCTTCCACGGTTCGTGTGGGTAATAAACTTGTTCGCAATACGCCACCCACCCAGCCCTCTGCTATGCGACCCAAGCGTAATTCCAACGCTGTAAAAAGTAATGTACAGACTGCAAGTGAAGCGGGAGTTGTTGTTCCACCCGCCCAACCCACGAGTTGTCGTAAGCAGCGAACACGCGCTAAACGCGCTGATTTTGTGTCTTCCGCCTCCACTGCACCGATCCAGAGACAGTGTAATAAACTATTTGTGAAGCTACGCATCCAGGATAAGACCTTCAATTTTCAATTAGACACTGGTGCGTCTGTGACTCTCATAAATAGTGATACGTATGCGGCTATCGGCCGCCCTAAACTTTCAGCGGCAAAACATTCTTTGGCTACTTATAGTGGAGAACAAATTCCTGTGTTAGGTGTATGTAGCGTGACAGCCACATTCCGTGGCAATACACAAACAGTTTCATTCAGTGCTCCGCGCTACAGACAGTGTAAACATTTTCGGATTAGACTGTTTTGACTTGTTTGGCCTGTCTATCCAAGACAATGTGTTGCAAATTAATTCTGTTGTTGTTCCTCAAGACAGCATAACCGATTTGTGTAAACGATACAGTGACATATTTAAAGACGAACTAGGTTGTGCTGCGAACTTTGCCGCTCATATTACGTTAAAAGATAATGCTCAGCCTCGATTTTGTCGTGCTCGTCCAGTGCCTCACGCCCTCCGGGCACCTGTAGAAGATGAACTTCGTCGTTGGCAAACCAACGGTGTTATTCAACCCGTTTCAGCGAGCCAATGGGCTTCTCCCTTAGTTATTATAAAGAAACCGTCTGGCAAGTTACGTTTGTGTGCTGATTTTAAGTCGACAGTTAATCCTCAGACTGTCATTGATTCTTTTCCTTTGCCTAGAACGGACGAGCTGATGGATAAGTTAGGGGAAGCTCGTTTCTTTTCCAAAATTGATCTCCGTGAAGCATATTTGCAATTGCCCCTCGACGAGCAATCACAACAGTATTTTGTCATCAACACGTCGTTGGGGTTGTTCCGTTTTCTGCGTTTGCCTTTTGGTTGTGCGTCAGCTCCAGCTGTTTTTCAGCGTTTTTTGTCACAACTTCTGGCTAATGTGCCATCGTGTTGCAACTATTTAGACGATATTGTTGTGTCCGGTCGGACGCCTGCTGAACATTTCCGTAATTTGGAGTGTTTGTTTACAGTGTTGTCTCAGGCAGGCCTATGTTGCAACATCGATAAATGTTCATTTTTCCTTACGGAGTTGGAGTATCTGGGACAAGTTATTAATGCTCAAGGCATTCCTCCCTCCCAGTCACATTTAGCAGCTATTCGTGATTTGCCCGCCCCTCGCAATCTGCAGGAATTGCAAGCAGTTCTTGGCAAATTGACATATTATATTAGGTTTATACCTAATGCATCACAGATTGCTGCACCGTTGCATCGTCTCCGCCGTAAGAATGTTCCGTTTGTGTGGTCAGCTGATTGCCAATCAGCCTTTCAGCAGCTTAAAGAGGCTTTATTGAATGATCGTTGTCTGGTCCATTACGACCCTAACAAGCCTCTGGTGTTAGCTTGTGATGCCTCTTCTTTCGGCCTCGGTGCTGTGTTGTCTCACCGAGTCGGTAACACCGAACGTCCTATTGCGTTCGCATCTAAATTGCTAAACAAAGCTCAGTGTAATTATAGCCAATTGGACAAGGAAGCGTTGGCTATTGTGTTCGGTGTCACAAAATTCCATCACTACCTCTATGGTAGACCATTCTCTTTAGTAACAGATCACAAGCCCCTGACGTCACTGTTTCATCCGTCTAAACCAGTTCCTCAGCGGACAGCTCAGAGACTACAACGTTGGGCTCTTTTGTTATCACAATACCAGTATGAGATACTGTATCGCCCTACAGCTCAGCATGCAAACGCTGACGCGCTTTCTAGATTGCCAATTGCTGCGGATGATGTCTTCGATTCCTCTGACGACTCTTGCCATCAGATTGACGCCGATGAGCATCAATCCCTCCGGGATTTTCCGATTGATTATCGTCAGGTGGCACGTGAGACAGCTACGGATCCTCATCTGAGTTTACTATTACGTTTTGTTCAACGTGGTTGGCCGTCCAAGGCAAAGGACATATCGGATCCTGTGGTTCGTCGCTATTATCCGCAACGTCATCTGTTGTCTATTTCGCACGGAGTTTTGCTGTTACGCACCGAGAATGACCAGCTTCGTGTAGTGGTTCCCCAAGTGCTCCAATCCAAGCTCCTCGCCTTGTTGCATCAAGGTCATTGGGGAGTGGTCCGCACCAAGCAGCTTGCCCGCCGTCATTGTACATGGATCGGCATTGATAAGCAGATTACGCAGACGTCTACAGATTGTTCGACGTGTGCCGAACACCAAGCTGCTCCGCCTCAACGCTATTTTGAGTGGGCACGCCCTGCCGGTCCCTGGCAGCGAGTACATATTGATTTCGCTGGTCCATATTGGAATTCTCGTTGGCTCATCGTGATAGATGCATTTAGTAATTTTCCGTTTGTTGTGCCCATGCAGTCTACAACGTCTGCACAAACTATACAGGCGTTGACTTCAATTTTTTGTATTGAGGGTCTTCCAGAAGTTTTGGTGTCTGACAATGGTCCACAATTTACCTCTGCTGAATTTGAAAGTTTTTGTTCTGCCACTGGCATTCGCCATGTTCTTACTCCGCCGTTCCACCCTCAATCGAATGGTGCAGCGGAACGTTTTGTACGCACATTCAAGGATCATATGGACCGCCTTCGTGCTACGCACTCTCGTCAGCAGGCCCTCATCACGTTCCTGTCGTCGTACCGGACCACGCCACGCGACGGCCCTTCGCCTGCGGAGCTTCTCCACGGCCGTCGTCATCGCACCCTACTACGGTTGTTGCACCCCCCGGATCGACCCGCCGCTTCTGAGCATCGCACGCGTTTTCAGCGCAACGACGCCGTTTTTTTCAGAGTTTATCACGGTCGCCGTCGTTGGGAACGTGGTACCGTGATAAGTGTCCAGGGTCGCGGTTTTTATACTGTTCAAGGTGCTACTGGGGTGCACAGGAGGCATCAGAACCAGTTGCGCCGCGCTGGCCGCCCGGATTCTGCCGCTCGTTCTTTGTCCACAGATTTGGTCCGCGGTGGGTTCCAGCCGCGCCTTCCGACTTCGCTGCCGCCCCCAGGGCAGCAACAGCAGCCGTCGCCGCTACCACGCCGACAGCCCGTCCCGTTGATGCCTCCCGCGCAGCTTCATCCGGGAGCGCCCCAGGTGGTCGCTCCGGCGTCTGCGGTCCCTCTTCAGTCGCCACCACCTTCGGAGCTGATGGACGTCGACCCCTCAGCCGGGCCGCCTTCCCAAGCGGTGGCTGTGCAGCCTGTCCTGCAGCCGCTTTCCTTGGGCACCCCCAAGGAGTCTGACACCGCAGCGCCTTGTCCGGCGCCCACTCAGCAGCCGTCGACGCAGCGTCAGGAGACGCTGCCTCTCTTCGTGGGTCCCGACGCCCCGTCGCGTCCAGTACCAGAAGCTGCGCCCGTGGTCACAGGCGTGCACCCTGACCTCGGTTTTCAGTCGGTGTTTCCAGAGGCCCCGCGCAGCCAATGCTGGGGTGCGGACCGGGGACTGCCACCGACAACAGTCTCCGCCCCGGTCTCTTCTGCTACGCCTGCGGCCAGACCCCTCCCCCGCCGACGACGCTCGCCACGTCATTATTCAACGACGGTGCGGCGATTTGGGGGGGAGGAGTGTTATGTCCTAGCCAGTAATGCCACCCGAGCCCGCTGCCAAAAGGTTGGCAGCATCAAAGTCCGGACGCCGTCCGCATAAGCAGCGCCAGCGAGACAGGAAATCGCCGCTAGTCTGCGCGCGCCACCGCTGGCTTCTGGGTTCTTAAGCGCTGGAGTCGCGAGCGCTAGGACAGTTCTGTATTCGCCGCTCAGTTGTATACTCGCCACCGAATTGTGTACTTGCTAGTCAGTTGTGTGTTCATCGCAGCAGAGTTGTTGTTTGTCGTCAGCCGACGCTGACCTAGCCGCTCCGACTCGAACTAGACAGATCTCTGTAGACACGGAGTTCATTACTGTTTCTGTATCTTCGTTAATAAAGATAAGTACCGACTTTATTTAATCAGAGTGTTTGGGTTTTCATCTTTCTGTTCACTGTTCCAGCGGACCGGTCGGCCCGCTATTAAAAGTGTGGCGGTGACTTCGTAGGCCGTTTCTACAGCGAATTGTTTGTCCCTACGAACGCCGCCACAAAAATTATCTTTTATTTATCCATCAAATAGAAGTTTACTTTATAAAAAAATTCGAATTTATACGAGGGTTGGAACTTAAATAGTGGCAACTACTTATTCACAACCGATACGAAAGAATTACATGTTTGCACCTGTTACTGTCCTTCAGAGTAGTCACCAGCGTTGTGGAGAACCCGTTGCCGGCAATGTGGAAGGCGTAGTATACCGTTAGCAGAGCCTGTTCCGTTGATGGAGCGAATGGAGCGGTCTACTGCCTGTCGAATCTCTGGAACAGTTCTGAAGCGAATGCCGCTAAGTGGTTCCTTCATCTTCAGAATGAAATCAAAGTCATAAAGAATGAAGTGCGGGGAGTATGGTGGATGGTACAGTACTTCCCAGTCTCATCGACCGATAAGAGCAGCCACAGCTTTCTCTGTATGCGCCCGCGCATTGTCGTGCAAAATGATGGGTGGGTTGCCCAGAAAGTGTTACCGCTTCTTTGGCAAAGCTGCTCGCAGGTGGTGCTCCAAAAACGAACAGTAATACTGTGCATTGACGGTCTGCCGTGGAGGAACGTAATGCGTTAGGATAACACCATCACAGTCGTACACGAGAATCACCATAACTTTAGACCGCTCCATTCGCACCATCAACAGAACAGGCTCTGCTAACGGTATACTACGCCTTCCACATGGCTGGCAACGGGTTCTACACAACGCTGGCGACTACTTTGAAAGACAGTAACACGTGCAAACATGTAACTCTTTTGTATCGGTTGTGAATAAATAATTGCCACTATTTAAGTTCCAACCCTCGTAGTATGTCTTAAAGTTATATTATGTCATAACCTCTTTTCTGTCTTCATAAATTCCTATCTTTGTTCATAAAGAGTTAATGTTAAGATTTTCGTTTCTTAATTGCTTTTAAGTCTGCAAGTATTCAAAGCTGCAATATTATCAATCCTTATCAAAAATGAGAAATAACAAATAAGTTTCACATTCTGTACAGGAACAAATTAGTTTTGTGAAACCACGACCACCCTTAGTAAGGTGGCAGGTCATTTGTAACTGGCAGCAAATAAATAAATAAATAAAATAATAACGATCGCGGTGGATTGCTATTTTCGTTACGGCGAATATGTCATGCGCTTGCAACACGCCTTTCGTAAGCATTTCATGATTCAGCCGCCGTGTCCAATTCATGCTCTTGGAACAGTATTGAATTGTCTGAGTAACTTCAATGCAACCGCAAGCGCATCGAATCGAAAGTCAAACGGCCCATGAAAACCGTTCGAACTCCAGAGTACCTCCAACGCATGCGTAGCAGTTTACGGGCAAGCCTTCGTTGTTAGTTACGGAAAGTTGGTTGCGGCAAGACGCTTGCGAACTTGCAATTTCTCTGTGAAGCGTTCGATAAACGCGCAATTTACAAAGATGGATGTCTCCTGGTTTAACCGTGCCAAACTTTTACCTAGGTATTTTGTAACTCTTTGGTGTTGGGTTACAGGGCCATACAGCAACAACGATTACAAAGTTCAAGAGAAACATAATTGCAAAAAAGCAAATTACACAAAATTACAAAGTTAACATGCGAACACACTCTTAAAGTAAAACAAAATCGAAATTAGATGAACACCTGACAGCCGGAGGAAGTGATGACAATTACATTGGAGCAGAATTACAGACAACGCTATACAGCAACATTATGACAAACATGCGTATGCTCTTATATTACAGGGTGACAATAATTGAAGTATATGAAATAAAATCGTCAGAACTTCTGAACGGTTTGCGTTAGGACGTTCAAACTGCACGGTTGGCGCGGGGCATGATGGGAATTCGTCTTGGCATGCATGGTTTGGTTTAGCGACGAAGTCCAGTTTCGTTTGGATGGGTTCGTCAATAAGCAGAACTGACGCATTTGGCGACAGAGATTTAGCGTTGTAGAAGTCTCTTCACTCCCAACGGGTGACTGTGTGGTGTGCAATGTCTAGTCACCGAATAACCGGTGCGATATTCCTTGATGGCACTGTGACTACCGAACGGAACGTGAATATTTTGGATTTTATCCCCATTATCCAAAGTGACCCTGATTTCGTAAAGGTGTGGTTCATGCAACACGGAGTTCGACCCCATCGAAACAGAAGAGTGTTTGATGTCCTGGAGGAGCACTTTGGGCACCGTATTCTGGCTCTGGGGCACCCAGAGACCACTATCATGGGTCTCGATTGGCCGCCATATTCTCCGGATACATATTCTCCGTCTACATTAAAGACAAGGTGTACAGCAACAACCCCAAAACCATGGCTGAGCTGAAAACAGCCTTTTAGGAGGTCATCGACAGCATCGATTTTCTGACACTTCAGCGGGTTGTGCAGAATTTCGCCATTCGTCTGCCCCACATCGTCGCCAATGCTGGCAGGCATGTCGAGCATGTCATAACCTAAAACCGAATATCTGTAGTGACCTTCAGATGTTGAGTAAATGTGCACGCCGTAATTTGTAACTAATTTACATTTTTTATTTTTTTATGTAGTTCAATAACTAGCACCCTGTGAAAGGTAAAACGTGAAAGGGGGAACACCATACATCACACCATAAGTACCGCAATAGCTTAAGAACAAAATTTAAATAACATCATATAACAATGTAAGAAGTGTAGCATACAGATGTACTTGAAATAAAAGAAAAACCCACAATGACAAACAGAATACAACCAATGGCATGTAAAATAGTGCCAGTAGTACAGTGACATAAAATGCACAATGTACAAATAGAGGTCTGTGCACAAATTAAAACACAAAATTACGCACCCGATTACGGACCCTGCTGATCTCATGTGAAAATGAGGACCTTGGAAACTAGTAAATTAAATTTGGGTGCCGGTAACTTTCAAATAGCGTGTGAGTAAGTCATATTTATCAAAATGGTGGAGTATAACAGGAACACTGGAGGGAAGTGGCTAACCCCTCGCAATCAATTTCTGATACTAGTCTGATTGTGCAGTCGTGCACTGGGAACTTGCCAATGTGATGTGGTTAAGACCTACTACTGCCGTTGCGTCCTTATCGCAGTGTCTAGACGCGATAATCTTCAACCTATACCTATGGGGTTAATTGAAGGCGAGAGCGTACTCCGACTGCTCGAGAAACGTACAACAGTTGAAAGATAAAATTCACGATGAAATTTCCGGTATTCCTCTGGCAATTATTAAAAACTAGCTGACCCGGCGAACTCTGTTCCGCCTTAAAGCCAATAAATAATCAGATTTTGGATGTTAAGTTCAATTTTTTATTACGACAAATAAAAATTAAGTATTTTAATGATTCTTTATGTTTTTTGGTGCATAGCTTCCACTCTTCAATTCAATACCTTGTGATACACGACATTTTTTGTTTTATTATCAGGCGCAAGAACAAACAACGCATATGGTCTTCCGACCCGTGAACATGCCACATATAATTGACCATTTGAAAAATATGGATATTCCAGATTTAAACCACAAACTTTCAAGGATTGGCCTTGTGATTTGTTAATGGTCATGGCGAATGCAAGACGGATCGGAAATTGAAGTCTTTTAAACTCAAACGGCACATCGGTTGGGACCATCGGGATCCTCTGAATGAGAACTTCCTCACCCTCGAATTTTCCTTTGAGTATCGTCGCGTAAATAAGATTGGTCATCAATTTACTTACCTCAAAACGTTTACCGTTGCACAGTTTTGGTTGGTTTATGTTTCGATGCATGATTACTACGGAGCCAACTTATAGGCGTAAATTGTGCGGTGGTATGTCAGGCACATCCTAAGAGTTTAAAAATTCAATTGGATAGTTGGTGGCTTCATCTTCATTTGTTACACAGTCAATAGATTTGAATGAATGCATTTTACCAATGATCTCATTCTGAATTATGTAGTTTAGGTCATCTACATCTTTATTCTTAGCCGCTAAAATTGCTCGCTCACTCAACCATTCATTACTTTTGTAGTTAATAATGATGTTTGGGAATACTTTGTTGATAAGTTCGTCTTTTGATGAGACAAAGTTACAGAAATTATGAGGAAATGAAATCAATCCGCTCGATTCTTCGACAGATACTCGACCATTACCGATAGTCAGCAATTGCTCAAAGAAATCTTCAGCAGATGTATCATTAAGCAATGCAACTCTCATGTTTGTTGTCAGTTAAAGTTTCTTCACAAAGCGCCATAGATTCGATGATTTGAGGCAAGCATTTATTTCATCTGCAGCCATTGATCTTGGAACTACTGGCAGTGTTTGGCGGAATTCGCCAGACAGTAAAATCATTGCTCCTCCAAAACATCTCGAGTCATTGCGTAGATCTTTCAATGTTCGGTTAAGTGCCTCTAATGCACGTTTATGAGCCGTTGTGCATTCGTCCCAGATCTTGGATGCTGATAAAACTTCGGCCACTGCTGAGTTTTTTGTAATATTACATGTTGGTTATTCAATAGCTTGAAGATTTAACGGTAATTTTAATGCTGACTGAGCCGTACGGCATCTTTCTAACAATGTGTCTGCTATTCCGGAAGAACCAACTGCAACCGCAATGTTGGATCTCGCACGAACAGTGCCTAAAACTACTGACATGAGGAATGTCTTGCCAGTTCCACCAGGGGCATCCAGGAAATATAAACCACTATTTCCATCATCAATTTTGTTGGGGGTTCAACAGGGGTACATTCGTTTGAACTACTAAATCTAATTTGCGTTTTGTTATTCCACGCCAGATGCGTTTCTGTTATACTACGTTTTATAGCTGTCGAAGGGGATAAAAAGTATCCTATGCCCGTCTCCTGGTTCTAAGCTACCTCTCCACCAATTTTCAGCCAAATCGGTCCAGCCGTTCTTCAGTTTAAATAGTGTAACTAACACGACTTTCTTTTATATATATAGATTAAGTATTCATTACACATTTCTGAACGCACGCGTAATATTTTTCAATCTTTTTAAAAAAAATACACATAATAGTTAATTCATTCATTTTAAATAGTTTATGAACGCATGCATAAATGTCAATCATTACTTACAGATTTTGACAAAAAAATTTGACAGCTCCGAAACTAAAGAACTTTTAGGGAAAATAACGCATTTTTCAAGTATTCGTCAATTTTTCATTATTTTTAAGATGTATTCTGCTATTCGGGGCGGAGACAAATCCAACAAATCAAAAACCATGAAAATTGGTCCAGCAGATCTCGAGTTATAAGTGTTGTAACAAACCCGACTTTGTTTTATATATAAGATATGTCAAAAACGGCAAAAACCGGGTGAAACGCCTCGAATATTGTGCAGGCGTGAATGGTCGCCGTTTGTCCAATGTAGAACTTCATAAAAAAACTAGAATAAACTTCGTTGGTTGTGTAAAATGTTCAACTTCTTTTCGCAGTTAGTTTGTGTGTCATTCAAATTTGACATCGTCAAAACGTTGTGAAACATCCTTTAGTATGCTGCAAGGGATAGTAATGACAGAAGACTCACCTCATGGAAGCTGCCCACATGACGTAGCGCTGGTGGCGGAGGTGGACTGCGAACGGTCACGTAACTCGAGTAAGGTCTGCGAGAAACTGGTACAAAATGAGGGAGGTCAACAGGATGCTGCTGTTGGGATATTTCCCACACCCTTCGAAGATTGCTCAGGTGGGGCCTATTCCCAAACCTGTAAAAGATCTAAACCAGTCTTCCAGTTGTAGACGAATCAATCTCTTGCCGACAGTATCCAAAGTTCTTGAACGGTTGCTACTCTACAGGATGCGACCTGTAATCCTGGACCAGGACATGATAAGGACGGAGCATTCCGCATTACAACCTCGGCTTTCGGCGGAATTACAACTCCTATGGATCTCAGAAATTATCATTTATGACATGATTATGTTCAGTTATACCGCCGCCATTTCTTTGGATGTAGAGAAGGCATAGGTCCGGATCTGGCGTGACAAACCGATCAGCAAATTGTGTGACCTTCATGTCTTTCGCGACCACTGCATTAAGTCCATCATCGGCTTTCTTCAGGACAGGAAGAGAAGATAACAGTTCAGATAGAAGGACAATGGTCCAGTCTCAGCTTTCGGAAGGCATCCCACAGGGATCGGGTTAGTCACCGATTCTCTTTGTCCTCTATGTTGACGACCTTCCAGTTCTGCCGCAAGTGATGCTTGCCCAATTTGCTGACGCTACGGCTTTGCTTCATAGTAGCCGACGAGTCAACGCCGTCATCAACAGCCTCCAGTGACAGCTGACATTAACTCAACAATGGGCGGCGCAAAACTGTATTAAACTCAATGCAAAAAAGACGAAGGTGGTGATGTTTGCACGACGACGCCCTGATCTCCACGATCGCCTGATTCTCCACTGAACTGGACGGACAGAGTTTAATATTTGGTATTATTCTTGATAAGAAGCTACTTTTAATACACGTGCACTAGAGAAACGAATCCAGCTGCTACACCTTCTTCATCAGATCTATCATACGCTGGCCAGCACAGAATTACGGACCAGGACAAAACTCCGCCTTTATTCTGCAACAATCCTCCCGGCGCTTCTTCGTGGCTGCTCGACTTGGGGCACAGTTTGCCTCTCTTCCTTACGCCTCCTCCAGACAGTCCAGAATGGGTGCTTTCGGGGCACACTCCAGGCACCTCGTTGGTCCCGGATCCACCATCTCCACAATGAACTTGACATGCCGCTCCTCAGGGAATGGAGTCGGATGTCCACTATGAAAATTCTCATGAAGGTTTAAGTATTACTTCCGACATTCAGGCCTCTTGAGTATGTCGTCTCTGTGGTACCAGCACGGTGGCATAAGGTCAAGGAACCGTGAGCCATCGTGGAAGATCTTCCATAATGAAGCTGTGTGAAGACAATGTATATATAGAAAATTAAATAAACCACGACCCACCACTTCAGTATGGTCTCCGGGACCCAGCGCCCAAGATCCTGGTTCAGACTAATAAAGATCCAACTTGAGCCATTTACCCTCACACCCCAGGAGTTCAGCCACACGGATGCTGGTGGCTTTATAGTCTCGCGATGTGAGCTTTCCGTTGACCAGGGCTCACACGACTTATCTCCAGGTACCAAAAAAAAGTGGGCTAATCTGCAATAACCATTCCCCATTCTTCCGTAGTCCATTCCAATAGCGAGCATCCCCAAAAGATAACAGAACGTGGACAAGTAGTGGCGAAGGCAACGGAGGATTATTGTGTTCAGGGGCCTCGGCGCCAGGAAACGGAACTATAGTTATCCCTCCGCCTGACGGCCCAGAATTATCGACATTTTTACTGGCCTGAGGCTTTTCACACAGCTTTTTCGACCTTATTTGCACCGTTTCCATTTTTTTCAAATATATGATAAGGAGAGGATGGCAACATGACTGAATGTGAATGTGAGCTCGGAAAACCAGTTCTTTAAGCAGTGGAGCCCGTTACGGCATATTGATAATTTTTACTTATGGACCGTCTGACAGCAACTGAATAAAACACAATTTTAGTGCCATACGCGTTTCGCCTTTATTTTCTGCTAGGCATCATCAGTGGCCTGGAATATGTACATATGTTAGCTATTTTATTTACATTTTTGTAATTGTGCCTATAGGTTATAAACAGTTCTGGTGGTTGGTATTTCCTATTAAGTAGTAATGTTTTGAACTGTACTTACAGGTTGCGTGGACAATTTCTTACATATTACGCTCCTGTTGCATTTTTGGTGTTGTTCTTCTTCTTACGAACGCCAATTTGCGGTTTTTTTCCACATTCCACAGCACTATGCACTGAACGGTTGTTTTAATGCAATGTTTTGGTTTCGGTTGCCGACTGTCTAATGTTTTTGCCAAAGATCGAATGTTATTGCCAAACTTATGAGTGTAACTATTGAAGTATCTGTGGTCTGTTTGTGTATGCATTTGTGTGTGCGTTTGTGTATGTGTGTGTGTGTGTGTGTGTGTGTGTGAGTGTTTTTTGGTGTGATATACATTTTTTGTGATGTGTGTGTGTGTATTTTGGTGTTATATAATTTTTTTTGCTGTGTGTGTGTGTGTGTGTCTCCAGATGGTGTGGGGAAGAGTTTTTTTTATTATTTTTTGTTTTATGTTATCATTTCCTTTACTAAGTGTAGTAGGGAGCCTGTGCTGATGTGTGTTTGTTCATTTATCACATGTTTGTTTTCTGCTATGGCTTTCTGGATGTGGAAGTGTTCTTGCATTTGTATAAGATGTTTGTCATGGTTGCTTATTCTCATTATTTTCATTTCTTGTTCCATGTTTGTAGGATGATGGTTGCAGTGTTTTAAATGCTCTGCAAATGTGGAATGGTTTGTTTCATACTTCCAACATCTGATATGTTCTTTGTATCTTGTTTCAAAATTCCTGCATGTCATGCCTATGTATACTGCATCACAACGTTGACATTCAAGTTTATATATTCCTGATTGTTGGAATTTGTCCCTCTTGGTAGCTGACTGGCTTAGGTGTGATTGGAGGGTTTGCCCAGGCTTATATGCTATTTTGAAGCCCTGTCTCTTTAGGATGTTTGCAACTCTGTGTGTTAGTTTATGTGTGTAGGTCATGGTGTACCATCTGGTTCTTTTCTGTGTGGTGTTGTCATTGTGTGTGTTTGTTGAGTGTGTTTGTAAGTTTTCAGCTTGTGAGTTCTTTTGTATTGTGGAATTGTTGTGTTTGTTTTTTATTTGTGTTTTTATTTTTTGATTGAGCTTGTGTACCACATGTGTGTCATACCCGTTGTTCCTAGCTATTTGTATGATTGTACTCATTTCTTGTTCATAGTTCCTCTTGCTGAGTGGGATTCTGTTTAATCCATGTAACATGTGTCTTAGTGCTGCAAGTTTCGATCATTGGCAAAAACATTAGACAGTCGGCAACAGAAACCAAAACATTGCATTAAAACAACCGTTCAGTGCATAGTGCTGTGGAATGTGGAAAATAAAACCGCAAATTGGCGTTCGTAAGAAGAAGAACAACACCAAAAATGCAACAGGAGCGTAATATGTAAGAAATTGTCCACGCAACCTGTAAGTACAGTTCAAAACATTACTACTTAATAGGAAATACTAACCACCAGAACTGTTTATAAGCTATAGGCACAATGACAAAAATGTAATTAAAATAGCTAACATATGTACATATTCCAGGCCACTGATGATGCCTTGCAGAAAATAAAGGCGGAACGCGTATGGCACTAAAATTGTGTTTTATTCAGTTGCTGTCAGACGGTCCATAAGTAAAAGTTATCAATATACCTAATATTACACGCAACTGAGGAAGATAGGACTATAAAAGTTGAAGATGTCAAAGTGGAGCCCGTGTTTATGATGCAGTGATTCTAGGTGGATGAATGAACTTGTTCATTGGACTCGTCAGCATTCCTTCAGTAATCATAGTGGGTGAATAATTATTCTGAGTCGTCGAGCTAGGGGCTGTCTGCGACGTTTGACTATTGGAGCGGCGTTCTGGTGCTTGGAGTTACAGAATGTTATTTAATACTGCCTGAATAGTGCCTTGCCTTCTGCTACATCAGCGGTACGTCACGTAAACATACGAATGGCATACTGGTCATGAGGTGGCCTGCTTGGCTAAGGGCCCGTTGGGTAGAAACTTCAAAAAATTTTGGGCGTATGCTCCGGATACATTCTGGCGTCCAACATTAGAAATTCGTGGGACAGTTGATCTTTCAACGTTTCATAATCCAGATTTTTCAGAATATCTGCGACACCTCCCCGTGAGTCAAACAGTACTGTGACCACTCATGATGCCCATTTAGTCCTACTGCCTTCGTAGCAGAGATCGGGATTTCATGCCTGTTTGGTGGCGCTCGATTCGGAGGTACACTGGTTGGATCCCGGTGGTGGGAAATTTTTCGCTTTCGGTATTTGCCCGGCAAAAGGGGGACAAGCGAATGCGTGAAGTTTTTGATCGTCAGTCTTTGCGTCAATGTCCAACCGTCTCCACTGTTATTTATGAAGGTAGGGCATGTGACGCAATAGATGGTGATCTGTCCATTGGATAGGGAAGTTAAGCTCGGTGACTCCCTTGATGCTATTCGAGAGGAGACGGTGGTGTGCCAACACTGGATTTAACCCTCTCCCTTCCCTCCATCCGTAACAACACAAACCAAACACTGTACCGTACATGCACTCATTATCACAGTCATCTACATGACACAGATACACACCTGACACTTCACGACAGGTTGGGGGAAGGCAGCGGAAAACCGCACCCGCTACGAACTTGCCCACGATCGCGATGCATCTGGTCTGCAACACTCATTCCGTGAGCATGTTTCCTTTTTTTTATGGTAAAGCAAGAACTTGACCTCAATTTAGCTTAGGAATTTTTTTCGAGTTAAAACACTGCAGTTCTCTGCTGTATGACATATTCATCATCGAATCTTACATCTTGTGACGATACATGTCAATGCATAAATATTTCTTGTTGCTGTATAACTCCCATCAGCGGGAATCCTAGAATATTTTCCTCCCCTCCGGCCTCGAAAAGTGAAGCCGAATGCTGAGCACTGTGACAATATTTCAGTGTGATCTTCGTGCATCATATACAAGGCAAAATTGGAAAATCTTTGCCCTTATTTTTTTTTTCAGCCAAATTACCACTGTAAATGCGAAGTCATTCCCAGCGATGGGCCTTTGTGCCGGCCTTGTCTGCCGGTAGCTCCGCCGCACGGCGCTGCTCTCAGTCGTTAAAGATGGCGGTTGCTCTCCAAACGTCCACAGCGTTAGAGGAACGAAGTCTGATTTGTTTTCTATGGAGCAAGGGACGAATGCCTATCGAGATCTGCAGTTAAATGCAGCCCACATATGGGGAAACTGTCTAGCTTTGAGAACTGTGATGTGGTGGTGCTGAGAGTTCAACAAAGGCCGTGAAGTCTTGCACGACAATGATCGGTCGGAGACGCCACGTTCGTCGCTGACTGATGACAACATTTCTCGCCTGCATGCAACAGTGAAAGCGGATCGGCACCTGATTTCCACGTTTTCGGGCCGCTGAAGAAGTTCCCGGCAGGACAGCAGTTCACAAGTAACAATGAAGCCAAGACAGCAATCCCAAAGTGATCCCATAGTCAGCTGGACGACTTCTACTGCAGGGGCATCTCAAATTTAGTGCTGTGATGAGGCAAATTTGTGAACCGATGTGGGGACTATGTGGCAAAATAGTATAGTGTGGGTGGGATGTGCTGTAAGTAGGCTGTTTAGGTTTTTATGTTGGTAACGTGACGTAGTGCTCTGTATGAACATCACTGACTGTGCTGTGTGCAGTCTGTGGCTGGTTGGCATTGTTGGAAATTCGCTAGTGTAATGTTGGGCAGTTGGGTGTGAACAGCGCGTAGCGTTGTGCAGTTGGAGGTGAGCCGCCAGTAGTGGTAGATGTGGGGAGAGAGAATCCAGAATTTTGAGATGTTAATATGAGCGGACGAGCTGGACGTGTGCCCGTCAGAAAAAGGAAATTTGCCAAACTGGATGTCACAAATTATACATATATATTATGACTTTTGAACACTATTAAGTTAAATACATTGTTTGTTCTCTATCAAAATCTTTCATTTTCTAACTATATGCCTAATAGTAATTAGTGCCTTCAGTAGTTAGAATCTTTTATTTAGCTGGCAGTATTGTCGCTCGCTGTATTGCAGTAGTTCGAGTAACGAAGATTTTTGTGAGGTAAGTGATTCATGAAAGGTATAGTTTATTGTTAGTCAGGGCCACTCTTTTGTAGGGATTATTGAAAGTCACAATGCGTTGCGGTAAAAATATTGTGTGTCAGTTTAGTGATGATCAGAATAAGTAAAGAGAAAACTGTTTGAGCACGTTCAGTTTTGCTCAGCTGTTTGAAAATAAAATAACGTAAGAGGTTTATCAGCACAGTCATTTATAAATTTTTCTAAGGGGACGTTTCAGTGCCTTACTTTGGCCAGCAAAAAACAGGGGCAAAGACCTTCTGATTTTCCCTCATGTAATTTTCGCTGTCCGTGAAAACACTCAATGCAGTGGCTGATGGGAGGGACTATAGGCGTTTTCCCTTTTTATTCGTTGCCATCAGCCACTGCACTGAGTGCAGCTTGCGATGTGCGAACGGTACTAAGAAGAAGGCCCAATATGGCCGGCAGTGTGATGTGACACGAGTTAAGACCATTACGATCTGCAAACGGTAGCAAAATGGGGCGAAAAGGGTGGCTGCATTTCCTATACAGAACTTTACTTTCGTGACCTAACCTTTTGTTTAGGAAGTGTTCTGATGGCCATCAACTGCTCTCGGTTTTCATGCCACATCGCTTCGAGTAAAAAACTCGATCTTTCGACAGACGTTTCCAGCGTCGTCATAAGCGTAAAAAAACTGCCGGGGCTACCATGGTGTTCTGAAATTCGTATGACAGGACTGCCTTATACTTCCAGAGAGGGCACATGATTGGGACGGCTTGTTGGGCAGCTCACAGCATCCGTGAATCGAATGACGTCAGGTGGCGTGAGCGGTCGGCATGACAGCACATTTGAAATTGTTGATCCCGCCTCCCTGGAAACGTCAATCATCAGTTTTTGCTTTCACACGATTTCTTAAGGGGTCATGCTCGTGAAACTGACCAAAAATTTGAAAAAAGAATTCTTGGTCTATAGTAAAGAGAATTTCATGCTGATTTCAAAAATGTATAGGTTATGGGCATTTTCATTTTCCGTTCGCTCTAAAATTGAGGTTGAACATAATGTTGCACAGGAGCCACGCCCATCTGTCAGTCTGAAGTGCGTCAGAATATGTAATGCATTTTTGTGTTCTTCCGTTTTTTCCGTCGTTAGTTACGGATCGTTAACACAGATGTATTCTAGAAGGCACTGACTCCCAGAACCAAAGTACAGGAATGTCTAGAAGGCTATGGTTCGAATCTAAACAAAGATCTGAAAATAGAAGATTTCGTAATTTCATACGCGCGTGGTTTTGTAGTTATTGTGAGTTGTTTTGTTTCTGTGTGTGTGTTTCCGGTACAACAAATGCAGAAAGTAAAGAAATTTAGCCCCAAACGAAAGTTTCGCAGCAACCAGCTCCAAACACAGCAGTTGCTTCAAAAGTCGCCCGCAGAAACTGTGTCTTCAGACAGTGCTTCTAGACGTAAACTTTCACTTTATGAATATAATAAGGACAAGCCTACTAGCACTGTGAGCAGCAATAACGACGGAAATGTCATTGTGAACCTAAATAAGCGGTCAAGGCCTTTGAAGAGTGCTGTGAAATGTAAGTACTGCAGATGTGAAGATAGTATTGACGCCACTGAGGACATTTCAGCGAGGAAGGGTCTTGCAAGTCGGTTAGTGATTGCCTGTAACTCGTGTAAGGAGCACAGTAATACATTGACATCGCTAGTTACAGATAGTCGACATTAGAGTGTAAATAAAAATGGTTCAAATCGCTCTGAGCACTATAGGACTTAACATCTGAGGTCATCAGTCCCATAGACTTAGAACTACTTAAACCTAACTAACCTAAGGACATCACACACATCCATGCCCGAGGCAGGATTCGAACCTGCGACCGTAACTGTCATGCGGTTCCAGACTGAAGCGCCTAGAACCACTCATCCATCACAGCCGGCCTTAGTGTAAAATATTTAGCTTCCTTATGCAATGCAATGTATTGGAAGGGGAAGGAGAGCTTCCCAGACCTTTTATGGAGTGATGGATTTGCCTCCACCTCCACTGAGGTTTCTCAGATACAATAAATTAATACATAATGCTTTATGTGGTGTAAGTGAAAAAATGTTAGAAATGGCTCTGAGCACTATGGCACTTAACATCTGAGGTCATCAGTCCCCTAGAACTTAGAACTACTTAAACCTAACTAACCTAAGGACATCTATGCTCGAAGCAGGATTCGAATCTGCGACCGTAGCGGTCGCGCGGTTCCAGACTGAAGCGCCTAGAACCGCTCGGCCGCACCGGCCGGCGGTGTAAGTGAACATTCAATGAAAAGAGCAGAAGCTGTAGCCTTGTCTGAGAATACAGACATTGTAGCGGCATTTGATGGATCTTGGCAGAGTGGGGTTGTAACTGCCACATTTATTGAAACTGGTAAGATACTAGAGTATGAATGTCTAAAAAAACACTGCCAGGGTTGTTCAAGTAAATTTATTGGCACCCATGTATGTGTAAAGAACTTCGATGGCCCAAGTGGAAGCATGGAAACGAAAGGAGTTCTAAACATTTTTAGATCAGAGGTCAGTCGTGATGTGAGGTATGTAGGGTACCTTTGGGAAGGAGACTGTAAACGACACAATACTGTTGTTAATGAATGACCATATGGGGACACTTGATAGAAAAGCTTGAATGTGTTGGGCATGTACAAAAAAAGAATGGGAGCTTGGCTGAAAAAAATTATGTAATGACTTAAATGAGAAAAAAAAAACTGTCAGATGGGAAACACATAGGTGGTCCAGGTCTTGTTACAAAAAGTGAAATTGATTCCTTCACTCAATATTATGGACTAGTAGTAAGGAGAAATGTCGAAGATTGCGAGAACATGAGACGAGCAGTTTGGGCAACGTGGTTTCAGAGAGTGTCAGCAGATGAAACCCCACAGCATGGTTTGTGTCCAAGAGGGGAAGATTCGTGGTGCAAGTAGTGGTTGAGCAATGCTACAGGCATACAATATACCCACAAGGTTTCCTTACCACATGCTGTAATGGAGGCAACTGGACCTATTTATAAGGATTTGGCAAATAAAAGTCCACTTGGGAAATGTATGTATGGTCTCTCTCAGAATGCAAATGAAAGCTTCGACAGCTGTATATGGGAAAGAATACCGAAAACTTGAATTTTCATCATTCAGATACACTTTCCTCCTAAATGACTGAAGTTAAACACGCAAAAATTTGTACAGATATTTAGAATGACGTCACCTACCTCCCTTGCCTACTATTTCCTGAAAAATTTATAACCATGATGACGATGTCGGTGATATTTCAGATACATTTTTAAATATTTTTGTTGTAGTAAAATAAATTACTTGTCTTTTCACAGGTCAGCATCAGGGAAGGAAACTGGAGGTATAAAACACTTATGTGAATGTTGTCTGTACTCTGACTCATTTTCCAAGCTGTGCAGTCAGTGGTTCCATAGAAAATGGTACTGCAGAGAAACAGTGTTCCGTTTTTAATGCTATTACAAAGATTGTTGCAGTACCAAAATATAATAAATATGGCAATGTTTTTTTGGAAAATGCTTTGACTAATGACCCGATTTGTGTGTAAGAATTTTGAGCTAGCTCTCATTTATTGATCAGTTGCACTATGAGAGTGAAGGTGATGCTAAAACTGCAGCCCATTCAGGGGAGTGCCCCCTTAAGCTGGTTCCCATACTCTACAAAATGAGAATACCTGGTCTCAGCTGGAATTGCTTCAGTTTATTGTAACGTTGGCAGCCTCCTTCATAACAGAATCTCGTTATGGTACCACATGAGTCGAGGCTCTCATATTTCCAAACTGCATTTTGAATCCATTCTCCAGGCAGTGTTCAGCCACCGCCAACTTCTCAAGCTCCTGACCGAACACCGTACGACTTAGGCTATCTGAGTAAACTTTCTGGACCAATAGAAAATTCTGTATGTCGCACACCTATCTGTTTATTCTAATAGATTATTAATTAATTTACCACTCCGCCCCGGTAGCTGAGTGGTAAGCGTGACAGACTGTCAATCCTAAGGGCCCGGGTTCGATTCCCGGCTGGGTCGGAGATTTCTTCCGCTCAGGGACTGGGTGTTGTGTTGTCCTAATCATCATCATTTCATCCCCATCGACGCACAGGTCGCCGAAGTGGCGTCAAATCGAAAGACTTGCACCAGGCAAACGGTCTACCCGACTGGAGGCCCTAGCCACACGACATTTCCATTTCCAATTAATTTACCCACACTCGTAAGTCGATCGCTAGGAATAAGCGAGAAATCCGGGTTTGCGTCACGGTCCAGCACAGATTTTTCATATATCACTTTAGTTCAAGCGTCGATACCTATTACAATTAGGTTGGAAATCAGGATATATTACTTCGAGATAAAGTAAAGATATACTGAAACTTCCTCACAAATTAAAACTGTGTGCCGATCCATGACTCGTACCTGGGACTTCGACCTCATGTGGGAAATGCTCCCCCGATTGAGCTGTCCAGGTTCGCCGCACTGCTGGCTGTAACATCCTTATTCCCGTCAGTACGTCGTCTCCCACCTTCCAAGTATCACGGAAGTTCTTAAGCATACCATGCGAGACTAGCACTCCCAACACTGTGGTTAAGCCATGTCTCGGCAACATCCTTTCTTTCAGGAGTGTTAGTTCCACAATGTATGCTGGGCAGCTTACGGGAAGTTAGGAAGGTAGGAAAATTGGTTCCGGTGGAACTACAGCTGTGGGGATGCGTCATGAGGCGCGAAAGACAAAGGTCCCAGGTTCGACACGATGCTTCTTCAATTGGCCGGGAAGTTTCAGATTAACGTTCACTCCGAAACAGAGTGAAAATTCATTATGGGTGCAATGACACCGTGATTTACGAACCTGGCCTGCCGGAACTGGATGCCCAGCGACGCCTCCAGGTAGTTGTGCTTGAGCTGGCGCATGGCGCGGTCCGTGTGCGGAGACAGCACGCGGAACACCTGCCACCACAGCGACGTCCCTGCAACATCGCGCCGCGGCTCACAGACACCTCTCACTGCAGGTACCAGGAGGAGCCATAAGGTACACTACTGGCCATTAAGGTTGCTACACCACGAAGATGACCTGCTACAGACGCGAAATTTAACCGACAGGAAGAAGATGCTGTGATGTACAAGTGATTAGCTTTACAGAGCATTCACACGAGTTTGGCGCCGGTGACGACACCAACAACGTGCTGACATGAGGAAAGTTTCCAACCGATTTCTCAACAGCAGTTGACCGGGGTTGCCTGGTGAAACGTTGTTGTGATGCCTCGTGTAAGGAGGAGAAATGCGTACCATCACGTTTCCGACTTTGATAAAGGGTGGATTGTAGCCTATCGCGATTGCGGTTTATCGTATTGCGACATTGCTGCTCGCGTTGGTCGAGATCCAATGACTGTTAGCAGAATATGGAATCGGTGGGATCAGGAGTGTAATACAGAACGCCGTGCTGGATCCCAACGGCCTCGTATCACTAGCAGTCGAGATGACAGGCAACTTATCTGCGTGGCTGTAACGGATCGTGCATCCACGTCTCGATCCCTGAGTCAACAGATGGGGACGTTTGCAAGACAACAACCATGTGCACAAACAGTTCGACGACGTTTGCAGCAGCATGGACTATCAGCTCGGAGATCATAGCTGCCGTTACCCTCGACGTTGCATGACAGGCAGGAGCGCCTGCGATGGTGTACTCAACGACGAACCTCGGTGCACGAATGTCAAAACGTCATTTTTTCGTATGAATCCGGGTTCTGTTTACAGCATCGCGATGGTGGCATCCATGTTTGGCGACATCGCGGTGAACGCACATTGGAAGCGTGTATTCGTCATCGCAATACTGGCGTATCACCCGGTGTGATGGGATGGGGTACCATTGGTTACACGTCTCGGTCACCTCTTATTCACATTGACGGCACTTTGAACAGTGGACGTTACATTTCAGATGTGTTACGACCCGTGCCTCTACCCCTCAATCCCTGCGAAACCCCACATTTCAGCAGGATAATGCACGACCGCATGTTGCAGGTCCTGTACGGGCCTTTCTGTATACAGAAAATCTTCGACTGCTGCCCTGGCCAGCACATTCTCCAGATCTGTCACAAATTGAAAATGTCTGGTCAATGGTTGCCGATCAACTGGCTCGTCACAATACGCCAGTCACTACTCTTGATGAACTGTGGTATCGTGTTGAAGCTGCATGCGCAGCTGTACCTGCACATACCATCCAAATTCTGTTGGACTCAATGCACAGGCCTATCAAGGCCGTTATTATGGCCAGAGGTGATTGTTCTGGGTACTGTTTTCTCAGGATCTATGCATCGAAATTGCGTGAAAATGTAATCACATGTCAGTTCTAGTATAATATATTTGTCCAATGAATACCCGTGTATCACCTGCATTTCTTCTTGGTGTAGCAGTTTTAATGGCCAGTAGTGTAGTAAATAACACATCTAAGTAGTCGTCAAGAGTTCGTACTTCACCACTGCTTAAATTCTGAATAAAAATCGTCATCAGCGGCGGCCAATGCAGTAAAAAAAAGATTGTCGGCATAAGAAGTCACCCTCACTCTGCCAATGACACTGGCAAAGAGAGCGGCTGAGCAGACAGTGGTACAGGGTGAGGAAACTGTCCCTAAAAGGCGGAAGAATCAGCAATGATCTACGACATGAGGATGCAAGCGGCAAAAGCAACCGTTGCTTTAAAGACTGATGTGTTGTCTTAATAGGACATGTGGCCGGTAATTGAGAAAGTGTCATGATGATCTCTCCATCACTCCTTTGCCAAAAGATTACGGACTACTCCCCCCTTCGGACCTCTGGGAGGGGACTGTAAAGGGGGAGCTGACCACGAGAAAAAGACTGAATAAAATTAATGAAAGGGCAACGTTCTTCGAACTGGGCATGGAATGTCAGAAGTTTCAGCGTCATAGCGAAGCTATAAAATCTGAAAGGGGATGCTAAGGTTCAGTCTACATTTATTTTGGGTCATTCAAGTGAAATGGGAAGAAGACAAGGTTCAAATGGCTTAGAGCACTATGGGACAATATCTGAGGTCATCAGTCCCCTAGAACTTAGAACCACTTAAACCTAACTAACCTAAGGACATCACACACATCCACGCCCGAGGCAGGATTCGAACCTGGAACTGTAGCGGTCGCGCGGTTCCAGACTGAAGCGCCTAGAACCGCTCGGCCACAATGACGCGCACACATTTTACCCTTTCTTTTGACGCCTCCCCTATGGAGTTTTTGTATGTCCATCTTTGTGGTTGGATGTCTGGGGGACTTTGGTCGTTCACTTACGTAAGAAAATGAAATATCTACATCCGTACTTATGATGTCATTTAGTGTATGGCAACCAGTTTTGGTGCTTCAGTGCACCATCTTCAGGCCTCAGTTGATGGCAAGAGGGTTAACATCATCCATACACACGATGTATCATTGGCCAACATCTACATTGGCCTAGAACCGCTCAGCCACCGCGGCCGCCAGAAGACAAGGATCTCTGGTCAGACGAGTATAGAATAATATCAACAGCAGCAGAAAATGGTATGTTCAGTATTAATAGGAAAGAGGGTTGGAGAGTGAGCCACTGCGAACAGTTCAGTGATAGGGTTGTTCTCGTCAGAATCGACAGCAAGCAATCACAGACAGTTCAGGTATACATGCGGAGGTCACAAGCTGGAGATGTAGAGAAAGTATATGAGGATATTGAACACAACGGCATACTTAAGATTTCTAGAAGAGAAAAATGTTTAAAAGCAAGTGCATACTCGAAAAAATGTTGCGAAAGAAGGAAAACAAAAACAATGATTTGAAGTGATTCTTCAGTTTCTCCTGGCGTATTTGTTGCTCGAACAGTCCACGGGTGTACTGCCGGTTCATGGTGTCCAACGTGCACAATATTTCGGCGATCAGACATGTCACCATCGTCAGGTGCGCTGACGAACTGAGCTCGTGAGGGCGGGCGGCCGATTTAAATTCCCTCCCCCCGCGGGCCGCTCTCTTCTCCGTCCGTGCCCGCGCACACTTGAAACATTCTGTCTCAAACTGAAGTACAATATCAGCTTTAACAAAATTACATGTCCACCTAAAACTTCACTATCACTGTTCCTTCACGGTGAAGCTGACAGTTGAAGCTGAGGTCACAAACTAGAGTCGAGCTCTTGCGTGCCGGGAACTATAGTGACCTCAGCGTGAGGGCGCTGCTACGCCGACAGGGCGGTATGGTCTTCTGGAGTGCCTCCCTTTGGTTGTTGAAGATTGAAGCGAACCTTCGCTAATGTCTGTATCATCGATTCACGTCGGCAACTCTAGTGCGGCATAGCGATCTCAGGATGGTACCATAGGTATAATCAAGGTGCCTCCATTACTTACATCACAGAAATAAATTATAAGCATATAGCATCGTATAGAAATTCATGGGTAACAGACGAGTTATTGAATTTAACTGACGAAAGGAGAAAATATAAAAATGCAGTAAACGAAGCAGGCAAAAAGGAATACAAACGTCTCAAAAATGAGATCGACAGGAAGTGCAAAATGGCTAAGCAGGGATGGCTAGAGGACAAATGTAAGGATGCAGAGGTATACATCACTAGGTGTATGATAGATACTGGCTACAGGAAAATTAAAGAGACCTTTGGGGAAAAGAGAAACACTTGTATGAATATCAAGAGCTCAGATGGAAAATCGTTCTAAGCAAAGAAGGGAAAGCAGAAAGGTGGAATGAATATGTAGAGGGTATATACAAGGGCGATGCACTTGAGGGCAATATTATGGAAATGGCAGAGGACATAGTTGAAGATCAAATGGGAGACATGATACTGCGTGTAAAATTTTACAGAGCACTGAAAGACCTAAGTCGAAACAAGGTACCGGGAGTAGACAACATTCCAATTAGAACTACTGACAGCCTTGGCAGAGCCAGTCCTGACAAAACTCTACCGTCTGGTGAGCAAGATGGATGAGACACGCGAAATACCCTCAGACTTCAAGAAGAATATAATAATTCCAATCCCAAAGAAAGCAGGTGTTGACAGAAGTGAAAATCACCGAACTATCAGTTTAATAAGGCACGGCTGCAAAATACTAACACGAATTCTTTACAGACGAATGGAAAAACTGGTAGAAGTCGACCTCGGGGATGATCAGTTTGGATTCCGTAGAAATGTTGCAACACGTGAGACAATACTGACCCTATGACATAGAAGATAGATTAAGGAAAGGCAAACCTACCTTTCTTGCATTTGTAGACTTAGACAAGGCTTTTGACAATGTTGATCGGAATACTCTCCTTCAAATTGTGCTGGTGGCAGGGGTCAAATACAGGGAACGATAGGCTATTTACAATTTGTGCAGAAGCCAGATGGCAGTTATAAGAGTCGAGGGGCATCAAAGGAAAGCAGTGGTAGGGAAAGGAGTGAGACATGGTTGCCGCCTATCCCCGATGTATTCAATCTATACACTGAGCAAGCATTAAAGGGAACAAAAGAAAAATTTGAAGTAGGAATTAAAATCCATGGAGAAGAAATAAAAAGTTTGAGGTTTGCCGATGACATTGTAATTCTGTCAGAGACAGCAAACGACGTGGAAGAGTAGTTGAACAGAATGAACAGTGTCTTGGAAGAAGATATAAGATGAACATCAAAAATGCAGAACAAGGCTAATGGAATGTAATCAAATTGTGTTAGGTGATGCTGAGGTAGTTAGATTAGGAAACATAAGAGTTTAGCTATTTGGAAAGCAAAATAACTGATGATGGTAGAAGTAGAGAGGATATAAAATGTAGACTGGCAATGGTAAGGAAAGCATTTCTGAAGAAGAGAAATTTGGTAAGATCGAGTATAGATTTAAGTTTCAGGAAGTATTTGCTGAAAGTATTTGTGTGGAGTGTAGCCATGTATTGAAGTGAAACATGGACGACAAATAGTTTAGACAAGAAGAGAAAAGAATCTTTCGAAATGCGGTGCTACAGAAGATTGCTGAAGATTAGATGGGTAGATCACGTAACTCAGTGAGTAGTTACTGAACAGAATTGGGGAGAAGAGGAATTTGTGGCACCACTTGACTAGAAGAAGGGATCGGTTGGTAGAAAATATTCTGAGGCGTCAAGGGATCACCAATTTAGTATTGGAGGGCAGCGTGGATGGTAAAAATCGTAGAGGGAGACCAAGAGATGAATACACTAAGCAGGTCAGAAGGATGTAGGTTGCAGTAATGTCTTGGATATGAAGAAGCTTGCATAGAATAGAGTAGCATGGAGAGCTGCATCAAATCAGTCTCTGACCGCAACAATAAGAACAGCATCATCTGCTCCTTTGCGGAGAGAGCAATTGCGATGCCATCCTTAGCAAAAATTTCGCACAACCCTGGTAGTTACGGGCACAACAATCTCAGATGTGAAGTCCATATGTAGAAAAGGAATATAAGTGACCCTTATGCGGGTTTCGTCATTGTGCCAAAGCATAACACACTACAATACCTTATTGTAACATTAAAATGTTACTGGTCAGCGTCTTAAAATCCAAATCGCACTCCACCCTCCCCTTCCCCCTCTCCCTCCGTCTGAGATAGTTGTAACCGTTATTAAGGAAGTCATATAATGTTTCCTCCACACATATGTATGGAATATTTGGTGCCACAAACTTAGAATAGCTAGAGAAAACCAAAAATTAAACCCAGATGGAGTAAGACTGAGCAATAAAACAATAAATTGGCCTCGATATGCGGACAGTATTGGTCTAATAAGTCACAGGGAAGAGGACTTGCAGATCTTGACAAGTTTCAGGAAGCGGGAAATTCGACCGAGTAATATGCAGCAAATGTAATATATCAACCGATATGGAGGACAGAATAAAAAAATTGGAGGCATTAGTTTCCAGGTTGCCCTCGTAAAAATCTTGGAACTGGCAGACCAATGTACTTACAAGCAGATATTGGCTGAAGGATGAAGAAAAGACTGGGTGGTTATAATTAAACTGTCAGTATTGTAAATGCTGAAGTGTAGGCTGTACATATCATAGCATGCTGAAACATTGTAGGTTCGTTCATTATTTGCACTTTCTGCCACCAGATGAAAATACGGCGCTGCAAGCAGTTAGAACGTGGTGTGGCTACAGGAAAAGAGAAGAAATGATCAAACACATGATAACGGTGGATCTGACAGCCTGCACTGGAGCATAAGGAGCGCATCATCAGTTTAGTTACAGCCACTGGGCATCATCAAGGATAAGGAGACAATGGTAAAAGAAGAATGGACCATGCGAGCCAGGAGCAGAAACGGTTAGTGGAGGAATGTGCAGAAAGCTTATGGTCTCTCAGGTCAGAGCCACAGTTAAGAAGAAGAAGCCGAATATGCTGACAATATTTTACTGTTATGCAAGTAACAGAAAGAGCTTGATAATGGATGGAAAGTAGCTAACAGTTAAACCAGGAAATACAGTAATCATTTGAAAAACTGCTAGTGAAGGCAGACTGGTGTGGAGAGCATCCAAGTAGTCTTTGGACTCAAGACCACAACAGCAGCTGTATGCGCTGTAGTGAAAGTAGCATATGAGTCAGCTGATACACAGGGTGAGTCAGCTGCCCGCACTCATGGGTTTCATGCGACCCCCAACGTCTTCAAATACCACACTCAATATTTTCATATTTTCTCATTTACTATGTGGAAACTATTAGTACTAGAGAAGAAAATGAATAGGACCTTTTTGTAGGAAATTAATATACACTCCTGGAAATGGAAAAAAGAACACATTGACACCGGTGTGTCAGACCCACCATACTTGCTCCGGACACTGCGAGAGGGCTGTACAAGCAATGATCACACGCACGGCACGGCGGACACACCAGGAACCGCGGTGTTGGCCGTCGAATGGCGCTAGCTGCGCAGCATTTGTGCACCGCCGCCGTCAGTGTCAGCCAGTTTGCCGTGGCATACGGAGCTCCATCGCAGTCTTTAACACTGGTAGCATGCCGCGACAGCGTGGACGTGAACCGTTTGTGCAGTTGACGGACTTTGAGCGAGGGCGTATAGTGGGCATGCGGGAGGCCGGGTGGACGTACCGCCGAATTGCTCAACACGTGGGGCGTGAGGTCTCCACAGTACATCGATGGTGTCGCCAGTGGTCGGCGGAAGGTGCACGTGCCCGTCGACCTGGGACCGGACCGCAGCGACGCACGGATGCACGCCAAGACCGTAGGATCCTACGCAGTGCCGTAGGGGACCGCACCGCCACTTCCCAGTAAATTAGGGACACTGTTGCTCCTGGGGTATCGGCGAGGACCATTCGCAACCGTCTCCATGAAGCTGGGCTACGGTCCCGCACACCGTTAGGCCGTCTTCCGCTCACGCCCCAACATCGTGCAGCCCGCCTCCAGTGGTGTCGCGACAGGCGTGAATGGAGGGACGAATGGAGACGTGTCGTCTTCAGCGATGAGAGTCGCTTCTGCCTTGGTGCCAACGATGGTCGTATGCGTGTTTGGCGCCGTGCAGGTGAGCGCCACAATCAGGACTGCATACGACCGAGGCACACAGGGCCAACACCCGGCATCATGGTGTGGGGAGCGATCTCCTACACTGGCCGTACACCACTGGTGATCGTCGAGGGGACACTGAATAGTGCACGGTACATCCAAACCGTCATCGAACCCATCGTTCTACCATTCCTAGACCGCCAAGGGAACTTGCTGTTCCAACAGGACAATGCACGTCCGCATGTATCCCGTGCCACCCAACGTGCTCTAGAAGGTGTAAGTCAACTACCCTGGCCAGCAAGATCTCTGGATCTGTCCCCCATTGAGCATGTTTGGGACTGGATGAAGCGTCGTCTCACGCGGTCTGCATGTCCAGCACGAACGCTGGTCCAACTGAGGCGCCAGGTGGAAATGGCATGGCAAGCCGTTCCACAGGACTACATCCAGCATCTCTACGATCGTCTCCATGGGAGAATAGCAGCCTGCATTGCTGCGAAAGGTGGATATACACTGTACTAGTGCCGACATTGTGCATGCTCTGTTGCCTGTGTCTATGTGCCTGTGGTTCTGTCAGTGTGATCACGTGATGTATCTGACCCCAGGAATGTGTCAATAAAGTTTCCCCTTCCTGGGACAATGAATTCGCGGTGTTCTTATTTCAATTTCCAGGAGTGTAGTTATATTTTGTAGTGAAATACGCTTTCGCTAGAAGCCGTAGTTTTCGAATTATTCAAGAAAAATAAGCTAATGTGACCTTGAAATGCGATTTTCTTGAATCACGCGAGAAGTGTGGCCTCGAGTGATAATGTATCCCAGTACAAAATTTAACAATATTGAATTTCCAGCAAAAAATTACTCTTCATTTTCTATGTAGGACCAATAGTCTGCACTTACCGAGTGAGAGAATATGAAAATCACGTGCGTGAGTTTTGATGGCATTGCGTGTTGCACAAAACCCATAGGTAGGGGCAGGTGATTCATCCTGTGTATTGGCAGGACAGGATTCGCAACTCACACACGGTGTCGGCGTTGTGATTGGCCAGTATGGCGGCCACGGAGGTGAGGTAGTCCACATCGAGCACGGCCACCAGGTCTGCGTCACGCCCATCCAGGCGCAGGGTCACGTTCTCCACCCCGGAGAACACCTCCTCCAGAAACTCGCGCCAGTTCACCTGCGGGGCAAACACACCCACATCTCATAACGAGCCAGCTGTCTTGCACATACTGCAGGACGTGTCACTTTTCTCAGTCTGTTCTCAGTGTTTGTCACACGTTTGTAACATGCTACACTGCGCAACAAAATTAAAGGATCACTTTGTCGAAACCCCGTAATTGTTCCCCCCCTAGCGAGGCATACGTATGGCATCTGGCTCGAAGGTGTCTACAATCTGTCACTGTAATGGCGCAGAAGTTGGCGCTCTGCATCGTCGCCCTCGGGTTAAGCATCGCTTCAAGCAGTGGCGAGTCGAAACTTGCCAAAAAAGGTCAGAGTTCAGAAGTTCATGCGACGTGCAAAATGGATTAATGATGTCATATTGCCATCAAATTTCATCACAATTCTTCTCAATACCACGGTCGACGTTTGACACGAAGGGAAACTCGTGACACATTTTATCAAATGGCTCCAAGCACTGAGGTCATCAGTCAGCTAGACTTAGAATTACTTAAACCTAACTAACCTAAGGACATCACACACATCCATGCCCGAGGCAGGATTCGAACCTGGGACCGTAGCGGTCGCGCGGTTTCAGACTGAAGCGCCTAGAACCGCTCGGCCACAATGACCCGCACACATTTTACCATTTCTTTTGACACCTCCCCTGTGGAGTTTTTGTATGTCCATCTTTGTGGTTGGAGGTCTGGGGGACTTTGGTCGTTCACTTACGTAAGAAAATGAAACATCTACATCCGTACTTATGATGTCATTTAGTGTATGGCTACCAGTTTTGGTGCTTCAGTGCACCATCTTCAGGCCTCAGTTGATGGCAAGAGGGTTAACATCATCCACACGATGTATCATTAGCGAACATCTACAACTGGTCTATGCAGGGTACCTGTAACCGCAGTGTTCTCTCTCCAACCATCAACTGTCAACCAGTTTCAGACGTAGACCTCTAACACATCGCGTACACGGATCGTGTTAACCCTCTCGGCACAAACTATGAAGAGGGTGCATTGACGCACCAAAGCTGGTAGCCATCCAACAAATGACATCATAAGGACGGCCGTAGGTGCTTCATTTTCTTACCTCTCCTATGAAGATGAGAACTATGACGCCTAGCGTTGATATCACGCGATTTTCTTATGTGTGGCCGAGGAAAACACTTCATACCATCTGCAGTTCAGAGTCAACACGACAAGGCTTCAGGGAGTGACATAAGGGGCGTCAATGAAAGCATCATTTTTCTTGTAACGTTGATTCCCACCCATTTCTCAGGTGAAAACGACTGTTTGTAGCGCGATGAGCTACGGGAACACTTCCATTTCTATCTTTCATACTGCTGACATCCCTCTGGCGCTTCAACCCATCTCTAAGGACATTGTGGACAAGAAACCTCATTGAAGGTGATCTTTCATCTTTGTAGTGCAGTGGTACCACGATTTTTACTTTTGTGTACAGGGCAGGACCACTAAAGAGCATTCAGAACCATTCGACGAAATTTGAATATGACCCGAAACAGCAAACTGTACTTGTGCTTTTTCAGTGCTCCTGTTCATGCAGTCCTGTTGTGTGTCCACAGAGGGGTGTGACACGACGCGTGCGGGAATAAAATGGCACAGGGTCTACGTAAGAATTCCCAGTTCCGCAAAACCACCAGTGCTGCGGGCTCACTTCCAACGAGAATTTTAAAAATGCGCATTTAGAGAGAAAAGCTGCAAAGTAGCTCTAGGCGCCTGTAGGCAGGTAAGCACATGACACACCTGCTTTGCCAGTTGCCTGCCTGCAGGCGCCTCGGGCTCCTTCGCAAGTTTTCTCTGAGTGGTGGTGTGTCTCTTATCAGCGCGATTTCTGACCTCCGTCCCAGAGGCGATCCGTGGAGGACAGAAGGGGCTCAGGAAGAACACAGACAAGAAGGAATGATGGTGCCAGATGGTTATAATTAAACAGGCAGTGTTCTAAATGCTGAAACGCAGGCTGTTTACATAACAGGATGTTGAAACATCGTAGGAACGCTCATTAATCGGTGAGCACACGCAGTATAGCGAAAAAATATAGTTCAACTTTCTGCAGTCGAGTGAAATTATGTCGCTGTAAGCAATCGGTATGTCGTGTGGCTCTAGGAAAAAGGGAGGAACGATCAGGCACATGATGAGGGCGAAATGTGGGTAAGAGCGGTTGTGACGGAATTAGTATCATGGGAAACGTCCCCGCCGACATTAAGCAAAATTGTAATGAAATTCGGTGCCATTGTGAGATCATTAACTCACTTTACACGTCAC
Source organism: Schistocerca piceifrons (assembly GCF_021461385.2). NCBI lineage: Eukaryota > Metazoa > Arthropoda > Insecta > Orthoptera > Acrididae > Schistocerca > Schistocerca piceifrons. Next base: position 44,378,467 of record NC_060146.1, read on the forward strand.
ATGAACTTCTGAGCTCTAACCTTTTTTCGCACGTGTCGACACTGTGCTGCCGGCCGGTGTGGCCGAGCGGTTGTAGGCGCTACAGTCTGGAACCGCGCGGCTGCTACGGTCGCAGGTTCGAATCCTGGCTCGGGTATGGGTGTGTGTGATGTCCTTAGGTTAGTTAGGTTTAATTAGTTCTAAGTTCTAGGAGACTGATGACCTCAGAAGTTAAGTCCCATAGTGCTCAGAGCCATTTGCACCATTTTTGACACTGTGCTGTGTGGAGAATCACCGAACCCGAGGGTGACGTCGCAGGGTGCCATGTTTTTGCATCTTTCCAGAGGATGAGCCAAATTTCATATTTATCCGTCGCAGTGATAGAGGATTACGGGGTTTTGAAAAGGTGCTACTTTAAGGGGTCATGCATGCGAAAATGACCAAAATTTGAAGAAACTTTTCTTAGGCTATAGAAGAGAGAATTTCATGCTGATTTCAAAAATATACATTTTATGGACATAACCATTTTCCGTTCGTTCTAAAATTGAGGCTGAACGTAATGTTTCACAGGCGCCTCACCCATCTGGCAGTTTGAAGCGTGTCAGAATACGTGATGTATTATTTTTGTCCTTCCGTCATCAGTTACGGATCATTAGTACAGGCGTATTCTAGAAGGCACTGACTCCCAGAACCAAAGTACAGGCATGTCTAGAAGGCTATGATTTGAATGTAAACAAATATCTGAGAATGTGTGATTACGGAATTTCATACGCTTTTGGTTTTGTAGTTCCTGTGTGTTGTTTTGGTTCTGTGTGTGTGTGTGTGTGCTTCCTGTGCTGCAAATGCCGAGAGTAAATAAATTTAGCCCCAAATGAAAGTTTTGAGGCAACCAGCTCCAAACACAACTGAATAATACACATCAGTTGCTTCAAAAGTCGCATGCGGAAACTGTGTCTACAGGCAGTGCTTCTAGACGTAAACTTTCGCTTTCTGAATGTAATAAGACAAGCCTTGTAGTATTTGAGTAGCAAATAACGACGGAAATGTTACTGCGAACCTAAATATGCTGTGAAGACTTTTTAAGAGTGCTGTGAAATGTGAGTGCTGTAATTGTGAAGATAGTATTGACGTTTCTGAGGACATTTCAGCAAGGAAGGGTCTTACAAGTCGGTTAGTTATTTCCCGTAACTTGTGTAAGATGCACAGTGATCATATGACCTCGCCAGTAACTTATAGTCGACATTACAGTGTAAATATTAAGTTTGATTATGCAATGCGATGTATTGGAAGGGGAAGGAGAGCTGCCTAGACTTTTTGTGCATTGATGGATTTGCCTCCACCTCCACTGAGGTTTGACAGATACAATAAATTAATACATGATGCATTATGCGGTGTAAGTGAACATTCAATGAAAAGAGGAGCAGAAGAAACAGTAGCCTTGTCCAAGAATGCAGACATTGTAGCAGCATTTGACGGATCTGGGCAGAAGAATGGGGTTGTAACTGCCATATTTATTGAAACTGGTAAGATACTAGATTATGAATGTCTAACAAAGCACTGTCAGGGTTGTTCAATTAAATTTATTGGCACCCATGTTTGTGTAAAGGACTTTGATGGGCCAAGGGGAAACATGGAAACGATAGGAGTTCTAAACATATTTTTAGAAGATCAGGGGTCAGTCGTGGTATGAGGTATCTGGGCTACCTTGGAGATGGAGACTGTAAAGGACACACTACTGTTGTTAATGACAGACCATGTGGAGACGCTTTGATACGAAAGCTTGAATGGGTTGGATATGTACAAAAAAGAATGGGAGCTCGGCTGAGAGAATTATGTAGACTCCAACGGAAAAAAACTGTAAGATGAAAACGCATAGATGGTCCAGGTCATCTTACAAAAAGTGAAATTGACTCTTTGACTGAATATTATGGACTAGCAATAAGGAGAAATGTAGGAGATTTGGAGAACATGAGACGAGCTGTTTGGGCAACATGGTTTCACAGAGCGTCAACATGTGAAACCCCACAGCGTGGTTTGTGTCCAAAAGGTGAAGATTTGTGGCACAGGCATGCCACAGGCATACAATATACCCACAAGCATTCCTTACCACTTGCTGTAGTGGAGGCAATTAGGCCTATAGATAGGGATCTGGCAAATAAAAATCTGCTTAGGAAATGTATTTATGGTCTCTCTCAGAACGCAAATGATTGCTTCAACAGTTGTATATGGGAGAGAATACCGAAAACTTGAATTTTAATCATTCAGATAGACGTTTTTCCTAAACGACTGAAGTTAAACTCGCAAAAATCGGTACAGATATTTGGAATGACCGCCTCTACCTCCCTTGCGTACAATTTCCTGAAAAATTTATAACGTGATGATGATGTCGGTGATATTTGAGCTACATTTTTAAATATTTTAATTGTAGCAAAATAAATTACTTGTCTTTTTCACAAATCAGCATCAGGGAAGGAAATTGGAGGCATAAAATACTTATGTGAATGTTGTCTGTATTCTGGCTCTTTTTTCAATCTGTGCAGTCAGTGGTTCTAAAGAAAATGGCACCGCAGTGAAAAAGTGTTCCGTTTTATATATTATTATAAATATAATTGGCAGTACCAAAATATAATAAATATCGCAATGACGTTTTGCGAAATGATTTGACTAATGCCCCTAATTGCATGTAAGAATTTTGAGATATCTCTCATCTGTAGATTAGTTGCACTATGAGGGTGAAGATAATACAAAAAATGCGGCCTGTTCAGGGGCGCGTCCCCTTAAGTCTGTTGCTCAGTGTAGATGATAACTTGAACATATTTTTCCTTACACTAAACTTATTTTGTTGAAATTAGTTTGCTTATGTGCGGGTCCTCAGTCTCGATGTAATTTCTCGATATTAAAACAAGTTTAAACATTTACCAAAGGCCGTAAAATTCTTTATACAGGATGACATACGTTGTATCATACTTTACGAGGTGTGGACGAAAAGATGGAAACGCCAAAAACACAAAACGTTAGCATGGCCCATACAGTGTAGGAAAGCAGTTGATGTTCAAAACAGTTTGCAGTAATTTTGGAGTGAATAACTACAAGTCGGGTCTGGTCTCCAAGGGGATCTTATACCATTCTTCCACCAAACTAGTGACAAGTCCAGGTGATGGTGATATAACTGGATACCGATAACACACCCTTCTCTCCAAAGTAGACCACTAAGGCTCAATAGTCTCGAGCTCTGGTAACTGTGGTGGACAGATGAGATACGAGGATTCATCCTGGTGCTCTCAAAACCAGTCCTGGATGATGCGAGTTCTGTGAGCAGGGGACCTATCGTCATAAAGTACACCATCACCATTATGGAGCAAACATTGTACTAGGTGATGGCAAAATGGTCACATAAGCCTAGGCATTAATGCAGGCTTGCAGAGCAACAATGGGACACATGGAATACCACGATATGGCTGCTCATATCATCACCAACCACCACCGTGTTCACTCTTGGGACGTAAGCTCAGCCTGAAGTTGGAAACATTGCGCACCAAGACTCATCTGACCTCATTAAATTCTTGCATAGTCCCATACAGCAGGTTCTGTGGCTTTGGCACCACGTTTTCTTTTTAATGGCATTTGAATCACTAATGAATGATTTTAAGAATTCCAGTTCGCCTTGGAATTCCGTGATTATGGAGGTCTCTTCGTATTGCTCTGGTGCGGAGGGAGTCTGGGAGCGCACATTCAGTTCTGTAATGAGTGTTGCAGCTGCAGGTTCTCGTACTTTTCGTCACAACTCTCTTCAAGACTGTCTATTAAGATTACTAATCACATATGTTGAGACATATGTTTTTGCCCTTTCCCTGTATGCGATATGAATTTTCCGTTGTCTCCGTTGGTTTTTGAAGTACCCATCATAAGAGCACCAACAACTTGCGCATGTTCGAATTCCTTTAGCTCAGACATAATGCGCTCACAATTACATAGAACACCGTAGTGGCTACAGCTGAGACTTAGAACATACTAAGGATAATGTGAAGGACAATCAAACAGCTTAAAATCAGTGATGGTAAAATAGTCTATATTAAAGTGAGTGAAAGTGCAAATCCGCAATAGCTGTTTATTGTGTTTTCACTGTATGACGACCGTGTCATACCCAGGAAGAGTACATTACTGGCCATTAAAATTGCTACAGTAAGAAGAAATGCAGATGATGAATGGGTATTCACTGGACAAATATATTATACTAGAACTGACATGTGATTACATTTTCACGCAATTAGGATGCATAGAACCTGAGAAATCAGTACCTCTGGCCTTAATAACGGCCTTGATACGCCTGGGCATTGTGTCAAACAGAGCTTGGATGGCGTGTAAAGGTACAGCTAGCTGCCCATGCAGCTTCAACACGATACCACAGTTCATCAAGAGTAGTGACTGGCGTGTTGTGACGAGCCAGTTGCTTGGCCACCATTGACCAGACGTTTCCAATTGGTGAGAGATCTGGAGAATGTGCTGGCCAGGGCAGCATTTGAACATTTTGTGTATCCAGAAAGGCCCGTACAGGAACTGCAACATGCGATAGTGCATTATCCTGCTGAAATGTGGGGTTTCGCAGGGATCGAATGAAGGGTAGAGCCACGGGTACTAACACATCTGAAATGTAACGTCCACTGTTCAAAGTGCCGTCAGTGCGAACAACAGGTGACCGAGACGTGTAACCAATGGCACCCCATACCATCACGCCGGGTGATACGCCAGTATGGCGATGACGAATACATGCTTCCAATGTGCGTTCACCGTGATGGTCGCCAAACACGGATGCGACCATCATGACGCTGTAAACAGAACCTGGATTCATCCGAAAAAAGGACATTTTGCCATTCGTGCACCAAGGTTCGTCGTTGAGTACACCATCGCAGGCGCTCCTGTCTGTGATGCAGCGCCAAGGATAACCGCAGCCATGGTCTCCGAGCTGATAGTCCATGCTGCTCCAAGCGTCGTCGAACTGTTCGTGCACATGGTTGTTGTCTTGCGAACGTCCCCATCTGTTGACTCTGGGATCGAGACGTGGCTGCACGATCCGTTACAGCCATGCAGATAAGATGCCTGTCATCTCGACTGCTAGTGATACGAGGCCGTTGGGATCCAGCACGGCGTTCTGTATTACACTCCTGAACCCACCGATTCCATATTCTGCTAACAGTCATTGGATCTCGACCAACGCGAGCAGCATTGTCGCGATACGATAAACTGCAATCGCGTTGGGCTACAATACCGACCTTTATCAAAGTCGGAAACGTGATGGTACGCATTTCTCCTCCTTACAAGAGGCATCACAACAACGTTTCACCAGGCAGCGCCGGTCAACTGCTCTTTGTGTATGAGAAATCGGTTGGAAACTTTCCTCATGTCTGCACGTTGTAGGTGTCGCCATCGGTGCCAATCTTGTGTGAATGCTCTGGAAACGTAATCATTTGCATATGACAGCATCTTCTTCCTGTCACTTAAATTTCACGTCTGTAGCACATCATCTTCGTGGTGTCGTAATTTTGATGGCCAGTAGTGTATCTTCTGGTCATATAAAACCAATACTTCATGTTCCACACTTTCAAGGTGCAAGTGCGTATGGAAACATGTCACTCCTCGGTGAAACATTGAATGAAATGGCAGATGGACATCCGAACCGTCCACGATCAGTGAAACATCTCCACAATGCAGTCGAAAGACGAGCCCAGACAGCACATGATGATCCACGTATGATAGGACCTTGGAAGTCGAGACACCTTAATTTTGGAGATATGTCTCCAGGGTAGGAAACCGGTCACCATACACTGAAATCACAGTCAAGAGCTACTGGCCGTCGTGGCCTTTCACTCAGTTTACTCGTGATATGGACTATTGTACCATCTCTGATTTTAAGTTGTTTGACTGTCCGTCACATTCTGTACAAGTTCTTTAGCTGTGGTTTGTCATAGGTATTAAGGGCACTGTGCAGGCTTGGCTAGTATCTCCATTCACATTAATTTCCGGCAAGGATTCCATATTTTTATCCAACGCCTCTGGGTTACTGGACAGTTTCGGCCTCTGGCCGCTTTAGAGCGCCTATAATGGCAATACCAACAATCTTAAAAGGCAACTCTTTTCTTTGATATATTTTAATGGCCGTTGCATTGCCTGCCATACGAGGTCTGTTTAAAAAAAAATCAGGACATCGTAATTACGCCCCAGTGATGTGTTGCAGCGAAATGAGGTTGATATCGCCGCACACACCTGTGTTCATGTGTAACTGTCAGCTGCGTTCTTCTTGAATACTAGCGACCATGCAAAATGTGTAAGAACTCCTAAGAGTTTCAAACTCGATTTTACTGAAAACAGTCGAGAGTTACATCTTCAAGTTTACATACGTCCTAGCCATAGGTATTTTAGTGTTTTAGTTCGGTGGAATGTAAGGTTGTGAACTGTTAGATAGCAGTCTTAGGGTAGAATACACCAGTGGTTTTTCTTGTTATTATGGCCTAAATGCTTGCAAGGTTGATAGAGAGGTACCACGTGTTACACTGGAGATGAAATGGTTGGATTGGTTTTGGAAGGGTGGTAGGGGTGCATAGAGAATGATATGCACAGCAAGTTTCGAAATTTCAGGCAATGTTTTCTTGAAACTTCCTGGCAGATTAAAACTGTGTGTCGGACCGAGACTCGAACTCGGGACCTCTGCCTTTCGTGGGCAAGTGCTCCACCAAAGAACGACTAACGTCCCGTCCTTACAGCCTTAATTCCTCCAGTACCTCGTCTCGTACCTTCGAAACTTCACAGAAGTTCTTCGGCATACCATGCAGAACTAGATATCCTGGAAGAAAGGATGATGCGGAGATATAGCTTAGCCACAGCGGAGCGGATGTTTCTAGAATGAAATTTTCACTCTACGTCGGAGTGTGCTCTGATATGAAACTTCCTGGCAGGTTAGAGCACTTGCCCGCAAAAGGCAAAGGTCCCGGGTTCGATTCTCGGTCCGGCACACAGTTTTAATCTGCCAGGAAGTTTCATATCAGCGCACACTCCGCTGCAGAGTGAAAATTTCATTCTGGAATGTTTTCTTGATGCAGTGGATTCGGGATACGGAGGGGAATGGGGATGCATAGTAGCAGGTGGTACCTCCGGCGCTACTCACTCTGACGTCGGTGGTCCCTTTCTCGGCGGCTGCGTCAGTCAGATTCTGCAGCTCTGCCACGGTCATCAGGCTGTAGTCCTGGCCTGCAGATTCTTCATAGTACGCCTGTGGAACAGCAGAAGAACGGAGAGTGAAGTTCAGCAGTACAACAGTAGCTCACGTACATGTCACAGTTCGAATACAATTATACATATCACACCTCACGAATTTAAAAAAGAATTGAATTTAAATGGAGCTTCTTTCGAATATCTAGGTGTGAGCAAGGACTGAAGGATGTGTTGAATCGCATGAACAGTCAGATGAACTCGCACTGTGGATTAAGAGTAAACTAAGAAAGTCGAAAGTCGTGATAAACAGCAGAAATGAGGTTGGTGAAAAATTAATATCAAAATTGAGGACTACAAAGAAGTCAAAGTAGACGAATTCTAGAAATTAAGAAACAAAGTAATGACGGAAAAAGCAAGAAGAACACAAAAAGAAGGCCACTTCAGGCGAAGAAGGTATTCTTGGCCAAAACAAGACTGCAAGTAGAGGACAGATGTAACCTGGAGGATAATGTACTTAGGAACAAATGCTGGCTCTGTTCGTGTTTTACTCTAGTGAGGGTTTTTTAAAAGCACACAAAGGAATACACACTAGAAAATTCCATAAGCAGTTCCGAGAGGTTTTATGCAGCTTTTGTTTTTTTGGGCCAACGGCCTTGTCACAGTGTTAACACCGTTTACCATCGTAATACCGAAGTTAAGCAGTGCTGGGCAGGCAGATAGGCAACCAGCTACAACACTTTAGAGACGAGATTTTCGCCCATATGAACAAATATTAATGAACGTTTAGCATCACAGGGTGCCCCAAAGAGCATCCCAGGTTACCCCAGAGAGCTACAACACCAAGAAGAGCCGGCCGGAGTGGCCGAGCGGTTCTAGGCGCTTCAGTCTGGAACCGCGTAACAGCTACGGTCGCAGGTTCGAATCCTGCCTCGGGCATGGATATGTGTATCGTCCTTAGGTTAGTTAGATTTAAGTAGTTCTAAGTTCTAGGGGACTGATGCCGTTAAGTCCCATAGTACTCAGAGCGAATTGAGCACCAAGAAGAACCGCTTCTCGGCTTTTGGCAAGATCAATGTGTAGCTTTTTTAATAGATAAGGATTAAGGATAAGGAAGGGAACTTTATTTAATTTCTATAGTAATGAGTCAGATCACCAACGAGTGCGATCTTTTTACAGTTGGCAACACCTTTCACCCACACCGAGACAGATTCTGATTCATTTATTTTACGACGATTCCTGGTCCTAAGAACCAAAGGCATAGTCGACATGTAATATGAGTCAAATGGCTCTCAGAACTATGGGACTTAACATCTATGATCATCAGTCCCCTAGAACTTAGAACTACTTAAACCTAGCTAACCTAAGGACATTACACAACACCCAGTCATCACGAGGGACATGTAATACGATGAACCCTTATCTCTGTTGTACACTTCACAAATCCGAAATGTCCGATAAGCGTTGACATCACGTGAGTTGAAATTATCTAGCCCTTCTACTTTATCGACTTTTGGTCCGCGTACAAGAGCAACGGTGACCCAGCCACTGCCGTGTTCATTCGCATCCTTGTTAGCGAGTGTGAAGTTCAAAAATCCACCGCAAAACACCGACGCACCATGCAAGATGACTTGGGCGCCTACGAAATCGTTGGTAGTAATAGAAATGTCGTCTATTGCTTTATGGGTGACCATCCGGTTCTACCGAGCTCTGTTGCCTAGTGGGCTGCAGTCATCCCATGTGAGACCAATTGAGGTGCTACTTGACAGCGAAGTAGCAGTTCAGAACACGAAAGCTGCCCACATGTCCCTCTATATCCACATAGAGTGATGCCTATGTGCTGAGGATGACATGGCGTTCGGTTGGTACCATAGCGCCTGTCTGAATGGACTTTAGTTTCAGTTTAGTTTTTTGATTTTATTTTTGTGGGACATGTGGTTTTGTTAAGTGCAGCATTTGTGATTAAAATGAGTTCTACTCATTTAATTGCTGTGTAATACACGAAGTTTATTCGGAAAGTATGGAGCGATCGGTCGCAAAATGGAAAATAGTGTGAAAATCTGATGAAGCTTTGCACAGATGTGTTGGGCACTGTGTCTAGTACGCCCGTCGATCGCATCATGTCGCTCTTTTCAGTTCTGAGCTCACAGTGAGAACGTAAAGATGGCTGGAAATTAACGTCTCCCGCCAAGTATGAGGGCCTGGTGAAAGATTTCGCCTAAAGCTATGCAATCCACGTAATATAGCTGTCATGCTGTTCGTTCTAAACGACAGTTCTCGGCTGCACTCTGCAGAGGCAATGAAGACGCTCCTGCAGCGTTTTCGATGGGAAGTGTTTGGTCTCCTACAATACAGCCCGTAATTGGCTACCCCTGAGGTTCATCTCTGCTCAAATGAACCGCTAGCTATGAACACAACCATTTGGCACAGAAAACGAGCTGCAGTCCAGAGTAGAAAATTGTCGAAAAGCACTGGCGGCTGTCTTCTATAACGAGGGAATTGAAAAGTTGATACAACGCTACGACAGATGTCTGAGTGGCGACTGTGTAGAGAAGCAGCTGTAAGGTGTAGCTAACGGTTGCCAATAAAACAGCTTTGATTCTCAGTGTGTTTTCCATTTCGCGACCTATCTTTCCTTACTTTCCGAACAGCCCTCATATCAAAGCTATTTGGAGGGTGACTTCTTCAGTTACAGAGTTTTATCTTATGAATCTATAATATTGTTCCAGAAACCTTTTTAAATCTCGAACATCAATAACATATATATATGTGAAAATTTGTCCCAAGGTTGGGATTCGAACCAGAGTCTCCCACTCAGTAGGCTGATGCGCTAACCACTGTGACAGACAGGCACTGTGACTTCGCACAGCGGCACACTTTATCTTAGCACGCCCCCCTCCCAATCCAAACTCCCGTTCACGCCTCTGCCTACTCCGTATTGTCCCTCAACTCGAACGTCATTGACATCTGCATACATACAGAATTTAATGGTGAATAAAATTGAGGATTTTTTTAAAAATTACTTATATAACGTGCGGACGATTAGGCGTCCTTCGTCGGCCTTGAAACAGAAGGTCCTCTACCATGGAGCACGTGATATTTGCAGAGACACTGTGTTTCCTTATGTCTTCACTATTTTCCCTGTCTAGAAAACGGAGAAAGTTCGTTGCCAGTAGCTTCATTTTCAAAATGTAATGGTTTTCATAACTTTTTTTTATAATGTTTCTTCTTAATTTGATTTCAGTCACATATTATTTATGTGTGGTAAATTAATAATATACGGTACCATATTGACACTGTTTTGTGGACGGCAACATTTTTAAAATTGAATAGAAAATTTTTGTAGGTACATCATCATGTTCTACGTTGGAAGAATTTTTCACATTTAGAAAACCTAATTTTTCTGGAGTAACATGTGCAGTCTCTGAGGAAGAGTGAAGCACATACCAAATGCATGCTATAGTTTCCATATAGAATAAAAGAAGGTAATAAACTTTTATTACAGGGAGGGCTGGGGCCGAAGGTTGGTGAGGGAACGTTGCGAAGTTGGACTGACGATAGAGAAGAACCACTAAAGAGTGGCACGGTTTAACGTGGGCTCTCTGAGTAGGCACGAGAGCGTTACGGATGTGTTCAAGAAATTCCAGTGGCGGACGCTACGGGAGAGGTTTGAGTAGCACGGACAGGTTTACTCCTGACATTTCGAGACAGTATTCGTCTGACCGTTGGGATACTCCCTTCAGAAAGAGATTCACGGAATCCAGATTTATTTGATAGCTCCTGCGGTACTGCACCAAGTTTTGTGGTACATGCCTTCACAGCGTGCACACGGGCTTGAGGATGCCGCAAGTGAAGTGACGAACCTAGTAGATCAAAGAGAAATACACTGCTGGCCATTAAAATTGCTACACCACGAAGATGACGTGCTACACACGCGAAATTTAACCGACAGCAAGAAGATGCTGTCATATGCAAATGATTAGCTTTTCAGAGCATTGACACAAGGTTGACGCCGGTGGCGATACCTACAACGTGCTGACATGAGGAAAGTTTCCAACCGATTTCTCATACACAAGCAGCAGTTGACCGGCGTTGCCTGGTGAAAAGTTGTTGTGATGCCTCGTGTAAGCAGGAGAAATGCGTACCATGACGATTCCGACTTTGATAAAGGTCGGATTTTAACCTATCGAGATTGCGGTTTATCGTATCGATACATTGCTGCTCGCGTTGGTCGAGATCCTATGACTGTTAGCAGAATATGGAATCTCTGGGTTCAGGAGGGTAATACGGAACGCCGTGCTGGATCCCAACGGCCTCGTATCACTAGCAGTCCAGATGACAGACATCTTATCCGCATGGCTGTAACGGACCGTGCAGCCACGTCTCGATCCCTGTCAACAGATGGGGACGTTTACAAGACAACAACCATCTGCACAAACAGTTCGACGACGTTTGCAGCAGCATGGACTATCAGCTCGGAGACCGTGGCTGCAGTTACCCTTGACGCTGCATCACAGACAGGAGCGCCTGCGATGGTGTACTCAACGACGAACCTGGGTGCACGAATGGCAAAACGGCATTTTTTCGTATGAATTCAGGTTCTGTTTACAGCATCATGATGGTCGCATCCGTGTTTGGTGACATCGCGGTGAACGCACATTGGAAGCGTGTATTCGTCATCGCCATACTGGCGTATCACCCGGCGTGATGGTATGAGGTGTCATTGGTTACATGTCTCGGTCACCTATTGTTCGCATTGACGGCACTTTGAACAGTGAACGTTACATTTCAGGTGTGTTATGACTTGTGGCTCTACCCTTCATTCGATCCCTGCGAAATCCTACATTTCAGCAGGATAATACACCATCGCATGTTGCAGGGGATGTACGGGCCTTTCTGGATACAGAAAATGTTCGACTGCTGCCCTGGCCAGCACATTCTCCAAATCTCTCGCCAACTGGAAACGTCTGGTCAATGGTGGCCGAGCAACTGGCTCGTCACAATACACCAGTCACTACTGTTGATGAGCTGTGGTATCGTGTTGAAGCTGCATGGCAGCTGTACCTGTACACGCCATCCAAGCTCTGTATGGCTCAATGCCCAGGCGTATCAATGCAGTTTTTAGGGCCAGAGGTGGTTGTTCTGGGTACTGATTTCTCGGGATCTATGCACCGAAATTGCGTGAAAATACAATCACATGTCAGTTCTAGTATAATATATTTGTCCAATGAATACCCGTTTATCATCTGCATTTCTTCTTAGTGTAGCAATTTTGATGGCCAGTAGTGTAAATACCACTGACTGAAATGCGGCTGCTGTTTGGTATTTGCCCTACATACATATTACACTGTTCAGCGGGAATATTATGAGCACCGACCTACTATCGATATAACAGCGTCGCCTGGCGGGGAATGGCTCGTAGTCAGACACACACACGTTGCATGTAGTATCAGTGAGCGTGCTGTCCGTGTGTAGAATGGGGAAGGCGTGCCATCTACGTGTGTTTGACCGAGGGCAGATTGTGATGGCCCGGAGGCTCGGCACGAACATTTCGGAAACTGCACGACTTGTAGGGGTTTCTACGAATGCTGTGGTGAGTGTCTTCAACACGTGGCGAAACCAAGGCGATACCTCGTCCAGACGTCGTGGGATTGGGTGACCACCCCCCCCATTATGGATGACGGACGACGTAGGCTTGGCAGACTGGTGAAACAAAAGAGGCGGCGAACTGTGGCGGTACTAACATCAGACTTTAACACTGGACAAATTGTAGGTGTGTCTGAACACACAGTACACCAAAAACGTCTAACGATGGACCTCCGCAGCCAACGACCCATGCGTCTACCAAAGTTAACATCAAGACATCGCCGACTACGACTGAAATGGCCACGTTACCATCGGCACTGGACGTTGGCGCAGTGGCAGAGCGTTGCATGGTCTGATGACTCCCGCTACCCTCTTCATCATGCGTATGGGAGAGCGCGGATCTATCGTCTTCCAGGGGAACAGCTCTTTGACACCTGTACTGTGGGACGCTGGGCAGCGGCTCCATCATGCTTTGCGGAAAATTCGCGTGAGCATCCACAGCTTGTACAAGGCGCTATGACGGCTGAGGAGAATCGTACGGTGGCTGCAGACCACTTACACCCTTCGTAACGATCCTATTTCCCGACAGCAGTGGCATTTTTCAACAAGACAATGCGCCATGTCACAAGAGCAGTAGTGTGATGGAGTGGTTCGAGGAACACAGTGGCGAGTTCAAATTGATGTGCTGCTTCCCCGGCTCTTCAGATCTGAATCCGATCAAGAAGATCTGGGATGTAATGGAACGTGGCGTCAGAGCTCATCGCCCCCTCCCCAGAATGTACGTGAATTACTGGAGTCGTGTGTGTGCAGATGTGGTGTCAGTTCCCTCCAGCGACTTACCAAAGTCTCATTGCTTCTATGTGATGAAGCGTCGCCGCTGTTACCAGTGCCAAAGGTGGTCAGACCGGCTATTAGGTTGTTGTTGTTGTGGTCTTCAGTCCTGAGACTGGTTTGATGCAGCTCTCCATGCTACTCTATCCTGTGCAAGCTTCTTCATCTCCCAGTACCTACTGCAACCTACATCCTTCTGAATCTGCTTAGTGTATTCATCTCTGGGTCTCCCTCTACGATTTTTACCCTCCACGCTGCCCTCCAATACTAAATTGGTGATCCCTTGATGCCTCTGAACATGTCCTACCAACCGATCCCTTCTTCTAGTCATGTTGTGCCACAAACTTCTCTTCCCCCCAACCCTATTCAGTACCTCCTCATTAGTTATGTGATCTACCCATCTAATCTTCAGCATTCTTCTGTAGCACCACATTTCGAAAGCTTCTATTCTCTTCTTGTCCAAACTATTTATCATCCATGTTTCACTTCGATACATGGCTACACTACATACAAATACTTTCAGAGACAACTTCCTGGCACTTAAATCTATACTCGATGTCAACAAATTTCTCTTCTTTAGAAACGCTTTCCTGTACCATTGCCAGTCTACATTTTATATCCTCTCTACGTCGACCATCATCAGTTATTTTGCTCCCCAAATAGCAGAACTCCTTTACTACTTTACGTGTCTCATTTCCTAAACTAATCACCCGACTTAATTCGACTAGATTCCATTATCCTCGTTTTGCTTTTGTTGATGTTCATCTTATATTCTCCTTTCAAGACACTATCCATTCCGTTCAACTGCTCTTCCAAGTCCTTTGCTGTCTCTGACAGAATTACAATGTCATCGGCGAACCTCAAAGTTTTTATTTCTTCTCCGTGGATTTTAATACCTACTCCGAGCCCGCATCTCGTGGTCGTGCGGTAGCGTTCTCGCTTCCCACGCCCGGGTTCCCGGGTTCGATTCCCAGCGGGATCAGGGATTTTCTCTGCCTCGTGATGGCTGGGTGTTGTGTGATGTCCTTAGGTTAGTTAGGTTTAAGTAGTTCTAAGTTCTAGGGGACTGATGACCATCGATGTTAAGTCCCATAGTGCTCAGAGCCATTTGAACCATTTGAACCTACTCCGAATTTTTCTTTTGTTTCCTTCTCTACTTGCTCAATATACAGATTGAATAACATCGGGGAGAGGCTACAATCCAGTCTCACTCCCTTCCCAACCACTGCTTCCCTTTCGTGCCCCTCGACACTTATAACTGCCACCTGGTTTTTGTACAAACTGTAAGTAGCCTTTCGCTTCCCTTCAGAATTTGAAAGAGAGGATTCCAGTCAACATTGTCAAGAGCTTTCTCTAAGTCTACAAATACTAGAAACGTAGGGGTTAATAATGTTCTAGCATTTGTAGACTTAGAGAAATCTTTTGACTATTTTCACTGGAATACTCTCTTTCAAATTCTGAAGGTGGCAGGGGTAAAATACAGGGAGCGAAAGGCTATTTACAATTTGTACAGAAAGCAGATGGCAGTTATAAGAGTCGAGGGACATGAAAGGCAAGCAGTGGTCGGGAAGGGAGTGAGACAGGGTTGTAGCCTCTCCTCGATGCTATTCAATCTGTATATTGAGCAAGCAGCAAAGGAACCAAAAGAAAAATTCGGAGTAGGTATTAAAATCCATGGAGAAGAAATAAAAACTTTGAGGTTCGCCGATGACATTGTAATTCTATCAGAAACAGCAAAGTACTTGGAGGAGCAGTTGAACGGAACGGACAGTGACTTGAAAGGAGGATATAAGATGAACATCAACAAAAGTAAAACAACGATAATGGAATGTAGTGGAATTAAGTCGGGTTATGCTGAGGGTATTAGATTAGGAAATGAGAGACTTAAAGTAGTAAAGGAGTTTTGCCTTTTGGGGAGCAAAATAACTGATGATGGTCGAAGTAGAACGGATATAAAATGTAGACTGGCAATGGCAAGGAAAGCGTTTCTGAAGAAGAGAAATTTGTTAACATCGAGTATAGATTTAAGTGTCAGGAAGTCGTTTCGGAGAGTATTTGTGTGGAGTGTAGCCATGTATGGAAGTGAAACATGGACGATAAATAGTTTAGACAAAAAGAGAATGGAAGCTTTCGAAATGTGGTGCTACAGAAGAATGGTGAAGATTAGGTGGGTAGATCACATAACTAATGAGGGGGTCCTTAATAGAATTGGGGAGGAGAGAAATTTGTGGCACAACTTGACTAGAAGAAGGGATCGGTTGGTAGGACATGTTCTGAGGCATTAAGGGATCGCCAGTTTAGTACTGGAGGGAAGCGTGGAGGATAAAAATCGTGGAGGTAGACCAAGGGATGAACTCATTAAGCAGATTGAGAAAGATGCACGCTGCAGCAGGTACTCGGAGATGACGAAGCTTGCACAGGATAGAGTAGCATGGAGAGCTGCATCAAACCAGTCTCAGAACTGAAGACCACAATAACAACAACAATATTGTTCTGGCTGATCAGTGTAGTTACTCCGACATACGCCCGACGAGAAAATGAGAGAAGCTGTAGCCTACACGGAGCTTAGCCGGAGGTCGTCCTCCCCGCACGCCATTCGGAAATGGAACAGGTGACGAGGGGGGGGGGGGGGCAGCGCCACTAACGGTTAGGTGACCTGGGGAGGGTAGGTGTAGACCGACCTTGCGCAGACTCTGCTCCAAGTCCAGGATGGTCCAGGCGGCCTCGTCCTGGAGGTCTCGGTCCAGCGCGGCGGCGCTGCTCCTGCCGCTGGTCCAGACGTGTGCGTGGGTGGCGGCGGCGCGCACGTAGTCCACGTAGGCCAGCTCCTCCCTGGAGGCCGCCCTCCTGCGACTCTGGCTGACGACGGCGCACAGCCGGCCGCTGCACTGCCGGGGCTCCCCTGGACGAGCCTGCTGGCGCGCCCTCATGCGCCACAGCTTGCGGATGCGCTCCTCCAGCTCCTGGTGCCTGCCAACGAGGGTCTCCGTCATGCACTCCGAGCGTTACAATCACACAGACGTCAAATGAACCGAATGAGTTGAAAAGGACATGAGACAGCGTTGCCAGATGTACTTGCCTCTATACACCACAAAGATGACGTGCTACACACGCGAAATTTAACCGACAGGAAGAAGATGCTGTGATATGCAAATGATTAGCTTTTCAGAGCATTCACACAAGGTTGGCGCCGGTGGGAACACTTACAACGTGCTGACACGAGGAAAGTTTCCAACCGATCTCTCATACACAAACAACAGTTGACCGGCGTTGCCTGGTGAAACGTTGTTGTGATGCCTCGTGTAAGGAGGAGAAATGCGTACCATCACGTTTCTGACTTTGATAAAAGTCGGATTGTAGGCTATCGCGATTGCCGTTTATCCAATCGCTACATTGCTGCTCGCATTGGTCGAGATTCAATGACTGTTAGCAGAATATGGAATCGGTGGGTTCAGGAGAGTAATACGGAACGCCGTGCTGGATCCCAATGCCCTCGTATCACTAGCGGTCGAGATGACAGGCATCTTATTTCCATGGCTGTAACGGATCGTGCAGCCCTGTCTCGATCCCTGAGTCAACAGATGGCGACGTTTGCAAAACATCAACCATCTGCACGAACAGTTCGACGAAGTTAGCAGTAGCATGGACTGTCAGCTCGGAGACCATGGCTGTGGTTACCCTTGACGCTGCATCACACACAGGAGCGCCTGCGATGGTCTACTCAACGACAAACCTGGGTGCACGAATACCAAAACGTCATTTTGTCGGATGAATCCAGGTTCTGTTTACAGCATCATGATGGTCGCATCCGTGTTTGGCGACATTGCGGTGAACGCACATTGGAAGCGTGTATTCGTCATCTCCATACTGGCGTATCATCCGGCGTGTTGGTATGGGGTGCCATTGGTTACACGTCTCGTACACCTTCTGTTCGCATTGACGGCACTTTGAACAGTGGACGTTACATTTCAGATGTGTTACGACCCGTGCCTCTACCCTTCATTGGATCCCTGCAAAACCCTACATTTCAGCAGGATAATGCACGACCGCATGTTACAGGTCCTCTACGGGCCTTTCTGGATACACAAAGTGTTCGACTGCTGCCCTGGCCAGCACATTCTGCAGATCTCTCACCAATTGAAAACGTCTGGGCAATGGTGGCCGAGCAATGGCTCGTCACAATACGCCAGTCACTACTCTTGATGAACTGTGGTATCGTGTTGAAGCTGCGTGGGCAACTGTACCTGTACACGCCATCCAAGCTCTGTTTGACTGAGTGCTCAGGCGTATCAAGGCCGTTATTACGGCCAGCGGTGGTTGTTCTGGGTACTGATTTCTCAGAATCTATGCACCGAAATTGCGTGAAAATGTAATCACGTGTCAGTTCTAATATAATATATTTGTCCAATGAATACCCGTTTATCATCTGCATTTCCTCCTGGTGTAGCAATTTGAATGGCCAGTAGTGTATAAAAGGCAATGTCCTCACTAACTGACTCAACATCGCCCAGCCAACACCGCTGACGACAGAAACTTGAAATTTGGAGAAGATGTATATCTTACACTGTAGGCGTCATTTAAGAAGGAATTTTTCCAATTTCAACCCTAAGTAGGTGAAATAGGCCATGAAAATTTTTATGAAAAAGGTCGCTACTAAGACAGTTTCGAAGATGGACCTACAAGAAGGTCATAGCGAGTCTGCATGGAATCCGAAGAACGGGCTGCCTTGGGACTGGCGTACGCCAATATCCACGCAGCTGGGCCATCAACAGGTGGAGAAGATACCCACTGATTGAACTGACGAGAACACTACCAGCAACCAACCAGTGGAATCACCTGGGACATGCGTGGAGAGATTCCTGGATGATGAAGAGAAACAATGTACGACAGTACGGAGATTATTTGATTTTTGTTCCCTAGGATAAAACTACTTATCCTCTATATAAATGTCAGTCCTGACTGACTAACTGACCTACCATCGCCCAGCCCAAACCGTTAAGGATAGAAACCTGATATATGGAGAAGGTGTGGTTCTTATACTGAAGGCGTCGTTTAAGAAGCGGTTTTTCGAAATTCCTACTGTAAGCGGGTGGAATAGGCGAAGAAGGTTTCTTTTTAAAAGTTTCGCTATTCAGCAAATTTTGAAGCTAGATATACGAAAATTTGTGTTTGGTTTCTCGGTCAGATACAAAGACATTTAACCCTGTGAGGGTGAAATAGTAGCTGATAGCATTTTTCAGAAATATATCCTTATTAATGAACTACTGAAATATTTTTAATGCTACATCTGTGAACATTGGTATTTGACTTCTCAGTTACTAACAAAAAATACGTGTTTCAGTGTTTTTGGGAAGTGAACCCCTGAGAGGGTGGAATAGCGGATGAGACTTTTTATGAAAATATTTTATTACGGAAACATTTTTAACGATAAGTCTATGAAAATTTAAATTTGACTTCTCAGACAGAAATAAAACGTACCGTATATGTTTCACTGTTTTTGGAAATTCAACCCCTTTGGCAGTGAAACGCATTTTTCTGTGTAAATACACTCCTGGAAATTGAAATAAGAACACCGTGAATTCATTGTCCCAGGAAGGGGAAACTTTATTGACGCATTCCTGGGGTCAGATACATCACATGATCACACTGACAGAACCACAGGCACATAGACACAGGCAACAGAGCATGCACAATGTCGGCACTAGTACAGTGTATATCCACCTTTCGCAGCAATGCAGGCTGCTATTCTCCCATGGAGACGATCGTAGAGATGCTGGATGTAGTCCTGTGGAACGGCTTGCCATGCCATTTCCACCTGGCGCCTCAGTTGGACCAGCGTTCGTGCTGGACGTGCAGACCGCGTGAGACGACGCTTCATCCAGTCCCAAACATGCTCAATGGGGGACAGATCCGGAGATCTTGCTGGCCAGGGTAGTTGACTTACACCTTCTAGAGCACGTTGGGTGGCACGGGATACATGCGGACGTGCATTGTCCTGTTGGAACAGCAAGTTCCCTTGCCGGTCTAGGAATGGTAGAACGATGGGTTCGATGACGGTTTGGATGTACCGTGCACTATTCAGTGTCCCCTCGACGATCACCAGTGGTGTACGGCCAGTGTAGGAGATCGCTCCCCACACCATGATGCCGGGTGTTGGCCCTGTGTGCCTCGGTCGTATGCAGTCCTGATTGTGGCGCTCACCTGCACGGTGCCAAACACGCATACGACCATCATTGGCACCAAGGCAGAAGCGACTCTCATCGCTGAAGACGACACGTCTCCATTCGTCCTTCCATTCACGCCTGTCGCGACAC
Organism: Schistocerca piceifrons; assembly: GCF_021461385.2. Classification (NCBI taxonomy): domain Eukaryota; kingdom Metazoa; phylum Arthropoda; class Insecta; order Orthoptera; family Acrididae; genus Schistocerca; species Schistocerca piceifrons. Next base: position 44,398,380 of record NC_060146.1, read on the forward strand.
CACTGGAGGCGGGCTGCACGATGTTGGGGCGTGAGCGGAAGACGGCCTAACGGTGTGCGGGACCGTAGCCCAGCTTCATGGAGACGGTTGAGAATGGTCCTCGCCGATACCCCAGGAGCAACAGTGTCCCTAATTTGCTGGGAAGTGGCGGTGCGGTCCCCTACGGCACTGCGTAGGATCCTACGGTCTTGGCGTGCATCCGTGCGTCGCTGCGGTCCGGTCCCAGGTCGACGGGCACGTGCACCTTCCGCCGACCACTGGCGACAACATCGATGTACTGTGGAGACCTCACGCCCCACGTGTTGAGCAATTCGGCGGTACGTCCACCCGGCCTCCCGCATGCCCACTATACGCCCTCGCTCAAAGTCCGTCAACTGCACATACGGTTCACGTCCACGCTGTCGCGGCATGCTACCAGTGTTAAAGACTGCGATGGAGCTCCGTATGCCACGGCAAACTGGCTGACACTGACGGCGGCGGTGCACAAATGCTGCGCAGCTAGCGCCATTCGACGGCCAACACCGCGGTTCCTGGTGTGTCCGCTGTGCCGTGCGTGTGATCATTGCTTGTACAGCCCTCTCGCAGTGTCCGGAGCAAGTATGGTGGGTCTGACACACCGGTGTCAATGTGTTCTTTTTTCCATTTCCAGGAGTGTATATTTTTGTCTTCTCTGTTGGAAATAAAACATGCGCATGTCACTGTTTTTGGGAATTCAATCCCTAAGGTAGTGAAACGGGGGTGAAACGTTTTACGAAAATATTTCATTACGAAAGCATTTTAGAGTTGTATTTTTGAAAACTGGTGTTTGGCTACTCGGATAGAGATGAAAAATTTTGTGTTTCACTGTTCTTGGTAAGAATACTCAATTCAATGAACTGTGAATGAAGCCCGACCAACAGGCATTATATGCGTTGATCAAAACTGATAGTGCATTGAGGATGGCTAGTTTCTGGCTGAAATCTAGATCTGCCAATAAAATTTCAAAAGGACGACTGATAGCTGAATCTATTATTTAAAAATTTTTAAGTACATTGTTTCAAAATACAGTATGATCCCTTAACTATCATTGCCCACAAAAGGTCTGTGGTTGTTATAATAGAAGTACTACATGAAACGTCTAAAAACAGTTTCTTTTTGCTACAAAGCACTGACCAATTTCATAGTTTCCGCAATTTTGTACAATCGACTGTCCCTGAGCGCAAAGTTTACATCTTCATGTTCCGTGTGAGCAACAAGGGTTAAAATGAATGGGTAAATAGTTAAGAATCATAGATATATGAGGTGTGAGTTAGACCTCTAATCTACATCAATATCTACGTGATTACTCTGCCATTCAGAATTAAGTGCCTGGCTGAGGGTTCAATGAACCACCTTCAAGCTGTCTCTCTACCGTTCCACTCACGAACGCCGCGCGGGAAAAACGAGTACTTACATTTTTCTGTGCGAGCCCTGAGTTCTCTTATTTTATTGTGATGATCATTTCTCCCTATGTAGGTGGATGCCAACAGAATGTTTTCGCTATCGGAGGAGAAAACTGGTGACTGAAATTTCATGAGAAGATCGCCTTTGCCGGCCGCGGTGGTCTAGCGGTTCTAGGCGCTCAGTCCGGAACCGCGCGACTGCTACGGTCGCAGGTTCGAATCCTGCCTCGGGCATGGATGTGTGTGATGTCCTTAGGTTAGTTAGGTTTAAGTAGTTCTAAGTTCTAGGGGACTGAGGACCACAGATGTTAAGTCCCATAGTGCTCAGAGCCATTTGATTTTGAAGATCGCCTTTGTTTTAATCATTGGCAATCCAATTCACGTATCATGTCTGTGGCCCTATCTCCCCTGTTTCGCGATAATACAAAACGAGCAGCCCTTCTTTGAACTTTTTTCAGTATCATGCGTCAGTCCCACCTGATACGGATCCCATATCGCACAGCAATACTCCAGAACAGGGCGGACAAATTATAGTGTAAGCAGTCTCTTTAGTAGATCTGTTGCGCCTTCGAAGTGTTCTGAAAATGAATGGCAGTCTTTGGTTGGTCATACCCACAACATTATCTATGTGATCGTTCCAACTTAGGTTATTTGTAATTGTAATCCCTAAGTATTTAGTTGAATTTACAGCCTTCACATTTGTGTGACTTATCGCTTAATCGAAATTTAGCTGAGTTGTTTTAGTACTTATGTGAATAACTTCAGACTTTTCTCTATTCAGGGTCAATTTCCACTTTTCCCACCACACAGATATCTCATCTAAATCATTTTGCAATTTGTTTTGGTCATATGGTGACTTTACAAGACGGTAAATGACAGCATCGTCTGCAAATAATCTAAGAGGGCTACTCAGATTGGCTCCTATGTCGTTAATATAGATTAGGAACAATAGAGGGCCTATAACACTTCCTTATGGAATGCCTCTTCAGCTACTGGGTCTGTGAGGATAGTAGCTCCTATAACATTATTTAGCATAGTTTTAATCTGCGAACAGGTAGGATTACAAAGTTTCAGACGATTCAGATCCGTTGTAGTATTCTAATCATAGATCGGTAAGTCATAACTACGAGGGTAAGTCAATAATTATATATCCTCTCTACTTCGACCATCGTCAGTTATTTTGCTCCCCAAATAGCAAACTACTTTAAGTGTCTCATTTCCTAATCTAACTCCCTCAGCATCACCCGACTTAATTCGACTACATCCTACCCGTATTATCCTTGTTTTGCTTTTGTTGATGTTCATCTTATATCCTCCTTTCAAGACACTGTCCATTCGGTTCAACAGCTCTTCCAAGTCCTTTGCTGTCTCTGAGAGAATTTCAATGTCATCGGCGAACCTCAACGTTTTTATTGCTTCTCTGTCGACTTTAATACCTACTCCGAATTTTTCTTTTGTTTCCTTTACTGCTTGCTCAATATACAGATTGAATTTTTTTTGTAATCAAATTTTTTTTATAATCAAATAGGAAACTTACAAGAAAGGTCCCGAGTTCGAGTCGCGGTCCGGCACACAGTTTTAATCCGCCAGGAAGTATCAACAAGAACATCATTTTTCTATATAGTCTCCTTGAGTTTCAACGCACTTTGTCCATCGTTGTACAAGCTTCCTGATGCCCTCATAAAAGGAGTTTCTAGGTTGAGCTGTGAGCCAGGAATGTACCGCTTCTTTCACTGCTTCGTCCGAGGCAAATCGACGTCCCTTAATGACTGTTTGAGTGGACCAAACAAGTGATGGTCAGAAGTGAGAAGATCGGGACTACATGGAGGATGACCCAGTACTTCAAATTTGAGTTTCTGGAGCGGTTCAGCAGTGTGGGCGGCAGTATGCGGTCGGGCACTGTCGTGCAACAACACAACACTTTTTGACAGCAGTCCTCGGCGTTTGCTTGGAATTGCAGGCTGTAACCTTACAGTAAGCATCTCACTGTAACGTACACTGTTTATTGTTGTGCCCATTTCCCAATAATGTTCCAGTGCTGGACCTTGTGCGTCGCAAAAAACCGTGAGCATCAGTTTTCCTGCGGACGGTTGGGTCTTGAACTTTGTCTTCCACGGCGAATTTGGATATTTCTATTCCATATTCTGCCGTTTAGTCTCTGGCTCGTAATGATGGATCCATGTTTCGTCACCGGTAATGATCCTGAATAAGAAGTTGTCCCCTATGTTAACACAGCGATCCAAACGTTTTTTGCAGATGTTCGACGCGTTTGTTTATGCAACTGTGTGAGTTGTTTTGGGACCCATCTTGCACAAACTTTATGAAACCCAAGTCGGTTGTGGATGAGTTCGTGGCAGAACCGTGACTAATTTGCAGAAGATGTACCACTTCGTCTGTTTAAGACAATCATTTCACGTGAACGCTCAATGGTTTCTTCATTTGTGGCGATAAACGGTCGTCCGGCTCCTTCATCGTGCGTTACACCTGTGCGACCATTTCGGAATTTTTCAATCCATTCGTAGACGCTCCGTTCTGGCAAAACACTGTTCCCGTACTGTGCCGAAAGTCTTCGATGAATTTCGGCCCCTGATACGCCTTTCGACCACAGAAAACGGATCACTGAACATTGCTCTTCTTTGGTGCAAATAGACGCGGAGCAGCCATGATTAACAGCACGGCAGCGATAACGAAACTAACCTAGCAGCTTGAAAATTGCAAAGATATAACAGCAAATGAACAAAGCATGCGTCATCAACCTAAAACGACGCTACTATGAAACTAAGTTGACCATACATCCCGATTAATTGGGATTGTCCCGTTTTTTTGAGGCTCAAAAATTTGTCCCGACTTTTTTTTTTTTTCAAACAAGCAATTTGTCCCGATTTTCAAGGATTATTTTCAGACATTTACAAAGTGGTTAAAATATTTTCTGAGTGTCGATTTTATCAACTATCAATTGAAACTGACATTCCGTACGTTGGTACCCCCTGTAATGGACAGCTTAAGCACTATAATTGTTGCGTACTCTTATTTTCTTTGTTTTTGCTTGCCATTGTTGTCGGCACTCAGTATCAGTTTCGTGAAGTGCTAGCACGTCGTGGCTATGCCGAAACGAAAATCAAAGTTTTCGGAAGAGCTTCAGAGGAAATTTCCTTGCTTCACTGCTACAGACAATGACTGTTCAGCAAAATGTAACGTATGTAGCTGTGCTGTATCCGTGTCTCATGTTGGTGCTGCAGATCTCAAGCATCGTATGGAATCAGAGAAACACAGGAAGAATCTTCGATCGGCAGCTTCCTCGCAAAAAATGACGAGATATTTTGTAATTTCAAATACACAGGAACAGAAAAACGTAGCTGCAGCAGAGGGAACACTGTCATTCCATGTTGTTAAACACCACCAAAGCTATCGTTCTAATGACTGCAGTGTTCAACTAAACAAAAAAAAAATTTCCTGATTCTAAGATTCCAGAAAATGTTTCGTGTGGAAGAACAAAGTGTGAAGCAATTATCAACAATATTATAGGTCCTCATTCCCAGAAACAGGAAATAGCTGCTGTAAACAGTGCAAAATACTTTTCAATAGCTACTGATGCTAGCAACCATGGGCTTCAGAAACTTTTTCCTCTGATAGTTCAGTATTTTTCTGTAAGTGAGGGTGGGCTGCAGACGAAATTGCTTGATCTTGATGAATTGCAGAACGAAAAGTCCAAAACAATTTCCAATTATCTTTCTCATGCTATACAGTCATTCAAAATCATCTCAAAGTGTGTTGCATTTGGTGCAGACAATACTAACTGTAATTTTGGGGGGTAATGAAGAATAAGGGTAATAATGTCTTCACACATCTGAAAGAAAAATTAAAAAAACTCTAACATTGTTGGCATAGGTTGTCTGGCACATGTTGTTCATAACACACTTCAAAGTGCTTGTGATGTTTTACCTGTTGACATTGACTGCATTGTCATGAAGTTGTACAACCATTTTCTTATTTTTTCTATTCGTGTTGTAGAACTCACTGAATTCTGTGAATTTGTTGGTGTCAGTTACAAAAATTTATCTTCCTTTTCCAAAACAAGGTGGCTTTCATTGTTGCCAGCCATAGAAAGGATCTTGAAAATGTATGAACCTTTGCAACCTTCCTTTTTGTCACAGTCTAACTCAAAGTGCCCTGCAATCTTAAAGAGTTTTTTCAGTGATCCTATAAATGAATGTTATTTACTTTTTGTACATTCACAAATGAGCGTTTTCCAACAATCCATTCTGAGCATTGAGAAGCAGAATAATTCCATATGTGAAGTGTTAGCAGTCTTCAATAAAGTTTTGAAAGTCTTAATTCAAGGAAACATGAACATTTGTACCACTAAGTGTAAAAAAACTGCTGAATGATTGTGATGACCAGTCTGTTAAGAAATTTGACATAGCAGTATCAACGTTTTATGATGCTTCAGTACACTGTTTGTCCTCATGGTTACAGGGAATAGCTGAGTTTTCTGTATTCTCATGGATGATGCTCACAGAACCACCAGAATGGTCAGTAGTTGAAAATACTTTAATGTGGCTAAATGAAAAGGGCATTCTAGTAAATGACAGCCTCTTATTTGATGAAACAGTTCATATACAGTCATTTGTAAAACAACAAGTGGAAATAGACAGTGAACAATGGAATCAGTTGATTGCACATGAAAAATTCTGTAGGTTTTTCAGATCTTGCCAGTGTAATGAACAGTTCAGAGAATCGCTTAATATAGCGCAGTACTTCTTTTCACTCCCGGCCCACAATGCAAATGTTGAAAGAGTTTTCAGCTTATTATCGTCACAGTGGACAGACGAGAAGAATAGATTTACTGTCAGGAGCGTTAAGTGTATTTTACTGACCTGTTTTAACTTCAGTAAATACAGTTGCACTGACTTCTGTTCATACCTATTAGGCAAACCTGAGTTGCTGAATGAAATTTCATCTTTGAAGAAATGTGATTGCAGTGTGGAATCCACAAAACCATAAATTCCTATTGTTCACTAAGAACTTTTTTTGTAGTGATTGTTAGTGTATGTCTTTCTACATTCTGTGTTATAAGTGTTACATTTCTTAATAAGTAAATTTCTGAAAACTTGAAATGTACTTCTTTCCAGTCTTTGTTTGGTTTTGTACACACACACACACACACACACACACACACACACACTGATATCAGTGAAGGCTATATTTTCAGAGGAAGAAGAAATGTTAGCATTAAAAGTGATATTTAACGAGAACTAAAAAATTGTCCCACTTTTTGGCTAAAAAAATGTATGAATGTCCCACTTTTGTCCGAAGAAAATATGGTCACCTTATATGAAACTAAACCAAAATATAACTAAATTGCGGATAATAATTGGCTTACCCTCGTACAAATTACCAGTTTTGCGTTAAAAACGACTGCGAGGAGAAAACAGAACAGCATATTGTTGCGCATACAATTTTTGCTCAAAATCATGTACTACGAGAAATAATATGTAAAGATAAACAGTTTCATCCAATAGTATACGTGAAATGCAGCCGTGGTTAGAGCAGACCGATAGAAAAGAAAAGGGAACCACGCATCTTCTCAGTACAGAAGAGCAATTTTTCCCTCCCAATCAGTTTTAACAGAAAACCAGTATAGTGTTCTTAAAAAAAATGTAGCTTTTGTCGCTCTAAACGTTTATCAGAGCAGCGCGTGAAGAGTTGAAGTAAATCAGTCGAGAACTTTTCGACCATTTCAGAAACAACGTTTCGACTTTATACAGTATTTCCTAGGAGTCACCAGGCGCATTTCCTCTGGTGTTTCAACAGATAATTGCAATTTCGTTCTTGCACTCTGTAGTTGAAATCAGCTCAAACATGTAATGCTCATCACATCTTTCATTGGCAAGAACACACAGAAAATGTTGTGGGGTAGACGAACCAAAGACTGCGTTTCATTGGCTGAGCACTTAGAAGATGCCAGCTGTCGTGCCCGCACGACGCTTCTCCGTCCTCTTTTGAAATACCGCTGCGCGGTCTCGGATCCTTATCAGATGGACTTAACGGATTACATTGAAAAAATTCAAAAAAGGGAAGCACGTTTTGTATTATCGAGAAATAGGGGAGAGAGTGTCATGGACATGACACAGATTTTGAGGTGGAAATCATCAAAACAAATGAGTTTTTCGTTGCGGCGAGATCATCTCATGAAGTTTCAATCACTAGCTTTCTCCTCTGAATATGAAAATATTTTGTTGACGCCGAACTACATATAGAGAAATGATCATTATAAGAAAACAAATGAAATCAGAGTTCACACGAAAAGATATACACGGTGTCCCAGCTATCTTGTCCACCCAAAATATCTCTGGAACAATAACAGCTATTGGAAAACGACTTTCACCGGTATCAATGTAGGGCTGGGGCCCATGAATGTACATATTTGGAAACATTCTAAAACGAAAGCATATGTGTTTTTTAACACAAACATATGTTTTTTTTAAATGGACCTCCTATATTTTTTCTTCAGCAATCCATAGCATGACAAAGCACATACACAATGGCGTTGATTGTATCGCAATATTCCCATTACATCCCGAGATATTGAGACGCGAAGTTGACGCTTCAAACACCCGAGATGCGCTGCTAGCGCACGTCCTGAGGCTCAGGCGTGAACCCCATGCTGCCCGTAATCGCGATGTGATTGACATGCGTAATCACACCTCCATACTTATCAAGAGGTCCGAAACGAATAACACGGTCTGCTGCCATCCTGCTGCGATTACGGGCAGCATGGGGTTCACGCCTGAGCCTCAGGACGTGCGCTGGCAGCGCATGTCGTGTGTTTCAAGCGCCAACTTCGCGTCTCAATATCTCGAGATGTAATAGGAATATTGCGATGCAATCAACGCCATTGTGTATGTGCTTTGTCATGCTATGGATTGCCGAAGAAAAAATATAGGATGTCCATTTAATAAAACATAAGTTTGTGTTAAAAAACACATATGCTTTCGTTTTAGAATGTTTCCAAATGTGTACATTCATGGGCCCCAGCCCTACATTGATACCGGTGAAAGTCGTTTTCCAATAGCTGTTATTGTTCCAGAGATATTTTGGGGGGACAAGATAGCTGGGACACCCTGTATGTGTTCTTTCTTTCCGCGCTGTTCCAGAGTGGAATAATAGAGAATTCGGTGAAGGCATTTCGATGAACCCTTTGTTAGGAACTTGCGTGTGATTTGCAGATTAGCTGCATAGATGTAAATGTAAGTAAAACTAAACGGCTTAAAATTAATACAAACAAAATCATAACAAAAGAGCTAATGCTGGGGGTTATCTCTTTTGCCCTTCCGCCCCTCTGTCGGTGCCCATTTGATGGGGGTGGGGGGCTCCATAACGCCACATTACCAATTTCTTGGATTTGCGCATACTGATCCTGCCCTTAAGGTGACGTCACCGCCAACATGAAGTCACGTGACCAATCACAATCTTGAAGGCCTCTATACAGATAGCAGATTTCGTTCCCGGTAGGGCGTTATTTCCTGACGAAGAAGATGGTGATAATCTTGGAAAGCTCGATTGCAACTCCGATCTGATGCGGTCTGAACAACGCGAAGACTTTATACAGGGATGCTTCCATGGAAAACTTCCAAATCGGACCCACCTTTCAGCGAACAAAGCTGTAATGGTTATTTCTGGTAGGGACCCCGTAGCTGCACTTATCTACTTTAATAGAAGGAAATTACCGGGCAGCAATTTTGAATTAAAAGGATGTCACTGTTTAACGTTCCCATTGTTGTTGTGGCTATGGGGAATATAGTCTTCTTCTTCTTCTTCTTCTTCTTCTTCTCCTTCCTCTTCTTCGGACTGCAGTGCTTGGACATTTCACCTGTACCGTATTCGGTTATTCACTATCATCTCGTTCGGGGTCTTTTTACGCCCCTTCTTAATCTTTTCATTAATATTATAAATATCTAGACGACTCTTTATAGCCTCATATATTATGTGATCTTCCCTGACAACAACTCTCACTTTTCTCAGGATTCTCATTTCTGTTGCTTGTAGCTTGCTTTTACCGCACCGTTTAGGGATCCATTACTGAGTTCCGTACAGCAATGCGGAAAAAGCCATGGTTTTACAAAATTTTTATTTTTCCCCCTTTTTAAATATTTTGTTTATCACTCTTCACACTGATTGATATTTGCGAACCTTATATTCTATATCCTTGTCCGTATTATAACTTATATCATACCCTAAAAAATAACAAAGCTGGAGATCTGCTCATGTGGGGGATTATGAATCATTATTTTTGAGGAGGTAAAGTATTTCTCATGATGAGACGTAACTGCAGTTTTCATTATTGATATGCGAAAGTTATGTTCTCTTTTTACTAACTGATGTAGTTTGTAGACTTCTTGCAGTTCATCTTTCTTTCAAAATTGTGCTATTAGCTGCACACTTAAGGATATTAACATATTCATTTCTATTAATCTATACGATCAGATTTATTGTCTGCAGTTCTTAATCAAATCATTTATACACACATTTCATAAGGTTGGTGAGGGTTGCAGCCTTATTGGTAGCGATATCTTCAGTTTTATTTTTGCCTACTTTTATTATTACTTTCATCTCCTTCTATAAGCCTTTTAAAGCTTCCCTAAAGTGTGTAGGATATGAGCTTATAAACGGTATGTCCCACAGTTTTTTTCTGTTCACATTGTTTCAAGCTTTTTCTAATTCAACACATTTGCATGATTCAATAGAGGGAAAAAGAATTACCATGTTCGATTTAGAGGCTTCCAGTCTAACCATTACATGTGTCTCATACATAATACACCTATTAGAAGTGCAGCATGTTCATCTTAGGCCCATGTCTTTCTGACGTCAATTGAAGAGTGGAATGTCAAATGTCTAAGCTCCATTTTTCAGCAAAACAAGTTTTCAGTTCTGTTGTGTTCTCGGTATTCTGTTGCTTGTCCATTGGCATTTTTCAAGTGATAAATCATGGAGAAAATGTTTCAAATATTCAATTAGATCATGCATGCTTTTTGTGTCAAGTATTGCTTTGCTCTGGAGTTCCAAGCGTCACGCATCGAGATGTCCGCCGTTTAGTTGATGCGCAGATTGTTTTGTCAGCTAAAGCATGACCCCATTCCATATAATTCCAACGCGTACAACTGGCTTCTTTGATTTTAACGATATATTCCAGTCAAAACTGTCAAAGACTTTTTCTAAACGTTGTAATCGCGCGTTCCTACAGTTCTTCAGAGCCCAAACCGACCTCCCTAAAGGATGGTGCCTGCCAGTATTTCTATACGTTGGATTATATTCACACCTGATCAGAACCTGCCTCGTCATGATTTTTATTTGCGAAGCTAGGAGCAGAAAATTTAAACAAAGGGTAATTTTATACATAATCAAGAGCTTATTATCACCTCTATCATCACTGTCGTGGTCATTATCATTACCATTTTCCATCCACAGGTAGATGGACCAGCCCACTAGACTCTTCCGTATACTACGGTCTAGATCTAAATGCTGTAAGGGGGAGGGGGGGAGTGGGGGATGGCAAAAGGAAAACAGCAACGTTTAGACTTGTGCTGGTGGAATGCAATATTCAACATACCAAGAACAGGCAGTCTCTGGAATAAAAAAGTGCGTAGACGAGCAGAACAGACCATGAGCCTACTCCAAACAGATTTTTACAGGGAGTAACATCGTTAGCTATACCTGCTTCAGTCTATTGAGCGGTTCTATAGGGTCCGCCACGAATTTTTTTTCTTGCACCAACTTCTTCGTATGAGAGTAGCACTTACACCCTATGTACTGTCCGCCCCGGTAGTTGAGTGGTCAGCGTGACAGACTGTCAATCCTAAGGGCCCGGGTTCGATTTCCGGCTGGGTCGGAGATTTTCTCCGCTCAGGGACTGGGTGTTGTGTTGTCCTAATCATCATCATTTCATCCCCATCGACGCGCAGGTCGCCGAAGTGGCGTCAAGTCGAAAGACCTGCACCAGGCAAACGGTCTACCCGACGGGAGGCCCTAGCCACACGACATTTCCATTTCCATTTACGCTATGTACTCAACCATTTGTTGGATGAATTCCAATCTCTGTCTTCCCCTACTGTTTTCACACTCTACAGCTCCCTCTAGTACTATGCAAGTGACTCACTCATATTTTAACACTTGTCCTGTCATGCTGTTCCTTCTTCTTTTCAGAATTTTCGATATGTTCCTTTCTTAGCTGATTCCTCGGAGAACCCCTTCACTTCTTATCAGTCCACCAAACTTTCTACAGCCACCTATAGCACCACGCCTCAACGACTTTGGTTCTCTTCTGTTACGGTTTTCTTATAGTCCACGATTCACTTTCACACAGTTTTCTTTCTTTCTGTGGGCCTTGTCCCGCTTCAACGCGGGGACGGCCGTGTTATTACGGATTTGGCAGTGTTAGTTGCAGAGGATGGCTGGATGCCATTCCTGACCCCACCCTGAACACCCCGAGACGTAAGTAGTGTACCCCAGCTGTCTGAGTCTCGTGTAAGCCATGAAAGAGTGCAAACGTCTTCAAATGTCTGTGAGTTGTGTTACTGAGGCGGAGGACCAGCCCGGTATTCACTTATCGGAATGTGGAAAACCACCTAAAAACCATATCCAGGCTGTCCGGCATACCAGTCCTCGTCGTTAGAGCTGGCGCGCCTACCCGAGTCCAGGAAGCAACGCATTAGGGCTCTCAGCTACCCTGACGGGTATTCACTTTCACACAGTCCTGTGCGCTAAACACACGTTCTCAGATATTGTTCCTCAGCTTAAGGACGGTATTTGATACAAGCATTCTCCTCTCGACCTGGAATGCCCTCTGTGATAATCTACTTTTCATGTCTCCTTGTCCGTCAAATGTTATTTTGCCTCCAAGGTAGCAGAAACCGTCTACTTCTCGGTTCTGTTTTCATGCTACGCTTCTCGCTACTATCGTTTCTGCTGCTTCTAATTGCTTTTGTTATTTTCTGCTAGACTCTCAATCTACATTCTGCACTCAGTTGACTCTTCATTCTATTCTACAGCTCCTGTAATTCTTCTCCACTTTCACTAAGGATAGCAGTGTGGTCAGTGAATCATATTATCGATATTTTTTCTTCCTGAATTTTAATCCCAGTCTTGAACATTTCCTTTGCTACTGTCATTCCTTCATCGATATGTAGTGGGGGCAAACCGGTACATCTCTATCTTAGATCCTTCATAATACGAGTATTTACTTCTGGGTCTTCTCCTCCTATTGTTTCCTGTTGGTTGTGCGCATTGTATATTATACGTCTTTCAATATAGAATTTCTGAGAATTTCTAACATCTTGCACTACTTTATATTGTCAGTACTCTGACAGATAGAATTATTGGGGGGGGGGAGGGAGGAGAGGGGGGGGGGGGGACAGACAGGAAGATCGATACAGGAGTTCATGGATGAAAGTAAAGGTACCAGAAGATGCAAGAGCATTAAGAGACTGCCATTAAGAAAAAACACACTTCGCGAAACACTCCCAATGAACATCCTACATCAGAGCGCCAAACAGGGCGACTGACAAAGCATAGATTTTGCTGCCTCGGATGACTTCAAATTTCGTCAAATAATTTTGAACGGTCTCTAGTGTTTCCACCCTATACAGGGCGATGTTTTAATGTGTTATTCTACAAGTAAAACTAAAGAGAAAGTTCACATAAACATAGGTCCGCAAATGTTTAGTTACAGACAGTAAAAGGTTTTGCCTGAATTTTAGCAAATCAAATGGATCAAATGGATTTGAGCACTATGGGACTTAACATCTGAGGTCATCAGTCCCCTAGACTTAGAACTACTTAAACCTAACCATAAGAACAGCACGCACATCCATGCCCGAGGCAGGATCGAACCTGCGGCTTTTCCGGACTGAAGTGCCTAGAACCGCTCGGTCACAGCGGCCGGCGAAATTTAGCAACTTTGCTAATATGAATCCGTCGTAAAACTGTACGCGGTTAAAGTAAAGCACGATTTCCATTCATTTGGTTCTTATTGGTCTGGTAAATGTAATAAAACATCTCTCAGACGTGTATCTGCAGTAGTTTTCCAGAACATCCAGAGAAGCAAAATTTTTAATTTATTAAGTACTTGGCCGAATTTGTTTTTTTAAATTCCAGACAATGGCACAAAGTTTTCAACAGATGTTGTTGAGAATTTAGTTCTGTAAGAATGATGGTAATAACGTTAACTGAAATTGTATGAATGTGACAGATAATCTGTTTTTATTAATGCCATAGCACACGTGAATTCATGTTAAACCGGAAAGAACAAAGCTCGGTGTTAAGGAAGTTGTACAGTGTACATATAATTTTTACAATCCATTCACAATAAATATTTTAAAATGTCTCCACCGAGTTCAATGCATTTAACTGCACGCGTATGGACAGATTCTGTTGCTCGTTTCAGTTTCACAGGGTTGTTCTTAATTTCTATTGCATTCATAATGCGAGCAAGTAATGCCTCACGTGTATTGACTTTGCCTTCATAACCTATGTCTTTCATCCACACCCATACACAAAAATCCATTGGTGCTAAATCGAGCGATCTGGGTGGCCACAGATGTGTAGCTACACGACCAATACATTTCTGGGGGCCGGCCGCGGTGGCCGTGCGGTTCTGGCGCTGCAGTCCGTAACCGCGGGACTGCTACGGTCGCTGGTTCGAATCCTGCCTCGGGCATGGGTGTGTGTGATGTCCTTAGGTTAGTTAGGTTTAAGTAGTTCTAAGTTCTAGGGGACTTATGACCTAAGATGTTGAGTCCCATAGTGCTCAGAGCCATTTGAACCATTTCTGGGGAAAATGTTCATTTAAATGTGTAGTAGCGGCAATGGTGAAATTTGGAGGCCGCCGTCATGTTGAAAATACATTTACAATTGCGTAGCAAGTGGAACATTTTCGAGCAAACGGAGCATTTCTTCTTGAAGGAATTATAAGTACGTCTCGCCAATTAGACGTCCTGGAGACAGTGTGTGTTGCTTATACCACACCACACATTTATGTCAAATCGTTGCTGGAAATTGCGTTGCGCTGTTGCATTTGGGTTTGCTTCAGACCATACGTGCTCATTATGTAAGCTGTTTATACCATTTCCAATAAACTGTGCGTCATCAGTAAATGAAACGTATTTGTGTTACTGCCAATTAGTATTCAGTCAGTTGCACAACTCCAAGCGAAGGGCAGGAGCTTCCGGGTGCAAATGATGCACTTTTTGTTTATGGTAAGGATACAGATTATTGTGCTTCAGTGTACGCCATACCTTAGATTGCGAAATGCCTAGTCGTTAAGAGATACGTCGTGTACTGGTACCCGGGCTACGTTGAGCAGCATCCATAATACCTTCATCATCGTATTTCACGTATGGAGCGCTCGTACTGATTATGAACGCTCCCGTAACATTCGAAATACTTCACTAATGGTTCGTGCATTCGGAGTCCTCCGAGTTGGATAACGTACGCGATATTCGTTAACTGCAGCCGTAGGATTACCATCACATTTGCCGTAAATAAACACCATATCGGCGTATTCCTCTGTCGTAACTTTGAAAGGCATCCCTATTTCATAAATAATATACAAACTACAACAGTTGCTGTATGGTTTCACTGAAATGCACTGTTGTTATATGTTCTTTCACTGAACAATACAAATAACTGACTCGTTTCAAGGTCAGGAAACGTTTGAAACAACTCACTAACGGTTGCCAACAATGACATAAACGTTTCTACATTGTCAATCGAAAGTAAACAAATTTACTTGCATGATAATCTTTGCTTCTCTGGATATTCTGGAACCCCCCCATGAACCATGGACCTTGCCGTTGGTGGGGAGGCTTGCGTGCCTCAGCGATACAGATAGCCGTACCGTAGGTGCAACCACAACGGAGGGGTATCTGTTGAGAGGCCAGACAAACGTGTGGTTCCTGAAGAGGGGCAGCAGCCTTTTCAGTAGTTGCAAGGGCAACAGTCTGGATGATTGACTGATCTGGCCTTGTAACAATAACCAAAACGGCCTTGCTGTGCTGGTACTGCGGACGGCTGAAAGCAAGGGGAAACTACAGCCGTAATTTTTCCCGAGGGCATGCAGCTTTACTGTATGATTACATGATGATGGCGTCCTCTTGGGTAAAATATTCCGGAGGTAAAATAGTCCCCCATTCGGATCTCCGGGCGGGGACTACTCAAGAGGATGTCGTTATCAGGAGAAAGAAAACTGGCGTTCTACGGATCGGAGCGTGGAATGTCAGATCCCTTAATCGGGCAGGTAGGTTAGAAAATTTAAAAAGGGAAATGGATAGGTTGAAGTTAGATATAGTGGGAATTAGTGAAGTTCGGTGGCAGGAGGAACAAGACTTCTGGTCAGGTGACTACAGGGTTATAAACACAAAATCAAATAGGGGTAATGCAGGAGTAGGTTTAATAATGAATAGGAAAATAGGAATGCGGGTAAGCTACTACAAACAGCATAGTGAACGCATTATTGTGGCCAAGATAGATACGAAGCCCACGCCTACTACAGTAGTACAAGCTTATATGCCAACTAGCTCTGCAGATGACGAAGAAATTGAAGAAATGTATGATGAAATAAAATAAATTATTCAGATTGTGAAGGGAGACGAAAATTTAATAGTCATGGGTGACTGGAATTCGAGTGTAGGAAAAGGGAGAGAAGGAAACATAGTAGGTGAATATGGATTGGGGGACAGAAATGAAAGAGGAAGCCGCCTGGTCGAATTTTGCACAGAGCACAACATAATCATAACTAACACTTGGTTTAAGAAGGTTGTATACATGGAAGAACCCTGGCGATACTAAAAGGTATCAGATAGATTATATAATGGTAAGACAGAGATTTAGGAACCAGGTTTTAAATTGTAAGACATTTCCAGGGGCAGATGTGGACTCTGATCACAATCTATTGGTTATGACCTGTAGATTAAAACTGAAGAAACTGCAAAAAGGTGGGAATTTAAGAAGATGGGACCTGGATAAACTAAAAGAACCAGAGGTTGTACAGAGATTCAGGGAGAGCATAAGGGAGCAATTGACAGGAATGGGGGAAATAAATACAGTAGAAGAAGAATGGGTAGCTTTGAGGGATGAAGTAGTGAAGGCAGCAGAGGATCAAGTAGGTAAAAAGACGAGGGCTAGTAGAAATCCTTGGGTAACAGAAGAAATATTGAATTTAATTGATGAAAGGAGAAAATATAAAAATGCAGTAAGTGAAACAGGCAAAAAGGAATACAAACGTCTCAAAAATGAGATCGACAGGAAGTGCAAAATGGCTAAGCAGGGATGGCTAGAGGACAAAGGTAAGGATGTAGAGGCCTATCTCACTAGGGGTAAGATAGATACCGCCTACAGGAAAATTAAAGAGACCTTTGGAGATAAGAGAACGACTTGTATGAATATCAAGGCCTCAGATGGAAACCCAGTTCTAAGCAAAGAAGGGAAAGCAGAAAGGTGGAAGGAGTATATAGAGGGTCTATACAAGGGCGATGTACTTGAGGACAATATTATGGAAATGGAAGAGGATGTAGATGAAGATGAAATGGGAGATATGATACTGCGTGAAGAGTTTGACAGAGCACTGAAAGACCTGAGTCGAAACAAGGCCCCCGGAGTAGACAATATTCCATTGGAACTACTGACGGCCGTGGGAGAGCCAGTCCTGACAAAACTCTACCATCTGGTGAGCAAGATGTATGAAACAGGCGAAATACCCTCAGACTTCAAGAAGAATATAATAATTCCAATCCCAAAGAAAGCAGGTGTTGACAGATGTGAAAATTACCGAACTATCAGCTTAATAAGTCACAGCTGCAAAATACTAACACGAATTCTTTACAGACGAATGGAAAAACTAGTAGAAGCCAACCTCGGGGAAGATCAGTTTGGATTCCGTAGAAACACTGGAACACGTGAGGCAATACTGACCTTACGACTTATCTTAGAAGAAAGATTAAGGAAAGGCAAACCTACGTTTCTAGCATTTGTAGACTTAGAGAAAGCGTTTGACAATGTTGACTAGAATACTCTCTTTCAAATTCTAAAGGTGGCAGGGGTAAAATACAGGGAGCGAAAGGCTATTTACAATTTGTACAGAAACCAGATGGCAGTTATAAGAGTCGAGGGACATGAAAAGGAAGCAGTGGTTGGGAAGGGAGTAAGACAGGGTTGTAGCCTCTCCCCGATGTTGTTCAATCTGTATATTGAGCAAACAGTAAAGGAAACAAAAGAAAAATTCGGAGTAGGTATTAAAATTCATGGACAAGAAATAAAAACTTTGAGGTTCGCCGATGACATTGTAATTCTGTCAGAGACAGCAAAGGACTTGGAAGAGCAGTTGAATGGAATGGACAGTGTCCTGAAAGGAGGATATAAGATGAACATCAACAAAAGCAAAACAAGGATAATGGAATGTAGTCTAATTAAGTCGGGTGATGCTGAGGGAATTAGATTAGGAAATGAGGCACTTAAAGTAGTAAAGGAGTTTTGCTATTTGGGGAGCAAAATAACTGATGATGGTCGAAGTAGAGAGGATATAAAATGTAGGCTGTCAATGGCAAGGAAAGCGTTTCTGAAGAAGAGAAATTTGTTAACATCCAGTATAGATTTAAGTGTCAGGAAGTCATTTCTGAAAGTATTCGTATGGAGTGTAGCCATGTATGGAAGTGAAACATGGACGATAAATAGTTTGGACAAGAAGAGAATAGAAGCTTTCGAAATGTGGTGCTACAGAAGAATGCTGAAGATTAGATGGGTAGATCACATAACTAATGAGGAAGTATTGAATAGGATTGGGGAGAAGAGAAGTTTGTGGCACAACTTGACCAGAAGAAGGGATCGGTTGGTAGGACATGTTCTGAGGCATCAAGGGATCACCAATTTAGTATTGGAGGGCAGCGTGGAGGGTAAAAATCGTAGAGGGAGACCAAGAGATGAATACACTAAGCAGATTCAGAAGGATGTAGGTTGCAGTAGGTACTGGGAGATGAAAAAACTTGCACAGGATAGAGTAGCATGGAGAGCTGCCTCAAACCAGTCTCAGGACTGAAGACCACAACAACAACAACAATATTCTGGAAAACTGCTGCAGATACGCGTCTGGGACATATTTTATTAGATTCAAGAGACCAACAACAACAAAATAAACGGAAATTATGCTTTAATTTTACATCGTACAGTTTCGCGATGGCTTCATATTATCGGAGTTGCTAAATTTGAGGCAAAATCTTTTATTAGCCTTAACCCCGTAACTAAACATCTGCTGTCCACAGCTCGTGGTCGTGCGGTAGCGTTCTCGCTTCCCACGCCCGGGTTCGATTCCCGGCGGGGTCAGGAATTTTCTCTGCTTCGTGATGACTGGGTGTTGTATGATGTCCTTAGGTTAGTTAGGTTTAAGTAGTTCTAAGTTCTAGGGGACTGATGACCATAGATGATAAGTCCCATAGCGCTCAGAGCCATTTGAACCATTTTTTCTAAACATTTGCGGACCTATGTTTACATGAACTTTTGTCTTTAGTTTTACATGTCGAATAACATATTAAAATATTTTCATATCTTCGTGACTCAGCCTGTATACCAGAACAAAAACTGCGGTCGCGCTCCACTCGAAGGAAGTCAGATCACGCTCGCTGGGATTGCAGCGCGTAACGTCCTTAGAGAAGTTTTTATTCGTCGGCCTGGTGTCATCCGTGTGCAAGGTTGTCAAGAAAGGTGTTATTTGTATGTTTCACAGTGCAGAGCGAACTGTCGTTTTCGACCACGAGTTGTGTGCACATGATCGCCCCAAGGGAAGGGGCGGTTTCACTGACGCCCTCTATGCCGCCTCCTGAGGCCCCTTTTGCGTCGATTAGGATCGGCGGTGTGTATGGAAATGTTTTCCTCGGCCCCCATAAGAAAACAGCGTGATTTCAACACTGGGCCTCACGGTTCTGACGTCTGTCGCAGAGGTGTCAAGAGAGTGACTGACATTAGGCAAGGTGTAGGTGGTGTGGGGTTGTGACGACCTTGCGTGTGACCACATTCACGTTGGCACTCGGCAGATTAATGGTGAAATTTGGTGCCAGAGTGAGGTCAATAACCGACCTTTCTACTCGTGTGAACCTCAGAGCACTGGCCTTTTTTCCACATGAAATTTGGTGCCAGTGTGACGTCAGTAACCCACCTTTCTACTCGCGTGAACCTTAGAGCCACGCTTTTGGACCGTTGCATAGGAAGATTGTAGGCCCCTTAGAGCCTAATTCAGAATTACTGCGTCACAGTGGGATAATTGACAGGACTTTTTTTTTTTTTTTTTTAAAAAAAAAGACGGCCATTTAGCTGTGTTCCGCGGTGTATGAGCGAGCCCACCAGGAGAAGATGAAGCGACACGCTGTCAGGAACAGGACAAAGGGTGCAGGCTGGCGACTCACGAGGGCAGCGGCGACTTGCTGGCGGGCCGCCCCAGCATGATGGTGTTGACGGAGCGGTTGTGGAGGTCCCAGTAGACGCCGACGCCGAACAGCGTCTCGTAGGCGAGCAGGCGCCGCGTTCGGCCCATCACCGCCGACCACGACGACTGCGCGGGCACCGCGCCCCCTCCCAGTGGTGCTGGAGCCTCCAGCTCCAGACCGACAGACTCCATGGCGCGCTTGGCTGGGCTCAGGCCGCGGCTCTCCAGCGTCTCTGCAATCCAGCCAGACCCCTTACTTTTTGGTGCAACACTGTGCATTCGTGGCACCAGGATACAAGACGTATTTAAAAAATAATGAATATATATATATATATATATATATATATATATATATATATAATACTACTGGCCAGTAAAATTGCTACACCAAGAAGGTGACGTGCTACACACGCGAAATTTAACCGACAGGAAGAAGATGCTGTGATATGATCCAAATGCTAACCTTTTCAGAGCATTCACACAAGGTTGGCACCGGTGGCGACACCTACAACCTGCTGACATGAGGAAAGTTTCCAACCGATTTCTCATACACAAACAGCAGTTGACCGGCGTTGCCTGATGAAACGTTGTTGTGAAGCCTTGTGTAAGGAGGAGAAATGCGTACCATCACGTTTCCGACTCTGATAAAGGTCGTATTGTAACCTATCGCGATTGCGGTTTATCGTATCGATACATTGCTGCTCGCGTTGGTCGAGATCCAATGACTGTTAGCAGAATATGGAATCGGTGAGTTCAGGAGGGTAATACGGAACGCCGTGCTGGATCCCAACGGCCTCGTATCACTAGCAATCGAGATGACATGCATCTTATCCGCATGGCTGTGACGGATCGTGCAGCCACGTCTCGATCCCTGAGTCAACATATGGGGACGTTTGCTAGACAAAAACCATCTGCACGAACAGTTTGACGACGTTTACAGCAGTATGGACGATCAGCTCGGAGACCATGGCTGCGGTTACCCTTGACGCTGCATCACAGACAGGAGCGCCTGCGATGGTGTACTGAATGAACAACCTTGGTGCATGAATGATCAAACGTCATTTTTTCGGATGAATCCAGGTTCTGTTTACAGCGTCATGATGGTCGCAACCGTGTTTGGCGACATCGCGGTGAACACACATTGGAAGCATGTATTCGTCATCGCCTTACTGGCGTATCACCCGGCGTGATGGTATGGGGTGCCATTGGTTAAACGTCTCGGTCACCTCTTGTTCGCATTGACAGCACTTTGAACTGTGGACGTTACATTTCAGATGTGTTACGACCCGTGGCTCTACCCTTCATTCGATCTCTGCGAAACCCTACATTTCAGCAGGATAATGCACGACCGGATGTTGCAGGTCCTGTACGGTCCTTTCTTGATACAGAAAATGTTCGACTGCTGCCAGCACATTCTCCAGATCTCTCACCAATTGAAAATGTCTGGTCAATGGTGTCCGAGCAACTGGCTCGTCACAATACGCCAGTCACTACTCTTGATGAACTGTGGTATCGTGTTGAAGCTGCATGCGTAGCTGTACCCGCACACGCCATCCAAACTCTGTTTGACTCAATGCCCAGGCGTATCAAGGCCGTTATTATGGCCAGAGAAGTGATTGTTCTAGATACTGATTTCTCAGTATCTATGCACTGAAATTGCGTGAAAATGTAATCACATGTCAGTTCTAGTATAATATATTTGTCCAATGAATACCCGTTTATCATCTGCATTTCTTCTTGGTGTAGCAATTTAATGGCCATTAGTGTATATATACAGGGTGGTCCATTGATAGTGACTGGGCCACATATCTCACGAAATAAGCATCAAACAAAAAACTACAAAGAACCAAACTCGTCTATCTTGAAGGGGAAAACCAGATGGCGCTATGGTTAGTCCGCTAGATGGTGCTGCCATAGGTCAAACGGATATCAACTGCGTTTTTTAAAATAGGAATCCCCATGTTTTATTACATATTCCTGTAGTACGTAAGGAAATATGAATGTTTTAGTTGAACCACTTTTTTCGCTTTGTGATCGATGGCGCTCTAATAGTCACAAACGTATAAGTACGTGGTATCACGTAACATTCCGCCAGTGTTGACGGTATTTGTTCCGTGATACAATACCCATCTTAAAATGATATATATATATATATATATATATATATATATATATATATATATATATATATATATGAGCTCAAAACTATCTGGACGCCCTCAAAAACATACGTTTTTGATATTAGTTGCATTGTGCTGCCACCTACTGCCAGGTACTCCACATCAGTGACCTTAGCTGTCATTAGACGTGGTAAGGAAGCAGATACGGAAGTACTAAGGAATGCCGAGATACGTTTGAAGTTCTCTAACGCTATAGATACAGCAATAAGGAATAGCGCAGTAGGCATTACAGTTGAAGAGGAATGGACATCTCTAAAAAGGGCCATCACAGAAGTTGGGAAGGAAAACATAGGTAGAAAGAAGGTAATTGCGAAGAAACCATGGGTAAAAGAAGAAATACTTCAGTTGATTGATGAAAGGAGGAAGTACAAACATGTTCCAGGAAAATCAGGAACACAGAAATACAAGTCGCTGAGGAATGAAATAAATAGGAAGTGCAGGGAAGCTAAGACGAAATGGCTGCAGGAAAAATCTGAAGACATCGAAAAAGATATGATTGTCGGAAGGACAGACTCAGCATACAGGAAAGTCAAAACAACCTTTGGTGACATTAAAAGCAACGGTGGTAACACTAAGAGTGCAACGGGAATTCCACTGTTAAATGCAGAGGAGAGAGCAGATAGGTGGAAAGAATACATTGAAAGCCTCTATGAGGGTGAAGATTTGTCTGATATGATAGAAGAAGAAAAAGGAGTCGATTTAGAAGACATAGGGGATCCAGTATTAGAATCGGAATTTAAAAGAACTTTGGAGGACTTACGGTCAAATAAGGGAAAAGGGATAGATAACATTCCATCAGAATTTCTAAAATCATTGGGGGAAGTGGCAACAAATCTACTATTCACGTTGGTGTGTAGAATATAGGAGTCTGGCGATATACCATCTGACTTTCGGAAAAGCATCATCCACACAATTCCGAAGACGGCAAGAGCTGACAAGTGCGAGAATTATCGCACAATCAGCTTAACTGCTCATGCATCGAAGCTGCTTACAAGAATAATATACAGAAGAATGGAAAAGAAAATTGAGAATGCGCTAGGTGACGATCAGTTTGGCTTTAGGAAAAGTAAAGGGACCAGAGAGGCAATTCTGACGTTACGGCTAATATTGGAAGCAAGGCTAAAGAAAAATCTAGACACTTTCATAGGATTTGTCGACCTGGAAAAAGCTTTCGACAATATAAGATGGTGCAAGCTGTTCGAGATTCTGAAAAAAGTAGGGGTAAGCTATAGGGAGAGACGGGTCATATACAATATGTACAACAACCAAAAGGGAATAATAAGAGTGGACGATCAGGAACGAAGTGCTCGTATTAAGAAGGGTGTAGGACAAGGCTGTAGCCTTTCGCCCCTACTCTTCAATCTGTACATCGAGGAAGCAATGATGGAAATAAAAGAAAGGTTCAGGAGTGGAATTAAAATACAAGGTGAAAGGATATCAATGATACGATTCGCTGATGACATTGCTATCCTGCGTGAAAGTGAAGAAGAATTAAATGACCTGCTGAACGGAATGAACAGTCTAATGAGTACACAGTATGGTTTGCGAGTAAATTGGAGAAAGACGAAGGTAATGAGAAGTAGTAGAAATTAGAACAGCGAGAAACTTAACATCAGGATTGATGGTCACGAAGTCAATGAAGTTAAGGAATTCTGCTACCTAGGCAGTAAAATAACCAATGACGGACGGAGCAAGGAGGACATCAAAAGCAGACTCGCTATGGCAAAAAAGGCATTTCTGGCCAAGAGAAGTCTACTAATATCAAATACCGGCCTTAATTTGAGGAAGAAATTTTTGAGGATGTACGTCTGGAGTACAGCATTGTATGCTAGTGAAAATATGGACTGTAGGAAAACCGGAACAGAAGAGAATCGAAGCATTTCAGATGTGGTGCTATAGACGAATGTTGAAAATTAGGTGGACTGATAAGGTAAGGAATGAGGAGGTTCTACGCAGAATCGGAGAAGAAAGGAATATGTGGAAAACACTGATAAGGAGACGGGACAGGATGATAGGACATCTGGAAGACATGAGGGAATGACTTCCATGGTACTAGAGGGAGCGGTAGAGGGCAAAAACTGTAGAGGAAGACAGAGATTGTAATACGTCAAACAAATAATTGAGGACGTAGGTTGCAAGTGCTACTCTGAGATGAAGAGGTTAGCACAGGAAAGGAATTCGTGGCGGGCCGCATCAAACCAGTCAGTAGACTGATGACCAAGGGAAAAAAAAAGAAGTAGAACGGGGTGCTCCGAGGAACTCGCCGACTTCGAACGTGGTCAGGTGATTGGGTGTCACTTGTGTCATACGTCTGTACCCGAGGTTTCCACACTCCTAAACATGCCTAGGTCAACAGTTTCCGATGTGACAGTGAAGTGGAAACGTAAAGGGACATGTTTAGTACAAAAGCATACAGGCCGACCGTGATTGTTGACTGACAGAGACCGCCGACAGTTGAAGATGGTCGTAATGTGTAACAGGCAGACATCTATCCAGACCATCACACAGGAATTCCAAACTGCATCAGGATCCACCGGAAGTACTATGACAGTTAGGCGCGAGGTGAGAAAACTTGGATTTCATTGTCGAGCGGCTGCTCATAAGCCACACATCACACCGATAAATGCCAAACGACACTTCGCTTGCCGTTAGGAGCATAACATTGGACGATTGAACAGTGGAGAAAGGTTGTGTGGAGTGACGAATCACGGTACACAATGTTGCTATCCGATATCAGGGTGTG
This sequence comes from Schistocerca piceifrons, assembly GCF_021461385.2. Taxonomy (NCBI): domain Eukaryota; kingdom Metazoa; phylum Arthropoda; class Insecta; order Orthoptera; family Acrididae; genus Schistocerca; species Schistocerca piceifrons. The sequence continues at coordinate 44,423,190 of NC_060146.1, forward strand.
GTTATGGCGAACACCCGGTGAACGTCATCTGCCAGCGTGTGTATTACCAACAGTAAAATCCGGAGGCGGTGGTGTTATTGTGTGGTCGTATTTTTCAAGGAGGTGGCTTTAAAATGTTTCAAATGGCTCTGAGCACTATGGGACTTAACTTCTGAGGTCATCAGTCCCCTAGAACTTAGAACTACTTAAACCTAACTATCCTAAGCACGTTACACACATCCATGCCCGAGGCAGGATTCGAGCCTGCGACCGTAGCAGTCACGCGATCCGGACTGAAGCGCCTAGAACCGCACGGCCAACGCGGCCGGCTGTACGCGAGGTTTCCACACTCCTAGACATACCTATGTCAACTGTTTCCGATGTGACAGTGAAGTGGAAACATAAAGGGGCACGTTCAGCACAAAAGCATACAGGCCGACCTCGTTTGTTGACTTTCAGAGACCTCCGACATTTGAAGAGGGTCGTAATGTGTAATAGGCAGACATCTATCCAGACCATCACACAGGAATTCCAAACTGCATCGGGATCCACCGGTAGTATTATGACAGTTAGGCGCGAGGTGAGAAAACTTGGATTCCATGGTCGAGCGGCTGCTCATAAGCCACACATCATGCCGGCAAATGCCAAACAACGGCTTGCTTGGTGTAAGGAGCGTAAACATTGGACGATTGAACAGCGGAAAAACGTTGTGTGGAGTGACGAATCACGGTACACAATGTGGCGATCCGATGGCAAGGTGTGGGTATGGCGAATGCCCGGTGAACGTCATCTGCCAGCGTGTGTAGTGCCGACAGTAAAATTCGGAGTCGATGGTGTTATCGTGTGGTCGTGTTTTTCAAGGTGGGGGTTGCACCTCTTTTTCTTATGCGTGGCAGTATCACAGCACAGGCGTACATTGATGTTTTAAGCGCCTTCTTGCTTCCCATTGTTGTAGAGCGATTCGGGGATGGCGACTGCATCTTCCAACACGATCGAGCATTTGTTCATAATGCACGGCCTGTGGCGGTGTGGTTACATGACAATAACATCCTTGTAATGGACTGGCCTGCATAGAGCCCTGTCCGGAATCCAATAGAACACCTTTGAGATGTTTTGGAAGCCGACTTCATGGCAGGCCTCACCGATAGACATCGATACTTCTGAGTGTAGCATTCAATGAAGGATGGGCTGCCATTCCCCAAAAATCCTTCGAGCACCTCATTGAACGTATGGCTGCGAGAGTTAAAGCTGTCGTCAAGGCTATGGGTGGGGCAACACCACATTCTAGCATTACCGATGGAGGCTGCCACGAACTTGTAAGTCATTTTCAGCCAGGTGTCTGAATACTTTTAATCACACAGTATTGAAGTGAAGAGGTACGAAACGTCTTAACAACCGAACTGGTTGGAATTTTTATATGCTGGTATGGGATAACGTAGAGAGGCTGGGTGACACTCACCATCTTTATCTACGCCCAAGGTCCGATGCCGATCGAATTCCTCGAGTACGGTGAAACCTTTAATAGCGACGTCTACTGCGAGACACTCTCTGTAGCCTACATACGTCTATCAACAGCAAAAGGCCTGGGCTGCTCACAGAGGGAATGGTTCTGCTCCACGATAATGTGCATGCAATATAACAGTAGCAACAAAGATCCGTATTGTGAGGGCTATGGTCTTTCCAGTTGTGATGTATGGATGTGAGACCTGGACCATTAGAAAGGCTGAACGGCGAAGAATTGACTCCTTCGAATTGTGGTGTTGGAGGAAACTTCTTAGAGTTCCATGGACTGCAAAGAGAACCAACAGATCAATATTGGAGCAAATAAAACCAGATTTCTCCCTGGAAGGTCTAACGTTAAAACAAAAGCTGACCTACTTTGGACACACAATGCGAAGGCATGCCTCGCTGGAAAAAACATTAATGCTGGGGAAGATTGAAGGAACTAGAAGAAGAGGACGTCAGAGGATGAGATGGATCGATGGCATCACAGAAGCAATGTGTTCCAACCTGGAAGGTCTACGGGAGAAAGTGCAAGACAGGAAAAAGTGGCGTGATTCGGTTCATGGGGTCACGAAGAGTCGGAACCGACTAAACGAATAGAGAGAGAGAGAGAATGTGCATTCACACGTCTCCCCAACGTCAAACAAACTGTGATGGCCAAGGTCAAGTGGAACAGTTTGAGCATCCGCCCTACAATCCAGACATGTCACCCTGCGACATTCATCTGTTTCTTGCGCTTCAAAAGTAACTCAGAGGAAGGGCTTCAACTCGGACGGCCAACTGAATGACACAGTGGAGGAATGCCCCCTGCCACAGGCACAGGAATTCTGGGAATAGGGAATCCTTAGGCTCGTGAAACAGTGATATAGTTGCAATCGGGTCTCTGGTGATTGGTTTTCATAAAGGTTGAGTTATAGGAGCAGTGTTGTTTTGTACCTTTTCTTTAGAACATCCCTCACACATGCGTGCTACAGAAAGTTAATATCACTTTGCAGCATAACCCACACCATTTGGTTGATAATTTTTTTTTTCTGGCGGACTGCATCTGTTGCCTTGCTTCCAACAGATCTGCACCAATTGTGCACATTCTGTGTTACGTAAGCTCATGATCAGACCAGTTCTAACCTACGGATGAGGAACATGGGCACTGACAAGTACTGATGAGCAGCAGCTGAAGACATTTGAACTTGGGGTTCTGCAGCAAGATCTACTGGGCAGTTCAGGATAACAATGATGCAGAACGAACAATGAGCTGGGTCGCTGCGTACAAGGAGCTGACATAGTAAAAATAACAAAGAGGAGGAGAGTAGCCTTGCTTGGACATGTCGTTAGGACGAATTCTGGAAGAAAAAGAGGTTTTTGAATGAAGGGAGGCCACGAAACCCTTGGCTAGATCACGTGAAAGAAGGTATGAAGTGTCTTTAGAGTCGGAGGATGGCGGATAACCACTCTGGGGAGTCAGAACAGCTGAAACCTGTTGAAGAGACTGAAACCCACGCAGCGTTGTCACGCCATGAGAAGATTGACAGTTGTGGCACTTGACCAAAGATCATACATACAACTAAAAATGATAACGTCAAAACCATGGCAAATGTAAGGATCGAGCGTCTTTGGCCAACTGTCACATCCGTCAGTCCGTTGACTCTGACAGTAAAACGTCAAATAATAAAAATTATGAGAAAGGTCGATGAACAACAGCAAAAAACCTCAAACAGTTTGCAGCATAAGAGTCCTAAATCGACACCACGTTGTAATACAATAGAGAATGACAGATACCACTGACGATATAGGAAGGTAAACGCAAAACTCGTATACATCGAAATAATCAATAAGTAGTTGCACAAAATAAATTTAATTTCTTAACCACTATCACAGACTTAGTGCCATTTTCAGAAGGTTATACGTATCGCATTATTTGCGATTGTTCAGCAATAAGATTCATACAGCAAAATGCCGTGGTACTGAAAAATACAAGAGCAATGAGTAATGGAATAATGAATCCATTACTACAATAAATGCGCGAAACCGATGAAGATTAATTTTCTCAGCTGGTTGCCGGTTATTTGACTATGTACGACAACAGTTGCTGAGGTGGATAAAACACCAAATTTATGTATCTGAAAATACGATCAATCAACATTATAATAAAATAAAAAATGTTATGTAACTTTCGCAGATGGTCTGAATGTGGCTTTCTAGCCGAAATGGATCCATCGCAGTGAAAACACTAAACTACTGTAGCAGGAGTCCATTTAATTACACACTTTATAAGTTTCTTTAAACAAGAATGTTCAGGATGGAAAGAGATGTAGTTGGTCTTACACAAGATGGCCAAAAGTCGTGGGGAACCATCGGATAATGCGTGGATATGTCTTAAGTTTTGCCCATGGTTTGCATATCCCCATATTATCGTAAAACGAGACTGTCAGTTGGTATGTGAAAGTAAGCTACCACTTAACAGAAACTACTTTCGGTGATAAACAGTTCTCTTCCCGCCACCTACTTGCTTTTTACACAAGTGTGTTTCGTGACTGTAACTGCAACAATATTCGAACGTCGTTTACGGAAATTGAAAATTTGTGGTAAGTTGCTTGGTTCAAATGCCTCTAAGCACTATGAGACTTAACATCTGAGGTCATCAGTCCCCTAGATTTAGAACTACGTAAACGCAACTAACCTAAGGACATCACATACATCCATGCCCGAGGCAAGATTCGAACCTGTGACCGTAGCAATAGCGCAGATGGTAAGTTGCTATGGGACCAAACAACAGAGGTCAACGCGCCCTAGGCTTATACACTACTTAATCTAACTTGAACTAAATTCTATATTACGCTAATGATAACACACACACCCATGCCCGAGGGAGGACTCGAACCTCCTACGGGTGGTGGTGGGGAGGGGGTGGGGGGAGCTGCGAACCGTGACAAGGTGCCTTAAACAGCGCGGCCTCTCCGCGCGGTGTCGTTTACGGAACGTCTTCAACTGAGACAACAGGTTTCGCGACTGTTAGTCATTCATTTTATCTTCTGACGCATCTCTTTCACTTTTACACCTAATCGCCGTTCACGCACAAGCACATTTCGTTGTGTTATACTAGCTTCTCTCCCACTCTGCATAGAAGCTTCCGTCTGGCCACTGGACAATGGTAGTCTGGGCTCCTCCCCGTCTTCGCAATGTTGTCAACGAAGTCAAGTGCGCCGGCCGTAGTGGCCGAGCGGTTCTACGCGCTACAGTCTGGAACCGCGTGACCGCTACGGTCGTAGTTTCGAATCCTGCCACTGGCATGGATGTGTGTGATGTCCTTAGGTTAGTTAGGTTTAAGTAGTTCTAAGTTTTAGGGGACTGATCACCTCAACAGTTAAGTCCCATAATGCTCAGAGCCATTTGAACCATTTTTGAAGTCAAGTGCAGGATGAGGTAAAAGGGGTTGAGTGGGAGATCAGAGGTTTAATGTGGTACAGATGTGTGAAGCAGGTAGGCAACCATACCACATAGACCCACTCGTGTTTACTACGGACAAATGAGCGACCTTGAAAGGGGTCAAATTGCGGCTTTTCGAGGGATTGGATGGTGCTTTCGGAGAACTGCCGCACAAGTTCTACGTGCTGCGCCAACTGTGCAACGACGTTGGTAGCAGTGATTGTGTGAACACCCTCTCATCCACGGAGGAGGTTCTGAACATCCACGCAGTACAGACGCCCGCCTGGATTGCCATATTGTAATGACAGCAGTGGCAGGTCCTACAGGTACCACAGCACACATAGGGGTATATGAAGTCTTCACGGGTTGTCAGCCGAGTAGCATCGTCGTCTCGTAGCAACGTTTCGATGGAATGCGTCTCCATCATCTTCAGGAAAAGTGTCGGTCTGCTGGACCGCTCTCCGCTTCCCGCTGCCGGCCAATCACGCGCCCGCGGAATCGCCCGATGCGCCTGGATCGGCCGGTGGTGGTGGTGGTGGGGGGGGGGGGGGGGGGGAGGGGGGACGCGTGCGCGAGGTTCGAGTCCCGGCGTCCGTCTCTGTCTGCTCCGTGCGCGGCCCTTGGTGGAACGGAACGTTCTTCTCTGATTTTCCTGATTGCAGGCTCCCAGGCTGTGCTGAGATGGTAGCCACTGTCACAGTTGATTAGGTTGTCGTGTAACCGTATTTCTATGGGCTCTTTGATTACTGAGTCCCAAAATCCGTTTGTACTGCATATTTTCTTTGTGGCCTCGAAATCGAAGGTGTGCTTCTCGTCAAAACTACGTTCCGCCACAGCAGATTTGTTGGTCTGACCCAAGCGTACATGCCTGATGTGTTCACTGCGGCGCTGTGGGATGCAACGCTGCGTCTGTCCTTTATACTGCATCCCACATTCGCGTACGATCTTGTACACACCTGGTGCCATCACACCTCGTGGATTCTTGGTTGAACCGAGAAGGTCTTTGATTTTTCCTGCTGCGCGGAAAACGGTCTTCACTTTATGTTTCCCGAGAATTCTCGGCGATATTGGACGTCGGAGGACCCGCTTGTGGCAAGAACGCACAGCCCATTGCTTCGTCTTCATCCGGTCTCTCTTCTCTCTTCTTGTGGTCGGTCTTCAGAGCTCTCCTTATTTGTGTCTCACTGTATCCGTTTTTCTTGCAGGTGTCCTTTAGGTGTTGCAATTATCCTGGCAAACTTTCCTTACCGCAGATGGACCTGGCCCTATGCACTAAGGTGTTGAGTATAGAATTGCGATGCGCAGGGTGGTGGCAGCTATCGGCGTTGAGATACAGTACCACGACAACCTAATCCACCGCGACAGTGGCTACCACCTCAGCACATCCTGGGAGCCTGCAATCAGGAAAATCAGAGAAGAACGTTCCGTTCCACCAAGGGCCGCGCACGGGGCAGACAGAGACGGACGCCGGGACTCGAACCCCGCGCAAGCGTCCCCCCCCTCCCCCCCCCTCCACCACCGGCCGATCCAGGCGCATCGGGCGATTCCTCGGGCGAATGATTGGCCGGCCGCGGGAGGCGGAGAGCGGCCCAGCAGAGACGTCAGCCCACAACCGACGATATCCCGACACTTCACCTGAAGATGATGGAGACGCGGTCCATCGAAACGTTGCTACGAGACGACGACGCTACTCGGCTGACAACACGTGAAGACTTCCTACATGAAATTCGCCGAGAAAGCCTGCACTCGCATATAACACATAGGAGGTGTTGTGAGCCCAGACGGGTTGTGAACCGGTTATTAGCAGTGGGTCTAAGGTCACGCACCACCTCTAGCCCATCTTCCAGTCACGCCACAGCACTGATGTGCATGGCCCGACACGTGCCACCAGGGGATAACTTGCAGCGGCGCGCTGTGGTCTTCAACGACGAAAGCGGATTCGGACTGCATGCAAGTGATCGGTTTGCGCTTACAGCGGGGACCTGGAGAGTGTCATCTTGCAGAGTGTACTCATCCAAGACACACCAGCCCCACCACACACCTTCTGGTCTGGGATGCGACAAGCTGGAACACTCATTGCGCCTTTGGTGTTTTTGAAGCGGACATTAACCAGCACTCAGTACATGCAGGCAGGATATTGGTTCAAATGGCTCTAAGCACTATGGGACTTAATATCTGAGGTCATCAGTCCCCTGGACTTAGAACCACAGGGCTATTACAAATGATTGAAGCGATTTCATAAATTCACTGTAGCTCCATTCATTGACATATGGCGACGACACACTACAGATACGTAGAAAAACTCCTCATAAAGTTTTGTTCGGGTGAAGCCGCACGTCAAGTTTCTGCCGCCAGAGCGCTCGAGAGCGCAGTGAGACAAAATGGCGACAGGAGCCGAGAAAGCGTATGTCGTGCTTGAAATGCACTCACATCAGTCAGTCATAACAGTGCAACGACACTTCAGGACGAAGTTCAACAAAGATCCACCAACTGCTAACTCCATTCGGCGATGGTATGCGCAGTTTAAAGCTTCTGGATGCCTCTGTAAGGGGAAATCAACTGGTCGGCCTGCAGTGAGCGAAGAAACGGTTGAACGCGTGCGGGCAAGTTTCACGCGCAGCCCGCGGAAGTCGACGAATAAAGCAAGCAGGGAACTAAACGTACCACAGCCGACGGTTTGGAAAATCTTATGGAAAAGGCTAAAGCAGAAGCCTTACCGTTTACAATTGCTACAAGCCCTGACACCCGATGACAAAGTCAAACGCTTTGAATTTTCGGCGCGGTTGCAACAGCTCATGGAAGAGGATGCATTCAGTGCGAAACTTGTTTTCAGTGATGAAGCAACATTTTTTCTTACTGGTGAAGTGAAGTGAACAGACACAATGTGCGAATCTGGGCGGTAGAGAATCCTCACGCATTCGCGCAGCAAATTCGCAATTCAGCAAAAGTTAACGTGTTTTGTGCAATCTCACGGTTTAAAGTTTACGGCCCCTTTTTCTTCTGCGAAAAAAACCTTACAGGACACGTGTATCTGGACATGCTGGAAAATTGGCTCATGCCACAACTGGAGACCGACAGCGCCGACTTCATCTTTCAACAGGATGGTGCTCCACCGCACTTCCATCATGATGTTCGGCATTTCTTAAACAGGAGATTGGAAAACCGATGGATCGGTCGTGGTGGAGATCATGATCAGCAATTCATGTCATGGCCTCCACGCTCTCCCGACTTAACCCCATGCGATTTCTTTTGTGGGATTATGTGAAAGGTTCAGTGTTTAAACCTCCTCTACCAAGAAACGTGCCAGAACTGTGAGCTCGCATCAACGATGCTTTCGAACTCATTGATGGGGACATGCTGCGCCGAGTGTGGGAAGAACTTGATTATCGGCTTGATGTCTGCCGAATCACGAAAGGGGCACATATCGAACATTGGTGAATGCCTAAAAATACTTTTTGAGTTTTTGTATGTGTGTGCATAGCATTGTGAAAATATCTCAAATAATAAAGTTATTGTAGAGCTGTGAAATCGCATCAATCATTTGTAATAACTCTGTACTTAAACCTAAGGACATCACACGCATCCATGCCCAAGGCAGGATTCGAACCTCCAGCGAGGTTCCAGACTGAAGCGCCTAGAACCGCTCGGGCACAGTGGCCGGCTGCAGAATATTGTTATATCCATTATTTTGACCTTTGTGCAGCAGAAAAGTGCTCGCCCACTTACTGCCCATGAAACTCAGTGTGTTTTGCAGCAACTTCCCTGGCGAGCACGATCTACGGATCTGTCTGCAATTGAGCATGTGGGCGATATGATGGAACGAGAGGTGATTCCTGCGCCTCGTCTACCAACAACTCTTACATAACTACGTGAAGAGTTCGAACTGGCGTGGCATAACGTATCGCAAGACGGTATTCGCCATCTGTACGATCGACTGGATGCCAGCGTCAGCATCTGTATTGATACTTGTGGAGACTACACCACGTATCAACATGGGTATTTCACCATGGGTCGGTAACTGGTACCTCACAACCGCTTGTGATATTGATCTGTAAATGTATTTATTTCATGTAATCCATATGTACTGTCGCAACAATAAATCTGGAGTGAACTGGAAACCCCTAAAAGGGTCTACTAATTTTTTCTGGCAGCATATTTTAGGTAGTGGTAGTGTAGATTGATTCGAATGAAATATTAGATGTAATACGAGCTGCATTCAAGTTCTAAGGCCTCCCATTTTTTTTCTCCGGACTGGAAAGAGATAGAAACATGCGCATTGTTTTAAAATGAGGCCGCGTTCATTGTCAATACGTCCCAGAGATTGCAGCACCGTACGGCAGATGGAATTTTACCGCCAGCGGTGAGAATGAGAACTGTTTTAAATACTTAAAATGGGGACGTTTTCCTTACTTGAACAGCGTGCAATCATTCGTTTTCTGAATTTGCGTGGTGTGAAACCAACTGAAATTCATCGACAGTTGAAGGAGACATGTGGTGATGGAGTTATGGATGTGTCGAAAGTGCGTTCATGGATGCGACAGTTTAATGAAGGGAGAACATCGTGTGACAACAAACCGAAACAACCTTGGGCTCCCACAAGCCGGTCTGACGACATGATCGAGAAAGTGGAGAGAATTGTTTTGGGGGATCGCCGAATGACTGTGGAACAGATCGCCTCCAGAGTTGGCATTTCTGTGGGTTCTGTGCACACAATCCTGCATGACGACCTGAAAATGCGAAAAGTGTCATCCAGGTGGGTGCCACGAATGCTGACGGACGACCACATGGCTGCCCGTGTGGCATGTTGCCAAGCAATGTTGACGCGCAACGACAGCACGAATGGGACTTTCTTTTCGTCGGTTGTGACAATGGATGAGATGTGGATGCCATTTTGTAATCCAGAAACAAAGCGCCAGTCAGCTCAATGGAAGCACACAGATTCACCGTCACCAAAAAAATTTCGGGTAACCGCCAGTGCTGAAAAAAAGATGGTGTCCATGTTCTGTGACAGCGAGGGCATAATCCTTACCCATTGCGTTCCAAAGGGCACTACGGTAACAGGTGCATCCTACGAAAATGTTTTGAAGAACAAATTCCTTCCTGCACTGCAACAAAAACGTCCGGGAAGGGCTGCGCGTGTGCTGTTTCACCAAGACAACGCACCCGCACATCGAGCTAACGTTACGCAACAGTTTCTTTGTGATAACAACTTTGAAGTGATTCCTCATTCTCCCTACTCACCTGACCTGGATCATAGTGACATTTGGCTTTTTCCAACAATGAAAGACACTCTCCGTGGCCGCACATTCACCAGCCGTGCTGCTATTGCCTCAGCGATTTTCCAGTGGTCAAAACAGACTCCTAAAGAAGCCTTCGCCGCTGCCATGGAATCATGGCGTCTGCGTTGTGAAAAATGTGTACGTCTGCAGGGCGATTACGTCGAGAAGTAACGCCAGTTTCATCGATTTCGGGTGAGTAGTTAATTAGAAAAAAAATCGGAGGCCTTAGAACTTGAATGCACCTCGTATGCACCCAGTGATCATAGACATACAGATGTTAAAATCTGACAGAAATAAATATTCACTAAGGCATTAAGCAATGGCAAGCAATTAAGCTTAAATTCAGTTTACACGAATACCAAATTCGATTTCCACAACCCGAACGATCGACTGGTTTTTTTTTTATGTATGAGCCGCGCACGGCTCGTGTTCAGCCCGTTAACTGTTTGTCATCTTCTATTACGGTACTGCCGCCTCGTTTTCTTATTCCATTTCCTGGCGTCACTAGCTTCCTGCCTTACTTGTCTGTGAGTGGCAGCAGCAGCGCTTATCGATAAGCGCACTGTTGTACCATCTGTGGAGCGACCGAGAGTATTTCCGGGTCGTCGTGTGTCGGGTAGTCAGTGTGTGGGAGACGCACCAGCAGTGCAGTCGCGACGGAGCAGCAGTCTCGGACGGACCAGCAGTCGCGTGGGTCGGTTGGCGTGGAGCAGCAAGCGAGCCCCCGTCGCGCGGACTCGGACTGGAGCCGCTGGCGGTGTGCACGCGCGGTTGGAGTGTGAGGTGCTGCTTGCGAGCGCTACAAAGTTCTCCGCCCACCGATCTTGGACATGAAAGTTGAGTCCTCACTTAACTTACTATCGAGCCTCAACTGTTTACATTTCTTCGTTTGATCCTGGTTGTCTCTTTTGGGACATTCCCGCGAACAACAACGTATGTGTATTTAAGTTGCTAAGATTGCAGCTGTCTTCCTGTGAAATTAAACTTAATTTATTCCCTGCTATGGAAGTGCACCAGCGGTATCTTCTGTCTTGTGGCCGTTGACGTTCCGGTTACCTGCCCTGGTCGTTGACGTAATTTTATGCAGTGTATTTTCCTCGTCATGTTGTTGCTGTCCAGCGTGGCGTGTAGTTCGACAGCTGAGGTGTTGTTGGTCGGTGCGGGCGTCAATATTCTGTGCATTGTGTATTCAAATCTTGTGGTCGTTCTGCAGGTTGCGTGGAGCGGAACTGATTTGGTTGATTGATCGGTCGGCGGTCTGTCGGATGGGTTGCCTCTAGATTAAGAAGTCGTTGGACAGGCTGCCTGTCTCACCTAAATGTGCGTTAGTGTTAAAATCACAGGCTGACTCTTGGAAACTTCTGAGCGCCGTTCCTTGTGTATTATGTAGTAATTTCCCTCTTTGGATTTTATTTATTTGGATGATGTGTGGACTTCAGCCGGGTATTAATGTCTCTTAAATTAATATCCTTGTCTTTCCCTTAAGGCTTAAGTTTGTTATGCTTTTGTTTTAAGATAAGGCCTTCTGCCTTTTGATTGAAACTCTTCTTATTGCCTAATATGCGGCCTCCAGCCAAGTCTCATTAAAATTAAATTGCTAAGGCCTCCAGCCTGTTTAGATTGAATATTTGCAAAATATTCTTGGGCGAAACCTCCAGAAGGACCTTGTTTTTCAATTTCTTACTTAGGCCCTGTGTCTTGAATTTTGAGTGTGGCCTTCAGCCGATCTAAACTTAATCAAAGGAGGTCTATTAAAGTTTTGAGTGATTTGCATCCTTGTTTTGATATTGTGTATTGATGAATAAAGTTTGTATGTTGAGTGGAACTGACAGCAACATATTTTGGCCCCTTTTCACAACCTAATCCGCTCTGTCCTGCCATCACAGGCACCACAAAATATTCTTTGTAGACTTCGCCTTTCAACCATCTCCACATGCAAAAATGCAAGGGGATAAGTTTCCGGGACGTTAGCGACCAAGAACCGCTACCATTTCTGCCGATCCATCTTTCGGCGAATGTTAGCCCTTTTGCCTCTGCTTCGAGTTAGACGCATATTTTTGCGAGTTATCTTTCAATCAGCATGTGTCTGTCCGTTTTTTAGTGTTTCTTGCTTCATGTTATTGTTGCTGCACCTTATTCGCTAAGTCATTTAGCTGGGCTCTGTACGTGAAATTTTGCAAATGGTTTATACAGGGTGTTTCAGAAGTGATGGTCAATAATTCACACACGGGAAGTACAGGCCAAAGGTAGTTAAAAAGTTCCAATAAACATTGGTCCACAGATGAACCGTTGTCGAATTACAACACATTTTCCGTTGCGATTCATCAGTGTCTACGAACAAATGGCATGTCTAAACGTTACAGTATGTGTTCGAAATGTTGTTCATACGTCTGAATGCAACACTGAACTCGTGTCTGAAATGAGTTGCGAATCCTCACAGGAAGTCCTGGGGAATTCTGTAAATGCTTGAAAGCTGCTTCAATCTGCAGGCGTAATTGCTCAAGACGTAGCATAGACCAGGCTTTTGACATGACCCCACACACGGAAATCCATGGGTTTTAAATCGTGAGACCTTGGAGTCCATGGCACAGGTCCTGCTGTATGTATCCAGTGTTGACCATACGTCCGAGTTAGAACCTGGAGCGCTCGTAAATGAAAATGTGTTGGATCACTGCGTCATGCATGAACCACACGTTCAGGCGTTGGTTCAGTGGGACATCATCATATGCATCTGGAAGTACAGTCCCCAGAACCGCATGTACTACTGTCCCGTTAGTGTCTGTAATAGAAAGTGTGGTCCAGTGGTGTGGTCTCCGAGCAGTCCCGCCCAGACGCTCAACGAACAATGCTGTTGATCTCATGATACGCATGTTGCAATAGGACTGACATTAGCCCAAATGTGACAGTTATGGTAGTTGCAAATACCGTACAATGAAGGCTTTCACGATCGGATGTTTCAGCAGCTGAGAATTCTTCCGGCTTGTATGGTCATGGTCCATGAAACTCTTCTATCCCTGACATTTCGTCCAAGGCTACGCTGGACATCTTCGGGGGTGGTCTTGGTTGTGCCGAGTCCTGCCGAGTCTTGCCGGGTCTTGCCGGGTCTTGCTGAGTCTAGCCGAGTCCAGCCGAGTCCAGCCGAGTCTAGCCGAGTCCAGCCGAGTCTAGCCGAGTCCAGCCGAGTCTAGCCGAGTCTAGCCGAGTCTAGCCGAGTCTAGCCGAGTCTAGCCGAGTCTTGCCGAGTCTAGCCGAGTCTAGCCGAGTCTTGCCGAGTCTTGCCGAGTCTTGCCGAGTCTAGCCGACTCTAGCCGAGTCTTGCCGAGTCTTGCCGACAGTCGGCAAGCCTTGGATTTAACGTCAGGGCTAGAAGAGTTCCATGGCCCACGGCCATACAACCTGGAAGAATTCTCAGCAGCTAAAAATACTGTCACGGGTAAATTTCGCCTCATCGGCGAACAGAATACTGCTTACAAACAGAGGATTCAGAGGACGCTGCTGTTGCTCCCATTGTCAGAAATTCTCTCTAGGAGGGAAGCCTGCATGGTTGAGGGCTTGCACTCGCTGGAGATGATGTGGATAGAATACTTGGTACGCACTGCTATGGTTCAGGACACGCTCTTGGGTAACAATTCTCCTTGTTGAAATACTAGAACGTCCGTGTGCAATGCGTAACACTCTTTCCCCAACATCAGGTGTTCTGGAGGCGCTGATGTAACCGGCTAAATGTGCGCCTGTCGGGCTGTCTGCGGAGAGGAAAAGCTTCTTCATACAACTGTGCAGCCTCAAGGGCACTGCCATTCACTTTGCCATACATGAACAAATGTATTTCGTGCATGTCAGCGTACTTTTTTTTTTTTTTAAAAAAAAGATGTTCAGATGATATGTGAATTCCTAAGAGACCAAACTGCTGAAGTCATCAGTCCCTAGACTTAAACACATTTAAACTAACTTATGCTAAGAACAGCACACACACTCATCCCCGAGGCAGAACTCGAACCTCCGGTAGGAGGGGCCGCGCAATCCGTGACATGGTGCCTTAAACCGCGCGGCCACTCCGCGCGGCAGCGTACTTTTCATTGGTGTAAGCCCTGTCCATGGTGCCTTCATAGTCCTAACTGATCTTGAGGCCGGTACAGCACAGTGCACGGAGGGGGAAAGGGAAGTAGTTGCGCATGCGTAAACAGATAGTCGATACCAAACCTTGAGACACCAACATCAGTACCACGGTACCCAGGGTCGTTTACTGTTGGTTCCCAACTCGAATTAATGCGATACGGTTGATTTGTGTACCCATGTTTATTGGAGCGTTTTGGCTACTTTTGGCCTGTGCCTTTCTTGTGTGAATTATTGACCTTCAATTCTGAAACACCGTTCATAGATGAGACGCATGATGTGACTTCGTCAGGGTGTCCCCCGTGATCGGGAAGTGCTTATTCCCGCTGTGGAGGGGTGGATATAACGTCGTGGGTGATCAGTACACACGGAACGATGGGGACTCACTTCTGAACTATTGTGACGCTACTTACGGGTGTCCATGCAGACGCGGTACATCAGTCTGGCCTTCCTCACTGGCTCGGGATCCTCATCGCTGTCGTTCTGCTTCAGGAAATCTGAAACAAGCAGTAAGACCCCTCCATGAGCTACTATCCAAGGAAGAATGGTAGGTAAAATAGTGTTCGTTACCAGGAGAGTTATATGTGTCGTATATGGCGTCACATTCGAGTTAGATTCGGTGGTAGTCGGTCAAGAGGACACCATTAAAATACTTGAGCTGAAGAAATTCGTAGTCACAGAAAAGTGTCATCTTTCAACTATCTGGGACGTTAAGGCGGCCATGTTAGAGATTATGGTACTGACACAAAACTAGTAGAGTTAGGATACACAGCGTACAAACCGTTAATCACATAAATTATTTCTTCTCAACACATAGTAATCGTACAGTGATGGTGAGGCATCGTTAGAAAGGTTCTTTGACGTGCTTATGATTAGGTTGTTGACTGTTAATACACATCTGGCTTCATACCTATATTTTACGAAGTACAATTATTACTCACGAATGAGAGACTGCCTTTTCGTGTTATCCTATCCCAAATACCATTTTATTTGTTTTAAAATAATTATTAGCTGGATAATTTGTACATAGCATTGTCTCATATAGTATGCTTGACCACTGCAGTAGTCAATTGTATCTCTTTCGCTATCCATTAAAGAAAATAAAAAACCAAAAGTACACGAATATTACATTCTTACGTCAAATATCGTTTACATCTAGGTATTGTAATGCTTTGTAGAGAATTTTGTTGGAAGTTATATACATGGGTACACAAGTGTGTCATAAATTCACGATTTTTATTTCACCTCATTCAGTTCATTTATAAAAATGGCTTCTCTTCGTTCCCACGACTATCCTTATCCCAATGACTATATTTATTCCAAATAATGTCATCATTTACCAACAAGAATGTGAAAGTTTCGAACAAATGGTTCAAATGGCTCTGAGCACTGTGGGACTTAACATCTGAGGTCATCAGTCGTCTAGAACTTAGAACTACTTAAACCTAACTAACCGGAGCACAAGATACACATCCATGCCCGAGGTAGGATTCGAGCCTGCGACCGTAGCGGTCGCGCGATTCCAGACTGAAGCGCCTAGAACCGCTCGGCCACACCGGCTGGCAGTTTCGAACAGGTCTCCCGGCCTGTTATATAATGCAAAGAGGAAAAGATGAGTAGTCATTGTGAAAATATGACTGACCAGCTCTTACCCATGGCTGCACTTGCACATCAGCAGTTCTGTTATGATGAGTCGTGGTGAGTAAGTCACCTATTGCACGTGCAATAATGTCAGCTTCAATCACGTGTCCACATGTTTGGGTAAGTGTAGCTCAAGATGTGCGAACTCCTCCAACTACTTCAACAGGAGCGTTGGCATCTGTACATAATGCATCATGTGCATTAAGCAACAAATTTAATATTTTTTTGATATGGTGTATAGTCACTGGCTTAAAAAGATGATGTTCCATTCCCTGCTTCCCCATCTTTACGTCGTATTTTTATTTGACGTCTCTTCAGCGATTAGGTATTCGATAATGGTAAAAGGGCGATGCGGACAACACAAACACCCAGTCCCGAATGGAAAAAAAAACGCTGTTGAAGCTTTAGTTTGGTATCAGTTGAGTGACGGGAACTGAAAGAAAATATGGACTTTCTAAAATTATTAAAAATAGTTTAACTTACGAAGAAGGGAAACAAATAATTTGTAGCTTGCAGCAGCTCAAGTTTAATAATAGTCGTACACGCAATAGCGTCAGCTACCCTCACTTGTCTGGTTGTCACCCACTCCTACTCTCGAATGTCATAATCAAATGCAGCCTCACTAAAAGCCTTCGACATTCTACATATAACGGCACAACGTCTCTCTATTTTGTCGTACAGCACTGAAAATGACGCTGTTGTTGTGGATCTTCAATCGTCTCAGAAGCTATGAGACACTTGACGCTCAGCGGCTAAAATGCGATGGCCTTGCCTTGTCAGCGATATTAGTATGAGAGTAGCGATTAAACACGTTGAGGACTGTACAAGCATTGAATTCAATGGCCTGAATCGTGTTATGTAGTATATACGAAACAATAAAACCATTTTCACACACACGATAAAAATCAAAAGTCAGAGAGTAAACAGCTGTTTCAAAGAGTAATTATCGTTCCATATTTGGCGTTAAATTCTTGAAAGCAATAAATGTGCTACACACGTTCTGAAGTAGCTCATGTTCTCCCTCAGTGTTCAGACTATCTTCAAATTACATTTCATCAAAAACGGTTCAACGGTTTAGTCGTAAAACTGTAACAGAGTTACTCTCGCACTTGTAATATTAGTATGGATTGTGTTAACACAAGTTTAACTACCTTACATGAAACGCAAAATGTAATAATTAAACAAAACAAAAATGCAAGAAATGCCTAGGACCTAAAGGGGTTAATATAGATTTGATTGAACATGGTGGATTATATGTTACGCTCAGAATTTTACTTCTTATTGATACCTGTTTCCTGAACAGTAAAATTCCAAAAGACTGGCTTACGTGTAAGTGTTGTCACTGTTGAAAAGAGGGGATCACAGGAATACTTGAAATTATAGAGGTATCAATACCTTAAAAACTATCTGCAAAGTGTTTTCAGATGTACTAAACAACAGATTAAAGTTTATTACGGCAGTGGTACTTCTAGAACAACGAAGAGGCTTCATAACAGGAAGATCATGCAACAATAACGTACACTGACGGAATAGAATTAAAAAAGTTAGTGCAGAGTAATGAAATTTTGGGAATGAATTTGTCTAGGTAACATATTTACGTGACTGATATTGCAACAGCACAGGTAAATGTAAAAATGGCACGATAAGCCATCGTAAATGTGGAATGCTGGTAGATTAATAACAGGTGTAACCAACAGCATGTTGAATGCAAGCATCCAAACGTGCATGTATTGTGTCGTACAATCGCTGGATGACAGTTTGTGGTATGGAGTTGGACGCCTGTTGCACTTTGTAGGTCTGTACAGGGACGGTTAACGCTGGTTGTGGACGACAATGGAGCTTTCATCCGATGATGTCTCATACGTGCTCTGTCGTGGACAGATCTCACAATCGAGTACACTAAGGCAACATGTCGACACTCTTAGAGCATGTCGGGCTACAACAGCGGTATGTGGGAGAGTGTTATCCCCAAACTTCCTGGCAGATTAAAATTGTGTACCGCACCGAGACTCGAACTCGGGACCTTTGCCTTTCGCGGGCGAATGCTCTACCATCTGAGCTACCCAAGCACGACTCACACCCCGTCCTCACAGCTTTACTTCTGCCAGTACCTCGTCTCCTACCTTCCAAAGTGCACAGATGGTGGAGCACTTGCCCGCGAAAGGCAAAGGTCCCGAGTACGAATCTCTGTCCGCCACATACTTTTAATCTGCCAGAAAGCTTCATATCAGCGCACACTCAGCTGGAGAATTGAAAATCTCATTCTGGAAACTACCCCAAGGCTGTGGCTAAACCATGTCTCCTCAATATCCTTTCTCTCAGGAGTGCTAGTTCTGCAAGGTTCGCAGGAGAGCTTCTGTATAGTTTGGAAGGTATTAGACGAGGCACTGGCAGAAGTAAAGCTGTGAGGATGGGGCGTGAGTCGTGCTTGGGTAGCTGAGTTGGTGGAGCACTTGCCCGCGAAAAGCAAACGTCCCGAGTTCGAGTCTCACAGGCACACAGTTTTTATCTGCCAGGAAGCTTCATATCAGCGTGCACTCCGCTGGAGAATTGAAAATCTCATTCTGGAGTGTTATCCTGTTGGAAAACACATCCCTTGGAATGTTGTTCATGAATGGCAGCACAACATGTCGAATCACCAGACTGACTTCAGTGTTGTCAAGCGAGAACTCGTTATTAGAGGGCAGGGTGGATTTCAGTTGTGTTTTCTTATGACAGCTGGATCTGCTTCGGTAGCAGCGATGGCCGTGTGTTAGGCCTGCAAACAACCTGTCTGGCGCCAGACACACCAGACCCACACCTTGAGGTACCTTCTGGGGTATGACGCTGGAGCACTCTCGTGGTCATCCCACGCACCCTTACTTTGCAGGTCGTTTTAGTGAGACTGGACATCGCGACATCCAAATCCACCAAAAATAAACATGAAATGATTCTTATTACGGTATATTGATAATTTTTACTCGTGGACCGTCTGACAGCAACTGAATAAAACACAATTTTAGTGCCATACGCGTTTCGCCTTTATTTTCTGCAAGGCATCATCAGTGGCCTGGAATATGTACATATGTTAGCTATTTAATTTACATTTTTGTCACTGTGCCTAATTAAATAGCTAATATATGTACATATTCCAGGCCACTGATGATGCCTTGCAGAAAATAAAGGCGAAACGCGTATGGTACTAAAATTGTGTTTTATTCAGTTGCTGTCAGACGGTCCACAAGTAAAAATTATCAATATACCGTAATATTACATGCAACTGACGAAGACAGGACTACAAAATGTTGAAGATGTTGATGAAATGATTCTATTTAAAACTCAAATAAAAATACACTTGACGCCTTCCTAAGAGACTGTTTCCACTCCTTCCAAGTAACTGTGTAACCGCAGACCAAATGTATGTTGAAAGAAATACTATCGGATATAACTGGAAGGATAACCAGCATTGGTCGAATTTTTTTGTTTTATCATCCGCAAATACGATTTTCGGTCACTTAGTGATCATCCTCAGTGCTGTCATATACAATTAAAATTGGTAGGCACTGGTATCAACAAGCTTAGAGCTTAGAGCTCAGTTTATGTGATCGCTCTAAGCTTGTTGATACCGATGCCTACCAATTTTAATTGTATATTACAGCACTGAGGATGCTCACTAAGTGACCGAAAATCGATTTTGCGGATAATAAAACAAAAAAAATTACGATCAATGCTGGTTCTCCTTCCAATTATATCCACTATTTGCTCGTGGTGCACAGAACACTCCATGGAGTCGCCAATCAATACTATCGGAAGCAATTGAGAGATATTTACCAAATAAATTAATAAGAGATGGTACTGATTCCCATCCTACACAAAACAAAGCACTGTTACAGGAGAAACTAAAAAAGAGTACCAAATTTTTAAGAACGTGGAATCCCCAAGATCGTCGAAGTTTTACAGAAGCTCGAAATTTACCGCAAACTCCAAAGCGAGATGCTTTTAGCAGTTTCCACAACGTAACTCTCTCTCGAAATCTGACAGAAAGACGCAGTCAACACCTTCCCTGCGCAATAACAATGGTGTTGTTATTGATGACAAGTCCACTAAGGCAGAGCTACTAAACACGATTTTCCGAAATTCCTTCACAAAGGAAGACGAAGTAAATGTTCCAGAGTTCGAATCGAGAACAACTGCCAACAAGAGTAACTTAGAAGTAAATCTGGAGTTCTCTATATAGCGAAGCAGCTCAAATCAATGAAGGACAGTCTTCGGGTCCAGACTGTATGCCAGTCTGGTTCCTATCAGAGCTTTCTGATGTAGTACGACGGTTGTCCAGCAAGTAAGTTATGATCGGTCGTGAAATGGTCACCACAGTGAAAACCCGATGAAGCTTTGCACAAATGTGTTGGACAGTGTCTCTAGTATCACTGTCGATCGCATCAAGACGCTCTTTTCAGTTGTGAGCGCACTGTGAGAGAGTAAAGGTGCCCAGAACAACGATGTCTCCCGCCAAGTAGGAGGGCCCGCTGAGAGACTCCGCCTTAATGAATGCAGCCCACCTAACACAACTGCCACGCACTTCCTTCTTCTTGGCAATTCTCAGCCGCACTCTGCAGGGGCAGTGAAGACGCTCCTGCAGCCTTTTCGATGGGAAGTGTTCGATCACCCACAACACAGCCCCAACTGGCTCGTCCTGAGTATCATCTCTGTTCACATGAAACGCTGGATACGAAGACAACACTTGGGCGCAGGCTACGCGCTATACAGCAGCGTAGAGAATTATCGGAATACACAGGCGGCTGCCTTCTATGACGATGTTGTTGGAAATTTGGTATAACGGTCTGACAAATGTCTAACTGGGAGCGGCGACTACGTAGAGAAGTATCTGGAAAGTGTAGCTAATTCTTGCAAATAAAATGTCTCTGATTTTCACTGTGTTTTCCATTTAGTGACCGATCGGAACTTACTTTCTGGACAATCCTCGTAGCTCCATACTTGGTAATCACATACAACCCCGCTCGACGAAAAGTTCGTACCCAGAGAATGGAAAGCTGCACATATCACACCAGTATTCAAGAGACGCAATAGGAGTAATCCACTAAATTACAGGCTCACATCATTAACGTCGATACGCAGCAAGGTTTTTGGAACATATGTTGTGTTCGACCATTATGAATAATTTCCTAGAAGAGAGCGATCTTTCGACACAGCAAACGGAGGTTCAGAGGATATTGTTCTTGAGAAACACAAATGGTCCTGTATTCACATGAAGTAGTGACTGCTGTCGACGGGGGATTTCACAGACATTTCATATCTCTAGATTTACAGGAGGCTTTTGGCACTGTTACTCACAAGCAGCTTTTAATCAAATTGCATGCTTATGGAGTATCGTCTCAGTTGTGAGTTGGATTTGTGATTTTGTGTCAGAAAGTTACAGTTCATGATAAATGATAAAAAGTCATTGGGAAAAACAGAAATGATATCTGGCGTTCTCCAAGGATGTGTTATAGTTTCGCATCTATGTAAACGATTTAGGACACAATCTGAACAGCTCTCTTAGATAGTTTGCAGATGATACTTTCATTTGCCGTCTTAATGTAATCTGATTATGAAAACCAGCTACAAAATGATTTAGATATGAAACCTGCATGATGCGAAAATTGAAAATAGGCACTAAATAATGAAAAGCATGAAGTAATCTAAACGAATACTAAAAGGAATCCTTTGAAATTCGGTTACACGTAAAATCATTGAAGCGGCGAGAATGATATAGCCCAAAGCTGCACTTTTCTCAAAATACGTTTTTCGTGTTAGTTCTGCTTCCTCAACAGAGGAAGCTACTGCGTAAATATTTTAACTTGTTGTTCTCATACTGTGAGGAAGCAGTCTTTTTCGCATCTGAAACAACCCAAAGCCACAGTACAATGGCGCTTCCAAAGAAGAGGCTACTTCCATGGATAAGCGAAAAAGAAGATTCAGATACAGAAATGGCTAGTTCTGAAGACTATTTTTCGTCCACTGGCAGCAGTTATTGCCCCTCTCATGAATTTTCATCTGAAAATGAATTGGTAAGTCTAAAATACTTACTTTTTAAACATTTAAAAGATTGAGGCTTAGGTCTGCATTAAAGTGAAATATTATTGCGTAATTATAACTGTTATCTACTCGCTAATTAAAATATGTACATGTGAATCATGAACAAATTCTACTTCTCCTATTAATTACTGCATTATTGGTAATAATTTAAATATTATAAGCCTATTTGTATAATATATTAACGTTTGGTATATGTGTTAAAGTGTCTTTGGTCTTTCTCATTCTGAATACTTTATTTGGCTTAGGATGCTGATGAATGTGAAAGCTCTCCTGAAGTATCACCTGCTACAGAACCTAAAGGCACAAAGAATAGGAGAAATATGAGCAATTGGAAAAAGGAAAAATGTAAACGTCGTAGAAGTTGTGGCAGACAGTACATATCTGATAAAACAGGACAAATTGTTGGTGCTCAAAAATGTGTGTGAAATCTTATGGGACTGAACTGCTAAGGTCATCAGTGCCTAAGCTTACACAGTACTTAATCTAAATTATCCTAAGGACAAACACACACACTCATGCCCGAGGGAGGACTCGAACCTCCACCGGGACCAGCCGCACAGTCCATGACTGCAATGCCTTAGACTGCTCGGCTAATCCCGGGCGGCTGTCGGTGCTAAAATTCTTGTTCCTAGATGTAAATGTAAACACAAGTGTTGGGGCAAAATTCATGAATGTGTAGAGCAGATACTCAATTCTTTTTGGTATATGGGTGATTTCAATTGCCAAAATAATTACCTTCTAAGCAATATTAAGATGCAACAAGTGCAAAGGAGGTAACTATGATTAATGATAATTTGAAATTGATTTTTATATCATGTACTTTTTATAAATAAAATATTATTATTTTGATTAATAAATTTCACTTTTTAAGGTACCCAATGAAAAGAAAAAGCACAATTTCACGGCGAAGGGTCACTTTTTCGTACCAGGTTAAGGTTAATGGCTGTAATATTTTGGTATGCAGAGAAACACTTTTAAGTGTGCATGGGCTTCAGAACAATCAAGGACGCCTTAAGAACTTACAAAAGTACTTGCGTGAGGGACACTCCACTTCTTCAAAAGATAGAAGAGGTATTTAACGATTAAGTTAATGTCGCTTCCAAGAAAAACGATAATTTTGTTCTGTTGTGCTTATTTATCCAGTGTTTTTCTTTGCATATCATATTCAGACACAAATTCACTAAATTTTGTCTGACCTGGGCATTTACCTTTAAAATCACTTTTTCTTTTTCTTTGTTTCCAGGAAAAAAAGGGAACCCGTCAAGGAAAATTTCACAAGAAGCAGTTCAGACAGTTCACAATTTCATAAATAATATACCTAAGTATGCCAGTCACTACAGCCGCTCACAGAACCCCGATAAAGTGTACTTCGACCATGACATGTCCATTTCTTCATTATATCAAGAACATTATTTGAAATATTGTGAAGAAAATAATGCACCACAAGTAAAAGTTTCGAAATTTCAAGATATATTTAACCAAGATTTTAATATTGGTTTTAAATTGCCTCGTTCAGACACATGTCATGTTTGTGACGAATTTCAAATTCAAATAAAAAATGCACAGTTGACCAACTCTGAAGATATTATAAGAAGATTAAAAATTGAAAGGGACCTACATCATGCCAAACATCTGCTGGACAAAATATGATTACACAGCTTTCCAAATTAGCTAGGGAAAGTAAGATATCCTTTGATCTACAACAAACCTTTTCAACACCAAGTCTTACATCTGGGCCTGCATTCTATAAGAGGAAGTTGTGGACTTACAATTTTGGTATTCATGATTGCGGGTATGAAAAGGGACATATGTTCGTGTGGAGTGAAGCTGAAGCAAAGCGTGGATCTCATGAGATAGGAAGCTGTCTGATAAAATTCTTAGAAATACAAAATTCTCAGGCAAACATTCTTCACATTATTAGTGGTAAATGCAGAGGCCAAGGCAAAAACTGGGCAATTGATGCTCTAGACAGATCACTAGTGCGTACAGGAAAATTTAAAGCCATTGAACATTGGTTTCCACAAGTTGGACACACTCGACTGCCCTGTGACCGAGATTTCGGTCGAATTGAGAAGCACGTTAAGAACAGAAACCCCACTGTGTACACCCCTCATGATTGAGTTACAGTCATGAAAGAGTCGTGCAAGAATAAGCCATTTTCAGTCGTTAAAATGAAGCAAGCAGACTTTATAGATCTGACATCCCTGCAGATAAATATTGTAAAGAAGGACAAACATGATGATGGATCTCAAGTCCGATTTTTTGAAACGAAAACTTTTCAAAAAAAAAAAAATGGTTCAAATGGCTCTGAGCACTATGGGACTTAACATCTGAGGTCATCAGTCCCCTAGAACTCAGAACTACTAAAACCTAACCTAACCTAAGGACATCACACACATCCATGCCCGAGGCAGGATCGCGGTTCCAGACTGTAGCGCCTACAACCGCTTGGCCACCACAGCCGGCGTTTTGATGAAGGAATCCCATCACATTTAAAAGTGAAGTATCAGTACACTGAATTTGAAGAATTCAGAAAATTCACTAAAAAAGGAAGAGCACACCAGGAGAGTAATCCGTTCCAGCTCTCAAGGAAGTACTTAAAGCCCATTCCAACATGTGACAAAAAACTCAAAGATGTTATGTCATTAATGCCACACATACCAGATGTTTCGAAGGAATACTTCAACAGTCTGAGTGAATCAAAGGAACAAAGCGATGAAAATGAAACAGAGGTGATAGATAATGGCTATATTGTGTGAAACACTGTAGTGACTATCATTGTAAGTTATGTTGTATATTGATGCACAAATTTTTGTAAACTTTGTGTACAGTTAGTATGAGACAGGCCAAAGCCCAATGTTGTGTCACCCAGGGAAAATTATTTTTTTATTAACAATGTTTAACTTTATTCACAATATAACTATGCAAAAATGTATAGTAACACATTAGAGAAATAAACTAGTTTTGTCAAAAAACCCGAAAAGTTGAAATACGATTTATGGATTTATTCGAAGTTTTAAAACCATCCCCTGAAAAATTTACATTTTGTGGCTTTGGATTATGTCATTCTCAACCTTTCATATAAATTTCAAGTCTTATCGATCCGTTTGAATACCTAGGTGTTATAAAAAGGAACGGCTTAAATTAGAACGATCAGTTAGAAAATGTTGTGGGGAAGGCAAAACTAAGACTGCGTTTTGTTCCCAGAACGCTTAGAAGATGTTAAGGTCTACTAGGGAGACAGCCTACACTACTCTTGTCCACCCCCTCTGGATTTCTACTGCGCAGTATGGGATCCGTACGAGATAGGATGGACGAAGCATATCGACAAATTTCAAAGAAAGGCAGCTCGTTTTGTATTATTGCGAAATAGGGGACAGGGTGTCACGGATATAATCGCCAGCTGAAGTGACAATAATTGAAGCAAGAGTGATCAAGCCATCAAGTAAATAATAGTGAAATTGTCAACTTTGACTGTCGAAAGAACAACTTTTGTGCACAAACGTTTCAAATACGCAGTCATAAACTCTTTATTAATCTACCCATCAAATAATTTTTTTTTTGCTGTAATCGCTATGGGACTTAACATTTGAGGTCATCAGTCCCCTATTTTTATGACTACGTAAACCTAACTAAACTAAGGACATCACACACATCCATGCTGGAGGCAGGATTCGAACCTGCGACTGTAGCAGCTGCGCGGTTCCGGACTGAAGCGCCTAGAACCGCTCGGTCATAACGGCCGGCTGCGAAATAAAATGTCTTAGAGATTGTAGAATTGTTCGCAAACCTAGATTAAAGCTGTTTCTCTTTCACTCCTCGCTCTGCACCATAGTGGAAAATACAACAAATGATCAGCGTGTAATCATTGTTATCTATTTTGTTATTTTTAGTTCTATATATAAGGGTCGAGAAACAGATGACAGACCGCCCGGTGTGGCCGAGCGGTTCTAGGCTCTTTAGTCTGGAACCGTGCGACCGCTACGGTCGCAGGTTCGAATCCTGCCTCGGGCATGGATGTGTGTGATGTCCTTAGGTTAGTTAGGTTTTAGTTCTAAGTTCTAGGGGTCTGATGGCCTCAGATGTTAAGTCCCATAGTCCTCAGAGCCATTTGAACCAGCCAAACAGATGACAGTTATAAGAGTCGAAGGGATGAAAGGGAAGAAGTGGTTGAAAAGGGAGTGAGACAGAGTTGCAACCCATCCATGACGTAATTCAATCTGTACATTGAGTAGCAGTAAAGAAAAGCAAAGAAAAATGTGGTGTAGAAATTAAAGTCCGGGGAGAAGAAACAAAACCTTCGAAGTTCGCCCATGACGTGGTCATTATGTCAGAGACAGCAAAGGAATTGGAAGAGCTGTTGAAAGAAGCGGGTTGTCTGTTGAAAGGAGATTGTAAGATGAACATAGGCAAAGCAAAGCAAGGACAATGGAATGTAGTGGAATTAAATCAGGCGCTGATGAGGGAATTGGATTGGGAAACGAGACAAGTAAAGTAGTAGATCTGTTTTAGTATTACGCCATTAAAGTAACTGATGTTAGCCGAGGTAGAAGCGATATAAAATGTAGACTGGCAATGTCACAAAGATCGTTTCTGAAGAAGAGAAATCTGCTAACATCGAATATAGATATAAGTGTTAGGAAGCTTTTTCTGAAAGTATTCGTATGGAGTTCAGCCATATATAGAAGTGAAACTTGGGCGATAAACAGCTCAGACAAGAAGAAAATAAAAACTTTTCAAATGTGGTGCTACAGAAGAATTTTAAAGACTAGATGCGTATGTGACATAACTAATAAAACTGAGGAGAAAAGAAATTTATAATTCGATTAAAAGAAGGGATCGGTTGATACGATACATTCGGAGACATCTACATCTACATATACGTAATTACTCTGCTATTCACAATAAAGTGCTGGCATAGAGTTCAATGAACCACCTTCATGCTGTCTCTCTACCGTTCCACTCTCGAACGGCACGCGAGAAAACGAGCACTTAAATTTTTCTGTGCGAGCCCTTATTTCTCTTATTTTATCGTGATGATAATATCTCCCTACGTAGGTGGGTGCCAACAGAATGTTTTCGCAATCAGAGGAGGAAACTGGTGATTGAAATTTCATGAGAAGATCCCGCCGCAACGAAAAACGCCTTTGTTTTAATGATTGCCACTCCAATTCACGTATCATGTCTCTGACACTATCTCCCCTATTTCGCGATGATACAAAACGAGCTGCCCTTCTTTGTAGTTTTTCGATGTCATCCGTCAGTCCCACCTGATGCGGGTCCCACCCCGCACTGTAATACTCCAGAATAGGGTGGAAAAGCGTGGTGTCAGCAGTTTCTTTAGTAGACCTGTTGCACCTCTAAGTGTTCTACCAATGAATCGCAGTCTTTGGTTTGCTCTTTCCACAATACGAGGGCTATCCACAAAGTACATTACGTTTTGGAATTAAAAATAAATAAAGTATTGGAAAATATTTTTATTATATACAGATGAAAGCCACACTACGTCGTAAAATTCGGCCGCCTGCGCCTTCAACCACGTGGTTACCTCTTCTCGAAGCTGTGCCTCGTCATCAAAACGCTGCATAGCCACCCACTTCTTCATTGCTGGGAATAAGTGGAAGTCGCTCGGTGCCAGGTCGGGACTGTACGACGGATGGGGAAACAACTCCCACTTAAAAGATTCGAGAACTTCACGAGTGGCATTTGCCGTGTGGGCCCGGGCGTTGTCGTGAATCAGCAAGATCTTTGAGCCCAACTTTCCCCTACGCTTGTTTTGTATAGCTCTTCTGAGGTTGTGCAGAGTTTGGAAATACCTTTGAGAGTTTATTGTAGTGCCTCTTTCTAGGAAATCCACAAATATCGTATTTCTACCGGGTTACTGATTAACCACGTGGTTGAAGGTACAGGCGGCCGAATTTTACGACGAAGGAATTTCCAAGCTCGTCCATCGCTACGATAAGTGCCTTAATTTAAATGGCAACTATGTAGAAACGTATTATTTAAGTGTAGCTTTCATCTGTATATAATAAAAAAAATTTCCAATACTTTATTTATTTTTAATTCCAAAACGTAATGTACTTTGTGGATAGCCCTCGTATTATCCATGTGATCGTTCCATTTTAGGTTATTTGTAATTGTAATCCCTAAGTCTTTAGTTGAATTTACAGCATTCAGGTTTGTGTGACTTATCGCGTAATCGAAATTTAGCTGACTTCTTTTAGTACTCATGTGAATAACTTCACACTTTTCCATATTCAGGGTCAATTGTCACATTTCGCACCATACAGATATCTTATCTAAATCATTTTGCAAGTCGTTTTGATCGTCTGATGACTTTACAAGACGGTAAATGACACCATCATCTGGAAACAATCTAAGACGGCTACTCGGATTGTCTCCTATGTCGTTAATATTGATCAGGAACAACACAGGGCCTATAGCACTTCCTTGGGGAACGCCGGATATTACTCCTGTTTTAGTCGATGACTTTCCGTCTATTACTACGAACTGTGACCTTTCTGACAGGAAATCACGAATCCAGTCGCACAACTGTGGCGATACTCCGTATGCACGCAGTTTTGTTAGCAAACGCTTGTGAGGAAAGGTGTCCAAAGCCTTCTAGAAATCTAAAAATATGGAATCAATTTGACAAGGGAACACCAATTTAACATTTGGAGTGAAGTATAGGGGGTAAAAATAGTAGAGGAAGACTTACAGATAAGTGCAGCAAGCAGGTTCAGAAGGATGTAGGCTGCAGTAGTTATTCAGAGATGAAGAGCCCTGCGCAAGTTAGAATAGCATGGAGACCTGCATCTTCTGACTGAAAACCACAACAAAACAAGCGTTCTTTGTGGTTCTGTTGTCACGTCCCACATCATAACTTCTGTCGTGGTCTTGATGCACGGAGCAAGCTACTACCTTACTAGCTACTACTACCAGATGTGGTGAGAATAATGGTGAAGCCGCGCGGGATTAGCCGAGCGGTCAGGGCGCTGCAGTCATGGACTGTGCGGCTGGTCCCAGCGCAGGTTCGAGTCCTCCCTCGAGCATGGGTGTGTGTGTGTGTTTGTCTCTAGGATAATTTAGGTTAAGTAGTGTGTAAAAGCATCATCCACACAATTCCGAAGACGGCAAGAGCTGACAAGTGCGAGAATTATCGCACAATCAGCTTAACAGCTCATGCATCGAAGCTGCTTACAAGAATAATATACACAAGAATGGAAAAGAAAATTGAGAATGCGCTAGGTGACGATCAGTTTGGCCTTAGTAAAAGTAAAGGGACCAGAGAGGCAATTCTGACGTTACGGCTAATAATGGAAGCAAGGGTAAAGAAAAATCAAGACACTTTCATAGGATTCGTCGACCTGGAAAAAGCGTTCGACAATATAAAATGGTGCAAGCTGTTGGAGATTCTGAAAAAAGTAGAGGTAAGCTATAGGGAGCGACGGGTCATATACAATATGTACAACAACCAAGAGGGAATAATAAGAGTGGACGATCAAGAACGAAGTGCTCGTATTAAGAAGGGTGTAAGACAAGGCTGTAGCCTTTCGCCCCTACTCTTCAATCTGTTCATCGAGGAAGCAATGATGTAAATAAAAGAAAGGTTCAGGAGTGGAATTAAAATACACGGTGAAAGGATATCAATGATACGATTCGCTGATGACATTGCTATCCTGAGTGAAAGTGAAGAAGAATGAAATGATCTGCTGAACGGAATGAACAGTCTAATGAGTACACAGTATGGTTTGAGAGTAAATCGTAGAAAGACGAAGGTAATGAGAAGTAGTAGAAATGAGAACAGCGAGAAACTTAACATAAAGATTGATGGTCACGAAGTCAATGAAGTTACGGAATTCTGATACCTAGGCAGTAAAATAACCAATGACGGACGGAGCAAGGAGGACATCAAAAGCAGACTCGCTATGGCAAAAAAGGCATTTCTGGCCAAGAGAAGTCTACTAATATCAAATACCGGCCTTAATTTGAGGACGAAATTTCTGAGGATGTACGTCTGGAGTACAGCATTGTATGGTAGTGAAACATGGACTGTGGGAAAACCGGAACAGAAGAGAATCGAAGCATTTGAGTTGTGGTGCTATAGACGAATGTTGAAAATTAGGTGGACTGATAAGGTAAGGAATGAGGAGGTTCTACGCAGAATCGGAGAGGAAAGGAATATGTGGAAAACACTGATAAGGAAGGAGAAGGGACAGGATGATAGGACATCTGCTAAGACATGAGGGAATGACTTCCATGGTACTAGAGGGAGCTGTAGAGGGCAAAAACTGTAGAGGAAGACAGAGATTGGAATACGTCAAGCAAATAATTGAGGACGTAGGTTGCAAGTGCTACTCTGAGATGAAGAGGTTAGCACAGGAAAGGAATTCGTGGCGGGCCGCATCAAACCAGTCAGTAGACTGGTGACCAAAAAAAAAAAAAAAGTGTGTAAACCTATGGACTGATGACCTTAGCAGTTAAGTCCCATAAGATTTCCCACACATTTGATCATTTTTGAAGAATAATCGTGCAGCAGCTCACCCCGTATCTCCATCTGGACGCGGTCTGCCCGCTCGTCGAACCAGCTGTGCGCGTACGCCGCCCCCGGTATGGGGTGGTCTCTCGGCCAACCACCGCACGTGTAGCGGTAGAAGTCGTCGCAGGGGTCCGCAGTAGGGTCCATGGAGCGCTTCAGATTGGCCGCTGCAACCAACACGCGTTACAATTACGCGACTCAGATGTGAGGTACCGGAAGCTGTAGATGAAGGTAGGTACGTGATATATTTCTCGACTTCCAAACAGCATTTCTTAAAAGACATCATAGTCACCGTTGACTGTATGAAAAATTTATTATTACGATTGCAATTTCGGCCGTAGGCGCATTTTCAAGTAATACTGCAGTAGTTACATTCTGTCAAAATATAAGACTATCTGACATGAGTACATGTCGAAGCCAAAATGCAGCCTTTTGAATGCGAGAGTCCCACAAGATGCGATGAATACAAAACTTATTACATCGTAATTTGTTGTTAAATATGTGCTGAATTGTCAGTGTTACCATCCAGAACGAGATTTTCACTCTGCAGCGGAGTGTGCGCTGATATGAAACTTCCTGGGAGATTAAAACTTTTTGCCGGACCGAGACTCGAACTCTGGTCCTTTGCCTTTCGCGGGCAAGTGCTCTACCAACTCAGCTACCCAAGCACGACTCACGGCCCGTCCTCAGAGATTTACTTCTGCCAGTACCTCGTCTCCTACCTTACAAACATTGTAGAAGCTGTCCTGCGAATCTTGCAGAACTAGCACTCCTGAAAGAAAGGATATTACGGAGAAATGGCTTAGCAACAGCCTGGGGGATGTTTCCAGAATGAGATTTGCACTCTGCAGCGGAGTGTGCGCTGATATGAAACTTCCTGACAGATTAAAACTGTGTGCTGCACCGAGACTCGAACTCGGGACCTTTGCCTTTCGCGGGCAAATTTGGAAGGTAGGAGACGAAGTACTGGCAGAAGTAAAGCTATGAGGGCGGGCCATGAGTCGTGCTTGGGTAGCTCAGTTGGTAGAGCACTTGCCCGCGAAAGGCAAAAGTCTCGAGTTCGAGTCTCGGTCCGGCACACAGTTTTAATCTGACAGGAAGTTTCAGTGTCAGCCTTGTTCTAATTATCTATCACAAATAAAGCTCAGGTGCACTGACAACATGTTGATCTAAGTGTTACTTGAAAATGGCCCTAAGGCCGAAATTGCAATCGTAATAATAAAATTTTCATACAGTCAACGGCGGCTATTGGTTCAAATGGCTCTGAGCACTATGGGACTCAACTGCTGAGGTTATTAGTCCCCTAGAACTTAGAACTAGTTAAACCTAACTAACCTAAGGACGTCACAAACATCCATGCCCGAGGCAGGATTCGAACCTGCGACCTTAGCGGTCTTGCGGTTCCAGACTGCAGCGCCTTTAACCGCACGGCCACTTCGGCCGGCTCAACGGCGGCTATTATATCTTTTAAGAAATATTATATGAATGTAAATCCCACCCATGAGAAGTTAATTAAACAGCATTTCATTTGCGAGGAGAACACGACGAGTGCCATAACCCGATTTTCCGGAAACTTTGCTCAGCGGTGTTGTAAAAGTTCGATCAAAGCTGCGAAAGAGAAAGTTGTTTTCTCTGAACGTTATATGTTCAAAAGAGCAGAAATGAAATGTCAATACTTATTTTAAGGAAACAGTCCTCCCCACGCAATAGTGCTGATGGCAGAATATCTCGAACAACAAGAACTCAGGTTAAACAGCAATTAAGTAGCAATTATAAACTTAACACTACCTATTGTAAAACCTTTATTTTGCCAAGAACTTTCGTTAACTAGTAGAAGCACTTACAATCTCCCGCGTCCGGTCATCCCGATTTAGGTTTTCCGTGATTTCCCTAAATCGCTCCAGGCAAATGCCGGGATGGTTCCTTTGAAAGGGCACGGCCGACTTCCATCCCCATCCTTCCCTAAACCTATGAGATCGATAACCTCGCTGTTTGGTCTCTTCACCCAAACAACCAACCAACTTACAATCAGCAGACTTGAAAATTTACAACTTTATTATTATCGGTTAAGAGAGTACTCCGATGGAAGAACCTGTCGTCCTAACGTCGAATCAGAACCGATGGACAGAATTCCATACGTTTTCCGTAGGCCCGCTGGTTAATCTGCTGGTGGAGTGCCGCGTGATAGAGAATTGCGAACAGCACCGGGCTGACTTATTCTAGAGGCACTGCTAGCTTCTCTGGAGCCGACATGCGTATTATAAACAACAGCTGTCAAAACATCTCTTTCGTTCGTCTCGCCCGTTGCAGGTTTTGTCCTTACCGTATTGCGTAGTACTCCAGTGCACTTCTAGCAATAATTTTTTTGCAGATTTGTTGTATTATCATTCTTGCTGTACGCTGTCTGTCGTAATACCTCTGTGCGTAAAATTCAACTGTCCTCTTCAAGGTCTTTCTGCATTCTCTGCAAATACTGGGTGTAACAGAAATGTGCGGCAGAAATTGGAGGACACATTCCTCACACATAGACGAAGAAATTATGTCATATGAACATTGGTCTGGAAACGCTTTGTTTCCATGTTACAAATCATTTTCTCCAATTCATTAATCATGGGAAACAAACAGGAATAGAACGCACCAGCATACTGTGAGCGTGGGGTTGCTGTTGTGTCATTCTGCACAACGGATTAATCTCAGATGTACCCTTTACCCTGTGGCTCCTGCAAGATGCAGTTTCCACCTCCACACTACTACAGAAGTCAGACAGACGCTCCTAATATTCTACAGAGTAATGCCTGAAAAACTTCCAGCAATAAATATCTTCTGGAGTCGTCCGCTGTAAGGAAATGACACAAAAATTCACAAAATTTCTTACGTAACTAGTGGGATACTTGGGTACTGGAGTAGTGCTAGTTAGTGTAAGAAAAACATGAAACTAACGAAAATTATTATTTATTTTGCTAAAATTCTGAGAAATCACAATGGCACCTTTAGTTATGAACTGAACAAGTTATTTCCGGGTTCTTTTCAGAATGTGAAGTTATCTCTCAAGGATAGGATTCGCTAATGAAATTTTTATACAAAGTTTAAGTCAATAACAGACTTAGCGGAATGGCTGAGAGCCGCACCTACCCAACTTGAATAATTATCCAGTAGAATGTTGCTAGGTATGGTCGAGGCTGTCGCATGTGAAATGCAGTGAAGTGTACTGTTGTGGAGGAAATATGGGGCTCGCAAGAGCTGTAGTGCACAATATTGTAAGCTGCGATGACTGCCGTCTGCGCCGCTCGCTGCTGACAAATAAGATAACTCTCGTTCTATCTGGATTGACCTTCGCCAATCAAACTCTCCCTATGCCTTGATGAAGTCAAGGACTCCTATTCGCCCCTAGTCTAACTATTGGCGTGGTACACCGGTCAGATAACCAGTCCATCACGATGCCACTCAAAAATTCGCTGGCAGGCGCTTAACTATAACTCTGTCCGTTCACACGGCACAATAAGTGTGGCAGCCACCATAGTGAACAACGCTTAATCACAAGAACTCAATACAGACTCGCACTCCGATTCGCTCTCGACAGAGGTGCTATCCCAGTGAAGTACTGAGGAGAGACTTGTTCCTCGCTCTTTGAGTACACGTACGAGCACACATGCCCTCGTTACGTGTTCTCGCTCCAAGAGCGAGAACAGAACGGTCCCTCTTCACACCAGATGTGAAGGGGTATATCTTTCGGTCTCTTCCATTACTCCTTCAGCTCAAGGCATCAGAAATATCGTCTGCCAATCAGCATTGCTCTTCTAAAACGGGAGAATGACGTTTCGTTTAAGGTGACCAATCCGGAAATCAGTAGCATCGGTGTTTGGCGTTTGATGTCTCCCTGTGAAAATCTCTGAAACTGTGTGCTATATTTGTAAAGAATGCGTAGGCTGGGCGCTCCCACCCAATGTAGCGGAATTTGCTTTTAAGCCGAACATGGGGTCGTTCTTCCTTTCACTCAGGCAAACGCTGTCCGTTCCACGGGCGGTCTAGGTTGACTCATCCTCTGAAGGGACCAGAATCCCGTTGTGCGGTTGGTGTCTCCCGAACTAAAAGCCCCTGCGACCGTCATGTCTTGAATGTGTGTGTGTACGCCAGCCTCGAGTATTTCAGTCTCGGATCGCATTTGTGATTTACTAGTTATTTGCATATCGTTTACATGAATTCATACAACACTGACTTTATCTTATCGAGTTTGGGTTCAAATGAAGCATCTTGATATGCGGAATATGACTGTGAGGTAAGCAATGAAGGTCAGGAGACCACGACGTCTTAGGACACTAAATGGAACTTTTTCTCACTGGAGATGTTCAGTATGCCCTCCGTGGGCAAAGATACATGCATAAAGCTGCCGGCACAGCGAATCAAGGATGCGATAATGTGTTCCTGGAGTACTGAGTATGGTTTCGCAGAATTCCGTGATACGTGTACGGGGACTCTGAACATCTCCTCCTGGGGTTCTGTACGCAAAAGCTTCCAAATGGCTCCACAGATAAGAGTCCAGTGGGTTAAGGCCTGAAGAGCGTGGGGGCTAGGGAATTGGGCCATTGGGCACCTCCGACTTGGAAATCTCTCCCGGTACAAAGGTTGAGTGCGAGCGTCATTGCCGTCAACTAATCCATACATCAAATGGGAATGTGCCACGTCTGCATTTGTGTACACCGCCACTACACGAGCCAAGTCTGTGATTAACTCTACGTAGTAACCCGAGTGCTTTCAACAGTTGTACTGATCGCTGGAACAGTTGATGTTAACTGTAAACAAGAGACGACCTTCATTGCATGGCAACAGGGACGTGTAAAACAAAACACTGGCGGTGCACAACGCAACCAAACGTCACCAAGAGGGGTCAACGGAAGCGTCCGATTCCACCCGTCTGCTTGGACCCAGGACTTAAGGGTGTTTTGGTGTGTGACGTCATTACAACGCGGAGTTTATGAGTTGGTTGTGCTTGCTGATGTCGTATTTTTGTGTTTTTTGTGTATTTATTGTGTACTGAATGTGTCTTAACTTTCGTAGGGATGTTTGGCTTTTGAACTTTTGAGGTGTTGTGGTTTTGGTTTTGTTTTTCGTAGTTGTAGGTGGTAGTTTTTTCGTATCAATAGTTATGGTTGACCTATACAGGTCAAGGGAAGTGTCTGATTCCTGTAGATTTTGTAAATTATTTTTGTTCGTCATTTTTGTGTTTTGGGATGGTGGTGTGTCTTTTTTTTACTGTTGCATTTAGCTTGTCTCCTCCCTAAAACCCCCAATTTCCCATTGCTGCCCCGTTAGTTTGATTGTATTTTTGGAGAGGGATGTTATTGTCGTATTTGTACGTATCTTCGTGTTTGTTTCCGTGTGTATGTAGTGACATCATAGGCGCCATATTGGAGACGCTTAGAATAGTCACTTCCGCCATATTGATGACGTATGGGTCAAAGCAGACGGGTGGAGTAGGACATTTCAGTAATCTCATGATTCTAACGTTCTGTTCTTGTTTGTTTCCCATGATTAATGAGTTAGATGAAATGAGTTGTAACATGGAAACAAAGCGTTTCCACACCCATGTTCATATAACATAATTTCTTTGTCTGCGTGAGAGAAAAGTATTCTGCAGTTTGTGCCGTACATTTTTCTTACGCCCTGTATATTACTTTTTCAAAGTAACCGGCTCTCGGAAGACTTGGACAACACGAACGGAATGAAAGCTACGTATCCTCTACGTCACTTTTCTACCAGTTTGTGGGAGTACAAGACTGTTTCCTCCTTGTCCGACGTGACGTATTTCCTTACTTGTGCATGAGAAGAAAAACTCGCTCTCAACGCAGCAATCTATTTCATGTTCAAAACTGATAATTCGTAAGTTCTAAATAGTGTGATATCTCCAAAACTAGTAATCGTATTTTTGAAGACTGAAACAGCGCTCAATTCGTCCGTTTTAAAACTACGATACTGGCAGAAATTGGTGTATTTCCGTTGAAACAGCGAAATTAACATCGCTATCTCTGCTGTGAAGAGAGACTGTACATCGTTTATATATCTGTGTAGGCTCTCGGGGCCAGAGGAGTTGACTGCTTTTACTGAGTACGTGTGACGCCTCTATTACTGCATACTGGCACTCCCATAATCGGTGAAAGTGTAATGTCCCTTTTCCCTGCCAAGCCACTATTCTTCCAGCGAAAGCGAGGCGACACAACACTACGTGACATTTCACTCAATATTTGTTGATCAATCAGTTTAAATTCAAATTATTACCGTCGGCTAACTGCGTTGTTTAGCGTTTACCGCCTAAGAATCTCATTAACAGTTACTATGCGGCCGATTCGCGTTTCAGGATGAATTGGTAGCTTTGATTTGCGTAGCCCATGTTCACTGAACTACTTCCTTCAAAGGTCACAGGGTTCATTTAACACACCACGAAGTTTTGTCCATTGAAAATTATTCCCTTTAATGTTAATATTGAACAAACTATTATTATTATTATTATTATTATTATTGTGGTGTGACCGCCAGACACCACACTTGCTAGGTGGTAGCCTTTAAATCGGCCGCGGACCGTTAGTATACGTCGGACCCGCGTGTCGCCACTATCAGTGATTGCAGACCGAGCGCCGCCACACGGCAGGTCTAGTCTAGAGAGATTCCCTAGCACTCGCCCCAGTTGTACAGCCGACTTTGTTAGCGATGGTTCACAGTCTACATACGCTCTCATTTGCAGAGACGACAGTTTAGCATAACCTTCAGCCACGTCATTTGCTACGACCTAGCAAAGCGCCATATTCAGTTACTATAATTACTATCTTCAAGAATGTATTCTGAACAGATAATATTGTACCCGGCCGCGGTGGTCTCGCGGTTCTAGGCGCGCAGTCCGGAACCGTGTGACTGCTGCGGTCGCAGGTTCGAATCCTGCCTCGGGCATGGATGTGTCTGATGTCCTTAGGTTAGTTAGGTTTAAGTAGTTCTAAGTTCTAGGGGACTTATGACCACAGCAGTTGAGTCCCATAGTGCTCAGAGCCATTTGAACCATTTTTAGATAATATTGTGAATCATGTACCGTCAAGAGCGACGTTCATCATTAATGGATTAAAGTTAAGTATCAAAGTAATTACGTCCGCTTTCTGAATTCTAATTCCTTGTCATGTTCCAGACCTCACGTCAGTATGGTCCTTCACTCCTCACGCCAGCCTGCGTGAACTGAAACGCGTGCATTTCGGTCTCCTCTCGTAACACGGTGTTGGCTCTTAAGCTAAGACAAAAATTTTCTAGAGAGAATCAAATATACGGTTCACTTCTCGTGATACTGTGTTCGAAGTGGTAGGACGCTATAGTTTTCATTAACTCGGTTTTTACTAACACTGTTTCTTCGATATGATTCACTGCGATGAATGGTCATACTTAAGCCCGATAATGTCCAAACTGGTTCTACAATCGAAAGTCAAAGAAATCTAATTTTAATTAGACCGGGTTCCAACGAGTTCAACTGTTTCACGCCACGGCACACGAACTTAACAGACGCGAATATTCAGGACTCCAACGCTAAAAGGTCGGGCACTAAAATCTCAAACGCTGAAGACACCCTGACGCTAAACACTCACATACGCTAGAGACGTTAAGAATAGCTGTTTGGGTTAAGGGACGTTTGTTAGAAACTCTTTGAATAAAGCCCCTTGCTACTTTGCATATAATACTCTATTCGATTGACTCTTATTATTCTTTTCTTTAATTTTTCTCGTTTAAAATTAGAATTCGTGGTTTTATATCAAATATGGGAATTGTTCATGGCCATGGCTGTGGCTAGGTCTTGTCTCCACAGTATCCTTTCTTCCAGGAGTGCTAGTTCTGCAAGGTTCGCAGAAGAGCTTCTGCGAAGTGTCGCGGGCAGGAGACGAGGTACTGGCAGAATTGAAGCTGTGAGGACGGATCGTGTGTCGTGCTTGGATAGCTCAGTTGGTGAGTAGCACTGTGGTATAGTGGTTATAATACTGAACTGTTGTACCTAGGATCGTGAGTTCAAAACTAACCTGGACGGTACTATTTTAGCCGGCACGGTAGCTCAGCGTGTTCGGTCAGAGAGCTGTTGGCCTCTGTAATACAAAACTGAGTGAAAGAAACAACAACGAACTTGAACGGCTATCCTATAATGTCCGCAACGACCAAACACAGCGATCAATTACGAACAAAATGAATAATAATAATAAAAAGAAAAGTTCGTAGAGCACTACACCGCGAAAGCAAAGGTCCCGAGTTCGAGTCTCGATCCTGCACACAGTTTTAATCCGCCAGGAAGTTTCATATCAGCGCACACTTCCCTGCAGGGTGAAAATCTCATTCTAGAATAAATTTTAGTTTCAAAAAAGACCTGATATGTAAGGAGGGGTTACGTTCGGTACGGTGCCGTAATGAAAAAAAAAACCAATTAGAGGGATTTTCTTCTGAGCTACCGGTGTGTTTTAGCGGTGCAGAGTCACTTATATCTCGTTACAACTGATCACTGAACACGCCAGTACGTTTCACTTTTAAAAGATCGTCCTGACACTCTTTATCGTAGTAACCCGTTACAATAAAGTTCCTGCTCCTCCCATCTCAAGAGACAAATCACAACAACGATCCTTTGAAGCTGAGACGTAATATCACGCTCATTGAACAGTAATAATAAAATATAAGTGACACTGCACCGCTAAAACACACCAGTTGATCCAGAAGACGACCATTGTAGCCGTGGCGGAAACGTTGGTTTCTTCAATAAAAATTTTTGTATTGTGATGCGGTACCATACTTAGTTTCGACTTTTCCTCATTTCATCTGGAAGCAAACAGATTTAGCATATCTTAAACGGTTCCGCAAATATTTCAACCGAAATGCTTAAGCTGAATCACTGTGAATATACCACGAGGAAACTTCTTTCACTAATCGTAAAAATGGTAGGCATAACGTTGCGCTCACTATCATTGCCAGGCGAATGGTGAGCTACCGAAGCTTTACGGTCTTTCTCAACGCGGAATCACAATAACCTACGAGAAATTCTCATTAGGATAGATTTACCGTCACCACAGGCAACCTTAGTTAAATTTTTGCGAAAAATGCAACCGTAACTGTGGTCTGATGTCTGGTACGTCATGCAGAATATGCAAGTAACGATTGTTCTCTTTTAGTTTTATTAACTTTCTTTAATACTTTTCCACATAACTCGCATCGTTTACATTTCCGTCACTGACCGTTTGAAATTACTTGATGTGAGTGGCTACCTCCGTAAATCTACACTCCTGGAAATGGAAAAAAGAACACATTGACACCGGTGTGTCAGACCCACCATACTTGCTCCGGACACTGCGAGAGGGCTGTACAAGCAATGATCACACGCACGGCACAGCGGACACACCAGGAACCGCGGTGTTGGCCGTCGAATGGCGCTACCTGCGCAGCATTTGTGCACCGCCGCCGTCAGTGTGAGCCAGTTTGCCGTGGCATACGGAGCTCCATCGCAGTCTTTAACACTGGTAGCATGCCGCGACAGCGTGGACGTGAACCGTATGTGCAGTTGACGGACTTTGAGCGAGGACGTATAGTGGGCATGCGGGAGGCCGGGTGGACGTACCGCCGAATTGCTCAACACGTGGGGCGTGAGGTCTCCACAGTACATCGATGTTGTCGCCAGTGGTCGGCGGAAGGTGCACGTGCCCGTCGACCTGGGACCGGACCGCAGCGACGCACGGATGCACGCCAAGACCGTAGGATCCTACGCAGTGCCGTAGGGGACCGCACCGCCACTTCCCAGCAAATTAGGGACACTGTTGCTCCTGGGGTATCGGCGAGGACCATTCGCATCCGTCTCGATGAAGCTGGGCTACGGTCCCGCACACCGTTAGGCCGTCTTCCGCTCACGCCCCAACATCGTGCAGCCCGCCTCCAGTGGTGTCGCGACAGGCGTGAATGGAGGGACGAATGGAGACGTGTCGTCTTCAGCGATGAGAGTCGCTTCTGCCTTGGTGCCAATGATGGTCGTATGCGTGTTTGGCGCCGTGCAGGTGAGCGCCACAATCAGGACTGCATACGACCGAGGCACACAGGGCCAATACCCGGCATCATGGTGTGGGGAGCGATCTCCTACACTGGCCGTACACCACTGGTGATCGTCGAGGGGACACTGAATAGTGCAGGGTACATCCAAACCGTCATCGAACCCATCGTTCTACCATTCCTAGACCGGCAAGGGAACTTGCTGTTCCAACAGGACAATGCACGTCCGCATGTATCCCGTGCCACCCAACGTGCTCTAGAAGGTGTAAGTCAACTACCCTGGCCAGCAAGATCTCCGGATCTGTCCCCCATTGAGCATGTTTGGGACTGGATGAAGCGTCGTCTCACGCGGTCTGCACGTCCAGCACGAACGCTGGTCCAACTGAGGCGCCAGGTGGAAATGGCATGGCAAGTCGTTCCACAGGACTACATCCAGCATCTCTACGATCGTCTCCATGGGAGAATAGCAGCCTGCATTGCTGCGAAAGGTGGATATATACTGTACTAGTGCCGACATTGTGCATGCTCTGTTGCCTGTGTCTATGTGCCTGTGGTTCTGTCAGTGTGATCATGTGATGTATCTGACCCCAGGAATGTGTCAATAAAGTTTCCCCTTCCTGGGACAATGAATTCACGGTGTTATTATTTCAATTTACAGGAGTGTACTTCACGTGTGGTGTGGCTTTGAATCAATCACCGGAACTCCTAACATTTTATGAAGCTTACCCGATCTGATGCACTCCGGTGAGTCACATATCCGCACGGCATAGCTTCTCTTGAGGTCTGAAAAAGAAAAAGAAGAAAAGTTAGTTATTACAATGGCGTTCAAAGAATTGTAAAAGATATGTAGCACAGTCAGTAGAACTTTCTTGAACAGCATGAGGCCCTATGTCGTGTGGGATTAAAAAAAAATTTTTCAAATGTGTGTGACATCATATGGGACTTAACTGCTAAGGTCATCAGTCCCTAAGCTTACACACTACTAAACCTAAATTATCCTAGGGACAGACACACACACACATGCCCGAGGGAGGACTCGAACCTTTGCCGGGACCAGTCGCACAGTCCATGACTGCAGCGCCCTAGACCGCTCGGCTAATCCCGCGCCATGTGGGATTCGAAATGCTCACTGGCCCCCCCCCCCCCCCCCCCCACTATTTAGCTGTCTGAGCACCCAAAATTTCTGGAACAGCTGTCGTGTGAATGTGCAAATCAATATGCCAGACTTACTAAAACATCATTGTAAACGTTTTATGGAAAGACCTCTAGTCAATTGTGCAGATCTTGTGAAAAGAGGGTCACAGAAAGACTGAGGTATGATAACAAGAGAAAGTATGTGGCAAAGGACACAAGTTCATGTGATGAAGTTAGCGAAAAGAATCATAAAATGCCTGTTCCAGTCATGTTATACCAGTCTGCCCGTGCGGTCTAATGCACTGCTTTCCGATAGGAATCCAACCGGCAGATTAGTGTCGAGGTCCGGTGTGCCGGCCAGTTCTGTGGATGCTTGTTAAGGCGGTTTTCCATCTGCCTCGGCGAATGCTGGCTGGTTCCCCTTATTCTGCCTCAGTTACATTATGTCGGCGATTGCTGCGCAAGCACTGTCTCCACGTACGCGTACACCACCATCACTCTTCCACGCAAACATAGGGGTTACACTCGTCTGGTGTGAGACGTTCCCGGGGGGGGGGGGGGGGGGGGGGCACGGGGGGCCGAACCGCACAATAACCCTGGGTTCGGTGTGAGGCGGCGGTGGGGTGGGTGGACTACTTAGCCTGTTGTGGGATTGTGAAACATTGAGGAGCTCCGTCGTTTCTAGGTCCCCAGTTAAATACAATACAATACAATGTTATACCGGTCAAGGAATGAAATTTCTTATATGCAACTGGTTGATTCTTATTTCATAATAAAATATTATATTTGCTTATGACATTCTTGCGTGAAAGAATAAATATGTAACAGAAATGACATAATTTGATTATTTTTACACTGACCGCTTTTCCACGAATGGAACATAAAGAAAAATCTTCACACATACCCTCCTGGGACAGTTATTCCAAAAGTGAAAGTCTTTTAAGGGGGGTAGGGCGTCAAACGGGCCGACTTGGAGCAGGAGAGGCATCAAAGGACATTTTAATTTCCAGTGTCTATACCTATACAAATAAATCCATAAAACTTTGTCAGCATAACCAGAAAGAATTCAGGATTAACTCTCATTGCAGTGGAAGTTCGAAAACATAACAAAATAAATTTTTTTAAGTGTGAAATTTCATCATTTTTTGTCACTTACTAATGACTGCATTTGTTGCTGTAGGTACACTTTTCTTCATAAGTTAGTGAGATTCTTCGATGAATTTTGCACAGCATACATACCAAACTCCGGAATTTATTTAATTTCTGAAAAAACGAATGAGCTGTTATATTTTAAACTTCATGTTTAGAAAAAACACCAATTTCATAGTTAATTACCTCAATTTTTAAAACAGTTTTTAATAGATTTTGAAAATTCTGGAGTTTCATACACCTTCAAGTATGGTTTGTGTGCTGCGCAAAATTCATCGAAGAATCTCTCTTACTTATGAAGGAAAGTGTACCTATAGCAACAAATGCAGCCATTAGTAAGTGAAAAAAATTATGAATTTCTAATGTGAAAAAATTATTTCGTTATGTTTTCGTACTTCCACTGCTATGGGTGTAAATTCTGAATCCTTCCTGGTCATGCTGACAAAGTTTTATGAATTTATTTGTAAAAGTATAGACAGTGGAAATTAAAATGTCGTGTGGTGCCTCTCCTGCTCGAAGGGGCCCGTTTGACGTCCTACCTTCCTTAAATGGAAAAAAAATCAATGAGTACATTTTGTTATTCTAAAGACAAGAAACCCTTGAAATGATTATTTACTTAAGAAAACGTAAGTTCGTCTCAGATGTGATAACGTTCTTAAGTCTGTTATGGTTATTCACAAACACAGTTTGATACCAAAGAGTTCACATAGAACTTGAAGACATGGAGTGCCCTAGCCAAACGTGGCAGCATAGCCCCAACATATATAAACGTAACGCTTTAAACATGATATCTGTCATCATTGGCCAGTCTCAGCAATCAGTGACAACCATAGATTATCAAATAGGACCTATCTTCATACAATTAATGCGGGACGACTACATAAATCTGGCCTTGGGATAGTCAGCTGACGGACTGAGAGCAGCTGGAAACATCAAGAGGGAGCTTCTTATCCCAAAAAAAAAAAAAGATCACTAACAAAACATTGGTTCGAGCAGTTCTTGAGCATAACTCGCCGCTATTCGACTCTTACTAAGCTGAAAGAGTGTAACCGAAATGTTCGACAAACTACAGTTGCACAGGCTACAGAAGACTTTTCCGTCGCGGAAGAGCCTTACTCCAAAATCCTATTTTCCGAGCTCGGATGGAGATATCTCGATGAAATTACGGAATCCAGAGGTACAGGAACCTACGTATCAAATAATGTGACTGTGGCCTTCAGTCCTAATACTGATTTGATGCAGCTCTCCACACTTGTGTTCATGTCTCTTTATCTTAACTAATACAACATACAGCCATTTGAATCCATTTGAACCTGGTTACTGTATTAATGCCGTGGTCTTCCTCTACCATTTTAACCACCTCCCTCCCCCAATCACTTCCCTCCATTACCATAAATATTCCTTGACGCCTCATAATACGTCCTACTAATCTATACCTTCTTTTAGTCAAGCTGTACCATAAATGTCTCCCAATTAGATTCAGTTTCTCCTCATTTCTTTATTTGATCTACCCATCTAATGGTCAGCGTAGTTTTATAGCATGTCACTTCAAATGTTTCTATTCTCAGCTTGTCTGCTCTGTTCATCGTCCACGTTTTACTTCCGTGCAAGACTACTCTCCATCTTCTGAAGATACTTTCTAACCATTAAATTTATCTCCGAGTTAACGAACA
Organism: Schistocerca piceifrons; assembly: GCF_021461385.2. Lineage (NCBI taxonomy): Eukaryota > Metazoa > Arthropoda > Insecta > Orthoptera > Acrididae > Schistocerca > Schistocerca piceifrons. The sequence goes on from NC_060146.1 coordinate 44,467,736, forward strand.
TCTCTTGCCTAGAAGTGCTATTATTACTTTTGCCAGAATGCATTCTGTGGTGTCACCGCCAGACACCACACTTGCCAGGTGGTAGCCTTTAAATCGGCCGCGGTCCGTTAGTATACGTCGGACCCGCGTGTCGCCACTATCAGTGACTGCAGACCGAGCGCCGCCACACGCCAGGTCTATTCTAGAGAGACTCCCTAGCACTCGCCCCAGTTGTACAACCGACTATGCTGGCGATGGTTCACTGACTACATACGCTCTCATTTGCCGAGACGACAGTTTATCATAGCCTTCAGCTACGTCATTTGCTACGACCTAGCAAGGCACCCTATTCAGTTACTATAAGAACTATCTTCAAGAATGTATTCTGAACAGATAATATTGTGAATTATGTACCGTCAAGAGCGACGTTCATCATTAATGGATTAAAGTTAAGTATCAAACTAATTACGCGCGCTTTCTGAATTCTCATTCCTTGTCATGTTCCAGACCTCACGTCAGTATAGTTCTTCCCTCCTCTCGCCAGCCTGCGTGCATTTCGGCCTCCACTCGTAACACGGTGTTGGCTCTTCTGCCAACACAAAACATTATATATCATAATTTTTGCAGAAACACCACAGAGTTTACAGCTAACGACTATCTAGCTGGATCGAATGGGTAGCTCTGTAGCGCCAAAAGGAGACGATTACAAGACAAACAGGATTGGCATAAAAGTGGAAATGTATCTACGTACTGAAATTATAGGGCAACAGGAGGCATTAAAAATGTTGACAGATTTCCACATCTGTGGAGCCTTATCTGTAGATACAGACCTCACCACCAGAACTGGAATCGCTTTTGCGTTCTTCGAACGACTGTTACCCATGCGGCAGTTAGAATCTATATGTGCAGGATGGCAGTTATTGCACTATATGAAAAAAAGTAGATTAGTTACAAATTACGGCGTGCATGCACTTTATTCAAGGTGTAAACGTTACTACAGGTATTTAGATTTAGGTTATGACATGTTCGATATGCCAGACGTCATAATTTGCAAACAAATATGATAGTATGCATGTGATGTCTTACGACTGTGACAGGAACCTGTGACCACTGGATACAGTGCCATAAGTCCCTCCAAAAAAAAAAAAAAAAAAAAAAAAAAAAAAAAAAAAAAAAAAAAAAAATCAATCCACCTGATGATGGAGGTTTAAACCTTTGAAACGCGTCGTGGAGATAAATAAACAGTGACTGGTAATAGTAAACTTGTTGTTTCACTTAATGCCAATGTGATTAGTTTACATCTTTTATTGAAAGGAATGCCAGTGATGCTCCTGACATCACCTTGTATCCAGTCGGCCTGGTTCGACTTCTATGACCATATTAACACACAGAACACACTATTATGGCCAATGGAGAACTGTCGAACTATCCTTGAAACGCCATGGAAACTGGTGTGTGGGTAGCAATACTCAGAAGGGTAGTAATATCTAGAAGGCCCGGTAGTAGATCGTTATTTTTCTGAAGATACCGTGAACAGTGGACGTCATTGTATAATGACCAACGATTTCACTGGTCAACTAAAAGAAGATGAAATCAACTACTCATGGTTTCAACAGGATGCCGCTACTGTGCCCACAGCTGACAAGACTGCACGACTTCTGGAAGAGTTTTTTTCGTTATGTCATCTTAAAAAACTATGGCACCCGCGTCCGCAGGGCATTACTCAACCACACGTTTCCCTTCCGGGTGCAGCAAAATCTGTAGTGTGTCGAAGTCGGTCACATATGCTCTGTGACTTAAAAATTGAAATAGCAGCGTACGTGAGAAGCATATCACAATCATATCTGCAGAAAGTGCTTTCCAGTAAAATTAAGCGAGTTTAGACTTGTACAGCCATCGGTGGACATCGTTTCCGATATATGTTGTAACAGCACAGCGACTTCGTGAACACCCTGTATATCAGGTTATTAATGTCACTCAATAAACCCGTTGTTGTTGTTGTGGTCTTCAGTCCTGAGACTGGTTTGATGCAGCTCTCCATGCTACTCTATCCTGTGCAAGCTTCTTCATCTCCCAGTACGTACTACAACCTACATCCTTCTGAATCTGCTCAGTGTGTTCATCTCTTGGTCTCCCTCTACGATTTTTACCGTCCATGCTGCCCTCCAATACTAAATTGGTGATCCCTAGATGCCTTAGAACATGTCCTACCAACCGGTCCCTTCTTGTCAAGTTGTGCCACAAACTCCTCTTCTCCCCAGTTCTGTTCAATACCTCCTCATTAGTATCTAATCTTCAGCATTCTTCTGTAATACCACATTTAGAAAGCTTCTTTCTCTTCTTGTCCAAACTATTTATCGTCCATGTTTCACTTCCATACATGGCTACACTCCATACAAATACTTTCAGAAACGACTTCCTGACACTTAAATCTATACTCGATGTTAACAAATTTCTCTTCCTCAGAAACGCTTTCCTTGCCATTGCCAGTCTACACTTTATATCCTCTCTACTTCGACCATCATCAGTTATTTATCTTCCCAAATAGCATATCTCGTTTACTACTTTGTGTGTCTCATTTCCTAATCTAATTCCCTCAGCATCACCCGAGTTAACACGACTACATTCCATTATCCTCGTTTTGCTTTTGTTGATGTTCATCTTATATCTTCCTTTCAAGACACTGTCCATTCCATTCAACTGCTTTTCCAAGTCCTTTGCTGTCTCTGACAGAATTACAATGTCATCGGCGAACCTTGAAGTTTTTATTTCTTTTCCATGGATTCTCATACCTACTCCGAATTTTTCTTTTGTTTCCTTTACTGATTTCTCAATATACAGGTTGAATAACATCGGTGAGAGGCTACAACCCTGTCTCACTCCCTTCCAAACCACTGCTTCCCTTTCGTGCCCATCGACTCTTATAACTGCCATCTGGTTTCTGTACAAATTGTAAATAGCCTGTCGCTCCCTGTATTTTACCCCTGCCACCTTCAGAATTTGAAAGAGAGTATTCCAGTCAACATTGTCAAATTCTACAAATGTCGGAAAGTAGGTTTGCCTTTCCTTAATCTTTCTTCTAAGATAAGTCGTAAGGTCAGTATTGCCTCACGTGTTCGAGTATTTCTACGGAATCCAAACTGATCTTCCCTGAGGTCGGTTTCTGCCAGTTTTTCCATTCGTCTGTAAAGAATTCGCGTTAGTATTTTTCAGCTGTGACTTGTTAAACTGATAGTTCGGTAATTTTCACATCTGTCAACACCTGCTTTCCTTGGGATTGCAATTATTATATTCTTCTTGAAGTCTGAAATAAAACCGTAGGCTAATAAATTTTTCATATAGTCAGCACCTCTGTAACAATTATGCATATAGCACTTAAATTTTACATGTATACGACGATGGTTATTTGTGCCAATCATTCTCACTGTATCTTTTCTACACATGCCACATAGATCTGATCAGTGTGTGTACTCAGATCTGAAAATGGTCACTACTGACTGAAATCAATAACGTGATACGCAAAATTTCTCTTGTGATCCATTGTTGAAAAAAATGTACATATCTTCTCCGATTACTTTGAAAATTTTGCTGTGACTTCATCGCAACATATGAAATACTGTGAGTTATTTGGGACTGCCATGGCGTGGTGCTAACGTATTATGCTGTTAAGGTGCAAACCGTTACAGGAGCATATAACTGAGAGCTCCTAACCAAGTAATGGGAAGGCTCTCAAGATGAAACGTCGAGAGAAGCTGCCCAAGAGGTGTCTTTTCGCCACGACAACACTGTAGCTAATTCTTTTCGAAATCAAAGTCTGCACGCTCCCTGTATTCGCTGACGCCACTTTTTCCTATTTCCTCAGATGAAGCAACTGTTTTGTGACAAGAATTTCCAGAATCACAACGGTAAGGTTTGTTAGATGGAATGTTTCCTAATAGCCAAACTGTGGCCTTCTGTAACCAAGTTCTCTCTGTCGCATAGAGGTGTGTAGACAGTAGAGAAGTACTGAAATAATCACAAACTTTCATTGTCACGGCTTGATGTTTTCGAGGTGGTAATTAATACTTAACGACTAAACTTCATAGAAATGGTAGTCACTTCGCTGAAGGTCCCTGTAAACGAACTCGTATGTCAAATTTACTTTTTGCTGTCCACGGGTCTGTCAAATAAGCTCCCAGCACGGGTCTGTCAAACAAGCTTCCAGAAGTACAAGTGAATGGACTTATCACTTAAGTTTATCAGACTTAACCTCGGCCCGTATCTCGTGGTCGTGCGGTAGCGTTCTCGCTTCCCACGCCCGGGTTCCCGGGTTCGATTCCCGGCGGGGTCAGGGATTTTCTCTGCCTCGTGATGGCTGGGTGTTGTGTGATGTCCTTAGGTTAGTTAGGTTTAAGTAGTTCTAAGTTCTAAGGGACTGATGACCATAGATGTTAAGTCCCATAGTGCTCAGAGCCAGCCACTTAACCTCAGTTTTGAAGCAGCTGTCACGCTATGTGTACTGCCTGCACTGGCTGATGATAGCGACCGTATGTAACGCCATTTGCCATATACTGTCGCTCCCATCAGCAACTGTGCCAGGTGTCAACTTAGTCTGTGCGGGCAGTACGGTGTCGCAAAGTATTTTGATACCAGTGGGACTGGCAACGATGCAGACCAATTTCTTCTCTCATTGACTTTAGCGCTGTGTACAAAGAAGAAAAGGAAAACGAGATGCTTGTCCAAGGAATGGTTGAAACTCAGAGATAAATGTACCCATGAAAATGTGCAAGAGGACTCAGAACCTGATGATTATATCAATGCACAGTCAAGCTTTTAATAACTTGTTGGAGTTACTTCCCACTCACCTTGAAAAAGAAGGCCGCTATGCGAAAATTTATTCCAGTTTCACAGTGATTCTCTACCAGTTTGAGATATCTGTCAAGTGAAACAGATTTCGAACACTGTATGACAGTGTTATGAAAAAGATGTGAAGCAATATTTAATTATTGTCTGTATGTATGTCACATGGAGATTATTGATTTTTTTTCTTTATGTCTTCCTGTGTAGCATTTCGATGGGAAAGATGGGACACCTGTACCATTTCGGTAATAGCCTGTAATCTGCTTCTTTTGTCCTTACAATGCTTCGATTTTAGTTTATACTATTGTGGAAAGTAACGACAGAAAGAGATCAAGATGAAATCAACTACTCATGGTTTCAACAGGATGCCGCTACTGTGCCCACAGCTGACAAGACTGCACGACTTCTGGAAGAGTTTTTTTCGTTGTGTCATCTCAAAAAACTATAGCACACGCGTCCGCAGGGCTTTACTCCATCACACGTTTCCCTTCCGGGTGCAGCAAAATCTGTAGTGTGTCGAAGTCGGTCACATATGCTCTGTGACTTAAAAATTGAAATAACAGCGTACGTGAGAAGCATATCACAATCAGATCTGCAGAAAGTGCTTTCCAATAAAATTAAGCGAGTTTAGACTTGTATAGCCATCGGTGGACATCGTTTCCGATATATGTTGTGACAGCACAGGGACTTCGTGAACACCCTGTATATCAGGTTATTAATGTCACTCAATAAAACCGTATTTGTTGTTCTTGTTGTTCCTGAGACTGGTTTGATGCAGCTCTCCATGCTACTCTATCCTGTGCAAGCTTCTTCATCTCCCAGTACATACTACAACCTACATCCTTCTGAATCTGCTCACTGTATTCATCTCTTGGTCTCCCTCTACGATTTTTAGCCTTCATGCTGCGCTCCAATACTAAATTGGTGATCCTCAGATGCCTTAGAACATGTCCTACCAACCGGTCCCTTCTTTTCAAGTTGTGCCAGAAACTCCTCTTCTCCCTCTGCGCTGCTTCCGCTGCCTTACATGAGGAGATTCATCAGGAAGAGACAGATGCCTGTCTACAAGAATGTAGATACTTTCGACATGAAGCACAAACAAACTGCACAACAACAACTGCTTGGAGGACCTATTACCTTTGTAGGATGCAAGATTAATTTTTCTTGTACAACTACAGAGGTAGAAAAAAATCTTTTTTTTCCAAACATTCGTTCAGTCTGTCATCTCGACATCTGTATTGTTTGAGAAGCCCCAGTGTACACTGTCAGAACCGAATGTTACATCTGCCGTGAAACAAAATTCCTATGAAACACTTCAAGCAAAGTGTATGTTTGACAAACACGTCAAACAAAGTATCACCACTGTCAAATAATTTGATAAACATGTGAAGTTTGACAAATTGTTTGGCCTGTATGGAGGTAGCTCCCCCTACTGTGATGTTGCATAGCTCCGTCTCCGGAGTCTGTTCATACTCACAGAGACAGGCGAGGATGATCAGGGCGATGAGCAGCGCCGCAGCGGTCAGTCCGAGAACTACGAGCAGCACCAGCAGGCGGCGCTCGCGTCTCGTCGTCCTCTTGAGGCTGTGGACAGAGGAGCAAGGCGTGAGATGCCGGTGAGGTGAGCGAGCGTCTGCATGGCCAGTTTACAAGATAGGGAGAGACGAGTCGCTGGATGTTTTCACCGACACCAAAGTCAGAGTGTCGAAATGTGAGCTGCACAGACTGCGTATTTCGTCTTTATAGCACGTTTGTGTTAGTTGTCCCCCAGTCACCCCCACCTGATATTTTGATGCACAGTATAAGTCTTTCCTAGAGCTATGCTGTCATCTGAGGGCTGTTACATTTCATGCCTTGGCAAATTTATTTTATTTAACTTGTGTGTAGTGTCCTCCTGTCAACAAAGTCATTGGCAAAACCTGCCGGAATCTGTGCGTGTGAACTTTATTCTCTGTTCAAAAATGTTTCAAATGGCTCTGAGCACTATGGGACTCAACAGCTGTGGACATTAGTCCCCTAGAACTTAGAACTACTTAAACCTAACTAACCTAAGAACATCACACACATCCATGCCCGAGGCAGGATTCGAACCTGCGACCGTAGCAGTCGCACGGTTCCGGACTGCGCGCCTAGAACCGCGAGACCACCGCGGCCGGCTTTATTCTCTGTGTTAAGGTACTTTAACTGTTGGTGTATCGCATTTTGTGAGGTGAAAATTGAAGCCAAACCTACCATCTTTCCAAAATGAGCATTGGAGACAGTAAAAGCCGCAGTCAGGCTGGCTGAATACAGGCTGACAGTCGTCCCTCTGCTGCATGATGTGGCTCAACTGGACCTGCTGCTCGATTCCCATTTGGCTCTGCCCTGAATACTGGTTTGATACAGCTCGTCAAACCAGCCTGTCCTGTGCAAGCCTTTTCATCTCTGCATTACAACGTCCACCTGCACCTGCTCGCGACATTCAATCTTTAGCCTCCTTCTACAATTTTTGCCTTCCACGCTTCAGCCTTCTACCCGACTACCATATTCACTACTCCTTATTACCTCAGAACATGTTCTATCAACAAATCCATACTTTTTGTCACACCGTGCCACAAATTTCTTTCTTCCCCCCCATTTTCGTCCAGTTCCTCCTCATTGGTTTTTCAGTCCTCCCATGTAAACCTCAGAATTCTTCTGTAGGGTCATAGTTGAAAAGCATCTATTCTCATGTTGTCTGGTCTACTTATGATTCAAAGTCCACTTCAGCAAAGGACCCGCTCCTGACAAATACATTCAGAAACAACTTCGCAACATTGAAATTTATCGTTGATGTTGACAAATGTTTAACTGTCAGAAATGTTTTTCATACTAAGCATTTCTGCATTTTATTTTTTAGCTATTTGTTAATTTATTTATATGATGCATATATATGGACTGAAGTGACAAATAAAAACTTATGCCGGCCGCGGTGGCTGTGCGGTTCTAGGCGCTCCAGTCAGGAGCCGCGCTGCTGCTACGGTCGCAGGTTCGAATCCTGCCTCGGGCATGGGTGTGTGTGATGTTCTTAGGTTAGTTTGGTTTAATTGGTTCTGAGTTCTAGGGGACTGATGACCACAGCAGTTGAGTCCCATAGTACTCAGAGCCATTTGAACCACTTGAATAAAAACTTATGCTGAGGTCAGGATTCGAACCCGAGTCTCCTACTCACTGGAAAGACGTGCTAACCACTACGCCATCCTGACACAGTGGCTTTTCACAGATGTACGGACTACCCTAGCGCGCCTCCTCAATCGAATTCGCATTCTCACCTCAGACCACTTGGTATTCAAAAGTGAATGGAAACTTGGACTGAGGAGGATGGCATGCTACAATAATCCATGCAGCTGTGCAAAGCCACTGCGCCAGCGTGGCGTAGTGGCTGGCACATCATCCCAGTGAGCAGGAAACTCGGTTTCGATTCTCAGCCTTGGTACAAGTTTTCATTCACCGTTTCAGTCTGCATATACAGGGTGTCCCATTTATCATGATCACCCTAAATAACTGTTTGCCCAGATGCAAATTACAAAATGTTTGAAGCAAATGTTCTTTAGTCGTCAGGGGGACATCAATCAGCATGATTGACTTCGTTGTACCTTTGTTTTTTTACAAAGGTATGAACAGCGGTATGACTTTTTTAAATGGCTTCCTGTATTTTTTATTCGATAATTCATTTCCTCTCCTAAAGACCTATTCAAAAATGTATCACAGTGTACCATTCACTGAAACACAACGTTATGAATTACGTAACACAACACTGACGTTGACGCTCCCAGCGCTTGTTGCAGGTACTCGGGGTAATGGAACACATCCACGTGCTGACGTTGACAGAGGAGAAATGTAAACGTAAGTAGAATGCAACCCGTCATTCCGTCAACCAGCGTCAGTTAAAGAGTTGTCTCAGTATAATGTACACCAACGAAGAGAAAGCATAAATGCTACTCGTCTATGGGGAATGTAAGTTAGCAGAACACTTATTGCAATACTGTTTTCCAATGTACGGGTACATTTAGTATAGTAGTTACGATCCTTTTAAATACTTTTGTGTAGAGTAGGCATACAGTATAGACTGTCCTTCCTACAAACTGCATCGAAATAACGCATCCTTTACTGTTGTTGTTGTTGAAGGTAGGCGAAATGCTACTACGCAGGTAGCGGAACTGTACAGAGGGTGATATCCTGACAAGAACCCACCTTCCCGACGGATGTTTTCTCGTCTCGTTGCGACGCTTCCGGAAACGGGAAGTTTCAACCCACGACAACGCAATCGTCGTAGCACTCGCACAGACGAAGCTGCCGAAGTTACTGTTCTCGTTTCCGTTGCTATGAATCCACATATGAGCACACGGCAGCTTGAACACTAGATTGGCATTCCTAACACCAGTGCACATCGTATTCTTAGAAGTCACCGGTTCCATCCTTACCATGTACACCTACATCAACAATTAGATGGGAATTGTTTCCAGAATCGTGTACAGTTCTGACAATGGGCGCAGCAGCATATCCTTGCCACCCGAACTTCTTCTCCAATGTTTTACTGACCGATCAATGTTCCTTCTCAAACGAAGGACAGGTAAATATAAGGAACATGTGTTACTGGTCCAGCGACAGCCCACGATGGCTTAGACAGATGGAACATCAGCGTCAATGGAGAGTTTGGTGTGGGATGCTTGGTACTACAATTATTGCCCCTTATTTCATCAATGGTAGTCTAAACGGCACAGCGTATGCCAACTTCCTCAGGCGAATTCTTCCTCCTCTTCTGGATGAAGTACCGCTAAGAGCCAGAATACTTAAAAGGGAACCTCCCCATCGCACCCCCCTCAGATTTAGATATAAGTTGGCACAGTGGTTAGGCCTTGAAAAACTGAACACAGATCAGTCGAGAAAACAGGAACAAGTTGTGTGGAACTATGAAAAAAATAAGCAAAATATACAAACTGAGTAGTCCATGCGCAAGATAGGCAACATCCATGAGGGTGTGAGCTCAGGAGCGCCGTGGTCCCGTGGTTAGCGTGAGCAGCTGCGGCATGAGAGGTCCTTGGTTCAAGTCTTCCCTCGAGTGAAAAGTTTACTTTTTTTATTTTCGCAAAGTTATGATCTGTCTGTTCGTTCATCGACGTCTCTGTTCACTGTAATAAGTTTAGTGCCTGTGTTTTGCGACCGCACCGCAAAACCGTGCGATTAGTAGACGAAAGGACGTGCCTCTCCAATGGGAACCGAAAACATTTGATCGCAAGGTCATAGGTCAACCGATTCCTCCACAGGAAAACACGTCTGATATATTCTATACGACAGTGGTGACGGCATGTGCGACACATGACAGGAATATGTTGTCGGCCCACCTAACTTGTACACTTGGCGACCGGGTAAAATGATTCTTCTACCTTGCCCGATTTAGGTTTTCTTGTGGATGTGATAATCACTCTCAAAAAAGTGATGAAAACATAAGAGTTTGTCACATAAACTGCAACAAATGAATGCAACAGTTTCACAGTCGCACAGTTTTCCCTGTGCTCTGTCAAAACATATGTTTTTAACGTTTTCAAATTTTTCCGTGTGTAGACCGTCAAATCCTGCATATGTCCAGGTAAATCTGAACATGTCCTGGAATTTTGGAGAGCGAAGTTGATTATGTGTGACTGCCTGAACTTTGATAATTGTCTGAAAATAAAAAATTAAACTTTTCATTCGAGGGAAGATTTGAACCAATGATCTCTCGTTCCGCAGCTGCTCACGCTAACCACGGGACTACGGCGCTCCTGAGCTCACACCATCATGGATGTTGCCTATCTTGCGCATGGACTACTCAGTTTGTATATTTTGCTTATTTTTTTCATATTTCCACACAACTTCTTCCTGTTTTCTCGATTGATCTGTGTTCAGATCCACTGTGTCAACTTGTAACTAAATCTGAGGGGTGTGCGATGGGGAGGTTCCCTTGTTAGGTGGTATCAACACGATGGATGTCCAGCACATACGCCTTGCGTGCACGTCGTGTTCTGAACCTAAGGTAGCCTGCCAGATGGATTGGTCGAGGAGGAACAATTACTTCGCCTGCTAGGTCCCCTGATTTAAATCCTCTGGCATTTTGGGGGGGGGGGGGAGGAAGGAAGGGATGCATTAAAGACGTTGTCTATCGAGATATTCCAACGACTCCAGAGGAGATGCAGGAACGTGTCGTGCTTGCTTGTAGTTCTCTTCAGCAGGCAACACTGAAAGCAACAAATAATTCTTTCAGTCAACGAGTACACCAGCGTGTCAGTGCCCAGGACCACCACTCTGACTACCTCCTGGACAATGGTACAGGAGATTCAAAGTCAATTTTGTTTTACGTTTTTACTTGGTTTTCATTTGTTTTCTGACAACTCCAGCAAGTGGACGAGTTTGTGATCCCGGGCTCAAAGTGAATGTTGGGTTATGTAATTAATAACGTTGTGTTTCAGTGAATGGTACACTGTGATACATTTTTGAATAGGTCGTTAGGAGGATAAATGAATTACCGAATAAATAATACAGGATGCCATTTAAAAAAGCCATACCACTGTTCATATCTTTGTAAAAAACAAAGCTGCAACGAAGGCCATCATGCTGATTGATGTCGCCCTGAAGGCTAAAGATTAGGAGATTAGATTAGATTAGATTAGTTATTCGTTCCATAGATCCGTGTTGAGGAGATCCTCGTGGATGTGGAACATGTCCCTTTTTTTTAAAGCTGAAATAACAATACTAATAATATGAATATATACACTACATCATTTATTTCTATTAAAAAATTCGTCAATGAAGTAGAAGGAGATGGCCACTAGTAAGTCTTTCAGGCTCCTTTTAAACTGATCTTTATTTGTAACTAAATTTTTTATGTTTGCTGACAAATTATTGAAGATGAGTGTTCCTGAGTAGTGGACCCCTTTTTGAACTAAAGTAAGTGCTTTTAAGTCCTTGTGCAGATCATTTTTGTTCCTGGTATTGTATGGATGAACTGAGCTGTTTGTTGGAAAAAGAGATATATTATTTAGGACAAATTTCATTAAGGAGTAAATATACTGAGAGGCAGCAGTTCTTTGAAGAGGTTTCTACAAGACGTCCGTGAGTTTACTCCACAAATAATACGTATTACACGCTTTTGGACTCTGAAAACTTTTGTTTGACTTGAAGAGGTACCCCAAAATATTATACCATATGACATTACGGAATGAAAGAAGGCAAAGTATGCAAGCTTTTTCACTTTTATGTCGCCTATGTCTGCTAACACTCGAATTGCAAATACAGATTTGTTAAGGCGTTTCTACAGTTCTGTGGTGTGCTCCTCCCAACTGAATTTATTATTGAGGTGTAATCCCAGGAATTTAAGACCGTCAACCTCTTCTATCTGCTCTTCTTCGTATTTTATCCGTATGCTGGGTGGAAACCTCTTACAGGTTCTGAATTGCATATAGTGAGTCTTTTCGAAGTTTAATGTCAGTGAGTTGGCTTTAAACCATTTATTAATATCCATGAAAATATCATTAGCAGATCTTTCTAGAACTACACTCGACATACTATTTATTGCAATAGTTGTGTCATCTGCAAACAAAAGGAACTCTGCTTCTGGCAGTGTAACTGATGAGATATCATTAATGTACACAAGAAAAAGCAATGGCCCTAAGATGGATACTTGTGGGATACCAAATGTAATTTCTTCCCATTCTGATGATGACTGATGACTTAATTCACTAGTCCCTTGCACTGACACCCTTTGTTTCCTGTTAGCGAGGTATGACTTGAACCATTTTGCAGCACTGCCCGTGACACGATAGAATTCTAATTTATTTGAAAGAACGTTGTGGTTTACGCAGTCGAATGCCTTTGACAAATCACAGAAAATACCTGCTGCTTGTAACTTGTTATTTAATGAATTAAGTACATTTTCAGTGTAGGTGTAAATAGCCTTTTCGATATCAGAACCCTTCAGAAATCCAAACTGTGTTCTTAATAATATGTTATTTGTTGTCAGATGGTTGAGAAGAAGCCTGTACATTACCTTTTCTAAAATTTTTGAGAATGCTGGCAAAAGTGAAATCGGTCTGTAGTTTCATGGCATCTCTTTATCCCCTTTCTTGAATAGAGGCTTAACATCTGCATATTTCAGCCAGTCAGGAAATGTCCCAGTTATAATTGACTGGTTACACAACTTAGAATTGTACTAAACTCACAAGAACATGCCTTAATTAACTTTGTTGATATTTCATCGTAACCACTAGAATGCTTTGTTTTTAAAGATTTTATTATGGATGTTATTGCTTTTGGTGAAGTGAGTGACATATTCATGTACCTGATGCTATTTGTAAAGGCTAGTTTCAGATATTCAAGGGCATTATTTACTGATCCTGACAATCCCATTCTATCAGTAATGGATATAAAGTACTTGGTAAATAGATTTGCCACACTATGGCCATCGGTTACTAATGTGTCATCTACCCTTAGTGCTATTTGCTCCTGTTCCTTTCTGGTTCTACCAATCTCCTCTTTCACTTTATCCCATATTGTTTTTATTTTGTTCCATGACATTGCTATCTTCTTCTCGTAGTGCATTTGTTTAGATGTCTGAATTACTTTTTTTTATATTTTATAGTATTCCTTGTATTTAGCTAAATCATCAGCATTGGAGCTATTCTTGGTCGACAGATACATTTTCCTTTTTGTCTTACAGGAAATATTTATTCCTTGTGTGATCCATGGTTTTATTATAGACTTCTGTTTAATTTGAGTAACTTTTAGAGGAAAACAGTTTTCAAACATGGTACTGACATTGTTCATGAATGTGTTATATTTTTCATTCATGTCATGAGCACTATAAACATCTTTCCAGTTCATATCTTTGAGCATTTTTCTAAAACACTCAATTTTTGGTTGATTGAATACTCTCCTGTACTCAGATTTAGCAGTATTGATAATCTGCTTAGAACTTGCATCTAAAACAAGGAGCTGCATGTCATGATCTGATAGTCCATTTATTACAGGTTTTATGATATGATTTTGTTCCTTTGATTTGTCTATAAAAATGTTCTCAATGGCTGTCCTTGAGGATTTAGTGATCCTAGTTGGAAGGTTTACAGTGTGAGTTAGATTGAAAGACAACATTAGTAACTGCAGTAAATGTTTACTGGAAGATTGAATTAGAAAATCTGTATTAAAGCCACCAGCAATCAAAATTTCTTTGTTTCTTCCTGTTAAATAACCCAAAAGAGCTTCCAGATGATTTATGAATAGATTATAATTTCCTGCAGGTGCTCGGTAAATAGTTACTGTTATATAGGATCTGTTATGGAACTCTACTTCTGTTGCACATGCTTCTAGATGCTGCTCTAAACAGAATTTATTAATGTCAATGTTCTTGAATTTATGGCAGTTTTTAATAAATGTGGCAACTCCTCCTCCATCCATATCTACTCTGCGGAAGTGGGAAGCTAGCTTAAATCCTGAAATGTCTAACATATCTATACCAGTGGTCACTTGATGTTCAGAGACGCAGATTATGTCAATTTGGTTAGATGAATTCATTTCATCGATACAAATGAGTAGTTCATCAACTTTATTTCTGAGTCCCGGAATGTTCTGGAGTAATAAAGATAACTAATACTGCATACTAACGGGATTATAACTGCTTTGGTGGAGATGGACTGGCAGTTTTTGATTACTTTCTGTTAAACAGTGTGTAAATGGAGGCTGTATGCTAAAATCTGACTCCTGTTCATCTGTTTTCTCAAACTGAGTGTGTCTGCCAATCTCTCTTAAAACTCGTTTTCTTTCCCCCCTTCCCTATCCTAGAAAAGGTATCCCTCTGACACCTGTGACCACTGGTATTTTACCACTTGTGACAGTGTCCCCCCTTAAGTTTTCTGCGATCAACCCAGACAGTTTTCCCTTCCCTTTCCTATTAAGGTGAAGGCCATGCCTAGTGTAGTCCCACCTATCAATAGCATCCACAGGAATCAATCCAATATGGGACCCTATATCCATCCTAAGCAGCCACTCCATCTCCAAGTTCACCCTCCCTACAGAAGAGTTCAAATGAGGGCGATCATGGCGTCTCAACACAGACACAAATCCCACACCTGTATGCTTCGTTGCTGATGCTATCTTCACCAGGTAACTCTCTATGGAATATTCAGAGTCTCTGTCAATGCTGTTTCCCGGACCACCCACTATAACCACGGCATCCTCCTTTGTGAAATCCTTGCATATCCTCTGTTACCTGACCCAGATCTGCACTAGGCTTGAAAAAGTTTGTGACCTGGTACTCTGGAACTAGATTTTCCTGCAGTAGTTGTCCAACACCTCTACCATGGGAACTACCTAACAACAGAACTTTCTTTTTCTTTACAAATTTCCCTACCTTTTTCAAGTCCTTGATAGCTTGTTGTGCCCTTTCTACAGCTTCAGCTACATGAGGCTCATCCGATTCTGACTGAGGCAACAGGTCAAATCTATTATCAAGATTTATCACAAAGCTGTCTGGTGCTCTCCTTTGCCTGTTCCCCCTATTACCTGTTGCCACTTCCCACCTCTGTTCACCCTTCTCCCTCTTTAACCTGTCCAGATCCTCCCTTTTGTCTAGGTCAGCTTGAAGAGCTGCAATTTTCCCTTCCTGTTCCAGTATTGTCCTATCCCTACTGCAGATCCTACAATACCACTGGTGAGCCTCATTTATGTCCCCATTTCCCACGCCACTACATTCGCCCCAATGAAAGAAACTACAACACCCATCACACCATAGCCCGGAACCAACGATCCTACGGCATGTCACACACTTCTCACTCATGGCAAAAACAGAAATCGTATAAACTGATTTAAGTACTGACTAATACGTAAACAAAGGATCCTAGAAACTATTCAGGCAGATCTAAATAAATTGAAAGAGTAGTGAATAAAAAACTGGTGATTACATATAAGTTTAAGTCACTGTTTACTTACGATACGCACGTGTGAAATTAAGCCTAAAATCTGTGCTATAGGCGCGAGAAGGAAAATAAACTTCTTACCCCGTTTAATCTTATTTAACACTTCACTAACACTTCCACTAATGTAACAACACTTATAATATATTTATACCAACTGGAAACGTTTACCTATAAGTTTAATTTACTGCTTACTTACGATTCGCGCGCGTGAAATTAGGCCTAGGATTCGTGCTACAGGCGCGAGAAGAAAAATACGCTTCTTACACCGTATAATCTTATTTTACACTTCACTAACACTTCCACTAATTTAACAACACTTATATTTATAGCACCTGTAGACTTTTAAAAATAGCTTAATAACAACGCTTTTTATAATTATTTAGTGCACCAAATACTCGAAGAGTCCGCGTCGGCGCAGTGTTGCCAACACAAAAAAGAACATTTGCTTGAAACATTTAGTAATTTTCATCTGGGCAAACAGCTGTTTAGGGTGGTCAAGATAAATGGAACACCCTGTTTAAATCACACGTACTTGGAAAGGTATCTGAAAAGTACAATTTCATTTGATTTAATCTGATCTGACTAGGTCCATCAGGCCTTCTCTTACTTTTTATCAGGGTTTCCTGCAAACAGTAACTCTTTAACATCATAGTTACCTAAGAAATAACAATTTAAATATGACAAGTAGTATAAAAATTATTTGAGTGTCTATAGTGACAATGGGAATCAATAATACTATGAACTAATAAACATAATATTGGCAGTACTTCTGCAACTGCTGCTGCTGCCACTAATAATAATAATAGTAATAATAACGACCATAATACCAATAATTATAGTGACAGATATAAAAATAATTTGTATATGTACAAAATAGGTATTTTCTGGTATAGGTAGTTATGAGTTAAGGAAATTTACGGAGACTGCAGCAGTTAGGAATACTGGGAAATTTGAACGATCTGGTTGAAAACAAGGATGTAGAGGGTTAACGAGTGCATACAGGGACAATGGTATTGTCTTACTTCCCTCGTCAGTTATTCTGCTGCCAGAAAAACGAAACTCATCTACTGCTTTTAGTGTACCGTTTCCTAATCTGATTTCCTCACCCTCACCTATTTTATTGGAGTACATTCCATTATCCTGGTTTTACTTTTGTTGGTGATGATCTATAAGCTTTTTTTTAGACACTATACATTCTATGCTAACTTTGGAAGCTGAAGAAGTGAATTGAAATCTCTACAGCGACCGGAATTCGAACCTGGGCCTTCTTGTTTAGTAGGCAGGTATGCTGACCATTACACCACCACAGCATTATGATCATTGTACCTGCACGAACTACCCAAGTCAAATACCCTCTCCAACACAAACACTCATTCACATCTCCCCTTATATTGTCACTATTACCAGGGCTCTCCGACATTGGAATAGCACCCCAGCATCGGACGTAATGGGGAAGTCCTATATTTCATGCGATCCTGTAGGTCTTAAATTTAATACTGGGGTGCTATTCGAATGTCGGAGAGCCCTGGTAATAGTGACAATATAAGGGAGATGTAAATTCGTTTTTGTGTTGAGGAGTGCAGGTCTGTTGACAATAATGCTGTGGTGGTGTAATGGTCTGCACATCTGCTTTGTAAACAAAAAGATCCAGGTTCGAGTCCTATCTGGAATGCAAATTTTAATTCATTTCTTTAGCTTCCAACGTTATCGTAGACAAATTAGAGATTTTAAAATCTCAGGGAACATTTAATTTAAGAACTACACATTCTGTTCAACTCCACTTTCAAGTCCTGTGCCGTCTCTAACAGAATTACGTTTTAGGCAAAACGTAAATTTCTTATTTATTCTCCATGAACTCTCCTTTTGTAAATTTATCCCTGGTCTCCCTGACAGCTATCTCAATGAACAGACTGAGTAACATGGGACATGGGCTACAACCCTGTCTCACTCCCTTCTTAAACACTGCTTCCATTTCATATCTATTGAGTTTTATAGCTTCAGTCTTGTTTCTGTCAAGATTGTAACTTTTCTTTCCCTGTACTATATCTCCTCTGAGTTCAGTTTTTCAAAGAGGATATTCCACTCAACATTGTCAAACGGTTTCCCTAACTCTTCAAATACTATAACTGTAGGTTCGTATTTCTTCAGTCTGTCTTCTAAAATATGTCGTAGAATCAGTACTGCGTGTTCCGACACGCATCTGAAAGCGAGCTTGTAAAATGACAAACAGAAGTAAACCAGGTGTAATGGGAAGCAACATGTGCAGAAGATACGCCGCTGGTGTAACTAGACTAAGAAAGGAGACGTCAAAAGTAGTAGGGAAGAAAAATAATTGATGATTTCAGGTAGGGGGATGATAAAAAATGCAAGAGTGTTATTTCTGAAAGAGAGACATTTGTCAAAAGAATATTCCTTTCTGAACGTCTGTGTGCGGAATGTAACCGTGTACGAATATAAAACGTCGACAGCATACGGGTTGGTTGCGTGATGGTGTTACAAACTTTTTTCCAGCATAAATCGGATCCACGTTAACTCAATACAGTACCTACCTAACTTCGCTGCCATACGATAATCTGAGCCCTCACTGTATCTTCATGAGTAGATCTAGTTTAATTATAACCACCTGGTAAATATAACCGTCATCATGCACTATTAAGTGATTTGCCGAGTGTTTATGTAGACGTGAACGGGTATTTAAACTGTGCACTAAGATATTTTTGTTAGTAGGATGGCCTGATGCTGTTACTTGGTACCGAATCCTGTTTTTAGTTGACGAAATAATGGCCCAACTGTAGATCGAAGGAAGTAAAATTTTTTTGTTACTTTGTTGGTCAATGTTCCAAACGACAAGATGTCTGGAATACGTTTATGTTAATTAGTCATTTACTCGTTCCACGACCATCCGCTTTGGCCCATATGATCCCACGGAACGTGCTAAGTTAACAAATTTTAAAAATTCAATAATTGAAATAAATATACTTTCTATGTTGCTCATAAATTCGTTGCCTATATAATGTGAATGAAATACACTTACTAAGTGGCCCTTGTGTTGATCGGTATGAGATCTTCATGGCTGGATGCTCCTATGGTGGAAATAGTCGAGGTTGAGCCTGAAAAAGAAGGAAAAAATGGTTACTAATGTAGAGTGATTATCTACAACGCCTTTA
Organism: Schistocerca piceifrons; assembly: GCF_021461385.2. NCBI lineage: Eukaryota > Metazoa > Arthropoda > Insecta > Orthoptera > Acrididae > Schistocerca > Schistocerca piceifrons. The sequence continues at coordinate 44,486,682 of NC_060146.1, forward strand.
CCCTCTGGACACATCATTAGTTTGAGACCAGTTTTCGAATTGTGCCGAAGGCAACTAAATTACCTTTTAACTTCTCAGCTTATGTTGCGGGGGGACTCTTATTTCTTGAAATAAGAGCAGGGCTAGGGAATGACCATCAACTCAGATAGAACTAACAGAGACATTGGAGGTCCGCAACGGATGCGGGAACAGAATTCGCCTAATTTACACTCGCATAGCATTGTCTGCGGACCTGTGTTTACAGTCGTAGTACTAACTGAAATACCGATAGTGGTGAGTGCACTTTCATGTCGTCAAAAGTTGTGAGAGTTTTTAGTTGTTATAGTTCTTAAATCAGTTTCGAGACTCATGTTGTTCTCAAATTTTCTGATAAATGCTCTTAAAATAATGCATTTTTCTGAATCGTAATTTATTGAAATTTATGCAAAAGCGATGTACTAAGCACTAATGTATAGAAATTATTATAACACAAGTACCTGATGGCACAGAGCAGCAAACAGCTAAAAATACGAGTTTCGGTGTAGTTTTAAAAGAACAGTTACCGATTCGAATTGATACAGTTTGTCTGCATAGTTCCGTCAAAACACATGTTAAGTGAGTTTACAGGTGAGTTTTCCTAGAATTTATATAAATAAATATGTAAGTGTTCGTTTGTTCAAAATAGTGCATCTCCGAAAGCTATTGACGTATTAGCCGGCCGAAGTGGCCGTGCGGTTAAAGGCGCTGCAGTCTGGAACCGCAAGACCGCTACGGTCGCAGGTTCGAATCCTGCCTCGGGCATGGTTGTTTGTGATGTCCTTAGGTTAGTTAGGTTTAACTAGTTGTACGTTCTAGAGGACTAATGACCTCAGCAGTTGAGTCCCATAGTGCTCAGAGCCATTTTTTTTATTGACGTATTAATTTCAAACTTTGACAAAACATTACATTGAAATACAGGCGGATTTTCAGATAACCATTTCTTTTAATAGTGTGTGTGTGTGTGTGTGTGTGTGTGTGTGTGTGTGTGTGTGTGTGTGTGTGTATCTTCTTGAGATTTTTTGTGACAACTTTTCCCTGTTATTAAAGGCACAAAAATATATGTACTATATACATTTTAAACAATAGGCAAATGAAAGCAAGCGTGGTTACCAATGGAACGCTGTGTCAAAGTTTCAGAGCAATCAGTCGAAAACTTTCGGAGATTTGCTACTAGAAACATCACATTTCTCTATTTAAGTACAAACGTAGATGCTCGTTTTTTCAAAATCTCAAATCTCCGACAGTTCTGATTTGCATTGAAATTTTGACACGACATTGCATTCGAATGCTCAAACGTTTAAATGTTTTTATATGCCTACTGGAACGCGATCTGGTACGTATATACACTCATGCTCATAAATTAAGGATAATGCTGATACACGGCGAAACAATGCTCTGGTGGGCGATTTACGGGTTTAAGTCACCTCGCGGTATGACCATACGGTTCATTTGACCTGCGGTCGTCACACGGTGGTAATGGCAGAGGTGTGTTGGTGCATGTCAGACTACGGTGCAGCGAGTAAATGTGCACACGTATTCAGACGTGCTAATGGCGACTATGTGTTGAAAATGGCTAAAAAAACACACATTATTGACGTTATGACGGGTAGAATACTAGGGCGACTGGAGGCTGGTCAAACACAGCAGTTAGTAGGACGGGCCATCTGTGTGCCACAAAATGTGATTATGGTAACGATTCCAGCAGACAGGAAACGAGTCCAGGCGCTACAGTACGGGACGTCCACAGTGTGCAACACCACAAGAAGACCGATATCTCACCATCAGTGCCCGCAGACGGCCATGGAGTGCTGCAGGTAGCCTTGCTCGGGACCTTACCGCAGCCACTGGAACAGTTGTCTCCATACACACAGTCTACAGACTGCAGGGTGCATTCCACTGACCCCTGGTCACTGGAGAGACCGTAAAGCCTAGTGTCAAGAACACAGTGCATGGTCATTGGAACAGTGGTCCCAGGATATGTTCACGGACGAGTCCAGGTATAGTCTGAACAGTGATTCTCACCGGGTTTTCGTCTCGTGTGAACCCGGTAACAGATACCAACCCCTTAATGTGTTTTAAAGGGACCAGTATGGAGGTCGTGCTTTGATGGTGTAGGATGAGATTACGATTGGTGCACGTACACCCCTGCATGTCTTCGACAGAGGAACTGTAACAGGCCAGGTGTATCGGGACGTCATTTTGCACCAGTATGTCCGCCTTTTCAAGGGCGCAGTGGGTCCCACCTTCCTACTGATGGATGATAACGCACGGCCCCACCGATCTGCCATCGTGGAGGAGTACCTTGAAACAGATGAGGCAAATGGAGTGCCCTGCCTGTTCTCCAGACCTAAACCCCATCGAGCACGTCTGGAATGCTCTCGGTCGACGTATCGCTGCACGACTTCAAACCCCCACGACACTTCAGGAGCTCCAACAGGCACTGGTGCAAGAATGGGACGCTGTACCCCAGCAGCTGCTGGAGCACCTGATCCAGGATATGCCAACCCGTTGTGCGGCCTGTGTACGTGTGCATGGCGATCATATCCCATACTGATTCGGTGTACATGCGCAGGAAACAGTGGCGTTTTGTAGCACATGTGTTTCTGGACTGTTTTTGCTACTTATCACCACTACCGTGTGTGTTCCCTATGTGCCTATGCTATCAGCGCCAGTTTTGTGTAGTGCCATTTGTGTGGCACCACATTCTGCAATTATCCCTAATTTATGAGCATGAGTATATATATAATGGATGCAGTAAAAGGGGGAACCTTACAACAATGTGAATGTTGATTTGTTCAAAGTCTTTAATCCTTCGAAAGTTGGTGGCCATTTCCTTTGAAATTTTGACACAAGTTGAATTCTAACACGAGTGTGTTTTTAGGTACCTAATTCATTAACACATGTATATCGTCAATATCTCAAAATGTACCTTTTCGATTTATTTCAGAGTTTTACATGTTGCTGTAACAAACGCTTAACCACATTTAAACTGTATATTTTTAATATATAAATATACCGAGTGGTCAAAAAGTCAGTATAAATTTGAAAACTGAATAAATCACGGAATAATGTAGATAGAGATGTACAAATTGACACACATGCTTGGAATGACATGGGGTTTTATTAGAACCAAAAAAATACAAAATTTCAAAAGATGTCCGACAGATGGCGCTTCATCTGATAAGAATAGCAATAATTAGCATAACAAAGTAAGACAAAGCAAAGATGATGTTCTTTAGAGGAAATGCTCAATATGTCCACCATCATTCCTCAACAATAGCTGTAGTCGAGGAATAATGTTGTGAACAGCACTGAAAAGCATGTCCGGAATTATGGTGAGGCATTGGCGTCGGATGTTGTCTTTCAGCGTCCCCAGAGATGTCGGTCGATCACGATACACCTGCGACTTCAGGTAACCCCAAAGCCAATAATCGCACGGACTGAGGTCTGGGGACCTGGGAGGCAAGCATGACGAAAGTGGCGGCTGAGCACACGATCATCACCAGATGACGCGCGCGTCTAGCAATATGGGGTGGAGCGCCATCCTGCATAAACATGGTACGTTCGAGCAGATGTTTATCAGCCAGGCTGGGGATGATGCGATTCTGTAACATATCGGCGTACCTCTCACCCGTCACGGTAGCAGTTACAAAACCAGAATCACGCATTTCCTCGAAGAAGAAAGGCCCGATAACGGTAGATGTGGTAAATCCAACCCATACCGTGACTTTCTCGTCGTGCAATGGAGTTTCCACGACAGTTCTAGGATTTTCGGTAGCCCAAATTTTGCAGTTGTGGGCGTTGACAGACCCTCGGAGCGTGAAATGAGCTTCGTCGGTTCACAACACGTTATTCAACCAATCGCCATCTTCCGCCATCTTTTGAAACGCCCACACGCCCTCCGCTTCACTAAATCGCCAGGTAACAGTTCATGATGCCGATGGATTTTGTACGGATAGCATCGGAGGGCACGCCTCAGTGCGAACTAAACAGTAGTGTATGGAATGGCGGTGCGACGTACGACTGCACGAGCGCTGACTTCCCCGTGCATAGTTCTTCCTGAACTGCCTCAGCAGCATTACGCCTTGAGCTCTGTCGTCCACTACGGGGTCTATCGTCTAAACAATCCGTGGCTTCGAACTTCGAAATCATTCTCGCCACAGCTGCATTTGTCAACGGACATTTACCCGTTCGAATCCCCTCCCTAGGGCGATAGGATCGTAACGCTGAACTAGCACATTCCCCATTCTGATAATACAGCTTCACTAAAAGCGCCTTTTTCAGGCAACGTCAACATGCTGCGACTGCTGGCGCGTCTGATTCTCTCTCAAATTACAGCTCCTTTGATACACGATTGTCATGCGCAGTCACTGACGTTTTGCTGTCCAGTGCCATCTGTAGGACGTTTTGTGAACTTTTTTTTTCTTTTTGGTTCTAATAAAACCCCATGTCATTCCAAGCATGTGTCTCAATTTTTACTTCTCTATCTACATTATTCCATGGTTTATTATGTTTTCAAATTTATACTGAGTTTTTGATCATCCGGTACATATGTGCAAAATAAGCAACAGTGACTGTTGTTAGGAAGCTGTGTTTATGGCTTATTGCTTTATGATTAGAATACTACTACAGAATGGGAATCTGCAATGACAATAAACAAGTCTCAAGGTCAGAGGAGGGGGCAGATGGAGGTAGAGAAAGAGAGGGAGAGAGGGAGGATATGATGGATGGAGAAAGGGGGGAAGAGAAGGTGGACTGAGAGAGGGGCGGAAGAGTGGACAGGAGGAGAAGGTAGAGGTGATGGAGAGAGAGTGGCGGTTGGAGGAGGAGATGGACAAAGAAAGGGGGAGTGGAAGATGGACAGGGTGGGGAGAGACAAGGAGATTAGGAAGTATATCCAACTCCCATACATGTTAGACACGTGTGCTTTCTCTTTCCTTTCCATTTAAGCACACAGAGACAGGCAAGCGTAGCCAGGTACAGCTGTTGTCTGCGATCGCCTGCCCAGTGCGCGTGCAGGAACGGTTTAATCGGATGTGTTTATTACGTTACTACAGAACCTAGTTCTCTCCCCTCTCCTGTGACGAGCGAACGTGGGTGAATCTGCAGCGAGTCTGACCACTGGCCGCGCTGTCGAATACAGTAGTAGCCGCCACGAGCCGAAGACCGACGCACACGAAACTTTCAACCCCGCATTGTGCCGGTTTGCTCCATGTAAGTTATTCATTGAAATTTGTATCTGGTTACTTGCCACGAAGTATGAAATTTGTTGAGACATTTTGGATGTGTTGTACTCTTTATGATAGATTAAAAAGACATAAATAAACGATAAAATCGAAACTGAGCTGGAAATATTATTTCTGGTGGAGCTGTTCGAGAAGTGTCTGTAAAGACCCCCGTAAACGATCAAACATTTTGTCAAACTTACGTATGCTTGGCAAATATTTGACCGTGTACGGTGCAGTTTGGCGTGTTTGTCAAGCATAGATCGTCCCGGAGTGAAAGTTTGACAAGATGGCGGACGTCGTTGTGTTGACGTTTCGCCGCATAAGTTTACTGCAAAATTGCTTTATTACGATTTATCTTACTGTATCGTGAGATTCCGCTACTATGAAATCTACGATCAAGTATAGAAACAAAACAATTCTGGCAATTACCAAAATGGTAGAGGTACCATATCTTTTCCAGCCATATGTTACGCATGAAGAGGTTATGAACAAAATCGATATTTTATGCATATAATGAGAGACAAGTGGAGTGGAATGAAATCAACGAAATCGAAGTTCTTACACGGATGATGTGGGCTACATGTACTCACGTTGTGATATTTTAATGACCTGTCGTTAGAAGACATACTTGTCTCCTTTTTCGATGTGAGGGTGAAATAAAGCTGAACATGTTATTAAACGTTTCACTGTCCGTCCGCAGAAAATTGATGTACTCATCAGTTCTGAGTGAAACATTTCCATTAACAGATTTCCAGCTGCATATTTCTCACTTTAAACTATTCCCTGGACCTGCGTCTTGTTCTCTTCTTGTTTAAATACAGTGCCAGAGACAATGTTAGAATTGCTTTATGTGCATTTGTAGTCATTCGCACTGCTGCAAAAATGCAGCATATACGAAAAGTGTCTGCTTCGAAAGGACGGTTAAACTGACAAGTTTTCTTAGTACGTGTACGGGTTTGTTTGACACATCTGTGGCTGGACAAGAGCGAACTTGACAGGCAAGTTTGCTCTTTCGGGAGAAACATAAAGTGTAAAAAAATTTCATTGTCCATGCGATGAAAGTTGATGTAATCGTCGGGTTCTGAGGATAATATTACCTTCAGCATGTTTTTGTGCGTAAATCTCTCATTTTAAGCCATTCCCTGGATCAGAGTATTGTTATCTTCTTCTATTTTAAACACAGTTCCAAAGTCAACGCCAGGAGTGCTTGGTCTGCATTTGTGGCCGTACTGACTAGGCTCAAAATACACACGAACACGAATAGCGTCTGCTTCAAAGTGAGGTTAAACTGACAAACATTGTTTGAACTTTTACAGGCTTGTTTGACAAATCCCTCGCTAGATAAGAGCGAGTTTGTCAACCACATTTGACCGTTTACGGGGACCTTAAATAGGCGGGACTGATGTTGTCACAGAGTAAGTACGCATGCGCCAAAGATGGAGGAGTAATAACTGTGAAGCGTGAAGCCTTCTCAGCCGAATGCGGCATCTCTGCTGTCTGTAAACAAATCATTGTGGCTGTGGCCTTCGTTTGTGTGAGAGTTGTTATTTTATTTAGCCGGAAAAAATGATGACTGCATAACAGAGCAACGAACTGTCGTGAAATTGCAGATGAAAGCTGGAAAAACTGCTATTGAAACCTGCCTTTTAGTATGAGAAGTGTATGATGAAGTTTGTTTATCAGATACGCGAGTTTCTGAGTGTTTCGAGCGTTCCCAGCTTGACGGAGAATACGTAGAAGGTGACTCACGCCCGGGACGCCCCGCAACATTAAAAACGGTTGATAATATCGAAAATGTAGTTAATCAGATTCGATCTGACCGTCGGTTTGATTATTCAATCGATCACTGGTGACCAAAATTCTCACGACCGAACAAAAAGAAGCTCTTGAAAATTTTTGTACCTACACTTTCATTACCATTAAAACAATTCTAATTTCTTCGAAAGAGTGGTGATGTATGACGAATCTTGAGTATTCACTTGTGATCCAGAAACTAAGCGCCGAACCATGCACTGGAAGAGTCCAAATTCACCAAGAGCGAAGAGAAGCTCGAGTGAGCAAATCAAGATTAAAAGGGATGATGAATTTTTATCTTCATGGAATTATGTACCTTCACTGGGTTCCTGAAGGTGAGACTATTAATCACCATTACTGTCTTGCAGTCATTGCTCCAATCCGTGAGAAATTAAAAAAAAGGTCGACCCGGATTGAAGAAGAACAATTAATGGGTTCTGCGTCGAAACAACGCATCGGTTCACACCGCACTGTCTCTCAAGAGCTTTCTAGCGAAGTACAACATCCCGGTGTTAGACCAGCCACCTTATTAGCCTGACGTTGCACCATGTAACGTATCTATTTCCCGAGGTAAAATCTGCGTTAAAAGGAAGAAGATATCATTTAGTTGAAGCTCTGAAATAAAAAGCGTCACGCGTAATTAAGGAGCTCATAGAGAAATTCTTACATCTCGTATATTCTTCTAAAAAGTACTGAATGAATTGATTACTATTGCTAAGAAGTAATTTTACCCAAAAATAGTTTTGTTCACCAGCTGAAGAGGAAAGAAAAGGTATTTACCAATAATTTCTTCGTTATAATTAACGGTATTTCAATGGGTTCAGATTTGTTCTACTAGAAGAGAGGAGTGGATTAATAATTTTGAACATTATACAGAAGTAGGGGAATTAAAGAGGAATCTGCCAGATGGAATTTTGAGTCGTGCATAGTTAGATGATCGCTAACACTTGTTTTAAGAAAGAAGGTTCTATATGTGGAAATCTAGAGGAACCGGAAGGTTTCAGATCGGTTATATAATGATAAAATAAAGCTTTCGGAACCAGATTTTAAACTTTAGGACATTTCCAAGGGCAGATGTAGGCTCCGAGCATAATTTATTTGTTATAAACTAGAGATTAAAACTGAAGGTATTTGTAAAATGGTGAAAAATTAACGATATGGGACGTCGATAAGTTTGAAAGAACCAGAGGTTGTTGAGAGTTTCAACTGGAGCTTTAAACAAGATTTGACTGAAACAGGGGAAAGGAATACAGTATAAGACGAATGGGTAGCTATGAGAGATGAAATAGTAAAGGCGGCAGGAGATCAAATGAGCAAAAAGACAATGCCATGTAGAAATCCTTGGATATCATTGGACCTAACTGACGAAAGGAGTAAATATAAAATTGTAGGAAATGAAGCATGCAAAAGGGAGCAGAGATGCTACGCAGGAACTATAAGAGGATAAATACAAGGCTGTATAAGCATGTATACCTAGGAGACAGATAGAAACCACCTATAGGATCTTTAAAAAGATTCTTGGAGAAAAGAGGAGGAGCTGTATGATCACTAAGAGTTCAGAGGGAAAGCCAATACTAAGCATAGACGGAAACCTGAAAAGTGAAAGTAATATATAGAGGGTTTATACATGGGAGAAGGCAGTATTATGAAACGAGAGAAGAACATAGGTGAAGATGAGGTGGGAGATACGATACCGCGAGGAGAATTTGACATAACCCTGGAAGACCTAATTCGAAATGAGGGCCCTGAAATGGACGACATTCCCTCAGAAGTATTGATATCCTTGACAGAGTCAGCCATGAGAAAACGATTTCACCTGGTGTGCAAGATGATGAAACAGGCGAAATATGCTCAGGCATAAAAAAGAATGCAGTAATTGCAGTTCCAAAGAAAGCAGGCTCCGACAAGTAAGAATACATCCGATCTACGAGCTTAATATGTTGCAAAATGCTGCCATGAATCATTCACAGAAGAAAGGAAAAACTGGTCGAAGCCGATCTTGGGGAAAATCTGTTTGGGTTCCAGAGAACTGTAGGAACAGGTGCGACAATACTGACCCTAAGACATTTTAGAGGGTGCGTCAAAGAAAGGGAGGCTAAAGCTTATAGGATTTCTAGATATTTTATATAAGGTTTTTGACGACGTCGATTGTAATACACTCTTTGCAATTCTGCAAGTAGCAGGGATAAAACAGCCTAGCAGCAATTGTTATATACTGGCTTACACGAGGGCGGGTTATCTGAAAAATTACCTACATTCGTCATCTGTGCTCTACTTCTAGAATTTTGGTCGTTCTCATGCATTTAAGAGTCGAACCGGCGCTCTGAAGTTATAATCTGAAATTACATCGACACCGCTATGTTGTCGACCGTTATAACGAAGAAGAAGCAAAACCTCACGTTACAGGTTTGTGTTAGAACGCAAAATGCGTGAAATGTCAGCCTCTGACATTTCTTTCATTATTAAACACTTTCATTTGGCCACAAAAAATCATCAATGTGGACCACTTGCTTACACTATTTATAACAAAAGGAAACAAATAAAGAATGGCCAAAATGTTATTTCCCTGTATTTAACGTCCTACTTTTAATGTACAGTACATTTACAATTGAATACAACAATAATTTACCGTAATATTCCGGATATTTTTGTAATTTATCACTGTGTCACAGCATCTTTGACACTCACGTGCATTGCAACCAATCTCTATTTGTTTTCATATGTCGGAAGTAAGTAAAACACGTAGTGCATATTGGTAACTTTTTTTGGTCTATCGAAAATGTATAATAACGTAAACCAACTTGTGTGTGTGTGTGTGTGTGTGTGTGTGTGTGTGTGTGTTTGTGTATGAAAATGCAAATAACAACATGGATTTGATGTGACCCTTTAGAAATGGTTGATGAAAGCCAGCGGCTGTAAAAACAATGTTTGTATATGAAACAAAGTTTCTACTGCCAGTCACGAATTTCTTTTTATTTATATTTTGCACCATCGTTTTCAGGTAATGATTACCTTTTTCGAGTACGTTTTCTATATGCTGTACGCTGTGATATTTTCGATGTGTAAGGTGCTGCATTCTTCTGTTGCCTTTAACGTAATACACAGGTTGATTCAGCTGCCACTGTCCATAGTTCACAACACCTTGAAAAACCACACAAAAGATTTTCGCATTCTCTCGCTCACTTTGCACAAACTTTTAGTCCTACAGAAAAATGCACGTTACCTCTGTATAGAAAATTTAATGTAGTTAGATTCTGTACTAGGAGCTACTTTCAAATGGTTCAAATGACTCTGAGCACTATGGGACTTAACATCTGTGGTCATCAGTCCCCTAGAACTTAGAACTACTCAAACCTAACTAACCTAAGGACATCACACACATCCATGCCCGAGGCAGGATTCGAACCTGCGACCGTAGCAGTCCCGCGGTTCCGAACTGAGCGCCTAGAACCGCTAGACAACCACGGCCGGCGAGATATTTTCACTGGAGGTCCAGTATTCGAGTTAGTCAGGAAAAAAAAGTGTGAAGATCAGTTATCTTGGAAATTCGAAGACTGCAGCCTCTAGCGAAAACAAATCTCAGTACAAAATGTAACTGCATAATTTCCTGAAAATGTTTGTGTTTATTTTGTCTGTGGGACATATAATTTGCACGTAGCGAGCGTCAGAATACAAAAATCCCTTAAGTTGTTTTTGAAGGTAGTGTGGATTGCATAAAGTCTATAGGTATGTGCAGCTGAATCACACTGAATAAAAAAATGCTCAATTTTTAATTAATGACTGAACTTTCTATACATTTAGTGGCGCAATTTGGAGAGAGCTTCTACCTAGAGTTTTCTTACCGCCTACTTGTGTACAAACTCACACATACTAATCACACAGCCGGCCGTTGTGGCCGAGCGGTTCTAGACGCTTCAGTCTGGAACCGCGCTGCTGCTACGTTGGCAGGTTCGAATCATGCCTCGGGCATGGATGTGTGTGATGTCCTTATAGTCCAGGGAAACTGTCAGAAAAACAGCCTGTACCTTGCAAAAGGTGGGGTAGATTTTATTTTTTTAACTCGTTCATATTGTTGGAAAGGTTAGAAAACCAAGTTTTGCCAACAAAATTTCTCTTGGAAAAACTTTCTGCAGTCAAAAAACTTCGAAAATGTCGGATTTTTTTCAATTTTTTCAAAGTACCTCAGTTTCATTTGCTCCTATCGCTTTGACGTCTATTTCCTTTTTTAAAGAGCACTAAATTTTCTACAAATTTGATTCTTACCATTTTTTTCTACTCGCAGTATCTAAGACGCTACAGCGCCCCAAAAACATACCAATTTTTCAAATTTCGAGCTAAGTGGCAAATTACCTAATTTTTGAACACTGTTAGTTCAGTTTCTATTTGTGTAGTATAAACGTATTACTCATCATGTTATTCATTAGAACTTACCATCTCACTCTGCTGCAGAGCCAGGACAAACAGCATCATATTCAGTTACGACCACATTCACGTCGGACTGCGTGAAGTTTATTCGTGTTACAATATGTAATACGATGGCATGCTGGTGCCGTACAATTTCGACAGTTGATTGACGTTAATGATCAGTTATAAGAAAAAGTATGTAGGAATTGTTCTTTAGCGGACAAAAGCGTATTTATTCTTTGGCGGGCGGAATGCGATTATCTCTGGTGATTGTTCGCAGCGCGCTGACAGCTATTAGCACACAACAATAAGGGTCGTACAGTTTGGAGTCGCTTCCATTTATATGTTGTGGTGCTGAAAATGAGTATGTCTGACATGAATTTGTGTTTCATTTGCGAAAAAACTGTGGTGAGTGGTGGACGCAATCTGAAAAATAAAGGACTGAGCACATTTATCGATTGTAGTGCTAAGCGCAGGGAGTCTGCTCACACCCGTCTTTTGAAAACGCTGAGTGAAGTGATGGTGCATGAAGCACGCTACAAGAAGGACATTAATGAGAGAATGATAGCAGCTAGCCTTCGACATCCTCAGGAACCAACAGGTGTGCTACGTCGGTCGCAGGAAAAAGATCAGTTCAATTCCAAAGAGAAATGCTTCTTATGTGCAAAAGGGAATTCTGATGACTTTTTAACCAAGCAGTTAACATTGCCACATGCCAAACGAAATTTTGTTTACAAAGTAATGAAATTGGAAGTGCAATCGACAGTATTAGAACAGGCTAAACGACGTGCTGATGAATTTGGTCAACAAGTGATAGAGCGGATTCAAAATGTAAATGATTTGGTTGCTAAAGATGGGTGGTACCACAGATTTTGCTACAGAAAGTTCTTTCAGCGTGTTTCAGCTACTGGACGGAAACGAGGTTACCGACCTGCAACACAAGTAGATGAAGGCATGGAGGCTGTAGTTGCCTACCTGGAAACGAGTACGGAAGAATGTCAGTTTTCTATGGACGATCTGTTAGAGCAAATACCCACATCACCTCGTCCTGATATTAGAACTGTCAAGGCTCGCCATTTCCAGAAATATGGTGACGATGTGGTGATATAGCTGAAACAGCTTCAAAGCCAGCAGTCGTATGTTTCAAAAATGTTGGGCACCAACTACCCAGTGAAAATTGGTACACCAAAAGAAGTTCAGATCCTCTGCAAGAAAGACTACGAATCGTCAAATCAGCTGCAAGTATCATATTAGACGATATAAGATCAGTAGTGTACGATGTAAAACAGTAACCTCCCTCTGATAATTTTTTATGTGATGTAGAGTCTGTCATACCAGAATCTGTACGATTGCTCTTTGAAACTATAATTTTGAAACACAAGCGGTCTCCCAGAAAATGGGGGAAAGTATGTGTTTCTCTTGCTCATACACTCATAAGTGCTGCGAGGCCACGTTCATTTATTTCATCACTTTTGACTGCTATTAGTGCATACTTGTACCGGAAGTTTGTCTCAAAACATCTCATCCAGGTTTTGTCTTCCCTTGGCTTTGCAGCATCTTATACGGAAGCTGCCCTATTGGAAGTGTCTTCAATCCTCCAGCTTGACAACGAAAGACAACGAAGTGACGCATTTTGCCAATTTGTGATTGATAATGCAGATTTCAATGTAAACACCTTAGATGGAACTGGTACTTTTCATGCAATGGGAGGTATAATGTGTGTTACTCCTCATGATGCATTGCTTCCTCAGAAAAATATTAAAAAGTTGAATCATCGTCCCTCAGCTGAACTTGTTAGTGAAGCCCGAAAAAATGACATACAGACATTCCACAGAACACAAATTGGAGGGCTGAAGGCTATAAAAATTGAAGATTTGGACGTAATTGCTCCTGCAAAAGGTGAGATCGTCATCTCAACAGCGGAAATTACGTGGTTATATTGTAAATGGTCTCACAATGACGTTGTTTCAGGATGGAATGGTTACATGGAACGCTTGACGGGAGGCAAAGAATATGAACGTTCTAAAATAAAGTGTCTTCCATTTCTTAATTCATCACCAACCCATTATGACACCATATATACTGCTCTGATGATAGCTAGAGATGCATGTAAAAGACATAATCAGACTACATGCTTTGTCACATTTGATCATCCTCTGTGTTGGAAGGCAAGGGATATTGTGGAGATTGACCTTCCTCAATTTCATTATGTAGAGGTTCGACTTGGAGGTTTCCATTTCCTTATGTCGTTCATGGGATGTATCGGTATGATCATGGGTGGAAGTGGATTAAAGGACTTACTTGGTGTAATATTCGCTGAAAACAGCGTTGAAAAGATTTTGTCAGGACATGCATATTACAGGGCTGTGAGAGCGCATTTATTGTGTCACCTTGCTTTGGCCTGTCAAGTGTGGGATCACATTGAGCTGACAGAAGATGAACATGGGACATTGAATGACTTGTCTTCTCCTTGTGATGAGTCAGAACTGTCAGTTGGCCAGGATACCAGTGTTCTCAGGGAACAAGTCAAAAAAATATTTGTAACTGCCCTGAAAACGATTGAAAGTAAGGGACCCACAGCAAAATTATGGGTTCAGTACTACAAGATGGTCACCCTCATGAAACAATTCATTGAAGCGGATCGATCAGGCAATTGGAAACTTATCTTGAAAGCGTGCGGAAAATGCTTCCCTACTTCCATTCAGCTGGACATTTAATGTACGCTAAAAGTGGCCACCTCTACCTACAGGATATGTTGAGACTCGAGGAAAAATGGATTTATCAGAATATGAGAAGTTAACAACGAAAGGACATTTTACAATCCGGCGATCAGAAAAGTATTGGTCAGGGGTTCCTTCTGACATGACTATAGAACAAACATTGATGAGAGTCATGAAGAGTTCTGGAGGACTTACTTCTGGCCGAGGAATTACGGATAGTGTATTAACCAGATGGACATTGGGTATGATTCACATGCAGAACATTTGTGAAGAAATTGAGTAGTATTGCGAACATCAGAACAGCATGTAGATGCAAGAAGTTGTCGCATCGAACGAGATGGCATAGACTTGCGTAAGCTGTGTTATTGGTTTCCAGTGCACCCTCCCTTCCCTGAAATCATATGTCTCACGAAGAGGGGGAAAAAGGCATGGAAAGAATAGTTGGTGACAATTTCCACGATGTAAAGTTCCGTAGAAAAGATAAAGTTGTGACTCTCCTTTCTGCGTTCAGATCTGTAAAAGATGGGAGCACGAAAATTACTCCTGTTGATCCTTTAACTCTTTTCCAAAGGATTTATTTAATGAAACAAAGTGAAGAAGAGTTAAAAGCCTTTCTGAAATATGAACTTGCTCCTTACCTAATGTCCCTATTCTCAGAAAAAGGCGTGCGAAAAGGAACAAAATCTTCATTCTACAATGCAGGTGGACGGAGTAAATTTTTTGTCATTGATGGAGGGTACCTTACCCACAAAGTGACTTGGACTCGAAATGTTTGCTTCAAGTCAATAGCCCAAAGCTATGTTTCTTACCTGCCACGTCATTTTGGATCTCAATTTGCTATTGTATTTGATGGGTATCCATGTGAGGGAGACAAATGTAGCACAAAGAGTGCTGAGAGGATTCGTAGGTCCAAACAACATTCTTCGGTTGACGTTGTGGTTGAATCAGAGATGGTGAACCAAGTCCCTCAGGACAAGTTCTTGTACAACGAACGAAACAAGATGCGTTTGATCACACTTCTTAAAATGGAATTTCTGGAGCGTAGCATTGAAGTGCACCAGGCACAAGGAGATGCCAACGTTATGATTGTAACATCTGCCATTTCAAGAACCAAAGATTCTGGAAGTGTTGTCATTGTAGGAGAAGATGTTGACCTTCCTGTGCTCATGACCAGTTTGGGGCAAGGCATTGAAAACTTATTTTTCTTAAAGTCAGGAAGAGGAAATACAGAAGTGGTTTTCCACTGCATCTTACAAGTTTGACAGTGAATATATTCTGTTCACTCACGCCTTTAGCGGATGTGATACAACATCCGCTTTTTTTGGTCAAGGAAAAATTAAGTGCTGCAATATTATTGCGAAAAATGAACACCTAACCTCAGCGCTTTGCACGTTCAATAAACCACATGCCACCCGTGAAGAAATAATAACAGCAGGAGAACAGGTTACTATAGCATTGTATAGTGGAGGTGTCAGCAGTTCCCACACACTAGACCATTTGCGGTACCAGCTATTCGCCAAGTCTGCCACAAAAAGCAAACTGAATCTTGCACGGTTGCCATCTACACAAGATGCTGCACAACATCATTCGTTGCGGACTTACCAACAAGTCCAGAGTTGGATGGGAAACTGGAAACCTCCTGAGAAATGGGGCTGGAATCACAGTGACCACGGTCCAATACCCGTTATAATGGGCCAAGATCCAGCACCTGAAGCACTTCTTCATATTGTTTCACGCTCATGCAAGCTGAACTGTGGCGGAGCGTGCTCCTGCAGAAAAGCGGGTTTGAAATGTTCTTCAATTTGCAAGAAATGTATTGGGGTCAACTGTGAAAACATGCTAAAATTTTTATATGAAGACAGTGAAGAAGATGTTATTGAGGATGTTGAGGAAACCGCTGACGAAATCAACGAACTTGCTGAGGCTGACTCGCTGTTTAAAGAAGATGTCAATCTGGGCTCAACTCTATGTACAGACCCTGAACCCGTACCTCAAGGTATTTCTGGCGACACTGAGGAACCTGGCCTCTCAAAACGTTGGAAGTGATTCTCATATCTGTCTCAAGTGCGCTAAAGTGCGATATTACAAGTATTACACACCCAGAACTGTCAACATTTTTTAGTAACTGACAATGCATTTTAATTGTAATAAAGCTACTTATTTTTAATGTCAACAGTGTGGCTTTTATACACAAGAATAATTACCTACCTAATTAGGTTACCTATTGCAGCTAATAATAGTTCAGTTTCCTGAGACAATTTATTTTGTGTGTGTTTGTATGTGTATGTATGTATGTGTGTGTGTGTGTGTGTGTGTGTGTGTGTGTGTGTGTGTGTGTGTGTGTGTATGTGTGTCTATGCCTCTTAATGATGTATTTTTATATTTATAGTTTTACAAATACCAGGGCTGAGGTGGCCCATACTGAACTTCAGGTAGTGATGTAAGAATCACAATAGTTGGATGCCCAGCAATCCTCATGTTGCATACAGAGAAATTGAATACCTGAAAGTGAGGTGGTAAATTCCAACATATAACATGATGTATAATGTATTTATACTAGACAAACAGAAACTGAAAAATTAGTGTTCAAAAATAAGGTATCTTGCCACTATGTTCAAAATTTGAAAAATTGGTAGCGCCTTAGATATTGCGAGTAGAAAAAAATGGCAACAATCAAATTTGTAGAGAATTTTGTGCTCTTTAAAAAAGAAAATATATGTTAAAGCGATAGGAGCAAAAAAACTGAGATATTTTGAAAAACTGAAAAAAGGCCGAAATTTTCCAAGTTTTTTGACTGCAGAAAGTTTTCCCAAGGGAAATTTTGTTGGCAAAACTCGGTTTTCTAATCTTTCCAACCATATGAACGAGTTGAAAAAATAAACTCTTCTACCCCATCTTTTGCAAGGTATATCTGCTATTTGAATGGACTGTTGGGTTAGTTAGGCTTAAGTAGTTCTAAGGCTAGGGGACTGATGACATCAGATGTTAAGTCCCATAGTGCTCAGAGCCATTTGAACCATTCGAACTAATGACACAATTTTCTGAAAACAGTACACAATAAAAATAACAAACATACATAAACAGAAAGTTACAAATATATTTTTACGTGAAATCAATAGAGATAATGCTACAGGTCGTCCACAGTGTAGTATATTTTCTTACAGCGGGTTGATACTTATTTCTGTCACTACAATTATTTTTCTGAAGAAATTCACTGTTTCACTTTCCAGCCTTTCATTCAATGATGCATTTCATATTTTTGTAATTTGAATATATCTCTTGTTCTCCCAAGAGATCCATTTTATGACCTTTATATTTTAGTCGGTGGTGTGCTTTAACATTTTGCTCTGCTTTACCAAATTGGCATCCCGTGTCATACATGTGTGTGGCTACTGCTTATATGGGCTTCTTGTGTGTGTTCGTTTTGATGTGCTCTATATACCTACTGTTGACATCTCTTGTGTTTGTCCTGTGTAGACATAGAGCATTCCTGGTATGTAATTTTGTATATCCCTGAGTTTGAACACGGTTCGTGAATTCACATTATCTTATGTATTATTTTTTTCTTGTGCTTTAGTAGATTTAGAAAACCTAATTTTTAATTTGTGATTTTAGTAGGTGTTTGCAATCTTTTCTGAGACGTTGGCAGACGATGGCATGGTAGCTATACATTTGTTTTGTCTTTATGTCTGAGTAAAAGCTAATAATAACAGGTGATAAAAGCCGAGTATTTTTATGGAGTTCAGTGGCTTTTAGTTCTTCAGTTACTACCATCTTTTTTTTATATAGAATAGATTCTTCCACATATATAACTTGTCAACAGTATTTTTATTCATTTCTGTGACAGTTTATATGCTGAATTATTTATAGTGTTTACTGATGGTCTTACTGGATACCCTTCTATGTTTACTTTAAGCCGTGCTCTGAAATGTGAGGCCCTTGGGCTCATACAAGTGCAACATGTCCTTTGGCTTCATACAAGTGTGACATATCTTTTCAGTTTTTGTCAAGAGGAAATCTATGTTCTTTAACTGCCCCTTAACTTTACTCCGAGATTGTTTTGTTGAGAGCTTTTTATGTGTTTAATATTACTGGCACCAAAGAATTCTTGTGGTTCGTCTATGTGCTCCCTTCTTTCATTATTAATAGTGTATGGCCTTTGTCTGCCGTTGTAGACTGATAGGTTTTCGATTTATTATTTCTGTATTTTAAAGTTTTTCTATTATTTATTGCATACTTGGATCTAAACTTTCCTTTCTTCATTTCTTTTCAAGACCCTTACTTCGTGACTTATTGTTGCTTTTGTATTTCATCTGAGTTTTTGAGCAGCAACCGTATTTTTATTTGCAACTGTGACCTGCTTTAGTTTATCGTTGCTGAGGTTGCGATTTATGTTGTATTTTAGTCCTTCTTGGAGTAGACTATTTTCCCTTCGGTTGAATTTTATATCAGTTCTTCACAATTCCGCTGTAAAACATTTGCGTGTATTTAGTAGTTTTTAATAGTTATTTTGATAGGAGCTCAAAGCTTGCAGTCTCTTGTCATGTCTACTGAAAATGTTCAAGTACTACTTATCGACCATGTCTCCGATATGCAACCATGATTATTACAATTTTATACCTGTGAATAATTGTTTATTATAGGGCAACTCACCTGTAAACCAAGGTCGCATGTGGTTTGATGAAGGCATTGAAATAGTCTGATGACAAACTGTATCAATTTGAAACTGGTAATGGTACGTTTTCAATAAAGTAAACCAAATCTATTTGTAGTGGTTCGCTGCTGTTCAGCATCAACAAACTCTATCGCATAACACCAATGACCCAAATTTTTTTCTGTCCACTCCTGACAGGCATGTAATCCCTACACAAAGCAACGAATTGATGCATGGTGCAGGGAATGGCAATTGAATCTCAATGTAGACAAGTGTAATGTCTACGAATACAAAGAAAGAAAGATCCTTTATCATTTTGCTACAATATAGCAGGTCAGCAACTGGAAGCAGTTAATTTCATAAATTATCTGGGAGTAGGCATTAGGAGTGATTTAAAATGGAATGATCATATAAAGTTGAACGTCGGTAAAGCAGATGCCAGACTGAGATTCAATGGAAGAATCCTAAGGAAATGTTATCCGAAAACAAGGGAAGTAGGTTACAGTACACTTGTTCGGCCACTGCTTGAATACTGCTCACCGGTGTGGGATCCGTACCAGATAGGGTTGATGGAAGACATAGAGAAGATCCAACGGAGAGCAGCGCGCTCCGTTACAGGATCATTTAGTAATCGCGAAAGCGTTACGTAGATGATAGATAAACTCCAGTGGAAGTCTCTGCAGCGAGAGACGCTCAGCAGTTCGGTACGGGCTTTTGTTGAAGTTTCGAGAACATACATTCACGGAGGAGTCAAGCGGTATATTGCTCCCTGCTTGATTTCACGTATATCTCGCGAAGAGACCATGAGAATAAAATCAGAGAGATTAGAGCCCACACAGAGGCATGCCGACAATCTTTCTTTCCACGAACAATACGAGACTGGAATAGAAGGTACTCAAGGTACCCTCCGCCACACACCGTCAGGTGGCTTGCGGAGTATGGATGTGGATGTAGATGTAGATGTAGAAGCCAAGCTTGTTGAGAGCAGAAGACTCAGGGAATATAAACTATGGGAATAAGAAAGTCCAAAACAATACAGGAAACAGAATGGCGTGATTGTCAGTAGCTCACACAGACGAGTGTACCAGACTGAATCATGGGTTTCTACTTGGCCCTTCTTCTGCCAGTGGTTTGGCCCGTGAGACAACCCACACATGCCCCTGCTGGCGATCATCCACTCTGAGCTGCAATACTAAACCATTTGTGTCTTTCTTTGTAAGAGCTGAGCTATTATAGTCGTATTCAAAGACCAGAAGTTTATGCTCTACAAGACATAAGAAATGGTAGATGAAAAGACATTCAGAATAGCTAAAATAGGCAATAAAAGGAAATAAAGGAAAACGTTACATTACTCCTATTTATGTAACACAGTCAGTGTACTTATGTTAACACCATTTTGTATTATATTTTTAAAGTAACAAGTTTTGAACAAAATACTAGTTGTACTTGACAGAAAAATGTTTGTGTTTTTTTTGAAATCCTGTACATTACAGTGCCTTATTGGTTGCACTGAACAACCAATTTTTTTTCAGTTTGTGTGTTCAGCCTCCTGCCAGATAATACAGTTTTCATCAGAGAAAATGACCTCTCAACATCTACAGAGGTAACTGGAGCAAGTCTAAGACAGTGAACAATTGTAGGGTACATTTCTTCTGCTTCATAACTGTCTCTTTCTCTCTCTCTTCTCAGCGGTCACAGGCCCTGTAGACCACGCGCTGCACCAACGATCTGCTACCACCGCCTTCTATCTCTCGCAGCCTCTCTCCACCCTGTGGAAATTCTTAATGCTGCAATGTCCTTCTCTATGTCATCTTTCCACCTTGTTCAAGGTCGGCCGAATGGTCTTGTTGCCTGCTTTCTTGGTGATTCTGTTGTTTTCCATTCCGGCCACATGTCCAGCCCATTGAAGCCTCCTACTTTTTAATTTCTGGATGATAGTGTGTTGCTTCATTAACTGATAAATTTCATTGTTCTTTCGAATTCTCCAAACGCCATTCTCCAACACAGGTCCCCAGATTATTCTCATTACTTTTCTTTCGAAAACATTCAGTTTTTCTCTTTCATTCTTTGTAAGCGTCCAGCTTTCTGAACCGTACAGTACTATGGGGCAGATAATAGTGTTGTATATTTTCATCTTTGTGGTAACTGACAAAGCTTTACTTTTGAGTGGGTTGCTTAGTAAGTACAGACATCTTGACCCTGAGGCTATTCTTTCATTTATATCCACTGTTACGATATTTTTACTGTTGAAACGTGATAAAAGGTATTTAAACTGGAGAAAATTTCTGAATTTAGAATGCTGCTCAATTTCAAAGTAAGCATTTGGGTTTATGACTCGACCTATTTCCATATATTCGGTTTTCTCTTAGTCAAAAGCCCGATTTTGCCGGCACTGTGCCTGAGAGATGTCTCCATATCTTTCAGTTCTTCAGTTTCACTCAGCAACACTGTATCATCTGCATAAGCCAGGAGTTTTACTTCACTGTGTTCGAATCGGAGACAATTGTATAGATGTAAATTACTCTCTCGAACCACTTTCTCTAATGCAAGGTTGAAGAGGACACATGAAGGAGCGTCTCCCTGTCGTAAGCCTGTTGTAATTGGAAAGGTGGGGGATATGGATCCTCGGAACTTCACTGCTGCCTGGGAGCCATCCATGCACAGTTGTATCATCCTAATGATTTTACTGGGTATACTAAATTCTCGTAATGTGTTGTAGAGGCTACTTCTGTGGATGCTGTCGTAGGCTCGCTGGAAGTCAATGAAGAGATTTTTGTTAAATTCCCACTATTTCTCAAAAATCTGTCGTATAGTAAACAAATTATCAGTTGTGGAACGGTTTGTTCGAAATCCAGCCTGGTAATCTTGAATAATGTTTTCTGCGTAAGATTTAAGTTTTTCCAGAATGATCATTGACAGGATTTTGTATGTTATGTTCAGCAAGCTGATTCCTCTGTAATTTCCGCAGCATAACTGTCATCTTGCAAAATGTTTGAAATTTTTCCAAATTTTTCTAGATCAGGATTTTTCGAATGCGTCATTTTACACTTTTGTTCAATTCGTGAAACCCATTTCCCTGGCACACTCTTTAACCTCTACGCTACATCACCCACACCTTCCACTGACTTTGTCAATGACCGCACTTTTTCTTCAAGATGGCGGATCACTTTTGGTAGGAAAACTGAGCTGAGCTGCAATGAAAGTTAAGTCATGTCTCAGTTCTGAAGGTCTGAAAAAGCTTCTTTGCTGCTACAATTTAAGCCGCTTCGTGCTGCAGAGTGATGACCGTCTTAGTTACACTAGAGAAGTTTGAAGTGCAGTAAACTGCTGCTGAAATCCATGTCCCCAAATTTCGTTATGGTAGGCTGAGGGGGCAGACGTATATCTGGTCCAATGACTTTACATGTCTGAATCCTTGAGGAGGCTTTCACAAAGATCTTCTTCAGACTGGAAACCAATTTGACGACAGCCTAAAACAAGCTCCATATCTCTCCTGACACCCTGTGAAAAGAATGTGAATCATTATTGGATATAGATTCCACCTGTTTTTTCTTATTATCCAAACATGTATCAGCACCTTTGTGCCACCATCAGCGGGTTTTGTTTATTGGAAAACTGTAAAAATGAACATGTTTTAGGTTGTAACTGATCTAACAAAATGAGGCTTAAAGAAAATATTTGTAAGGTTTTGTTCTTACGTTGATTTCACATTACATGGTTTGGTAGGACCATTTGCATGGTGTCCTGCACTGATAGCTTGTCACCTGCAAACCAAACGATGTAAACCTGAATTTCACTGGCGAGTTAAGAAATCCCTTTATTTTTTTAAAAAACGCGAGATATCATATTTTGTGTACTTATCTGTTATTACTTTACATTTTTTGTGGCTGATCCTTCTTCTTTCTCGTTCCGACGACACTGCACACACATATTGAATGTACTTTGCGTATTTTCGTTTTTGCAACCGCCTTTTCACTTCTCAAAACGAGATGTACACGATGTTGCTGTGTGTTCTAAAACCGTCGGCGTCCATTTGTTCCCGAGTGAATTCGGAGCGGAATTTGAATTTTGTTTATTTTTTCTCTCTTTTTCTTACGTGTGTGTGTGTCTTTGTTTAAGCTCCTTTAGCTGTTTGTTTTGCCTTTTCTGTGAAGTGCCTTCAGTACTTTAAATAATGTACCTTTACAGAGTGTAGTGTATTCATTTAAAACTTGTTTACCTTTTTGAGATATATGGTAACAACATCAGACGACGACTTGTATGTAATGTAATGAAAAAAAGATTTCTTTCCTTCCTACAGCTTATACCTATTTTTCTGGGAATTTCGAACTCATTGCGCCACTTTGCATTATTGAAAGCGACAAATCTTATGAACATGCCCTGATTATTCAGAAGTCTTGCTTCTGCAACGTCAGAACTGCCCCTCTGGTGGTTTTACCACTACAGCAGCCAAATTTGTCGTCAACTGAGACATCCTCAGTTTTATTTTCCATTACTCTGTGTACTGCTCTATCAGATACTTTCATGCAGGAGCTGGTGAGCTGATCGTACGTTTGTTTTCGCATTTACCTGGATCTTTCTATCTTCGAGATTATGTGTGTATGATATTTCTCCGAAAGTCTGATGGTGTATCTTCAGTCTCATACATTCTACAACCAACAACAACTATTTGGTGGACACTTCACCCAATGGTTTGAGAAATTCTGAAGTAATGTTACCTATGCTCTCTGCCTTATTTGATCTCAAATCTTCCAAGCCTCTGTTAATCTCCAATATTGGATCTCCTACGTCTTGCCTATGGACTCTCTTCTAGCATGTCACCAGGGAAGTCCTCCCCCAATAGACGCCCTCAATGTAGGAGAAGGGTGAGAATAATGGCTACGGTGGGCATATTGTTCACTGGCTGCTTTTTTTTTACCTTAGATTGCTGCTACCAAGTGGCAAACGCGTCAACTATTCCTCTAGTACGCTATTAGTGTTGTGTTGAAGTTAGAAGAAATTCCACTTAACTGTTTGGAAGTTATCCATGATTGTCATGTTTTTCAACTTTCAGATTTAAGGTAAGCACTCTACTTAAATTGTTATAATTTAACTTATGTTTCAAAGTAAGATACAATGTGCATTTGAGCATTTAAATACTTTTCCAAATTGGTATTAATGCCTAGCGCACTTTTCCGTTGTAGTCATTTAGCTTCATCTTTGCCGAGCGAAAATGACGTTTATCCTTGAATTAATTACAAACATTTTACTTCTGGTTAGCAGCATTTATGGTGTCCAAATATCAAAGAAGAGCCAGCAGCAATCCTCTCAGGCTATGCAATGAGCTACTGATGCTGTGAAAAAAGGTGGTATATGGTAACAACAGCTGCTGACACCATTAACGCACCTAGGAACACCCTAAGGAAATGTGCCGTTCTAATAAAATAATCAGCACGTTACTGAAAACAAAAATGTCTAGGACGCTAAGTGTTGTCTTCAATTAACTTCAGCGTGTATAACATGTTTCGGATAAGGAGGTCAGTTTTTATGGAATTACAGTTTCTGGATTGTGTAGCCTTGCTTGCCAACAGGCAGAACAGAATAATATCCCTAATAACTTCAACAACAACAAAAAATTAGCTGGGAAAGATTTAGTTAGTGGCATCAGAGAGTGCCATCCTGAAATTGTTTTGAGAAAATCACAGGCGACATCGGTAGCGAGAGTCCAAGCATTTAACAGAATAAACGTTGCTAAATTCTTTGATATTTTAGAACATCTCCAGAAAAGTCACTTATATCCACCTAATAGTGTCTATAGTGTCGATGAAATGGGACTTCAGACTGTACCGTCTAAATCAACTTATGTTTTTGCACTAAAAGGTAGATGCCAAGTTGGCTCCCTCACAACCGCCAAAAGAGCCGTTCTCTCTATGTTTGTAATTTGTATGTCGACTGGAAGAATTTTTTATCCTTATGTTATATTTCTCAGACAGCGGTTGAAAGGAGAACTCCAAGGCGGTATTGTAACTGGGAAAACTTTTGCTTGTCACAAGAGGATGCAAAGTGAGACCATTTTTGAAGTATACTGAAGCAACAAAACACTACCCTGTATGTCTAACAGTGAACATGCTGAACACACACGAGGAATGTTGAATTCATTGAAAAGGCTAGGAATAATGAAACAACTGCAGTTAGCATAAACCCTCCCACACTCGCACATAGCAGCTTGAAGCTCCAGCTGCTGGATGTATCTTTTATTGGACCTTTCAACACCTTTTACGCTTCAGATATTGAGACACTCTTGTGAAATAACCCCGTAAAGACAAGTCACTTAGTATCAGGTGTCTCGCCTGGTTGGGGAGGCTTTTTTAAATGCATCTACCCCTGCTGTTGGCGTAAAGGGATTTTGAAGGAGTGCCGTAGTACTAATCGACATGGACGTGTTTACTGTAGTGGATTTTGCTGCAACTACAACCACAGGAGTTCTCACTCCATCTATCTCTTCCACATGGCCTCCGGCTGAAGAAAGTCAGGATCCATGGGAAAATCGTTCTGCTGAGACTAATTACAGATCGGCAGACCCTCAATCCAACACTGCACTTTCTGCAGATAGCATTGTAGGATTTACTGTAGGTTATAGAGACTCCAAGACTGTATTTGTTCTCATCTCTCGAGGCACATCAATCACCTCATCTGCAGTTAATCCACCCACAAAGTGCAGTATGTAGTTATGGGAACAATCAAAAAAGAAAACAACCAGTTAAGTCAGTTGTTAAAAACCAATCGACTCATTCGCTGGTAGCTTTACGCATTGGTTGAATTATTCATTCATTCATTCCTTTGAGTGTAACCAGTCTATGAGAGCAACCGAATGGAAACACATCAGTCGCGCGGTGTAGCCGAGCGGTCTGGGGCGTCTTGTTACAGTTCGCACGGCTCCTCCCATCGAAGGTTCGAGCCCTCCCTAGGGCGTGGGTGTGTGTGTTGTCCATAGCGTAAGTTAGTTTTACATTAAGTAGTGTGTAAGCTTAGGGACCGATGACCTCACCAGTTTGGTCCCATAAGATCTTACCACAAATTTAAAACACACGAATCAGTTGTTTGGAGCTTTGCTTATCCGTTCAAGTATTCTTTTTCTTTCACATCAAACTAG
This sequence comes from Schistocerca piceifrons, assembly GCF_021461385.2. Lineage (NCBI taxonomy): Eukaryota > Metazoa > Arthropoda > Insecta > Orthoptera > Acrididae > Schistocerca > Schistocerca piceifrons. The sequence goes on from NC_060146.1 coordinate 44,512,632, forward strand.
TCTCAGGGAGCAACCGTATGAAAATATTCGACACAATTCGGTGGCATTTAGCGCACTGAGTTATTCATTCTTTCTTTTGAAATGAAACCATTATTCAGTTTCTCTGTTGGCTGAAGCATGTATCCATTCGTTCATTCTTCTGAGTGATAAAAGTCTGTAGTACTTTCATCAGGTAAGTAAAGCAGTGGTACACAATACAAACTGGGGTATACACACCCACAAAGGGTAGCCCCACCCTGCAGGTGTATGCGAACGCATCTCAGGGATACGCCGAAGCTGGAAAAAGCATGAAATGTGTGGACATTAATTTAATTATGTACTGAAAGACTAGTCCTTCTTTACACCACTGAAAACTGATATATAGAGCTTGCTGTGCATTAAATTGTTGTTCGCATTCCTTTTTACTGAAAAGATGTGATGATGAGTGTAATATCTCTTTATATTCTACTAATTATCCCTGCACAATTCTATGAGTGAATTACGTTTCCTACTTGACCATCTATATACCCGCAGAATCGATGCGCAAAGTAGTACAGTACTATTACTATTACAGGAGCGTATAATTACTCTGTAATATTCTCTCTGGTGTGTTGAGGGGACTTCCAGGATCTTCTCCATGCCGAATAGCCGTATTGAATAATTGTAATTTTGCTATCGAGATTACTGGAAGGAAGAGATTGAAAATATATTGTATGCTACTCAAGAAAATATATACTGAGCATTTACATCAAAGGTGTGTAAGGAATTTCATTATATATGTATTCTCTAATTGGAAATTTGCACGTAGGTGTCGTTTCGTTGGTAATAAGAAGGGAACATCCGATGAATTGGAAACGAACCTGCAATTATTAGATCCAAGAGCTCCATTATTTCATCAGATAGTTAAACTCTATCAAAGCAAACTTTCCGCTTGATCTGAGGTTTCCCAACTGACTACGCAACGCAAGAAAACCAAGACATTTTATTTACACAGGACTGCAGACCGCTTCGACTCATCGAGACTGCGGACAAGGAGAGTCATTGTCCGATTCTGATTAAACAAGTAAAGCTTAATTATAACTTTCTTGAGCGACTGTGATGACTGTAATATGGCTGCTTATGAATGAGATCATTAATAAAATACTAATACAATAGAGCGTCGATTATCCGAACGTCGGTCGACCGAACGACCGCCTAACCGAACTGTGTACTCGCTCGCACCTGTTACTCTCCCGCCCTACCGTCCATCATCCCCCTCACTCCCAAACCAAGTTTCCCACAGTAGTCGCCGCACTGGGCCAGCGCTGGCGGAACATTGCTTCTAATGGGGCCTTCACAAGGCGCTGCTGACCGGCCGAGCACGTTAATATGTCAGCCTTGCCTGTTGTGTACACCTCACAAAAGAGTGCCTGGATGGACAGTGCGATTTTGATGAAGTGGTTTCTCGACGTTTTCGTACCCTCCGTAAAAGCTCGTCAGCTAAAGAATGGGAAGAGGCAGAAAACACTACTTCTCCTTGACAATGCACCAACTCATCTGTCATGTGATATTTTAAACGAAAAAGATGAGTTCTTAAAGGTAACATTTCTTCCACCTAACGTAACCTCCTTATAACAGCCCATGGATCAAGGCGTTATTGAGACTTTCAAACGATATTACAGGAAAGAATTGTTGCGTAAGTTATTGTTAGAAAGAGAAGAGGATGGAGAAGAAAGTCTCTTAAGAAATCATAAGAATATTGACTTGAAAGACGCGTCCTTCATGATCAGCGCAGCATTGAATAGTGCATAGGAAGAGAATTTGAAGAAAGCCAGGAATAATATTTTGGACACAGAAGAAAATTCACAAGGTATGATTGAAAATGACGAACAGAATGATATGTCCGGAATTCTCGGTACGCTAAAAGAAATATATTGCCGCGAATGTGATGAAGGAGACGTTCATGAATGGATGAATATCGATGATGCAGATCCAGGACACCAAATCATGCAGGACAGCGAGATTGTAAACGTCGTCACTGATAAAGATGGCGCCGCCAGCATCTCATCAATCAGTGCTCCAGAAAGTGAAAATGAAAGTATACCAACAGCTTCTGAGGCGTTCACTTGTTTAGATACTGCCTTGCGATGGTTTGAAGCCCAAGATGAAAGTGACCAGTTTCATATATCTGTAATGGACTTAGCTGCTCGTAAGCACACTCCACGTCAGAGTCTCGCTACCGCCAGGACCTGGGTGGCAGCCGGCGCGAGGAGGTAGCCAATCGCCGCTAGCGCAGGTCCTGGCAGTGCTGCGCTCTAGCTGGCTACCGCGCCACCTCCTCGCGCCAGCTGCCACCCTGGCCCAGCTCCCTTTGTGCCACCTCCTCTGCCTCCTGACACTGCAGCGGCAGCGCCTGCCTAACTCTAACCGACAGAATGAAATATACAACTGAAATAAATGACGGATGCTTGTGTCAGTCAGCTGTTTTATATTAAGTGAAACCTTTCAAACCTGAAGAGTGACGTAGTCGCAGAGTGGTTTTATATGGTTGTTTCATTCGGCTGAAAAAACCGACTGGACAGTCAATTGTTGAAAACAGTCGCGTTGTCACGTCAGTAAGCTCACCTGCTGTGAACCCACGCTCCATGCACAGCAAGCCAACCTCATTTGCTGTATGTAAGTCATCGTGATATTGTCTCATTCCTAACAGTAAGTAAACATTGGCGAACGACAAAACAAACGAAAAAAAGGTTCAGCAGTAGTTTTAACTTCATCCCATTACAAGATTGAAGAAAAATAAAATACAGTTAAAGAAGGAAGAGGGTGATAAAAATAAGAAGTTAATAAAGAAGAATGAAGTTCAAAGGAAGGAAGAAATAGAAAGTGGGAAAGAGGGCTTTGTTTCAAGGCTCTGTATAGTGACGTGAGTGATGCTCATTTATGTATTGTGGGGACTTATTTCCAAGGTCCAGAGAAAGTGAATGTATCGGGTTCTAACAACCCTACCACAACAAAGGTCAAAAATTAACTATGATTGTAGTGTTGCTCACGCTGCTAAATATTGCATTTTCGGGCAACAACAAAGTTACATTAATTATGTGGTAGGTGTCATTAGAGCACAGTTAATAAAGTCATTTCTTGAAATAATGGATAAACTAGGCACTCATTTTTTCTTGTTTCCCACGCTGGTCTCGTTGTGAACTCATGGCTCAATCGTCGAAAATCTAGGTAGTGATGATTCCAAGCTCGGATGCAAAGAGGCCTAGGTGTTATTCTGCGATATTCAAAAGTTTTATAGATGTGTTTCATAAACCATTCTTGAAAATTAAACTATTGCAAGTTAGGACAATGGTGATGCAAAAAAAGTAATCAGCACTCCGAATTTAAGTTATACATCTTTTTTATTACTTTTGTTGCAATATCACGTAACTCATTCCAAAACATCACTTCACAGTATAAAACATACTTGAAAATATCTTCCTCGCTGTTAAAGTTCACATTTCATAAACATGACGACCAAAGCTTGACTCTCTAATAACCGCTTACGCGCCCAAAAATCAGAGTTACAAGTACGTCAATGATGATGGTGACAAAAGAAAGAATACACATAAGAATAATATCATTGCAATATATACATATCGATGCATCGAAGTACCTTTACATTAATGAAATCAAATCTGAATGTTGTCACAGAAATACACTCCTGGAAATGGAAAAAAGAACACATTGACACCGGTGTGTCAGACCCACCATACTTGCTCCGGACACTGCGAGAGGGCTGTACAAGCAATGATCACACGCACGGCACAGCGGACACACCAGGAACCGCGGTGTTGGCCGTCGAATGGCGCTAGCTGCGCAGCATTTGTGCACCGCCGCCGTCAGTGTCAGCCAGTTTGCCGTGGCATACGGAGCTCCATTGCAGTCTTTAACACTGGTAGCATGCCGCGACAGCGTGGACGTGAACCGTATGTGCAGTTGACGGACTTTGAGCGAGGGCGTATAGTGGGCATGCGGGAGGCCGGGTGGACGTACCGCCGAATTGCTCAACACGTGGGGCGTGAGGTCTCCACAGTACATCGATGTTGTCGCCAGTGGTCGGCGGAAGGTGCACGTGCCCGTCGACCTGGGACCGGACCGCAGCGACGCACGGATGCACGCCAAGACCGTAGGATCCTGCGCAGTGCCGTAGGGGACCGCACCGCCACTTCCCAGCAAATTAAGGACACTGTTGCTCCTGGGGTATCGGCGAGGACCATTCGCAACCGTCTCCATGAAGCTGGGCTACGGTCCCGCACACCGTTAGGCCGTCTTCCGCTCACGCCCCAACATCGTGCAGCCCGCCTCCAGTGGTGTTGCGACAGGCGTGAATGGAGGGACGAATGGAGACGTGTCGTCTTCAGCGATGAGATTCGCTTCTGCCTTGGTGCCAATGATGGTCGTATGCGTGTTTGGCGCCGTGCAGGTGAGCGCCACAATCAGGACTGCATACGACCGAGGCACACAGGGCCAACACCCGGCATCATGGTGTGGGGAGCGATCTCCTACACTGGCCGTACACCACTGGTGATCGTCGAGGGGACACTGAATAGTGCACGGTACATCCAAACCGTCATCGAACCCATCGTTCTACCATTCCTAGTCCGGCAAGGGAACTTGCTGTTCCAACAGGACAATGCACGTCCGCATGTATCCCGTGCCACCCAACGTGCTCTAGAAGGTGTAAGTCAACTACCCTGGCCAGCAAGATCTCCGGATCTGTCCCCCATTGAGCATGTTTGGGACTGGATGAAGCGTCGTCTCACGCGGTCTGCACGTCCAGCACGAACGCTGGTCCAACTGAGGCGCCAGGTGGAAATGGCATGGCAAGCCGTTCCACAGGACTACATCCAGCATCTCTACGATCGTCTCCATGGGAGAATAGCAGCCTGCATTGCTGCGAAAGGTGGATATACACTGTACTAGTGCCGACATTGTGCATGCTCTGTTGCCTGTGTCTACGTGCCTGTGGTTCTGTCAGTGTGATCATGTGATGTATCTGACCCCAGGAATGTGTCAATAAAGTTTCCCCTTCCTGGGACAATGAATTCACGGTGTTCTTATTTCAATTTCCAGGAGTGTATGTTAACTATTTTACAGAAACACAGTAGAATATTGCTCGTATCGAGAGGTTGAGGTGAGGTGCCGTAATGGTTACGTAACTCAAGTACCATTACAAGGTGCTCAGACTGTCTAAATTGTGCCCACGAGGATTGTGCCAGGTGTGAGGAGACAAAGAGTTTACCTGCGGTCTCTGCAAAAAATGAAAAATGAAAAAGAAAAGCCGGCAGGGGTGGCCGAGCGGTTCTAGGCGCTACAGTCTGGAACTGCGCGACCGCTTCGGTCGCAGGTTCGAATCCTGCCTCGGGCATGGATGCGTATGATGTCCTTAGGTTAGTTAGATCAAAGTAGTTCTAAGTTCTAGGGGATTGATGACCTTAGAAGTTAAGTCCCAAAGTGCTCAGAGCCATTTTTCTGAAAAAGGAAATAGCCAAAGAAATGTTGCGAAGAAATGTTGAAATGCCATTTCTGATAAACTGTTTCATTTAACTTACGACAAAATTTGAAAACAAGTTGTTAGTTGTCGACTGTTTGAAAAGAATGAAAAGATCATATTATTGCAGAATAATACATACATTTCAAAATGCAGTTAAACTGTAATTTTTTATACCAAGCATCGTGACCGTCAGTAGCCATTTTACCTTATCCAAAAGGGTAAAGTGACAATTTTGCACGAGCGGCATGGGTGTGTGTGTGTTTGTCCTTAGGAGAATTTAGGTTAAGTAGTGTGTAAGCTTAGGGACTGATGACCTTAGCAGTTAAGTCCCATAAGATTTCACACACATTTGAACATTTTTGAACAATTTCGCAGAGTTAGTTAAAAACGGTCTTCACAAAAAGTAAGTGAAATACGGCAAAGGTGAAAATTTTCGCTTAAACGTAAATTTTTATTTTTTTCTATCACTTTTTACTTAACGAAAAAAACATTTTCCCTTACCGTGGCCACTTCGCTCACCCTTCCCCTACTGTTTCGAACGATCCGCCCTTTTTTCTGCAATTAAGAGTGAAATTTCTCTTGCATTCTTAATCTTGACGCCATTGGTTTTGATTTCACCAAAGGTTGTTTTGACTTTGCCATACTGTGTCTCTCGTTGCGACGACCAGTGCTTTTACTTTCCTGCGGCCGTTTCGCTTTAGGCTTACCTGAATTTCTTATTTATTTCCTTCATAAGTGACTTTTACTGGTGTATTCCTGTCTTCAGTGCGCATTTTTGTACTTATTGCTTTTGTCGGTCAATGCAACATTATTACAAGCCACGCTAGTTGACAAGTCTTAAATCTACAGACGGTGACAAATTTAAAGAGACGCAAAATCTCCAAGGTTGGAATACTTTTACAGAAGCTCGAAATTTAGCGCGGACTTCCATGTGAGATGCTTCTAATAGATTCCACAACGAAACTTTGTTTCGAAACCCGGCAGAAGATCCAAAGAGATTCTGGTCGTATGTGAAGTATGCTAGCAACAAGACACAATCAATGCCTCTTCTGCCCGATAGCAATGGAGATACTATCTAAGACAATGCTGCCAAAGCAGAATTACTGAATACAGCCTTCCGAAATTCCTTTCACCAAAGAAAACGAAGTAAATATTCTAGAATTCAAATCAAGAATCGCTGCCAACATGAGTAACATAGAAGTTGATATCCGCGGAGTATTGAAGCAACTTAAATCGCTTAATAAAAGCAGGTCTTCTGGTCCAGACTGTATACCAATTTGCAATAGCTCCATACTTAAAAATCATATACAATCGTTCGCTCGACGAAAGATCCATACTCAAAGTTGCACAGGTCACACAAATATTCAAGAAAGGTAGTAGGAGTAATCCACTAAATTATTGGCCTATATCATTAACGTCGAAATGCGCAGTATTTTGGAACATATGTTTGTTCAAACATTACGAATTACCTCGAAGAGAACGGCCTATTGACAGGCAGTCAACACGGAGTTTAAAAACATCGTTCTTGTGAAACAAAATTTGCTCTTTACTAGCATGAAGTGTTGAGTGCTATTGACAAGGGATTTCAAATGGTTTCTGTATTTATGAATTCCGGAAGGCTTTTGTCACTGTGCCACACAAGCGCCTCGTAGTGAAATTGCGTGCTTATGGAATATCGTCTCAGTTATGTGACTGGATTTGTGACTTCCTGTCAGATAGGTCAGAGTTCGTAGTAACTGACGGAAAGTCATCGAGTAAAACAAGTGATTTCTGGCGTTCCCCAAGGTGTTGGTATAGGCCCTTTTCTGTTCCTCATCTATATAAACGATTTGCGAGACAAAGTCAGCAGCAGTCTCAGACTGTTTGCAGATGACGCTATCGTTTATCGACTAGTAAATCCATCAAAAGATCAAAACAAATTGCAAAACGATTTAGAAAAGATATCTGTATGGTGCTAAAATTGGCAATTGACCCTAAATAACGAAAAGTGTGAGGTTATCCATTTAGTGCTAAAAGATTTCCGTTAAACTTCAGTTACACGATATATCAGTCAAATCTAATGTCCGAAAATTCAACTAAATACCTGGGAGTTACATTTACGAACAACTTAAATTGGAAGAAACACACAGAAAATGTTGTGGGGAAGGCTAAACAAAGACTGCGTTTTATTGCCAGGACACTTAGAAAATGTAAAAGATCTGCTAAAGAGACTGCCTACACTTCGATTGCCCGTCCTGTTTTAGAATACTGCTGCGCAGTGTGATATCCTTACCAGATAGGATTGACGGAGTACATCAAGAAAGTTCAGAGAAGGGCAGCACGTTTTGTATTATGTTATCAGTAGTACTATGAATTGTGCATGTGATATTATCTATATGTATTTGACGATGCTGGTGCTGATTCCGCATTTAACATTTGACGATGCCACTATGGCTGCAGTACATTAAGACTTTGTTTTTATGAAACACATCTGATGATGGTCATTAAAGACCGAAACCGGTAATCTTTTATCAAACAGTTTGTGACCATAGACGTAAATTAAAGGAAACTTATTACAATCACGGGTACTGTTTTTTCACGACGATGTCGCAGCTTGTGAATAGGGGAGAGACTGTCACTAAAATTATACAGAATTTGAGATGGACATCATTAGAAAAAAGGCGTTTTTCGTTGCGGCGGAATCTTCTCACGAAAGTTCAATCACCAACTTTCTCCTCCGAATGCGAAAATATTTTGTTGATGCCGACCTACATAGGGGGAAAAGGATCATCACGATGAAATAAGCGAAATCAGAGCTCGCACGGGAAGATATAGGTGTTCGTTCTTTCCACGCGCCGTTGTTGTGATCTTCAGTCCTGAGACTGCTTTGATGCAGCTCTCCATGCTACTCTATCCTGTGCAAGCTTCTTCATCTCCCAGTACCTACTGCAGCCTACATCCTTCTGAATCTGCTTAGTGTATTCATCTCTTGGTCTCCCTCTACGATTTTTACCCTCCACGTTGCCCTCCAATACTAAATTGGTGATCCCTCGATGTTTGAGAGAATGTCTACCTACCGATCCCTTCTTCTAATCAAGTTGTGCCACAAGCTCCTCTTCTCCCCAATTCTATTCAATAGCACCTCATTAGTTATATGATCCACCCATCTAATATTCAGCATTGTTCTGTAGCACCACATTTCGAAAGCTTCTATTCTCTTCTTGTCTAAGCTATTTATCGTCCACGTTTCACTTCCATACATGGCTACACTCCATGCAATACTTTCAGAAACGACTTCCTGACTCTTACATCTGCACTCGATGTTAACAAATTTCTCTTCTTCAGAAACGCTTTCCTTGCCATTCCCAGTATACATTTTATATCCTCTCTACTTCAACCATCATCAGTTATTTTGCTCCCCAAATAACAAAACTCCTTCACTACTTTAAGTTCTCATTTCCTAATCTAATTCCCTCAGCATCACCCGACTTAATTCGACTACATTCCATTATCCTCGTTTTGCTTTCGTTGATGTTCATCTTATACCCTCCTTTCAAGACACTGTCCATTCCGTTCAACCGCTCTTACAAGTCCTTTGCTGTCTCTGACAGAATTACAAAGTCATCGGCAAACCTCAAAATTTTTATTTCTTCTCCATGGATTTTAATACCTACTCCGAACTTTTCTTTTGTTTCCTTTATTGCTTGCTCAATATACAGATTGAATAACATCGGGGATAGGCTACAACCTTGTCTCACTCCCTCCCCAACCACTGCTTCCCTTTCATACCCCCGACTCTTATAACTGCCATCTGGTTTCTGTACAAATTTTAAATAGCCTTTCACTCCCTGTATTTTACCCCTGCCACCTTCAGAGTTTGAAAGAGAGTATTTCAGACAACATTGTCAAAAGCTTTCTCTAAGTCTACAAATGCTAGAAACGTAGGTTTGCTTTCCTTAATCTTTCTTCTAAGATAAGTCGTAGGGTCAGTATTGCCTCACGTGTTCCAACATTTCTACGTGATCCAAACTGATCTTCCCCGTGGTCGGCTTCTACCAGTTTCTCCATTCGTCTGTAAAGAATTCGCGTTAGTATTTTTGCAGCTGTGACTTATTAAACTGATAGTTCGGTAATTTTCACATCTGTCAACACCTGCTTTCTTTGGGATTGGGATTATTATATTCTTCTTGAAGTCTGAAGGTATTTCGCCTGTCTCATACATCTTGCTCTCCCAAGGCTGTCAGTGCGCGCCATACGAGAGTGGAATAACAGAGAATCGTGAAGGTGGTTCGATGAACCCTCTACCAGGCACTTAAATGTGATTTGCAGAGTACCCATGTAGATTGAGATGTGGACGGTAGATAAGTACACGACAAGAGTCGTTTTTCTGTTTATCAATGACTGCTTGCGTCACAGAGTAATTGGCAGGCCCCAAACACGGAAGGTCCGGAGCGTTGGACTCGGCTCAAATCGTTATTAGCGTGGTGTAGAATCGCTGGTCAGCTGTCTGTCATACATAATGGACGAGAATAATGGCGTGCGGCCGTGCTGGGACAACACCAGTTGGCTCACGTGCGCGATGGTCTGCCCGTTATCTCGCTCGTTCCCACTGCTGAATCTTTCATGCGCCTCCCGGTTCAAGGACCCGTACCCAATACCGCCGGCGCCGTTTATAGGCCTACGAATAGAATACACCCTCAGCCCCTCTTCCCCGCACCGCTAACCGTGGAAATATTCCGAGGTCGAATTCACAAGCGGCCGCAGCGAGTGATCGACAAAGGCTCGATTGAGGTAGCGATAGCGTCTGGTATCGACGGGCATTGTGCGGTCCGTAATGGGTACAGATTACAGCGGGTGAGAGCGTCGTGAGAGGAACACCGACTTTGACGAGAATAACGAAAAAGGAGTAAACAGTGAAAGTGAATCGTTTCCTGTCAGCAAGGTCGCAGTTCGTAGTAATAGACGGAAAAATCACCGAGTAAAACTGAAGTGATATCAGGTGTTCCCCAGGGAAGCGTCCTGGGACCTCTGCTGTTCCTGATCTATATAAATGACCTGGGTGACAATCTGAGCAGTTCTCTTAGGTTGTTCGCAGATGATGCTGTAATTTACCGTCTAGTAAGGTCATCCGAAGACCAGTATCAGTTGCAAAGCGATTTAGAAAAGATTGCTGTATGGTGTGGCAGGTGGCAGTTGACGCTAAATAACGAAAAGTGTGAGGTGATGCACATGAGTTCCAAAAGAAATCCGTTGGAATTCGATTACTCGATAAATAATACAATTCTCAAGGCTGTCAATTCAACTAAGTACCTGGGTGTTAAAATTACGAACAACTTCAGTTGGAAAGACCACATAGATAATATTGTGGGGAAGGCGAGCCAAAGGTTGCGTTTCATTGGCAGCACACTTAGAAGATGCAACAAGTCCACTAAAGAGACAGCTTAGACTAAACTCGTTCGTCCTCTGTTAGAATATTGCTCCGCAGTATGGGATCTTTACCAGGTGGGATTAACGGAGGACATCGAAAGGGTGCAAAAAAGGGCAGCTCGTTTTGTATTATCACGTAATAGGGGAGAGAGTGTGGCAGATATGATACGCGAGTTGGGATGGAAGTCATTAAAGCAAAGACGTTTTTCGTCGCGGCGAGATCTATTTACGAAATTTCAGTCACCAACCTTCTCTTCCGAATGCGAAAATATTTTGTTGAGCCTAACCTACATAGGTAGGAATGATCATCAAAATAAAATAAGAGAAATCAGAGCTCGAACAGAAAGGTTTAGGTGTTCGTTTTTCCTGCGCGCTGTTCGGGAGTGGGATGGTAGAGAGATAGTATGATTGTGTCTAGAATAAAATTTTCACTCTACAGCGGAGTGTGCGCTGATATGAAACTTCCTGGCAGATTAAAACTGTGTGCCAGACCGAGACTCGAACTCGGGACCTTTGCCTTTCGCGGGCAAGTGCTCTACCGACTGAGCTACCCAGGCACAACTCACGCCTCGTCCTCCAAAGGTAGGAGACGAGGTACTGGCAGAAGTAAAGCTGTAAGGGCGGGCCGTGAGTCGTGCCTGGGTACCTCAGTCGGTAGAGCGAAAGACAAAGGTCCCGAGTTCGAGTCTCGGTCCGGCACACAGTTTTAATCTGCCAGGAAGTTTTAGTATGATTGTGGTTCGATGAACCGTCTGCCAATTGCCATTGCCGACTTTCGCCCAGATAAAGAGGTACTCATCAGCATTTAACTTCTTCTTCCTTCTGGTAGTCAAAACAAATGGCATGCTTGGAACAAGAGTACCATAAGGCTGTTTAGCCAAGAGTCCTGTAGTCTCAGCTATACTCCATGTCTTCCAAGCTAGAATGTTAGCATCTGGAAATGCTTCAAGGCCATCATAAACTGCTTGATTGCCCCATACAACAGCAAGTGTCAACCAGGTACTACCTCCAAACACCGCTTGTACATCACAGGTAAAGTTCAGATGGAGTCCACGAAAAACATTTGGACCTCCAATCAATTGCTGTTTATTAAACTGCCCAGCCAAGTCAATGTCAATCGCCTTCAAACTGCGATACACAGGCACACTGAGCCGCCAGCGAGGACGGTAACCACGTCGCAGAGGCATTGCTGTGGCACGTTAACACAAGTGAACGTAGCAAGCCGACGCCCAGCGAGACACCCAGAGCTATGCGTCCGCTCTCCTCGACGTTCGCAGAGCGAATGACGCTCCGTGCTGCGGCGCAGCTGGACCCCAGTAGCGCTTTTCGAATGTGAATTGCAGAATAATCATGTAGATGTTAAAAATGTGCGACAGAGCAAAAGGGGTGACAGGCTGGTCAATAAAAAGGATGCAACATAGCGAAATTTTATCTATCATTTGTATACAGCGTAGTAGAGAGGACTTTTTTTATTTGACTCGTCGACCTTCAGACAGCGGCCTGCCACGAATCCCTTACCTGCACTAAACTTGAAAGATTACCTTCAAACCGCCTTGCCTAGGGACGCCAGATGAAAGTTGATGTCGTCAAGCCCTGAATGAAAATTGCGCAACGGATAACTGGGGAGGGGAGCTTGAGAGTGCTACCTAGAGAGCGTGCCGTTTCTGTACGATACTAGGCAAGGGGCTGGAGGGCTCACGCGCTGATGTGTGGCTCCCTGCATTATAAATGAATTCCTTTAACTTCACTTCTTTGTGATTTTTAAGGTATGTTAAAGACTGATGACAATTGATTACCTATTTATTTTGAACATTATCACTCGATTTCACAGCGATTGCAGCAATTGTTCCAGTTTACAGATATTAAAATTTTACAACTTGTAGCTCGGGTATATTATATACTAATCTGCACGCACATTTCTACGGGAAAGACGGAATTGCGTTGGTCAAATGTATACCACCAAGTCTGCCAGTATTTTACATAGGACATCCACTACTACGGGCAAACTGGGGACCAGATACATTAACACAGGGGGCCAAATTTCCGAAAATAAACGAGAACATTAATTTCCTTACACAATCCGTAGCTGGAAACAAAAGAATTAGTACAAATATTCAAATACCTCTCTTCCATGCGTGGACATTGAGACAGACGCACTGAGGGCACGTCTGCTCACTTACCCGTCTTCTGTAACCCTCCCCGAATATGGCGGGCCCCCGGAGGTCTTCCTGGGCCCCGGTGGAGGGGATGGTCGAACCACTTGGCCGTGACTAACCTCTCCACCCCAAATCTTGTGACACTGGGAAGTCCTTGACTTTTACCTGCCTGTGATGTCTCTCTGATCTCCTACCCAGGAGTAAGGTTGACACTACTATGCTATAGAACTACTTCCCAACTAAGATTTGGTCACGCTTTACGGAAAGGTGTGAGGAGGATTAGGAAAGTTCATGTGCAGATTCACATTCACGTACAACAAATGCATAATACACGACACATACAAATACATATTATGAAGCCTGACACATTTCTTTCCACCCGTCCACATGGGTTCTGTTGCACCCGCGGCCGGCCGCTTTGTGTAATAAAACTGGCGGCGGAGCCGCCTCTGTTTGTATTTCCCGGTGCGAGCGAGCAGCGAAACCTGCTGCTTATGGAGCGGAAACTACTGTACCGTTTCAAAAAAATTGTTCAAATGGCTCTGAGCACTATGCGACTTAACGTCTGAGGTCATCAGTTACCTAGAACTTAGAACTAATTAAACCTAACTAACCTAAGGACATCACGCACATCCATGCCCGAGGCAGGACTGAAACCTCCGAGCGGTCGCTCGGTTCCAGACTGTAGCTCCTAGATGCGCACGGCCACTCCGGCCGGCTGTACCGTTTCAAACTCTTCATATTACAATAGCACTTGCGCCTCTACGTCCTCAGTTACGTATATTTGTTGCATGTATTCAAATTTCTATTTTCCTCTGCTATTTATACCCTCTACCGTTTTCTTTAATACCATGCAAGATATTCCCTGATATCTTAACAAATATTCTTTCTTCCTGTTTCTTCTTCTTCTCAATGTTTTCGACATGTTCCTTCATTCCGCCGATTCTGCGGAAAACCACCCCATTCTTTATCAGTCCACATATTTTCAACGTTCTTCTTTAGCACCAAATTTCAGATGCTACGATTCTCTTCCGCACTTCCTATTATTGTAAGTAGGCTGTTTAGGTTTTTATGTTGGTAACGCCACGTAGCGCTCTGTATGAAAATCACTGGTTATGCTGTGTGCAGTCTGTGGCTGGTTGGCATTGTTGGAATATTCGGCTATTGTAGTGTTGGGCAGTTGGATGTGAAACAGCGCGTATCGTTGCGCAGTCGGAGGTGAGCCGTCAGCAGTGGTGGATGTGGGGAGTGAGATGGCGGAGTTTTGAGAGCGGATGTTCCCACGCCTCGTGATGACTGGGTGTTGTGTGATGTCCTTAGGTTAGTTAGGTTTAAGTAGTTCTAAGTTCTAGGGGACTGATGACCATAGATGTCAAGTCCCATAGCGCTCAGAGCCATTTGAACCATTTAAGAGCGGATGATCTGGACGTGTGTCCATCAGAGAGAGTAAATTTGTAAGACTGGATGTCATGAACTGATATATATATATATATATATATATATATATATATAATGACTTTTAAACACTATTAAGGTAAATACATTGTTCGTTCTCTATCAAAATCTCTCGTTTGCTAACTATGCCTATCAGTAGTCAGTGCCTTCAGTAGTTAGAATCCTATATTTAGGTGGCAGTGTTGGCGATCGCTGTATTTCAGTAGTTCGAGTAACGAAGATTTTTTTTCGAGGTAAGTGATACATGAAAGGTATAGGTTATAGTTAGTCAGGGCCATTCTTTTGTAGGGATTATTGAAAGTCAGATTGCGTTGCGCTAAAAATATTGTGTGTCAGTTTAGTGATGATCAGAATAAGTAAAGAGAGAAATGTCTGAGTACGTTCAGTTTTGCTCAGCTGTTTGAAAATCAAATAACGTAAGGGGTTTACCAACACTGTAATTCATTAATTTTTCTAAGGGGACGTTTCATACTATCCGTGATTCACTACCATACAATGATCAAAAGGTACTCAGTTCCTCAAATTAGGGCCGATGTTTGATACCATTAGACTTCTCTTTGCAAGGAATGACCTCTTTGCGTGTGCTTGTCTGCTTTTAATGACATCTTTGCTTCGTCCGCCAAGTACAATAAATTTTGCTTGCAAGGTTGGAGAATTCCTGAACTCCGTCTACTTCGTGATCGTCAATTTCGGTGTCAAATGTCCTGCTAACCTGATTTCTGTTACAGCTTATTACCTTTGTCTTTTTCTAGCTTACTTTCACTCCACATTTTTTACTGAATTTGACTGTTCATTTCATTGAACTGATGCTGTAATTCTCCTTCACATTCCTTGAGAATAGTAATGTCATCAGCGAATCTTATCACTGATATCGTTTCATTTTGAATTTCAATCCGAATCTTAACCCTTTCTTTTGTTTCTGTATTGCTTCGTCGATGTATAGATGAAGTAGTAGGAGGAGGAAGACTACATCCCTGCATTGCACCCTTTTTAAACCAGGCTCTTCGTCCTTGGTCTTACATTCATATTGTTCCCTCTTTGATCTTGTACATATAGTACATTACTCATCTTTCCATATAGGTTATCCCTATGGGTTGTTTTGTTGCCCAGGTAGCAGAATTCCTGAATTTCATCAACTTCGCTATCACCTATCCTGATGTTAAGCTTCTCGCTGTTCTCATTTCTGCTAATTCTCAATACTTTCGACTTTCTTCTGTTTATTCTCAAGCCATATTGTGTACTCATTGCACTGTTCATTGCATTCAGCAGGTCATGTTATTCTACTCCACTTACACTGAGCATAGCAAAGATATCAAAAAATCTTGTCATTGATATCTTTTCACCTACAATTTTAATTCCATTCTTGCACCATTCTTTTATCTCTGTCTTTGCTTCTTCGATGTGTAGACTGAACAATAGGGGCGAAGACTACACATCTGTCTGACACTCTTTTTAATCCGAGCACTTCATCTTTGGTCTTCCACTCTTATTGTTCCCACTTGGTTCTTGTATGTATTGCATATTACCCTTCTTTCCCTTACCCCTATTTTTCTCAGAATTTCGAACATCTTGCTTCATTTTACATTGTCGAACGATTTTTTCAGGTCAACAAATTCAATTAATGTGACTCAGTCTTTCTTCAGTCTTACTTCCATTCTGAATTTTAAGGTCAGAACTGCATCTCTAGTGCCTTCACCTTTTCTAAAACGAAACTGATCGTCATCTAACAGATCCGCAATTTTGTTTCCCGTTCTTCTTATGTGCCCATGCCATCTTCAGAACTGTGTGGATGACATTTCTCCGAAATTCTGATGGTATGTCGCCAGTCCCATAGACTAGATAATTTCGGTAGTCGTTTGGTTGCCATTTCCCCAACGATTTTAGAAATTGCAGCTGAATATTATATTTCTGTTATTTAATCTCACGTCTTCCAGAACTCATTTAAATCTGAGTCTAACAGTGGATCTTCTATGTCATCCCTATCAACTGCAATTCCTCCTTCTTGTATCACTTTTTCGAGACAAATCCTCTCCCTGACTGAGGCCTTCATTATCTCTTCCCACCAATCCGCTCTCTTCTTTGCATTTAACAGTGGAATTCCCTTTGCACTTTCAATGTTACCACCCTTGCTGTTAAAGTCATCAAAAGTCGTTTTGACTTTTTTTATGCTGAGTCTGTCCTTGTGACAGTCATTTCTTTTTCTATACCTTCACACTTTGTATGCAGCCATTTTGCCTTGACTGCCCTGAACTTCCTATTTGTTTGATTCCTGAGGGATTTCTATTGCTATATTCTTCAGTCGATCAGTTAAAGTATTTCATCAGCTACCCAAGGTTTCTTCGCACCGACCTTCCATGTACCTTTTTGTGTCTGTTCAACAGCTGTGATTGCCGGTTTTAGAGATGTCCACTTTTCTTCCACGGAGCTGCTTGCTCTGGGGATCCTTTCCGGTGCATCCACAGCCTTATGGAACTTCAGACGCGTCTCGACATTCCTCAGTACTTCAGTACCATACTTCCTTCCTCACTGATTCGTTTGGACGATTCTCTTAAACTTCAGTTTACTCTTCATCATTATTAAATTGTGGGGGGAATCTATATCTGCGTCTGAGTGCACCTTACATCCAATATTTGATTTAGACATTTGCCTGATCATGATTTAATAGTCAGAAAGTATACATAACTAAACAGTAGGTGATTTCGGATTACACAGGATGAGAAATTTGCTATACGGGACTGCCACCTCTGGCAGCAACAACAGCTCTAACTTTGTTGGGCATCGAGTCGAATTGGGTGGATGACTCATATGGGTACGTCATTCCATTCTACTTCAAAACCATGATAGAGTTTTCATGTATATAGACTGAAGCGATGAATGAAAATTTGTACCAAATCTGGGAATCGAACTCAGGTCTCCTGCATACTAGACATCAGTTTGTGAACCGCTGTGTCGGGGTGGCTTCATGGCTAACTCACCTGTCTAGTGAGCAGTACATCTGAGTTCGATTCCCCGATTTGGTACAAATTTTCAGTCGCCGCTTCAGTCTGTATGCATAAATTCATTTTTGCATGAGAACAGTAAAGTCTGCCGGCCGCGGTGGTCTAGCGGTTCTAGGCGCGCAGTCCGGAATCGCGCGACTGCTACGGTCGCAGGTTCGAATCCTGCCTCGGGCATGGATGTGTGTGATGTCCTTAGGTTAGTTAGGTTTAAGTAGTTCTAAGTTCTAGGGGACTGATGACCACAGATGTTAAGTCCCATAGTGCTCAGAGCCATTTGAACCAGTAAAGTCTCTGAAACCATGTCATTCTACGAGGTTCGTTTAATAAGTAATGCCCCACATTTTTTTCTCAGAACATATTTATTGTTAAAGAGTCAGAATTTGGTGACAATATAAATCAGCATGTCCTAATTTTCTACGTAGTTTCCATCACGTTTTAAGGCCGTAAGCGAACGTTGTGGAAGACCATGTATTCCCTGCTTGTAAAAGCTCTTGTCCTGCAGGCGTAGCCATGTTTTCACTGCATGACTGACACTTTAGTCATCTTCAAAGAGTGTTCCCCGAAGAGAATGTTTGGTTGGCCCAAAGAGATGGAAGTCCGAGAGTGCCAGGTCTGGACTCTAGGGTGGATGAGGCAATCATGTCCAACGCAATAGGCGATGGGTTCCCTGGTTCTCAGACTCGTAAATGGACGTGCATTGTCATGTTGGGGCAAGATTTCTGCTGGAGCCTTGTCCGATCGAACACGTCGGAAACAGCTCTTGAGTTCACTGCCTGTATAAAACATATTCACTCGAAGAGCAGCCAGAATTTTAATAAGTCCGACCCGACTAATTTTCACGTTCTACCAGTCACAGACCCACAAATATTCGCGAGTTAAACATTCGGTCGTTTCAGTGGTCTTCGTAAGAGGAGCTCACCAAAATATTCCGTACAGAGCACGATCTACGCCACGTAGAGTTGTTACTACGACCTGACACGCTCATATCTCTCAAACTATTTAATTTGGAAACACCAGACTTTCATTAGAAATGTTCGTAACTCCAGTCACTTCAGTCACGATATGTTCGAACCGAAATTAGCTCACTATTTCCTCATCTTACAGAGTATTCTTAAGGAGCGATCTGACATCGTGTTATCCGTAGACCGGCTAGCAAGCGACTCTTCTCGAGGTACTCTCCTACATGCCCACTCCTCATTTCGCGCGGGAACAGCTTATTTCGGATTGGTTGTTGACCTAAACGAACAATCAGAACGTCCCTTCAAGATCATTCTCGCGGCAAATCATGCCTTATCCAGTTACTACTTTAATGGTAATTAATGACAACAAAACTTCAAATTCTTGCATTTTGTTTAATCAGAATAAACGAAGTGCGAAATATTCTTCAAATTGATAAATAAACTTATTCCGCCTCTAACTTCCATTCTGGCCGCTTTTATACAAAAGTAAGCACACGAGGATATACGCCACCTGAGTCGTGGTTGCAACATAGCTTTCCCACGGTTCGTTTGTACAAGGTTACACGTAAAATGAAATATGAAATTTTAATATATGGCCCACATACACTCTCACAATCATTCTGACGCACTCACATGGGAAAATATTTTCAAATAATAATTTTGACCGATTTTTGTATTACGTAATGCACAGTGACAAAACTTTTAAAAAGAAAATTCTCATTAATTGATTTACAGGGTGATCAAAAAGTCAGTATTAATTTGAAAACTTAATAAACCACGGAATAATGTAGATAGAGAGGTAAAAATTGACACACATGCTTGGAATGACATGGGGTTTTATTAGAACCATCCCCTATTGCTAGACGCGTGAAAGATCTCTTGCGTGCGCCGTTTGGTGATGATCGTGTGCTCAGCCGCCACTTTCGTCATGCTTGGCCTCCCAGGTCCCCAGACCTCAGTCCGTGCGATTATTGGCTTTGGGGTTACCTGAAGTCGCAAGTGAATCGTGCACAGTTATTGACGGGCTATCCACCGGACCATCTTGCCACTAAATCTGATGGAGAGTTTCCCTTGTCAGCAACACCCAACGACTAGAGCAGGTTCGAAGTAACTGAGCTCTCCCGGCCGATGCAGTCTGCTATTAGTACTGCTCTGCTGGCAACATGATACTCCCCGCCTCCTTTTGCAGTGATGGGAACTGGAGAAATGAATTAAATTTTGTGTTATGGCTGGGTCTTAAACGCCGGCCTTCTCGTTTACTAGGCAAGTGTGAACCCATTACACCACCACAGTGTTATAGCTAGCATTGCTGCACGGACTATCCTAGCCCAAAGCCTCCCGCCCCTAACACAAACTTCAGATCACTTCTTCAGCTTATTTTCCTCTTTTTTGATCGGGACTTTTATAGTGCCTGTTCCGCCTGTCGTAGATCTAGTGAACAAATTCCGCACTAGGTAGGACTGTGTGGATACTTTCAGACAGACAATGTACTTAAGGAAAGCTACAGTTTCCTCTGGTATTTATTCTTCATGTTATGGCGTAAATTCAAGTTCCGGCTCGCCAGTCGGGAACGATAGAGAAGTGGCTGTGAGAAGACGTCAGCCGAAAGCACGCTGGCCGCCCCCTCTTCAGGAAGACAACGCGAGATCAGCGGCCCCTGTGTGAAGTCGCGACCGAATGGTGACGGCCCAGTTCAGTAGTAGCTTCAAGATTAGCGAATTCGCTTGTACGTTGTATGTAGCACAGACTTGCGAGTGTCTGTACTGAAGAAGATAGATTACTTCAGACGAGGGTTGGAACTTTAATAATGGCAACTATATATTTACCGCTCGTACAAAATAGATCCGTGTTCGAAAGTTTTACTGACCTTCAAAGTAGTCACCAGCACTGTGTGTAAACCGTTGCCAGCGATGTGGAAGTCGTAGGATACTCTTACAAGGGAACCTCCCCATCGCAACCCCCTCAGATTTACTTATAAGTTGGCACAGTGGATAGGCCTTGAAAAACTGAACACAGATCAATCGAGAAAACAGGTTCAAATGGTTCAAATGGCTCTGAGCACTATTAAAGTTCCCTCTTACGTCGCCCTTTGCTTGCGACATAGCTGAGTAATTGCTAAGTTAAGTGTTACCTCATTAATACGGCTAGGATGTAGGTTTACTAGGCACCACATATTTGACGACGAGGCTGGACGTAATACTCGAAACATTCTATAACGCTTCGTGATGTTTCAGATAGTGCTAGAATGAATCGACAGTGAATGGAAAGATGTGTACTCTGCATTAGCACTAAGTAGAAAACTGAAAGGAAGGACGTCAAAAAAAAAAAAAAAAAAAAAAATGGCTCTGAGCAATATGGGACTTAACTTCTGAGGTCATCAGAACTACTTAAACCTAACTAACCTAAGGACATCACACACACCCATACCCGAGGCAGGATTCGAATCTGCGACCGCAGCGGTCACGCGGTTGCAGACTGTAGCCCCTAGAACCGCTCGGCCACACTGGCCGGCGAAGGACGTCACAGTGCGTACATGGGAAATACATCATGCGTGGTGGTCAACTGGTAAAGCACGGGAACGGAAAGGCCGTGGGATCGGATTCCGGTCATGCCACGGGAATTCTGAGTCTGTCTTAAGTTAGCCTTCACATCTCAGTGATATGAGCAGTCGTCAGGAACGAAATGGTGGTTCGGACTCCACGTTAAACTGGAGGTTCCCTTCACCCGACACATTCGGTACAAGCAAGTCGACGAATTGGCGGCCGGTTCAAGGACCTGCGATCAGTCCTTGAGCCATACGAAACATGTTAAACAAATGAACAAACTTTGTAAAAGGATTATCAAGGAGAACGTCTATGCAGTACCTGCGATAACTGGATCATGGGAAAATAAATTCGGGCGATAAGCATGCCCGCCACTCATTGGTTACTACAGAAATGACAGACGCTACCAGAAAAGTTTCGTGACCTGAAAGATTTGATATCAGCCCTCTCTGCAAGAAATCCGAAATGAAACATTAATATTTACCGTGCTTCTGAACCTGTCACTCGCAAACACGAAAGCAGTTCGCGAACTGCGATTGTCTTGAATTCGGAAACGCCATCAGGCGGTACAACTGCGGCCCCCATGAGAAGCGAAAGGGTTTGGCCGAGGCGAGCACGAAACAGTTCTTTGGGCGGGTTTAGTGACATCTCTGAAGAGTCAAAGGGACACCCAGGTGTACCGGTATGAAATGAGCGTTAAGATACAAATGTGACGATAGGGAACATTTGTTGTGAACGAGCCTTAATTTTTGTTCTGTTTGGTTGGTATCACATATGTCAAAGATATTTAGTATACATCATGTCATGGAACAAACAACATCATGTGTTTTCATCGTGTTAACAATATCGAATTTTGTACCAGAAAGTGATGATTTGCGGAAAGCATTAATTTTCTGTTTTCAATTGAAAAAAAAAAAGTGCTGCAGAGTCGCATAGAATGCTTGTTGAGGCATATGGTGATCACGCTCTATCAGAAGCAACACGCAAATGTGCAAAAAAGTGTGTGACTATGTATATATCCCAGTATGTACTGCAAAATTAAAGATGTGTATTGTGTTTACCAACTGCACAACAGAAGCAGACATCATACAATGTTAAACTGTAAGTTAGTTTCATATTATTAACACTGTTAAACTTATTTCTACAATATACCATGTTGTAACACAAAAATGTAATATCAACAGGCAAACAAGTAAAAAACCTGATGTAAATCACTAAAAAGCAGCTGAAGATGAGCCTCGAGTGCTCGAAATGCATAGTGCAGTAAATAAGTGCAACTTGTGACTGAAGGCGGTTTGTTCTTCATTTTACGAAAGTAAAACAGTCGCGGACGAAACACTGGAAAACAATAGATAAAATTAAAATGCAAAAGATGGTTTCGACGGTTCAGAAATAATGATTTTGATGTAAGAAATGAAGAACGTGGAAGACCACCATAAAAGTTCGAAGACGCCGAATTGCTACCAATATCGGATGAACATGATACTTTGAGTCAGAAGCAAATGGCAGCAATGCTAAATGTTTCACAACAAACAATTTCTGACCGTTTGAAAGCTATGGGAAAAATCCAAAAGTGTGGAAAATGGATGTGACATGAATTGAATGAAAGACAGATGAAAAACCGAAAAACCATTTGTCAAATTTTGCTTCAAAGACGTGAAAGAAAATCAATTTTGCATCCAATTGTTACTGGCGATGAAAAATGGATTTGTGTTAAGAATCCTAAATGGGAAAAATCATGGGTTAATCCGGGACAACCATCAACATCGACTGCAAAACCAGATCGATTCGGCAAGAAGACAATGCTCTGTGTTTGGTGGGATCAGAAAGGTGTGGTGTATCATGAGCTTCTAAAACCCGGTCAAACTGCGAATACTAATCGCTGCAGACAACAAATGATCAATTTGAACTATGCATTGATCGAAAAAAGACCAGAATGGATCAGAAGACATGGCAAAGTAATTTTTTTACACGACAAGGCACCCGCAAATAAAGCAAAACTGGTTCAGGATACAATCAAAACACCCGCCGTATTCACGAGATTTGGGCCCCTTCCGACTACCATTTGTTTTCATCAATGGGACACGCATTGGCTGAGGAACACTTCAATTCCTACGAAGAAGTCGAAAATTGGGTGTCTGATTGGTTTGCTTCAAAAGACGAACATTTCTATTGGCGTGGTGTCCACAAATTGCCAGAAAGGTGGTCAAAATGTATAGAAAGCAATGGTCAGTACTCTGAATAAAATGTTTTTACTTTTAAATTCAAAATTGGTGTTTCATTTTCAGAAAACAACGCTCATTTCATACCGGTACACCTGGTAGGTATGTCTGTGATAAAATGTCCACTGTCAACATGTTTCTTCAGGAGTTCTTGGAACCGGGGTGATGCAAAATTTTTTTGGTGTGTGTATTTGACAGAACGTATAGACTGTTACAGCATAGTGGCAGATCGGTTGTAAGAATGAAAATACGAGTAAAAATGATAGAAACATTCATGTCAGAAGTATGTAAGTAATCTTCTTAGCAAGAGCAAAAACAGGTATAAGAACCAAAAACAAGTAGGCAATGTGAAAGACAAACCTGATCACAAAGAAGGACAATAACCAAGCTACACAGAATCCTGGAACATCATATTCCATAGCGCGCAGT
This sequence comes from Schistocerca piceifrons, assembly GCF_021461385.2. NCBI lineage: Eukaryota > Metazoa > Arthropoda > Insecta > Orthoptera > Acrididae > Schistocerca > Schistocerca piceifrons. The sequence goes on from NC_060146.1 coordinate 44,536,295, forward strand.
TTTATGATGTTGCGGCCTTCTGTAGAGCCTGGTTGCTGTGATATTGAGATTCGGTTTCTTGAGATAACTTAAGGGAATGCAGCCGGGTCGCGTCGTCATTAACCAGCGGTATTCCGACAGGAGCACGTTCCAGGTGGACCACGACCGACGCTTGCAACTTATTGAGGACGCTGCACACTTGGCGTTTACCGCGCGGGGTAGCCGCGCGGCCTGGGGCGCATTGCCACGGTCCGCGCTGCTCCCCACGCCGGAGGTTCGAGTCCACCCTAGGGCATGGGAGCGTGTGTGTTGTCCTTAGCGTACGTTAGTTTGAGTACGATTAAGTGGTGTGTAAACCTAGGCAATATAATATAGAATATAATAATTCCAATCCCAAAGCAAGCAGGGGTTGAAAGATGTGAAAATTACCGAACTATCAGTTTAATAAGTCACAGCTGCAAAAAGCTAATGCGGATTCATTACAGACGAATGGAAAAACTGGCAGAAGCCGACCTCGGGGAAGATCTGTTTGCATTCCGTAGAAATGTTGGAACACGTGAGGCGATACTGACCCTACGACTTATCTTAGAAGAAAGATTAAGGAAAAGCAAACCTACGTTTCTAGCATTTGTAGACTTGGAGAAAGCTTTTGACAATCTTGACTGGAATACTCTCTTTCAAATTCTAAAGATGGCAGGGGTAAAATACAGGGAGCGAAAGGCTATTTACAATTTGTACAGAAACCAGATGGCAGTAGTAAGAGTCGAGGGGCATGAAAGGGAAGCAGCGGTTGGGAAGGGAGTGAGACAGGGTTGTAGCCTCTCCCCAATGTTATTCAATCTGTATATTGAGCAAGCAGTAAAGGAAACAAAAGAAAAATTCGGAGTAGGTATTAAAATCCATGGAGAAGAAATAAAAACTTTGAGGTTCGCCGATGACATTGTAATTCTGTCAGAGACAGCAAAGGCCTTGGAAGAGCAGTTGAACGGATGGACAGTGTCTTGAAAGGAGGATATAAGATGAACATTAACAAAAGCAAAACGAGGATAATGAAATGTAGTCGAATTAAGTCGGGTGATGCTGAGGGAATTAGATTAGGAAATGAGAAATTGAAAGCAGTAAAGGAATTTTGCTATTTGGGAAGCAAAATAAGTGATGATGGTCGAAGTAGAGAGGATATAAAATGTAGACTGGCAATGGCAAGGAAAGCGTTTCTGAAGGAGAGAAATTTGTTAACATCGAGTATAGATTTAAGCGTCAGGAAGTCGTTTCTCAAAGTATTTGTATGGAGTGTAGCCATGTATGGAAGTGAAACGTGGACGATAAATAGTTTCGACAAGAAGAGAATAGAAGCTTTCGAAATCGTAGAGGGAGACCAAGAGATGAATACACTAAGCAAATTCAGAAGGATGTAGGTTGCAGTAAGTACTGGGAGATGAAGAAGCTTGCACATGATAGGGTAGCGTGGAGAGCTGCATCAAACCAGTCTCAGGACTAAAGACCACCGCAACAACAACAACAATAACTGTGTTCCACATTTCATGAAGACACCCGACAACAGCACCGTGTAGTGAATCGAGGAAGAGTTTCTTGATTGAATTATCCCGTGAAAATAATCGCCACCGCTGATGAGAGCGAACTGGCACGCCTAGTTCCTCGGTTACTTCGTAATATTGCCCGTTTTACAGTAATCAAGAGGCATTGGTAGGATTTGTCGACCTAGAAACAGGGTTCGACAATGTCAAATGGTACACGATTAGCAGGAAAATCGGTCTGAGCTATAGGGAAAGAAGGGTAATGTATAATATGTACAATAACAGAGAGGGAACAACAAAAAAGGAAAATGGAACATCAAGGACGAAGTGCTTCGATTAAAAAGGGTGTACACAAGGGATGCAGTTGTTCATCTCTAATGTCCAATCCGTACATCGAAAAAACAATAACAGCACAAAGGAAGTTTCGCGACCGGTATTGAAATTCAGAGTGAAAGAATATCGGTGACCAGATTCGCTGATGACATTGCTATCCTCAGTGATGGCGAAGAAGAATTGCAGGATATGCTGAATAAACAGTCTAATGAATACAGAATGTGGATTTAGAAAAAATCGAAGAAAGACGAAAGTAATGAGACGCAGAATTGGTGATTACGAAGCAGACGAATTTAAGGAAATCTGCTACGTTGAGACAAAAATAACCCACAACAGAAAAAGCAAGGAGGGCATAAAAACAAAGCAGTCTAGCACGGGCAAAGAGGACATTCCTGGTCAAAAAAGTCTACGAATGAGGAACATAGGGCTTAATCTGCGCAAGAAATATGCGAGCCTGTACGAGGAGACCGCAGTATTGTATGGTAGTGAAACATGCACTGTGGAGAAAACCGGAACAGAAGAGAATCGAAGCATTTGAGATGTGATGCTACAGGCGAGTGTTGAAAATTAGGTGGACTGGTAAGGTAGGGAATGAGGAAGTTTTGAGCAAATTCGGCAAGGGAAGGAATATTTGAAAAACACTGAAAGAAGAATGAATAGTATGGAAGGACATATGTTAAGACATTAGGGAATGACTTCCATGGTAATAGAGGAAACCGCAAAGGGTAAACACTGTAGAGGAAGACCGAGACTGGAAAACATTCAACAAATATTAGAGCATGTTTAGTGCAATTGCTAGCCTGAGGTGGAAAGAAAGCTTATCGTACTCTCCGTTCTTGTTGGCTAATTTGAGAGGATTCCGTGTCAAGCAAGACACAGTTTCTTGTTTTTGCCATAACCAAATATATTTCATCATTTTGTCTGCCATGTTCAGTGGATGCACTTTACTATTCTGTCTTGTACTTATGACACGATAATGTGAAGGTTGTATGAATTTCAGCTTAAAGTTATTCAAATGTAAAACGTCAATAGTAACAGTTTTTAAAATAAGTGATTTACGTATTAACCTAAAGAGTATCAAGTTGTACCACGAAACGTTGTACGTTTATGTTATGGTTATAGTTAAGTCTAGAAAGACATGAAAAATCACGCAGTTGCTTACATGCCACACAAGAAGTCATCAGTTATTACTTACTTGGTGCTGTCAGTACATTATACAGCACTCTAAGCCCGTATATCACGCAATCGTTACGATAAAAAATACGTTGCATAATGCAGTCATGTGTGTATTGTCCAGCACGAATAAACCACTGTCTTTCGTCGTATTTTTAGTTCACAGAAAGAAATTGCAATATAATATTTGTAAACCTATTAGAAGTCATATTCAGTGAAAAAATCGGTCCAATACTTCATGTTGAACTACTAGATGGAGCTGTATAGGGTAGCAACTTTATTGTTGTTGTGGTCTTCAGTTCTGAGACTGGTTTGAAGCAGCTCTCCATGCTACTCTATCCTGTTCAGCCTTCTTCATCTCCCAGTACCTACTGCAACCTACAACCTTATGAATCTGCTTAGTGTATTCATCTCTTGGTCTCCTACGATTTTTACCCTCCAGGCTGCCCTACAATACTAAATTTGTGATCCCTTGATGCCTCAGAACATGTCCTACCACCCGGTCCCTTCTTCTTGTAAAGTTGTGCCACAAACTTCCCTTCTCCCCAATTCTATTCAATAACATAACAGCAGCAAATCAAGCTCTCACCAAATAGCAAAACTCCTTTACTACTTGAAGTGTCTCATTTGCTAATCTAATTCCTCCAGCATCACCCCACTTAATTCGACCTTATGTGATCGCTCTAAGCTTGTTGATACCAGTGCCTATCACTTTTAATTGTATATTACAGCACTGAGGATGGTCACTAAGTGACCGAAAATCGATTTTGCTGACAATAAAACCGAAAAAATACGACCAATGCTGATTCTCCTTCCAATTCTATCCACAATTTGGTGGTGCTGCACAGAACACTCCATGGAGTCGCCAATCAATTAAAAAAATTGTTGAGGAATATGAAGAGGTCATCACAAGGAAAGAACTCGTAGCGTGCCGCATCGAATCAGTCAGCAATCTGGTGATTCATATAGAGGAAGTGGATTGATGTCAAGAAGCACCCTAATGGGCCCCTTATTCCAGAGTTGCACCTTTGTATTGATACATAAAACTACGAAACAGTGAATTTTCTAATGGGTGAAAATAACACAAGTGTAACTAATAGGGTTCGCTGATTCCGATTTTACAATCAGAAATGTTGTAGGACTCTGGGTTTAATATTGTAGTTCAGAGTCATATGATATTAAAAGTAAATATAAGGTTCAATATGTATCTGCATACGCTAGCCGTGTTTGATGTGCTACTTCATGAGTGTGCGTGCATGTGTGGGTATTCTCAACGTTACTCTGCTTTATGCGTCTGTGGAAAGATAAGAGTGCAGTAGTAAAAACAAACAGGCAGACTTGGACAAGTTCTAACTTGTTTGCGGACTACAGCATGCAGGCAGGTTTCAATGTGTTTCATAAAATTACGTCCCGTGAAATTTCTCTCGTTCGTCCATCAGTCTGATTCGGAGGTGACTAGGGAATAGTGCTTGCTAGTGTGGTTCTGTGTTTTAATAATCAACACTCGCAGAAACATGCATGAGTTACTATGAAGAACGTATTTTCAACCCACTAGCAGGTAAAAAAAAAATTATTTTGTTGCATAGTGTAAGTTGCACAGTTCCACGGAGAAATATGCCTCGTGCTCAATGTGCGGTACACTATTTAATGAACTTTATTTAATTTATTATGACACTTTTTTCTGTTTTACTTACTACATGTACATCGCAGAGATATAAAAAATGCTGACGGCAGTACTTCGGTGGCAGCGCGAGTTTGTTACGTCGCCTGGCACAGCACCCATTTACCGGGTGATCAAAAAGTCAGTATAAATTTGAAAACTTAATAGACCACGGAATAATGTAGAGAGGTAAAAATTGACACACATGCTTGGAATGACATGGGGTTTTATTAGAACAAAAACAAAAAGTATTGCTAAACGCGTGAAAGATCTCTTGCGCGCGTCGTTTGGTGATGATAGTGTGATGGGCCGCCAATTTCGTCATGCTTGGCCTCCCAGGTCCCCAGACCTCAGTCCCTGCGATTATTGGCTTTGGGGTTACCTGAAGTTGTGGACATATTAAGCATTTCCTGTAAAGAACATCATCTTTGCTTTGTCTTACTTTGTTATGCTAATTATTGCTATTCTGATCAGATGAAGCGCCGTCTGTCGGACTTTTTTTGAACGTTTGTATTTCTTGCTTCTAATAAAACCCCATGTCAATCCAAGCATGTGTGTCAATTTGTACCTCTCTATCTACATTATTCCGTGATTTATTCAGTTTTAAAATTTATACTGACTTTTTGATCACCCGGTAGTTCCCACAATATGAAGCCTGAAGCTATACACTTTCCGCTGCGATTATGATCGTATAACGAAATAAACGAACGAATAATGAACGAGTGAGCTGTGTGTTTTTAAACATGTAGTCAGTCTGCTCTTGGCAGCTCTCGAATGAAGTTAGTTAGTATGCTACGAGTTGAAATATTTTATTGTTTGGCCATCCTCTGTAAATAACCAGTGTGAACGAAGCAAGTGAATGTGTCTTATGGAGAATAAGGACTATTCGTTAAACGACATTACTACCTCATTTTCCAGACCAATATAATTCCAGTGCTATTTATTATGGAATTTTAATTAACTGATCAACTGTAAATACACGAAGAAGGTATTTTAATCTGAGAAGTGCTAAAAGTCGTATCTCTGGTCTTATAATATTTCGAAAGAATATCTGGTGTTTCAAAGATATGAAAGAGCTACAAACTATAAGGGTGTCCCATTTATCTCGACCACCCTAAATAACTGTTTGTGCAGATGCAAATTACAAAATGTTTCAAGCAAATGTTCTTTAGCCGTCAGGGAGACATCAATCAGCATGTTTGCCTTCGTTGTAGCTTCGTTTTTTTAGAAAGATATGAACAGCAGTTTGACTTTTTTAAATGGCACCCTGTTTCTTTAATTCGGCAATTTATCCGGACTGATGTTTCCTCGTCTTGTTGCGACGCTTCAGGAAACGGGAAGTTTCAACCCACGACAACTCAATCGTCGTAGCTCTCGCACACACGAAGCTGCCGAAGTTACTGTTCTCGCTTCTGTTGCTACGAATCCACATGTGAGCACACGACAGTTAGAACACGAGATTGCCATTCCTAAAATCAGTGTACATCGTATTCTTACACATCACCAGTTCCATCTTTACCATGTACACCTACATCAAGAACTGCATGGGAATGATTTCCATAATTGTGCACAGTTCTGTCAGTGGGCACAGCAGCAAATCCTCGCCAACCCGAACTTCTTCTCCACTGTTCTGTTTACCGATGAATGTTCCTTCTCAAACAAAGGACAGGTAAATACAAGGAACTTGTGTTATTGGTCCAGCGACAACCCACGATGGCTTAGACGGGTGGAACATCAGTGTCAATGGAGAGTGTGGGATTCTTGATACTACAATTATTGGCCCTTATTTCATCAATCGTAGTCTAAACGGCACAGCGTATGCCAACTTCCTCACACGAATTCTTCCTCCTCTTCTGGATGAAGTGCCGCTAAGAACCAGTGTGTCGGTGTCCAGGGTCACCACTCTCAGCACCTTTGAATGTTCTCCTCCTGGGAGATGGTACAGGAGAATCAAAGTCAATTTTGTGTTTGTTTTTTACTTGGTTTTCATTTGTTTTCTGACAATTCCAGCAAGTGGACGAGCTTGTGATCACGGGCTCAATGTCAGTGCTGTGTTATGTAATTAATAACGCTGTGTTTCAGTGAATGGTGCACTGTGATGCATTTTTGAATAGGTCTTTAGGAGAGGAAATGAATTACCGAATAAAAAATACAGAGTTCCATTTAAAGAAGTCATACCACTCTTCACATCTTTGTAAAAAGCAAAGCTACAACGAAGGCAATCATGCTGTCCCCCTGACGGCTAAAGAACATTTGCTTAAAACATTTTGTAATTTGCATCTGCATAAACAGTTATTTAGGGTGGTCAAGGTAAATGGGACACCTTGTATAGTAACAAAAATTATATAGTTCACTTTTCTCGAAATTATTCCAATAGAATATTAATGTTGAAACATTTTATTTTCAAGTGTAACTGATCGTGTTATGAGGTAGAGAAGATAGAGACTGCCAAGAGTGGGGGGTGTGGCACGTTATCCAGCGTACCCTATGGTGCCACGCTGCCATGTTTCGGGACGTCATTCCGTCGCTGTTTTGCAGGCGAGAGAGTTGGTCAATGGTTTTTTAAGTAACACAATTGCTGAATTTCATTCCGGAGTCGATCCTTCTATGTTCTCAGAGTATAAAAGTACACATATATCTGGAAAAAAAGACGATTGATGTTGATGTATATACAGTCACCTACTGCAAATTATAGCTTCAAATCACAATAGGTGCTCTTTGTGTGCAAAATGAAAGGTGCAAATTACACTAAAACACAATGTTAGTATGATTTCATACATGGGCAGTCATGAAGCAGAGTTTGGACTGTATAACAAATAGCCGATAAACTAAATCAGGCGAATTATAGTTCATCTGGGCAATTTCATAAGTATTAATTTCGTAAACTTACGATCAAGCAACAACTTCGTTGCATATTGGATGCATTAGGTCTTAATGTACCTCATCATCGGACTTTGATCCATAGAACACACAGTTTATTGCACTTATTTAAAATGAAATTTTAGCCATATTTATTCACAACATCTCTCAATTAAATTTTTTCCAGATAATTTTCTTCCGAACTCTGTTCTCCGGAACTTACTTATAGTGAAGAGTGCGTTAATCACCTAGGGTGGGAGTGTTTCTACGTATGTGGTACAATAATCGCTGAAAGACGATGTATATGAAGTGTTCGTCCGTCATAATTAGTGGTAATTTCTCTTTTGGCTGTAACTGGTAAACACTGACAGATGGACGTTATTTCTTAGTTATCTGGCGCATTATCTACCTCTGTCCTACAACGCGTCCATTTCTTTTGAATTCCGGAAACACAACGGCCGTGGTGTAGCATCTGTATGGTACTCTTTCTCCTTTTTTAGGACAGAAGGGTAACGATTCTCCAGTTTAACTCGTACAGTAGAAATATCTCTTATGTTTCTACTTTTATATTTCTATCTCTTATATTTGAGTATCTGTTTAAACAGCATCACTTGTTGTCTGGGCAAAGATAAGAATTTGTACCTGCGCTTGTGAGTGAGATGAGCCTGTAGATATAAAAGAATCTACCGAGTTACGGTCAAAGGAGTTATTCATTGAAACATAACTGAAGAAGTACATTTGCGATAACGCCGTAAGCTCCGGCGTCAAAGACCGATCAACATCAAAGCTATAATTTATTAACGTTAAAGGAAATCATAATGATGACAAATAGTATTATCAGGTGCAATTGTGGCGGTTGCGGGATAGGTCATTGTTAGTGCATTATAAAATATATTTTTCAAGAATGTTTCATATTAAACAGAAACCCTTTAGAACTCATCATTCATTTATCACTACTAACGAGTCCTTAGGAAATGATCATTATCTCGGTAACAGCAGCAAAAACTTAAGAAGTTTCAGAAGTACTGAAGCGAGCAGTGTAGTGGAGGCTAATCATAATTTTTGCCCCCTGTCCTATACTTTAAAATTCAATTACCATACGGACGCTTCCTTGTTTAGCTTGTCAGCTTTTAATAACGAACAAAACGGAATTTTGCGATGGGGCAGGTAAGATAATTATTTCTGACAGTAGGTAGGTCAATTTGTCACAGCAGAGTAGTTTTATTGATTAGCTGCTACGCTGAAGGGCAACCGTTGTACACAAAATCAATAGTGACTGTAGTCTTTATTGTTGTCGTTCAAAAGCAATATGTATTTGGAATTAACGTCATAATGGAATCTAGATACGTTGTGCTCACTTCATTCTCATTGTGTTTTGCAAAGACTCATACGTGTTTTAATACTTAATACATTGTGCACTGAGTGGAAAAGCACAAGAAGCGTCCTGAACGGTTATCAACTGCGAATTGGTTTTGCTGTGGAGCGAAGACTCATAGCTTTGGCATTTGATTTTCTGAACACATCTGGGATATGCACAGAAGAGTAAATGCGATACAGATGTAAATCATTCCATTCCATTGTAACAGGGTGCTACGGCAATCAAATTCAAATTATTTCAAATCTTGTTGAGAAACGGTTTGATATCAATGACGCGCTTCACCGTTTTAGGTCATCATCAGATTGTCTAAAAAGTAGCTGGATATGCAATCCTCCGTCATAAAGCTATATAAAATGGCTTCCCTGGGGCACTCTCTTATAGTCTTTCTACTCCGAGCAATTTATTCTTCTTCCCCCATTATTTTTCCCTCTTGGGCATTGTACATATTTTATATTACCTGTCAGTTGCCTACAGCGCACGCTTTTTGAGAATTTTGAAGATCTTGTACCATTTTACGCTGTTTAACGCTTTTTCTAGTTCCTTAACGTTTCTCGAATTTTGTTAACTCTACGTCCATTATCAAGCACAACGTCTCATTCGGCTCCAGAGATTCCCACTTGAGTTCCCGAAGAATCTGTTTAACACGTGCTGTTGTTCAAATCTACCGGTAACAAATCCAGCAGCCTGTGTCTGAACTGCTTGGATCTTTTCCATTGATCCGATCTGGTACGGATCCCAAACACACGAGCAGTACTCAAGAACAGGGCGCACTAGCGTTCTATATGCCGTCTGCTTCACAGATTTTCAAACAACTTACGGGAATTGAGCCAGGTAGTATTAACAGCGACCGCCGATATTTCGGCGGGGAGCACACCCCGCCATTTTCAAGGCAAATTGCAACGGACAGGCGATGTACAGGCAGATTTAAAACCTCCATTCTCGGACTAATGCAGGAAAGACAACACACTCACCGAACACTAGAGCCACCAAAGATGACAAAAAAAGTTATCGATAGTGAGGCTACGAACTATCAGGTGAGATAACATTGACTCTGTCCCTCTGTTTTTTGACAAGGGAGAGAGCAGGATTCCAAACAGAGTTTAAACAGAAATTTCCATCCCTGTTTACAAGGTTGCTCGCTAATTTAATCTCAACTGCCTCCTTAATAACACTGTCTCAATAGCTCGACGTGCATGACAATATCTCGATGTTGTTGTATAACATAGAGTGACCAGGAGTAGTCTCAGGGCGCACCTGATGAAGGTAACGAACTGCGCTAGCGAAATATCGTGCAAGTACGACGCTGATATCCAGCAAAACACCCGACAACCCAAGATGTCATAGATCGCCGGGAAAGCTTGAAGAATTACAGTATTTTTGTTGTTTTAATTAGCTTCCTCCATTTCTTGTAAGGTTATTAAATTTGTGTTAAAATAACCAGTTATATTTCCATAATGACTACTTGCGTGCCGTGTTGAAAACAGAATAGATTAAACATGATGAATGACTACTTAGGTTTAGAGCTTTACATCTGTTCCATACCTGCTAGCTAAACATTGAAACTCCAGAAGTTTGACTGACAGCAAAAGTGTTGTCACTATTTAAGAGACAGTGGAATAATTTAAAACGAAGTGCTACATTGAAAAGAAAATTTTAATTAATTGACTTGCTTGATATTTGACTTTGACACGGATCAGACAGAAAATGGTTCAAATGGCTCTGAGCACTATGGGACTCAACATCTTAGGTCATAAGTCCCCTAGAACTTAGAACTACTTAAACCTAACTAACCTAAGGACAGCACACACACACATGCCCGCGGATCAGACAGGTACTGCATTTAAACTCTATTTTGATTTTTTTTTTTTTTTGCCTAGATGCATACATTCTAAAACGTTTTTACCTGTCTAAGATAAAATATAAAATATGTGAAAAAATTGACTATTGATGATTATGTTTCTTCGTAGCTGCTGTAAGGAGAGAACGGGTTAGGTACAGGATGAGTTGGCGGTCGGACGTTTCCGTTTCCCCGGTTCTCATGGAACGCCAGGCGAAGTAGGAGAAAACTGCTACTACTCGCGATGAGACTCCCGTCTCTCTTGGCAGCTAAAGAACTCAGAGTCGCCGTAAGATTTTCTGGAAACACTTTCAGAATGAGAAGGTTGGAAAACAGTGCAATATGGTATCTTCTGACTAACAAACTGGTCGCTTAGGGAACGTCTTGAACACACAAGCTGACGTCCAAATATTACGCGTCGTTCGGACCGTGATAGGAGATTCGCCCAGCATTGTTAAATCGCGAAGAAATCACTATGCACTGTATTGGTAAACACACTAATAGTTTTTATAAAGGTCTGGGGATCCAACATTGAATAAAAGTTCGTAGACGATATTTACCTTCTTTATCATAAGAGAAATTTTTTAATTCTTGATAATTCCGATTACAAGTTGACCTCTGCACTTCAGATTACGTCTATATGCAAACCTATCTGACCTAAAGGAAAAAAAGACATAGATGCTCCTTTTTTTCACAGCAAAGAGCGTTGTCGTCTCAATTACCGTAGCAGATCATCGCTGGTACTCGCAGCCGGAATATTACAATAATAATATGTGTGGACATTACAATCCTCGGTTTATAGAAGTGTGACTAAGTTTAACACCGGCAACATATATTCAGGTGTTTCAAGAAGCAGATGGAAGACTGATAAAAGGTATTTAAAATGAAGCAATCCGTGTAGCGCTGTTATGCTTAAACTTGTCCACCAAGCATGACTATTATGACGCTTGAAATAAGCATTTGATACGGAGTTAAGACAAAGCTATTTAATAATAAGCAATTCGTGTAGCGCTATTATGTTTAAACTTGTCCACCATGCATGACTATTATGACGTTTGAAATAAGCATTTGATACGGGGTGTAGAGAGAAACTATGGGAAATTATGGCAAAATGTGGATACCCATATCACTTAACAAATTGTGTGTGCTTGCATAATGGAACGTGAGTTGTATTGACGTCCTTAGTTATTCAGGGGAACAAGGTTTAATAAAGGAAGCTGTGAACAAGTGTACACTTCATTGCCTACTCTTTTTAATATTTACGTAGACGAAGCCATCCGAAAACAGAAAGAAAGAGCGCAAGAAGAGATACCTATAAACAAAAATAAATATGTTAACACGCTATTATATGTTGACTATAATACGTTAATGGCAGATTATGAAGACGAACTACAAAAATCAACCCTTCTCTTGAACTTAATTGGAAAGTATTCTAATTTTAATGTAGCAGTAAGTAAAACTAAGATAATATGATCTTTCCAAGGGGAAATAAGCAGTACGAAGCAAAATTGTAATTGAAGATCAGATTTTGGATCAAATTCAGCACTTCATTTACCTAGAGAGCTACATCACTTTCAACTAAGATAAAGACGTAGATATTTTAGTTGCAGAGATATCACAGTATATATGCAGAACATTAAAAAAAATGGACGTTTCAGTGTCTAACGAAGAAAAACACCAAAGATGTATTACCATACTGTATTTCCCGATATCCGCGAGAAACCAGGTCGAATTCACCGTACGTAAAAAGCAACATGTTGTTAACGAACCGTTTTCTGGATCTTAAACACAAATCAGATTATAAATATCTTTAATTACAGCCTACTGATGATGCTTTTCCTCAATAACGCGAAATGAATTTGGTGAAAAAAAAACTCTCATTTTCTTGTAATTGCAACGACAGAACGAAAATACCCTCAGGAATACACGGAAATCTACAAAAATGAAATTCTGTAAGATAGTGACTGTGCCTGTTCTACTGTATTGCAGTGAAACCTTAATTATGAAGAGAAAAAGAGTCTATCATGTACAGGCGGCTGAAATGAAATTTTTATGACAAGACGAAAGTTGCATTAAGCTGGACAGGATTCCCAATGGAAACGATAGGAAAGAACTATACACAAACAAAACTGAAAAGAAACTTATGGAATGAACTGATGAAGCAAGGATTCTAAAGGCAACTTAACAATAAAAACCGAAAGAAGAAAGGGGTATATAACACCAGTTGACAGGTGTAACTGAGGCCAGAGCAGGTCGATGGGCCTCATCTGTGGAAGGCAGAAGAAGAAGAAGAAGAAGAAGAAGAAGAAGAAGGAGAAGGAGAAGGAGAAGGAGAAGGAAGTTAGTGCTACACTGTACGTTAATTTATCGACACCAATCTACATCTACATCCATACTCCGCAAGCCACCTGACGGTTTGTGGCGGAGGGTACTTTGAGTACCTCTATCGGTTCTCCCTTCTATTCCAGTCTCGTATTGTTCGTGGAAGGAAAGACTGTCGGTATGCCTCTGTGTGGGCTCTAATCTCTCTGATTTTATCCTCATGGTCTCTTCGCGAGATATACGTAGGAGGGAGCAATATACAGCTTGACTCCTCGGTGAAGGTATGTTCTCGAAACTTCAACATAAGCCCGTACCGAGCTACTGAGCGTCTCTCCTGCAGAGTCTTCCACTGGAGTTTATCTATCATCTCCGTAACGCTTTCGCGATTACTAAATGATCCTGTAACGAAGCGCGCTGCTCTCCGTTGGATCTTCTGTATCTCTTCAGTCAACCCTATCTGGTACGGATCCCACACTGGTGAGCAGTATTCAAGCAGTGGGCGAACAAGTGTGCTGTAAACTACTTCCTTTGTTTTCGGATTGCATTTCCTTCGGATTTTTCCAATGAATCTCAGTCTGTCGTCTGCTTTACCGACGATCAACTTTATATGATCATTCCATTTTAAATCACTTTTAATGCCTGCTCCCAGATAATTTATGGAATTAAGTGCTTCCTGTTGCTGACCTGCTATATTTTAGCTAATTGATAAGGGATCTTTCTTTCTATGTATTCGCAGCACATTACACTTGTCTACATTGAGATTCAATTGCCATTCCCTGCACCATGCGACAATTCGCTGCAGATCCTCCTGCATTTCAGTACAATTTTCCATTGTTACAACCTCTCGATATACCACAGCATCATCCACAAAAAGCCTCAGTGAACTTCCGATGTCATGCAGAAGGTCATTTATGTATATTGTGAATAGCAACGATCCTACGACACTCCCCTCCGGCACACCTGAAATCACTCTTACTTCGGAAGACTTCTCTCCATTGAGAATGGCGTACTGCGTTCTGTTACCTAGGAACGCTTCAAACCAATCACACAATTGGTCTGATAGTCCATATGCTCTTACTTTGTTCATTAAACGACTGTGGGGAACTGTATCGAGCGCCTTGCGGAAGTCAAGAAACACGGCATCTACCTGGGAACCCGTGTCTATGGCCCTCTGAGTCTAGTGGACGAATAGCGCGAGCTGGGTTTCACACGATCGTCTTTTTCGAAACCCATGCTGACTCCTACCGAGTAGATTTCTAGTCTCCAGAAAATTCATTATACTCGAACATAATACGTGTTCCAAAATTCTACAACATCAATGACACAAACTAGACGCTCACTATCAGCTGACATCAGCAGGACTGTGACGATGATGTTTCGTTTCAATTACGTGTATTGCAACTTTACAACGCTTGTTCACTACCAATGAAATGCAGGCTACGTGATAAAATGTTATGTTTGACGGTGGTAGAGGGAACGACACATGATTAAGTGATGAGGGCACCGCATTTTGGGATCGCAGCCGTGAAACAGGACACGGAACCGTGCGTGTGCTGCTACCGGTCACCGACCTTGTCTGGCTGCCGTATTGAGTTCCAAGTCACTGTCTGTCGTGTTGTCCTCCTTGCGTGCATTGTCTAGTCACACACAAGCGCTCTCACTAGCGTTTTTTTACGACGCAGTGTCATTAGCCCCTCTGCTTCGATGTGCAAAAGCTATCTTCATCTCTCTCCAGTCTGTGATCACAAATGAGTTCTTTAGACGATGACCGGTTTCAGTCTGTAATGATCATCTTCAGATCTTTTTTACACCATGTCCTAAAGTGATACGGCTATAATGGCATCGTCAAAACATATAAATATAATCAGCATAGCATCGTCACATAAACTTAAAATATGGCGTAGAATAAGCCACATTGTCCGCATAGTGATTATTGCCAACTAGCTACTACGAGAAATATCTTTCGGAACTGATCATCGTCTGTGGAATTCGGAGGTCAGAGAAGAAAGTGGAGGAAACAATTGGCTTGCGGCAAGGAATTACACAGGTCTGTGACATGAAAATTGTTTCACATTTATTAAGTGATTTTTTATAGTGTTTTCAACGCTGATTTCTGGAAAAATAGTGAAAAAATTCCTTCGCGCACAGTTATTTCACAAACTGCTTGTCTAGTTTTAGCTTTTTTCGGTATTTCAGCACTCTAGAGAGTTTCAATTTTGGTTTTTAGGATCTCCATAAACTGTTATTTAGCCGTTTTTATATTAGATATACGTAAAATAAAGAGAAATTAGGAGAAACCAGCAGTGTTTTCATGTCAGTACCCGTCTGTCGCGCTGCCCCTTCCCCCACCATCACCAAGCAGTGAGCTTCTGCTGTTGCCCTTCAGTTCACAGCACCTCTTCACTCTGTGCTGTTCACGTATTGTTGTTACTGGTGCTTTAAAGTAGTGACTGTTTTCTTGTGTTGTGAAGTTGTTTTACAGACAATGGACAATGGCTACCAGAGTATGTATACGCTCGCCAGATTGCCTCTGCAACATTTGTGGTAGCTATACCGTTAAAAAGCAACAAAGATACATTTCCGATTTTGTTGAAAAAGTATATTTCGCCTATTTTGGTATAAGGTTAGGCGACCAAGATATGCCTTGGGCCTCACACGAAGTTTGTTCAGTGTGTGTTGCAGAACTGCGGCCATGGTTCAAACGGCTCTGAGCACTATGGGACTTAACATCTGAGGTCATCAGTCCCCTAGAACTTAGAACTAGTTAAACCTAACTAACCTAAGAACATCACACACATCCATGCCCGAGGCAGGATTCGAACCTGCGATCGTGGCGATCGCGCGATTGCAGACTGAAGCGCCTAGAAGCGCTCGGTCACAACGCCCGGCTGAGGCAATGGTTTCAACGTAAAATGCAGTCCTTACGTTTTGAAATACCAATGGTTTGGAGGGAGCCCAAAAATCATAGTGATGACTCCTATTTTTGTTCTTGCAACGTACGAGGTTTCAATTTGAAAAACGAAAAGGATATTTCTTCCCCTAACATTCAATCAGCCATTCACCCTGTTCCTAATGGACCTGAAGTACCAATACCCTCTCCTCCAGATTCTTTGGATGATATAGATGATCAGATCACGAGCCATTGTCTCAGCAAGGTGATAGTGAAGAAGACAAAGATTTCTACGATCATGGAACAACCGATCCCATTCCATTCTCGCAATCTTAACTGAACGATTTAGTTAGAGACCTAGGCGTTTTTAAAGAATCGGCAGAGGTTCATCAACGAGTCCACAGCCTCAAAAGCAATAAAAGAAGCTTCGACAGAAAGAGAAAGTGTTATTATAAGGACTTGTGAGCTTAAAGAGAAATGAAAGTGTACTGGAAATGCAGTTTAGAACATGATTTATAAATAAAATAAAATTTTATAAAGTTGGAAAGAATGTGATAAATTGCTTAAATTTTGTTATTATACCCAAAAACACACCCTTTTTTGTGAGAAAACCTGACGTGATAGAGAAAAACGGATTGCATTTTTGAAATCGACGCAGAAAAGTACATAAAGGTCAGTTATCAAATTTCAAACAACTTTCAAAAAATATTGTTTTACAGACCTGAGTTTTTTTACAATTATTACTATGAATATTTCTCCCTCTAATACTAGCACCATCTCAATCAATATTACAACTACTGCATCTACAGGTTCTCCAAGAAGTCTCCATACCCCTCTTGACATTGCAAAACTTGGCAAATAAATGGTTGTTTTATTGGAAAGAGCAGGAAAAGAATGGGTCGGGATGTTTCATCATACCTGAAGGGTACATTAATGGGTGAATACTTCAGCTCAAATACAAAGTACTCATGGATAACGTGTGGTTATAGCAGGCAGAAGCTCTAACACGCTTTGCTATTCAGGTGGGTCAGTTCCTCGACGACCAGTTTATAGACTGCTGGACTGGGCATTCTTCAGCAACATCTCTGCCCGTACTGAAGTGACCACCATGAAGATCGAAACTTAAATAACACAAGACACCTCATTATCGGGAATAATCAAGTCCAATGCGGCTCAAAGACGGTGCAAGACAAATAAAAAATGATGCAAATGCGAGACCTTTAGAAGCATCACTCCTCAGATGTTCCACAAAATGTCAAGGAATACGTCGCAACAAAGTCTCTGGGTACATAGCTTCTACTTGTAATCATAAGTACTACAACAAAAAATAAACTATTTCGAGTCTCAGACACACTGGACATATTTATACTGCTTCTGCTTCTGTTATCAAATATTGCCAAGGAAAACGCCCCACTTGTCGTACAGTTTTCCATCATAGATTCCTAGCAGTCACCCGGTGCCACTTCAGCCCGTAGGTTGAGTGCTGGGCCAGTGGAAATTTTAGAGGCTCTTCTGAAGTAATCAGAAACCTTCGCCAGATTCAGTTTAGCTTGGAAAGCAGACTCTGTCTGTTCATTTTTATTTTCTGCTCCCTGGTTGCAAGGGCGACTGTCCTGGTCCTATTACAAGATACATTGTTGTTCTGGTGCGCAGATCACCAGAGCTGAATTTCATCGTCGCTGATGTACCACTAGTGCAGAGGAGCATGTCGGTTCAGATTATGACGTCACTCTGACATTCTTTTGGACAGTGCGTCAGCAGTGTGATCCACAACCTGTCAGGGTGGTCTATGGTGCAGGCTGTGCTGAACAACTGGTGCTCCAGGCTGTTTAGTAGTAACCACTTCTGCATTCAAAGGAAATTCCCAGACAAGTTGCTCGCAGTGCCTATTTCTCCACATTTTCTGCAGGCACATTCGTGCGCTTTCTTCTGCTTTGGTTTCAGTACACACCTTACAGAACGTGCTCCACCAGACAGTAGGTCAGCCCTTAGGTTCATCTTTCTTTTTCGGGGTATTTTCCCAATTTGAAACAGTAGAGTCGTCTTTATTTTACTCAATGTGACTGTACCAATGTGAGAAAAAACGGTCTATTGCACAGTTCCAGGTAACAAGTAACCACTCTCCCCCTCCCCCCCCCCCCCCCCCATTGTCTAAAAAGTCGAACTCCCATGTATACAGATAAGGCTACTTCAAACATCGGATTACAAATGTGTTAATGTGTTCAACATTTGGCGCGGAGATCGCTAAGTTCTCTCATTATAAAAATGGGATAATTTACGGTTAGTTTTTAGAAAAGCTAGTTTTTCACACGTGTCAACGATCATGAAGTCATATATCCTATTGTATGTGTTGTACAATGATACAATTTTCTGATAGACTCAGTGGTTTACATGGATCCTGTATGAAAATTTAGGTGTGAATAGAGTTAGTGACGTTCGCCTGCTTTGTTTCTTCGTTGATAGTCTTAGGTGTCGACGTACTGCATTGTTATACTGGCTGAAAAATGGGGGGTGGAAGTTCAAAACTGACCACTGTAAATAATGTAGCTGACAGTTGCACAGTTGTGTTTCACAATTCTTTACTTTCACTGTTCACAACCCCACAAAATTACACAGTTATATGGCCAGTTCACTACTGGTAAATGTTAAGCCTCATTATGCGTTGCAGATAAACATAATCATACTACTACAATAGTTCACTGCTGAACATCTATGAGCAATAAATACATAACCGCACAGTTCACAGTTGTTGACGAATAATAAGGTACGTGTGACATTATTTTTCAAATAAATTGAACAGACATTGTCATTGTTTTAACCCACGCCCTATTTGTGTTTCCCTACTTGCGCTGTTAAGTTGATGCATTGTTCTTACTTGAAACAGTAAATAATTTCCCTCTGACTGTCTCGGGGCAAACAAATCGGGCTTTTATATATCCTCACAATAATAGGCAGTGAAACTAAGCATTGATCGATATTTAATTTACAAAAATCACAATTAAAACATAACTCATTCAGTTAACTGAGTACATCGAAAAATATCTTCTTTTTGACAGTTTCTTCTACCACAAAAGTTATGCCGAATTATTTGTTTAAATAATGAAATTAACAGATATAGTTACGCAAACAATGCTTTTGAATAATCTGGTAATTATTTTGGAATTGAATAAGGGCTGGCATGGCTAACAGGTTTTCGAATGGAGCCAAATAAATACTTAAAGAATCCTAGTACTTGTTCTTGCAGATGTTTATAATTAGTACACAATTTATATTTGATTATAAGTCAATAACACCAATTAAGTCACGAAACAATTACTGATTTCACCTTGTAACAAAAGATAATAACTAAACTAGGAATAGTCAAAATAAATTAGGAAATTGATTACACACACAAAACTAAGCAAAAATTAGATCTGTTGCTATATTTCTTAACACTTAAGGCTAACTTTTCTCTTTTATGAAAATGAAGATTATACTCTTGTATGTTAATGGTAATTAAGCAAAAATGAAAGTAAAATGAATTTAAGGAGGCAGATCGCACAACAAGAGAGGAAGTAAAAAGAACCCAGCCTGCTTCGTCACAAGTTAGTAGTAAAGACGTAATAAATTAAAACATCATTTCCAATGTTACGCAGTTACTGCATGGGTAGCACAAATATAAAAGAGAGACTATTTTCCTCTCATTATTTTGAGGGAGCGGTGTGTGTGTGTATGCGATATGTTTTCGAAAAGGATTGACATTACGTCCAAAGTTTGTTCGATGCCGCTAACTTCTCAAATAGATGCCTCAAGTGTACACAGTCCCTAATACCTGACTTTTGCGTCAGACTGAAAATTATACCTCCTTATGACTGCATTTTACACTTTTGAATTTTACCAGTACTTGTACGACCAACTGAAAATAAAAATTTTGTTGTAACTGGAGTCTTTAGTTAGGCAGCCTGCAGCTGGAAATGGATGACTATTTTAGGCTTTTAGTAACATACACTGCACAACAGAACTGAAGGATTATGTTTTCGAGGCGCCGTAACTGTCTCCCATTGCGACGCAGAAGTCTGAAATATACTTCAAAGTTGTGTTCGACCTTCCTCTGTAAAGGTGCAAAAGCATGGCGCCCTGTGACGCCCCCTTGGGCACTGTGTCGACACATTCGAGACAGAGGTCACAGCTCAGTTCATGTGGGTTATAAGACACCAAAATTTCGCCAGCATTCTATCCAAGTGAACCGTGTGTTATACAATGGTAGGTCGTCATCCCCTCCTCCCCCTTTGCCCTCGTTTCAACTCTTCTTTTGACGCCTCTACGATGGAGACAGCGATGCGACTGGCCGAGGTAAACATTTCAGATACACCGTCATTCAGAATCGACACGAAAAGTGCTTAGGACGTGGCATAAAGGGCGTCAGTGAACTCACCGTTTTACTCGAGACGTCGGTTCCCATACATTTCGCGGTCGAAAACAACAGTTCACAGTGTGATGAGTGAACCGTTAATTTTACTTTCAAAATCTTTTCTTAAAAAAATTTAACTTATTTACTAGCGATTCATCAAGACCACTAACACATTTAAGCACACTAGATGAGCGAGGAAGTACTTGCCAGGAAGTAACTGATGGAAAATGAAATTACTTTTAACAAAATGTGATTTTTATTCCGAAAAGCTTTTTCAAAAACAGATTTAAAATTATAAGCAGAAGAGCACCCTCGAAATATCAAGTTACAATTTTATTTAGAGGCAGAAGAACAATATTAACAGTATGAGCCTTCGGACTGAGAAGTTTGCTTGCTCCCTTTCAACACGGCCGTAGTCATGACCGCTCACAACAACCTCTGAAAGAGTACGCTGGTGCAAATCTGCAACACACCAGATTACTTTAAACAAAAAATTTTTTTAACTACTCACACAAACACTTAAGAGGGATGGAAATGGTACAACACTCAAATTATTTGTCACGGAAAGTGCAATTTTTTTTAAGTACTCTTACGGTGGAAGGGTGGCAAACTTATAACCTAAAATGACTATGTAAATAAAACCCATAAAATGCAGACTTACGCAAAACGTACAACATGCTCTACATTACACATATACCACCTCGCAAGATGATAGGCAAGATAAAAACATATTTGAAGAATTCGGCCTTTAAGCAATAAATTCGTTAACGCCGATTTCGACAAACATGACAGAGCTATTAACATACGGCAGATTGACGTGGGGTGGGGGGGGGGGGGTGTTACTAAACAACCCGAACCTCAGATTGCTCCAAACCTCCCCAATTCCACAAGGGAAAAACGGACCACCCAATTCACAAATAACCACCTTCCCGCGGGTGGCCAAACGGAGAAGAATGGTGGGAAGACCCCAAAACAAAGCGACTGGTGACCTCACCAAGAAAACAAGTAGTATTTAACAAGTAAATAAAACAACATATCTCCATTTACTTAACTTCTAATAAACTGCGATTTCTGGCGAAGACCTGGCGCAGCACCCCCAACGCTCTCCCGAACCGACCGCTGCCAGCCGCTTCAACGGACGCAGGAAGGCGCGCCGATCTCCCGTCTCACGGCGTCGCAGCTCGCACCGGTCAGACCGATGTCGTGGGTTGACTCCTGTTGCTCTCGTGTCGGCCGCGAAGCCGCTACCCCTCGCTATACGCCGCGGCCCACTGGACTCACGTGGCGACCTCACATGCGCCGACGCTCCAGGCGGACAAGTCGTCTTGTGTCTCAGTGCGCGACCGACCAACCGATCGATCCAACGATCGCCAATGACCGTTGCCCGAGCAACGGGCGGCCTAACGCGCAGACTCAGATGCAGGAACTCAGCCCAGACCGAGCGACCACTAGCTCTGTTACTGGCGGAGTGGCAAGACTCTCATATTCTGGCTTTAAAGTTTGATCCAAACGACAGACTCTACCTGCCGCACAAATGCAAACGAGAGAGAGACCAGCAACTGGTGACGCGAGACTGACCCAGCCTCACTGCGACTGACTCCCTGCCGAGCTGATAGCGCCCCTTAAATGCACGTGAACAGGCAACCTTTACGCTTTCCCACCAGAGGGAGACACCAAAAGCTGCAATTACCACAGCGGCGCCACCGCCAGAAACGGAGGGCGACTGCTTCACGCTACGCGCTGCGGCGCGCTCTTGAAACCCGACATTTTCACCGCGGCTCGGTGAGCTACACGACATCGTTCATGGCAACTTTTGCCATTACTGACACCCTCAGCACGATTCAACCCTTCTCTAAGGACTTCGTGGTCCAAGAACCACACTGGACACGATCGCACCCCGTTTGGAGCGCAGTGCGACCATAGCTCCCTCTCTGATGTACGAGGCAGAATGATAGATCGCGTTCAAAACCATTCGATGAAATGGAACATATTCCGAAGGAGCAAAGGGAACATGCTTCTTCAGCCCTTCTGTTTCGAGCCTCCTACAGCAGTGCTATCATGGACGGCTGCGACATTGAGAGGTGCGTGAATAGCAATGGTCCCTCTAAGACCCCACAGTTCGGCAACACTCGTCAGCCTTTGCTGAACACTGTAAGTCCATCTTTATACAGACAGTTGTCTGACTTTAGTTGTTCAATGTACACACATAAAAAAAAAAAGGTTTGCATCACCCCGGTTTCCAGAACTCCAGAAGATAGACGTTGACTGTGGATATTGTATCACTGACGCAGTCCATTTGACTGTTCAGAGACGTCACTAAACCCGCCCAAATATGTAAACAACCACGCATGAGCAGTGCGGGTCCGACAGCCGATCAGTTCCAGTCATTCCACCAGGAAGGAGGTACACGGCTCATGTTGTCTGTAGTTCAACCACGCCTAGATGGTCAATACCGCGGTTCGATCGCGTCCACGTTGTTACTTTGCGTCAGGAAGGGCTCTCAACAAGGGAAGTGCCCAGAAGTCTCAGAGTGAACCAAAACAATGTTGTTCGAACGTGGAGGAGATACAGAGAGACAGGAACTGTCGATGACGTGCGTCGTTCAGGCCGCCTTAGGGCTACTACTGGAGTGGGTGACCGCTAGCTACGGATTATGGCTCGGAGGAACCCTAACAGCAACGCCACCATGTTGAATAATGCTTTTCGTGCAGCCACAGGACGTCGTGTTACAACTAAAACTGCGCAGTAGGTTGCATGGTGCGCAACTTCACTCCCGACATCCATGGCGAGGTCCATCTTTGCGACCACGACACAATGCAGCGCTGTAGAGATGGGCCCAACAACATGCCGAATGGACCGATCAGGATTGGCATCACGTTCTCTTCACTGATATGCCTGCAACCAGACGTGTTTGGAGGCCAGCCCTGTCAGACTGAACGCCTTAGACACACTGTCCAGCGAGTGCAGCAAGGTGGAGGTTAGTATGAAGGCTTTCACGACCGGATGAAATATCTTCTGGTAAACCTTGCGGGATGTAAGGTCGTGGTCCATGAAACTCTTCAGCTCCTAACGTTTCGTCCAGTGCTTCGCTGGACATCTTCACCGGAGGAGAAACACCCCTCTGAAGATGTCCAGCGAAGCACTGGACGAAACGTTAGGAGCTGAAGAGTTTCATGGACCACGACCTTACATCCCGCAAGGTTTACCAGAAGGTGGAGGTTCCCTGCTGTTTTGGGGTGGCATTATGTGAGGCCGACGTACACCACTGGTGGTCATGGAAGGCGCCGTAACGGCTGTACAATACGTGAATGCCATCCGCCGACCGATAGTGCAACCACATCGGCAGCATATTGGCGAGGCATTCGTCATCATGGACGACAGTTCGCGCCCCCATCGTGCATAGCTTGTGAGTGGCTTCCTTTAGGATAACGACATTTCTCGACCAGAATGGCCACCTTGTTCTCCAGACATGAACCCTATCGGCATTGCCTGGGATAGATTGAAAAAGGCTGTTTGTGGACGACGTGAGCCGCCAGCCACTCTGAGGGATCTACGCGGAATCGCCGTTGAGAAGTGGGACAATCTGGACCAACAATGCCTTGATGAACTGGTGGGCAGTATTCCACGACCAATACAGGCATGCATCAATGTTAGAGGATGTGCTACTGGGTATTAGATTTACCGGTGTGTACATCAATCTGGGCCACCACCTCTGTAGGTCTCGCTGTATGGTGCTACAACATGAAATGTGTTTATGCTGATCTCTATTGCAAATTTCTGTACGGGTTCCAGAGCTCTCAGAACCGAGGTGATGCAAAACCTTTTTTGATGTTTGTAAATTGTTGAATCAAAACACCTTCAGCAGGCTAAATTTCCAGTTATTATTTTGGTTGAGCAACCAGTTTCAGCGCTACATTGCGCCATCTTCAGTTCCGCTGACCGATATGTAGGTAGAATCCCACCTGCGCTCCAACCAAAATAGGAGCCAGCATTCAGTGCCTGAATCTGTAGATTTTTGACACAGTGATCCCTTCGGTGAACATACTTGTAACTCTATAGACATAAACCATGACAGAGTCCTAGGCCCCTGCAGGCAGTCAACCCCTTCACACATCTCGTATTCTGCATTCCTACTATCAGGGGCAAGAGAAGCGGCGTAGCCTACCTGCAGGCGCACAGGACTCTCATCATCTTGGGGCACATCGCACTATGAACTCTTGTTTTCGACTGCGAAATGTGTCGGGATGAATGCCTTAAGGAAAGGGGTGGTGCCATTGATGCCCCTATGCCACCCCTACGACCTATCCGTGTCGATTCCTCGTCCATCCATAAGAAAACCGCGTGATTTCAACAATGGCGCAGCAGTTTTGACCTCCATCACAGAGGCGTCAAAAGAAGGTGTGAAATGTGCTTGAGAGGGTGTGTGGCGACTTTCTCATCGTCTGATACGTCCACAGTGGCACTGGGCAGAATTTTGGTGTAATTTGCTGCCAAAGTGGCACCATACAGCTCACATAAACTTCTGAGCTACCGCCATTACTTCGCGTGTGTCAACACCTTGATGTTTAATGCGTTGCCAAGTGCGAGGGTCAAATCGCATCGCGTAACATAATCATCAATTGCACTTCTTCCAACAGGGGAGACAAAGTCACTCCCAAGAAACGCCGATATTTCCGGCCCATTAAGCGACGTGGTCCCAAAATACGGTCAGTCAGCAAAAGAAGTGGATCGTCCACAACTTTTACCAATTATTATGGCAATAGAGGGCGCTAGGTCGTGACGTATGAGAAACAATGCCAACCTCTAGCAGGAAACCATACATATCGTATCTTTGGCTGCATGGTACAGCGCGAGATAAGCCGCAGTCTCTGTAGCAAAGTATGATTGAATGAATAGTCTCTAGTATGGAAACCAGGCAATTCGGAACGTAAGTTCATTAGATCTATTTTGTTCCGTATCCTCTTATCGATGAACCCCTAGAGTTTGTACACGGTGAAAAAAATTTCCCTCTATCAATGTGACGCGTCGCATCATAGGCTGTCCATGGCCAACGCCTCTGTCGAAGATATATAATACAATGTTTCCAGTCCATGGTGTGGTGGTACAGCAACCAGTATGTAGAATGAGCAGAAGAAAACAGCCATGGTTGCGATAGTGATGAATAAGTAAACAAGAATTCCAACGTCGCAACCAAGGCTGTTTTCTTCTCCTGAAGAGATATGGTGTCGTTGCCACTTGTGTATCATCCACTCAAATTCGACGAGAAGTGGCAGCGCAGTTGAAGAGCAGACAAACACCATCAGATGCCCGAGACTGAAGATCGAGAAACATTTTCTTTAAGACGACTGAGGCACTCACAGCACCACCACAGCAAACATGTTCTAGAACATGAAGACCTGGAACGCAGTGTTTGGAAATATGGATACTATCTGAAGAAGGATCCTCCTCAGAATGACACAAAAAATATAGGCTGCGCGGGATAGCCGTGATAGTATGTAAGCTTAGTGACCGATGACCTCAGTAGTTTGGTCCCATAAGCCCTTACCACAAATTTCCAAAACAAAAAATATACTGTGTGCAACGCACAAAAACTAAATCAATTCTGGCGCTAGGAAAGGCAAAACTGGTGTCTAGAGATAGAGTATGAGTTGTGTTAATATAAATTTGACCAGCATACTTCTGCCAGTGCTGCCTACGCCCAATTGCAAAACCAAAACTTCTTGTCATTCCTAATTTCCACTTATTTATAGATAATGTTTAGAGAGTGTGTTATGTATATCCTGTTTATGGTTATTTCTGATTTTGTATGAAACATGACGATGATGACAATCAGTTTGTCTTTAGGAAAGATAAAAGTACCAGGAAGGCAGTTCTGACGTTGCGGTTGATAATGGAAGCAAGAGAAGAAATATAAAGACACTTTTATAGGGTTTATCGACCTGGAAAAAGCGTTCGACGGTGTAAAATAGTACAAGATATTCGAATTCTAAGAAGAATAACGGTAAAGGGAAACGCGGTAACACACAAAACGTACAATTATCAAGATGGAACAATAAGACTGTAAGACCAAGACCTAATTAAAAGAGGGGGGGGGGGGTTGGAGAGGAATTTAGTCTTTCGCCCCTACTGCTCAATCTGCACATAAAAGAAACAATGACAGAAATAAATGGAAGGTTCAAGACTGTGGTTAAAATTCAAAGCGAACTAATGTCAGTAACAATATTCACTGATGACGTTGCTATGCTCAGTAATAATGAATTACAGGATCTCTCGAACTGAGGACGAAGCAGCAGTCAGATATCAGCCATCGTGATGGTTACATCCCAGATCCAATCTCTCTCTCTTTCCAAGCATTAATGCCGACTTGTGGCGTCTGCTGTTATGGTTAACTGGATTTGGCAATGTGGCATGTTAATTGTAAGGGGTGGCCGGATGCCCTTCTTGTCGCCGCACCCCATGCCCCCCCCCCTACCCCCCAGGACAGTATGTGTGTACCCCAAATGTCTGCAGCTAGTGTAATCCATGGAAGAGTGTGAACGTTTTTCAGATGTCTGAGAGTCGTGTAACTGAGACGGAACATGGGGACCAGGCCGGTATTCACGTAGCGGGATGTGGAAAACCGCCTAAAAACCACATCCACGCTGGCCGGCACACCGGTCCTCGTCGTAGTGCGCCGGGCGGATTCGATCTGGGGCCGGCACGCCTACCCGAGTCCAGGAAACAGAGTGAATAACTGATTTATTTCAGGATAACTATAGATCGTATTATGCCCCACTCCTTTGGCCACAAAACTATGTTTTTCAATATATCCTCCGTTCTGGGAGGGTGTGTGTGTGCCCTGATGATACCATTCCACTAGTCGACTAGTCGATGGCGGGGCCAAAGTC
Organism: Schistocerca piceifrons; assembly: GCF_021461385.2. NCBI lineage: Eukaryota > Metazoa > Arthropoda > Insecta > Orthoptera > Acrididae > Schistocerca > Schistocerca piceifrons. The sequence goes on from NC_060146.1 coordinate 44,563,538, forward strand.
TCGCTGCCTCGATAGCCTCCCCGTTATCCACTTACTGATTCCCGCAGAATGCATTCTTCATTGTGCCGAAGTGATAGAAGTTGGAATGTGTTCAACCAGCCGGCACACGCCTTTGAATATTGCAACTGATGGAGGAGTGTGTCAGCGCTCCCAGCAGAGACTTCGAGTTGAGCGACAATGATGCTTGATTGCGATCCGCTGATCTCCTCGAATGAGAGTTTGCACACGTTCCATCAGTGAAAGACTCACAGTTGTGTGCGGCCGGCCGGTGCGTGGGAGATCGGACATGTTCTGCTAGCGAATATGATTACCCGGGAATATGAATATGAGGTTTTCGGCCAAAGAAACTCAATGAGAGCTCAATAATTCAAGAACAGTCTTATTCGCATTTATTATTGCTATAATACCGCCAACCGGTTTCAACCCGACGTAGGAGTCATCGTCTGGGCTTCTACACCATTGGTCGACTGCGATTAAGACTGTTCTTGAATTATTGACTAATCATATTAATCGCTGCTTCTCTCCACTTTTGAACGCTTCTAGTACAAAATATTCCAAGTCCCCGACGTAGTGCTTCGCACCGCCTCCAGGCAATGTATTTCCGCAGAGAGCAGCTGTTCGTTCGCTTAGGAGTGATGATGGAGTAGTCAGTAGTTTCATCAGCTGACAAGGGAAATGACACGGTTCTTCCGTCATGGGATGATTATGTCCTTAAAATGGGTTCAGTACTGAGCGGCCTGGCTTACAGAAGACTATCTACTGACACCGTAGAAAGAGTTGTAAAAGTATAGACAGTGCAAATTAAAATATCCTGCGGTGTCTCTCCTTCTCGAAGTCGGCCCGTTTGACGTCCTACCCCCCCCCCCCCCCATTAACAGCTGTTCTCAGTCCATATTTTGGCAAGTGTGAACACCATATCTCTATTTAGGCGGATTTTATTTAACGGTTGAAATCTTTGAGACTGGATCCTTCCGGTTTACTGGTTTAAATGGCTCTGAGCACTGAGGTCATTAGTCCCCTAGAACTTAGAACGACTTAAACCTAACTAACCGAAGGACATCACCCATTTACTTTTGAAAAAGAGCGCGTTGTAAGAAACTTCATCCGGGTGCTGCTGTTCGGCCTAGGTTGTACGATCTGCCAAAGTTACGTGAGGAAGTGGTTCCCTACGCCCTATTTTTAGTAATATGTTGCTTCCACTTATAACCTTGCGAAATACAACGCGCAGCCAAATTAAAGCGTCACTTTTACGAACTGCACCACATAGTGACGTATGCGTTTCAAATGTCGTTCAAATGTACCTAAATTATTCCTCTCTAATGGTGCAAATAGTGGCTACCTACGACGTCACCCTCGAGCTCGGTGACGGTAAGTGTCGACACATGTATCAAAAGGCCATAGCTCAGAAGTTCATGTGAGCTGCAAGGTGGGTTAATGATATCACATTGGAACCAAATTTCACTACAATTCTGCCCAAAGGCACCGTCATCGTGTCAGCCGATGACAAGATCGTTACAGTCCTCTTACGCACGTTTCATCCCTTCTTTCGACTTCTCTGCGATTGATGTCCGAATCGCGCAGAGATCAAGCGGTTTTGTTATGGGTGGCTGAGACACATTTCCGCACCACCGAGCGAGGTGGCGCAGTGGTTAGCACACTGGACTCGCATTCGGGAGGACGACGGTTCAATCCCGTCTCCAGCCATCCTTTTAGAGATGGGGCCCCTCCACGCCCGCACCAACGTGGTGACCAAACCAAAAGTTCTACTGTCACCTCCGTAAACATGTTAGTTATCTAGTGAGTGGATCACAGGATGCTGGGCTGTGATGTTATCCGTGCGTCTGGGTAAGACTACGCATTAACACGGTCCATCAGGTGATAGATAGTGGACGAAACGCGAGTGAGGGTAGCGATTTGAAGAGCAGAAGAAATAAAGTGCCATGGCTCGTGCCGTGGGAAAAAAACCTCTGCGACAGTGGGATGGGTAGTAAGAGCAGTAGTGGCTTACTAGCTGCCATAGTTCGTGCAAGGTTGGATTTGTTAGTATAGGTATCATGCATCATTACCATGACAAGCGATGGCGATGTGTCCCAGTTGTTGCTGCTGCTGCATTCCTGGAACAATCAAGATCGTTATACAGTAGTGGGAGATCGGCCATAGATCATCTCACTGTGTGGGGGATGTGTGGAGCTTGTTTGCATGCAGTGTACGGTACGGCTTCCCTGTGTGGTGCCAGTTATTCGGCAGTGTATTCCAGCTGGATATCCAGTAATGGGTCTGATTAACAGGGGCTCGCCTGTGCCGTTATGTTTGCGTATGCTTGGCCATAGATGTTATGTCCTTACAAGTATGTCTTTTGGTCTTTTATGTTTCCATCTATGGTTGTGGTCGTAGTTCCCCAGATTCAGAATAAACGGGTTCTGCGAATGTCTGGAGTATCTGTATAGTCCAGCCATCCTGATTTAGGTTTTCCGTGATTTCCCTAAATCGTTTCAGGCAAATGCCGGGATGTTTCATTTGAAAGGGCACGGCCGATTTCCTTCCCCATCCTTCCCTAACCCGAGCTTGCGCTCCGTCTCTAATGACCTCGTTGTCGACGGGACGTTAAACACTAACCACCTCCACCACACATTTCCGCTCGGAATCAACACGAAAAGGTGTCAGGGGATGTCATAAACGGTGTCGACGGAACCGCGTCTCTCCATGAGGCATTTATTGCCACCCATTTCGCGGTTGAAAACGGCAGTGCGATGAGCAACAGGAATATGTCCTTAACACCCTTTGGCACTACTGACACCCTCGGACGTTTCTACCCTCCTCTGAGGATGCTGCATCCCCATTCCACGTGATCGCATCCCTGCGAGGTGTAGCGCGACATCAATTTTTGCTGTCGTGTACTGGATCGAATTGCAAGCACCTGGTGGTTAGGCAGGCCCTTCGACAACCTGGCGTGTGAATTGCCTACCGTCAGGCGCAAGAGCAACAGCCACGCTGAAGTGGTGTCCACGTTCGTGACACGTACATTTGTTAAGTTCTCAGTAAAGCTGTTTTGATGGCACTGAAAGTGTTTCCGAAATGGAGGGGGGAGGGGCGACGTGTCTTGGAAGGAACCTTTCCCGTTTCAATCACGCACATTTAAATGTTGCTGATCCGCCTCGAGGATGGAAAACGGAAGAATGGTGAAAAAAGTAATTACCGTTTACTTCATCGGGTTACGTTCAAATTTTTTTGAGTGGTTTCGAAAGGTCTCTGGTCATTCCGACGTGTACACGAGAGCATAAATTGCGGTTGCGCTAGACTCCAAAGTGATGCGGTAGCGGCAATGGAGAGGTAGCTCCACGATGTTCTCAGCGAAGGGTAGAAAGGTCCAGGATGTCAGCAGTGTCAAAGAAGGTCCAGAACGTCTTCTAGTTGCTCATCGTACTGCAAACTCTCGTTTCCGAGCACGAAAGGTGTGAGAATCAGAGCCCCAGGGAAAGGGGTGGTTTCACTGACCCGCTTTGTGTCACCCGCTGAGGCCTTTCCGTGTCTATCCTGAGCTGCGGTTTGTCTGAAGTGTTTCCTTGACCACCTACAAGAGAACCGCGTGATTTCAACGCTAGACGTCGCGGTTCCGAACTCCATCGCAAAGACGTTAAAAGAAGGGGTGAAATGTGGCTAAGAGGGGGCGTGACGACCTTCTCATCTTCTGACACGTGTGCGATGGCCTTGGACTGAACTGTGGTGAGTTTTGGTGCCGAAGTGACGTCGTTAACCGACCTTGCAGCCCTCACTGGATTATGGCCCTTTCTTGGACTGTGTCGACACGTTGCTGATAGAAGCGTCACAGATCCTAGGGTGACGCACTGCACACGCTTTTGCACCATTACAAAGGACGTTTGTAGGCACTTTAGAGCCACATTTCGAATTTACGCATCTCAGTGGGAATATGGTTTCGAAAAAGTTATCCTTCAATTCGTTGCGCAGTTTATTTAAGGGGGGTAGGACGTGGAACGGGCCGACTTGGAGCAGGAGAGGCACCACAGGACATTTTAATTTACACTGTCTATACTTTTACAAATAAATTCATAAAACTTTGTTAGCATGACCAGGAAGGATTCAGGATTCACACTAATACCAGAGGAAGTTCAAAAACGTAACAAAACAATTTTTTTTACATGTGAAATTTCATAATTTTTTTCACTTGGTATTTGCTGCATTTGTTGCTGTAGGTACACTTTTCTTCACAAGCAAGATAGATTATAAGATGAATTTTGCACAGCATACAAATCATACTAACAGGTGTATGAAACTCTAGAACTTCCAAAATCTGTTAAAAACTGTGGTAAAAATTGAGATAATTAACTATAAAATTCTAGTTTTTTCTAAACACGAAGTTTAAAACGTAAGAGCCCATTCATTTTTCCATAGAATAAATAAATTCTAGAGTTCATACACCCGTAAGTAAGCTGTGCAAAATTCATCGAAGAATCTCTCTTACTTATGAAGAAAAGTGTACCTATAGCAACAAATGCAGCCAACAGTAAGTGAAAAAAATCATGAGATTTCACATTTAAAAATATTATTTTTTCGTGTTTTTGTACTTCCACTGCTATGAGTGTGAATCCTGAATCCTTCCTGGTCATGCTGACAAAGTTTTATGAATTTATTTGTAAAAGTATAGACAGTGCAAATTAAAATTTCCTGCGGTGTCTCTCCTTCTCGAAGTCGGCCCGTTTGACGTCCTACCCCCCCCCCCTCCCCCCCCCTCCCCCCCCCTACCTTAACAGCTGTTCTCAGTCCATATTTTGGCAAGTGTGAACACCATATCTCTATTTAGGCGGATTTTATTTAACGGTTGAAATCTTTGAGACTGGATCCTTCCGGTTTACTGGTTCAAATGGCTCTGAGCACTGAGGTCATTAGTCCCCTATAACTTAGAACGACTTAAACCTAACTAACCGAAGGACATCACACACATCCATGCCCGAGGCAGGATTCGAACCTGCGACCGTAGCGGTCTCGCGGTTCCAGACTGAAGCGCCTATAACCGCACGGCCACTCCGGCCGCCCTTCCAGCTTACTACTGGGTTTCTGTCTTGTCATCACACGCTAACATTCACGTATTTTTCATTTAATGATAACATTTTTTAACAGAGTGGCTATGGGCAGTCCCGTAACACCCGTAGACGCCACTTTTTTTATAGAGGTCTTCTAGGATACAGCACTGAGGACTTCAGATTTTCAACCAGTGTGCTTGCAGAGACACGTAGTCGATACCTATTTTGTCTGGCCCCCTGTGCGTGATGCCCTCAACATATTTTTGGACCACTTCAATTGTCTCCATTGCGCCATTAAATTTACCATGGAGATTGAAAGTGATGGGAGGCTTCCATTTGTGGACGTAATAGTTTTCTAGAAACAAAATGGCGCTCTGGGACATAGTGTTCAATGAAATGCGACACACGCAGATCGGTTTCTGCATGCTAAGAGCTGCGATTCTCTCTACCAAAGCAATGGCGTTCTTAGGACTCGGGCACACAGAGGATAAGCCATTTACGACACGGACATTTTAACTGAAAAACTTGCATATTTGATGGCAGTGTTTAAGGAAAATGTACACTCTGAGAAGCAGATTCGTCGGTCTATGCCGTTTCAGCCATCCCCGAAAGTACATGAACAAGAGCATGGTTCTTGGCCATTTATCCCTTATTCTGGGACATATGGATTAAGACGGGAAGAATTTTAAGGAGTTTTAATATTAAGTCTGTGTTCCATTCACCTTCCAAGATTTGGCCACTGCTCGCCTTTGTGAATGAAGATTTGGCACTGAGGGAGCCTGGCATATATAAATTTCCATATTAATATGGTAAGGTTTACGTCGGCAGTTCGATTCGCACAGTTCAGGATAGCTGCGTGGAACATCGAAGTCATACGAGAAAATCGGCGGTACCAGAACATTGCTTGCACAAGGGACATGGAATGAAATTTGACGGGACTGTGATAGTTCTTCCAGTTTTTGGAACAGAGTTTGTAAAGAGGCAATAGAAGTTAGGTTGGCAAACAATTTGATTAACAGAAACAAATGTTTTCTTCCTAGCAGGACTTGGAACCATGTACTATCCCGCATCAAACACAGTGCATGCGCCGTGTAGGGTATGGGGCCTGTACTAGTATAGGACGACGATTTTCAGCGTTGGAATGTTCACCTAAATTCAGTAAGTGCCTTAAAATCCTGGAAAGACATGCAATCCGCCTCGCCTTCCGCATCCGCCTACCTTCCCCAACTCGTACGTCATCCACTTCACCACTTCATACACCTTCTTCTCTTCCTAGAGCACTTTCAGGTCCGACACATTAATCTCAAAATCCAGTTCCAGAAACCGTTTTCTCACCCACTAGTCACCAATCCAGGTACCCTGCTGCGCCAAAACATCCGCATTCCACCTTCTATGCCCCTCCATGCCTTATCCTTCCTCTCCCACACGTATTCCAACCAACTCCCACTCCCCATCAATCAAATCCGTCCCGACATATACCCCTCTTTCCAACCCTCCACGTCACACCGTCGTCCCACTTCCCCCCTCCTCCTCCATCCACTTTACTGACTTCCAGTCGCTACTTGCGGTTCTACAGGGCCACACAGTCATAATCGCGGCTTCAGCATGACAACTTTTTCGTGTGTCACCTGACATCACCATTACACCATAACGTCATTCACTTTCAAGAGAGACCGTATTTTAACTGCAATATAAGATCGTCAAAAATCGTTTAAAAACCATCAGTATTTTCATATATGTGTATTTTACAAATCCTCGTTTATTGTCACTTGTCGTTATGTAAAAATCGTCTATCTATGTATTTTAACAAAATCGTTCGTTGTTGACACCTTTTATATGTTTTAACTACTTTTGAATACAGTTTTTGTAATCTTTGGCTGAAGAGCGTTTTACGTCTGCTGTCACCCCGCCCCTATTGTGGGGAATTGAAATAACAATTAAGAAAAATGAAAAAGCCTTGGCCTTAGTAAAACGTACACGCACATACAACGCTTCCACTCCTCACACATACACAAAATTTTAATTTCTGGCTGTGACAACATTCTTAACTAAGGATGATGTCCCAAAAATAAATTAACATAATTTCAATCCAGCAGTTCTGAGCAAGGTTTCCGGGGCTTTCTCTTGGTTGTAAGGCGTATGCAGGAACAGCAGAGACCCTCCCATTTATTACCAATTGGGATCCCCCTCTGCCCCACTAACAGCTAGTCTGATAATTGCCTGAACTGAACGGCGACTCATAATGTGACCTAAGCCATACAGCCTTAGTACCATAATTTTAAAGAGAAAACGCTCCTTTTTGCTTAACAAATACTGTAAGAAATTTACATTATCTTGAAAAATCAGCAATCGATTAAGTTTGGTTGAAAAGGGTCACAAATTTGCCCGTTGTGAAATATCACAATAGAGTCAGATGTCTTTAAAATCTGGGGAAACGATTATTAACTTTTTTTGCACTTCGTTGTTTCAAAAAGGTGTCAAGTCTATGATTTGTACTTTCGGTAGTGGAACATCTACAGGGATTGGACATAGGTAAAATAGGTAAACTACACTCCTGGAAATTGAAATAAGAACACCGTGAATTCATTGTCCCAAGAAGGAGAAACTTTATTGACACATTCCTGGGGTCAGATACATCACATGATCACACTGACAGAACCACAGGCACATAGACACAGGCAACAGAGCATGCACAATGTCGGCACTAGTACAGTGTATATCCACCTTTCGCAGCAATGCAGGCTGCTATTCTCCCATGGAGACGATCGTAGAGATGCTGGATGTAGTCCTGTGGAACGGCTTGCCATGCCACTTCCACCTGGCGCCTCAGTTGGACCAGCGTTCGTGCTGGACGTGCAGACCGCGTGAGACGACGCTTCATCCAGTCCCAAACATGCTCAATGGGGAACAGATCCGGAGATCTTGCTGGCCAGGGTAGTTGACTTACACCTTCTAGAGCACGTTGGGTGGCACGGGATACATGCGGACGTGCATTGTCCTGTTGGAACAGCAAGTTCCCTTGCCGGTCTAGGAATGGTAGAACGATGGGTTCGATGACGGTTTGGATGTACCGTGCACTATTCAGTGTCCCCTTGACGATCACCAGTGGTGTACGGCCAGTGTAGGAGATCGCTCCCCACACCACGATGCCGGGTGTTGGCCCTGTGTGCCTCGGTCGTATGCAGTCCTGATTGTGGCGCTCACCTGCACGGCGCCAAACACGCATACGACCATCATTGGCGCCAAGGCAGAAGCGACTCTCATCGCTGAAGACGACACGTCTCCATTCGTCCCTCCATTCACGCCTGTCGCGACACCACTGGAGGCGGGCTGCACGATGTTGGGGCGTGAGCGGAAGACGGCCTAAAGGTGTGCGGGACCGTAGCCCAGCTTCATGGAGACCGTTGCGAATGGTCCTCGCCGATACCCCAGGAGCAACAGTGTCCCTAATTTGCTGGGAAGTGGCGGTGCGGTCCCCTACGGCACTGCGTAGGATCCTACGGTCTTGGCGTGCATCCGTGCGTCGCTGCGGTCCGGTCCCAGGTCGACGGGCACGTGCACCTTCCGCCGACCACTGGCGACAACATCGATGTACTGTGGAGACCTCACGCCCCACGTGTTGAGCAATTCGGCGGTACGTCCACCCGGCCTCCCGCATGCCCACTATACGCCCTCGCTCAAAGTCCGTCAACTGCACATACGGTTCACGTCCACGCTGTCGCGGCATGCTACCAGTGTTAAAGACTGCGATGGAGCTCCGTATGCCACGGCAAACTGGCTGACACTGACGGCGGCGGTGCACAAATGCTGCGCAGCTAGCGCCATTCGACGGCCAACACCGCGGTTCCTGGTGTGTCCGCTGTGCCGTGCGTGTGATCATTGCTTGTACAGCCCTCTCGCAGTGTCCGGAGCAAGTATGGTGGGTCTGACACACCGGTGTCAATGTGTTCTTTTTTCCATTTCCAGGAGTGTAGAAATTCATGCTCGAACATAAATGCAAATGGCAGCCAAGCCAGCAGTGTTCACAGCAACTTCAAATTTTAAGGGTCCTTAAACACACCACATCCCCAACGCTTCGATTCTCTCCCAGTTTTCCCACAGCCCACGTTCCACTACGATACAATTCTTCGCTCCTCATGTGTATTCTCAGAAGCTTCTTCCGTAACTTAAGGCGTATCTTTCGTATTAGTGAACTTATTTTGGTCAAGAATGACAATTTTTATCTGTGCTAGTGTTCTCTTTATGTGTTACTAGCTTCGTGTGTCATCTACATCACACTCCCCAAGCCACCTAATGGTGTGTGGCGGAGGGTACTTTCGGTACCATTGTCTGTTTCCTTCAACCCTGCTCCAATCACGAGTAGTGCGTGGACGAATGACTGTCGGTAAGCCTCTGTATTGGCTCTAATTTCTCGAATTTTCCCCTCGTGGTCAATACGTGAGATGTATGTGGCGGGAATAATATGTTGTCTGACTCCTCCAGAAAAGTGCTGTCCCGAAATTCCAGTAGTAAATATCTCCGTGATGCACAACGTCTCTCTTGTAACGTCTGCCAGTGGAGTTTGTTTAGTATCTCCGTAACGCTCTCTCGCCAGCTAAACGATCTCGTAACGAAACGCGCCGCTCTTCGTTGGATCTTCTCTATCAGTCCTAGCTGATAGGGATCCCAGAAAGATGAACCGTACTCAAGAATCGGGCAAACAAGCGCCTTCTAAGCCACTTCTTTCGTGGATGAGTTACATTTCCTTAAGATTCTTCCGACGAATCTGAGTCTGGTGTCTGCTTTTCCCACTACCTGTATTATATGGTCATTCCACTTAAGGTCGCTCTGGATAGTTACGCCTAAATATTTTACCGCAGACGCTGTCTCCAGCTAATTGTCATCAATAGTGTAGCTGTAAAGTAGTGGATTTCTTTTCCTATGCATGCGCAATTTGTTACATTTATTTACGTTCAGGTTATAACAAGGACGCAATATTTACTGCAAAGCAGGCAACTAATGTTAAACTCCCACCAAATCTTCAGGAAGCTGTCAAAGTTGTTAGCCGGGAAACAACAAGTGCAGCGTCGTCTGGACAGTAGTTACTCGTTATTAATACTGAGAAGGAGATGGCGACCCCTGTGTTTGTAAAATTCGCTTTCAGGAATAGATGGGAGTGCTTTTCCTGCCATGCTGATACACATTTTATTCAGTCCAGTTTGTTACACACTCCAATCTACCCACTGTCATGAATGGTGATGATGGGGAAAGGTGAGGACAACACAAACACCCAATCCGCGGGCGTAGAAAATCCCCAACCCGGACGAGAATAGAACCCGGGACCACGTGATCCACAGGTAGCAACGCCAGCCAGTGGATCACGAGCTGCGGACAAGATAGCAGCATTCTTTAGCTTAATTTGTTTCGTCATCACCAATTCCAAGATTCCGTTCATATCTAATCTCCAGAATGAAATTTTCACTCTGCAGCGGAGTGTGCGCTGATATGGAACTTCCTGGCAGATTAAAACTGTGTGCCCGACCGAGACTCGAACTCGGGACCTTTGCCTTTCGCGGGCAAGTTTGGAAGGTAGGAGACGAGGTACTGGCAGAAGTAAAGCTGTGAGTACCGGGCGTGAGTCGTGCTTCGGTAGCTCAGTTGGTAGAGCACTTGCCCGCGAAAGGCAAAGGTCCCGAGTTCGAGTCTCGGTCGGGCACACAGTTTTAATCTGCCAGGAAGTTCCATATCTAATCTCATTTCTGGTACTTATCATTACTTTCGTCTGTCTTCGGTTTATCCTCATTAGACTTCCCATCCTGCTTTTCGACTTTCACTGAGGATAGAAATTTCATCAGAGAATCTTATCGCTGATATCCCAACAAAGTGAATATTAATACGAATGTCAAACATTTCTGCCGGCCAATGTGGCCGAGCGGTTCTACGCGCTTCAGTCGGGAACCGTGCGACCGCTACGGTCGCAGGTTCGAATCCTGCCTTGGGTATGGATTTGTGTCATGTCCTTAGGTTATTTAGGTTTAAGCAGTTCTAAGTTCTAGGGGACTGATGACCTCAGATGTTAAGTCCCATAGTGCTCAGAGCCATTTGAACCATTTTTAGAACATTTCTTTTATTTCCACCGTTGCTTCTTCATTGCATAGATTGAACAGTAGAGGCAAATGGCTCGTATGTACCTGTCTTCCTTACTTCTTAATTCAAGTACTTCGTTTATGGTCTTCCATTCTTACTGCTTCCTCATAGTTTTTGTGGGCATTTCACACACATTCGACCAGTCCTTACTTCAGATAACTCATTCCTCCAATTAAATCCTTACTTCGCTTACCACTGTAGTGTTTTTTTTTTATGGCACTCTGGTGCAACTACCATTGTTGTTTCGTTGCTGTTCCACTGAGGAATAACCCGTGCGAATAACGACTATCGATAAAACTAGGTACGAAATTTACTACGATTTTTCTGGTAAGGTAATTTCGTGAGCTGTTTGGAGGGGGAGGTAATTCATTGCAAGAGTGACTCCTCAAAATATCCATTAATAATATTACTTCGCTAATAAACTGAGATAAGGATTCTAGCAGTTGCTTTTTTCTACCGAACAATTGGCTGAACACGGTTTGAATGGGTGCGCGCTTGGACTACACAGCCGTCTGTCCACCACTTTGCTGACGGCCCCACGGGAGATGTTTATCGGCGTCGTGACATGGCGTGAACACCGGCCACGTCAGTGTTGACACAGCAGGTGGTGGACAGGAATCGATGCTTCTGTTGTGGCCGCTAAGTGATTACTTCCGCTCCGGTAGAGCGACATTGTGTGTCATTCCTGTAGAATGCACGTCCACCTCATTGTGAAGGGGTCTCGAAACGGTTTATGCTGTCATGTACAGCTCCCTGTCCGCTATAGACTTGACGGACAGTTTGCCTTTGGAGAGCATTCCCTTCAACGCACCATTATTCCGTTGTTGGGTAATATCGCAAAGTATAAAGATACCTGGTTGTACTTTGGACACGGAATTACTGTGCGAAGTACGCCTCATCGAAACTGAATTATCAAAAGCTGTGTGCAGTAATAAATTTCTGTATTACCCTCCCAAAAGCTGGACTTGTTAGCATGTCGCTTCCGGGTTTCAACCAGATGCGCTGGCCCCATAGCGAATCACCCTGGCTAATTAACGACGAGAGCCTTTGTGCCGGCCAGGAAGGATGTGGTTTTAGGCGGTTTCCCACATCCGACAAAGTGAATACCTGGTTGGGGCAGGGAGTCAAATCCCGCCTCAGTTACACGCTATGCGAACATTTATAAAACATTTGCGCATTTTCACATACCTAAGACTATAAAACTACACATGGATAGTTCAAAATGGTTCAAATGGCTGTAAGCACTATGGGACTTAACATCTGAGGTCATCAGTCCCCTAAACTTAGAACTACTTAAACCTAACTAAGGAGATCACAGACATCCATGCCCAAGGCAGGATTCGAGCCTGCGAACGCAGCATCAGCGCGGTTTCGGACTGAAATGCCTAGAACCGCTCAGCCATAGCGGCCGGCCATGGATAGTTGAGGTGCACATATTCCCTCTAGGGATGGGAGGGGAGATGAAGGGGGAGGGTACTAACAGAGTGGCTACAGGAAGGGTATCTGGCAAGCCATCAAAATAACCAAGCCAGATCCATTGGTAACAATGCCGACTCGGGAAGAGAAAAAGTAAAAACTATGTATTAAATCTATTGTTTATAGGCGATTATTATCGACTATCAGACACTGAAAACAGCAAATACGATTTGCAGTCAAAAAGTTAGCGGAACTCTTGTTTTTATTAAAGAATCTGCATTTATCCATCAACTTTGTCCTCTTCAAAGTAATCCCCCTCAAATTTAACACACTTGTGCCAGCGCGTTTTCGAATCTTGGAAGCACCTCTTCAACTCACTTTTCGTTATGGTGTTCAGCTTCTTCAGCGATCCTATTCTTATCTCAACGATGGCATTTCCCTGTTCTCTTCATCCTCGGGAACAGAAAGAAGTCGCGGGAATACGGTGGCGAATACGGTGGCTGAGGCAACATAACGGTTTTGTTTTCTTTTGCCAGAAAATCACGAACAAGCTACGAGGTGATGCAGTTTCCACGAGCGGTTTGACACAGTTCTGGTCTTTTTCCTCGGATTGCTTCAAGCGAACGGCTAATAACTTCCAGGTAATATTCCTGATTGACGGTACGACCATAAGGCAGGAGCTCATGATGCACTATCCCATTGTAACCGAGGAGAACCGCTGGAAGCACCTTCACATGTGCTGGAGCTTCTAGAAGTTTTTTCGGTTTTGGCTCTTCAGGCAGTTCCCATTGAGACGACTGAGTCTTGGTTTCAACGTCACACCCTATACTCATGTTCCATCACGGATCACAACCTTATTTAGAAGTTCTGGATCGCTGTCGACTCCATTCATCAATTCTTGGGCAATGTCTACGCGACGTCGTTTTTTGTCGAAATTCAGCAATTTTGGAACAAAGCTTGCTGCTACACGTTTCATGCCTAACTTACTGACTTACTTGATTTAATTCCTTTGGCCCCTATGGTGGCATAGGGCATCCAGGGGAACTCGCCATCCGTCTCTGTCTTTGGCCATTTGCCTCAATTCTGCCCAGGTCTTGCCAACTCTTTTTGCTTCCCGTTCCACTGTCCTCTTCCATGTGCCCCTTGGTCTTCCTCTCGTCCTTGTTCCCTGGGGATTCCATTCCAATGCTTTTTTCTCGATGGTTCCATCTGGTTTTCTCAAGGTATGCCCCAACCAGCCCCACTTTCTCTCTGGTCTTCTATAGGTATCTGGTTTGTTATTCGCCAGAGCACCTCATTACATATTTTTTCTGGCCACCAGATATTCATGATGCGTGGAAGACACCTATTTAAGAAGCATTGTAACTGGGATGTTATCTTTTTATCCATTTTCCAGCTTTCACTGGCGTACAGGAGGACAGCCTTCATATTTGTATTAAAAATACTGGTTTTTGTTTTGTACCTGATATTTCTATTTTTCCATATTGGATGCAATTGTATGAAGCCAGCATTTGCCTTTCTAATGCTGTTTTTCACGTCATCTCCAGCTCCATCGTCTTCCGCCACTATACTACCCAGATACAGGAATGAGTTGACAGTCTCCACCCGCTGCTCACCTATTAACAATGGCACCTCCATGTTCCCTGAATTTACTCTCATTTCCTTTGTTTTGCCTGTATTTATCTTGAGGCCAGCAGGCTCCGCTTCTTCTTTCGGCAAGTTTAATTTAGCTTGCATATCAGTCAGCCTTGGAGCTAATAAAACTATGTCGTCTGTAAAATCCAAATCCTCCAGATGTTCATTGATCCCTCACTGGATTCCTCGTCTCCTGCCTGCTGTGACTCTTCTCATAACAGAGTCTAGAATGAGTAGAAAAAGTGTTGGTGACAAAATGCATTCCCTGCCATGTCATGCCCAAAACATGTAAAAATTGCTTTTCATGAGCCAAATGATACGCCGACATCATCGGAAACCTCTCTGATGGCGATTCGGCGATTTTTCAACATCGTTTTCTTTATGTCTTCCACAATTTCGTCAGTAATCGATATGTTAGGGCGTCCGGGGCGGTCGTCGCCTTCAACTTGTTATCGATCCTCTCTGAAGCGTTTATACCACTCATAAACTCTCGTCTTACTCGCAGCTGATTCGCCAAAAACCATAGACAACATTTCGAATGCAGTGCTGTACTTTATTCCACGTTTCGATGAAAACAAAATGCAAACTCTTTGATCCATCTTCTTCGAAAGTAAAAATTCTCCGAGCACTCCAAAATAAGTGTAACCGTTTCAACCGTCGACAACAAACTAAATATTCAAAATATCTGAGAACGCAAATATACGTTAGGCAGATGTATATCAACATCATTAAAAAAAGTTTTGAAAATCGAAGGCATGAAGCACACGAAATTAAAAACTGTTACGTTTCGATCAAATATCGTAAATAAATTAAATTATGAACGGTGACTAGAGGTAGACAGATAGGTAGATAGATAGCGAGGGAGAAAGAGAGATAAATGGAAATGCCGTGTGACGAGGGCCTCCCGTCGGGTAGACCGTTCGCCTGTTGTAAGTCTTTCGGTTTAATGCCACTTCGGCGACTTGCGCGTCGATGGGGATGGAATGATGATGATAAGGACAACACAACACCCAGTCCCTGAGCGGAGAAAATCTCCGACGCAGCCGAGAATCGAACGCGGGCCGTTGGCATGACACTCCGTCACGCTGACCACTCTTTTTTTTTTAATCTCATTTTGTTCGCTTTTGATCTTTGCATCTGATCGGGGCGGACGTCGTAAGACACCATTTTAAGTTCGTTGTTGATCTATTAACTCAGTTTTTTTTTATTCCAGAGGGCAGCTAACCCTCTGACTGAAAACGCTGAGCTACCGTGCCGGCTACCACTCAGCTACCACGGGCGGACGAGAGAGAGAGATAATGAATGCCTAACTAGTTTTTGTTACACTAATCGCTACCATAATCAGCATTCATTAGCAGTATTAGCAAGTCCGCATTCTGCCACTACACAACCTGACCACGAAAACAGGAATAAATTCTTTCTACTCTGTTGTTCAGATTGTATATTGGAAAGTAAATGGCGGTAATCAAAATATGGTTAAGGAGCAGAATTAAAATTCACGGTAAGAGGAATTGCTATCCCTCGCAGAAGTGGAGAGGCATTGCAGGTGATGTTGAATGACATGAAATGCCTTCTGAGCAGCCGGACGGGATGGCCGAGCGGTTCTAGGCGCTACAGTGTGGAACCGCGCGACCACTACTTTCGCAGGTTCGAATCCTGCGTCGGGCATGGATGTGTGTGATGTCCTTAAGTCAGTTAGGATTAAGTAGTTCTAAGTTCTAGGAGACTGATGACCTCAGAAGTTAAGTCCCATAGTGCTCAGAGCCATTTGAACCATTTTGAACCTTCTGAGCACAACATATTGACTGTGAAGAAACCAAAGATGGAAGTACTAGGGAGTAGCAGAAACGAGATCAGCAAAAATCTCAATATCACAATTACGCACATGTATACTGAAGAGCCAAAGAAAGTTAGGAATTGACACCGTGAATCCTGCATGGTAATCGAAAGAGTACGTGGGAGTACAGATCTCTTCTGAACATCACGTTGCAAGGCATCCCAGATATGCTTAATAATGTTCATTTCTGGGGAGTTTGGTGGCCAGCGGATGTGTTTAAACTCAGAGGAGTGTTCCTGGAGCCATTCTGTAGCAATTCTGGGCTTGTGGGAGTCTCATTGCCCTGCTGGAATTGCCCAAGTCTGTCGGGATGGACAATGGACACGAATGGATCCAGGTGATCAGGCAGGATGCTTACGTACGTGTCACCCGTCAGAGTCGTATCTAGACGTATCAGGGGTTCCATATCACTCCAACTGCACACGCCCCACACCATTACAAAGCCTCCACCAGCTTGAACAGTCCCCTGCTAACATGCTGGGTCCATGGATTCATGAGATTGTCTCCATACCCGTGCACGTCCATCCGCTGGATACAATTTCAAACGAGACTCGTCCGACCAGCGAACATGTTTCCAGCCCAACAGTCCAATATCGGTGTTAACGAGCACAGACGAGGTGCTTTGTGTCGCGCAGTCCTCAAGGCTACACGAGTGGGCCTCCGGCTCCGAAAGCCCACGTCGATGATGTTTCGTTGAATGGTTTCCACGCTGACACCTGTTGCTGGCACAGCATTGAAATCTGCAGCAGTTTGGGAAGAGCTGCGCTTCTGTCCTGTTGAATGATTCTCTTCAGTCGTCGTTGGTCCCGTTCTTGCAGGATCTTTTTCCGGCCTGCGCGACGTCGGAAATTTCATGTTTTACCAGATTCCTGATATTAACGGGACACTGATGAAATGGTCGTACGGGAAAATCCCCACTTCATCGTTACCTCGGTGATGCTGTGTCCCATCGCTCGTGCGCTGACTATAAACCACGTTCAAGCTCACTTAAATCTTGATAACCTGCCATTGCAGCAGCTGGAACCGATCTAACAACTGGGTCAAACGCTTGTTATGTTATATAGGCGTTGCTGATCGGACCGCCGTTTTCTGTCTGTTTACATGTGCCTGTATTTGAATACGCGTGCCTATATCAGTTTCTCCGGCGTTTCTGTGTAGTTTATTACCTTGGAAGAAAAATGAAGCACAACTGTCCAAACAAGAAGGACATAAGGAGCAGATTTTCACAGACAAATTGAGCTCTCCTCGCGGGAAGTCGAAGCGTTTGAGATCTAATAAGAAAGAATGATCGATATGACGTGGACTAATAGGGAAAGGATATGACGTTCTATTTACAGTCGGCTGTGGAAAGAATATTAGGATAGCACTGACGGGAAGATGGGACAGGACGTAAGGACACGCGTTAAGACATCAGGCAATAGAGGGAACTGGAGAGGGCAAGAAGTGTGGGGAAAGGCAGATAAGAATGCAAAGCAGTTGAGTATGTTGGCTGTAACAGCTAGTCTGGTGTGAAGAACTTGTCACAAGCGGTCGTGCTGGGCCTGTGTCAGAATTTCTAAAGCACAAAATTGTCTTCCTATCGTTTGATTCTATAACAATTTTTTACTTTTTTTTTATCTTGCCTTCTAATAACATGTTGATAGAAATTAGATTCATGTATCACTTCTCCTATAAGCCAATGTTTTATTATATTTTATCTTCTACTCTGTCCGTCAAAGTTACGCCAGAGAGTAAATTTACAAACCTCGTATCTCAGTTGCTTGTTATGAGTTTTCCATTTTGCAGAAGACTGCGACGTCTACTGCCATATTGGAGGGGCTGGTTTCAGACTATGTGAAATCTGATTTGTGTTTCTTTTTTCGTTTGTTTAAGTTCGTTTCACTATTATAGTAAAACGAGAGTAATAAAAAAGATAGTGTTGTCCACTGGAGAAAAGATATAAGCAGATCTAAGGAAAAATTCAGTGAAAGAGAACTAGCCTTTTGGCAGAAATAATGTATGAGGACAAAAGAGAGACTAAGTCTCACTTCCATGTCATGAAAATTTATTCTGGCTCAAAGTTTAGACTTTTTTTCGATACGTTAACCCCTATCAGCACTGAACTTCGTGATATATTTGACGAAAGTATTCGTATAACACATACATTAATGACCTTTGTAAGTACGCGGAGAACTTATTGTAAGACGCATCAGTTACTTAACAAACAGCAATCACTCCTTTACATAGAAGGAAGGATGTTATCATTTAAAAGTTGCATGAAATATTTAGGATTACGAATAGCCATTGAACTTAAAATAGCAAGCGTATAAATGAAATCCCAGAGTACGTTGAAATCCTATCACATAAAGGCCCTGTTGACCGAGTAGTAGACTGTGGTGTAACGACTTTACGACGTAGAGGCCAGATTTTCGCCATACGTATTAATGCTCTGGTCAAAATGAGCGTCCCACCAATAGGGGTGAAATACTAATATTATTAATAACCAAAATGTTGAACGTCATTTTAAAAGCCCCTTCTTTGATCGCAAAACGGTATCTCACCAGTCTAATAGTCAGCTGTATTTAACCAGTTATCTTAATTTCTTTATTATCAGTGCAATTATATGCAACTTCAGTACGAAACGTTTAATCCAAGAAAAAATTTGGTAAGTGCAGAAGCAACAAGCGATGAGGCAGTCTAATGTGAGACGAACGGATGTGGCATGTCTGATTATTGAAGCCACTCTCGCATTTTCGTCAGCTGCAGCCGACGTATTTTAATCTGCCTTTATTATTTCTAATAATAAAACGAAATATAAAAGTCGACAATTATTTAAATAAAAGGTAGTCTCTAAGAGTACTGAGTGAAGGGATAAAATAATGTCATGTCGAACATTGTTTCGGCCTATTTAAGCTACCATACGCCATTGTTAGCTCAATTCATGTTCTCGCTTGCTACGTTTACTGCTCGCTCTTGTTGCTAATATACGGTTATTGATTTGAATTATGGCGTTTTAATTCAGCCTGTAGTAAAGGTTCTATTTGTCCGTGGTGTGTAAAGGAAGTATAGAAAAGTACAACATTTTAAACAGTGTGCGTTCTTTAATGAAAGATATCTCTGGGTCAAGTCTGCTCTAATTTCATCCTACGAAATAATTACTTCTAAAAGTTGAAACTATGGAGAGAGTGAGAAAAATTAATTGTTTATTAAATGAGAATTCATTAAGAAGTGACTTTCAGCAAAATAGACTTTGAGAATTTAAAAAGTGATTCTAATCGTAATTTTTAGTGCGAACAGCTTGATACGAACCACAAATATATTAACAGTGACAGTCGTGCGTTAACTTTCAAATTAACTTTGTAGTTCAGTATGATGCAGATAGGAACATCTCTGCGCAAATTTTTCGTGAGTGAGCCTGAGCTTTTTCCTATAATGAATTAAATCATATTTCTGGGCTTTTCATGTTAGAAAAGATTACAAAGTATTTAAGTGAATCTTCGCGCAGGCAATCTTAAATAACCGACGAAGTCCGTTATATAGCGCACGAATAAACAGTGGATTAGTAGCCCACACACGCAGTTCATATTAAAACTATTAACACATTATAGAAGATGTCAGGGAAGTAGGGAAGAATACAAAAGTGCTATAGGGGATACAAAATTTATTAAAAATGTAATGCTTTTTTACAAACACATTAACTAACTTTCTCATTTATGGGTGAAAAATTACACCCTCCATATGACCACCTAAGGGCGCGCGGCAACGTCTCACTGGATGCCGTTAATAATCCTTTTAATTTCATTTTTCAATTGGTGTATTGTTTGTGGTTTGTTCACATACACTTTTGATTTCACAAAACCCCACAAAAAAAGTCACAATGCGTAAGGTCGCATGATCTGGGAGACCATTCCTGGTTGCCACGCAAAGAGAGAATTATTTGAGGAAACTTTTCATTCAGAGCAATCGTTTCATCGGATGGGTGACATGTCGCACCATCTTTTTGAAACCATAAATAGTCATTGTCGTCAATACGAGGGGAAAAACCAATCAAAAAGCACGTTTCGGTAACGGTCGCCGTCACAGTGACGGCAGCTCCCTCATCATTTTTACAAATGTTTAACATCATGCAGCGCGTCAGCAACTGTATATGTATAGAAAATTAACAATTTTTTCAGCCTTCCATTACTGGAATCGAAACCTAGGTAAACGAGTAAAAATTACCTTGCAACTGAAGGCTGAAAAAATTGTTAATTTTCCCTCATCATTTTCGAAAAAGCGCGGTCGATCACTCCTCCTCCCCAGAAACCACACCACACAGTCGTGCAAATGAGAAGTTGTGGTACAGGAAATGGCCCAGAGATCACCAGTGTGTGTGTGTGTGTGTGTGTGTGTGTGTGTGTGTGTGTGTGTGTGTTTGTGTGTGTAGTGAATAAGGTCTTATGACACTACATGTGTATAGTGTGTGCAGTGACTGATAGTGAGATATGAGTGAACAGAGTGGCATTACATTATTTAATAAGTTATTTTTAAATAAATTATTGTGTGCCAGGAGTAAATCTAATAATTATCTCTAACTAGAAGTCTGTAAATATATCTGTATACGAAATAGCTTATTGTAAATTGGTCGAAAGTTGTAAATACTATGACATGTCCTATATCTTTGTAAAAAGAGATCTACAGATGAATAAATAAAAAATTAAATGTCGTGTGACTAGGGCCTCCCGTCGGGTAGACCGTTCGCCGGGTGCAAGTCTTTCGATTTGTCGCCACTTCGGCGACTTGCGCGTCGATGGGGATGAAATGATGACGATTAGGACAACACAACACCCAATCCCTGAGCAGAGAATATCTCCGACCCAGCCGGGAATCGAACCCGGGCCCTTAGGATTGATATTCTGTCGCGCTGACCATTTTTTTTTAATCTCATTTTGTTCGTTTTCGTTCGTTGTATCTGCTCGAGGCGGACGTCGTAAGAGACCTGTTTCAGTTCGTCTTTGACCCATTAACTCAGCTAACCCTCTGACCGAACACGCTGAGTTACCGTGCCGGCCCACTCAACCACGGGGGGCGGACTACAGATGAATGAAGCTACTACTACTGCTACTAAAATGCCGGGTGATCAAAAAGTCAGTATAACTTTGAAAACTTAATAAACCACGGATTAATGTAGATAGAGAGGTAACAATTGACACGCATGCTTGGAATGACATGGGGTTTTACTAGAACCAAAAAAAAAAAAACACCCCATATTGCTAGACACGTGAACGCGTGAGAGATCTCTTGCGCGTCATTTGGTGATGAATCGTGGGCTCAGCCGCCACTTTCGTCATGCTCGGCCTCCCACGTCCCCAGACCTCAGTCCGTGCGATTATTGGCTTTGGGGTCACCTGAAGTCGCAAGTGTATCGTGATCGACCGACATCTCTAGGGAAGCTGAAAGACAACATCCGACGCCAATACCTCACCATAACTCCGGACATGCTTTACAGTGCTGTTCACAACATTATTCCTCGACTACAGCTATTGTTGGGGAATGATGGTGGACATATTGAGCATTTCCTGTAAAGAACATCATCTTTGCTTTGTCTTAATTATGCTAATTATTGCTATTCTGATCAGATGAAGCCGAACATTTTTTGAACGTTTGTATTTTTTTGATTCTAATAAAACCCCATGTCATTTAAAGCATGTGTGTCAATTTGTACCTCTCTACCAACATTATTCCGTGATTTATTCAGTTTTCAAGTTTATACTGACTTTTTGATTACCTGGTACTTAAGGAGGATGATCCCTTGTGTGCGATAATTACAGAGGAATTACTTTACTGAATACCACATATAAAATCCTGTCGACCTCGCTAATAGAAAGAAATTGTTCATATGGCTCTGAGCGCTATGGGACCCAACTTCTGAGGTCATCAGTCCCCTACGACTTAGAAGTAATTAAACCTAACTAACCTAAGGACACCACACACAACCATGCCCGAGGCAGTATTCGAACCTGCGATCGTAGCGGTCGCGCGGTTCCAGACTGTAGCGCCTAAAACCGCTCGGCTACCCCGACTGGCATGATAGAAAGACTGATTTTTATAATTGAAGAACTAATTTGGGACTATCAATGCGGTTTTCATAGAAACAAACCCGCATTGGCTCATTCACTCTCTCTACTACTAGCAACTGAGAAGCTGTGCGAAATCTGTGCAGATGTCAATATACAGTTTCTACATTTCAAATAGGTCTCTGATATCATGCGAGTACACCAAAATACACTCCTGGAAATTGAAATAAGAACACCGTGAATTCATTGTCCCAGGAAGGGGAAACTTTATTGACACATTCCTGGGGTCAGATACATCACATGATCACACTGACAGAACCACAGGCACATAGACACAGGCAACAGAGCATGCACAATGTCGGCACTAGTACAGTGTATATCCACCTTTCGCAGTAATGCAGGCTGCTATTCGCCCATGGAGACGATCGTAGAGATGCTGGATGTAGTCCTGTGGAACGGCTTGCCATGCCATTTCCACCTGGCGCCTCAGTTGGACCAGCGTTCGTGCTGGACGTGCAGACCGCGTGAGACGACGCTTCATCTAGTCCCAAACATGCTCAATGGGGGACAGATCTGGAGATCTTGCTGGCCAGGGTAGTTGACTTACACCTTCTAGAGCACGTTGGGTGGCACGGGATACATGCGGACGTGCATTGTCCTGTTGGAACAGTAAGTTCCCTTGCCGGTCTAGGAATGGTAGAACGATGGGTTCGATGACGGTTTGGATGTACCGTGCACTATTCAGTGTCCCCTCGACGATCACCAGTGGTGTACGGCCAGTGTAGGAGATCGCTCCCCACACCGTGATGCCGGGTGTTGGCCCTGTGTGCCTCGGTCGTATGCAGTTCTGATTGTGGCGCTCACCTGCACGGCGCCAAACACGCATACGACCATCATTGGCACCAAGGCAGAAGCGACTCTCATCGCTGAAGACGACACGTCTCCATTCGTCCCTCCATTCACGCCTGTCGCGACACCACTGGAGGCGGGCTGCACGATGTTGGGGCGTGAGCGGAAGACGGCCTAACGGTGTGCGGGACCGTAGCCAAGCTTCATGGAGACCGTTGCGAATGGTCCTCGCCGATACCCCAGGAGCAACAGTGTCCCTAATTTGCTGGGAAGTGGCGGTGCGGTCCCCTACGGCACTGCGTAGGATCCTACGGTCTTGGCGTGCATCCGTGCGTCGCTGCGGTCCGGTCCCAGGTCGACGGGCACGTGCACCTTCCGCCGACCACTGGCGACAACATCGATGTACTGTGGAGACGTCACGCCCCACGTGTTGAGCAATTCGGCGGTACGTCCACCCGGCCTCCCGCATGCCCACTATACGCCCTCGCTTAAAGTCCGTCAACTGCACATACGGTTCACGTCCACGCTGTCGCGGCATGCTACCAGTGTTAAAGACTGCGATGGAGCTCCGTATGCCACGGCAAACTGGCTGACACTGACGGCGGCGGTGCACAAATGCTGCGCAGCTTGCGCCATTCGACGGCCAACACCGCGGTTCCTGGTGTGTCCGCTGTGCCGTGCGTGTGATCATTGCTTGTACAGCCCTCTCGCAGTGTCCGGAGCAAGTATGGTGGGTCTGATACATCGGTGTCAATGTGTTCTTTTTTCCATTTCCAGGGGTGTATAATTCTAAATGTAATAAGAAAATCTCAAATACAAAGTTGATCAGATAAGTGCAAACGTGTACAGCCGAAATTTCATGTTGTGCAGAGACATCTGTAGAAGAAGCTGAAAATGTTAAGGTGTACACTGAAACGAGACAACCGGACGCCATTCCTCCTATTTTGCTTAGCCTTGTCTTAGAGAAGTATGACAGTGTTCGGGCGTAACACCAGCACCTGCACATCCACCTGGAACAATACAGCAGAGGGCGCTGTGAGACGACGACAGCCAACAGTACGCTGGCTAGGGGGACGCCACGACTGGAGCGGCCTCGGCACGAAAAGAATAAAAGCGACGCGCCGCGTAGCTGTGGCTCCTACTTGCTCTGGCACCGTCCCTCCTACGTTACCATCCTTAAGGCCGATTCCTGCACTTCCTGCCACTCCGCGGGTGTGCCCCAGGGATCTGCCTCCCTCCTCTACATCCTCTACACAGCAGGTATGCCCCAACGCCCCCTCTGGTACACCTGCTGCAGTATGCCGATGACGCCGCCTTCCTTGCCTTCGCTCCTACCCTTCAACAGTCCCAACGTCTTCTCCGGAATCACCTTGACCTTTTTGCCACATGGTGCAACCAGCGGATCCTAAAAATCAATCCTACCAAGACCCAGGCAATTATCGTAGGTCGTACCACTCGCACCTTCTGGCTCCTTGATTTCTCCCTTACCATCTGCGCTCGTCCTGTCTACTTCTCCGCAACACTCACCTACCTTGTACTCACCATTCACCATCACCTCACCTGGATCCCTCATCTTCTCTCTATCCAATCCAAAGCCCACAACCACATCCTTCTCCTTAAACTCCTCTCTGGCCGGACATGGGGGTTGCACCCCTCTACCATCCTCCACACCTACAAATCCTTTTCTCCCATCCTCTGTTATGCCCCCCCCCCCCACCCAAATTCTATAAGTCCCTCCAGATCCTTGAGCGCCATACACTCTGCCTCACCTTCTGTATATGCCTTCCGTCCCCCACTTGGATGCTCTATGGCATGATTCCTTTCCCCCATTTGGTCCTTCTCCTCGAACCTGTCCACATCCCCTACATCTCCAACTGACTTGATCCCCCTCATCCCCTTGTTGCTCCTCTCCTCTCCAACCCCTGCCCCCTGCTGCATTTTCACTGCTGTGTCCCCCCTACCCTCCATCTCTACACCCTTCATCTCCTTTCCCAAGGTGGCTTCCATCAACTCCCCCTTCCAGATGATGCCCTCTCTCCCTCCATTTATCCCTCCTATGATCCTCACCTCCCCCTTCCTCCCTCTGTCCTTTTCCTGGGCTCCCTCTCTCCCCCCCCCTTCCATCCGGTTTTTACTCCACCCACCCACTCGTCTCTGTTCTCTCCCCCAAGTCCTTTTTCTCTCTCTTCCACTCTCTTCCCACTCCTTTTCCGCTTCCGCCATGCTTCCCCCTTTTCCTGTGTCCTCTCCCTCCATCTGCTCCTCCCCTTCCCCCCTCCCCTCATCTATCTGGGTCCTCCCCCTCCCCCCCCCCATACCAGTATGCCTTCGTACTCTATAGCACAGTGTTTTCCGTGAGTGTTCAGTGTTGTGTGTCCCCTTTTTAAAGTGTTGCGAACAGAAACCGGACTGTCGCCATGTTTTTTAATTGTGCCTGTCTATTTCCAAGTGTTTTTAATCAGCATCACTGACTCCTTTGTTTTTTAAGTTTTCTTCACAACCTTTTCGCCATGTACCAGTTTTACACAGTCGCCATTTTATGGCCTCTTTCTATTGTTATGTCTCCTCATTATGTTTTTTAACTTTATCTGTAGGGCGCAGAGCAGCGTATTACGCTGCTGCCAGCCCCGTATCGAAATACAATAAAGAAAAAAAATACAGCCGTGTCCGCACTAGACGAGCTGCACTAGAAAACGAGCTGTGATATAAACTCCATAGAAGTGACTTATGAACTTGTGTGATCTGGTTGCATGGAAATTGTATATATCGAAGGACGTTGATTATTTGCATTGTAAAAAGGCAAAGTTAAATATTGTCAATTCAGTTTACTATAATAAAGTCCATTAACAAAATTTGCTTGGAAGTTGTCCAGCTATCCGAGAGAACGGGTTCCTGAACTCTCTATATCAAACGAGTGGGCAGGGTCCGACAGAGAGAGAATTTGTTACCAGTAAAACTAATTCATAAGGGATCCAACCACACGGGGGGAGGAACAGTGGGGAACATTACTGGTCTTGCATGCGCAGATGATGTACATTAACAAGTAGCTCCTAAACAGAAGTAATAAGAATGATGCAAAATTATTACGAAATCACTCAGAAAACAGGAACACATGCGAGTGAAGAGAAGACAGAATGTCTTGTCATTAGTACGGAAAACCAGACCAATGAACCTTTGACTGTAGATATACTCTCATTCAAGACAGTTGCCAGCTTCAGATATTTAGACAGACTTTTAATAAAGACAATAGAAAATCGATTCAGGAACAGATGCCCGACTGGCAGCGGCTAGCAAAAGACTTTTTAGCTGTGTCATTATTTTGAGGGAAAGTTCAGTGAGCACTAACATAAAATTCAGTCAGCTATTGTACTAGTAATATTATACAGTTGCGAAGAATTAATATTTATGAATAAATACGAAGAAAAGCTGTTAATATTCGCAAAGAAAATTCAAAGAAAAATTTTTGGACTTAGATTGATGTTAATAACGTAGAAAGTGTTCAAGAGGAAGACTTTCAGCAGGGTTGATAACATAGTAAGTGTGGTGTCACCGCCAGACACCACACTTGCTAGGTGGTAGCCTTTAAATCGGCCGCGGTCCGTTAGTATACGTCGGACCCGCGTGTCGCCACTATCAGTGATTGCAGACCGAGCGCCGCCACACGGCAGGTCTAGAGAGACTTCCTAGCACTCGCCCCAGTTGTACAGCCGACTTTGCTAGCGACGGTTCACTGACAAAATACGCTCTCATTTGCCGAGATGATAGTTAGCATAGCCTTCAGCTACGTCAATTGCTACGACCTAGCAAGGCGCCATTACCAGTTACTATTCATGCTGTAAAACATGTACCGTCAAGAGCGACGTTCACCATTTATGGATTAAAGTTAAGTATTCCACAGCTACGTCCTTTTTTGCTAGTCTAATTTCCTTGACCTGTTCCAGACCTCACGCCAGCCTGCGTGAGCTAAAACGCGTGCCTTTCGGCTTCCTCTAATATTACGGGTTGGTCTCCTGCCAACTCACAACAGTAAGAATGACAGAAAATTACCAGAATAGTATTTTCCAGGACAATAGAAGGAATGAGAAGAAGAGGAATTAGGTGCCGATATAACATCCAGCAGTACGCAGATAAAATGATCTTCAACTCCAAATGGAAAACAGAACACTCGAGAGAAAGAAATTGGAGAGGCTAGTAGACGAGGGCTATGGCCTATGAGGACCTTGCAACATCTAAAGTAGTAAGCAGCTGAAAGCGGTATTTATATGTTCATTCGTTTGAATAACCGCTGTCGTGATTATTCATCCCAATGGGCGAGTTTAAATGTGAAACAGGGGTGGTCAGTTACCACACAGTACACGATAAATATCGTACCACTGTGAAGCACCAAACATACTGCTATAGGCATGCGTATTCAAATACAGAGATAGGCACAATACGGTACTGCTGTAGGCAACGGCTATACAGGGTGTTACAAAAAGGTACGGCCAAACTTTCAGGAAACATTCCTCACACACAAAGAAAGAAAATATGTTATGTGGACATGTGTCCGGAAACGCTTACTTTCCATGTTACAGCTCATTTTATCACTTCTCTTCAAATCACATTAATCATGGAATGGAAACACACAGCAACAGAACGTACCAACCTGACTTCAAACACTTTGTTACAGGAAATGTTCAAAATGTCCTCCGTTAGCGAGGATACGTGCATCCACCCTCCGTCGCATGGAATCCCTGATGCGCTGACGCAGCCCTGGAGAATGGCGTATTGTATCACAGCCGTCCACAATACGAGCACGAAGAGTCTCTACATTTGGTACTGGGGTTGCGTAGACAAGAGCTTTCAAATACCCCCATAAATGAAAGTCAAGAGGGTTGAGGTTAGGAGAGCGTGGAGGCCACGGAATTGGTCCGCCTCTACCAATCCGTCGGTCACCGAATCTGTTGTTGAGAAGCGTACGAACACTTCGACTGAAATGTGCAGGAGCTCCATCGTGCATGAACCACATGTTCTGTCGTACTTGTAAAGGCACATGTCCTAGAAGCACAGGTAGAGTATCCCGTACGAAATCATGATAACGTGCTCCACTGACCGTAGGTGGAATAACATGGGGCCCAATCAAGACATCACCAACAATGCCTGCCCAAACGTTCACAGAAAATCTGTGATGATGACGTGATTGCACAATTACGTGCGGATTCTCGTCAGCACACACATGTCGATTGTGAAAATTTACAATTTGATCACGTTGGAATTAAGCCTCATCCGTAAAGAGAACATTTGCACTGAAATGAGGATTGACGCATTGTCGGATGAACCATTCGCAGAAGTGTACCCGTGGAGGATGATCAGCTGCTGATAGTGCCTGCACACGCTGTACATGGTACGGAAACAACTGGTTCTCCCGTAGCACTCTCCATACAGTGACGTGGCCAACGTTACGCTGTACAGCAGTAACTTCTCTGACGCTGACATTAGGGTTATCGTCAACTGCACGAAGAATTGCCTCGTCCATTGCAGGTGTCCTCGTCGTTCTAGGTCTTCCCTAGTCGCGAGTCATAGGCTGGAATGTTCCGTGCTCCCTAAGACGCCGATCAATTGCTTCGAACGTCTTCCTGTCGGGACACCTTCGTTCTGGAAATCTGTCTCGATACAAACGTACCGCGCCACGGCTATTGCCCCGTGCTAATCCATACACCAAATGGACATCTGCCAACTCCGCATTTGTAAACATTGCACTGACTGAAAAACCACGTTCGTGATGAACACTAACCTGTTGATGCTACGTACTGATGTGCTTGATGCTAGTAGTGTAGAGCAATGAGTCGCATGTCAACACAAGCACCGAAGTCAACATTACCTTCCTTCAACTGGGCCAACTGGCGGTGAATCGAGGAAGTACAGTACATACTCACGAAACTAACATGAGCTCTAACATGGAAATTAAGCGTTTCCGGACACATGTCCACATAACATCTTTTCTTTATTTGTGTGTGAGGAATCTTTCCTGAAAGTTTGGCCGTACCTTTTTGTAACACCCTGTGTAAGACAACAAGTGCCTGGCGCAGTTGTTAGATCGGTTACTGCTGCTACAATGGCAGGTTGTAAAGATTTGAGTGAGTCTGAGCGTGGTGTTGGAGTCGGCGTACGAGCGATGGGACACACCATCTTCGGGGTAGCGATGAGGTAAGGATATTCCGTACGATCATTTGACGAGTGTACCATGAATATCAGGTATCTCGTAAAACATCACATCTCAGAAATCGCTGCGACCGGAAAAAGATCCTGCAAGAACGCGGCCAACGACGACTGACGATATCCTACAACGTGACAGAAGTGCAACGCTTCCGCAGATCGTTGCAGATTTCAATGCTGGGCCATCAACAAGAGTCAGCATGAGAACCATTCAACGAAACATCATCGATATGGGCTTTCAGAGCCGAAGGGCCACTCGCGTACTCTTGATGACTGCAAGACACAAAGCTCTACTCCTCGCCTGGGCCCGTCAACACCGACATTGGACTGTTGATGACTGGAAACATGTTGCCTGGTCGGACGAGTCTCGTTTCAAATTGTGTCAAGCGGATAAACGTGTACGGGTATGTAGATAAGATCATGAATCCATCGACCCTGGATGTCAGCAGGGGACTGTTCGAGCTGTAATGGTGTGGGGCGTGTGCAGTTGGAGTGTTATGAGACCCCCGATACGTCTAGATACGACTCTGACAGGTGACACGTAGATAGTATCCTGTCAGAGCACCTGCATCCATTCATCTACACCAGGCCCATCCAAGAATTGCGCCCGGCGGGCGCGCCAGCCCCCCGCGGGCGCTAGGCAGTGTAGTTCAGCGCCCCGTCCGCGACCGTGTGTCGCTAGTGTCGCCATAGGAGAGAGAGAGAGAGAGAGAGAGAGAGAGAGAGAGAGAGAGCTGCGGACCGAGTGAGACCGCACAGCACTGCTCTGCACCGGACTGTTCCGCAGTCAGATCCAACGCAAACAACAGAGGAAGCGCACCTCTGTAAGAGCGGCCGATGAGCGGTAAAACAAGCACACCACTTAACCGTTTAGCTAACAACTAGTGTTCCTGTGGCAGAATTACTACGCAAAGCTTTCGATGGTTCAAATGACCCTGAGCACTATGGGACTTAACATCTATGGTCATCAGTCCCCTAGAACTTAGAACTACTTAAACCTAACTAGCCTAAGGACAGCACACAACACCCAGTCATCACGAGGCAGAGAAAATCCCTGACCCCGCCGGGAATCGAACCCGGGACCCCGGGCGTGGGAAGCGAGAACGCTGCCGCACGACCACGAGCTGCGGACACAAAGCTTTAGACAACAATATCCAAAACAAGAATCGAAGAACGTCTTAGTTGTTTTCTGACCCACAGGTTCATCCTATTAGCAGTGCACATGTACACTCGTCATATGTACAATAGGCGTCTTCTCAAAATTTCTTAAATTTCTTAAATGAGCTAGAGTCATAAATAGTCTATTTTAGAAATAACTTTATGTAAGGGATATAGAGTCTCATTCTTACAGTTAGCAATTACAAATAAATATTTTTTGTTATACTTCGGGCTACATCTCTTTGTATCCCCTTTCAGAGTTTAGAAATCGGATCCTTAGTTTGCTGTTTTGTACGTAATAATTTTAACGGACCAGGTTTGAAAACTTTTTAAAAATAGAATTAAGGTTATAGAGCTCTTTAATTCTTACAGTCAACATTGTAAAAGAAGACAACTAACATTTTACACTTTTTTTCTTTTTCGAGGAAACGGTTTTGTCAATGTTCCCTGAGACTGATAACCTCAAAGAATTAGTTAAATTTTTATCGCCAAGTAATGAACGGTTCTTAGTTTTAGCAAGCTTTAAAAGAGAGAAAAAGCGCTCACAGATATACGTGGAACCGTACATTGAGAGAACTTAGGCCGCGTGCTTGTGCAAAAGAGGATATTTCTCTCGTGGAAGACAGCTGTAAAAGTCATCCAAAGTTTTACACATGAGGAAGCGGTCCTCCAGGCGGATATCGCACTGCAGGTCAATTAGCTCTAGTTGAAGCACTTGTGAGACGTCCTATGCCGAAGGGAAAACAATATATCTAAGGCGATTGAAGCTCACTTGTCTCCAAAAATCTGTTTTCAAACCTTTCTTGTAATTCGCAAATGATTGCAATATATTCTGAAAAATCCACATCTTCCTTAACGCTGTCTAGTGCAGGAAAGCGTCCACAATTCTTCTCGTGCAACTGTTTTCCCCCACAAAATATGGTTTTTTAATTTTTTTTTGTTTTTTTTTTTTTTAAACGCTTGAATCGTCTGCACTAAATCAACGACATAGTGATTTTCGCGTTGGAGTGAAATGTTAAAACTATTTAAATTAGCAGTAAGGTCACTCAAAAAAGCCAAATTCGCCACCCACTTAGGATCACAAAGTAATTCTTCTGGACGTCCTTTCATTTGCAAAAAGGTATTTATTTCGTCCCTCAGGGAGAAAAACCGAAGAAGCACCTTTCCTCTGCTAAGCCATCTTACTCTAGTGTGGTGGGGGATGTCCGGGTATTCCGCTTCCATCTCAGCCAGAAATTCTTCAAATTGGCGATGTGTGAGTCCATGCGAGCGAAGATAATTAACCGTTCGAAGAACTTCGTCCATAACATTTTTTATGTTGACAATCTTCGCACAAAGTGCCTCCTGGTGTATCACACAATGGACTGCCGCGAATAAGGAACAGCCGACTTCAGCCATTTTTGACCTGACGTAACTCAGGAATGCAGTGCGTATCCCTCGTAGCGCAGGGCTCCATCCTTTGTTACACTGGTCAGGCGTTCCCATTTTAAACCCATTGACTCTAACGCGTTTTCCACGGCTAGAAAAATATCCAAACCCGTGGTTGTGTCTTTTAATGGTATAAGTTCGAGAAATTCTTCGGTGACACGCAGATTGTCGTCGACACCTCGAATGAATATCACGAGCTGAGAATGTCCGCAACGTCCGCGGACTCGTCAAGAGCGATAGAAAGCGAAATGAAGTTTGCCGCACTCTGCATTAATTGCTGCTCCATATCTGAGACCATATCTTCGAGCTATTTTTTCAAATTTTTTCGTGAGGTCTGGTGGACAAATACAAGCCGCCGATTCGACCAGGCAATCCTTGATGAGATTCCTAGCAGCAAAGGGTTTCCCTGCTTTCCCAATTCTCAGCGATCATTTGCAACTTGCGCACAAACTTTGCCCACCTGTTTCCTGATCGTACCACGCCAAAAAAGAACATACAATGAATTTTGTACAATCCTGTTTTTAAAACGCTTTTATCACTTTAACAATTAATTGTTACATTCATTGAAACTCAAATAAAAAACTAACAAAAAAGATTGGTTTTAGATGCGTTTTCTCCCAGTTCCGCTGAGAAGGACAGCGCTGTGTGGTCGCAAAATTTTTTTTTCTATTGCAATATAAGGTTATTACAAATGGTTGAAGCGATTTCACAACTCTACAATAACTTTATTATTTGAGATATTTTCACAATGCTTTGCACACACATACAAATACTCAAAAAGTTTTTTTAGGCATTCACAAATGTTCGATGTGTGCCCCTTAGTGATTCGGCAGACATCAAGCCGATAATCAAGTTCCTCCCACACTCGGCGCAGCATGTCCCCATCAATGAGTTCGAAAGCATCGTTGATGCGAGCTCGCAGTTCTGGCACGTTTCTTGGTAGAGGAGGTTTAAACACTGAATCTTTCACATAACCCCACAGAAAGAAATCGCATGGGGTTAAGTCGGGAGAGCGTGGAGGCCATGGCATGAATTGCTGATCATGATCTCCACCACGACAGATCCATCAGTTTTCCAATCTCCTGTTTAAGAAATGCCGAACATCACGATGGAAGTGCGGTGGAGCACCATCCTGTTGAAAGATGAAGTCGGCGCTGTCGGTCTCCAGTTGTGGCATGAGCGAATTTTCCACCATGTCCAGATACACGTGTCCTGTAACGTTTTTTTCGCAGAAGAAAAAGGGGCCGTAAACTTGAAACCGTGAGATTGCACAAAACACGTTAACTTTTGGTGAATTGCGAATTTGCTGCACGAATGCGTGAGGATTCTCTACCGCCCAAATTCGCACATTGTGTCTGTTCACTTCACCATTAAGAAAAAATGTTGCTTCATCACTGAAAACAAGTTTCGTACAGAACGCATCCTCTTCCATGAGCTGTTGCAACCGCGCCGAAAATTCAAAGCGTTTGACTTTGTCATCGGGTGTCAGCGCTTGTAGCAATTGTAAACGGTAAGGTTTCTGCTTTAGCCTTTTCCGTAAGATTTTCCAAACCTTCGGCTGTGGTACGTTTAGCTCCCTGCTTGCTTTATTCGTCGACTTCCGCGGGCTACGCGTGAAACTTGCCCGCACGCGTTCAACCGTTTCTTCGCTCACTGCAGGCCGACCCGTTGATTTCCCCTTACAGAGGCATCCAGAAGCTTTAAACTGCGCATACCATCGCCGAATGGAGTTAGCAGTTGGTGGATCTTTGTTGAACTTCGTCCTGAAGTGTCGTTGCACTGTTATGACTGACTGATGTGAGTGCATTTCAAGCACGACATACGCTTCCTCGGCTCCTGTCGCCATTTTATCTCACTGCGCTCTCGAGCGTTCTGGCGGCAGAAACCTGAAGTGCGGCTTCAGCCGAACAAAACTTTATGAGTTTTTCTACTTATCTGTAGTGTGTCGTGACCATATGTCAATGAATGGAGCTACAGTGAATTTATGAAATCGCTTCAATCATTTGTAATAGCCCTGTATTTGCGTACAGCAGCATGGTGAGGCCCGGCGGGCGGCCCACACGGCCAGCTAAGCGGCGCGGCTCGGCCACTGCAGCAACGTACGAATTCGCCCCGGGCGCTGGCCGCGGGCGATCGCGGGCGCTGGCGCCCCAGGGGCACAGTTTGGACGAGCCTGATCTACACTGTACATTCAGACGGACTTGGACAATTCCACCAGGACAATGCGACACCCCACACGTCCAGAATTGCTACAGAGTGGCTCCAGGAACACTCTTCTGAGTTTAAACACATCCGCTAAGCAGCAAACTCTCCAGACATGAACATTATTGAGCATATCTGGGATGCCTTGCAACGTGACGTTCAGAAGAGATCTGTATTCCCACCTACTCTTTCGATTACCATGCAGGATTCACGGTGTCAATTCCCTGCAGCACAACTTTAGACATTAGTCGGTTCCATGCCACGTCGTGTTGCGCCACTTCTGCGTGCTCGCGTGGGCCCTACACGATATTAGGCATGTGTGCCAGTTTCTTTGACTCTTCAGTGTAAAATTACGGTATTTCGCTTGGAACGTGAACGAGAAATCGCACTGAAATTACGCCATTTGTCTCCGAATACGAGCTGGAAATCGCAATTAAACTGTCTTTCCTCGTCGAATGGGTGCTGGCACGCAAATAAAACGGACGGAAACATATTTTGTAGCGCTCTCTTCACGACAACTAGAAACCAGTGTCATGTGCTGAAATGAGGGTCAGCCGCACTCAGAGAAATGACGCAAGTGTTTTTTACTGCACATGCTCGATTTGGCGTTATCCTTTCTGGCACTACGAGAGCTATGTTGCTCACAGCGCAAGTTTAGTATTTTTCCTTAAAACTGCGAGTAGCATATTCTGCGAGTGTAAGAGAGTGAGGGATCTTTAAAGCCCTGTTCTCATAACGTTGTCATGACTACACACTAATTCGTAAACTGCAGAATTCGATTCTCGCTAATGTTAACATTGAGCCGTGTGTCGGCTCTCAACATATATCGCGCTGTTAAGATTGTGCTGAGTCCTTCAATTCCACCGTTAATTTATTCTTTCATATTTACCGTTATGCTGCGTACGATTCTGTTGAGATTCCCCTCTGGCGGCGTGTCTGGTCATATCGATCTTAGAGTCGTTGCTCCCTGTTAGCCTTGTGTAAGGGAATAAAATCTCTGGAGGGATGGCCGGTTGGTTGCCGAGCGGTGACTCGGTCGGTCGGTTTTTAAAATCGGGAATTAGAGAATGTCTTACTATGAGATCGCGGCGTGGCATGGCGGTGGAGAGTTGGCTGTTGTTCCGAGAAGCCGCGTGGTCTAACCTGGCGGTGCGAGACCAGTGGGACGAGTTGACTGGACAAGGCTCTATGCTCTTGCTGTGAACACCCGGGGGCCACGGCTGTGGTTCCGAGTCACTACTTGGTGGGAGCGGCAACAGATAGCTTTAAATTGTCCGTCTGGAGGCGGGAATGATGGACTAGTAAGTCGCCTAACCTGAGGAGTGGTGTTTCGCCGCCGTGGGTGCAGAGAAGACGAGGGCTCCGGTGACAGAGCGCGTGGCTGCGAGACTGTGCTCGGTTGTATATGACATTTTGTAAACGTAAAGGTACGGTCACATTCTAAATAAAGATTATTGTTTACAGCTAATGTCTGCGTTGGAATTTTTTTATGGAAACTGGGACCATATCAGAAATTACCCGGACGACCTGCGCCTGGCCTTCCTTGTTTCTACCACACAGCAACGAATCGACGATTTAGCTTTAACATTTTATGGAAATAAGATAAATTATTCTGCTGCTGTAATTGTATTAGAGGAGTGGACACGGTCGGGTGTGAGGAACCTCTGCATCGGAGTTCACCTGCTGTTTCTCTGATAAACTGCAAGTTAAGTTGGATAAAGGTTTACATGTTAATTGAAGAATTTTGATTTGTGCAACCAGCGTCTTTTCTGCCTTGTGGCCTCCTGCGTTCGGGTTTTCTGTCCCTGTCGCCGGTGTAATTATAGACAGTGTTCTTTAGACTTCTTATTAGTACTGCCTGGGAGGAAGTGTATTTTTGGGCAGGGATTATGGTTCCTGAGTTGATTCCTCCTCCTCCCCTGGCCTCGCGTGAGGTCGATGTGATTGCTGAATGTGAGGCGTTGTGGGTCTGTTAGTCCGCTTCTAGCCTGAGCATCCTTTGGGAGACAATGGTGGCCGCCCTTACACCCGGTCGGTTAATTATTTCTATCCCAGGACATTTTGGTGGCAGGACATGGTATTGAAGTTGTTAGTTATTGTAAAACGTTAAACGGTTGTATTTTACTCTGATTGTTTTTGGCCACTGTTTAAAAAGGTTAAGTTTGCCTTTCATTGGTGGGTATTTAAAATTACGTGGCTTTAAAATTAATAGTTATTGTAAAAGGTGAATGACTGTATCTTTACTTTGAGTGTTTTAATCTACTTGGCATCCTTTCAAAATGCTGGTTCTGCCCCCCTGTTAGCGAGCCCTTGTAATTTAATATCTTGTTGTGCCAAAATTTAAAACAAGTGACTCCCTACATGTTCGGTAGCGAAATTGTATGCAAATTGGTGTTTTCTTTCATTACTTGGGAAGTTTTAATTTTGTTATTAAATGCTTTATCAAATTCTGTTTTAAGTAAAATGGCTTGGCTATTAACGGTAAAGTAAAGTTTTTTAATTTCATTACTTGGAAAATTTTGATTTGTTATCAAATGTTTTATCAAAGCCGGTTTTAACTAAAATGGCTTGGCCGTAAACTGTAAAGTAAATTGTCTTGAAAAGGCACTCATGCCTACTAGCTTTTGGATCTGTTCCTGGTCAAGTGGTGAAGAAGTGCCTTTCAATGCTTGAAGTAATCAATAAAGAAATTGTAAATTGCAACTCGAGAGTAACCAACTAATTTTGGCCCCGTTTTCCAACTGCGGGTTTTCCTTGATTAATCGTAGCACACACATGTCAACATTTTTCTTTGCATTTTGTTTTATTTCTCGCAATGTTAATTAATTCAGTTTAGTTACGATTACTACCATCAAAAGGCTATAGGCCACCACATTGCAGCAGATTGGTACAATTTTGCATAACCAAACCACTGGTGTGGAACGTCTAAACATAACTATAAACGTCACTCATTCACTAGCGAAAGGGAACCTTGCAAATGCGTTTAAAACTTCCGACTGCGGCGGAATGCATGTTGTTCACACGTCTCGCCCTCCTCCCTCCCCCCTCCCCCCCCCCCCCTGCTCCTCAGGCCTCGCCACGAGTTCCTCACGCCCTCCCCGGGCAGTGAATGCCGTCGGATGACGTTTCGTGACCGCGCGCGGTATAACTCGCTTGCGGCGACCTGGTTTTATTATTCACCGGCAACGGCGGGGCCGTCCAGCTACGCTAATAACCGGGCCGCAACGAGCGCAAAACCGATTCCTAATGCAGCCACCAGTCCAGAACAGCTAGCGAACTTTGGGACTCCGCATTTACTGTTTACCATACGGCAATTCTGTGATTGCAGGCAAAGACACAATTTCAAGCATGCATCTTTTAAATTTTGCGGTGGCTACGTCGCTTCTAGGAAATTACATCTGATTTGCGGTTAGATGACTTCAGTTTGCATGACATTTCTGATTGCTTCTCCGAACAGAGGCAAGTTCGTGGAATGATCGTCTCTTGTATTTAGTACAGCTCGCACAACTGGTTTTTATGTGAACTTTTTCGCAGAATCACTTTAGTTATTCGGAATCCCGCTACTAAATCGCATCATCACCAAGTGAGGTAACTTGACCATTCCGTATTGGTGCTGTGCAAATTATAGATGATGTAGAAATAAATTTAAAAACGAGTAGAGCACGAGATGTCGAATGGAGAAAAATTTGAAAGGTAAAACGGCAGCCGATCAGCGAAGTGCACGCTATAAAAGTAACTTAACCCGGCTAATATCTGTTATACTAAAGCGCGGACTGGGTGGTTTAATTAACTGGGGGTATTAGTTTAATCTGAAATGAAAGCTGGTGGTACTTTAAATTCCTATGCATGGCTGCTATTACTAAAAGAGATTTCTGTCCGGCAAGTACTGGAAAAATAAACTACTCTAGAAGCAACTCCAGAGATTTCAGGAGGTAAAAAATTTCACTAATGACAGAACACAGCATTAATGCAGGCGACACGTGGTAGTGTACGATGCGATGATGCCCGCATCTCGTGGTCGTGCGGTAGCGTTCTCGCTTCCCACGCCCGGGTTCCCGGGTTCGATTCCCGGCGGGGTCAGGGATTTTCTCTACCTCGTGATGGCTGGGTGTTGTGTGCTGTCCTTAGGTTAGTTAGGTTTAAGTAGTTCTAAGTTCTAGGGGACTTATGACCACAGCAGTTGAGTCCCATAGTGCTCAGAGCCATCGGTGCGATGATGTACAGCGACATCTAAATGGTTCAAATCGCTCTGAGCACTATGGGACTTAACATCTGAGATCATCAGTCCCCCTAGAACTTAGAACTACTTAAACTTACCTAACCTAAGGACATCACACACATCCATGCCAGAGGCAGGATTCAAACCTGCGACGTAGCAATCGCGCGGTTCCGGAATGAAACGCCTAGAAACGCTCGGGCACCGCGTCCGGCAACGACATCTACAGCTACGTTGTTTTTAATATACGATCATGCATAGAAGCATGAATGATCGTCTGTTGTAGCACTGACATTATATCGTGCAAACTACATTGCCGATGAAAAAGAAAACCGAAATTACATTGCCATATTTTTACGGTAAATGCTTCAAGTCTATACCACCTACGTTGTTGTGGTCTTCAGTCCTGAGACTGGTTTGATGCAGCTCTCCATGCTACTCTACCCTGTGCAACCTTCTTCATCTCCCAGTACTTACTGCAACCTACACCCTTCTGAATGTGCTTAGTGTATTCATCTCTTGGTCGCCCTCTACGATTTTTACCCTCCACGCTGCCCTCCAGTACTAAATTGATGATCCCTTGATGCCTCAGAACATGTCCTACCAACCGATCCCTTCTTCTAGTCAAGTTGTGCCACAAACCCCTCTTCTCCCCAATTCTACTCAATACCTCGTCATTGGTTATGTGATCTACCCATCTAATCTTCAGCATTCTTCTGTAGCACCACATTTCGAAAGCTTTAATTCTCTTCTTGTCTAGACTATTTATCGTCCATGTTTCACTTCCATACATGGCTACACTGCATACAAATACTTTCAGAAACGACTTCCTGGCACTTAAATCTATACTCGATGTTAACAAATTTCTCTTCTTCAGAATGACTGGGTGTTGTGTGATGTCCTTAGGTTAGTTGGGTTTAAGTAGTTCTAAGTTCTAGGGGACTGATGACCATAGATGTTAAGTTCCATAGTGCTCCGAGCCATTTGAACCATTCCTTCTTCAGAAACGCTTTCCTTGCCATTGCCACTCTCCATTTTATATCCTCTCAACTTCCACCATCATCAGTTATTTTGCTCCCCAAATAGCAAAACTCCTTTACTACTTTAAGTGTCTCATTTTCTAATCTAATTCCCTCAGCATCGTTATAATATTGAAATCGTAGAGGAAATGACTGGCTTACACTGGCCAAAGTTCGCGGCCTATTGCCAACTGTTGTTACGCCTTCAAAAATTCTTTTGAAGGGCTTTTTCTGGGCGTCGATTTACACGCACATTTCGCGTATTCGTGCCGTTTTGTAATATCAGCCGCACAACGGTGCGTTTCCGAATGTACTCTTGTGCCATACTTTGCTCGATTCGGTGTTCTCTACTATGACTTGTTCTCTTTTCCAGTTTCTTTCCGAATCCATGTGTGCTTCCTTCAGTGATGTGTCCTTGTTGGCACGCCACTTGATGTTGCCACTGCTCCCTCCTGCTAGTCATTGTAAATGTAAATGAGGATGGTATCTGTTTTTTCGGACATGTCCGAAGAAACAGGTACCATCTTCATCCATTTGACCATCTTCTTCTGTGCGGATGCACAAACTGTGCCTGAACTCTTACGGGAAATAGCAGAAAAAAAAATGTTCAGGGGCACTATGAATATACCAGGTGATCAAAAAGTCAGTATAAATTTCAAAACTTAATAAACCACGGAATACTGTAGATAGAGAGGTAAAAATTGACACACATGCTTGGAATGACATGGGGTTTTATTAGAACAAAAAAAAAAAAAGTTCACAAAATGTCCAACAGATGGCGCTTAACTTCTACCGTGACGGGTGAGAGATATGCCGATTTGTTACAGAATCGCATCATCCCCAGCCTGGCTGATAAACACCTGCTGGAACGTACGATGTTTATGCAGGATGGCGCTCCACCCCATATTGCTGGATGTGTGAAAGGTCTCTTGCGCCCGTCGTTTGGTGATGATCGTGGGCTCAGCCGCAACTTTCGTCATGCTTGGCCTCCCAGGTCCCCAGACCTCAGTCCGTGCGATTGTTGGCTTTGGGGTAACCTGAAGTCGCAAGTGTATCGTGATCGACCGACATCTCTAGGGATGCTGAAAGACAACATCCGACGCCAGTGCCTCACCATAACTCCGGACATGCTTTACAGTGCTGTTCACAACATTATTCCTCGACTACAGCTATTGTTGAGAATGATGGTGGACATATTGAACATTTCCTGTAAAGAACATCGTCTTTGCTTTGTCTTACTTTGTTATGGTAATTATTGCTATTTTGATCAGATGAAGCGCCATCTGTCAGACACTTTTTGAACATTTGTATTTTTTTGGTTTTAATAAAACCCCATGCCATTCCAAGCATGTGTGTCAATTTGTACCTCTCTATCTACATTATTCCGTGATTAATTCAGTTTTCAAATTTATACTGACTTTTTGATCACCCAGTAGTGCGGGACAATAAGTTGGGAATGTGAGTCTCACGGGAGGCGTGCCGCAGATAAGTCCCCACAGTCGCACTATCCTCTGTGCCCTCGGTGGCTCAGATCGATAGAGCGTCTGCCATGTAAGCAGAAGACACCGGGTTCGAGTCCCGGTTGGGGCACACATTTTCAGCTGTCCCCATTGACTTATATCGACACCTGTATGCAGCTAGGGCTATTCGTTTCATTGTGGTTTCATGGTAAATCGCTGGTAAGCGAGGTTTTCATCATGCGAGAGCGGAGCAGGAAGTCAGTTACGCACAGGAGTCGACGGACGTGTTGTGGCTGTCGCGTCAGTTTCTCATTCGCGCCCGATCCGATTCGTGGCTTTGTGTTCCTGGCTGGATTTTTGTATGCTAAGGCGAGCACCAAATCAACGGGTTTTCTGGTGTAAGATTGTTCTATGGATATGCCTTGGAGGTGGCTATACTGCGATGGTGCTCTGTAGTAATACTACACTGAAGCTCCAAAGAGTGTGATATAGGCATTGGTGTTTAAATACAGGGACACGTAAACAGCCAGAATACGGCGCTATGGTTACAACGTCATCCTCTCTACCGGCTTCTATCCCGACCTGTGGAAGCTTCCCACATCTCTTATTCCTCAAACCCAACAAACCCCCTTCCTTCGCCTCTTCCTATCATCCCATCTGCCTCACCTCCGTATTCAGTCAGGTTTTTGAATCCATCCTCTCCGGTAGTATCCATCGCCACCTCCATCAACACCACCTCCTCCCCCTTACCCAGTGTGGCTTCCGACCCTCCTTCCCCGCCAAAGACCAACTCCTTAACTTCGTCCACCTTCTTTCCCTCCAACGTAACTCCCATCACTCCGCCATTTTTGTTTCCCTCGAGCTCCAAAATGCCTACGACTGCGTCTGGGATCCCAGTCTACTCTTGAATCTCCAAACCTACTCCCTGACTATCAATCTGTCCATCTGGTCGCTTCCTCTCACATCGTCCTTCCTATGTCACCCTCCATGACACCAATTCCCGCATCTTTTATCCCACTCCTGGCGTTCCTCAAGGCTCCGTCCTCTCCCCTCTCCTCTATCTCCTGTACACTGCAGGTATGCCAAGGCCACCCCCACCTGTCCACCTCCTCGAATATGCTAATGACACCACCTTCCTGGCTCTCTATTATACCCTTCATTGGTCCCAAGACACCCTCCAAACCCACCTTGACCAGTTCCCCATTTGGTGTAACCAGTGCTCCCTTCATATCAACCCCTCCAAAACCCAGGCAATCATCATAGGACGCACCACTCGTTCCTTCCATCTCCATGATTTCTACCTAACCATTTATGGTCATCCCATCTAGCTCACCTCCACCCTGAGATAGCCTGGCCTCACCCTCGACCGTCACCACAACTGGATCCCTCATCTCTTGAACATCCAGCATAGCCCATTCCTGGTTACCGCTCCTGAAACTCCTGTCTGGCCCATCATGGGGATTGCATCCTTGCACCATCCTTCCTTCACACCTACAAATCCCTCATCCGTCCTATCCTCCGTTATACCAGCATTACCTGGATCTCTGCCTCCCCCTTCCTCCCCAACGCCATGTGTTCCACCTTGCCTTCCACCTTCCTTCCCCCTCTCCCTCAACTCTTGGTTTCCTCCTTCCTCTCCAACAACCACCCATTTCCACACCTCTATCGCTGTATTCCTCCACTTCCACACCCTCCATTTCCTTCATCTCCACACCCTTTACACTGTCCACTGTCCTCCTCCACACCCTACATTTCCTTCATCAGGAAAATTTCCAGCACCTCCCCCTCCTGGATGTTGAACTTCGCCGTGACATCTACCCTTAATACCAACTTTAGCCTGGCCTTGTTCCCACCCCCTCCCCAGGGCCCCCTTTTCCTCTCCTTGTCCCCTCCTTCCACCTGTGTCTCTGCACCCCCTCCTTGGCTGTTTTCCTCTCCTGTCCCTTCCCTCCCGAGCCCTCCTTCACCATGCCTCCTATCTCATCCCCCTTTCTCTCCCATCCTTCCCCCCCCCCTCTTTTCACTTCTACCTTGTGCCCCCCCCCCTCCCGGCAGATCCTCACAGGTTTTTATTCATTATTAAGTGTGCTGCATTAGTGTTGTGCTCTGTGCCATTACACAGTGTCATCTAGTGATGTGGTTTTAATTGTGTGCACGATCTGTATACAGTCCATGACTGTTTGTGTGCTTTTTATACTGTGGCCGACTTTTAACTAGTTGTTGACTCCAGTGTTTATTTAAGTGCGCTTCAAATTGCCAGCTGTGTTCTTTTAACTTTATGTCGACTTTTTAACTGTCCCTCAGTGCATGTCCCCGTATTAGTGTGTATTTTAACTCCCATCACCTCCATTTACAGTGTTTTTTATGTCCCCCTTTTCATCCCCCTTTTATGTAAAAAGGGGGACGATAAAGAGAAAGGCGCTACGCTCGGCCATTGCTTTACAAATGTCTGGCGCAGTCGTTAGATCGGTTACTGCTGGTACAATGGCAGGTTATCAAGATTTAAGTGAGTTTGAACGTGGCATTAAAGTCGGCGCACATGTGATGGGACACAGCATTTCCGAGGTAACGATGATTTTCCCGTACGATCAT
Source organism: Schistocerca piceifrons (assembly GCF_021461385.2). Lineage (NCBI taxonomy): Eukaryota > Metazoa > Arthropoda > Insecta > Orthoptera > Acrididae > Schistocerca > Schistocerca piceifrons. The sequence continues at coordinate 44,606,745 of NC_060146.1, forward strand.
TTCACGAGTGTAGTACGAATATCAGGAATCCGGTAGAACATCAACTCTCCGGCATCAGTGCGGCTGGGAAAAGATCCTGCAAGAACGGAACCAACGACGACTGAAGAGAATCGTTCAGCGTGACAGAAGTGCAAACATTCCGCAAATTGCTGGAGATTTCAATGCTGGGCCATCAACAAATGTCAGCGTGCGGACCGTTCAACGAATCATCATCGATATGGGCTTTCGGAGCCGAAGGCCCACTCGATTACCCTTGATGACTGCACGACACGAAGCTTTACGCCTCGCCTGGGCCCTTCAACACCGTCAACTCCTCGTCAGCCGAGTCTCGTTTCAGATTGTGTCGAGTGGCTGGGCGTGCATGGATATGGAGACAACCTCATGATTCCATGGACCCAGCATGTCAGCAGGGGACTGTTCAGGCTGCTGGAGGCTCTGTGAAGCATGTGCGGTTGGAGTGATATGGGACCCCTGGAATGTCTGTCTACCACTCTGACAGGTGACATGTACTTGAGCATCCTGCCTGATCTACACTGTACATTCCGATGGACTTGGGCAGTTCCAGCAGGACAATGCGATACCCCACACGCCCAGAGTGGTCCCAGGAACTCTCTTCTCAGTTTAAATCCTTCCGCTGGCCACTAAACTCCCCAGACATCAACATTATTGAGCATAAGTTGGATGCCTTGCAACGTGCTGTTCAGAAGAGATCTCCACTTCCTCGTATTCTTATGGATTTATGGACAGACCTGCAGGATTCATGGTGTCAGTTCCCTCCAACACTACTTCAAACATTAGTCGAGTCCATTCCACGTCGTGCTGCGGTACTTCTGCGAGCTGAGGGGCGGGAGGGGGGGTGGGGGGAACTTAAACGATGTTAGGCAGGTGGACCTGTTTCTCTGGCTCTTCAGTGTTCAAAAATGGCTCTGAGCACTATGGGACTCAACTGCTGAGGTCATTAGTCCCCTAGAACTTAGAACTAGTTAAACCTAACTAACCTAAGGACATCACAAACATCCATGCCCGAGGCAGGATTCGAACCTGCGACCGTAGCGGTCTTGCGGTTCCAGGCTGCAGCGCCTTTAACCGCACGGCCACTTCGGCCGGCCACTCTTCAGTGTATTTTACAGCTTGTGGAATAAGCGTAAAGTAGAATATTCTGTGAAGATTGTGTCATGAGGTTTTGCAAAACTGTGTTTTCTGGAAGTGTCAAACTCCAGCACTGGGCTCTCCATAATGTGCTGAATTTTAGTCTGTTTCAGCTCATTTTACTGTGCTTTGGTCATATATCAAACCGTGATTCCATGATGGAACTGGTGTAATAAGATGTGGCGACATTTAATTAAACAGTCCAGTCTATCAGTGACGACATTCTAGAAGACAATTACTAAAGTTAATGTCTTTATAAACTTCATCTAATCCTTCTCGAACCTGCATTGCAAAAGCGTCGTCTATTTAAAGATGCTCACATTGATATATAATTGGGCATTGGTCACCTTTAAGAGTCGAAGCTAGTGGCCTGTTACGAACTTGACTTTTATGCAGAATCCAATTGCATTAGTTTATTGCTAAGCTGTCCATTGTTTTCTGCTTCCTATCTCTGAAGGTAAATTTATGGGATTGCGCCTCAGTAAACCTCATATGGGGATTAGAAAAGAAATATTTTGCTTCATTTAAGAAATAATCTTCATTTGAAATGTATGTGCTCACGTGAAGAATTAAGTAAAGTGTGACTGAATTGTCAGCTTGAGTACACAGCGTTCTCATGAATGTAACCATGTCGCCTGGTACAATACCCGGCCACACTATGTTATGCAGTGATGAGCCAAAACATTATGACCACCTGAAACTTCCTGGCAGATTAAAACTGTGTCCCGGACCGAGACTCAAACTCAGGACCTTTGCCTTTCGCGGGCAAGTGCTCTACCAACTGAGTGCACACTCCGACGCAAAGTGAAGATCTCATTCTGGAAACATCCCCTAGGCTGTGGCTAAGCCATGTCTCCGCAATATCCTTTCTTTCAGGAGTGCTAGTTCTGCAAGGTTCGCAGGAATGCTTCTGTAAAGTTTGGAAAGTAGGAGACGACGTACTGGCAGAAGTAAAGCTGTGAGGACGGGGCGTGAGCCGAGCTTGGGTAGCTCAGTTTGTAGAGCACTTGCCGGCGAAAGGCAAAGGTCCTGAGTTCGAGTCTCGCTCCAGCACACAGTTTTAGTCTACCAGGAAGTTTCATATCAGCTGATATTGAAATTGTTTTTTTATTCCTGTTCAATGTCAGACAGATTCCAATGTAACTTCATGTATGTTATTTGAAATAAATGTGTTGGATTGACCTTGATGAATTATGTGCTATCGAGGTAAGGGACCCAGTCCTTCATTAGTGCTTAACAGTGGCGTGTGGTTCGGGTTGTGAGCCCCGTGCTCGGACCACAGATTAATTGCTTTCTCGTAAAAATCTCCCAATAAACCAAACTCGACCATTCACTTGCCCTACCACAATCCTAATACGCTCTTTCCATTTCATATCGCTTTACGATGTCATACACAGATATTTAAATGACGTGACTGTATCTAGCAGGACACTACTAACACTGTGTCTGAACATTACTGGTATGTTGCAACTACTCATCCGCATTAACTTATATTTCTCTGCCTTTAGAGCCATCTGCGACTCAGAACAACCGACTACGAATTTAGTCTAAGTCATCTACGCCACCTTCCCGTATACCACATCATCAGCAGCAAACAACCACAGATTGCTGCCCACACTGTACGCCAGATCATTTATGTATATAGGAAATAATAGCGGTCCCATCACACTTCCCTAGGGGACTTCTGTCGATACCCTTGTCTCGCCTTCGAGAACAGCATATTTGGTTCTGGTTCCTGTTGTTTAAAAAGTATTCGAGCCACTCGCATATCTGGGAATCTAATTTTTTTTCACTGCTCACAAAATTTGGCAGGTCTCTTCACAGAACGTGAGGTCAGGAGGCTTGTCTGCTCTATAAAGTGGGATATATCGTGAACTGTGGAATATCTGCCGACAGAGCACAGTGCTGATCCAAGCACAAGTATTTCGGAGCACAGCGTTCACCGTACATTGTTGATCATAGAGCTGCGCAGTAGACCACCGCTACGTGTTCACATCTTGACCCAATGACATCGCCAATTACGTCTGCAGAGGACACGGGACCATCGGGATTCGACCGTCGATCAATGGGGACGTGTCGGCTCTTCAGATGAATGACATTTTTGCTGCACAAGGTCAATGATCGTCTCCACAAGCATCGTCATCAAGCTGAACGGTGCAAATGACGCAGGCTGGTGGGAGCAGAACCATGCGCACACTCCGCTGCAGAGTGGAATTATCATTATGACCACTTGTTTACTGGCGTGTTCTTCTACTTTTTAAACACAGTTCACAGAGATTCAGCTTGGCACGTGTTTTGCAAGCTCTGCAAGTCCTTGACAGGATTACGGAAGTGTGTGGCACCAGATGACTATGCACAGGTCAAGGAGTTCTGCTCAGTAACCACTTTTCTTGGTTGCATTGCTGGCCTGTGCTTGTTGCCTGCCTGCTTGCTTGTTTGACACTCATACTAGTACTACACAGAATTCTTATCTCCCCTACTGGATGCTGTGGTTGAATGTGCGTGATAATATTTCGTGTGTTTACGACTCCGATTTTTAATAATTGATAAAACACTAGTGCACGCAACGGATAACAAGACACGCCCATATTCGAACTGGATTATCAAAAGGGGGAGGGGGGATGCTGGTTTATTTGTCATTATTTACTAAGGTAATAAGGGGGCTCTTACTCTTAAAGTATGAATTTGAGCTTTTGAGAGAGTAGAGCTAATTGTCTGAAAATCCCAACTCACTTTTTTTAAGTGGCTGAAATTTAATTACAAATTTAGATGTTATTATTAAATATAATCTGGAATCACTGGTCTATACTATTATCGTGCTGACAAGTACTGAAACAGCTAATTGGTCTCATATTATCAGCCGATCAATGGTTACCCAACAGGGAGGCCGAAGCGAATACATTATCGCCCACCCGGGCACAACCCTTCCACGCGTCGCCGCGCTGAAGCACACTGCGAATCACTACGCGAAATGCCGCTACTACATAAATTAATGCACAAGCGCGACCGCACAGAGCTGGAAAGTCACCCAAACTGGAGCACATGAGACGAGCCGAAGAGGGGAAGTTGGATCGTGAACTGTATATACTATGAAGTTAAAATCTTCTGGGTTATTAGGCCGCGTCATGTTTCTTTTAAGCTGCTAGCAATAGTGGACACCAGAAGATCCTGAGGAAGATCCCAGCAGAGCGGTCGAAACGTCGATCATTTTAGAAGGAACATGACGCGGCCTAATAACCAAGAAGATTTTAACCTCAGTGACAACTGCCACGAAAGCCTGCAAATGTATCTACTGTGTTATACTGCATTTCACATATTACCACCTTCCAGACGGAGGGTGTCCTCACTGCGTCCCAGTAGCAGTGTCTCCGCCACGCTACCGACCGGCCATCCCGATCTTTGCTCGAGTAGCCACGTTCCTATTGACTAAAGGCCAACCTCCACCCTCTACACTCCTCAGTACTGATCTTTGCGAAGTGCCTCAAGCAGTCCTCGTGTTTAGCTTCCTTGGTTTCTCTTTTGAGAAGCCTACCGCATCTATTGACAATCTTTTAAACAACCCTTCACCTTTCTAAGCTCAACGCATTCACATAACATGCCTTCACACATATCGGAAAGGTACAGAAAAGACGAGGAAGTGTGACGCATTGAAAAAGTAATCGCAATAAGAAAACTTAGTTGCCCTCTATTTTTGAAAGCAGAAATCCATAATCCACTATTGGGTTGCTGGGCCTATCAAAGCTCATCAAAGACCCGTTAGCCGTCACTTTTCAGGGATCCTCCAGGACCTTCACAGCTACCGCAGCAGTCCCGGGGCACACACAGTACCCACTGTACCTCGCTCCTACAGTAATTCCCTACTTCATGCCGTTGCCCGCCTCCGAAGACTTGGACGAGGGGTTGGAATTGTTTGGGAGAAGGTGGAACCATTACAGAAAGAGACAGAGAAATCAGAGGTGGTATGAAAACGTTAACAGAATGAAGGAGAAGAGGATACGCAGGAGGAACCGTGAGATTAAATTGGAAGGGAAGAGACCAAGAGGGGAACCGAGAGACAGATGGCTGGAAGGAGTAGAGGAATGCGTCCAGAAGAAAGGAGGAGACTGGACCAAGGTGAAGACGGAGAGATGGTGCCAAGACGATGGAGAGGCCTATGTTCCATACAGGCCCGTCCACAGGCTGCAAACTGTCCAAGATAATGATGTTGCCCTCTACATGTCCCGTAAGTGGATTTTCCATGGAGCATAGTTGCACTTCAGTTCTCAGAAATTAAGGGACAGTTGTTTATGGGCATGCAACTGGCGCGCGATAAGTGTTTCAATTGACACAGATCAGGCACGTTTAACGACCGAGATATCATTGTGAATTCACTATAATGCTCCTCAAATCACTGTGGCCTTGTTATGACCTTGCAACAGGGGCAATTATGCTGCTGGAAGACGTCATAGTCGTAGGGGGAGACATCAAGCATGAAGTTCGCATAATTCCTGTTGTTACGTTGCTTCTCGATTACCACCATAGATCCCATAGAAGCCGAACTCAATGTAACCAACAGCATTATTCAGTCCTCACTGGCATCGATCTGTAGCGCGGTGAATGTTTCGTGCAGCCATTCGCCTGGATGGCAGCGTCTAACAGACCAACCACCGACCTAGTTTAATACGAAATGCGGTCAATTCGACAGGCGACACTTGTACTGGCCCACTATGAAAACTCAGTGATGCTGTGTCCATTGCAATCGTAACTGACGATCTCGCTGGGTCAACACGGGAACACGAAGGGGTTGTCCGATAGGAATCTCCATGTTCAACAATGGCCTTTGAACAGTGGGTTCCGATACACTTGTGACACACTATTGTCAGGTCTTCCACAGATCAGTGGCTACTCAGTGGGAGATCCTCGGATCTCCCACGTCTTGTGAAGAGACGTGGTCGTCCAGTACCATACGGCCTACTCCTTACGTCACCATCCTTCAAACCCTTTCCACAGGTGCACACGACAGTAGTACGCGAATAGGCTATCAGCTTTGCCGTTTCAGGGCTTCTCGTTTCCAGCCACACAGCCACATCATTGTGCCCTTTGTCAAAACCGATTATGTGAGTGGATTTCCATGTTTTCTGCCATTGTGTTCGCTATAATGACTGCCCATTCGCCTCTCTTCCGCTTACATTCTTTCCTTATTGCGTCGCGTGCCCGCAACTCCATCAGAAGACGTTGAGTCTTGCGGTAGGAACTAGTCACAATATTTTGGATTGTCAGTGTACATTCTACGTCATGTCTGTATACTATACATTAAAGAATTACTATTATACCTGTTCAGCCGGCCGCGGTGGCCGTGCGGTTCTAGGCGCTGCAGTCTGGAATCGCGGGACAGCTACGGTCGCAAGTACGAAACCTGCCTCGGGCATGGATGTGTGTGATGTCCTTAGGTTAGTTAGGTTTAAGTAGTTCTAACTTCTAGGGGACTGATGACCTAAGATGTTAAGTCCCGTAGTGCTCAGAGCCATTTGAACCATTATACCTGTTGTGAGTGCAACGTATTTCTTAGTGTGTTATATCACGTGTTGAATTTTATTCTAACTTACGCTACATGCTAAAAATGTATGTTGCTATAACGATAGTTTAATATGACGCCTGGTACCATAACCGGCCACGATTCTATGATAACATACACTGAAACGTCAAAGAAACTGCTACAGGCATGCGTATTCAAATACAGAGGTATGTAAATAGGTATAATACGGCGCAGCGGTCGGCAACGCCGATATAAGACAACAAATGCCTGGCGCAGTTACTGCTGATGTAGTATCAAGATGTAATTGAGTTTGAACATGGTGTTATAGTAGGCGCACGAGCGATGGGACACAGTATCTCCGAGATAGCGATGAGGTGGTCATTTTCCCGTACGACGCATTTCACGAGTGTACCGTGAATATCAGCAATCCGGTAAAAAATCAAATCTCCGACATCGATGCGGCCGAAAAAAGATCCTGCAAGAACGCGACCAACGGCGACTGAAGAAAATCGTTCAACGTGGCAGAAGTGCAACCCTTCCGCAAACTGTTACAGATTTCAATGCTGGGCCATCAAGGAGTGTCAGCGTGCGAACCATTCAACGAAACATCACCGATATGCGCTTTCGGAGCCCAATGCCCACTCCCGTACTCTTGATGACTGCACGACACAAAGATTTACGCCTTGCCTGGGCCCGTCAACGCCCACATTGGAGTCTTGATGTCTGGAAACATATTGCCTCGTCGGACAAGTTCTCGTTTCAAATTATATCCAGCAGATGGACGTTTACGGGTGTGGAGACAACCTCATGAATCCATGGACCCTGCATGTCATGGACCCTGCTTTTGGAGGCTCTGTAATGGTGTGGAGCGAGCGCAGTGGGAGTGATATGGGACGTCTAGATACGACTATGACAGGTGACACGTACGTTAGCATCCTGTCTGATCACCGGCATGCAGTCATATCCATTGGGCATTCCGATGGACAACTCCAACAGGGCAATGCGACACCCCACACGTCCAGAGCTGGTACAGAGTGGCTCCAGGAACACTGAGTTTAAACAGTTCCGCTGGCCACCAGACTCCTCAGACATGAACATTATTGAGCATATCTCGGATGCCTTGCAACACTCTGTTCAGAAGGGATCTCCACCATCTCGTACTTTTACCGACTTATGGACAGCCCAGTAGGATTCATGGTGTCAAATGTTTTTTATTCCAGTCTTTGATCACAATATCAATTCTTTAGAAGATGATCGGTTTCAGTCCGTAATGACCATCCTCAGATCTACAACACAGAAATATGTACACCTGGTGAGCAGTGTGTCTTTCGACATAATACAGCAATACATATCACAATATCCTATCATAGAACCAGGGAAATGTACAGATAAAATATGGTAAAACGTACCTTTTTTACACCATGTCCTAAAGTGATAAGACCATAATGGCACCGTCAAACATATAAATATAATCAGCAGAAATTTAACACTGTCAGCCTCTTCGATCTTTCTATTCATATGTTATACACATTACTAAAGGAAGTCTCTTGTAGTTTCTGAGCTGCATACAGTGCGTCTTTTCTGAGTTTAATGATAGTAGTTAGCTTTAAAAAATTTATTAATGTCAGTGAAAATTTTACTAGCAGCCATTTCTGAATCTGTACTTGATATTTGCTGCAATGTTTGTATCGCCTGCAAACAAAACACACATAGCGACTGGCATGTGATAGACAAACGGTCATTAGTGTACACGAGAAAAAGCAACGGATCCAAGATGGATTCCTGAGGAACACCTCATGATATTAATTCATTCAGACAAAAGTGACCTCTTGCTGCACAGGTATTTCGCAACAACTCCCTATGTTCCCTTTTACTTAGGTAAGACTCGAACTACTACACAGAACTGCCAGTGACACCATAATATTCCAATTTACTTAGGAGAACGTTGTGATTCTCGCAGGCAAATGCTTTTAACAGGTCACAGAAAATGACAGCAGACTCTAATTAGTTGTGTAATAACTTGAGTACATTCTCACTGTACATGTAAATAAGATTCTCTATATCGGAACCCTTAAGGAACGCGAACGGTGACTTGGACAGTTTATTATTTGCAGTCAGATGTGGTGACCTGATCGTGAATTTGCCCATATATGGCAAGTTTCTGTACATATCGGTTAGCTTTTGGAATTTGGTGAGAGGATCGTATTAAGAAGGGGACACGAGACATGGCCCACCAAACGCCAGTGCTGAGTATGCATCGGCTCTTCAGGGTACTGATGGTATTTCGTGATGCAATGGGCGCATTTTCTGAGAGGTTGCTGGCTCATCGCTCAGGCGTAATGACACAATGAAGCACTGGAGACAGGGCATGCGGTAGGCGCAGGCGAACAGACGTGTGACGGCAACTGATTGGTGCACCGCAATCACGGTTTCTAGCGTTTTCTATGATGGACGGTTCTCCAGTTCATTAAGAAGAGTCAGTAGCTCGTCAGTCTTATAAATATCTTCCGCGACAGTTTTCTTCGCTCACTCTGTACGAAGAGGGCAGTGCAACTGCGAGCGTAAGAGAGATACTGAGAAATCTCCTAGGAATATCCTAGAAGAGGGCCAGGTATCTCGTGAAAACGTGCTTTGCAAAAGTAACTAGTCCTTCTTTGGGAAACTAAGAGTGCAAATATTCTTCACCTCAATTCACGCCGACGCCGCAACAGCGTGCAGATAAAACTGGGCAAAGAGCATGTCGTACAGAGGCGTAGAAGTAGTCACTGTTTCCAGTCTCCAGTCTTGACTGTAACAGGAATAATACCTACCGTATATACAGGGTGTTTCAAAAATGACCGGTATATTTGAAACGGCAATAAAAACTAAACGAGCAGCGATAGAAATACACCGTTTGTTGCAATATGCTTGGGACAACAGTACATTTTCAGGCAGACAAACTTTCGAAATTACAGTAGTTACAATTGTCAACAACAGATGGCGGTTCGGTCTGGGAAACTCTATAGTACGATATTTTCCACATATCCACCATGCGTAGCAATAATATGGCGTAGTCTCTGAATCAAATTACCCGAAGCCTTTGACAACGTGTCTGGCGGAATGGCTTCACATGCAGATGAGATGTACTGATTCAGCTGTTCAATTGTTTCTGGATTCTGGCGGTACACCTGGTCTTTCAAGTGTCCCCACTGAAAGAAGTCACAGGGGTTCATGTCTGGCGAATAGGGAGGCCAATCCACGCCGCCTCCTATATGTTTCGGAAATTCAGGACGTCGGCCGTGCGATGTGGCCGGGCACCATCTTGCATAAACCACGAGGTGTTCGCAGTGTCGTCTAAGGCAATTTGTACCGCCACAAATTCACGAAGAATGTCCATAGCGTGATGCAGTAATCGTTTCGGATCTGAAAAATGGGGCAATGATTCCTTTGGAAGAAATGGCGGCCCAGACCAGTACTTTTTGAGGATGCAGGGACGATGGGACTGCAACATGGAGCTTTTCGGTTCCCCATATGCGCCAGTTCTGTTTATTGACGAAGCCGTCCAGGTAAAAATAAGCCTCGTCAGTAAACCAAATGCTGCCCACATGCATATCGCCGTCATCAATCCTGTGCACTATATCGTTAGCGAATGTCTCTCGTGCAGCAATGGTAGCGGCGCTGAGGGGTTGCCGCGTTTGAATTTTGTATGGATAGAGGTGTAAACTCTGGCGCATGAGACGATACTTGGACGTTGGCATCATTTGGACCGCAGCTGCAACACGGCAAACGGAAACCCGAGGCCGCTGTTGGATCACCTGCTGCACTAGCTGCGCGTTGCCCTTTGTGGTTGCCGTATGGAGTCGCCCTACCTTTCCAGCACGTTCATCCGTCACGTTCCCAGTCCGCTGAAATTTTTCAAACAGATCCTTTATTGTATCGCTTTTCGGTCCTTTGGTTACATTAAACCTCCGTGGAAAACTTCGTCTTGTTGCAACAACACTGTGTTCTAGGCGGTGGAATTCCAACACCAGAAAAATCCTCTGTTCTAAGGAATAAACCATGTTGTCTACAGCACACTTGCACGTTGTGAACAGCACACGCTTACAGCAGAAAGACGACGTACAGAATGGCGCACCCACAGACTGCGTTGTCTTCTATATCTTTCACATCACTTGCAGCGCCATCTGTTGTTGAAAATTGTTACTACTGTAATTTCGAAAGTTTGCCTGCCTGAAAATGTACTGTTGTCCCAAGCATATTGCAACAAACGGTGTATTTCTATCGCTGCTCGTTTAGTTTTTATTGCCATTTCAGATATACCGGTCATTTTTGAAACACCCTGTAAATTAGGGAGTATCCCCTAACACACACGTATTTGTACATGCACATGTAGGCTCCAACAAATTATGGGAAAAATATCACATCATCAGGTATAGCTCATTGAATAATAAAGCATTACATTGTTATAAATGCACTGCTAGCGAAACATTTACAACACGCAAGAGAGAGGTGCTGCAACCCTCTTGCATTAGCTGTACATAGTAGATACCTGTATGATAGAGGAAATAGGAATAAAGATCCAGAGAAGAGCAGCACTCTTCGTTGCGGGTTCGTTTGTAAGTGGGGAAGCGCCACGGGGATGGTCAGCAAGCTCCTGTGGCAGACACTGCAAGAGAGCCGTCCTGCATCACAGTGTGCTCCCGGGAGCTCACATTCCTAGAAGAGTCAACCAATGCCCTGTTTCCTCCCATACACCTGGTGTCCCATCTACGAGGGCAGTTCAATGAGTAATGCAACACATTTTTTCTCTCGGCCAATTTTGGTTGAAAAAACCGGAAATTTCTTGTGGAATATTTTCAAACATTCCCGCTTCGTCTCGTATAGTTTCATTGACTTCCGACAGGTGGCAGCGCTGTACGGAGCTGTTAAAATGGCGACTGTAACGGATGTGCGTTGCAAACAACGGGCAGTGATCGAGTTTCTTTTGGCGGAAAACCAGGGCATCTCAGATATTCATAGGCGCTTGCAGAATGTCTACGGTGATCTGGCAGTGGACAAAAGCACGGTGAGTCGTTGGGCAAAGCGTGTGTCATCATCGCCGCAAGGTCAAGCAAGACTGTCTGATCTCACGCGTGCGGGCCGGCCGTGCACAGCTGTGACTCCTGCAATGGCGGAGCGTGCGAACACACTCGTTCGAGATGATCGACGGATCACCATCAAACAACTCAGTGCTCAACTTGACATCTCTGTTAGTAGTGCTGTCACAATTGTTCACCAGTTGGGATATTCAAAGGTTTGTTCTCGCTGGGTCCCTCGTTGTCTAACCGAACACCATAAAGAGCAAAGGAGAACCATCTGTGCGGAATTGCTTGCTCGTCATGTGGCTGAGGGTGACAATTTCTTGTCAAAGATTGTTACAGGCGATGAAACATGGGTTCATCACTTCGAACCTGAAACAAAACGGCAATCAATGGAGTGGCGCCACACTCACCCCCCTACCAAGAAAAAGTTTAAAGCCATACCCTCAGCCGGTAAAGTCATGGTTACAGTCTTCTGGGACGCTGAAGGGGTTATTCTGTCCGATGTCCTTCCCCATGGTCAAACGATCAACTCTGAAGTGTATTGTCCTACTCTTCAGAAATTGAAGAAACGACTTCAGCGTGTTCGTAGGCACAAAAATCAGAACGAACTTCTCCTTCTTCATGACAACGCAAGACCTCACACAAGTCTTCGCACCCGAGAGGAGCTCACAAAACTTCAGTGGACTGTTCTTCCTCATGCACCCTACAGCCCCGATCTCGCACCGTCGGATTTCCATATGTTTGGCCCAATGAAGGACGCAATCCGTGGGAGGCACTACGCGGATGATGAAGAAGTTATTGATGCAGTACGACGTTGGCTCCGACATCGACCAGTGGAATGGTACCGTGCAGGCATACAGGCCCTCATTTCATGGTGGCGTAAGGCCGTAGCATTGAATGGAGATTACGTTGAAAAATAGTGTTGTGTAGCTAAAAGATTGGGGAATAACCTGGTGTATTTCAATGCTGAATAAAACAACCCCTGTTTCAGAAAAAAAATGTGTTGCATCACTTATTGAACTGCCCTCGTATCTTGGCCACCCTAAATAACTGTTTGTCCAGATGCAAATAACAAAATGTTTCAAGCAGATGTTCTTTAGCCGTCAGGGGGACATCAATCAGCATGATTGCCTTCGTTGTAGCTTTGTTTTTTTACAAAGATATGAACTGCGGTATGACTTTTTTTAACTGGCACCCTGCAGTTTTTGTTCGGTAATTTATTTCCTCTCCTAAAGACCTAACCAATAATGTGTCACAGTGTACCATTCACTGAAACACAACGTTATTAATTACGTAACACAACACAACACAACATTAGTGGAGGTACTCGGGGTAATGGAACACATCCAAGTGCTGACGTTGACAGGAGAAATGTAAACATAAGTAGAGTGCACACCCGTCATTCCGTCAATCATCGTCACATAAAGAGTTGTCTGAGTAGAATGTACACCAGCGAAGAGAAGGCAGAAATCCTACTCGTCTATGGGGAATGTAAGTTAGCAGAAAAGTAATTGCAATACTTTCATGTACGGGTACATTCAGTACAGTAGCTTAGTCCTTTTAAATACTGTTGTGTAGAGGAGGCAGAGAATAAAAGCATCGACGTAATGATTCTTTTATTGTTGTTGTTGAAGGTAGGCGCAATGCTACGCAGGTAGCGGAACTGTACAGAAAGTGATATCCTGATAAGAACACACCTTCCCGACGGATGTTTTCTCGTCTCGTTGCGACGCTTCAGGAAACGGGAAGTTTCAACCCACGACAATGCAATCGTCGTAGCACTCGCACACACGAAGCTGCCGAACTTAATGTTCTCGTTTCCGTTGCTATGAATCCACAGGTGAGCGCACGACAGCTTGAACACGAGATTGGCATTCCTTAAACCAGTGTACATCGTATTCTTACACGTCAACGGTTCCATCCTTAACATCAAGAATTGAATGGGCATGATTTCCAGAAACGTGTACAGTTCTGTCAGTGGGCACAGAGGCAAATCCTCGCCAACCTCAACTTCTTCTCCAATGTTCTGTTTGCCGATGAACGTTCCTTCTCAAACAAAGGAACAAGCATCATTGGTCAAGCGACAACCCACGATGGCTTAGACAGGTGGAACATCAGCGTCATTGGAGGGTTAAGGTCTGGTGTGGGGTGCTTGGTACTACAATTATTGGCCCTTACTCCATCAATGGTAGTCTAAACGGCACAGCGTATGACAACTCCCTCAGGCGAATTCTTCCTCATGTTCTGGATCAAGTGCCGCAAGGAACCAGAATGCCTATGTGGAATCAACACGATGGTTGTCCGGCACATACAGGGTTATTACAAATGATTGAAGCGATTTCACAGCTCTACAATAACTTTATTATTTGAGATATTTTCACAATGCTTTGCACACACATACAAAAACTCAAAAAGTTTTTTTAGGCATTCACAAATGTTCGATATGTGCCCCTTTAGTGATTCGGCAGACATCAAGCCGATAATCAAGTTCCTCCCACACTCGGTGCAGCATGTCCCCATCAATGAGTTCGAAAGCATCGTTGATGCGAGCTCGCAGTTCTGGCACGTTTCTTGGTAGAGGAGGTTTAAACACTGAATCTTTCACATAACCCCACAGAAAGAAATCGCATGGGGTTAAGTCGGGAGAGCGTGGAGGCCATGACATGAATTGCTGATCATGATCTCCACCACGACCGATCCATCGGTTTTCCAATCTCCTGTTTAAGAAATGCCGAACATCATGATGGAAGTGCGGTGGAGCACCATCCTGTTGAAAGATGAAGTCGGCGCTGTCGGTCTCCAGTTGTGGCATGAGCCAATTTTCTAGCATGTCCAGATACACGTGTCCTGTAACGTTTTTTTCGCAGAAGAAAAAGGGGCCGTAAACTTTAAACCGTGAGATTGCACAAAACACATTAACTTTTGGTGAATTGCGAATTTGCTGCACGAATGCGTGAGGATTCTCTACCGCCCAGATTCGCACATTGTGTCTGTTCACTTCACCATTAAGAAAAAATGTTGTTTCATTACTGGTAACAAGTTTCGCACTGAATGCATCCTCTTCCATGAGCTGTTGCAACCGCGCCGAAAATTCAAAGCGTTTGACTTTGTCATCGGGTGTCAGGGCTTGTAGCAATTGTAAACGGTAAGGCTTTTGCTTTAGCCTTTTCCGTAAGATTTTCCAAACCGTCAGCTGTGGTACGTTTAGCTCCCTGCTTGCTTTATTCGTCGACTTCCGCGGGCTACGCGTGAAACTTGCCCGCACGCGTTCAACCGTATCTTCGCTCACTGCAGGCCGACCCGTTGATTTCCCCTTACAGAGGCATCCAGAAGCTTTAAACTGCGCATACCATCGCCGAATAGAGTTAGCAGTTGGTTGATCTTTGTTGAACTTCGTCCTGAAGTGTCGTTGCACTGTTATGACTGCCTGATGTGAGTGCATTTCAAGCACGACATACGCTTTCTCGGCTCCTGTCGCCATTTTGTCTCACTGCACTGTCGAGCGCTCTGGCGGCAGAAACCTGAAGTGCGGCTTCAGCCGAACAAAACTTTATGAGTTTTCCTACGTATCTGTAGTGTGTCGTGACCATATGTCAATGAATGGAGCTACAGTGAATTTATGAAATCGCTTCAATCATTTGTAGTAGCCCTGTAATGCCTTGCGTGCACGTCGTGTTCTGAACCGAAGGTATCCTGCCAGATGGACTGGTCGAGGATGAGCAGTTACTTGGCCTGCTAGGTCTCCTGATTTAAATCCTTTGGACTTTTTTCTGTGAGGATGCGTTCAAGACGTTGTCTATCGCAATATTCCAACAACTCCAGAGGACACGCAGGAACGATCTAGCTTGCTTGTAACTCTCTTCAGCAGGCAACACTGGAAGCAGTAAATAATTCTTTCAGTCAACGAGTGTACGAGTGTATCGGTGTCCAGGGTCACCACTTTGAGCAACTTCGAAAGTCAATTTTGTGTTATGTTTTTAGTTGGTTTTCATTTGTTTTCTGACAACTCCAGCAAGTTGACGAGATTGTGATTCCGGGCTCAAAGTAAATGTTGTGTAATTAACAACATCGTACTTCAGTGAATGGTACACTGTGATACATTTTTCATTAGGTCTTTAGGAGAGGACATGAATTACCAAATGAAAGCTACAGGGTACCATTTAAAATACTTATACCGCTGTCCACATCTTTGTAAGAAACAAATCCACAACGAAGGCAATCATGCTGATTGATGCCCCCCTGACGGCTAAATAACATTTGCTTGAAACATTTGGAATTTGCATCTGGACTAACAGTTATTTAGGGTGGTCGAGATAAATGGGACACCCTCTGTGTGTGGAGGAAAGACCGCGAAGGTAAAATCAGAGGGATTCGACGCGGACGCTTAGAGCAACATTCGCGACCGGAAAGGGTGGGGGGAAGTGACTGATGAGCAAAAAGTACCTTTCTGCATGCCCCGTAACGTGGCCCGCGGAGTACAGATGTAAATGTGAACGTAGATGTGGATGATTGAGAGTTGGACGGGAAGATCTGTTGGAAGTCTGGGATTGACCACTTGTCCTTTGTTCCCACAGAAATCGTTAGTGCACATCTTACTGGAGGTATCCAAAGCTACAGACTGCAGGTTCGTTTCTCAGTTTTTCATAGACTGAGGCAGTAGCTCTTCAGATTCTATCTGCCAAAATACTACTACACCTGAAAATTACCAGCATACGGTGCTATGCACATTACGCTCTACACGTGCTCCTACCCGCTGAGGAAACTGTGACGTCTCCAGAACAACAAGAAAACTTACTATCATGTTTTATGTTGTATCTCTTGCTTTCTACGACATCTCCTACATATTTTGTACTTTTAATGACTCTTATTTGTATCTATTTATGGTTTCAATGTAATGAAAGTATCAATGGTACATTGCGTAATGATTGGTATAAAAGACATTTTTTTGTGACATGTCTTTTACCTGCCATACTTTTCTGCTCCTATAAACAAAACCTTCACGATTTCAGTTTATAAACTTTATATAAATTCTAGGTAACTGTCATTCTATTTCTACATTTCCAATAGACATTTATCTTATTCTTCTACACAGTCCAGTGACATAAATATGACCATCGCTTATATTTGCCGTAATGTGGAATAACCACTCACAGGCGGAGGGCTGGCAACATAAACTGTGGAGGAGGGTGTAAAAAATACGAGGGTTGGAACTTTAATAGTGGCAACTATTTATTTACAGCTCTTACAAAATACATACGTGTTTTACTGACCAAAGTAGTGACCATAATTGTGTATAACCCGCTGCCAGCGGTGTGGAAGTCGTAGGATACTCTTAGCAGTGCCAATTGTGTTGAGAGATCGAGCGGCGCGGTCTATTGCCCGACGAATTTACAGCAGTTCTGAATCGAATGCCGTGAAGTGTTTCCTCCAGTTTAGAAATCGAGTAGAACTCACGACGGCTTAAGTCAGGGGAGGGCAGTGGGTGGTATAGCACCTAGCAGCCCCATCAGTCAGACAAATCAGTAACAGCTGGCACTGTACGTGCTTGAGCATTGTCCTTCAAAATGATGGTCAGGTCCTGCAGAAAGTTTCATCACTTCCGTCTTTACGCTGGTCGTAGGTTGTGTTCCAAAAGTGAACAGCATAGAGACAGAAGTGATGACACTTTTTGCAGGACCTGATCATCATTTTGCAGGACAAGCTCAACCACGTACAGAGCAAGCTGTTACTGATGTGTTTGACTGATGGGGCTGCTAAGAGCTATACCACCCACTGCACTGCACTCACTTAAGCCCTCGTGAGTTCAACTCGATCTCTAACCTGAAGGAAACACTTCGCGGCATTCGCTTCAGAACTCCTACAAATTCGTGGGGCAATAGACCGCGCCACTCGAACTTTCAACACAACTGACACTGCTAAGAGTATCCTACGACTTCCACATCGCTGGAAACGGGTTAGGCACAATGCTGGTGACTACTTTGAAGGCCAGTAAACCTTTGAAACAAGTATCTACTTTGCACGAGCTGTAAATAAATAGTTGCCACTACTAAAGTTACAACCCTCGTGTAAAGGAAATGGGGGGAAGGGGGGGGGGTCGAATAACTGTGCGATCGTTGTTGTAATGCGGAAACGGAGCGGTTTATCTGGCGTCCAACAGGGCGCGAGCATTGCCTTCAGGCCAAGGGTGGAAGCATTTCTAAACTATTTGCGTGCCGCCGTGATTGAAGTATACCCTGCATGCCAAAATGTCGCTATCCAAAACCGACGCCGAGGCAACACACATGCAAGTATGAGGGCTGTGGAGGTGTGTGCGGACGAATAGACGTGCAACTGTTGAGCAACCGACAGGACAGGCGGAATATGGGGTATCACCAACAACTCGTCAACGACCTTTCAGCAAATATTGCTAATCATTGCTACTCATGGGCCTTGTGAGCAGTCTCCTGGTTCGTGTACCCCTCCAGACCGCTCTTTATCGGCCATGAAGGCTGCAATGTGCACGCCAATACCGCAACTGGATGTCCAGGCCAAATGGCCTTTTTGGATCAATCACAGCGTTATGCTCCACCGGACAGACGGCCATTGGGGACTGAGACGTCAGGAAGGAAATATCCTACAACAATCGCAACAATCGTCGGAAGGGTCCAAGCCGAAGGACATTCCTAGGCGATCTCGTCATTATGGAACGCACAGTGTATCAAACCAAGTATGAATCTAGGCTTATGTGCACCGACGCACGTAGTTCGTTTTTCCACAGCACGATGGCATCTACCAGCAGGATAATGCAACTTGTCACACTTCTGACAGTGTACCTGCTTAGTTTAAAGAGCAACAGGACTATTGTAGCTTACTGCCCTGGCCACCACAACACATCGGTACTGCCGCGATCGGATTGTTGGCGCCACGGATCCTTAACCGAAAAAACTAGGGCAGCTGGCGAAGGGACTGGAGTTGGCATGGCTACACATCAATGTCGTTACCTTCAAGATTCCCACTGAGTCTCTCCTTGCAGGTCCGCACTTCGAAAGGTGGTGCTCAAGCTTTTGATAGGTGGTCACCTTAATATGGCTCGACAACGTAACTTATGTAAGCGGAACACGCTTCTGAGCACGCTACTTACGTAGTTTACCTCGCTGTTGTAAGCCTGATGCAGCAGCAGCAAAGGCAGTTCGTAATGTAATGACCATTACTGTGACAATTTGCAACTAGCTGAATACGTATATTTCCTCAAGTATGTACCCATTTTTTATCTCATAATGAAAGGTTCCTTTAAAAATTATTTAGGTTTGATATGTTTTGGAGTGTAGCCATGCATGTAAGTGAAACATGGACGATAAATGGTTTGGACAAGAAGAGAATACAAGCTTTCGAAATGTGGTGCTACAGAAGAATGCTGAAGATTAGATGGGTAGATAACATAACTAGAATACAATTGGGGAGAAGAGGAGTTTGTGGCACAACTCGACTAGAAGAAGGGATCGGTTGGTAGGACATGTTCTGAGGCATCAAGCAGGGCAGCGTGGAGGGTAAAAATCGTAGAGGGAGACCTAGAGATGAATACACTAACCAGATTCAGAAGGATGTAGGCTGCAGTGTGTACTGGGAGATGAAGCAGTTTGCACTGGATAGAGTAGCATGGAGAGCTGCAAGTGCTCTACCAACTGAGCTACATGTTGTTGTTAAACTTCCTGGCAGATTAAAACTGTGTGCTGGACAGAGACTCGAACTCGGGACCTTTGCCTTTCGCGGGCAAGGTTGTTGTTAAACTTCCTGGCAGATTAAAACTGTGTGCCGGACAGAGACTCGAACTCGGGACCTTTGCCTTTCGCGGGCAGCTTTTCTTCTGCCAGTGTGCTGTGAGGACGGGGCGTGAGTCGTGCTTGGGTAGCTCAGTTGGTAGAGCACTTGCCCGCGAAAGGCAAAGGTCCCGAGTTCGAGTCTCTGTCCGGCACACAGTTTTAATCTGCCAGGAAGTTTAACAACAACATGTTTTGGAAGTACTGGATTGGTTGGTTGGTTGTAACTTTGCTGTTCTTTACCTCTGGGTGGCTTTCTGCATTTCCAACTGCGAGAGAAGCCCTATATTCGCCTGTGAGAATACAACATGAATTTGGCCCAGTTTTGTAATCTTTCTAACAAAAGATTAAATCGTGAACCTTACTATTAATCCCTTTAACTAAACAAAATAATCCCTGTCCGTTAATGATCTTTCTGATGGCGCTGTTCATGAAACGGTCCTCTTGCGTTGGTAATTTTCGTAGCGAACTGATAACGAAAAGAAAATATCTTACGTAGTAAAGTAACTACTTGGAAATGCACTGCTTGCTGCTGTCTGTGCCCCAGATACAAATTTGTAACTACAGTTGCAACGCTGCAGACAACAAGTAATCTATTTTATACACTTCAGTGCGCGATACACTCCTTTAAACTAAAAGGACTTGGATTGAGGGTGTGGACAATGGTCTTAGGTGAAAAATTCCTTTAAACTATCTGATATATTACCACTTGCATGCAGTTCATGTTACAACACTCATTAACATTGACAAAGGGCAACACTGATACCAGACTCTTACTCTTACAAATGTTAGACAAATCATTAATAACATACCTTAAGTGAAAATTATTCAGTCTTTAATGAAAAATCTAGAGTTTCCTGATAAGGCTGTCTCATTCAACAATGGTACTAACTACTCGCGAATGCAATGCCTTCATTCCTCTCCATACTATTATCATTCTAGGTCACTAATGAAATCTTTCTCCTTGCCGCGCAGGATTAGCCGAGCGGTCTGAGGCGCTGCAGTCATGGACTGTGCGGCTGGTCCCGGCGGAGGTTCGAGTCCTCCCTCGGGCATGGGTGTGTGATTGTCCTTAGGATAATTTAGGTTAAGTAGTTGGGGTTGGGGTTGGGTTGTTTGGGGAAGGAGACCAGACAGCGAGGTCATCGGTCTCATCGGATTAGGGAAGGATGGGGAATGAAGTCGGCCGTGCCCTTTCAAAGGAACCATCCCGGCATTTGCCTGGAGCGATTTAGGGAAATCACGGAAAACCTAAATCAGGATGGCCGGACGCGGGATTGAACCGTCGTCCTCCCGGATGCGAGTCCAGTGTCTAACCACTGCGCCACCTCGCTCGGTGGTTAAGTAGTGTGTAAGCTTAGGGACTGATTACCTTAGCAGTTAAGTCCCATAAGATTTCACACACATTTGAACATTTTTTCCTTCTCCTTTGTTTCACAATATTCAAACACATCATTTTACTTAAATGCAGATTCTCTTAACTTTACTTCTATATTAACACGATCCTCTCTTCGGCGTCAGTCTCACTACAATTGAAACGATAGAGCTCCCGCACCTCCTCTCCGCAAAGCAGCGATGCCAAAACAGACACGTCTTCCAACGACACAATTACTTGACGAAAGACTGCGCGAATAATAAGCGATTAGTGTTTGAGACATCCAAAGTGCACACATAAAAAAAAAGTATTGCATCACCCCGGTTCCCAGAACCCCTGAAGATAGACGTTGACTATGGATATTGTATCACAGACACAGTCCCTTTGATTGTTAGACGTAAACAACTATGCACGAGTAGCGTCTATTAGACGGAGGGGGTCCGACAGCCGATCAGTTGCCGTCACTCCACCAGCAATGTCTGTCTTTGTGTCTGGCATAAATCATCGATCAGGGCCTCCTGAAACGCCAAACGGCTCGGCTACGTGGGTGGCGAAAGAACCCACCATACGAACGCCAACAATCTGCCCACTTTCGAATTCACTTCGTAGCGACATAACGCAATCACAAGTACACAGAACACAGTTCTGAACACGGCTGACACTTGCAACGTATTGAGGGCACTGCACAGGCGCCGTTCGTGGTCAAAAACAACAGCCGAACCTCATGTTCAAGAACGCTAGGCTTGCGATGTCTCTGTAGTTTTGTCCAACCATTGTGTTACAACTTTCCTACACGGAACTGTATCATTCGCCACTAGTATCATGCAAACTTCTGACATTATTAACAGCCGTATTACACTTTTCTGTGATGCTCTTCGCGTTACATACGCAGCTAAAGGTTTCGCCCCTTTAAGGACCTTCTGAAGTTCATCAGATAAAGAGAGCTGAATTAATTCACAGAACTGATCTGATACCCAACAAGCTATGGATTTGTTCACTAAGTGAAGGGGTACGTCGGTGACTGCATCCAAAGTATTGCCACCCTTTGTTGCACTCATTGTAAGGAAGGATCTTTTGAAAGTCTATAAGTGGAATATATGTGGTGTGTCAACAAGTACAGTAGAGACTGCTTCAATTCTAACGTGTGAAAGACCAGCTGCTGTATCTTGATTCGCCCAGACAGCATGTGTGGTGTAATATCAGAATTTTCGAGCATGAGGTATACCTACATCTACATTTTCATAACGGTTCTGCACATCACAACTGGCAGAGATTTCACCGAATCACCTTCACTATTATTCCGCTCTTGCAAATCGCGTGAGCTCTGATTTCCTATATTTTATTATGATGACCATTTCTCCCATCCTAAGTCGCCGCCAAAAAAAATATTTTCACATTCGGTTGGTGACTGAAATTTCGTGAGAAGATCCCGCCTTTGTTTTAATGGTATCCACCCCAAATCCTGCGTCATGTCTGTGACTCCCTGACCCCTATTTATCGATAATACAAAACGTGATGCCCTTTTGCGAATTTTCTCGATATACTCCGTTAATTCCACCTGGTAAGCATCCCACATCGCGCAACACTACTCCAAAATAGGACAGACAAACATAGTGCAGGCAGTCTCTTTAGCAGGCCTGTTGCATACTGTGAACATTCTCCCAATGAAACGCTGTCTTTGGTTCGCCTTCTCCACTTCATTTTCTGTGTGTTCTTTCCCATTTAAGTTGTTCGTAAGTCCCAGGTGCTTAAGTCCCAGGTGCTTAAGTCCTAGGTGCTTAATTGAATTTACAGCCTTCAGATTTGATTGATTTATCGCGTAACCGAAACTTAATGGATTCCTTTTAGCACTCATGCGGATGACCTCACAGTTTTCATTATTTAGGGCCGATTGCCAATTTTCGCACCATACGGATATATTTTCTAAATCGTTTTACGGTTTCTTTTGATCTTCTTGTTACTTCAGAACACGATAAACGACGGCATCACCTGCAAACAACCTACGACAGCTGCTCAGATTTTCTCCTAAATCATGCATACAAATAAGGAACAGCAGATGCCCTATAACATTATGCCCTATAACATTAACTTGGGGAACGCCAAGAAATCACTTCTGTTTCACTCGATGACTTTCCGTTGATTACTACGAAATGTGGCATCTCTGACAGGAAATTATCTGCACTGATATATCGAGATACGAGGGTTGTTCGGAAAGTAAGGAAAGATCTGTCGCGAAATGGAAACCACAGTGAAAGTCAAAACTGTTTTCTTTTCCCATTTAGCTACACCTTGCAGGTACTTCTCTACATAATCGCCACTCCGACTTAGACATTTGTCGGAGCGTTATACCAAATTTCCATCACCACCGTCATAGATGGCAGCCGCCTGTGCTTTCCGATAATTCTCTACGCTGGTCTATAGCGCGTAGCCTGCGCCCAAGTGTTGTCTTCGTATCCAGCGTATCACGTGAACAGGGATGATGCTCAGGACGAGCCAATTAGGGCTGTGTTCTGGGTGACCGAACACTTCCCATCGAAAAGGCTGCAGGAGCGTCTTCACTGCCCCTGCAGAGTGCGGCTGACAATTGCCATGAAGAACAAAATGCGTGGCTGTTGTGTTAGGTGGGCTGCATTCATTAAGGCGAACCCTCTCTCAGCGGGCCCTCCTACTTGGCGGGAGACATCGTTGTTGTAGGCACCTTTACTCTCTCACAGTGCGCTTAAAACTGAAAAGAGCGTCTTGATGCGATCGACGGGAATACTAGAGACACTGCCCAAAACGTCTGTGTAAAGCCTCGTCGGATTTTCACAGTGGTTTCCATTTCGCGACCGATCATTCCCCACTTTCTGAGTAGCCCTCGTAATATGCTATAAGCTGACGGACAGCAACGTTTCTGAAGTGACTGTGTGAACAGCGATGGAGACGCCCATTTGGCAGGAACAGCTGCACAGTAGGGTGAGACAGTTGCATTTTTTGGGCTCACCGGTCTTCTAACTTGTTCTGTGTGGCCCGCGACGAATACCTTCCCTGTGCCAGCCTCTTCATCTCAGAGTAGCAATTGCAATCTACATCCTCAATTATTTGCTGGGTATATTCAAATCTTTGTCTTCCCCTACAGTTTTTACCCTCTACAAACAGTTTTTATCCTCTACAGCCACCTCTAGTACCATGGAAGTTATTCCATGATATCTTAAAAAACGCGTCCTATCATCCTGTCCCTTTGTCTGGACAGTGTTTTCCATATGTTCTTTTTTTCAACGATTCTCCAGAGAGCCTCCTGATTCCTTACCTTATCACTGCACCTAATTCTCAAGCAGCGCATCTCAAATGCTGTGATTCTCTTCTGTCCAGATTTTCCCACAGTGCACGCTTCACTACCATACAGTGTTGAGCCAGAAACATACCTTCTCAGAAATTTCTTCCTCATATTAAGCCCTATTATGATAACTTAGTGAGAAATGACCTTTTTCCATTGCTAATCTGCTTTTTATATCCTCCTTGCTCTGGCCATCATGGATTAAATTCCACCTATATATCAGAATTCGTTCTTCTACTTAGAGGTCACCACGTATGATGTCAAATTTATCGCTGTTCTCAGTTATTCTACTGCTCATCGCTTTTGTCTTCCTCCTGTTTACTCTCAATCCACATTCTATACATACTAGACTGTTCAATCCGTTCAACAGATCTTGTAATTCTTCTTCACTTTCACTGAGGATAGAAATGTCATCAGACAATCTTAACATTGACATCCTTTCACCTTGAATTTTAATCCCACTACTGAAACTATTTCATTTCCTTCATTGCTTCTTCGACACATAGATTGAACAGTAAGGGCAAAAGACTACATAGCTGGGCCGTACTCCCTTTTTAAGCCATGCACTTTTTTTCTTGGCCATCCGCTCTTACTTTTATAGTTATTACAGAGATAATTCACCACACGAGCCTGTTGAGAGTGTGCACTCAATGCTTGCCCTATGTGTTGACTGTTGACGCCTATTGTCCTTAGGTGGGCAATGTACCACACTGATCTGTTGGGAGTACATACTCAATGCTCGTCCTCCTGTGTTGATTATGGAAGTCCATTCCTCTTCTGTTCTTAGGGTGGCTGTTAACTATACATGTCCGTTAACATACTCAATGCTCACTTGCCTGTATTGCTCTTAGACGAGCAACTGGTTATACAGGTCTGTTGGGTCTACGTACCCAGTGATCGTTTTTGTGTATTGACTGTGGGTGTTCATTATCTTTGGGCAGGAAACTAACCACACAGGCACTTATTGCTTGTCCTTTTGTATTGGAGTCAGATGTCCTTACATGGTCAAATCACTACCCAGGTCTGCTAGAACATGTAGTCAATACTCATCTTCCTGTATTGGTTGTGGAAGTCCATCGTGTTTAGGTGGGTAACTGACCACACAAGTCTGTTGAGAACATATAAATCACCATTCCTCTTCCCGTGTTGATTGTGTTGATTGTATAAGTATATTGCCCTTAGGTGGGCTATTGTCCACACTGGTCTATTGAGAGTCCATAAGCAATACTTACCTTCCTGCAGTATCCCACCTCGATTAAGCAAATCCCTGTCCTCAATTTTTTGATTTCTTGATTACAAAGCAGCTTTTGAAGATTGCCCAACACTCATTCTTGTTGCTACTCAGCCTAATAGTGACAGCTTTCGGTGATGTAATAACCATGGAAGTCGACTGAGAAGACATGCTTCATTTTTGTCTTTCCAATGAAAATTGACTGCGCAGCTAGGTTCAGACGGTATATGAGAGCTGTACTAATGCAGGTGACAGAACGTGCAAGTGTTTTGAGAGTACTTACCTGAGGCTGTCAAGTGGATGCAGCATTTTACCCAGTACCACATCTATGCTTATTACCAAACGTACGATCGTGTAGGGCTGTTATGAGCAGCCTGCAGGCATGATTCACATCCTTATCTAAACTCAAGGGCCGCGCCATCGTGTGACGCTAAAACAGCGGTCCTAGCTCATAAAGTTAAAACAGTAGCGTCTATGTCATTATGTAAATGCTCCTTGATTTAATAATAATCTCTCTCGGTTATTTTGAGCAGTTTTTGTAGTGTGAAACTACATCAGGATCCCTGTCGTTACTGCCAAAAGATATTTTCCCTTCTCTCTTCCAAACATACTTTAATCCCTCTAGTAATCCCATGTCTTTTACATGAAACTAAACAACTATGTAAAAAGGCCACAGATCTCTAGAAGGATTAGAGTACGTTGTGAAAGAAGAAGGGAAATGTATCTTTTGGCAAGAACAAGTAGGTATAATGCAGTAGTTCCACACCACAGAAACAACTAAAAATTGCTGACAAAACATTAAAAATCAAGGAACTTGCACATAATGTCAGAAATCGATCATACCAACAACAGACTTAAGGCTATAAGGAATATAGTGAAATGAGAGACAGGACAACCAGCCACTGAACAGGACAACAACTGAACAGAATGGAAGGCGTATAAATGATGACTCACAGTAGCAAATATATTTAATAATCATTTCTTAAATATAATAGAAAGAGTTCAAGAGAAATATCACAGTGGTATGTTAAAAAAGTAACACATATGAAACTCAATCGTATGAATGTATCACCAACTTCTCCTTCTGAAATTAAGGAAATTGTACATTTTCTTCCCAATAAAAGCTTGTCTGGTTTTGATGGTGTTTCCAATACAATACTAAAGATTTGTTTCCCAGAATCATCTGAAACATGTAATGCATCACTAACGCAAGGATTTTTTCTAGAGAGACTGAAAAATGCCGTTGTTAATACCCTCTTTCAGAAAGGCGATAAGAGAGATGTCAGTGATTACCGACTTGTTTCACTGCTGATATCATTTTCCAAACTTTTTGAGAATTTGATGTATTCTAGACTATTACCTCACTTTAACAACAAAAATATCTTCAGCAAATCACAATTTGTGATTCAGAAGTGTTGCTTGACCATAATGCCATGTACATGTTCACTCAACAGATTTTCCAAGCATTAAAAAATATAATGGTGCCTATTGGTATTTTCTGCGACCCGTGTGAACCACAGTATTCTTCTAGATAAAATGAAGTTTTATGGGATTGATAGTATAGCTGACCAACAGATAATGTCGCATCTAACCAAAAGAATGCAGAAAGTTGTACTTAGTAGTTCAACCAATATATCTTAGGACATAATTCTGAGAATTCACATATTGGGTACCCCCAAGGCTCAATCTTATGTCCAATATTGTTCCTCTAACATGTAAACTTTCTTCTGTCTAATATCCAACAAGCAGAATTAGTTGGAAATGACACTGGTATTGAATCAATCCAAGCATAGATACAGAAATTGTAAGCAAAGTTCTTAAAAGTACCATTGACTGGTTTCTATGAATGTTCTCACCTGCTATTTTAAAAAGACAACTAGGAGTACTACATCAATGTTAAGTGTCACACATCATGATCAAATAATAAGTTGGGTGAAAACTACAAAATTCTTAGGTGTCCTTATTGATACGAATTTAAATTGGAAAAAGCAGATTGAGCCACATTTGTACTTAGAATCATTGCAAATCCTGCAGAGAGACGAATCAATAAGATGACATATTTTGCATATTTTCAGTCAATAATATCACATGCATGATTTTGAGGAAGGTTGTCTCCTCTGCTCAGCAACATGCTATGAGAATACTATGTAGTGCTCGCCCATGATTATCTTATAGCCATCTATTTAAGGAGTTGGGCATTCTGTCTACTTCTTTACAGTATATTCATTCCCTCATGAATTTAGTTGCAAATAATTCACCACAGGTCAATAGCCACTATGATGTACTTAATTACAATACCAGAAGGAAAAATGAGATACATTATTCCACAATATGGTTGTCTGTAGCACAAAAAGTAGTGAAAGGGGTTCACATTGCTGCAACAAGTAACTTTCATAACCCACCCAGTGATGTAATGTCTGACCGACAGCAAAGTAAAATTTGAAAATAAACTCAGAAAGTTTCTCCCTGACAACTTCTTCCATTCAGTAGAAGAATTTATATTATTATAATGTGTAAAAGGTGTTGCCCATTATCCTACAAACGTCTGCGGTGTGGGAGAGATCTGGCGATCTTGCTGGCCAGAGCAGAGTTCGACAAGTACGAACAGTAAAAGCATTCCCCATGTGCAGGCTGTCATAATCTTGTAACACCAGTATGACTTACCATGGAGGGCAACAAAACAGTGCGTAGAATGTCTTTGTGGTCATCAGGACTCATTTTGAAGGACCCATCAATGAAGACTACTCCAAGGCTGTAGAAGTGTCTGAAGGCGCCTCAGTTAATGGTGGGATACACCGGACCGTCGCGTGCTATATGGCCTGGCAACAAGGAATGCAAGGATGCTATTTCTTTTCGTAACAGGGCCTCTTCGTTTATCTGTAGTCTGAGTGAGGGGGTGCAGTGAAGTGATCGT
Source organism: Schistocerca piceifrons (assembly GCF_021461385.2). Classification (NCBI taxonomy): domain Eukaryota; kingdom Metazoa; phylum Arthropoda; class Insecta; order Orthoptera; family Acrididae; genus Schistocerca; species Schistocerca piceifrons. Next base: position 44,635,101 of record NC_060146.1, read on the forward strand.
ATGGCATAGTTGGCTGGGATGTCCCAGTCGGGTTCGCCCGCCAAGCGTAAATCTTATCTCAGTCAGCGACTTGCGGCCGGTGACGAAGATGAAATGATGATGAGGACAACAACCAGTCCCCGAGCGGATAAAATCTCCAACAGGCCGGGAATCGAACCCAGGCCCAGTACATATGAGGAAAGCAGTGGTTAGGACTCACATTTGGGAAAACGATGGTTCCATCCCGCGTCCGGCCATCCTGATTAGCTTTCCCATGATTTCCCTAAATTGCTCCAGGAAAAGGCGAGGATGGTTAGTCTGAAATGGTACAGTTGACTTCCTTCCCCATTCTTCCCTAATCCGATGAGACCAGTGATCTCGTTGTTTGGTCTACTCCCCCAAATCAACCTCAACGGGACAGTGGCACATCGACGACATTCTATGCACTAATTCGTTGCCCTTCATCATATGCTTACATTTCAGAAAGATAATGCCCAGCTCCACAGAGCGTGAGTTTCTACTGCTTGTCTTCATGCTCGCCAAACCCTATGTTTGCTAGCAAGGGTGCTGGATCTCTCCTCAATTGAGGACATTTAGAATATGTTGGGAAGGGAGGGAGGGGGGGCTCGAACCATCTCAGGGTTTTGACGACCTAACTTGCCACTTGGAGAGAATCTGGCATGTATCTCTCAGGAGGATATCAAACAATTCTATCAATCAATACCAATCAGAATAACAGGTTCCATAAGGACCAGAGGTGGAAAATGAGGACTGCTCAATTTGTAAAGCTCTTTCTCGTGAATAAAACATCCGATATTTGTCAAATGTTTCTCTGTATTCCTTTACCTTTTCATTTATTGTGTAAATTCTCTCATTGTTTTGGCTGGTCTCGTTTTTTGATCTGTTATTCCCTGGCCTGTTCTGCAAAATGTCATCCCTGCTGCTAGGAGTGTACTATGTGTTCTAGAGTTCATAGTACAATTTTCACTTCTGTGTAATCCAAAGGGAAATACCGTAATTTTAATCATTGTGTCGTTCCCAATTTTTTCCAAAACTTTATTTGATGGTGCCAACCATTATATTGAACCTCTCAATCTGGTTTTCAGTATCCACTTTGCCAATATATAATGTGTCACATTGTCCAGCTGGGATATTAGGGTGTCCCATATAATTATACTGTAGAAGCAATGAAGCAATCAAAAACTAATTCCAAAAGAAGTACAAAAATAAAAGGAGTGTAGTTGGCGCATGCCATTGCAATATCCTGCAGATAACGTAGATATTCTGGATCAACTGGATGCAGGTAGAAGTCAATGGTATGGACAAGAGACTAGGAATATAAGTTAAATATCGACAAAGTGTTGTAGTGTATTCAAAAGTAAAACACCAACTTGCCATTAAACAAAACTATGGATGATACAACTGAAGAGGAAATTTCTCTTGTGAACTATATGGCCACATGAGGAAAGACACCAGAAACAATTTGGCGAAGGCGAAGGAATTCTCAACAAAAGAGCTCTACAGCTACCACATACTGATTTGTATCCTAATCTCTTTTCTTATCTCAATAGTGACATAACTGGATAGATGAGATAGATGCATTAGAACCAGGAATTTGGCTTTTTAAATTTATTGAACTGAATCTCACAAGAAAACCATGGGGTACTTTCAGTAATCGCTACATCTTGAGCAATCTCCATATGCTTTTGACAACATAAAGCTGCAAGTTAAATAGCCATTGCCGTGTCTCTGAATATTTTCAGCCACTTCTTGCAGATTAATTTGACTGAGGGAGAGAAACATAGCCTTGAGACTCAAGTACTCGACTGGCAATCACTAGGAACAGACACATATATGAAACACCTGGGAGTATGCAAAAAGAGCGATTTAAGCTGGAACTACCACATAAAACTAATGGAGTTTTTCTTAGGTGATTGCCTACAGCTGTTACAGACTTTGGAAAAAGAGTATTTGTGCCATCAGCTGTACAAATTTATATATATATATATCCTCTTCCGGTTAGGAAAACTTTATTGTGCAAGCTTTTTCTGGTTGAAGATGTTTGTAACAATCGAAACTTGTACAGCTGATGGTACAAATATGCCTTTTCCAAATACAACTAATCATTCGAGAGGCAGATGCCAATTTGAAATTCATTGGCAAAACCTTAGGACGATTTGTCAACCTATGAAGGAGGTATGTTACAAATTCCTTATGCGACATAGGTATTTCAGGTCATTATAGAACGGTAGTCAGATACAAATGATGACAAAAATAGAGCAAGTCCAAGGAAAAGAGGTACGTTTCGTCAAAGAACTGATTATCAGTCGCGGAAACGTCAAAGGGATGAAACTTCCTGGCAGGTCAAAACTGTGTGTCGGACCGAGACCCGAACTCGGGACCTTTTCCTTTCGCGGGGAAGTTCTCTGCCGACAGAGCTACACTACCACGACTCATGACCCATCCTCACAGCTTTAATTCTGCCAGTACGTTGCCTGCGAAAAGCAAAGGTCCCGAGTTCGATTCTCGGCCTGGCAAACAGTTTCTTATAGGAAGTTTCATATCAGCGCACACTCCGCTGCAGAGTGAAAATGTCATTCTGGCGTCAAAGAGATGTTTATCTAAACCAGTGGCAGATGCTACATGAAGGGAGTAGATAGTTGGAAAAATCACCTTACATACTGCGTACTATTTCGTGAAAAGGCCGTGAAGGAAAGACAGAGAAATTCGAGTTAATATAGAGGTTTAGAAACAGCTGATATTCACTCACTGAAACAGGAGAGGAGGCAAGTATCAGAAGTACACTAAGAGGACGGCGCCGTACTTACTGGCATTGGCAGATATACTTCTTTGGAAACTTTAGATTTTCGCAGTATGTATACCATCAACAGACTCACCCGTTTCGTACATGCGCCGGTTGTTCGGGGCATTTCCACCGTTGTTGGAACCGAAGTTATTGCCATGGCTGCCGTAGCGGCCGTCTGGCAGCATTATGGTGTGCGACAAGCCACGTGCATCGCCACGCGGAGACGGCGCTGGCTGGCACGGCCGCACGTGGCGCGGTCACGCGAGACACGTGTCCCCCACGTGTAGCCCAGGCGCCTGCCACGTGCAGGGCGCACCCTCCTCTCCTGCTTGCTACCGCGTGGCGCACGCAGTGCAGACTGCCGACTAGGGAAGGGGAGTACGTGCCTTTGACGCCGTCAGCGCACGCGCAGTTCGATCCTCTCCCTTCCTCTTCTCCCACCTTACCCCCCCCCCCCCCGCCCCCCAAGTCAGACCAGGCAGCGTGCACCACTGCACGAGGCAACGGCCTGACTACAACACAGACAAAGATCGAAACATGTCCAATATTTTGTAATCACGAAAAAGTCATTTATTCCCAGGTTTTTCTTTCCGTGGGCGTAGTTCATATTTTATTAATGTCGCCATTGACACGTTTGAAACTCAAAAGCAGGAAGATCTGCAGTGGATATGCACTTTGTGCAGGGAGTGGCAACTGACCCTTAACATAGACAAATGTAATGTATTGCGAATACATAGAAAGAGGGATCCTTTATTGTATGATTATATGATAGCGGAACAAACACTGGTAGCAGTTACTTCTGTAAAATATCTGGGAGTATGCGTGGGGGACGGTATGAAGTGGGATGATCATATAAAATTAATTGTCGGTAAGGCGGATGCCAGGTTGAGATTCATTGGGAGAGTCCTTAGAAAATGTAGTCCATCAACAAAGGAGGTGGCTTTCAAAACACTCGTTCGACCTATACTTGAGTATTACTCATCAGTGTGGGATCCGTACCAGATCGGGTTGACGGAGGAGATAGAGAAGATCCAAAGAAGAGCGGCGCGTTTCGTCACAGGGTTAGTTGGTAAGCGTGATAGCGTTACGGAGATGTTTAACAAACTCAAGTGGCAGACTCTGCAAGAGAGGCGCTCTGCATCGCGGTGTAGCTTGCTGTCCAGGTTTCGAGAGGGTGCGTTTCTGGATGAGGTATAGAATATATTGCTTCCCCCTACTTATACCTCCCGAGGAGATCACGAACATAAAATTAGAGAGATTCCAGCGCGCACGGATGCTTTATGGCAGTCGTTCTTCCCGCGAACCATACGCGACTGGAACAGGAAAGGGAGGTAATGACAGTGGCACGTTAAGTGCCCTCCCCCACACACCGTTGGGTGGCTGGCGGAGTATAAATGTAGTTGTAGATGTAGATGTATTTACATAACCTACGGTGGCAATTTTTGTCTTTCGTCTGCTTTCAAGCCAGGAAAACACCCTCGTGTTTTAGCACATGACAGGATTCAGAAGCTGTTAAGCAACGTACAAGGTGAACTGTACAGGTGAGGCGCAACCAATCAAAACATATATTTTCCACCTCTGGATAAACATGAGTTTGATATTGTTTCGTGTTTCAGTTTTTTTCCTGGTTCTGCATGTCACCCATTCAGATTATATCTATGCATATACTGTAACAGTGAAACAGTAACTTGAAAATGAGCGGTTAAAACAAATCCTGCATTGTCCACATCGTGGAATAAACCAGAACGTTTAATGTCCAGCATTTACACTTCATTTTTCTTTTCTTTCATCTGATTTGGCAATAGTGTGAATCGTCCCCTTTGAAAAAATTATGAGTGGCTGTGCTGATAAACCTCTTACATTATTTGATTTTCAAACAGCTGAGCAAAACTGAACGTACTCAGACATTTCTCTCTTTACTTATTCTGATCAACACTAAACTGTTGTAATATTGCTACAAGAATTTGCTATGCTGAAATCGGGTGCTAATAGTAGAATACAAGCGGGTTAAAAGCTGTGAGCTGTCTGGGGAGAAGTTAACCGTGCATTACTCCGCAACTGTTTCACCAGGTAACTGGTCTAGGTTTACCACATTACCAATCAGACTAACATTGATTATAATCTTTTTACAGTCATACAACAACCGGTAATATATCTATATATAAAAAGGAGAATTTAAATAAAAAGAAAGAAATCAGTTTATATTTGGAAATTTATTTTTAGATTGTTCATTGAAATTTCAGCATATTATGCGTGAGTTATAACTGAGCTGGTGCCTTGTTTAAGGATTGTAAAAATGTAAGATTTTAATCTTACGGAACACATCAAATATGGAGCCAAGATTGGGAGACTTCATACAACACTGCATTCACAAAACAACACCCAAAGAACGTTGAAACATAAGCAAGAAGAAATTAACCACAACCAACAGATTCAGTTTTCATCCAAAGAAATTACGTTCGTAACACAATCCTGTCCGTCATGTAATTACCACACACTGGTATACTAAATTCATATTAACTCTTTGTGAAATCTTCCCAAAAAGAATAGCTGAAGGCTACTTTGATGATTACACCACATGCTCCACGTGGTCAACTTGGTTTACAGAAAGCGTATAACTCCACAGTAATTTTGATAATTAAAATAAATTCGATCGAAAAGCAATTGACAAAAGAAAAAACCTTGAACTGGTTACTAACGTCTTACTATTAACCTGATGGGTCAAACAGTTATATAAGCACGTGGTACTGGTCTCGCAAAGTACTCTCCACGTGGGTTGAACATAAAGAAAAGCATAAAGAAAAGTTGCTATATTGTAAAATATTGTCAAGACGAGACGTTATAATCACACAAGCATTCACATTTAAGATTGATGAACTTAGTTAGAGTTACTGATCAACACGTGGTTCCACTTTACTCACAAAGTAATGACAAAGCAACTACCGCAAAATAATCTGAACTTCACACGAGAATTACACTCCGCTGCAATTTAAGATAGCATTAGATATTTTAGAGCTAAATCTGAAATCAAGGTATTAAGTTTTCAGTTAGGCTGAACTTAAGAAATCCATTGTCCTACGGACTTAGCAGACACGCGCTTAGCCGGAGATCTTACCACTTCAGACGCTCGCCACGGTCCCACAGCAACTGCCTACTGCCAAGTGTGCTTCCTGAGGGTGGCTCACAAAGACAAACGGAAGTGGCCAGAGGGGCAGCTTCCTATACCAACATGACAACGGACGGACAGAACCATACTATGGATAGAAACCTCTTTGCTTTTAGAAAGCGTAGCTACCTGTTCCGACGTTGGTCCTACTGCTCTCTAGCAGACAGGCTTGTCTGCTACCCTCAAGCATGCAACTACAAATACATTTGCTCATTCATACTCTCACACAGAAGGGAAGGGGGATGACAGTATCTTATCATATACAGTATATAAAAGAAAGCGGATGTAGGTTCCGTATGAGACTGTGTGACATGAATTACATATAAACTGTGTTTTAAAGTGTAGTAGTGTGACAGATCGTTCTTGTTTATGTGTAAAAGTAACACGTTCCACTACTCAGTCTCCTCCCAGATAGTCAGAAACGCCACAGTAAATTTAGGAGAGGAATTTACTCCATAAATGACAACAGATTTAAGAAATTAAACATGAAAGGAATCCAACAGAGACCTTTCACTGTCAAACAATATTTTTAGCGCATCGCAATTTGACTTTCAGAAATCCCTACAAAAGAATGGCCCTGACTAACAATAACCTATACCTTTCATGAATCACTTACCTCACAAAAATCTTCATTACTCGAACTACAGCAATGCAGCGAGCGCCAATACTGCCAGCTAAATAAAATGTTCTAACTACTGAAGTCACTAACTACTGATAGGCATAGTTAGCAAATGAAAGATTTTGATAAAGAACAAACAATGTATTTACCTTAATAGTGTTCAAAAGTCATAATATATATATCAGTTCATGACATCCAGTCTTACAAATTTACTGTCTCTGATGGACACACGTCCAGATCATGCGCTCTCAAAACTCCGCCATCTCTCTCCCCACATCCACCACTGCCGGCGGCTCACCTCCAAATGCGCAACGCTACGCGCTGTTCACATCCAAGTACCCAACACTACAATAGCAAATATTCCAACAATGCCAACCAGCCACAGACTGCACACAGCACAGTCAGTGATTTTCATACAGAGCGCTATGTGGCGTTACCAACATAAATACGTAAACAGCCTACTTACAACTGTTAAGTTAAACTCGTGTCAAATGATTCAAATGGCTCTGAGCACTATGGGACTTAACATCTATGGTCATCAGTCCCCTTAAACTCAACTAACCTAAGGACATCACACAACACCCAGTCATCACGAGGCAGAGAAAATCCCTGACCCCGCCGGGAATCGAACCCGGGAACCCGGGCGCGGGAAGTAACTCGTGTCAATACTTCCAGTAGTTCAGAGGCATTATTTATAACGTGACGATTTATTCATCAATTCACAGCGGGATGCTAGCAGAATTTAGAAAAAAAACTTATTTTACTATTTCTAATTTATTCAAAAACAAAGATGTGGTAACAATGTACAAAATATATACAATTTGAAATAATCGACATTAGTTTGCAGTTGCATTACGCACTTATTTTATATTTGTGGGCAGAAGTAATCCGTTTCAAAATGTTGGGTCTAGTTTTCAAGTAGGAATGGAGCTTATCACATGATTGGTTGTCAAAATGGCTTTCAAAACTGCGACAGTCACTGCGTTTTGTCACTTGTCCATTTCTTATTCATTGGAGAAAAAACTCTTTCGACCGGTGCATACGTCCAGGGAATAATTATACGAAATTCCACACATTTCAGATTGTTGGCACGGAAATGCGTGATCACCTGAGCCTAGAGGTCTCCAGTAGCAACATTTTTACCATTCTAGCTTGATATTTGTTCATCTGCGACATAATTGGAAAAAAAGCTAAAACTCATCGAATACGTCCGTATGCATGTGTCGATATCTTTTGTTTCTGATGTTTGGGATTGCTTGGTACCCGTTTCGTGTGTAATATCCCCGTGGAGTTAGTTGGCATACTTAGATATGGGCTCAGTTGACATAGCTAAGACAACCCTCTACACCTTTGACAGTTAATCCCTTCATTACCGTCCAGAAAAAAAAAAAAATTCTATAATACATGAATAAAGGCGCATCACCGCAGAAGAAATTCACCCTTTTCCCAAAGGTATGTCACGACAGCATTCCAACCATGACCGAAGAAGGGTTGCTGCTATTCGAGCAGACGCTCCGATCAAAGATATAATCGGTGCTGAAAGGACTGGTATGTCAAGAAGGGCGACGTCGATGCGGTTGCAAAGTGGAAGAAGAAAAACTTCCCAGAAAACGTTGGTCTAAGTTTTCTTCTAAGGATTTTATTGACAGCATCTCAGACGTTGGCTATGACGGGGGTGACGGTAGATTGGCCTTCCTCAACGATAGTTCAGAGGCTGAAAAACCACTCCATGGAGAACAGCTTTCACCCTCATTCGACAGTTCCCACGAACACCGGAGAACCTACAAAACATGCCCCACCATCTCTAGAGCCCGCTGTCCACCCTAAACTCCATGTAAATGACTTTGTTTTGGTGAAGAACCATGACTGCCAGTTCGCTGAGACTGTTGTCAAAACCAATGTCACCATGGTCAAAAACGGGAAAATCTGGAGATGGCCAGACGATGAAAATTCAGTTTGAAAGGACCAAAATAACAATGTTTGGATATTCAGTCCACCTGTCCAGATAAACGGACACCCAGCTTCTACATTCGTGGTTGATTCCAAACATTGAGCTAATTTTGTCTGAATAACTGGTGGTAGTGCGCTGAACCGCCGACCCTGTCGCAGCAACTCAGCAACGATGTCTGCAGCAGGGGAAAGAAAGGCAATCTGCAAACCAACACGCTTCACAACAGCCTAACCGTGTACCCAATATCGACGGTCCGCCGAAGATCAAATTATAAGTTCTTTTCCCAGTTACTTGGAAAATCCGTAAAGAAAAACATTAAGCTGTAGCAGATTCAACCTAGAAGATAAGGATAGACGCAGCAAAATTCACCAGTCCCTGATGTAGACCAGTTTTATAGTAAGAAAAAAAAAATTTGACAGTTCAACAAAGTCACAGAGTCTCTATATATTCGTTGTGAGGTCTGACACTCCCTGATATCTTTGTCACAATAAATTGAAATTCTCCTGATTTTTCCTTAAATAATTAATTAATGTCACTAAAGAATCAATCCTGTTCTCATTCAACGAAATATTCCACCGATCCTCCCGACGACAATCGCCCATAAAGTTTCAAAACAGAATCTTAACACACTTCACAGTATCGATTATTTTCAAAATATCAATACGTGTCGACCTCTCACCAGTAAAACTTCAGTCAACCATTGAAGATCGTCCACACTCTCGACAAAACCCTGGCAGAACCCCTTCAAGAAGTCTGAATTTTAATAAAACTTGCAAATCTCACACATAAGTAATATTTACGATGCATGTCGTAACAACAGAGTCAACTGACTGTTCCATCTTCCAACTCGAAGTTTATTTAACAGTTGGTAACCAACTGACATCCAATTACAAACTTTATCCTTCCACCTTCAACATTGAACTCCCTTTCCTTTTATAAAAAAAAAAAAAACAAAACATAAAACATATATTAATAATGGTCAGCATGATGTTTCAACGGTTCTTCCAGCCGCCGGCCGTCGACCACGATGAACAGTGGTTAGCTCTCGTCGTCCGCCGCGTCTGGAGTCCCCACTGGATCATCTTGCTGCCACGCTCGACATGAAAGAAAAGAAACAAAATCTTTTTAAATAACAACTCTCCACTTAACATACTACAAATAAATAAATATATATATAAACATTTCTTACCTGGCGTCGCTCAAGCGGTAAAGAAACGCGATGTTTCCTGATTAGACTTTTGGAACACCACAGTAGCTATAATAATAATAAGAATTTATTTTTCTTGATGAATTCGTTGTTTGTTCACACATTTCTGTTCACAATGCTGTTTATAGTTATTTTTGGTCGAAGATTTTTTTTCTTTGAAAAGAAAGTTACCGCGTTTTGATGGCTCTGAGCACTATGGGACTTAACATCTATGGTCATCAGTCCCCTAGAACTTAGAACTACTTAAACCTAACTAACCTAAGGACATCACACAACACCCAGTCATCACGAGGCAGAGAAAATCCCTGACCCCGCAAGTTTTGATAAAATAAAATCTTTTGCCTCGAAAATTACTACCCATTAATTATCCACGTCCATATCTGGTAATGCCAAGCCGCCCGGAGGGGTATGACGTTAACCCCTAACCTGCTGTTAGTTGGCATAGTCGCAGGTATTTAGAAAAAATTGTTTTGGGGGTTATGTAAGGGTGTATGTACGAGGGTTGACTGAAAAGTAATGCCTCCATCTTCGTAACTCTTCAACAGTTGACAGCATTGGTATGCGGCAGGCACTGGGCTGTTCCGTAGCCTCTTCTCTACAGCTCCAGTTTGTGGGATGCCTTAACATTGAGCAGTTGTGTTGTTACAGTATAAAGTATGGGACCCTGCGTAGACAGTCGGTCATTGCGATTTAAGCAACGTGCAGGCATTGAATTCTTGACAGCAGAAGGTGTCACCCCATAGGACATACATCAGAGAATGAAAGCAGTTTATCGTGATCGTATTGATGTGAACATTGTGCGTCGTTGGGCGAGTAAGTTTAAAGATGTTGAGGCGGGAACATCTAGCCTGCGTGACAGACAAAAGAGTTGGACGTCCTGTGACAGCAGCCACCGAGTTTCACACGCAAAATGTTGAGAGACTGATTTAGGATGATCGTCGTATCACTCAGAGAGAAACTGCAAGTACAGTGTGTTAACTGTAAGACGGCAGAGTTGTGAGGGAAGTGCGGGGAGAGGAGGAAGCAAGCATTGGCGGGCGAGGGGAGAGGAGCCGTTGGGGGGGGGGGGGGAGGGGGGAGGGACAAGACACGCCTACCAGTTGCAGTGCTGGCACTACAAATTGCGCGTCATGCTTACACGAAAGCAAACGAAAGGCTTGGAAGTAAAACTCGCTTTAAATGTTGTTCGTAAACGAAACTGAAATCGTCATGTACATTAATATATATATATATATATATATATATATATATATATATATATATAATGTATGTTTGTTTACTATGCGCACACAAACCATTCATCCGATTGTCATGAAACTTTGGTCAGTTGTTCTCCGAACGCCGGAAGAGAGTAATGCACAATGATTCAACAGTTAAGACACTGTAGCATCCGTAGCGCAATTGATTAGGTAAAGACTTGTCATGCAGCGGAGCTGGGTTTGATTCTCACTGCTCGCAATTTTTTTTTTATTCTATTTCATTCCCCACTGTTGTGGACTGACAAGACAGCCAGTCCACAGTGACGGGTAACCGAAAGGCACGCGCTTAAACTCACGCAGGATGGCGTGAGGTCTGAAACAGGATACGTAATGAATGCTATAAAGAAAAGTACGTAGCTGCTGGAATACTTAACTTTAATCCATCCTTGTTGTGCATCGCTCTTGACGATACAAGTGAGACTCTGTAGATACATGCAATGTAATGCTAATGGCGGCTTGCTAGGTCGTAGCCATTGACTTAGCTGAAGGCTATGCTAACTATCGTCTCAGCAAATGAGAGAGTAATTTGTCAGTGAACCATTGCTAGCAAAGTCGGCTGTACAACTGGGGCGAGTGCTAGTCCATCTCTCGAGAGCTGCCGTGTGGTGGCGCTCGGTCTGCGATCACTGACAGTGGCGACACGCGGGTCCGGCATGTACTAATGGACCGCGGCCGATTTAAAGCTACCACCTAGCAAGTGTGGTGGCTGGCGGTGACACCACACCCGCAATGTTAAACTATGAATTATAAAATTTAAATATACTTAAACAGGTCGTATAGTACAACGTAACTGTCAATCTCTAAATACAAAAATGAATGTATGTCTGCCCTCTGTGTGTTCCCAAACCATTCATCTGATTGCTATGAAATTTTGGTGATTTGTTCTCCGTACGCCCACGAAGGTTCCAACCCGAAAAAAAAAGAAATAAGACACATTCTTGAGGAGATATGACGTCATAAACAATGAGATGCCACGGTGGGAAAATACCCAGATTTATGCATCCACTATTTGAGAATGAGAGCACTTAGCGACTAGCGACAAACGTTACATAGAATTTCAAACCTTTACGAAAATTTTTCTCCCTGACACCTCCCACAAAATAATGAAAGGAAAAAGGGTTGTCGCTTACCACATTTTCTCAGTACATACCGTAAATCTGCCGCAGTAGGCATGACGTTTTAATGTATTATTTCGTTACTATTAACTCTAGTCGCAACATATTTCGCATACAGTATCCACATATATCAGTAAATGCGCCGACAGATTTATGTCTCTTTACGACATATAATTCAGGAGATGTGACTTCGTAGACATCGAGATGCGTGAAAAAGTGCCGCGTAAGGCTCGACGTTTTGTTCTATTATTTCTTCACTACTAACACTCTTCGCAACTCGGTTCGCAAACGTGTTAAAATAAAAGCAACTGCCTCTTCATTCATTTTGATAATGTTTAGCACAACTGCACAATAAAAACACGCAGAACAGTACAGCGCAAAACAATAACGAAGCAGACGACAGCGGCTACCTTGTACAACACAGTCAGCTACGTAATGTTGGCAGCAGTCGAAACTGAGTGCCTACCGAAGCCTCCCGACGTTTACCGACTTCTACCGATTCAGGACTAGGGAGAGGTCTGCCATCTAAAAGTTTACACACTGTACAAGCGGCATTTCACAAGAACGTGTGGGTCACATTATTGCTTTGCTTGGCTATCGGAAGATCTGTGCACGATGGGTACACCGGATGCTGACTCCTGAAATTAAAGCGCAAAGATTTGAAGTTTAGCCCCGTATGACTTCCAGCTGTTCCCGATAATGAGAGACGATCTGCGGGGACGTCATTATGCTTCTGATGAAGGCGTTGACAGAATTGTGAGACAGTGGATGCGGAAACAGTGCGTCAATTTTTTCCTTAACGGTTTCAGAAAACTTGTTTAACGTTGGCAGAAACGTATGCAATTGGCTGGTGATTATGTGGAAAAGTGATTATTGGTCATTAAAGATCACATTCTAAAGATTATTTCTGCATTTTATTTATTAAAATATTCCCATCCAAACCCAATTAACGAAGGTAGAGGTATAACTTTTATTCAACCCTCGTAATTGGTGGGTCCTTCACGATATTGCAGTGAAAAGTTTAAGCTACCCACAGCATTCACCAGTATCTCTCCAAGTAGCGCACTAAAATATAGAAAAATGAGAAATCAAAATATATGTCAACAGCTCCAGTCACCCATACGGAATAAAACATTAATTACAGTAAATACGTCTATGACTTTTATTGCCAAACTCCTCTGACATGAGCTAAGAGGCCGGTATTCAAGATATCGATGATGATGGATGTGTAGCGCTATTATTATTAATTATACAAAATTGATATCTGACAGGCAGCTGACGTAAGTACGTATAAATTCAAGTAACAGAAGTCATAATCGTTTCGGATATCCTTTTACCCTGCTTAGTGCAGAAACAAGACGTGGGTGGCTGTTGTGACCGAGTGGTTCTAGCCGCTTCAGTCCGGAACCACACGGCTGCTACGGTCGCAGTTTCGAATCCTGCCTCGGGCATGGATGTGTGTGTTGTCGTTAGGTTAGTTAGGTTTACGTAGTTCTAAGTTTAGGGGACTGATGACCTCAGATGTTAAAGTCCCATAGTGCTTAGAGCCATTTGAACCATTTGAACTACACATGACATGGGCTCAACAAGTCGTTAGAAGTTCCCTGCTGCCTCAATAGCCGTCCATAATTGTGAAGGTGTTGGCGGAGCAGGATTTCGTGCACGAACTGACATCTCGTTTATGTTTCATAAAATCTGGGTAACCAAATCATTCTCACGAATTGTCCCGAATGATCTTCAAACCAACCACTAACAACTGTAGCCGGCGACGTGGGCACTGTCATCCATAAAAATTCCATCGTTGATTGGGAACATGAAGTCCGTGAATGGCTGCAGATGGTCTCCAAGTAGCGGAACATAACCACTTCCAGTCAATGACCGGTTCAATTGGACCAGAGGGCGCGGGATTAGCCGAGCGCTCTAGGCGCTCCAGTCATGGACTGTGCGGCTGGTCCCGGCGGAGGTTCGAGTCCTCCCTCGGGCATGGGTGTGTGTGTTTGTCCATAGGATAATTTAGGTTAAGTAGTGTGTAAGCTTAGGGACTGATGACCTTAGCAGTTAAATCCCATTTCACACACATTTGAACATTTTTGGACCAGATGACCCAATTCGTGTCAATTATGGAGTCATCACCAGCTTGCACAGTGCCTAGTTGACAACTTGGGTCCATGGCTTCCTCCGGTGTGCACTACACTCGAACTCTACCGTAAGATCTGACTAACTGAAATCGCGACAGCCGGCCAGGCCACGGTTTTGCAGTCGTTTAGGGTCCAACCCAGCCCAGGAGAGGCGCTGTAGACGGTGTTATGGTGTTGCCAGAAGCACTCGCGTCGGTCGTCTGCTGCCACATCATATTAACACTAAATTTCGCCACTCTGTCTTAACTGTTACGTTCGTCGTACGTCCCACAGTGATTGGTTCAAATGGCTCTGAGCACTATGGGACTCAACTGCTGTGGTCATAAGTCCCCTAGAACTTAGAACTACTTAAACCTAACTAACCTAAGGACAGCACACAACACCCAGCCATCACGAGGCAGAGAAAATCCCTGACCCCGCCGGGAATCGAACCCGAGATGCGGGCCCACAGTGATTTCTGCGGTTATGTCACGCAGTTGTGCTTGTCTGTTAGCACTGACAACTCTACGCAAACGCCGCACCTCTCGGTGGTTTAATGAAGGCCATCCGGCACTGCGTTGTCCGTGGGGAGAGCCATTGCCTGAAATTTGTTTTACTCGGCACATTCTTGAGACTGTCGATCTTGGGATATTGAATTCCTTAACGATTTCCGAAATGAAATGTCCGAAGCGTCTAGCTCCAACTACCGTTCCGAGTTCAAAAACTGTTAACTCCGCCGTGCGGCCGTACTCACGTCCGAAACCTATTCTCATGGATCACCTGACCACAAACGACACCTCCACCAATGCACTGTCTTTTTAAACCTTGAGTACGCGATATTATCACTGTCTATGCATGTGGAAATCGCTATCCCTCGTCGCCTCAGTGTACAGGGTATTTAAAAGAAATTATCGAATTTCGCACTACGCTCGAGCATTTGGGATCCCTGTTGTTGTTGTTGTGGTCTTCAGTCCTGAGACAGGTTTGATGAAGCTCTCCATGCTACTCTACCCTGTGCAAGCTTCTTCCAGTACCTACCGCAACCTACATCCTTCTGAATCTGCTTAGTGTATTCCTCTCTTGGTCTCCCCATACGATTTTTACCCTCCACGCTGCCCTCCAACACTAAATTGGTGATCCCTTGATGTCTCAGAACATGTCCTACCAACCGATCGCTTCTTCTGGTCAAATTGTGCCACAAACTCCTCCCCAATCCTATTCAATACCTCCTCATTAGTTATGTGATCTACCCATCTAATCTTCAGCATTCTTCTGTAGCACCACATTTCGAAAACTTCTATTCTCTTCTTGTCCAAACTATTTACCGTCCATATTTCACTTCCATACATGGCTACACTCCATACAAATACTTTCATAAACGACTGCCTGACACTTAAATCTATACTCGATGTTAACAAATTTCTCTTCTTCAGAAACGCTTTCCTTGCCATTGCCAGTCTACATTTTACATCCTCTCTACTTCGACCATTGTCAGTTATTTTGCTCCCCAAATAGCAAAACTCCTTTACTACTTTAAGTTAAGTGTCTCATTTCCTAATCTAATTCCCTCAGCATCACCCGACTTAATTCGACTACATTCCATTATCGTCGTTTTGCCTTAGTTGATGTTCATCTTATATCCTCGTTTCAAGACACTGTCCATTCCGTTCAACTGCTCTTCCAAGTCCTTTGCTGTCTCTGAAACAATTACAATGTCATCGGCAAACCTCAAAATTTTTATTTCTTCTCCATGGATTTTAATACCTACTTCGAATTTTTCTTTTTTGGGATCCCTATCAGGTCGGATTGAGGGAGGACATAGAAGCAATTCAGAGGTGGGCTGCTAGATGTGTTACTGGTAGGTTTGATCATCACTCGAGTGTTACGGAAATGCTTCAGGAACTCGGGTGGAAGTCTCTAGAGGAAAGGAGGCGTTCTTTTCGTGAATCGCTACTGAGGAAATTTACAGAACCAGCATTTGAAGCTGATTGCAGTGCAATTTTACTGCCGCCAATTTATATTTCGCGGAAAGACCACAAAGATAAGATAAGAGAGATTAGGGCTCGTACAGAGACATATAGGCAGTCATTTTTTCCTCGTTCTGTTTGGGAGTGGAACAGGGAGAGAAAATGCTAGTTGTGGTACGAGGTACCCTGCGCCACGCATCGTCTGGTTGATTGCGTAATATGTATGTAGATATAGATGTAGATGTAGACAAGTGTATCTTCTACATGAATACTTACGGTAGATTTTAACTTGCACGAAGAAACCGCAAAGGTTTTATTTTAAAAAGAACCAGTCGCTTTGACAAGGGTGTGTCTTTCATTTTGATGCAGATAGAACCTGGAAGTACTTTTTTCTCAATTACGCTCAAAATAAAAGTTTTCATTTGCATTTTACAAATGTTCAATGAGTCTTCCACTGGACATGAAACAACTATCTACGCCATGGACAGTTTCACCCTGCACATTTGCGATGATAGCTGGGGTTAACAGCATAGATTGCTGTTGCTGTGGGTCGTCGTAGTGCACTAAAGTTGTTGGGAGGAGAGACACTGCATGGCGTCTATCGAAACTGAAGAGAAGATAAAGATTTCTCCTCAGAGCACTGTGGGATAATGTAGACAGCAGCAGAAAATGTAACAGGAGTTAGATGCGTCGTGAATGAGAAGATAGGGTAGAGAGTGAGTTATTGTGAATATTTCACCGATAGCCTGATTCTCATCATAATCAACGGCCAACCATGTATACAGGGTGGTCGATTGATAGTGACGGCGCCAAATATCTCACGAAATAAGCATCAAACGAAAAAACTACAGAGAACGAAACTCGTCCAGCTTGGAGGTGAAAGCAGATGGCGCTATGGTTGGCTCGCTAGATGGCGCTGCCATAGGTCAAGCGGATATCAACTGCGTTTTTTTTTTAAATAGGAACCCCGATTTTGATTAGATAGTTGTGTAGTACGTGAAGAAATAGGAATGTTTTAGTTTGACCATCTTTTTCGCTTTGTGATAGATGGCGCTGTAATAGTCAAAAAACGTATAAGTACGGGGTATCACGTAACATTCCGCCAGTGCGGACGGTATTTGCTTCGTGATACATTACCCGTGTTGAAATGGATCGTTTATCAATTGCGGAAAAGGTCCATATCGTGTTGATGTATGCTTATTGTGATCAAAATGCCCAACGGGCGTGTGCTATGTGTGCTGCTCGGTATCCTGGACGACATCATCCAAGTGTCCGGGCCGTTCGCCGGATAGTTACGTTATTTAAAGAAACTGGAAGTCTTCAGCCACATGTGAAACGTCAACCACGACCTGCAACAAATGATGATGTCCAAGTAGGTGTTTTAGATGTTGTCGCGGCTAATCCGCACACCAGTAGCAGACAAATTGCGCGAGAATCGGGAATCTCAAAAATGTCGGTGCTGAGAATGCTACATCAACGTCGATTGCATCCGTACCATATTTCTATGCACCAGGAATTGCATGGCGACGACTTTGAATGTCGTGTACAGTTCTGCCACTGGGCACAAGAAAAATTATGGGACGATGACAGATTTTTTGCACTCGTTCTATGTAGCGACGAAGCGTCATTCACTAACAGCGGTAACGTAAACCGACATAATATGCATTATAGGGCAACGGAAAATCCACGATGGCTGCGACAAGTGGTACATCAGCGACCTTGGCGGGTTGATGTATGGTGCGGCATTATGGGAGGAAGAATAATTGGCCCCCATTTTATCGATGGCAATCTAAATGGTTCAATGTATGCTGATTTCCTACGTAATGTTCTAGCGATGTTACTACAAGACGTTTTACTGCATGACAGAATGGCGATGTACTTCCAACATGATGAATGTCCGGCACATAGCTCGCGTGTCGTTCAAGCGGTATTGAACAGCATATTTCATGACAGGTGGATTGATCGTCGAAGCACCATACCATGGGCCGCACGTTCACCGGATATGACGTCCCCGGATGTCTTTCTGTGGGGAAAGTTGAAGGATATTTGCTATTGTAATTCCAACGACAACGCCTGACAACATGCGTCAGCACATTGTCAATGTATGTGCGAACATTACAGAAGGCGAACTACTCGCTGCTGAGAGGAATGTCATTACACGTATTGCGAAATGCATTGAGGTTGACGGACATCGTTTTGACCATTTATTGCATAAATGTGGTATTTACAGGTAATCACGCTGTAACAGCATGCGTTCTCAGAAATGATAACTTCACAAAGGTACATGTATCACATTGGAATAACCGAAATAAAATATTCAAACGTACCTACGTCTGTATTTTAATTTAAAAAACCTACCTCTTACCAACTGCTCGTCTAAAATTGTGAGCTATATGTTTGTGACTATTACGAGGTGCATTCAAGTTCTAAGGCCTCCGATTTTTTTTCTAATTAACTAATCACCCGAAATCGATGAAACTCGCGTTACTTCTCGACATAATCGCCCTGCACACGTACACATTTTTCACAACGCTGACGCCATGATTCCATGGCAGCGGCGAAGGCTTCTTTAGGAGTCCGTTTTGACCACTGGAAAATCGCTGAGGCAATAGCTGCACGGCTGCTGAATGTGCGGCCACGGAGAGTGTCTTTCATTGTTGGAAAAAGCCAAAAGTCACTAGGAGCCAGGTCAGGTGAGTAGGGAGCATGAGGAATCACTTCAAAGTTGTTATCACGAAGAAACTGTTGCGTAACGTTTGCTCGATGTACGGGTGCATTGTCTTGGTGAAACAGCACACGCGCAGCCCTTCCCGGACGTTTTTGTTGCAGTGCAGGAAGGAATTTGTTCTTCAAAACATTTTCGTAGGATGCACCTGTTACCGTAGTGCCCTTTGGAAAGCAATGGGTAAAGATTACGCCCTCACTGTCCCAGAACATGGACACCATCATTTTTTCAGCACTGGCGGTTACCTGAAATTTTTTTGGTGGCGGTGAATCTGTGTGCTTCCATTGAGCTGACTGGCGCTTTGTTTCTGGATTGAAAAACGGCATCCACGACTCGTCCATTGTCAAACCGACGAAAAGAAAGTCCCATTCATGCTGTCGTTGTGCGTCAACATTGCTTGGCAACATGCCACACGGGCAGCCATGTGGTCGTCTGTCAACATTCGTGGCACCCACCTGGATGACACTTTTCGCATTTTCAGGTCGTCATGCAGGATTGTGTGCACAGAACCCACAGAAATGCCAACTCTGGAGGCGATCTGTTCAACAGTCATTCGGCGATCCTCCAAAACAATTCCCTCCACTTTCTCGATCGTATCGTCAGACCGGCTTGTGCGAGCCCGAGGTTGTTTCGGTTTGTTGTCACACGATGTTCTGCCTTCATTAAACTGTCGCACCCACGAACGCACTTTCGACACATCCATAACTCCATCACCACATGTCTCCTTCAACTGTCGATGAATTTCAGTTGGTTTCACACCACGCAAATTCAGAAAATGAATGATTGCACGTTGTTCAAGTAAGGAAAACGTCGCCATTTTAAGTATTTAAAACAGTTCTCATTCTCGCCGCTGGCGGTAAAATTCCATCTGCCGTACGGTGCTGCCATCTCTGGGACGTATTGACAATGAACGCGGCCTCATTTTAAAACAATGCGCATGTTTCTATCTCTTTCCAGTCCGGAGAAAAAAATTGGAGGCCTTAGAACTTGAATGCACCTCGTACAGCGCCATCTATCACGATGCGAGAAAAGTGGTCCAACTAAAACATTCATATTTCTTTACGTACTACACGAGTATGTAATAAAAAATGGGAGTTCTTATTTTAAAAAACGCAGTTGATATCCGTTTGACGTATGGCAGTGCCATCTAGCGGGCCAACCATAGCGCCATCTGGTTTCCCCCTTCAAGCTAGACTAGTTTCATTCTTTGTAGTTTTTTCGTTTGATGCTCGTTTCGTGAGATATTTGTCCCAGTCACGATCATTGGACCACCCTGTATATCAGTAAACTTAGTATTAAGAAAGCAGTCTTAATCGCGTTTTCTTTTTTGTTTAGTGCCGCCCAGTTTCAGCCCATCGCAGAGGCCATCTTCAGGGCAAACACACCGCTGGTGGACTGCTGGTGGCGTCACGTCTCCTGCCACACCTTGGTGGTCGTGGCGCCACCACCAGACTGTTTTCTTAATACTAAGTTAATTTTATATCAATCGCTGTTACTCTACAACCATGTTGTCAAAACATCCAACAATGTATGTACGAGGGTTCGAATTAAATAGTGTCAACTATTTATTCACAAACGATACAAAAGGGTGGCGTGTTTGCACCTGCTACTTCCATCAAAGTCCTGGGAGTACGGTGGATGGTACAGTACTTCCCAGTCCCATCGGCTGAACGGAGCAGCCACAGCTTGCGCTGTATGCGCCCGGGCATTTTCGTGCCAAATGATGGGTGGGTTGCGCAGAAAGTGTCGCCGTTTCTTTCGCAAAGCTGGTCGCAGGTGACTTAAGTCTTTGTGACTTTGATTTGATTCCGAAGTTGAAGGAACCACTTCGTGGCATTCGCTTCAGAACTGTTCCAGAGATTCGACAGGCAGTAGACAGCTACATTCGCAGCATCAACAGAACAGGCTCTGCTAACGGTATACTACGCCTTCCACATCGCTGACAAAGGGTTCTACACAACGCTGATGACTGCTTTGAAGGATAGCAACAGGTCCAAACACGTAACTCTTTTGTATCGGTTGTGAATAAATAGTTGCCACTATTTAATTCCGACCCTCGTAGCTGTTGGAAAGTCTGACTCAGGGAGTAGTAAAGTCAAAATAACCTTCGATGAAAATAAAAGCAAGGATGTTGTTTTGGTTGGCAGGAGAGCCAAGACCGTGTTACCAGAGGAAGCCGAAAGGCACGCGTTTTAGCTCACGCAGGCTGGCGTGAGGTCTGGAACAGGACAAGGAAATTAGAATGTAGAAAAAACAGACGTAGCTGGTGGAATACTTAAGTTTAATCCGTTAATGAAGAACGTCGGTCTTGACGGTACATGAATCAATATCAATAGTAACTGATAATGGCGTCTTGTTAGGTCGTAGCAAATGACGTAGCTGAAGGCTATGCTAAACTATCGTCTCGGCAAATGAGAGCGTATTTTGTCAGTGAACCATCGCTAGCAAAGTCGGTTGTACAATTGGGGCGAGTGCTAGGAAGTCTCTCTAGACCTGCCGTGTGGCGGCGCTCGGTCTGCAATCACTGACAGTGGCGACACGCGGGTCCGACGTATACTAACGGACCGCGGCCGATTTAAAGGCTACCACCTAGCAAGTGTGGTGTCTGGCGGTGACACCACAGATGGTAACATGAAGAGTGCAATGGGATCTACACCGTTAAACGTAGAACAAAGAGCAGATAGGTGGAAGTATTAGGGCACTGCCTGTGCAAATCCAAGAAACGCTGACGTCAGCATCTGCTCTTATCTTGATATTACAGCAGATAAAATTGCCCATGTCATATCTCGCTGACAGCAGCTCCAGCACTTTCTTCTCTCCAAGGTCATGTCAGGAATCCTGAGATCGTGCCACATGCCGAGGTCAAGGAGGGGAGGGGAGGGGAGGGGAGAAGTAGTCCCTCCTTGACCTACTGCGCTTCTACAAATTTTGCATAAAGCACCCTCCGCCCCGACCGCCCGTGCTCGAACGCTTAGCCAGCGTAGCTGCTTCTCTCTTGCTCTCGTGGGAGCTAAAATGTAGTCGACACGTGTGCCATCATGTTCCAGGGATCATTACACCAGTATTCTCCCTGCACTCCTGTGGTCCCGGTCTAATGCATGGTCGATGATGTGCAAGGTTAAATCTGCATGGATGTGTGTGTGTGTCGCAGTGTGCGATTTGTGGGGGGGAGGGATGTCCTAGGGGGTTAGTATAATATATGTTACTAGCTTGGACCGTGGCGTTACCCATGGTTAAACAGTTATTTATAAATAGATGTTAATGCCGAAACTCACTATTCACGCGTATGCACTATCAGAAAAGCCATTCCTTGTCATATGTTTAAAAGTACATTATAAGTAAAGCTTATTTACAAAATCATCTACATACAGGTATACGAGGGGAATTCAAAAAGTAAAGGTACATTTGTGAAAAGCTGTACTTATTCTGATGACAGAAAACTGAAACATGCGTTATTTTTCTACGTAAAATCCCTCGACTTCAGTGCAGTTTTCCCGACGTTTTACGAGTTTTTTTTATTTCATCAGAAAAAATACGTTTATCGGTTGCACCTGTAACCAATTTTACACCGCAGCAATGGCGTCTTCATCACTTTCAAATCTTCTTCCCTGTAGTGCTTCCGTTAAGGGTCAAAACATGTGAAAACCGCTTCGAGCCAGGTGTGGACTGTATGGTGGATGTAACAGCACCTCGAATCTCAACTCCTTTATTGCGTCGGCTGTCCGTTTGACAGAATGTGGGCGAGCGTTATCTTGCTGCAGGATGACACCTCTTCGCAGTTTTCCACGACGTTTGGATCTGATTGCAGGTTTTAGTTTCGTACGCAACACGTCACATCCACCATACAATACAGACCCGGCTCTAAAGCCTCGTTTACGCTGGGGCGACGTCTGGCAACATTGTGGCATGCTACGGAAATGTGGCGTGTGTCGTCTTGTCATTTAGTTCTAAATGTTTTGAAATGCTTACCTACTACATAACACTTTTTCAAAATTAATAACCAAACATATTAATAGTAAGACTGTATCAAAAACTTTCAGTGTTCGGCTCCGCAAATTTAAATTATATGTAAGGTCTTACTCCAGTGCGTGGGAAATAAACATCCCAGCTTGGGATGCATAAACTAAAACCAGAGAAGGGGATGGTCTGACGCTGAGGGGGGGAAATCCCCCCCCCCCATCCCTCCCTGCAAATCGCACACTGGTGTGTCGTCATCGTGAAACTCCCTCCACCCTAGGCGACCGGCTCATGCGGAAGCTTTCGTATCATACTGGGAACAGACACGCCTCGAACTTGTTATATTTCACATCAGTGTTTTCTTATCATTCCAGGAACACAGACACAGCCCGCTACCCGTCACACCCCTCCCCCCCTTCCCCCTTGCAAGTACCGCCGCACCTCGCACCCGACCGTCCGTCGACGTTACTGTTGACGGCGGAGCTTGTGACGGTACAAATCCCCGTTACTAGACGAATATTTCTAGTATGCAAGGATTGCTTCGTGGAGAGCGAGCGCGCTGCAAGGTGCGCGATTCGCGGAAGCGCGTGGCGCGCCCGAGCGAGTTTTGCAACGGTCGGTGGCCACGTGGCACGCAGCTTGGGGCATTGTTAGGTTTTTCGCGCATTACGCGGAAACTGTGTAACTTACGGCGAAGAGCGATGCGGCTGTGGATTTCAGTCAGCCATATGCACCTTCCGAATGATCGATCTTTATTTCAAGTCACGAGACGCAAAAGTTATAGTAACCTTAAAATCGGTTAATGTCAGGAATACTGAATGATTAATAAAAATAGTAAATACCAACTTACAGGGACGAGCGAGCACTCATTAAAAACGTTTCGTCATAGCGGATAGAGTGCCGTAGTCATATGTTACGATTCATAAATAATGAAGCCCGTAAAAACCCATAAACAAAGTTTGAGGGAAAATTGTTTATAAAATTCAATAGAAAATTCATGGGGTAAAGAACGGCACTATATAAAATTTTGGGTGGCAGCACACATATTTTGAACTAGTTAAGTTATACTATACACTTAACTTGCATTAGTTTTCATTGTTTGCAAATTATTGTTAACAGTTACTGCCCATAATTAATTAATTATTATAGATATGAAGATTTTGAGCAGCGCAATGTGTAGATCGATATACACTCCTGGAAATTGAAATAAGAACACCGTGAATTCATTGTCCCAGGAAGGGGAAACTTTATTGACACACTCCTGGGGTCAGATACATCACATGATCACACTGACAGAACCACAGGCACATAGACACAGGCAACAGAGCATGCACAATGTCGGCACTAGTACAGTGTACATCCACCTTTCGCAGCAATGCAGGCTGTTATTCTCCCATGGAGACGATCGTAGAGATGCTGGACGTAGTCCTGTGGAACGGCTTGCCATGCCATTCCACCTGGCGCCTCAGTTGGACCAGCGTTCGTGCTGGACGTGCAGACCGCGTGAGACGGCGCTTCATCCAGTCCCAAACATGCTCAATGGGGGACAGATCCGGAGATCTTGCTGGCCAGGGTAGTTGACTTACACCTTCTAGAGCACGTTGGGTGGCACGGGATACATGCGGACGTGCATTGTCCTGTTGGAACAGCAAGTTCCCTCGCCGGTCTAGGAATGTTAGAACGATGGGTTCGATGACGGTTTGGATGTACCGTGCACTATTCAGTGTCCCCTCGACGATCACCAGTGGTGTACGGCCAGTGTAGGAGATCGCTCCCCACACCATGATGCTGGGTGTTGCCCCTGTGTGCCTGGGTCGTATGCAGTCCTGATTGTGGCGCTCACCTGCACGGCACCAAACACACATACGACCATCATTGGCACCAAGGCAGAAGCGACTCTCATCGCTGAAGACGACACGTCTCCATTCGTCCCTCCATTCACGCCTGTCGCGACACCACTGGAGGCGGGCTGCACGATGTTGGGGCGTGAGCGGAAGACGGCCTAACGGTGTGCGGGACCGTAGCCCAGCTTCATGGAGACGGTGGCGAATGGTCCTCGCCGATACCCCAGGAGCAACAGTGTCCCTAATTTGCTGGGAAGTGGCGGTGCGGTCCCCTACGGCACTGCGTAGGATCCTACGGTCTTGGCATGCATCCGTGCGTCGCTGCGGTCCGGTCCCAGGTCGACGGGCACGTGCACCTTCCGCCGACCACTGGCGACAACATCGATGTACTGTGGAGACCTCACGCCCCACGTGTTGAGCAATTCGGTGGTACGTCCAACCGGCCTCCCGCATGCCCACTATACGCCCTCGCTCAAAGTCCGTCAACTGCACATACGGTTCACGTCCACGCTGTCGCGGCATGCTACCAGTGTTAAAGACTGCGATGGAGCTCCGTATGCCACGGCAAACTGGCTGACACTGACGGCGGCGGTGCACAAATGCTGCGCAGCTAGCGCCATTCGACGGCCAACACCGCGGTTCCTGGTGTGTCCGCTGTGCCGTGCGTGTGATCATTGCTTGTACAGCCCTCTCGCAGTGTCCGGAGCAAGTATGGTGGGTCTGACACACCGGTGTCAATGTGTTCTTTTTTCCATTTCCAGGAGTGTAGATTACGTCTAAAAACGGTGATATATGCAGTTCTACGTTAAAAATTTGCAGCACAGATGTCAACAAACAAATTTGCGCTAAGTGGCGAAATTTTGCAGAAACTAAAACTTGATTTACGGGCGATAGAAAAATCCTAGATATTAATGTAACATAGAAAATAAGATGTACTTCTTAGCGTGTTTCCGATGGTGTACTTATTTCTGTCGAGGGATGTATGTATCAAAATTTGTAACCTTAACTGGTGAGGTTGGTACTTAAATAACCAGGGTGGTTGACGTCCGTGCCTATACAAGCGAGCGGCCATCTAGGCCAGGGCTCTGTCGTTGGTGAGTCGTTTTGTAGGGTGGGTGGAGAGCAAGCCCCACTGAGGGTGGCCCACTTGGTCGTTTGAGAATTTTTTTTTTTTTTTTGCCGATTTATTTCGACAGAGAGTATTGTTTGTTAGTGCAAGTGTGCAAGCATACATTTGGTGAACTGAAAGTGCTATGATTATTTGTGTGAGTACGAATTACGAGGTATACATCGGCGTAAGTGAATATGTGGCGATCTGCGATTTCGCGCCAAAACTGCTAGAACAAAGAGGAGAATGGGACTTGTGGTTGTGTTCGAATTGAGTGAGTAATTTTTGTTTATAGCAGCCTACATTACTGCTATTGGGGCCTCGTAGTCAAATTGTTATTAAAGTAAAACTGTAAACCGTCCCACCAGTGCTAATATCATAGTGTGAAAGAAAAGGACGACGTCAATAAATAGTGATTGAACTGTATCGTGAAAAACTGATCTTGCTATAATAATCGCCAAATTTTTGTTCCCTAGCATAAACTGTACTCATGAATATTAATTCAAAAACTATAACGAATGCGCGGGTGTGGAATAGTGTACTAATGCACAAAGTGTGAAAACCATCCCCTGAGACTTACGTGAGAGCCAAAATTTTAACCAACATTTGTATGTGCAAATTCGTGTGAACTCTTCAACCGCACTTCTTCTTTATTTACCGCCCCGTCGCAAGCTCCCAACTGCTTTCCAACAATATGTTCAGTGCTCAAGTACATAACAAGAAATAAATTTTAAGTACTCCAAACATATAACGACGTCACACATACGTCACATCTATGAAACGTAGGAGTCTCACACTCGCCAGTATAAAGTACACACTTGCTCAGTGCTCTACTATTTGTTACAACAAACTACTGTAGCCCTAGAAGACTAGACGATGTTACCCTACAGCATAACGTCTATCAGCAAATGTGGTAACTACCTACCGCAAACGATGTGTTAAATATTTAACTCGAGGCATATATTTTCAACAAATTAGTATCATCTAAACAACAAGTGGTCGAGAGAAGTGGTCGAGAGTACCCCTCTGAATAAAATTTGCTTCCAGGATGAGGTAGGTGCAACGTTCCATCCATACGGAACAATGCGCTTTCGTCTGGTGTAATGATGGGAGCCATTAGTATCTGCAGTTAGAGTATTCATTCAACGTAATTGGCTCAAATGGCTCTGAGCACTATGCGACTTAACTTCTGAGGTCATCAGTCCCCTAGAACTTTGAAGTACTTAAACCTAACTAACCTAAGGACATCACACACATCCATGCCCGAGGCAGGATTCGAACCTGCGACCGTAGCGGTCGCTCGGCCTCAGACTGTAGCGCCTAGAACCGCACGGCCACTCCGTCCGGCCAACATAATTGAGTTAGTATCAGCACAGACATATTTTTCTGGCATTGTAACTTGTTAAACTTCACATTCCGCAAATTAATATGTATTTGTTGTAAAACACAGTAAATATCTTTTTCTCTAAGCAGGTTCACATACGTAGCTATATGCAATTCATAACCCTAAAAATGAACTTTATGATGTGTTGTACATACCTGTTAAAAAGTCCTATTAGTGAAAAGTGCATATGTTTCTATTAACAAGTTCTATTGGTGAGTGTCTGAATCACACACAGGAACGTTCAGACTATGAGCTACAGAACTTGTTCGGAAATATTTGCTTCAGGAAGCAGTACTTACTTCGCCACCGGAGTATGCTACTATTGTCACGTAAATTGATAGTTTTGATATATCACACCGCTGCAGGTCCACCGTTTGCAGCAGATAAGAAATGGGTGACAGACGACAGTTTACTATCACTGCACTATATGTTCCAAGCACCGTATTCGAGTACCCAATCCGGTGTACTCCATTTGTATGCTACAACTGTGTTGGTTCTGCTAGCGTTGCATCAGAAGCCCCTTGGTCTGCGAAGGTTGAGGCAACAACATGTCATGACTTAGCGGCCACTCCTAAGCAGGAGTACCCGGTGCAAGTTGCCTTCATGTCGTGTTAATTAGCGAATTTCTTACAGAACAGTCCTTTTATGGTGTTTAACAAGGTTTCTGCTGTTTATCTGCTGGCGTACAGGAAGACCATTAACTATATCAGCGCCCGGATATAATAAGCTACTCTTACCCTGGCAGTATTAGATCAGGGGAAGCTTTTTTCTCCCCAATACCATCAGCGGTACTGTTTGTCTGTCTGGATTTGATACATAAGAAACAAAATGCAATTGTCGGGTCTAGTGGTAAAGAGTGTGCCTGAAAACCGAGAGGTTACTGGATCAAATAGAAATGGCACTGGAGAAATTTGCAGTCTGCCTTTAACATTGACCTCCAGATGTCAACAATGTGACAAGCCGTCAAGAACAAAACACATTGTAAAGTAATTTTCTTTTACCCAGCTCGATAAGTGAGGTGTGTTAAGAACACGCAAGT
Organism: Schistocerca piceifrons; assembly: GCF_021461385.2. Taxonomy (NCBI): domain Eukaryota; kingdom Metazoa; phylum Arthropoda; class Insecta; order Orthoptera; family Acrididae; genus Schistocerca; species Schistocerca piceifrons. The sequence goes on from NC_060146.1 coordinate 44,663,344, forward strand.
CGCGGAAGTGGCGTTCAATAAAAAGACTTGCATCACCCTCCCTCCCCCCCCCCCCCCCGTGTGCCATGAGCATTTATTACTATTGTTAAGAAATTAGTGACCACATGGATGACAGACAGCAAAGTACAATTGGACACTAAAGTGAAAACAATTGTCTTTGGCAATTCCTCCTATTCCGCAGACGACTGCCTATTGATGTAATTTGCAATTGTTGACAGGTAGGAATTACTAACATCTTTCTGTCTTTAATTAAAAAGCAAGAATCTAATAAATGATCACAAAGGCGGCATATATACAAAAATATTATTTGAATACAAAATGAGATCATTATGATTTACCACGCAATGATACATGGAATATGAAACTAGCTAACCATTGAATTATCACAAAGAATCATATAGACTTATATACTCTGAAAGCCTCAAAATGAAATTCAAATGTAAACTGAAGCAGATGATCAAAGTTGACAAAATTTCAGTTGTGATATGTTTGGTTCTTCTTGAAAAAGTGATAGAGCTACTGACGAAAACATTCCGGGAAAAATAAGCAAATAGGCTACTGTGGGGAAGGTCCCTATATGCTACACGGTTAGGCTGCCATTACTTAAAAAAATGGCTTACATACATATTATAGCAAAATATCCATTTTACGGTATCTAAGCATTTGATTTGAGACCAATCGCTTAATCACGTTTCAGGCACTGCACAATGCTGGAACATGCTTAAAAATTATATAGTTTTTTCTACCACGTAAATTGCTATTATTAGTCACACACTCAATGGCGCATCATCACAGGTAAGATTTAAAAGTGAGAAGACGTGTAAGCTACAGTGGAACTGATGCAGTGATAAACTAATAAAGCAATAACTCTATTCTGCAGGGAGGTATACCACTACGCTGTTCTGTTTCTTTGACTTCTCAACAACCGTTCACTTGTTGACACACACACAGGATACCATTGTACATGTTTATGGGCTAGCAAACAGTAAGTACGTAACTTTTTGCAAATGTGAACATAAAAAATGTTGTGCATACGAGTTGAAAGCTGAAAATGTAAAGAATAAGAAGCAGTAACTGTAAGCAAGCAAAAGTAGAATTAAGTGGAACACATCACTTCCTTCTCTTCTAGGTTATTCGAAATATATCAACAAAATGTAAGTTACACTAAGGAGGCCAAATGTGTCGTATTACTGGAGCAAATAAGCATTTAAGAAAGACATAAGGTTCGAAATAGCCTTCCTGACACTGACAAGCTCTAATGTAACCACTACTTTTTAGTACTTAAAACAGTTGTTGCGTGCAAACGACGGAAGTAATGAATAAGAAGCAATTGTAAACAGTAGTCTGCTAATGTTTTAGGCTATTTAAGAGGGCGGAAGGCCTCGCGCACTCTGTCTTCAAAACTACGTACATCGTAAGTCTGTAGCGCCATCTCCCTTCTTTTTTCACCACCAGGAAATGCATCAACGTCAGGACAACAAGATATGATCTGGATTAGAGCGTCATATCATGATGGACGTCAGCTTTTCCGTAGTGTTTACGGTAGCCGCCATCAACATCACAGTGTCGCGCTGTTTGCGCTTGACATTTCCCGTGTTTTGGCGGTCTCCAAGGGACCAGCTGTGAAATGACATCTGCCGGTCGACGACCCCGAGCCGTGAACAGTGCACGCATCACTTATCTCTGGCAGTGACGTCACTACAGTGGATCCCCGCACGCGATGTCGCTGCTTCCAGGCAAGGGCGACAGGTTTATTGGGCGCCATTACAGTGAAAGGGTGGCGGCCCGGGAGAACTTGAACTGCGCGTCGTAAAAGACGCACGAAACAATACTGTAGGCACGGAAGGACGTGCTCGAAGATAGAGTTCGGCATCAGCGTTTTATGTGTAGTTTATACTTTCTGTAACTTAGCTCGGCAGACAGTCCAGTTGAAGAGGAATGGACATCTCTGAAAACCGTAATCACATTAGTTGGAAAGAAAACCGTAGGTACAAGGAAGGGAAAAGCGGGGGAAAACTTTGGTAACGGATGAAATACTTCTGGATGACTGAAGAGGTATAAAAATGTTTAGAGAAATTCAGGAATGCAGGTATACAAGTCAATTACGGACGCAGAGAAGCTGAGGGGAAACGGCTGCTTAAAAAATGTGAAAAAATCGAGAAAGAAACAATTATCAGAAGTCCGGACTCATCACATAGAAAAGTCAAAACAAACTAAATAAATTAGCAGCAAAAGCTGTAACATTAAAAGTGCGATGGTAATTCCAGTGTTTAATTCAGAACAGAGAGCGGATGGGTGGAAAGAATACAATGCAGGCATCGACGAGCGGGAACACTTGTCTGATGTCATGATAGAAGAAGAAACGGGAATCGATATAGAAGATACAGCAGATCCAGTACTCGAAACAGAATTTAAAAGAGCTTTGGAAAGACTTAAGAGCAAATAAAGGTAGAGGGGTTACACAGCATTCCGTCGCAATTACTAAAACGATTGTGGTAATTGGCAACAAAACGACTATTCACGTTGGTGTGTAGAATGTGTGAGACTGGCGATACACCATGAGACCTTTGGAGAAACATCATCCACAGAATTCCGAACATAGCAAGAGGCGGCAAGTGCGAGAATTATTGGATAATCAGTTGCTGACAAGGACAATATGCAAACGAGTGGAAAAGAACGATCAGTTTGGCTCTAGGGAGGCATTTCTGACGTTCCGGTTAATAATGGGAGCGAGACTGAAGAAAAATCAAGACATGTTCGTTGGATTTGTCGGCCTGGTAAAAGCATTCGACACTGTAAACTAGTCTAAAAGTTCGAAATTCTGAGAAAAATAATAGTTAAGTTATAGGGAAAGACGGATAATATACAGTACGTAAAAGAACCAAGGGGGAACAATAAGAGTGGAAGACCAAGAAAGAAATGCTCGCCTTAAGAAGGATGTAGGATAGGGATGTAGTTTTCTCGCCTACTATTCAATCTATGTGAGCCAGATCGCTGGTCGATCATCAGCGATCGCCTTGTTATCTTTGCCGCGTCCCCGGGCATGAGCATCTTTGCGTTTTCGGCTGGGGCGCGCGGGACGGCGAGAGGCAGCCGGTTTGGGGCGGCCGGTGAGACTGGCGGAGTTGTGGCTCGGGCGTAAGCACATGTGTGTGGTGTCTGTTACACTGGGGCTGTTTGCAAATCGTGTAACTGCTGCGGCTGTTACTGGCTGCCTGGAAGGCATTTCGTATAAACTGTGCCAAGCCTGGCAGTGAGAGGGGAGTCCGGAGTTGGTGTTGGCCGAGATGTTTGTACAAATTGAGGTGTCTGTGTGAGAAGCACGGCGAGGGCCTGCCGGTTGCTTCGTCCTTCTGGCAGCCACCGCAAGCGGATGTTCGGCCGGAATGTCTACAGTTTGTGGTGAGCATAGTGTGAACAAGTTCTCGTAGCATGTGCTCCCAGCCTGACTCTTAGCCTGTGTTATTTGTGGGTGTCGACCCCTTGTCTGTTACTGCTTCCGGGTGTCCTGTAAGATTTCACAGCAAAACTGTGTTTTTGTGGCATTCTGTGTTTCTGGCTCAACCTCCGTCTAGAAAGGGGAAAGATTTGTGCCTCAACGAAGGGGGTGGTGGTGGTGGGGGGGGGGGGGGGGCGTTCGATGGGATATTTTTTGGCATTTCTTAATGCTGTAATTTAAACATATAAAAAAAATTGTTCTTTGAGAATAAGCGCCTGTTTCTTTGGGACACTGCAGTTCAAACAGGAGTGGCGTAATGTTAATGAGTATTTGTTATTCGTCACATGAAGTGTATTTAACGTCTTGCTGTTTTCTGGGGCGCGCAGCTGTGTTAGTGAACTCATTTTGAAGTGTTCTGTCGGGTGAATCACTGCTCCCCACTTCAGTGTATTCTTTTGAGTAGTATTGTAAGTTTTTTGGATATTTGTCAGTGGGGTGTATTATTCAATTTTCTTTTGAATTACGGTTCATTGTTTAGTTTATCTGGTTATGGCTTAACTCGCGCTTCACGGACTAAATCAGCTGATATTGAAATTGTTTTACTGTGCGGCTGGTCCCGGTGGAGGTTCGAGTCCTCCCTCGGGCATGGGTGTGTGTGTTTGTCCTTAGGATAATTTAGGTTAAGTTGTGTGTAATCTTAGGCGCTGATGATCTTAGCAGCTAAGTCCCATAAGATTTCACACACATTTGAACAGTTTTTTGAAATTGTTTTTTTTTTATTCCTGTTTAACGTTAGACAGATTCAAATGTAACTTCATTTATGTTGTTTGAAATAAATGTGTTGGGTTGACCTTGATGACTTATGTGCAATCGAAGTAAGGGACGCAGTCCTTCATTAGTGCTTAACAGTGGCGTGTGGTTCGGGTTGTGAGCCCTGTGCTCGGACCACTATGTATTGAAGACACATCGATTGAAATAAAAGAAAATTTCAAGAGTGGGGTTAAAATTCAGGTGCTAAGGCTATCAGTGACAATATTCGCTGATGACATTGCTATCCTTAGTGAATGTGAAGAAGAGTTACATGATGTGTTGAATGGAATGAACTGTCTAATGACTGCAGAATATTGATTGAGAGTAAAGCGAGGAAAGAGGAAACTAATAAAAATTAGCAGAAATGAGACCATCAAGAATCTTCAGAGTCGCGCATCACGTAGTAGACGAAATTAAGGAATTCAACTACCTGGGTAGCAAAATAACCCATGAGGGACGGAACAAGCAGGCTATAAAAAGCAGACTAGCACTGGCAAAAAGGGCTTCCTGGCCAAGAGAAGTCTACTAGCATCAAACATGGACTTTAATTTGAGAAATAAATATCTCAGAATGTACGTCTTGAGCACAGAAATGTATGGTAGTGAGACATTGACTTGGGAAAACAGTAACAGAAGTGAATCGAAACCCTTGTGGTGCTACAGAAGAATGTTGAAAATTAGGTGGACTAATGACGTAAGGAATGAGAAGGTTCCCTGCGGAATCGGCGAGGAAGTAAACATTTGGAAAACACTGACAAGAAAAGGATGATATGGTACTAGAGAGAGCTATAGAGGATAGGTTGGTTGATTTCGGGGGAAGAGACCAAACTGCTAGGTCGTCGGTCTCATTGGATTAGGGAAGGATGGGGAAGGAAGTCGGCCGTGCCCTTTCAAAGGAACCATCCCGGCATTTGCCTGAAGCGATTTAGGGAAATCACGAAAAACCTAAATCAGGGTGGCCAGACGCGGGATAGAGGATAAAAAGTGTAGTAGACGACAGAGATTGGCATACATCCAGGAAACAATCGAGGACGGATACAGTTCCTAGCCTGAGATGAAAAGTTTGGCAAAGGGAAGGAATTCGTGGTGGACTGCATCGAAACCTGCCTCAAGACTGCAGTAAAAAAAAAAAAAAAGAAAAAAGAAAAAAAAAAGAATGAAAAAGCGAAGGTCGTTCACTGCAACACTGGAATTCAGAAAGCGTTTATTTTGGTACTTTCGTCTTTCTTGTTAAATCATCATCATGTTTATGAGTTTCAAGAGTTTCTTCTCCATAACGAAAACCTGTGTGGCGGCCAATTATGTTCCTTGACCGGTCCCACACAGAGCGTGTTGCGATGCGGCCGATTTCTCCTCCTGTCCCAGACTGGAGTACCGTTTATGTTCCCCAGCCGTGGTATTGATAAGTCCTCCGATCACTGAATTAGAGGCTTCTACCAAATACATTCATGTTTTAAAAATGAGTGTATGTATATCCACTGATGACCACCTGCTTAATAGCTTGAAGGAGGTACTGAGTCTGCATATCGAGGATCCTACGAGTTGGTGGTAGGTTAGTGGCGGTGTGTGGCATTAGATGTCTACGCACAGGTCAGGTATTTCCCTTAAATAACAGAACGCTGATATACATACGCGTTGGTGGTGTCCGATAGCGAGCCGGGTGGGTTCCATACGATTTACATCAGGCGAACCTTGTTGCCGAGACATCAACGCGAGTTCACTTCAATGGTCCTCAGACCACCGTAGCACTTTCCTGCGGTGAGACACGGGCAGTTATACAGCCGAAAGGTGACGTCACCATCTGGGAAGACATCAAGCATGAAGGGATGCAGGTGGTTCCCAGCTGTCAGCATGTCTTCGATTACCAGCACACGTTGCATGCAACGGCAGGAGAATATCTTCCAGAGCATGGTTCTGCTCCCACCAGCCTGCGTCATTTGCGCCGTTCAGCTTGATGATGGCGTTTGTGGAGACGATCATCGACCTTGTGCAGCAAAAATGTGATTCATCCGAAGAGCCGACACGTCTCCATTGATCGACGGTCCCGACGGTCCCGTGCCCTCTGCAGACGGAACTGACGATGTCATTGGGTCAACATATGAACAGGTAGCGGTGGTCTACTGCAGAGCTCCATGTTCAACAATGTACGATGAACGCTGTGCTCCGAAACACTTGTGCGTGCACCAGCACTGTGCTCTTTTTGCAGAGATTCCACATATCACATTATATCCTCCTTTACAGAGAAGGTAAGCTTTCTAATCCCACGTTCTGTGAAGAGACCCTGACGTTCAACCACTGGTAGTTTCACTGACCTTCTACCTCTTCCTGTACATGGTCACGACAGTAGCACGTGAATATTCGACAAGCTTGCCGTTTTCGAGACACTCTTCCTCAGCCTCTGCGTAATAATAATCTTACCCATGCCAAAGTCGCTTATCTCGATGAATTTCCCCATTTGCAGCCCATCGATAGCGTGAACCCTCGCCCGCGTCAGCTCCATTTATGTACCTCTGTTAGCACTACACGTACCAGTAGTGCCACCAGCCGGCATCCAGCGTCGCGCTGGGCAGTGGTCATAATGTTGTGGCTGTTCACTGTACGTATGTATCTGCATATGTATGTATTTATGTATGTTCCACATCTCCTAAATCACTACACCGATTTCAACCAAACTTGGTACACGAATCACTTACCGGCTGGAAATCTCTGCTTGGGGGGAGAGAATCACCTACCTATCAGAGAGGACGGGGTGGGGGTGAAAAGGCAGTGACGTCCATGGCTTACTTTAGTCATCCATTATTTGAAACTAAGTACATTTAGAGACCTGGAACAAACTTTACACATTATTTCGAAACTTATGAAACGTTTTCTCCCAGGAGACCACCAAAATGATGAAAGGAGAAATTTATTGCTTACTGCGTTTTCGCTTTTCATTCAGTAAAACTGTCACATGAAGAACGACATTTTAATTTATTACTTCCGTACTACTAACGGCATTCGCGACACATTTCGCAGACAACATCTACACATACTGATGAATGGATGTAAAAACATATATGACTGTACGACACATGGTTCAGGAGATATGATGTAAACACTAAGATGCTTCAAAACTGCAGCATCATGTACACTATGGGGTCAAACATATCCGGCACATGGCTGAAAATGACTTACAAGTTCATGGCGCCATCTATCGGTAATGCTAGAATTCAATACAGTGTGGGCCCACCTTAGCACTGATGACAGTTTCCACTCCAGCAGGCAAACGTCCAGCCAGGTGCTGGAAGGTTTCTTGCGGAATGACAGCCCCTTCTTCACGGAGTGCTCCACCAATAAATCTGGTACCCTTAGCGGGTAGGACTGGGAGAAGAGGTAGTGCTCCAAAGAAGAGCGGCGCGTTTCGTCACGGGATCGTTTATTCGACGCGAGGGCGTTACCGAGTTACTCAACTAACTCCACTGCCGGACATTACAGGTGAGGCGTTCTGCACCACGGAGAATTCTACCGCTATTGAAATTTCGATAGCGTACTTTCTGGGAAGAGTCGGACAACATATTCTTTCCTCCCGCATACATCTCGCATAATGACCACAACGGAGATATTCGAGAGGTTGAGCTAATAGAGAGACTTACAAATGCTCACTCTTCCCGTGTGTCATTCGCGAATGTAACAGGGAAGACGGGGATCGCCGGCCTGTGTGGCCGAGCGGTTCTAGGCGCTTCAGTCTGGAACCGAGCGACCGCTACGGTCGCAGGTTCCAATCCTGCCTCAGGCATGGATGTGTGTGATGTCCTTAGGTTAGTTAGGTTTAGGTGCTTCTCAGTCTAGGGGACTGATGACCTCAGATGTTAAGTCCCATAGTGCTCAGAGCCAGTTCAACCATTTTTGAAGCGGGATCAGTTAGTGATACAGAGGTACCCTCCAACACACTCCGTCAGATGGATTCTGGTGTAGAATAGTGATACAGATGTAGATGTAGGAAATAGACTAGAAGAACGAACAGGATGAGAGAACATGTTAAGATGTTTGAGAATAATTTGCATGGCACTAGAGGGAGTCGTAGAGGTTAAAAGCAATAGAGAATGTAACATATCCTAAAACAGTCAAGGACGATAAGTATATGAGCTACTCTGACATGAAGAGGTTGGCATAGGATTAGGGGGCAATAAACCAGCCGGAAGAAGGAGAGACGAAAATAAATTCACAAACGAAGATTGTTTTATACTGATAAGGCATTCTGTGTTCCTGTAATACAAACGAAATGTTAATGAATTTGTACGAAAATAACGAAACATTCCTCAGTTTAGGATTACACAGAAAAATTGAATATCTCTGAAGCGATACAACTTGTGTAACAAAATCCACCTCCGAATTAGATGCAGCGCTTGCACCGCTAGAGGAATGCTTACCTTCGAATACAGCTGGATATATAGAAGAGTCACGTTGTTGATTAACTGCTGATGTATCGTAGAGTAGTAGGCCTGACAGATGGTTTTGGTTGCAGGAAATATCAGATGGTTGGTTTTGCACTTCGCTGTTTTGTTGTTTTGGCGTAACCCTTTTCAGAAATTGCATGACTTCATATTGCGAGTGTCGAACCGGCAGTGACACGTGGACAATAACTCATATGAAACAAAGCTATACTATTATAGCAGCGCTCTACCAAAACTACGTTTCGATAGCTTACATAAATTACGTGGTAAATGGTACGATTAGCGGTAGAAATGGCAGAATTGGTAGAGAAACAAACTTAAATAAATGTGTAAGAGGAAAACTGGGAGACGAAATCTTCTGTTTGTTTTTTGTTGTTGTTCTGCAGATAATTAGAGCCGGACGCCATTGAGTGTTCGTCCACTGCGTATTTTGTATCCTTACAGAATACAAATTCCATGTTGTAAGTAATAAACATTAGGTGATAGCGTAACTTCTGCGCTTTTATGTAACCAAAGCAACTAATTTTGATACAAGTACATTTTACATGTACAGACATAGAAAATACACCAAAGAAGTTTTGCATCACCTCGGTTCCAAGAGATCCGGATCTGTACAGAAGATTGGAATAGAGATCAACCCAACCATCATTTCCATCCTTTTTCTCGCTCATGAAAACCACACATTGCATGTTGTGATACAGTACCTTCAGAGGTGGTGGTCCAGATTGCTATACACACCGGTACTTCTGATACCCAGTAGCACGTCCTATTGCATTGATGCATGCCTGTATTCGTCGTGGCATACTATCCACAAGTTCATCAACGCACTGTTGGTCCAGATTGTACCACTGCTCAACGGCGACTCGGCGTAGATCACTCAGAGTGGTTGGAGGGTCACGTCGCCCATAAACAGCCCTTTTTAGTCTGTTCCAGGCATGTTCGATAGGGTTCATGGCTCTAGAACACACTGGCGACTCTAGTCGAGGGATGTCTTGTCCTGAAGGAAGTCATTCACAAGATGTGCACGATGGAGGCGCGAATTGTCGTCCATGAAGACGAATACCTCGCCATATGCTGCCGATATGGTTGCACTATCGGTCAGAGGATGGCGTTCACGTATCGCACAGCCGTTATGGCGCCTTCCATGACCACCAGCGGCGTACGTCGGCCCCACATAATGCCACCCCAAAACATGAGGGAACCTCCACGTTGTTGCACTCGCTGGACAGTGTGGTTCAAATGGCTCTGAGCACTATGGGACTTAACTACTGAGGTCATCAGTCCCCTAGAACTTAGAACTACTTAAAACTAACTAACCTAAGGACATCACACACATCCATGCCCGAGGCAGGATTCGAACCTGCGACCGTAGCGGTTCCAAACTGACGCGCTTAGAACCGTACGGCCACACCGGCCGGCGCTGGACAGTGTGTCTAAGACGTTCAGGCTGACCGGGTTCCCCCCAAACAAGTATTCGATTATTGTCTGGTTGAAGGCATATGCGACACTCATCGATGAGGAGAACGTGATGCCGATCCTGAGCGGTCCTTTCGGCTTGTTGATGAGCCCATCTGTAACGCGCTGCATGGTGTCGTGGTTGGGAAGACGGACCTCGGGGGAAGGTTGCACATCGTGCAGCCTATTGCGCATAGTTTCTGTGGTGTCACCGCCAGACACCACACTTGCTAGGTGGTAGCCTTTAAATCGGCCGCGGTCCGCTAGTATACGTCGGACCCGCGTGTCGCCACTGTCAGTGATTGCAGACCGAGCGCCGCCACACGGCATGTCTAGAGAGACTTCCTAGCACTCGCCCCAGTTGTACAGCCGACTTTGCTAGCGATGGTTCACTGACAAAATACGCTCTCATTTGCCGAGACGATAGTTAGCATAGCCTTCAGCTACGTCGTTAGCTACGACCTAGCAAGGCGCCATTATCATTTGCTATTTATCTTGTGATGCATGTACCGTCAAGACCGATGTTCATCAATTGTGGATTAAAGTTAAGTATTCCAGCAGATACGTACGTTATTGGCTATATTAATTACCTTGTCCAGTTCCAGACCTCACGCCAGTCTGCGTGAGCTTAAACGCGTGCCTTTCGGCTTCACCTCATACTGGCTTGGCTGTCTTGCCAAGTCACAACAGTTTCAGTTGTAACACGATCTCCTCTGGCTGCACGAAAAGCATTATTCAACATGGTGGCGTTGCTGTCAGGGTTCCTCCGAGCCATAATCCTTGGGTAGCGGTCATCCACTGCAGTAGTAGCCCTTGGGCGGCCTGAGTGAGGCATGTCATCGACAGTTCCTGTCTCTCTGTATCTCCTCCATGTACGCACAACATCGCTTTGGTGCAGTCCGAGACACCTGGACACTTCCCTTGTTGAGAGCCCTTCCTGGCACCAAGTGACAATGCAGACGGCATCGATCAGCGGTGTTGACCAGGCATGGTTGAAATTCAGACAACAGGAGCCGTTTACCTCCTTCCTGTTGGAATGACTAGAATTGATTGGCTGTCGGACAACCTCCGTCTAATAGGCGTCGCTAATGCATGGTTGTTTACATCTTTGGGTGGGTTTAGCCACATCTCTGAACAGTCAAAGGGACTGTGTCTGTGATACAATATCCACAGTCATTGTCTATTTTCAGGAGTTCTGGGAACCGGGGTGATGAAAAAATTTTTTTTTATTCGTGTATATATAATTAACGATATGTTCTACTGAAACCAACGTTATTCATCAAAACTAAAGACAACAGTGTCCTGTTATTATTGATAAATGCGAAAGTTATTTAAGAATAACAAAAACATGTTTTATATAAGTTCGATGAAGTGCTGAAGCGATGTTTGAAATATTATTGGTTGGTGGTTTCTCTCTGTTTCGCCCGCATCTCGTGGTCGTGCGGTAGCGTTCTCGCTTCCCACGCCCGGGTTCCCGGGTTCGATTCCCGGCGGGGTCAGGGATTTTCTCTGCCTCGTGATGGCTGGGTGTTGTGTGCTGTCCTTAGGTTAGTTAGGTTTAAGTAGTTCTAAGTTCTAGGGGACTGATGACCATAGATGTTAAGTCCCATAGTGCTCAGAGTCATTTGAACCATTTGAACTCTCTGTTTCATATTTTTGTTCGGGAAATTGCGTTTTCTAGCACTATATGAGAAAACTGTATTATTATTTTTTTATTTTCCTCTGTATCACGCTGCAAATCAATGATTTTCGAGTAAAACGTGAATTAAACATTGACAATTTCAGTTTTGCTATAAATAGTTTCTCAAATAACAGACAGGAAATGGTTCAAATGGCTCTGAGCACTATGGGACTTAACATCGATGGTCATCAGTCTCCTAGAACTTAGAACTACTTAAACCTAACTAACCTAAGGACAGCACACAACACCCAGCCATCACGAGGCAGAGAAAATCCCTGACCCCGCCGGGAATCGAACCCGGGAACCCGGGCGTGGGAAGCGAGAACGCTACCGCACGACCACGAGATGCGGGCTAACAGACAGGAGGTAACTGTGTAGAACAATAGTGTTCCCTATGTAATCTTTCTATAGTATGAACATTAATAAGACCGACAAATTGAAGGGGCGAATTCCAGAGTGGAAATGGAGGAAAAAAGGTCCTGTGAAATGGTCGGCGTGTGTGCAATGACAACAAATCTTCCCACAACACAATACAGAGCCGCATCGGATCCACGTCACAACAGATTGCCAAAGTGCCCTCCATGGGATGCAATGAACGAAGTTACAAGTAGGATCATGCATTGTTAAACTCTTTCGCATATTCCGGCCTCTCTCCAAATAGCGACACAGGCGTCGTGAAAACGCTGTTGAATGGTCTGTACTTCAGGAACTGATTCAGTATACACATCGCATTTCAGATGCCCCTGAGGAAGAGACCCAGGGGTTTAAGTCCGGTGATCTAGCGGGCAATGCTACTCGGCCTCCGCACCCTGCGCAACGCCCGCCGAAGATATCGTTGAGGTATCGGCGAAGTGTAAAGCAGAAGCGGGGTGGTGCTCCGTCATGCACAAAGAACATGAACTGTCGCATTGTCGAAGGCACATTCTCAAGCATCCCAGGGAGAGAATTCTGCAGTAAGTCCAGACACATTCCTCTGTGGAATAGTAACCGGTCCAAACACGTGGCCGCGAAGGATCTCTGCCCACACACTGATGCTAAACCAACGCTGATGCGACCCCTCAACCATTTGCCGAGGATTGTCTGTAGCCCACAGATGATTATTGTGCAGACTGATGATCTTAGTTGTCGTAAAGGTTGCTCTGTCGGTAAAGAGGACTGGTGACAGAAATTCCATAATTGTGATGGTCAGGTGCAAAAACCATTAACAACATCCTTCCCGTAGAGGTAAATCCGCTGTTTAAAATCGTTAGAACTCGTTGCAGTTCCGGTTGTCATGCTGGACACACGTAATCGTACTTTGGCGCACACGAGGTTGCCGAGACACTTTCCTGGAACTTGTACCAGGGCTTGTCTCAATGTCCTGTAGAAATCGGTCCTCCAGATCTGCATTACCTACAGTCCGCCGACTCCCTGCACATTCGTGTGTCTGAAAGGACCCGTGATCACAGAAACGCCCAAAAAAGACTTGAAATACTGTGTGATGTTGTTGGTGTCTGTGCTGTACGCATCTCGGCTTGTTCCCGACATGAATACCACACCATTCTGCTGCTTACAGTGTACTGCGTTAAACACAATGGCTGCAACACACACCGCACATGGTCAGAGCAACTTTCATTCGTCAGCACCTTCTACTGTGACAAGGAAGCATTTCCAGACACATCTTCAAAGGTCTTTCTTTCCTCCATTTGTAGAGAGGAATCCCCCCTGCGGCCCGTTGGTTGTATTAATGTACATCTTGTATATCTGCAGTGAGTTTCTAGACTTTATACCACTTCCAGTTATTAGAAGGATCTAAGAAGATACTAAACTTCCTGGCAGAGTAAAACTGTGTGCCCGACCGAGACTCGAAATCGGGACCTTTGCCTTTCGCAGGCAAGTGCTCTACCATCTGAGCTACCGAAGCACGACTCACGCCCGGTACTCGCAGCTTTACTTCTGCCAGTATCTCGTCTCCTACCTTCCAAACTTTACAGAAGCTCTCCTGCGAACCTTGCAGAACTAGCACTCCTGAAAGAAAGGATATAGCGGAGACATGGCTTAGCCACAGCCTGGGGGATGTTTCCAGAATGAATTCTAAGAAGATACTGGTTGCATACTTAAAGAAAGCGATTGTCATGAGGTAACGCCCGATAGTTATGCAACATAGCGAGTGTACAAGTAATGTGGGTACGTGCTTAAGTGACCAAAGCTACCAGAAAAACTACCATAGCCTATACATACTCATGGAAGTCTACAGTAGGTGGTGGTACACTAAGTGATCAAAAGTATCCGGACAACTGGCTGAAAATGACTTACAATGTCGTGGCGCTGCTCATCTCGCTACTGCTGGAATTCAGTATAGTGTTGGCCCACCCTTATGCATGATGGAAGCTTCCGCTCTCGCAGGCATACGTTCAATCAGGTGCTGGAAGGTTTCTTGGGGAATGGCAGCCCATTCTTCACGGATTTCTGCACTGAGGGAGGTATCGATGTCACTCGGTGAGACCTGGCACGAAGTCGGCGTTCCTAAACATCCCAAATGTCTTCTGCAGGATTCAGCTTAGGACTCCGTGCAGGCCAGTCCATTACAGGTATGTTATTGTCGTGTAACCACTCCGTCACAGGCCGTGCATTATGAACAGGTGTTCCATCGTGTTGAAAGATGGAATCGCCATCCCGTAATGCTTTTCAACAGTGGAAATCAAGAAGGTGCTTAAAACATCAATGTAGGCCTGTGCTGTGATAGTGTCACGCAAAAAAGCATGGGGTGCAAGCCCCCTCCGTGAAAAACACGACCACACCATAACACCACCGCCTCCGAATTTTACACGCTGGCAGATGACGTTCACTGTGCATTCGCCATACCCACAACCAGCTATCGGATCGCCACATTGTGTACCGTGGTTCGTCACTCTACACCATTTTCTCGTTTCCACTGTTCAATCGTCCAATGTTTACGCTCGTTACACCAAGCGAGGCGTCGTTTGGCATTTACCGGCGTGACGAGCGGCTTATGAGCAGCCGCTCGACCATGAAATCCAAGTTTTCTCTCCTCCCGCCTAAGTATCACAGTAGTTGCAGTGGACCCAGATGCAGTTTGGAATTCCGGTGTGACGGTCTGGGTAGACGTCTGCCTGTTACACGTTGCGACCCTCTTCCACTGTCGGCTGTCACTGTCAGTCAACGGACGCGGCCGGCCTGCACGCTTTTGTTCTCTACATGCCCCTTCACGTTTCCCCTTCACTGTAACATCGGAAACAGTAGACCTAGGGATGTTGAGCGTGGAAATCTCGCATCCAGGCGTATAACACAAGTGACACCGATTCACCTGACCACGTTCGAAGTCCCCTAGTTCCACGGACCGCCCCATACTGCTCTCTTACGATGTCTCATGACTACTGAGGTCGCTGATATGGATTACCTGGCAGTAGGTGGCAGCACAATGCACCTAATACGAAAGACGTACAAGTTTTTGTGTGTGACCGTATACTTTTGATTACACAGTGTATGTTCCTGTAGGACCAAGCTGCTGAGGTCATCGGTCCCTAGGCTTACACATTACTTAATGTAATTTAAACTGACTTACTCTAAACACAACGCACACACACCCATGACCGAGGGAGGACTCCAACCTGCGACGGGGGAAGCCGCGCAAACTGTGTCAAGATGCCTGAGACCGCGCGGCCACCCCGCGCGTGGCTGTCTACGGTAGCCTACTTACTATCAAGTGTGTAAATCTATATTACCACCACACGTCGAAAATGTTGTGGGCAGGCACCCAGAGGGATACTGGGGGCTTAGAAGAAGAACGACACCTGATTGGTTGCTGAGGCGTGCTGCGAATCGCTAGGTCGAGTCGCACTCTTAAGTGTATACATAAGGTGACACAGAGCATGGCCTGTGTCCTGGTGAGCTCTCTCTCTTAATGTGCAGCCATCACAAAGCGAGCTTCGCCGAGGAGCAATACTGCGAGTGTGTCGTAATTTCATTCCTTGTTGGCTGGAGTGATCTCGTATTATGAGTTAGGGGTTTGTCGCCGAAGTCCACCCTGGTGTACGGTGGGTGTGCTGGCCACAGACCAGTATGGGGCCGACTGGAGTAAGCCGCCTGATTTTTGTCGCCGTATCAGCGTTCTTGTGTACAGTGACCAGCAGAGAGGGCGCCCTAGCACTTGGGGTAAAGCGGCTGTCTTACCTCGCCCATAATAAGTAACCAACAGCTTCTTGGATACTTATTATGGGTGAGGACGGTTTGGAACTTGTCCTGTTGTTAGTGGCAACCCGTTTTTCAGGACAACCTCTTAAAAAGCACATTTGACTGTATGACGGCTGAAGGCCTCATCAGAGAAAAAATTCCACAATTTTGGGGCGAAGGCCACCAACAATAGCCTCAAATAATAAACGGCTGAAGATCTGAATTAGAAGTCACAAAACAATTCCAAATAGCACTTTTAAAATAAATCCCTCGCTTTTGAAACAAGTTTGCTTAAAAAAATTTGCTGTAACACGGCTCTAAGGCCTTATTATGAAATAGGTGAAATTATTGCTCGGCTGAAGGCCACACCACCACTAATTAGAAAATTACAAATATACTTAAAACAAAAATCACAATCTAAGGAATCAGGACAAGCAGTTCTCAGCATGTGGTCAAGAGGTCGGCCTGCGAAGGTAACTCAAACATAAAGTAAGGTGAGACGGGCAGCCAAGAGCTGCCAACTCAAACTAGAGGCAGTTCAAGCGCTGACAAAGCGACTAACCAATCAGCCTAACGTCCAATCACTGGTACAACGATGGAATATTTTTAGCCAAGGGCAAAGAGACAGACAGGACTACGTCTTCAGAAAACACCCAAGGCCGACGGAAACACTATAACCAAGGTAGACCTCCTAAAAATATATATATATATATATATATATATATATATATATATATATATATATATATATATATATATATATATATATGCCGGAAAAGTATGCTAACCTCCAGAGCAGGTAACTGGGGCGTTAGCGGACATAAGGCAGAAAATAACGCTGGTTGCACTTCACCAATAAGAATAATACTAAATTCAATGATGAATAATAAATGCGCAGGTGACGCCTGTATATAACAAGGGTAAAAGGACGCATCTTCAAAATTACAGACCAGTATCCTTAACATCGGTTTGTTGCAGGATTCTCGAACATATTCTCAGTTCGAATATAATGAATTTCCTTGATATAGAGAAGTTGCTGTCCATGCATCAGTACGGCTTTAGAAAGCTTCGCTCCTGCGAAGCGCAACTCGCCCTTTTTTCACATGATATCTTGCGAACCATGGATGAAGGGTATCAGACGGATGCCATATTCTTTGACTTCCGGAAAGCGTTTGACTCGGAGTCCCACTGCAGACTCCTAACTAAGGTACGAGCATAGGGGATTGGTTCCCAAACTTGTGAGTGGCTCTTAGACTTCTTAAGTAATAGAACCCAGTACGTTGTCCTCGATGGTGAGTGTTCATCGGAGGTGAGGGTATCATCTCGAGTGCCCCAGGGAAGTGTGGTAGGTCCGCTGTTGTTTTCTGTCTACATAAATGATCTTTTGGATATGGTGGATAGCAATGTGCGGCTGTTTGCTGATGATGCTGTGGTGTACGGGAAGGTGTCGTCGTTGAGTGCCTGTAGGAGGATATAAGATGTCTTGGACAGGATTTGTGATTGGTGTAAAGAATGGCAGCTAATTCTAAATATAGATAAATGTAAATTAATGCATTAATCCTGTAATGTTTGAATACTCCATTAGTAGTGTAGCGCTTGACACAGTCACGTCGATTAAATATTTGGGCATAACATTGCAGAGCAATGTGAAGTGGGACAAGAATGTAATGGCAGTTGTGCGGAAGGCGAATAGTCGTCTTCGGTTCATTGGTAGAATTTTGGGAAGATGTGGTTCATCTGTAAAGGAGACCGCTTATAAAATACTAATACGACCTATTCTTGAGTACTGCTCGAGTGTTTGGGATCCCTATCAGGTCGGATTGAGGGAGGACATAGAAGCAATTCAGAGGCGGGCTGCTAGATTTGTTACTGGTAGGTTTGATCATCACGCGAGTGTTACGGAAATGCTTCAGGAACTCGGGAGGAAAGGAGGCGTTCATTCCGTGAATCGCTACTGAGGAAATTTAGAGAACCAGCATTTGAGGCTGACTGCAGTACAATTTTACTGCCGCCAACTTATATCTCGCGGAAAGACCACAAAGATAAGAGAGATTAGGGCTTGTACAGAGGCATATAGGCAGTCACTTTTCCCTCGTTCTGTTTGGGAGTGTAACAGTGAGAGGAGATGCTAGTTGTGGTACGAGGTACCCTCCGCCACGCGCCGTATAGTGGATTGCGGAGTATGTATGTAGATGTAGATGTAGAGAAACACAGCTACAACATCTCACCGCCTCAAAACACTTCACACGTTGCCGCCAGGCTCAGCGGCCCTGGGAGTAACAACCCGCCGACCAAAGGCGAGATCTTAAATAGTCGAGGTTGCATTAGTAGTTAACTCTTCAGTAGCTACGAAGGCTTTCCCGGCGTAATAATTGATAATATTCTTCTCGGGTATGCAGCCGGATCATAACGTCTTCATGACACAATATTTCCGCGGTCCAACTGCCCGCCATCTTCAGGTGAGAGTGCTGGTGCACGATCTCGCCGGAACAGACTTCCTAGCGCAAGCGGCGGCCCCTATATAGGCCGCAGAAGACCCACAACGCGTGCGCGAGAAGGTGCCGTAACTCCCTCTAGCGCAGTAAACATACCGCGCCGCCAGTGGTGGAAATAGGCGAAATCGAGATATCGCTGTCAAAAATTGAAAAATTTTTATTCCGACGATCGAAACACAGACCGTTGTTTTTTAATGTCAGATAACACCGTGCCCAAGTCTTTCTTAAAAGATAACCCTTGTCTTTATTAATAAGATTGTCAGATGAACGAATCTCTATGGATTCTTTTAAAACACAGTCCCAATAGCGAAATGCAGGGGCAACCATTTGTGTCTCGTCATACAGCATTCTGTGTCCCTCGGTGAGACAGTGCTCCGCCAGTGCGGATTTCTCAAGTTGAAGCAGCCGTGTGTGCCGCTGATGCTCAACACATCGGTCCTGAATGGTCCGGATTGTCTGACCAATATAAGCCTTCCCACAGTGGCAAGGGATCTTGTACACACCGGGCTTCCTCAAACCCAAGTCATCCTTTACAGAGCCAAGGAGAGCTCTAATCTTGGCTGGCGGACGAAAAATACTTTTGATGTGGTATCTTTTCAGAATTCTTCCTATCTTCGAGGAAATGCTCCCAGCAAAAGGCAGAAAAGCCACCGATTTGCAGGTATCTGCTGCTGGTTCAGGCGAAGGTCCAAACTGGAAAGCACGACGGATCTGTTTATCTGTATAGCCATTCTGCTTGAACACAACCTTAAGATGGTCCAATTCTTGTGTCAAGCTTTCTATATCTGAAATGGTATAAGCTCTTCTCGCCAACGTCCGCAGGACCCCCGTACGCTGGAACGATGGATGACCTGGAAGCATGCATGTAACGGTCCGTGTGCGTAGGCTTTCGATAAACACTGTGTCCCAGTTGGACCGCGGAAGTATTGTGTCATGAAGACGTTATGATCCGGCTGCATACCCGAGAAGAATATTATCAACTCTTCAGTAACTTAAACGTCCAGGGTTCGGTGTGAAACTAAGTCCTCGCCCTCGCAGCTACCCCTCCTCGATCCGGCAGCGGCAGGACGCCGCCAGCGGCCCCGGCTGCTTGCCCTCGGGCTGCACAGACCTGCTCGCTGCTGCGCCCCCAACCGAACTGATGTCTGTTCGCAATTACCTCACCAAATCCAGTACGCAGACAGCGTTAAAATAACTGCTCACAACCACAAGATGGATGCGGGAAAACAATTCCACCAACAATTCACAATACTAAAACCAGTCACTGTGAAACAACACGGACCAATTATAAGTTGGCACAAACACAGAGAAGCCAGAAGCGGTAAGGAGGCCAAATGCACGTCATCCGCTGCAACGACCGACCAAACAACAAACCAACAGCCATCCCCACTCAAGTCAGGCACAGGAAAGCTTCCAGTATAAATCGTCGACTGACAACTTATTGCCATGAGCGCACTTTGAAGGGCGAACACACACACACACACACACACACACACACACACACACACACACACACACAAGTGATATTTGCACTACTCGAATATCACGGTCCATCCAACTAAAACTCGCTGAATCCGGCCCTGGATGTGGTCGTGCGCTCTCGCGACCAACTGCTTCTGCCGGACAGGGCACGTGTGTGTCTCCAGCAGTCGAGCGAGTACTGGCTGTCTGGATTTCACTGCTGCTCCGTCCCAACTCAACTCCACACACGAGGCCGCTCCAAAGATGGTACCACAGTACGTGGTATCGATAAGCGCTGCTGCTGCCACTCACGGGCAGACAAAGCGAGCAAACGTAGCGGCGCCAGTGAACGCACTAAGAAAACAAGACGCCACTATCGCTATTAGAAGATGCGAAGCTATGAACGACATCAACGCGAGCCGCACACGGCTCAGCATCAAAATGGTTAAAATGGCTCTGAGCACTACGGGACTTAACATCTGAGGTCATCAGACCCCTAGAACTTAGAACTTTTCTTTTTTTTTGGTCATCAGTCTAATGACTGGTTTGATGCGGCCCGCCACGAATTCCTTTCCTGTGCTAAACTCTTCATCTCAGAGTAGCACTTGCAACCTACGTCCTCAATTATTTGCTTGACGTATTCCAGTCTCTGCTTTCCTCTACAGTTTTTGCCCTCTACAGCTCCCTCTAGTACCATGGAAGTCATTCCCTCATGTCTTAGCAGATGTCCTATCATCCTATCCCTTCTCCTTATCAGTGTTTTCCACGTATTCCTTTCCTCTCCGATTCTGCGTAGAACCTCCTCATTCCTTACCTTATCAGTCCACCTAATTCTCCACATTCGTCTATAGCACCACATCTGAAATGATTCGATTCTCTTCTGTTCCGGTTTTCCCACAGTCCATGTTTCACTACCATTCAATGCTGTACTCCAGACGTACATCCTCAGAAATTTCTTCCTCAAATTAAGGTCGGTATTTGATATTAGTAGACTTCTCTTGGCCAGAAATGCCTTTTTTGCCATAGCGAGTTTGCTTTTGATGTCCTCCTTGCTCTGTCCGTTATTGGTTATTTTACTGCGTGGGTAGCAGAATTCCTTAACTTCATTGACTTCGTGACCATCAATCCTGATGTTAAGTTTCTCGCTGTTCTCATTTCTACTACTTCTCATTACCTTCGTCTTTCTCCGATTTACTCTCAAACCATACTGTGTACTCATTAAACTGTTCATTCCGTTCAGCAGATCCTTTAATTCTTCTTCACTTTCACTCAGGATAGCAATGTCATCACCGAATCGTATCGTTGATATCCTTTCACCTTGTATTTTAATTCCACTCCTGAACCTTTCTTTTATTTCCATCATTGCTTCCTCGATGTACAGATTGAAGAGTAGGGGTGAAAGGCTACAGCCTCGTCTTACACCCTTCTTAATACGAGCACTTCGTTCTTGATCGTCCACTCTTATTATTCCCTCTTGGTTGTTGTACATATTGTATATGACCCGTCTCTCCCTATAGCTTACCTCTACTTCTTTCAAAATCTCGAACAGCTTGCACCATTTTATATCGTCGAACGCTTTTTCCAGGTCGACAAATCCTATGAAAGTGTCTTGATTTTTCTTTAGCCTTGCTTCCATTATTAGCCGTAACGTCAGAATTGCCTCTCTCTACTTAAACCTAAGTAACTTAAGGACATCACACACACCCATGCCCGAGGCAGGATTCAAACCTGCGACCGTAGCGGTCGCGCTGTTCCAGACTGTAGCGCCTAGAACCGCTCGGTCACCCCAGCCGGCGGCTCAGCATCGTTGCGTCTCGCGTTGTGTCCGTGGGACAAGAAAGTTAGCTGTGTGACCAGTTCTTTTCAACTCTTCAGTGGCTTTAATCGACGTTCCTGCGCATTGTGCTCCTCGTGTTACTGACTGATGCAGGTTCGGTTTTTCCAGGGCCGGACAAGGAGGGGGACTCTTAAGTTGTCAAATTTTTGTGTGCAGTGAAAAACATTAGATTTCCAGATATGCAAGTGGGTCGAATACTTCTTAAACAACAGCACCCAGAAACAAGTGTGTTGTTCTCGACGGTGAGTCTTCATCAGAGACAAGGTTATCGTCAGAAGTGCCCTAGGGAAGTGTGACGGGGCCGCTGCCATTATTTTCTATATACGTAAATGACCTGGTGGACAGTGAGAGCAGCAATTTGTGGTTGTTTGTTGCTGATGCTGTATTATACGGGCAGGTGGCGTAAATGAATTGACTAAATTTCTAGTCGTTGTGCTGAATGCCAAATGGTAGAGAAATATAAGTTAATGCGGATGAGTAGTTGCAACATAGCAGTAATGTTCAGACACAGTGTTAGTAGTGTCCTGCTAGATACAGTCACGTCATTTAAATATCTGGGTATGACATCGCAAAGCGATATGAAATGGATAGGGAATGTGAGGATTGTGGTAGGGAGGGGAATGGTCGAGTTTGGTTTATTGGGAGATTTTTACGAGAGAGAGATTCATCTGTGGTCCGAGCACCAGGATCACAACCCGAACCACAGGCCACTGTTAAGCACTAATGAAGGACTTGGTCCCTTACTTCGGTTGCACCCAATTCATTAAGGTCAACCCAACACTTTTATTTCAAATAACATACATGAAGTTACATTCGAATCTGTCTGACATTAAACAGGAATAAAAAAAGAATTTCAATATCAGCTGATTTAGTGCGTGAAGCGCGAGTTAAGCCAATAACCAGATAAACTAAACAATTCACCGTAATCCAAAAGAAAGAGAAAAACAAAATTGAATCAATACACCCCACTGACAAATATCCAAAAAAACTTACAATACTACTCAAAAGAATACACTGAAGTGGGGAGCAGTCATTCACCCGACAGAACACTTCAAAATGATTTCAATAACACAGCTGCGCGCCCCAGAAAACAGCAAGGCATTAAATACACTTCATTTGACGATTAACAAATACCCATTAACATTAGGCCACTCCTGTTTGAACTGCAGTGTCCCAAAGAAACAGGTGCTTATTCTGAAGGAACAATTTTTTATATGTTTAAAATACAGCATTAAGGAATTCCAAAGACGTCCAATCGAACCCACCCCCCCCCCTTTTTCAGTTGAGGCACAAATCTTTCCCCTTTCTAAGCGGAGGCTGAGCCAGAAACACAGAACGCCACAAAAACACAGTTTTGCTGTGAAATCTTACAGGACACCCGGAAGCAGTTACAGACAAGGAGTGGCACCCAGAAATAACACAGCCTAAGAGTCAGGCTGGCAGCACGTCCTACGAGAACTTGTTCTCACTATGCTCACCACAAACTGTAGACATTCCGGCCGAACATCCGCTTGCGGTGGCTGCCAGCAGGACGAAGCAACCGACAGGCCCCACGTCGTGCTTCTCCCACAGGCACCACAACGTGTACAAACATCTCGGCCAACACCAACTACGGGCTCCCCTGTCACTGCGAGGCTCGGCACGGTTTATACGATATGCCTTCCGGGCAGCCAGTAACCGCCGCAGGAGTTTCACGATTAGCAGACAGCCCCAGCGTAACAGACATCACACACGTGGTTACGCCCGAGCCTCCACTCCGCCAGTCTCACCGGCCGCCCCAAACCGACTGCCTCTCGCCGTCCAGCGCGCCCCAGCCGAAAACGCAAAGATGCTCATGCCCGGGGACGCGCCAGAGATAACAAGCCGATCCCTGATGATCGACCAGCGATCTGGCTCAATCTGTAAAGGAGGCCGCTTATAGAACGCTAGTGCGACCTGTTCTTGAGTACTTATTGACTGTTTTGGATCAACACCAGTTCACGTTAAAGGAAGACATCGAATCAATTCAGAAACGGGCTGCTACATTCGTTACCGGCAGGTCTGAACAACACGTAAGGGTTACGGAGATGCTATGGTGACTCAAATGGGACTCCCTGGAGGGTAGGCGACGTTCTTTTCGTGGACCGCTATTGAGAAAATTTAGAAAACCAGCATCTGAAGCTGACTGCAAAGTGATCTGTCGCTAAAGTACATATCGCGTAAGGACCACGAAGATAAGGTGCGAGAAATTAGGGCTCATGCGGAGGTGCAGAGAACAACCAGTAGTGACACATGGTATCCTCTGTCACGCAACGTGCGGTGGATTGCAGAGTGTTTTATTATTTGAGACTCGTTCTCATTTGAAAGAATCATGCCAACACGCTCCCCGCTTGTCCTTCGTCTATACTGACTATTTAATCAGGATAACGTTTAAAAACTGTCTGAACACATTCTGCGTCCTTTTCACTGTGCGTTGACGAAAGCTGCCATCCCTGCTTGTCACCGTAACTAGCGGTCTCAAGTGTTGTTAATACGACGCTTTGGGTGTGTGTGTATTTCTGATTCGTTAAAGAATATGATCGTTATTTAATTCAAGATTTGTATTCCAATGGTTGCGAAGGCGCCTGTGCGTTCGTTATTTAGTTGCTATCTCTTGTCTCGTTTTACATTAATTCAGGCTGAGAACTCTATTTCCAGTCAAGCGTATCTGTGTTCATTGAGGTTGCTCTGGTTTTAGATGATTCATGTGTGTTTTTAACCTGCCTGTCAGACGTGTTGTGTAATTTCAAATGCGCGTTCAAATCCTTTTTCGAGCATGTGAGTTGGCCAGATTTTTTACCCCTTTGCTATTATACCTTGTGCCTATCCAGTTTGCCTTCTGAACCTGTTGGCAACTAGTTTAAGGTGTATATCCCGCCGAACTCTTTGATTCACGTCTTTTTAAAAATTCTTTGGCTTTGATTGCATTTAAGGATAACTTAAATATATTTTTAAAATAAAGAGGCTACTGTGTGCAGCGTGTTGGCCCCCGCGCGGTCTTAGGCGCCATGTCACGGATTGCGCGGCCTCTCCCGTCCGAGGTTCGAGTCCTCCCTCGGGCATGGGTGTGTGTGTGTGTGTTGTACTCAGCATAAGTTAGTTCAAAAGTAAGTCTAGGGACTGATGAACCTCAGCAGTTTGGTCCCTTAGAAATTCACACACATTTGAACATTTTTGTCATTGTGTGCATTTAAAGGATGTTTTACATGTATGTTTTAGAGTTTTAGGTTGTGTCTGAAACCCTTGATCAACCTAACTTCTGAACGGTCTGATGGGTGGGAGTTTTAATTTACTCTCTTCACTGTTGGCCGACATTACTAATCTGCATTGATAATAATTTTATCTTGGAACTCTTTTGTTTTCCGTCATTAGGCTGCCGCGAACCTCGCCGATACATGTAGTGATTTTTCCATCGTTAATGCGCCGAATGAAATACGTTTTGTGTATGAATACAGTGTTCTTCCGTAAGTAACATATGACGTGTACTGTATGTAGTTTGTAGTAATTAGCTCGTCTGTTTATGCCGTAGTAACGAGCTATTGTTTGTTGTGTCATGTCTTTCAGGTGCATAATCTGAATAATGGAGGATGTACACCCTTCGACTAGCGCTGTAATACATAGTTGGGAGCCTGTCACAGGCGATGGCAAGCAGGAAGTTACCGACGCTGTGTTTTGGTTTGTAGAAGTGTTGCAAGACAGATGCATTATCAGTGCACTGCCGCAAGCAGGCAGTTCTGTTTCTCGGCGTTCCAGATTGATAGGAGTGGCTACCGTCGAGCGATTTTTGGAGCTGGCGAACGAAATGACTTTAGTTGATTATGAAGTACTATACCATGAAGACGAAGCAGAAGGTGATTCAGTGGAAGATACCCCGACTAGTGAATCGCAAAATGGTCATAACACTTTGGAAATCTCCACGTCACTGGGAATATGTGCTTCATCTGTTCCCGATGAGTATTACGAACCGGTTACTAAACGATTGAACTATGGTCCTTGAAGTAAAAGTAAAGGCGGTAGCGCTAGCCAGGAATCATCCAAACTGGAACTTATAAACACTGCAAAAGAATGGAGCAACAACAGCCCTCAAAGGGAAGAAGAACTCGAAATTGTGGGAAAGTGATATCGTTAAAGGAGGGACAGGATACGACAAATACCAGGCGATAAATAAGTGGACATACGATCGAGTTGTCGAATCTCGTTGACGTAACGAGAATGTAACAACGAGAATACTCCAGGAGTGGGCTGCAGGTGCAGCGCTTCAATATACGGCCAACAAGGGTCTTACGTTTGCTGCATCATTATCTTGGGCACATAAACGGCGTCACTTATGACAGGTTTTAATCGTGATTACGTGGTCACCACCGACCAAACAGGATGCGAATATCGGGTGAACATTCGTCGCACGTTATCGCATAAGGGAGAAAAACGAACCCTTGTCGTAGCTGGTAGTAAAAACAAACTAACACTAACGTAGTAAAAACAAACTACACGGCGCAATATGCCATCACAACCTCTGGAAAAGTGTTGCCTAAGGTTTTCCTGTGTTTACAAGAAACGAATGTTACCTTTGGTCCTCGGGTTATAGAAGAGGTCAATCGTTTAACCGGCTCGTTGAAAAATGTTTACATTACCTGCTCCAAATCCGGTAAACTGACGAATGTGATTTACAGAACATTTCTTGAGAATGTTTTAAAACCATACGTATCTGGTTCAAATGGTTCAAATGGCTCTGAGCACTATGGGACTCAACTGCTGAGGTTATTAGTCCCCTAGAACTTAGAACTAGTTAAACCTAACTAACCTAAGGACATCACAAACATCCATGCCCGAGGCAGGATTCGAACCTGCGACCGTAGCGGTCTTGCGGTTCCAGACTGCAGCGCCTTTAACCGCACGGCCACTTCGGCCGGCCCCATACCTATCTGATAACAAGGTTTGTCTAATATTGAATTCTTGGAGTGGACAAATTAATACTACAACATATGACACAATGTTTATAGATGGCGACGATCAGCCGACGTGCACAGTAAAATACCGCCAAACTGCACACCTATGTGCGAGCAGTGTGATGTTTATCTCTATCACCAGGCCAAAGACTTTATTTCCAGGCTTTAGAATTGCAGTGTGCTTCTGGAATCCTAGCGAGAATTTCACAATCGCACGGATGCTATAACTATTCACAGCATAATTAATAACCAACTTTCAGCACCGATTTTTCGGGAATGATATCGTATGCATGGTGCGCATCAAAATTAATTCCCGAAAAAGACATTTTTTAAATGTAAACCAAGTTCGTTTTCCGCCTACTCCTCGGAAGGAGCAGTGTAGCTGTCGAAAGATTGCATTCATTAGATATTCTTGGTGCCGTGAGTACATGTGTTTCGAATGTTTATATGACAAGTACCATCCATCCACTTGTTCGAAGAAAAGTGAGGGCACGAAACAGTGAATGAAAGAGCCATTGTAAAGTGATCTGGAGTAACATTCTAGTTGTTTACTATCCGAAGAGGTTTGAGAAATTTATTTGCCCACCTTATTACTATCTTTCCTTATTGATTTACTTACCTTATTAACCCTACAACCTCTATCAACTGGAAAAATACAAAAGAAAATAAGAACATCTTCTAGGTTTCTTCGAGATTCGAAAACGGGTTCCCCGATTCCCAGCCAGTTACCTTAGCCATTGCGGTATCGGCGCTGTCGGCGAAAAGCGTTTACCATGTGGGTACAGAAGCGGCAGTTGTAAAGGTTTCTTACCTCGATATCTGGAAACGTATGTGTTTTCGGACGCCATACCTGATGATGAAAAATGCTCTATTTACAAATATCTATCGATCGCGCCAATTTTGAGCCGATTTTTCGTCATAACCTTAAGGGGTGATTTTCTCAAAAACGCGGAAGTGTTGACCCAAAATATCTCAGATTCCTTCGTTTTAGGTTGTACACAAGAGACCTGCCACATTTGAGCCGTATCGGTTGGCCGTGTCTGAGGCCTTCCCCTTGTTAGACTAGAAAACTACACACAGGAACTAAATATTATCAAACAATTTGCTGTTGAAAACGACTACAAAACGGACATCATAAACAAACTCAACAACAAGGTAAAACTGAAACATGCAGTACACACAGACAACACAGCAGACCACACCAGGACAAAGAGAGAGATGGTACACACTAACATACAATAACAAAATATCACATAGATTAGGAAACGTCTTGAAAAAGCCAGGGATCCCAATAACATTCAGTACAAATAATACAGTTCAGAAAAGAGTAAGACCAGTCAGAAAAACCTCAGACAAATTCGGCAACGCTGGAATATATCAACTTACTTGCATCTCCTGTCAGGCCGAATACATAGGACAAACAAGCAGAAACATCCGAACGAGGTTCACAGAGCACATAAGAGCGCTAAAGAGTGACAGCACACATTCAACTTCTGCAGAACAGCTAATGAACAAAAACCATGACCCCACTAATATCATAAACGATCCACACATTCTGAAAAACAGCTACAGTCTACACGGACAACTAACAATAGAAGAAAATTACTACATACAAAAGGCTATGCCGCGCGGGGTGACCGTGCGGTTCTAGGCGCTACAGTCTGGAACCGCGTGACCGCTACGGTCGCAGGTTCGAATCCTGCCTCGGGCATGGATGTGTGTGATGTCCTTAGGTTAGTTATGTTTAAGTAGTTCTAAGTTGTAGGGGACTGATGACCTTAGAAGTTAAGTCCCATAGTGCTCAGAGCCATTACAAAAGGCCATAGTCGGAGGGGAGAATGTAATAAACGAAAACACACACTTTGCAACAACACACTCTTTACCGCTCTAAGCGGACACGGAACAGAAAGCACACACACGCAAAAGAACCACTTCCACATCACACAAACAGATAAATAAGGAACAGAAATCGTCGTAATTCGCGCTACCGTTTTCATAGCGTTTCTCGCCACATGCGATGCACCTCTCGCGACACACGCGAACAGCAAGATCGCGTAACAGTCCTGATCAGAAACAAAGTGCGAAAGTTCTGTTTTTCTATGTATAGAATCAGCTACATACCATCCAACGAACTTCAGTGCACGAATAACTGAGTAACACACCAACTAACTGGATTCCACAACACTACCGAAACCCCAAGTGTATATTGCTGACATACGAAGTTCAACTTTTAGTATTTGTTTACTAACAGTCAAATGGCTTCAAATGGCTCTGAGCACTATGGGACTTAACATCTTAGATCAACAGTCCCCTAGAACTTAGAACTACTTAAACCTAACTAACCTAAGGACATCACACACATCCATGCCCGAGGCAGGATTCGAACCTGGGACCGTAGCAGTCGTGCGGTTCCAGACTGTAGCGCCTAGAACCGATCGGCCACCCCGGCCACCGACATGATGTTCGATGAGTAAAAATGGCAACAGAAAAAAGGGCACAGCAAATATGTCGCAAACAGCGACAATAATTCTCAAGAAAATGCTGTAACATACAATAAATAAGGTAGTATGAAAGTATTCAGAGAAAACTATATTTCCAAAAACGAACAGTAAAAAATGTAGTAATGTGCCACTGTGTTGGTATAACCATGCTAATTTCTGCATGTTTTAGATTAAAAAGCCCACTGATGATGGTGATATTTGTCACCGAAACTAGTTTGGGAGAATAAAGAAATAAAGGAATAACGAGGTGTTTTGCGCCAAGGCGGACTCAATTCCTGATATTGTTGTTCTGCATTGCTAATTTTGCATTGCCAAGAAACTTGGTTCTTGTGATATAGTATATTTAATCTTTTTATGACGATTGGTTTTCGATCCTTGTTCACCTAGTCCTTCCGTCCCTAGAGGAATCAAGCGGCTGGCCATGTTTCAGTCAGAGGTGGACAGATTCTCCTTCCAGGCGGCCGGCCCCTGTCTACGCCGCAACCATTAAAGCAGCCCAACCTGTCCCGGCGGGAAGCCATGAGTACATGTGCACTGAAGCACTGTGGTTAAAGAGGTCAGCTTGGGTTTCCGCTAGCCTGGAAAGATTCACGGGACTCGTTCAGCCCGCCGCACCTGCCAACACGTTGCGCTGTCTATCGAACGAGACTACAGTGTAGCCACGCACATGTTTGCGTATGGTGTAACGCTCGCAGCAGCAAAATGAACATACCAAACTTAAGGGAGACTGAGAAGAAATTAAGAATTGAAGAGTAAATGCCAGTGACGAAAGTCCAGAGTGGTAAAAGTTTTCGTATGTTTATGAAACAGCTTCAAATAAATCGATAGTTGTCTCGCAATGCAAATTGTGTAAAAAGTTGCTAATCACTCTTTCAGGATCCTCGAGTGTGTTACGACATGTTTCTAAATTTGAGCAACAGTTTCCTCACTTCTCCGATATTTCGAAAGAGGACAGACTCTTAGTGGCTGACAAGTACTAATGATTTGAGGCCATTTAGCAGGACAGATGGAGAAGGCTTTCTAAATTTAGGACAAACGTTTACTGACATAGCAAAAAATATGACTCAGAGGATATTATATATGTTCTCATATCCTCCTCTCCCGTCCATATTCTCCTCCCCCTTTCTTTGTCCATCTCTTCTTCCTCTCCCCCTCTTTGTGCGTCACCTCCCTCCCTCTAGATCTCCTTCTCCTCCCACTATCCATCCCCTCCTTCCCCCTCTTTATGTCCGTTTCTCTTCTGTATGACCTTTTCTCCCCCTCTCTAAGTCAGTTTTCTCCTCACTATGTCTGTTTTCCCCTCTCCACATCCATTTCCCCGTCTCTGTGTTCGTTTTCCCCTCTATATGTTCTTCCCCCCATCTCTATGTCCGTTTCCCCCTCTCTGCGTCCATTTCCCCCTCTGTACATACATTTCTCCCTCTCTACGATCGTTTCCCCCTCTCTACATCTGTTTCCCTCTCTCTAAATCCGTTTCCCCCTCTCTACATCCGCTTCCCCCTCTGTATGTCCATTTGCCCTCCTCTATATCCATTTCCCCCTCTCTATATCTGTTTCTCCTTCTCTACATCCATTTCCCCCTCTCTATTTCCCTTCCCTGAGTCCTCTCTATATCAGTTTCTACCTCTGTAATTTTGTTTAACCTTCTCTGCATCCGTTCCCCCTCAGTACATCTCCTCTTCCCACCTCTTCCTGACCTGAGTCCTGCCTTTCCTTACTGTAAACAAAACCTTGATTGGGAAGTGAGGTCGCTTAAACTAGGTGAGTAAATTGGTTAGGACCCTTCGTATATTGGGTATGAGAGAGATCTAACCCACTGCTCGATCTGTAAGGATAGTAGCTTCGGTTCCTGTATTTTGCATAGGTTTAATATGCTAATGGGTAGGACTACCAAGTTTTGGACATTCCGGATTTCATAATAGTATTCTAGTGATAAGATGATAAGCTATAGATACAGATTTCCTGTTTTCTGTTAAAATCGCCTGCGAGGAAGAAAACAAAAGAACACATTGTGTATACAATTTCTGTTTAAAATTGAATACAGGGGAAACAATTAATGGTTCAAATGGCTCTGAGCACTATGGGACTTAACTTCTGTGGTCATCAGTCCCCTAGAACTTAGAACTACTTAAACCTAACTAACCTAAGGACATCACACACATCCATGCCCGAGGCAGGATTCGAACCTGCGACTGCAGCGGTCGCGCGCCTCCAGACTGTAGCGCCTAGAACCGCTCGGCCATTCCGGCCGGCGAAACAATTAATCTAGTTGTTTAAATGCCCTGATATAGTAGTTAAAACTGACTACCAGAAGAAAACTAAACTGCACATTTTCACAACACAGCACAGAATTTTCTTTCCTGCCATCGGTTTTAGCATAAAACCTCTACTTTGTTGTTTAAAAAGGAATATATAGACTAGCCCATGTGTGTGTGTATGCTTATTGAAACGTTGTGTGAAAATTTGAATTAAATCAGTCACGACCTTTTCGAGGGCTCTGGTAACAACTTTTCCCTTTTATAATTGTTTATATATTGTGCTTATTAAAAATATATATCTTGTATCAACACAACTGTTTATGAAATCAACGTCCAAAAATATGAAGTAAACGTGTCAGTAACTTTTCGTGTTGTTTGAAAACAACTTTAAAAAACGTCTTGCCTTTATCAAGTGAAACAGATTGGTTCCAAAAACAACTACAAATATTCATCTCATATGAATAGGAAGATTGGTGCACTTGTAAGTTCTATGAATTAGTTTTTATTACGTGTTTCATGTGGATTAAACTACTCAACTCTTTGTGTTTCAATATTTATAACAAATGAAATGTTTTAAGCGGTTATCGTACCGGATGATGGCTTATGGCCGATACCGGCAATGCTAATAAAATCCAGTTATTGCAGTTCAGTTTCATAGGTTTTTGGAACCTATATCGACTGTAGAAAAATGCCCGAAAAAAACTATAAGAATAGATTGCGTCTCGTCTTTTGAAACTGGTGTAAAAAAGGACTTTTTATCAACTTCCGAGTCCTACTCATAATTCTAGAATGGAAGAGTAGAGCTGCTATCTAGCGCAGCACAGCGGAAAAACCGGCAGCCAGGCAAGACTTCCACAGCCTGCTTGGGTTGGGCGCTGCTTGGCTTGGATGGGAGTAGAACAGCCTTCCCGCTCTGCTGATGACGTGCTGCAACTTGCCTGACCGGCTGACAGGCAAGCTCGGGCGGGTTGACAGCGGACTGCGTACACCTCTGGTTTCATTGACTACGGTACACCGCGCATCAAGACCGACACCTGTCGCTCATGTACGTAACTGTTGAACGACGGCTTCAAAAAAAAAGTCATATGTTCGCTAACGGTAACTGACCCCTCTTTCTGAGCTTGTCCAAGCTTGTCTGGTCATAAACTGTAATACCGTTCCTGACATTAAGTGCAGAACCTTAGAACCTGGCCATTTATTTATTTTCAACCCATTCGGTTGTCAAGCAGCTGAATGGGTTGAAAATAAATAAATCGCCAGGTCCTGATGGGATTCCAATTCGGTTTTACAGAGAGTACTCTACTGCATGGCTCCTTACTTAGCTTGCATTTATCGCGAATCTCTTGCCCAACGTAAAGTCCCGAGTGACTGGAAAAAAGCGCAGCTGACGCCTGTAAATAAGAAGGGCAGAAGGACGGATCCTCAAAATTACAGACCAGTATCCTTAACATCGGTTTGTTGCAGGATTCTCGAACATATTCTCAGTTCGAACATAATCAATTTCTTTGTGACAGAGAAGTTGCTGTCCATGCATCAGCACGGCTTTAGAAAACATCGCTCCTGCGAAACGCAACTCGCCCTTTTTTCACATATCTTGCGATCCATGGACGAAGGGTATCCGACGGATGCCATATTCCTTGACTTCCGGAAAGCGTTTGACTCGGTGCTCCACTGCAGACTCCTAACTAAGGTACGAGCATAGGGGATTGGTTCCCTAATATGTGAGTGTCTCGAAGACTTCTTAAGTAATAGAACCCAGTACGTTGTCCTCGATGGTGAGTGTTTATCGGAGGTGAGGGTATCATCTGGAGTACCCCAGGGAAGTGTGGTTGGTCCGCTGTATTTTCTATCTACATAAATGATCTTTTGGATAGGGTGGATATCAATGTGCGGCTGTTTGCTGATGATGCTGTGGTGTACGGGAAGGTGTCGTCGTTGAGTGACTGTAGGAGGATACAAGATGACTTGGATAGGATTTGTGATTGGTGTAAAGAATGGCAGCTAACTCTAAATATAGATAAATGTACATTAATGCAGATGAATAGGAAAAAGAATCCCGTAATGTCTGAATACATTAGTAGTGTAGCGCTTGACACAGTTACGTCGATTAAATATTTGGGCGTAACATTGCAGAGCGATATGAAGTGGGACAAGCATGTAATGGCTATTGTGGGGAAGGCGGATAGTCGTCTTCGGTTCATTGGTAGAGTATTGGGGAGATGTGGTTCATCTGTAAAGGAGACCGCTTATAAAACACTAATACGACGTATTCTTGAGTACTGCTCGAGCGTTTGGGATTCATATCAGGTCGGATTGAGGGAGAACATAGAAGCAATTCAGAGGCGGGCTGCTAGATTTGTTACTGGTAGGTTTGATCATCACGCGAGTGTTACGGAAATGCTTCAGGAACTCGGGTGGGAGTCTTTGGAGGAAAGGAGGCGTTCTTTTCGTGAATCGCTACTGAGGAAATTTAGAGATCCAGTCAGCATTTGAGGTTGACTGCAATACAATTTTACTGCCGCCAACTTACATTTCGTGGAAAGACCATAAAGATAAGAGAGATTAGGGCTCGTACAGAGGCATATAGACGGTCATTTTTCCCTAGTTCTGTTTGGGAGTGGAAGAGGGAGAGAAGATGCTAGTTGTGGTACGAGGTACCCTCCGCCACGCACCGTATGGTGGACTGCGGAGTATGTATGTAGATGTAGATGTAGAAATAATGAGTCTATATCTATTGCGCCCGCTTTACATGCACTGCACAACGCAAATATGTTTCTGAAATCACGTACTTCCTATTCTTCCCTAGCTATATGCTCTCCAGCGCAGTGGTCGACAAAGTTACCCTCCCTCCCCTCCCCATACCCTCCTCGTAACGTGGTGGAATCACCTGATCTGCTCACGTACCACTCTGTTATTAAGTCTGCCAGCAACTCAATTAGATGCCTCAGATAACTGCGAAAAGTTTATTAGGTTGTTACGTAAGCGTATATCTGAACTGCGACAGAGGGGGGTGGGGGGGTGGACGTCTGTGAGAGCTGCAGAAAACCTACAGCTTGTTGTTTTCCTCCTCGTTACTGAAAAGGGGTATTGTCTACAAAACTGACTCGACTTTTTCTTAAGTTTCTTAATTTTTGACTAACCGAGAGCTCATGTCCAAGAAAATACTTTTTAAAATGTAATTCGGCATTCAAAACTGTGCCTCTTTAAAAACGTGAGCTGTCAAAACGAAGCCTTACTACAGGTTTCAGTTCCCACAATCATCTAACTATGTTCTAATTATATGAGTGTCTAGGCAGTACACTAAATAGCAGTTACACGTTGAAGAACTTCAATCCCAGTCAGAAATATCATCTCAAAATGGTCGCTGATGGTAACTAAACTCTGTGAAACCATGTATAACTGATTGACGCTGTCGGCGGTTTAACATTTTTAATAACCGAAATCTCGTGCTTAACAAACTTGCGTTTTCTTAATACATATTTCTGCTTGCCATTCATGAAACCGCAAAGCTAGTTCTTTTTGCTGAAGATACGAGTATAGTGATCGCACCCAACAAATAAGAATCAGCTGAGGAAATTTAAAATAATTATTAAGTGGGTCTCTGAAAATGGACTCTCACTAAATTTTGAGAAAAGACAGTACATACTGTTCCGTGCAGTAAATGGCATAAACATAGACTTTGAACAGAAGTCTGCTGCTAAGGCAGAATATTCCAAATTTCTGGGTTTGTGTACTGACGAGAAACTGAACTGGAAGAAATACATTGATGAAACTTTTAGGCTCAGCTACTTACCC
Organism: Schistocerca piceifrons; assembly: GCF_021461385.2. NCBI lineage: Eukaryota > Metazoa > Arthropoda > Insecta > Orthoptera > Acrididae > Schistocerca > Schistocerca piceifrons. Next base: position 44,698,645 of record NC_060146.1, read on the forward strand.
TACCTATTAGGGTCATCGCAAATTTTGTGACAAACATATCAGTAAATTAGCCTACTATGCCTCTTTTCATTCACTGCTTTTGTGGTGTCACCGTCAGACAGCTACTATCAGTGATTGTAGACCGAGCGCCGCCACATGGCAGGTCTAGAGAGACTTCCTAGCACTCGCCCCAGTTGTACAACCGACTTTGCTAGCGATGGTTCACTGACAAAATACGCTCTCATTTGCCGAGACGATAGTTAGCATAGCCTTCAGCTACGTCATTTGCTACGACCTAGCAAGGCGCCATTACCAGTTACTACAGTCAAGAGCGACGCTCATCATTAATGGATTAAAGTTAAGTATTCCACCAGCTACGTCCGTTTTTTCTACATTCTAATTTCCTTGTTCTGTTCCAGACCTCACGCCAGCCTGCGTGAGCTAAAACGCGTGCCTTTCGGCTTCCTCTAGTACCCGGTGTTGGCTCTCCTGCCAACCCACAACAGCTTTTATACGGCATCATATTTTGAGGTAATTCGTCATTAAGATAAAAAGAATTCATGGCATAAAAACGTGTAATCAGAATAATAGCTGGTGCCCACCCAAGATGACCTCGCAGACGTTTATTTAAGAACCTTGGTATATTCACAGTACCCTCGCAATACATATATTCACTTATAAAATTTGTCGTTAATAACCCATTCCACTTAAAAAATAATAGCGATGTGCATAGCTACAGTACTAGAATAAACGACGATCTTCACTGTTCTGGGCTAAATCTGACTTTGGAACAGAAAGGCGCGAATTATCCTGCTGCAAAAATCTTTGGTCATTCGCCAAATAGCAGTAAAAGCCTGACAGATAGTCATCCAACATTTAAAACTAAATTAAAAGGTTTCTGAATGACTCAGTAGATGAATTTTAAGGTACGAAGTAGCAACTGTAAAAAAAAAGTTACATTGTGTAAAAAAATTTTGTTAAAGTAACACGTTCCACACCATTAGGAAATGTCGTATTCATCATCTAATGATGTAATGTTGTTCAGAAATTACAATACCTGTAAGTGCAGAGGTATTGCTTGCATGAGAGTATGCAAGAAGTCTACGGCGAGATAATAAGAGTTAAGCTGTTAGTCGACAAAGAGCGGGAAGGGTAAATGTAATTTTTTCAAAATATGAAGTCTCCCAAAGTTTTAGAAGGCGTACAAAGCGTTATGATGACGAAGAACGAATCGTCACCAATGTGAATGACTGGTTGCCAATACTGAATACAAACATACAAATCTCTTCTTTGCATATACAGCAGGTTTTCCAGTGAAGTCCATAAGGAGCTGGCTGCATGGTCTGGGTCTACAACGACTAAAATAAACAGAAGTCGTTGGTAAAAAATAATATATTGTACTTAACTGGTGGTACAGGAGTCTTCATAATCAGCAGGAATATAATTACAAACAGAGAGATATAGAGGCATCACATAGGCCTTACTTCAACTAAGCGCCTTGTTAGAGGTTGCTTCCCATCAGCTGAAGGCTTTACTACTTTCCTACTTGACGTCCCGAGCACGAGTGGCCGAACGCACACTAGAGACTTGTTGCAAGCCGCGGAGTGGAGCTAGTCTCGAATCGAGGGTCCAGCGATACTGGTACGGAACGCGGTCGATAACTGCAACCCCTAACAAGTGTGGTATCAAACGTTGATACTACACAGAGTAATAACAAGTTGAAAGTCCACCCTTACAGTTCTCGTAACACACTGAACACTTCCTGAAAATGGTACAACAACGTCTAAGGTGTAACGACATTAAGATATTTAGAAACACATAGTGCTGACGGAAAATCATCGTCGAATTCACTCCGATGATAACATACAGGGTGGTTCATTGATAGTGACCGAGCCAAATATCTCACGAAATAAGCGTCAAACGTTAAACCTACACAGAACGAAACTCTTCTAGCTTGAAGGGGGAAATTAGATGGCGCTATGGTTCGCCTACTAGATGGCGCTCTCAAACTGATATCAACCGCGTTTTTTAAAATAGGAACCCCCATTTTTTATTACATATTCGCGTAGTACGTAAAGAAACATGAATGTTTTAGTTCGACCACTTTTTTAGCTTTGTGATGGCGCTGTAATAGTCACAAACGTATAAGTACGTGGTACCACGTAACATTCCGCCAGTGCGGACGGTATTTGCTTCGTGATACATTACCTGTGTTAAAATGGACCGTTTACCAATTGCGGGAAAGGTCGATATCGTGTTGATCTATGGTTATTGTGATCAAAACGCCCAACGGGCGTGTGCTATGTATGCTGCTCGGTATCTTGGACGACATCATCCAAGTGTCCGGACCGTTCGCCGGATAGTTACGTTATTTAAGGAAACAGAAAGCGCTCAGCCACATGTAAAACGTCAACCACGACCTGCAACAAATGATGATGCCCAAATAGGTGTTTTAGCTGCTGTCGCGGCTAATCCGCACATCAGTAGCAGACAAATTGCGCGAGAATCGGGACTCTCAAAAACATCGGTGTTGAGAATGCGACATCAACATCGATTGCACCCGTACCACATTTCTATGCACCAGGAATTGCATGGCGACGACTCTGAACGTCGTGTACAGTTCTACCACTGGGCACAAGGGAAATTACGGGACGATGACAGATTTTTTGCACGCGTTCTATTTAGCGACGAAGCGTCATTCACCAAGAGCGGTAACGTAAACCGGCATAGTATGCACTGTTGGGGAACGGAAAATCCACGATGGACATCAGCGACCTTGGCGGGTTAATGTATGGTGCGGCATTATGGGAGGAAGGGTAATTGGCCCCCATTTTAGCGATGGCAGTCTAAATGGTGCAATGTATGCTGATTTCCTACGTAATGTTCTACCGATGTTACTACTGGATGTTTCACTATACGACAGAATGGCGATGTACTTCCAACATGATGGATGTCCGGCACACAGCTCGCGTACGGTTGAAGCGGTATTGAATAGCACATTTCATGACAGGTGGATTGGTCGTCGAAGCTCCATACCATGGCCCGCACATTCACCGGATCTGACGTCCAAGCATGTCTTTCTGTGGGGAAAGTTGAAGGATATTTGCTTTCGTGATCCACCGACAACGCCTGACAACATGCGTCAGTGCATTGTCAATGCATGTGCGAACATTACGGAAGGCGAACTACTCGCTGCTGAGAGCAATGTCGTTACACGTATTGCGAAATGCGTTGAGGTTGACGGACATAATTTTGAGCAATTATTGCATTAATGTGGTATTTACAGGTAATCACGCTGTAACAGCATGCGTTCTCAGAAATGATAATTTCACAAAGGTACATGTATCACGTTGGAACAACCGAAATAAAGTGTTCAAACGTACCTACGTTCTGTATTTTAATTTAAAAAACCTACGTGTTACAAACTCTTCGTCTGAAATTGTGAGCGATATGTTTGTGACTATTACAGCGCCATCTACCACAAATCGAAAAAAGTGGTCCAAATAAGACATTCATATTTCTTTACGTACTACACGGATATGTAATAAAAAATGAGGGTTCCTGTTTTTAAAAAACGCAGTTGATATCCGTTTGATCTATGGCAGCGGCATCTAGCGGGCGAACCATAGCGCCATCTGGTTTCCCCCTTCAAGCTAGACTAGTTTCGTTCTTTGTAGTTTTTTCGTTTGACGCTTATTTCGTGAGATATTTGGGCCGGTCACGATCAATGGACCACCCTGTATACCACCTACGCGATAGCAGACGTGCTGATAATGGTTAAAAAAAATGGCTAAAATGGCTCTGAGCACTATGGAACATAATATCTGAGGTAATCAGTCCCCTAGAACGTAGAACTACGTAAACCTAACTAACCTAAGGACATCACGCACATCCATGCCCAAGGCAGGATTTGAACCTGCGACCGTAGCGGTCACGCGGTTCCAGACTGAAGCGCCTAGAACAGCACGGCCACACCGGCCGGCTTAGAGGTTTAGAACTTTAGAAATACACTGTCAGAAAAACAATAGCGCAGATGGAAAATCGTCGTCGAATTCACTCCGATGATTTATACCACCTGCTACGTGCTAATAATAGTTACAACGACGTCCGCCGACAGATAGCGTAGTGGCATAGCTACCAAAGTGTATCCTGTAACAGAGAATGCTTACAGCCAGAAGGCTCGGTGTGGTGCAGAAGTGTGAAGCAAGTAGGTAACCTAGACACGGACATGTACTCGTGCTTCCTACAGCCAACTGAGCGAGTTTGTAAGGGGTCATATTGCGGCCTCCCGATTGGCAGGATTGTCCTTTCAGAGAACTGCCACAAAGTTGGACATGCTGCGTCACTTGTGCCATGCTGGTACCAGTGGACAGGTGAACATTCTCACGCCGTAGATAAGGTTCTTGACCTCAACGCAGCACAGATACCCACCAGGATCGTCGTATCGTAAGGACATCGGTGGCAGATCGTACAGCTACCACAGAACAGGCATCCCAGACGTGTCAACACGCACTGTTGGGATGCGGTTGTTAGCGGTGGCACTGTGGGCACGTACGCCCCTAGTCCATCATCCACTCATGCCACAACACAGACGTCCACGGCTCGACCGGGGCCGTCACAGGATCTCTTGGAAGATCAAATGGCGCGCCGTGGTCTTCAGACGTGAAATCAGATTCTGCCTGCACGCAAGTGGTGGTCGTTTCCGCTTTCGGCGTGGATTTGGTGAGCGCTATCTCGTAGAGTGCATTCGTCCAAGACACTCAGCCCCGTTCCAGGCCTCATGGTCTGGGGTGCGATAAGCCACAACACTTGTTCATCTTTGGTGTTTCTGGAGGGGATGCTAGCGAGCGCTCGGTACGTGTACAATCTGTTAGACCCGTTCTTTTGTCGTTCTTGCAACAGGAACGTGATGTGTTCTTCCAATAGGACAACACTCGCAAAAAACTGCCCCTGAAACTTAATGTGCTCTGCAAACAAGTGCAACAACTTCCCTGGCCACCACTAACTCTGGACTTATCCCCAGTCGAGCACGTTTGGGATACGATATAAGGAGAAATGGCTCGTGCGACTAGTCACCCAATAACTCCTACGGAACTAGTAACCTCCCCCTTACTAATCGGCCTATCCCTCTTGCGATATATGACTGTGGATCGCGCGTATGCCTAATGGGTTTTTAATAATTGGATAAGGCTATCTTTCCCAAAGAAATAATACCGATAAGTAGGAGGAAAGTGTACAACAGACCCTTCTGATCGAAAAGTCTACCAAAATTAAAATTAATTAAACTGAACAGGGCTATAATTTGGAAAACTGAAAGTTATTTTGTGCATTCAGTCACGAACAACACTGTACAGAAAAGCTACAGTAATGAAAAAAAGGAAATAATTAACAATGCCAGCCCACTATGGCAATTTAAATCCAAAATCCTGTACAAGATGATAGGAAAGAAAAACGTATTGTTAAACACTGACATGGTAACTGAAACTTATCACGTTCTTTTTTTTTTTTTTTTTTGACACTAATTTTAAGTTAGTATGTAATGATAAAGTAAACTGTTACGTTAAGTTTGTCATTAAATTTTGAAAAAATAATCGAGTAATGATTTGAAAATGTGCAGTTAAACTGTATGTTAGTACTGAACTTCATTACGTGAATAATGACTCTCAGTGACGTCAGCGGAACGTCATCAAAGAGATTTAGAAAAAAAGCAATCACTTTTACTTTGCAGTTACTTATTTTGCCAATTGGATTTCAAATTATTCTCTGCAAAACTGTGCCCTTTTTTTTTACTGACTTGAACAGACATAAATAATAAAATACATACCAAACTAAACAGCCATGTGCTCCAAGCTATACGTACAATAAATAAAGTTTTGCACTCTTAATTTGTGCATTTCTTTAGCTCTGGATTTTTCTCCAGCGATTGATTCTCGAAGTTGAAAAATGAAATTGCTTTACTTTATGCATATACTGAAACCTCTGTTGTACAACAGTTAATTGAAAGTAGACTGAGGTTAAAATTCTTAAAAGTGAAATTATTCATTAATAAACTGGCTGTAACTATTCAATTTGATTCTTATGACACTCGGTTAGCATATTAGGGAAAAAAAGGAACAAGGACCCTGCTTGGTAACAATGTCTGAGGACAATGAGGACACAATCGTCCTGACTTTAACTGATTATTATTTAAATAAATTTTATCAATCAAACCACATTCAGTTGTGCTGCTGGGTTAGCCATTAATATTTTCTGTAAATGAACAGTCTTACCTCAGTGCTGTCGATTCGACGAAACTCGGAGCCGACGAGGAATCTGTGTTGCTGGAACTGCTCCTGTTGTTGAAAACGGTAGCATCTTGTAGAGCACGGGCAATCGTAATTAATACAGCCTCTTCTGCCTGTCCTTTGTCCTTACTCTTGCTACTAGACATGTGACCACCACATGATGCCTCCGAAACGGTACTCTGTACTGCGAGAGAGTTAACACCACACTTCTGCACACTACAAGCGCTGGAACCCGTCTTTCTCTCTCTCCACGCGCGCTCCGCGCAACAACCCTCTATCCAAAGATTTTACAACGCACAAGCACTGCTATTATCGTTGCTAATCGATGCAAATAACAATTCCTTTGGCTCTTTCCCAGAGCTTATAAGTTTCACAGAAAAACACAGATAAATACAATGAAATGTCAAGAGACTTCTATCTAAATTTACACAAAGTGAAGCAATGTCCTTAGTTATTAAACGAAAACATTTAAATTACAAATTCGGTTCTGCACAGAGTACGCGAAAGAACTTGCCCCCCTTCTAACGGCCGTGTACCGCATGTCTCTAGAGGAACGGAAGGTTCCAAATGATTGGAAAAGAGCACAGGTAGTCCCAGTCTTCAAGAAGGGTCGTCGAACAGATGCGCAAAACTATAGACCTATATCTCTGACATCGATCTGTTGTACAATTTTAGAAGTCGTTTTTTGCTCGCGTATCATGTCATTTCTGGAATCCCATAATCTACTCTGTAGGAATCAACATGGATTCCGGAAACAGCGATCGTGTGAGACCCAACTCGCTTTATTTGTTCATAAGACCCAGAAAAAACTAGACACAGGCTCCCAGGTAGATGCAATTTTCCTTGACTTCCGGAAGGCGTTCGATAGAGCTCCGCACTGTCGCCTGATAAACAAAGTAAGAGCCTACGGAATATCAGACCAGCTGTGTGGCTGGATTGAAGAGTTTTTAGCAAATAGAACACAGCATGTTGTTCTCAATGGAGAGACGTCTACAGACGTTAAAGTAACCTCTGGCGTGCCACAAGGGAGTGTTATGGGACCATTGCTTTTCACAATATATATAAATGACCTAGTAGATAGTGTCGGAAGTTCAATGCGGCTTTTCGCGGATGATGCTGTAGTATACAGAGAAATTGCAGCATTATAAAATTACAGCGAAATGCAGGAATATCTGCAGCGGATAGGCACTTGGTGCAGGGAGTGGCAACTGACCCTTAACAGACAAATGAAATGTATTTCGAATACATAGAAAGAAGGATCCTTTATTGTATGATTATATGATAGCGGAACAAACACTGGTAGCAGTTACTTCTGTAAAATATCTGGGAGTATGCGTGCTGAACCATTTGAGGTGGAATGATCATATAAAATTAATTGTTGGTAAGGCGGGTACCAGGTTGAGATTCATTGGGAGAGTCCTTAGAAAATGTAGTCCATCAACAAAGGAGGTGGCTTACAAAACACTCGTTCGACCTATACTTGAGTATTGCTCATCATTTTGGGATCCGTGCCAGGTCAGGTTGACATAGACGAGATCCAAAGAAGAGTGGCGCGTTTCGTCACAGGGTTATTTGGTAAGCGTGATGGCGTTACGGAAATGTTTAGCAAACTCAAGTGGCAGACTCTGCAAGAGAGGCGCTCTGTATCGCGGTGTAGCTTGCTGTCCAGGTTTCGAGAGGGTGCGTTTCTGGATGAGGTATCGAATATATTGCTTGCCCCTACCTATACCTCCCGAGGAGATCACGAATGTAAAATTAGAGATTCGAGCGCGCACGGAGGCTTTCCGGCAGTCGTTCTTCCCGCGAACTATACGCGACTGGAACAGGAAAGGGAGGCAATGACAGTGGCACGTAAAGTGCCCTCCGCCACACACCATTGGGTGGCTTGCGGAGCATAAATGTAGATGTAGATGAAGATTTACATACAATATAGTAAAAAAAAAAATTACATAACCAAAGCAGGTGCCATCCATCCTGTACTTTCGTTGTTACAAACTACGTGAACAGATCGAGCATGCGTGGCACAACAAATACCTTGACAGTATTCTCCATCTGTACGATCGACTGGATGCCAGGGTCAGCGCCTGCGATGCTGCTCGTGGAGGTTTGACGAGTTATTAATATTGATGTATCAGCATGGGTCGATACCTGCTTCCTCAGAACCGCATGCTCTATCGATCCGTTAATGCAGTTATTTCATGTACTTTATATGCACTGTTGCAACAAGAAGTCATGAGTGAACTGTTTAACGTCTTTAAAATAATGCAAAGAGACTTTACTATTACGTTGAATGAAGTATTAACTGTGGAATGCATACAAAACTCGAATTGTCGTGTGGCGTGTTGTAACTGCAAGAGGTGTGCTTACTCTGTGTAAGTTTAAACGAATCGATTGGGCAATGCAGCTCCCGATACCAAGAAAGAAATACAGTCACTGCAAAATACATTCAGCAGCTTAAGCAGTGAATCCTAAGGCCCTGTTCACATAGCAAATAAATTAAATTGTATTGATTGGCGACTCCATGGCGTGTTGTGTGCACCACGACCAAACATTGGATAGAATTGGAAGAAAAATCAGCATTGGCCGTATTTTGTCGTTTTATTGTCAGCAAAATCGATTTTCGGTCACTTAGTGACCATCCTCAGTGCTGTAATATACAATTAAAATTGGTAGGCACTGGTATCAAGCTATAACCACAAGCTTAGAGCGTTCACATAATCAGTACTGCCTCCGAGTTCAGGTCATATATTTTTCAAAGAAGATGGATTTCTCGTTCATCAACCAAATGTTTATGTGATCACTCTAAGCTTGTGGTTATAGCTTGATACCAGTGCCTACCAATTTTAATTGTATATTACAGCACTGAGGATGGTCACTAAGTGACCGAAAATCGATTTTGCTGACAATAAAACAACAAAATACGGCCAATGCTGATTTTTCTTCCAACCCTAAATTAAATTGTCTTACATTTAAAGCAGCTACGGAGTAACGCGATATATTCGTAATATGGGAATGCTAGCTACAGTCCCAGCAGTGTGCTATGCTGGGCATAATACTTGAAATACACATGAAATTTATTTGGGTGATAAACGAGAAAATCCAACTTCTTTGAAAAATATATGACCTGAACTGGGAGGCAGTACTGATTATGGTGAAAAATTATATTGCAATCACAATTGATTCACAAACAATGAGACTTGAACAGCGACTATTATCTAACTCCATTAATGCAACATAAATGCAAATCATCAAATTACTCATAGCTCTTTTAACAAGTCGTAAAAGCGTTAGAAAAATGAACTATCTAACTAGCCTTTTTATCAAAACCGTTTACGTACATTCTGGGGCTATCTCAACAATTACAGCCAACTCATCTATACTAACGCACTGGCAAAAACAGAAATCAAATTTAAAATTTTTACTCATTTCCATGGAGACTTCTGCTTCCATGGTCAACAATACTGACAGATTAATCTATCTCTTGGTGGGTTCACACAGCACGCCACAGAAATTGCTTACTCCATCGTCTTTCCCTCACACACATCTACCTACAACAAATTTCTGTTATTTGTGGACTGATGCCCTCCTCGACCTAAGGGAGGGAAGTCGTACGTCATCGGGTGTCATTTGTTCTGCATTCTACAAGGCGGAATTTGGATACTAGCCCAGCATTTGCCTATATGACTGTGGGAAATCGCCAAAAATCTGACCAGAACAGCAGACCGCGAACGTCAACGCACCTCAGGAATTCCGCCTAGCGCCCTACCCGTTATGCTATACGAGCAGCTGTGTACCCGTCATTAATACAGGGTAAATATCCAGTAAGCGGACAAAATTTCGTAAGTGCTTCCTGCTAGGAAAGGAAACAAAAAGTTCATATCAACATACGACCACGAAATGTAGGGCGAAGGTGCCTGTATTGTACCGGCTCCTGATTTGTCCACTTACTGTAATATTCTTACCTCCTGTACTGTCCGACATTTAGTGACGCCCGCGTGCATTACCTTCTTTTTGAGCCACATCGTCTGTGTGTTGAGGAACAAACAGCGCTGATTTTGTTGTAGTTTCCGTCTTTTTGTCTACGTGGTGAAAGAATTGCCATTATAAGGTAAATGGCAACACAATGTTTTCTTTACGGGTGAATAGGAACGAAATAAGCTTAGTTTTCAGGCAGTCATGAATCTGTGTTTATTTTGGGTCATTTGTAGGAAACTGAGAATGAGAAAATGGCGACGAGGCATATAATGTGGCGCGATAGTTTTCCGATATTTTACAGGTATAGTTAAAGAAACTTGCACGTGTACATAGCGTTATTAGGGCTACATAATGTTTAAAAATGATATCGCAACCGGAAAGACCAGTGACACAACTAAAAAAGGCAATACTTAAAAAATTCGGCTTAAGGAATTAATTATATTATAAAACTTACGCTGAAATAGTGTAAGCTCCACTTAAATCTGAAGTAAGTGTTGTTGACATTAAATTCCATTATATTTTTACTGCGCGTTGCGGAGCTTCACATTTATTTTTCAGTGACGTAAACTAATCATGCCGCCGACCGCCGTGGCCGTGCGCTTCTAGGCGCTTCAGTCCGGAACCGTCCGCCCCCGGTAGCTGAGTGGTCAGCGCGACAGACTGTCAATCCAAAGGGCCCGGGTTCGATTCTCGGCTGGGTCGGAGATTTTCTCCGCTCAGGGACTGGGTGTTGTGTTGTTCTAATCATCATCATTTCATCCCCATCGACGCGCAAGTCGCCGAAGTGGCGTCAAATCGAACGACTTGCACCAGGCGAACGGTCTACCCGACGGGAGGCCCTAGCCACACGACATTTCATTTCAGTCCGGAACCTCACGACCGCTACGTTCGCAGGTTCGAATTCTGCCTCGGGCATGGATGTGTGTGATGTCCTTAGGTTAGTTATGTTTAAGTGGTTCTAAGTTCTAGGTGACTGATGACCCCAGATGTTAAGTCCCATAGTGCTCAGAGCCACTTTGAACTAATCATGCCTTTTATCAACTTGTGTCACTTTTCTTGATGGGGCGCGATATGGTGAACTTTGTAATGTATTTTTTATTCTATGTTATTAAATAAACAATTATTTTGTGTTTTTTTAATCGTATGGTGATTTTATACAGGGTGTTACAAAAAGGTACGGCCACACTTTCAGGAAACCTTCCTCACACACAAAGAAAGAAAATATGTTATGTGGACACGTGTCCGGAAACGCTTACTTTCCATGTTAGAGCTCATTTTATTACTTCTCTTCAATTCACATTAATCATGGAATGGAAACACACAGCAACAGAATGTACCAGCGTGACTTCAAACACTTTGTTACAGGAAATGTTCAAAATGTCCTCCGTTAGCGAGGATAAATGCTTCCACCCTCCATCGCATGGAATCTGTGATGCGCTGATGCAGCCCTGGAGAATGGCGTATTGTATCACAGCCGTCCACAATACGAGCACGAAGATTCTCTACATTTGGTACCGGGGTTGCGTAGACAAGAGCTTTCAAATGCCCCCATAAATGAAAGTCAAGAGGGCTGAGGTCAGGAGAGCGTGGAGGCCATGCAATTGGTCCACCTTTACCAATCCATCGGCCACCGAATCTGTTGTTGAGAAGCGTACGAACACTTCGACTCAAATGTACAGGAGCTCCATCGTGCATGAACCACATGTTGTGTCGTACTTGTAAAGGCACATGTTCTAGCAGCACAGGTAGAGTATCCCGTATGAAACCATGATAACGTGCCCCATTGAGCGTAGGTGGACGAAACTAAAATGAGCTCTAACATGGAAATTAAGCGTTTCCGGACACATGTCCACATAACATGTTTTCTTTATTTGTGTGTGAGGAATGTTTCCTGAAAGTTTGGCCGTACATTTTTGTAACACCCTGCACAATATACAGTTGATACAAGGCAAATGATTTTATACAATATACATATGTTATAACACAAGATTAAACCTTAAAGTCCGTGTTTTTCAACCAGTTAATTAAGCTGGGTGTGAGAGTGAACAAGTCATCGGGAATTCCAGGGTATGATTGAAGTGGACAGAGTTGGACTAAATGTTCAATTGTCTGCTCTTCTTGATTACGTTCACACTTTGGTGAACTGATCCAGCCCCATTTGTACCTGAAGTACCTACAACAACCATTTCCAGTCCCTAACCTGTTGTGGCGGCACCAAAGGTTCCTTGGTAGGTCAAAACCTTTTGGCTTCTTTGTGGGATCAAGGTGATGGGCTCTTGTTCCCACTGTTTTTGTTGACCATTCATTCTTCCAGCTTCCATTTAGATCGAAACCATCCGCGATGAGTTTTCCTGCAGTAACACTTGCTGGTCTTCTTGATCGCAATCGTTGCTGTGGCGGATGACAGAATTCCTCGAGCAGTGGTAGAGAGGGTGCTGCAGAGATTTTCTTGGCTTCACTCAGTAGAGCTTGTTTCCGCCTTAAGTGAGGTGGAGGGATGTGACTCGGTACAGGTAACCTTGGCATGGGGTTGATTTGATGGAACCAGTAATGCAGCGCATTGTGTCGTTCAGTTTTGTGTCTACCTTCTTCACATGTACTCCTTCCAAATAGACAGGTGCACAGTACTCGGCAGCAGAGTACACAAGACTGATGCCAGTTAAACGCAGACAGTCAGCAGAGGTTCCCCAGGTGGTACCACTGAGCTTATGTAGTATGTTGTTCCTTGCAGCAACTTTATGAGAATGCTTGGTGATGTGCTCTCTGTAGCTCAGGGTTCTACATAGAGTGATTCCGAGATATTTTGGGAAAGGATTGTACCTCAACGTTTGTCCATTGAGCAGAACTCTTGGTTTGTAGTTCGCAGCACGATTCGCTAGATGGAAACAAGAGACTTCAGTTTCTGATGTGCTGGGGATCAATTTCCAGGTCTTAAAGAAAGTTGACAAGTTCTCCAGATCTTCCGTAAGAATTCGTTCACCATCTTCGAAATTACTGCCCCGTGCTACCAGTGCGATGTCATCAGCATAGATGAATTTAGTTGATATTGTGAAACTTCCTGGCAGATTAAAACTGTGTATCGGACTGAGACTCGAACTCGGGACCTTTGCCTTTCACGGGCAAGTGCTCTACTATCTGGGCTACCCAAGCACGATTCATGCCCCGTACTCACAGCTTCTGCCAGTACCTCGTCTCCTACCTTTCGAACTTTACAGAAGCTCTCCTGCGAACCATGGAGAACTGTAGATGGTAGAGCACTTGCCCGCGAAAGGCAAAGGTGCCGAGATCGTGTCTTGCTCCGGCACACAGTTTTAATCTGCCAGGAACTTTCATATCAGCGTACACTCCGCTGCAGAGTGAAAAATCTCATTGTGATGACAGTCTATAGTTAAGTTTTATATCTGACAATGATTATCTCTGCTGACCAGGTGCAAACTCGACCACGCTCATTTCGCACAGTATTTATGTCGCTGTCCGGTGTTCGACTCGTCATTCGGCAAGACTCAGTGCCGCCAGGGACTCCTCCGAAGATTGTATGAATAGGTAATGTTGTTACTTAATGTCTAGTTTATAATAAATTTCAAAAGTGGTACAATTTAGGGAAGTCTCCTCAGCGGCGAGTGTGTAGCAAATCAACCAGTACTGGTACGTAAGATTAGTCGTATATAGTATTAATTTCTTCCATGTTCACAGAGGCAGCCGTGGAATGTCATCCATGCGTTCGCACGCCACATCACGCACTGCCTCAGTATCTCTGAAGATTCCAGCCCGTAGCCGAATAGCGTGACAGTCTGCAGTCTAACGGTAACGCATTGGTTCAGCAATCACACAAAACCTCTCAGATATCCCGACAGCCAAAAATCACACGAGTCTACGTCCGATGAACGAGGTGGGGCAGCACTAGTCTCTCTTCGGCCTATCCATCACCAGGGCAAGATGTCGCAGAGGCGTTCCCGAGCGGTGATATGGAAGGGGGCTGGGTGCTCCATAACGCATCAGCCATTTTACCTGTCGTGCCATTCTCTGGCAACGAAAGCAGAATGTTCTGCAGGAAATCAGCATACGTGTGGTCCAAAAAGGCATCGTGGGAAAAGTATATGGCCCAAAGATATGGTCGCCAATAGTCCCTACTCAGACATGGATCATGGATGCTAAAGCTTTATCGAAATCACACAACTTGTAGCGCAGAGAATAACTGATCTTCCCTTGTAACGGTATAACTGGACCTCTAGGATAACGGGGACCGTTGGTCCAACTTCTGCTATTGCACTTTCTTGAGACGTCTGTTCGCCTTCAACTAATCTGCCTACTGCGACATTCATTATAGCCGTATCTAAAGCCTCAGAGAACTCCAGTACTTCAGTATCTCACTTCTTTTCGCATTGATTCATGCGGACTTCTCTTAAATTTCAGTCAAATATGTTCTGACTCTGTAAGTTTATGCGCACATTATACTCGCAATTTCATAAACAGTCAGTTTCCGGTATCATAGTTTCCCGGCTGAAACCCGGTTCAATCTGAACGCGCAATGTTACACCATCAATGCACTGTAGCATGTGGTTTTTCTTTCTGTGATGAACAATTACCACGGCGAGGGAGGTCCTCATTTGACTCCTTGTGTACACTCCTGGAAATTGAAATAAGAACACCATGAATTCATTGTCCCAGGAAGGGGAAACTTTATTGACACATTCCTGGGGTCAGATACATCACATGATCACACTGACAGAACCACAGGCACATAGACACAGGCAACAGAGCATGCACAATGTCGGCACTAGTACAGTGTACATCCACTTTTCGCAGCAATGCAGGCTGCTATTCTCCCATGGAGACGATCGTAGAGATGCTGGATGTAGTCCTGTGGAACGGCTTGCCATGCCATTTCCACCTGGCGCCTCAGTTGGACCAGCGTTCTTGCTGGACGTGCAGACCGCGTGAGACGACGCTTCATCCAGTCCCAAACATGCTCAATGGGGGACAGATCCGGAGATCTTGCTGGCCAGGGTAGTTGACTTACACCTTCTAGAGCACGTTGGGTGGCACGGGATACATGCGGACGTGCATTGTCCTGTTGGAACAGCAAGTTCCCTTGCCGGTCTAGGAATGGTAGAACGATGGGTTCGATGACGGTTTGGATGCACCGTGCACTATTCAGTGTCCCCTGGACGATCACCAGTGGTGTACGGCCAGTGTAGGAGATCGCTCCCCACACCATGATGCCGGGTGTTGGCCCTGTGTGCCTCGGTCGTATGCAGTCCTGATTGTGGCGCTCACCTGCACGGCGCCAAACACGCATACGACCATCATTGGCACCAAGGCAGAAGCGACTCTCATCGCTGAAGACGACACGTCTCCATTCGTCCCTCCATTCACGCCTGTCGCGACACCACTGGAGGCGGGCTGCACGATGTTGGAGCGTGAGCGGAAGACGGCCTAACGGTGTGAGGGACCGTAGCCCAGCTTCATGGAGACGGTTGCGACTGGTCCTCGCCGATACCCCAGGAGCAACAGTGTCCCTAATTTGCTGGGAAGTGGCGGTGCGGTCCCCTACGGCACTGCGTAGGATCCTACGGTCTTGGCGTGCATCTGTGCGTCGCTGCGGTCCGGTCCCAGGTCGACGGGCACGTGCACCTTCCGCCGACCACTGGCGACAACATCGATGTACTGTGGAGACCTCACGCCCCACGTGTTGAGCAATTCGGCGGTACGTCCACCCGGCATCCCGCATGCTCACTATACGCCCTCGCTCAAAGTCCGTCAACTGCACGTACGGTTCACGTCCACGCTGTCGCGGCATGCTACCAGTGTTAAAGACTGCGATGGAGCTCCGTATGCCACGGCAAACTGGCTGACACTGACGGCGGCGGTGCACAAATGCTGCGCAGCTAGCGCCATTCGACGGCCAACACCGCGGTTCCTGGTGTGTCCGCTGTGTCGTGCGTGTGATCATTGCTTGTACAGCCCTCTCGCAGTGTCCGGAGCAAGTATGGTGGGTCTGACACACCGGTGTCAATGTGTTCTTTTTTCCATTTCCAGGAGTGTATTTTACACTGAAGAGCCAGAGAAACTCCTGCACCCCCATATCGTCTAGCGCCCTCGCGAGCACGCAGAAGTACCGCAACACGACGTGACACAGGCTCGACTAACGTCTGTGTTGCAGGCAACTGACACCATGAATCCTGCAGGGCTGTCCATAAGTCCGTAAGTGTACGAGGGGGTGAAGATCTCTTCTGAAAACCACGCTGCAAGACATCCAGGATATGCTCAATAATGTTCATGTCTGGGGAGTTTGGTGACCAACGGAAGTGTTCAAACTCAGAAGAGTGTCCCTCAAGCCACTCTGTAGCAATTCTGGACGTGTGGAGTGTTGCATTGTCCTGGTGGAATTGCTCAAGTCCGTCGGAATGCACAATGTAAATGAATGGATGCAGGTGATCAGACAGGATGCTTACGTACGTATCACCCGTCAGAGTCGCATCTGGACGTATCTCTCCAACTGCACACTGCACAGAGCCTCCAACAGCTTGAACAGTCCCTTGTTGACATGCAGGGTCCGTGGATTCATGGGTTATCTCCGTAGCCGTACACGTCCATCCGCTCGATACAATTTGAAACGAGACTCGCCTGGTCGGACAAGTCATCAAGGGTACACGAGTGGGCCTTCGACTCTGAAAGCCCATATCGATGATGGGTCGTTGAATAGTTCGCATGCTGACACTTCTTGGTGGCCCAGCATTGAAATCTGTGCAGTTTGCGGAAGGGCTGCACTTCTGTCACGTTGAACGATGCTCTTTACTTGTCGTTGGTCCCGCTCTTGTAGGATCCTTTTCCGTCCCTAGCGATGTCGGAGATTTAATGTTTTACCGGATTCCTGATAACACTGTTCAGTCGTGAAATGGTCGTGCCGGAAAATCCCCACTTCATTGCTACCTCGGATACGCTGCGTCCCACCGCTCTTGCACCGACTAAACCCACGTTCAAAGTCACTTAAATCTTTATAACCTGCCATTGCAGCAGCAGTAACCAATCTAACAACTACGTAGGACCCTTATCTTGTATAGGTGTTGCCGATCGCAGCGCCGTATTGTGCCTGTTTACATACCTCTCTATTGGAATACGCATGCCTACACCAGTTTCTTTGGCGCTTCAGTGTATTTACAGATTAAGATTGACGCTGAACAAACCTTCGTCGCAACTTCACTGATTTCCGTCTCTAGTTCCATTAGCGACCACTATCAAGACCATAGATTATCCTCTTGCCTCTGTCGCTGACACAGTGTCCATGAATCATACATTATTCAGTTCCCGAATATCAAAGGCCTTCAACAAATCGACAAATGGAATTCATGTTTCTTTTAATCTACATGACAATAACAGCAGTACTAAAATTGCTTTTCCATTTCCTCTGCTTGCGAAACTAAACTAGTGCACTGCTAATTCACTTTGACTCTAACCATGACCACCACCACCACTTCCCTTCGATCAAGTATTATTCTGAACGTATGCAGGGTGCCTGACACCTTTTGGGTCAAATTGAAGCAGGTGATAGTGGGTCCACAGTAGTATATTGAAGTAGGGAACAATGATTGTAAGTGCATACTTATTGTGTTATGGACATACACAGCATACACCGTATAACAACAACTGAAACCTGGTTGGTAGGTACTCAGAGAACACACAGGATAAGGTTACGATTGCGGATGGGGCCATAAAGAGTTACTGTGAGTTGCACAATCAAACACACAATTTTATTTTTCTAAGAACCACTTATTTACACACTGGTTTAAGAGATCACAATTAGACAATAGGGCTGAAGGCCTAGTTAAAGAAAACTTGAAATGCTTTCTGGTCTGAAGGCCCAAAACCACACCAATATAGGAAGACTGCTGCAAGATTTCACCGACTCCAACGGATCGTACGTTGCTGCTAGCCCGAACGGTCCAGGGAGCAACAACCCGCAAATGAACGAAGAAATGCCACAATAGTTGAGGTTTCATAACAGGTTAACTGATCACTCAACTTCAGCGTCCAGTTTCGGTGGACAACGAACTTTGTCGCTCTCGCAGCTAGCGCCTCACGATCTGACAGCGCGTGCACTTCGCCAGCGGTCCCGGCCTGGCCCCGTGCCATGGAGACTTCCTCGCTGCTCCGTCCCAACCGACACACACCACCACCACCCGGAAATACTAGAGGTCACACCAAAGACAGTGCGACAGCGCTGCTGCTGCCATTCAAGGAGGCAAGCCAGCAACTTCGTTACGCCAGTAACTGAGGAAGAAACAAGACGCCACTTGATGTGACAAAATGCCAAAGAACAAACAGCATGAACGCGAGCCGCACACGGCTCAACAACGTAGCTCATAGTAACTGTCTAAAGCGACGACCCCGTCTCAGTCCATGTAGTGCAATGGTGCGTGCAGTTCTGCCGCACTCTCGCAAAAATCCCTGGTGCCTGTTTTCTACAGGAGCGGGTAGCGGGTGATAAACAGTGTACACCCCTAACCACCAGAAATACTGTACACAACTGAGCACGTGTGTCATGTGATGACTGCAGGCACGACACTGGCGTATTACCCACACGACTAGCGCTGGTGTTTGTCGCCCATTGCATCAAGCAGCTTGTGATGTGTTCATGATGAGGTGTGTTACTGTGTACAGTGCATGGTGCATAGAGGTAGATATTACTCGTCACAAGAGCTGACAGACTTTCTTTTAATGTACGGTGCGGCAGGGTATAATGCCCGTGAAACAGCACGAAAAGCTTTCCAAAGAGACGTCAGCCTAACTGGAAGAAGTTTATCTACGTGGATACCAGTTTACGAGAGACAGGGTCATTCACGCCCCAGAGAGCCAGTCAGCATCAGACTTTCAGGAGACGGTTTGGGTCGTGTGGCCAGCAACACAGCAATAATCATTTGTCAACTTGTCCATGAAACGCACGCTTCGAAGAATACAGTGTGGAGCCTATTGATGGGACAGGTAATAAACGTATGTTATAAACAAGCATACACATCTATCAGGTTACCTTACATTCAGAAAGCTGTTGCACTCAGCGTCTCTTATTGTTGTTGTTGTTGTGGTCTTCAGTCCTGAGAGTGGTTTGATGCAGCTCTCCATGCTACTCTATCCTGTGCCAGCTTCTTCATCTCAAAGTACCTACTGCAACCTACATCCTTCTGAATCTGCTTAGTGTATTCATCTCTTGGTCTCCCTATACGATTTTTACCCTCCACGCTGCCCTCCAATGCTAAATTTGTGATCCCTTAATGCCTCAAAACATGTCCTACCAACCGATCCCTTCTTCTAGTCAAGTTGTGCCACAAACTTCTCTTCTCGCCAATCCTATTCAATACCTCCTCATTAGTTACGTGATCTACCCACCTTATCTTCAGCATTCTTCTGTAGCACCACATTTCGAAAGCTTCTATTCTCTTCTTGTCCAAACTAGTAATCGTCCATGTTTCACTTCCATACATGGCTACACTCCATACAAATACTTTCAGAAACGACTTCCTGACACTTAAATCTATACTCGATGGTAACAAATTTCTCTTCTTCAGAAACGATTTCCTTGCCATTGCCAGTCTACATTTTATATCCTCTCTACTTCGACCATCATCAGTTATTTTACTCCCTAAGTAGCAAAACTCCTTTACTACTTTAAGTGCCTCATTTCCTAATCTAATTCCCTCAGCATCACCCGACTTAATTTGACTACATTCCATTATCCTCGTTTTGCTTTTGTTGATGTTCATCTTATATCCTCCTTTCAAGACACTGTCCATTCCGTTCAACTGCTCTTCCAAGTCCTTTCCTGTCTCTGACAGAATTACAATGTCATCGGTGAACCTCGAAGTTTTTACTTCTTCTCCATGAATTTTAATACCTACTCCGAATTTTTCTTTTGTTTCCTTTACTGCTCGCTCAATATACAGATTGAACAACGTCGGGGAGAGGCTACAACCCTGTCTCACTCCTTTCCCAACCACTGCTTCCCTTTCATGCCCCTCGACTCTTATAACTGCCATCTGGTTTCTGTACAAATTGTAAATAGCCTTTCGCTCCCTGTATTTTACCCCTGCCACTTTCAGAATTTGAAAGAGAATATTCCACTTAACATTATCAAAAGCTTTCTCTAAGTCGGCAAATGCTAGAAACGTAGGTTTGCCTTTTCTTAATCTATCTTCTAAGATAAGTCGTAAGGTTAGTATTGCCTCACGTGTTCCAACATTTCTACGGAATCCAAACTGATCTTCCCCGAGGTCAGTTTCTACCAGTTTCTCCATTCGTCTGTAAAGAATTCGCGTTAGTATTTTGCAGCTGTGACCTATTAAACTGATAGTTCGGTAATTTTCACATCTGTCAACACCTGCTTTCTTTGGGATTGGAATTATTATATTCTTCTTGAAGTCTGAGGGTATTTCGCCTGTATCATACATCTTGCTCACCAGATGGTAGAGTTTTGTCAGGACTGGCTCTCCCAAGGCCATCAGTAGTTCTAATGGAATGTTGTCTACTCCCGGGGCCTTGTCTCTTATATTGACTTGTAAATTATAGATTGCAGCGATCAGTCGTCCTTTTTAAATTTTCTTGTGCAGATCTAGATTTCGGCAAGAAGCTAGCCATTCTCAATGCACTATTATTTCCGCTCAATGCATGGAATGCCTGTTGGGCGGGCTTCATCCACAGTTCACTGAATTGAATTGGTAGTATTCAATGAACTGTGGATGGAGCCTGACCAACAGGAATTACACGTATTGAGCGGAATAATAGTGCATTGAGAATGGCTGGTTTCTAGCCGAAATCTAGATCTGCACAACAAAATTTAAAATGGACGACTGATCGCTGCAATCTATAATTTACAAGCATATACAAGTATTCAAGCATTTGGACCGATAGATTTTGAGTCCTTATTTCAGTTCTGCCAATGAGTTGTCCACTTCAGAACTGTAGTGCTGACTTTGTACAGTTTGTATTGCTGGCAAATGAGGCCTCTTTCACCCATGGTGGAGTTTTCAACAGCTGAAACCGCTATGTCTGGAGTGAGGAAAATCCATTCTTCATCCCCATCGGGGGCCACCAGCAACTATCAGAAACGATCCTCCGCCAATAAATGGGCGCACTGTCCAAGATCACCTAATAGGACTTTATATTTGTTTCCTTCCTATTTGATTAGTCCACGTTATCTGGTTTTCTTGCGAGATGTACTGCCACAGTTCTTGGAAAATGTACCCTTTGCTTTCTGCGAAAGAATGTGGTTTCGACACAACGGTACACTTCGATGTTAATGTCCCTTAGCATCTGGATAACACGTATCCTTATCACTGGATTGGAAGGGGAGGTCCTGTCCCATGGCTAGCGCGGGCGCCGCATCTCACTTCCGGCCTTCCTCCTCTGCGGTAAAGACACTGATGTACGAAGCCTCCATAGGCTTGATTTTGTCAAACTGCCTGTGTCCTCTTCAACAGACAGCAGGGATTTTTGAGAGAGTGTGGCAGAACTTTATGAGCCGTTGCCATGCAAACACTGAGACAAGTGGTCGCCATTTTCAACAATTATCATAAGCTACGTAGTTGTTATGTGCTGTACACTGTGCAGGGGCGGATCCAGGATCTCGGTCGGGGGGGGGGGGGGGGGATTTTTTGGTACCTGCCTTCCAAAAAATTAATTACAAATAAAACCATTAATACTCTACACGCACGCAAGCACACACACACACACACATACACACACACACACACACACACACACACACACATATATATATATATATATATATGTTATTAGTTATATTTCTGTTTCTAGTTTAATTGTGTGTTTAATGAAATAACTTACTGCATTACCTAAAAAATATTCTTCAAATACGAAACGTGCACTTGAAAAACTCTGTGTTTGTCTGCTAATGCAAAATAATCAATAAAAATGCTAATGTTCATTTGTTTCCATTCTTAAATCTCCGAAATTAGTTCACCAATTGCTTTCATTTGACAGAATGTTGTCATCGAATTCGCGCATGTGTTTATACGCAGCAATGACGATACGATTGCGAAAAGTTATAATAGGGTATTTGGCTGTGTTCAGGAGATCATCTTATATTGTTAATTACGTCATTTCATGCTCATAAGAAGCTGTTTTTCCTCATGAATGTAAATATTAACAATAAGAAATTTCTTTCTTTCTTTCTTCTTGTAAAAAAAGTAAGAAATAAAATAAAAATGCAGAAGTATAAATAAAATGAAATTTAATATTAAATATGTATATCCACAATACTGCTCTTAAATATTAAATTCTAATCTCCTTCTGCGCCCACTTTTTGAAAATCTTGTAATTACTTTTTCTACGTCTACAGGAATCTGGTAGTGAATAGGCATAAGTGCAAGACCGAGGAGGCGGTTTTCATTCATCGATGTTCTTAAATAAGCAGATTCTTCCTTCTACTCCGGCAGTTTCCTTGGCTATTTGCAAACACCAGTTTGTTTCTTCAAGATTTGACTTCCGAAATAAGCAAACAGTTTAGAGCAAAGCCACAACTCTAAGTCCTAACACTGTTATGAAATTCATGCTTTTTTTCAGATTGCGGTAGAAGCATACGCTTAGTGCCTCAGAATAAATTATATTGATGAGGAAAACGCATCTTCCTCAGTCTTTGGCAGAATTGCCCTCTACACTTTGGAGAAAGAGAAATGAATCTGAGTTTTCTAGATTTCAGTATCTGTTTCAATCTGCTGACCGTAACATTTATATTCTTACTGTATGAGAGAATGGATTGTGAATGAATCCACAGACGTTATTTTCGTGTACATTATTACATTTGGCTAATTAATGTTTGTTCACATTCCGCATCGAAAGTGAGAAGAAAGCCAAAATGGGGGAGAAGCGTTCATCCAGATCGAAAACGTGCAATTGCAGAATATAAGGGACTGTCGTAAGGTTCTCACTATTTGCAACTAATGAGAATATTTTCAGGTATTCCTTCGGTGTTCTTCGCTTAGTGGTCACCACCATCTCTTTGCAAATTGCCACTAGAAACAAAATCTTACATACGCACTGCAGGGAAAGTGCTAAAAATGGACACAGATCGCTCATGCCTCAGCGAATATTATCATTTTATTCATAAGGAAAGTTGTTTCTTCTGTAGTTTATTCCCTAAATGGAAGAGGCTCCAAGGTCTCTTTTTGAATTGTTGCATCAAACTGAGTGCCATTGTTTACATCTTCGACTTCAAGTAAAACATACTAGATAGGCCGACGTAATCAGTCCCTTAAGCAGTCGGAAAAAAAGATCGGTCACGTACCAGGGGGCGGGGGGGGGGGGGCAATTGCCCCCATTGCCCCCCCTCGCTTGGATCCGCCCTCGACACTGTGTATGCCCATAACACAATAAATATCCATTTCCGATCACTGGTTCCCTACCTCATTTTAATTGGTTGTGGGCCCACTACACTTGTTTCAGTTCGACGCAAAAAAGTTTTAAATACCCTGTATGGCAGTAGGTTTACTGTGCCCTAATTTTGACACACAGTCCGCTTTTTCCTTCTCCTTAAACTAATAATTAAATTATTTTTGCAAATTCCTAAGCCACTTCCGATTTTTTCTTACTGTTCCTTCACGTGTCAGTTTGTGTGTTGTCAGCCTAACGCTTCCTTAAGTTACTTTGTGCCATAAAGGTATTTTCTCACCGATTCGATTCAGATCTATTTCAGTAAATATTCTACCGATCTTACGTTCAACGTTCTTCCGCAGTAAAACAATCCAAACGATTCTGTTATCCCATTCTGTTTGCTGTTTATCGTACACGTACAACTTCCATGTAAGGCTACATTGCGCATTCCACATTTCGTAAATTTCATGCTTGTTAACAAAGTCACACGAAGCTATTCCGTATCTTTTTAATTGCCCTTTTTTAAGCAACGTAACTCGGGAATAAACAGTCGTATGAGAATCGTCTCTTAACAAATCTTCCTACAGGATCGCATACAATCACTCTACTAAAATTCCAATTACAGTGCCCGATATATATATCTTGTCACTAGACACAAATCCCCTGGACACGAGAATAATTTAAAGGAGCTGGACGAAATAATTCCTCGCCTCGCCCGCAGCCAAAGGCCAAGTTTAGCCGCATTCATCTGATAAGGTGTACTTCTTGAGAGGGCTGCTTTTCCTTCCAGAAACGGCTTCCACGCCGCCGCATTTTCATAAAATCGATATTCAGCTGGAAATACGTCGTCGTAGGAAGCAAATATCAGACAGAGGAATTCTCTGTTAATGAATACCACTGCAATATTCACTCGGAATTGTTTACCTGAAACACGAAACATTTCCGCAAATCATTTTGACGTGAATATCCTATCTAGTGTGACGAAGACTTAATGACAGTGACGGGAAAAATGTCGCAGGTAGTTGTGCGGCGTAAACGCAAGTTATTAAGTGTTTTTCTACATCTGAAAGATGACGTCCATTCAAATTTCGTGTCAGTCGCATAAGAGGGGCACTAGTAGTGCCACTATGATGATGTAAATCAAGTTCACTTTAAACACACGCTGTAACAGTGGTGAGTGTTATTTACCTTTGAAATTAGAAGTCGTGAGTTGATGTTAGTCAAGAATGTCTTTAAGGCGACCAAGATGCCATTATCAGCACCTCACTGTGTTTGAACGAGGCCACGTTATAGGGCTATGGGAAGCCGGATCATCCTTCTGCAATACTGGAGAAAGACTTGACAGGAATGTAGCCACTGTACAGGATTCCTGGCAGTGGTGGTCATGAGAATGTATGGCCGCAAGAAGACAGCAGTCCGGACGGGCACGTAGCTCTGCCGAGAGGGAAGAAAATGGTTCAGATGGCTCTGAGCACCATGGGACTTAACATCTGAGCTCATCAGACAACTACACTACTGGCCATTAAAACTGCTACACCAAGAAGAAACGCAGATGATAAACGAGTATTCATTGGACAAACATATTATACTAGAACTGACATGTGATTACATTTTCACTCAATTTGGGTGCATAGATCCTGAGAAATCAGTAACCAGAACAACCACCTCTGGCCGTAATAACGTCCTTGATACGCCTGGGCATTGAGCCAAACAGAGCTTGGATGGCGTATACAGGTACAGTTGCCCATGCAGCTTCAACACGATACCACAGTTCATCGAGAGTAGTGACTGGCGTATTGTGACGAGCCAGTTGCTCGGCCAACATTGACCAGACGTTTTCAATTTGTGCGAGATCTGGAGAATGTGCTGGCCACGGCAGCAGTAGAACATTTTCTGTATCCAGAAAGGCCCGTACAGGACCTGCAACATGCGGTCGTGCATTATCCTGCTGAAATGTAGGGTACCGCAGGGATTGAATGAAGGGTAGAGCCATGGCTCGTAACACATCTGAAATGTAACGTCCACTGTTCAAAGTGCCGTCAATGCGAACAAGAAGGGACCGAGACGTGCACCAACGGCACCCCATACCATCACGCCGGGTGATACGGCAGTATGGCGATGACGAATACACGCTTTCAATGTGCGTTCACCACGATGTCCCCAAACACGGATGTGACCATCATGATGCTGTAAACAGAACCAGGATTCATCAGAATAAATGAAGTTTTGCCATTCGTGCACCCAGGTTCGTCGTTGAGTACACCATCGCAGGCGCTCCTGTCTGTGATGCAGCGTCAAGGGTAACCGCAGCCATGGTCTCCGAGCTGATAGTCCATACTGCTGCAAACGTCTTCGAACTGTTCGTACAGATGGTTGTCGTCTTGCAAACGTCCCCATCTGTTCACTCAGGGATCGAGACGTGGCTGCACGATCCGTTACAGTCATGCGGATAAGTTGCCTGTCATCTCGACTGCTAGTGATACGAGGCCGTTGGGATCCAGCACGGCGATCCGTATTACCCTGCTGAACCCACCGGTTCCATATTCTGCTAACAGTCATTGGATCCCGACCAACGCGAGCAGCAATGTCGCGAAACGATAAACTGCAATCGCGATAGGCTGCAATCCGACCTTTATCAAAGTCGGAAATGTGATGGTACGCATTTCTCCTCCTTACACGAGGCATCACAACAACGTTTCACCAGGATACGCCGGTCATCTGCTGTTTGTGCATGAGAAATCGGTTGGAAACTTTCCTCATGTCAGCACGTTGTAGGTGTCGCCAACGGCGCCAGCCTTGTGTGAATGCTCTGAAAAGTTAATCATTTGCTTATCACAGCATCTTCTTCCTGTCGGTTAAATTTTGCGTCTGTAGCAGGTCATCTTCGTGGTGCAGCAATTTTAATGGCCAGTAGTGTACTTAAACGTAACTAACCTAAGGACATCACACACATCCATGCCTGAGGCAATATTCGAACCTGCGATCGTAGCAACAGAGCGGTTCCGGACACTGGGGACAACATTGCAAAGCGATATGAGATGGAACGAGCCTGTGAGAAGTATAGTAGGGAATGTGTGGGGGCATATCCTCCTCTGGCATTGCTTTTCCTCAACAGTCCTTGTCGATACCAGTATTATTTTTAGAATCAATATTACCTCAGCTGCTTTTCTGAAAACCTTCATATAACTTTATACACAACACGTTATATTTCAAGCAAAAATTTATGAAGAGGAATTACTTTATTTTCAATATTACAATCGATAAGTACTAGCTATGAATGTACAGTTAAATTATTCTTTTTAGAAACATTTGAAATTACGAATTATTTGACACACTTAAAATTTCTATTGTTAATTACGCAATCTACTACTGTTTAATATATTTATTTCTGGATTCATTTATGAAATAATAATCGAAAATAATAGAAATTAATTCTTCAAGAAAACTTGTAAACCCTTTGGAACACTGTTATTTCCGCTGAGTGAAGGAGTAGTAAGCATGCCTTTGATGTGATCGGACGTATTTTTGTATTTTGAGCGAACAATGTAATTTCGGCTTTGTTAACGTGAAAATTCAAAGGACTGTATGATATATTAAAATGTGACAAAATATATTAACGTAACAAAAAAATTCTGCAACAACAATCTTAGAATTTATTTAAATCAATTTAACCATGAGGACCTAAAATGTGAGAATTTCAGCTTCAAGAATCAGACCCCTAGACAAGAAAATCTGCAGTAAACTCTACACAAAAAGCTAAGAAACTAGTTCATTGTAATCTTCGATCCACTCAAATTTTCCATAGAAGACTTTGGTTATTGTGGACAGTAACTGGGATTATGAAGGAGGGGGGAGATTACAAAGGTGAATGGTCGAATTCGGTTTATTGGGAGAATTTTAGGAAAGAGCGGTTCACCTGTAAAGGAGATCGCACGTAGGACGCTGGTGTGACCTATTCTTCGGTTCTGATTGAATGTTTTGGATCCATACCAGGTCGGATTGAAGGAAGACATCAAATCAGTTCAGAGGTTGGCCGCTTGATTTGTTACAGGTAGGTTGGAACAACACGTAAATATTACGGAGTTGCTTCGGGAACTCAAATGGGAATCCCTGGAGTGAAGGCGACGTTGTTTTCGAGAAACACTACTGAGAAAATTTAGAGAACCGGCTTTTGAAGCAGACTGCCGAACGATTCTGCTGCCGCCAACATGCATTGTGCTTAAGGAGCACGAAAGTAAGATACGTGAAATTAGGGCGCATACGGAGGCATAAAGACAGTCGTTTTTCTCTCGCTCTATTTGCAAGTGGAACAGGAACGAAAACGACAAGGAGGTGTACAGGTTACCCTCCGCCATGCGCCGTACGGTGGCTTGCGGAGTATCTATGTACCTGCAGATGTGGTGCAACGTATTTCTAATACACTGCCTCATCTTGTAAGCTCTTCGTGTTTGGAATCTGCAATGTGAACAGTTTCTCAGCAATCATATACAACAGCTCACTTGACGAAAGGTCTGTTCCTAAAGACTGCGAAGTAGAACAGGTCACACCAATATTCAAGAAAGGAGGTAGGAGTCACCCACTGAATTACAGACCCATATCACTGACCTCAATTTGCAGTACGATTTTGGAGCATATACTGTGCTCGGACATTATGAATCACCTTGGAAAAAATTACTTATTGATGGACAACCAACACGGATTCAGAATATATCGTTCTTTTGCGAAACAGCTAGCTCTTTATTCCCATGAAGTAATGAGTGCTGTCGACAAGGCATCTCAGTTAGATTCCATTTTCCTAGATTTCCAGAAGGATTTTGATACCGTTCCTCACAAGCGACTATTAATCGTCGCGCGGGATTAGCCGAGCGGTATAAGGCGCTGCAGTCATGGACTGCGCGGCTTGTCCCGGCGGAGGTTCGAGTCCTCCTTCGGGCATGGGTGTTTCTGTTTGTCCTTAGGAAAATTTAGGTTACGTATTGTGTAACCTTAAGGACTGATGACCTTAGCAGTTAAGTCCCATAAGATTTCACACACATTTGAACATTTTTGACAATTGTGTGACTGTATTCGTGATTTCCTCTCAGAGAGGTCACAGTTCATAGTGATAGACGGTAAATCATCGAGTGGAACAGAAGTGATATCTCGCGTTCCACAACGTAGTGTCATAGGCCCTCTGTTGTTCCTGATTAACATAAATGATGTAGGTGATAATCTGAGTAGCCCCCTTAGATTGTTCGCAGATGACGTTGTAATTTACCGTCTAGTAAAATCATCAGACGATCAATTCCAATTACAAAATGATCTAGAGGGAATTTCTGTATAGTGCGAAAAGTGGCAATTGGCACTAAACAAAGAAAAGTGCGAGGTAATCCACTTAGGTTTAATTAATTCTAAGTTCTAGGGGACTGATGACCACAGAAGTTAAGTCCCATAGTGCTCAGAGCCATTTGAACCATTTGAACAATAGTTGCAACAATCAAAGACCTGCATTTTGAGTATCTTCCTCATCCACCATACTCACCAGACCTTGTCGCAAGTGGTTTCCATTTATTTCGACCACTCAAAGACGCAATGAGAGGAAAGAAGTTCTGTTTTGTTGAAGAGGTACGCCACGCGGTGCATGAGTGGTTGCGCGGACTATCAACAGAATTTTTTTCTAAGGGAATTTATGCACCTTGTAAGCGCTGGAGGACTTGCATTGAGCGTGGGGGAGATGATGTTGAAAAGTGATACAGCTTTGTACCACTTCTGCATAACAAATAACATTTAAAAAAACATTTAAGGTTTTCATTTGACTTTCCCTCTTATATATATATATATATATATATATATATATATATATATATATATATATATATATATATATATATATATAAGTTCTGACCTTGCTGTTTGTGTGTGTAAGGGGAAATGGGGTGCCATGGACCCCATTAACTGCTGAAACAACTCCTGAAATGGCCCGATTGTTTTGCGTTCTTGACAGACCGTCCTCCACACGGTGTAAGTTCTGCAAACTTCCTTTCTGTAATTCGCCAAAGATATCCTGCTGAACAATTTCGTGTTGCCTCTCCATATTAACTCACTGTCTACGCTCTACAGATAACCAGTATCTTATTCCGCTACATTCATTGTAACTAAATTCCTGTCTTGTGCATTCCTGAGCAAGCCGAAAAATGTTTAATATGGGAAATACACCTAACAGTTGAACGAAAATCTAAGGATAACACATGCCAATAATTTCGTCACCTCACATACAATCACCACAATCACTGAAGCAGTTTCGCCCCATATCATTCTCACAGCCACAGAGGTATGTTGCAACCTGAGCTGAACCCTCACTTAAGGCATTGACGACGCCTGCAGATGAGAACGTCGTTCACAACATCAGTATGGACAGTTGTAAACCACAACAAAATCAAAAGAAAGCCAAAGAAATGGTTAATTATCTGTACCAGCAGGTTAACTTAATTTGTTCCCAAATTTCTGTTGATTACCATAGTTGTGCTTCGAATCATTCAAAATTTTATTTCAGTGAGAGTAACTGTTGAAACAGACCTAAGATTTCAGCCAATGAATATGGTAAGCGTTGTAAGTTTTATACTAGACTAACACCGGATCAGAATGTTCAAATGGATGAAATGGCTCTGAGCACTATGGGACTTAACTGCTGAGGTCATCAGTCCCCTAGAACTTAGAACTACTTAAACCTAACTAACCTAAGGACATCACACACATCCATGCCCGAGGCAGGATTCGAACCTGCGATCATAGCAGCAGCGCGGTTCCGGACTGTAGCGCCTAGAACCGCTCGGCCACAACGGCCGGCGATCAGAATGTCCAAGGCAACAAATATGCTGTGCCGGCGTCGACAGTGCTTTAAGTGAGAGTGCAGTTGAGCTTCCAACATACGCCTATCGCTGTCAGAATGAACCGCATTCGTTGGAGTAGCTGATAATCAGATTGCTTCTCGTGGGCTCATGGAAATTCAATAAAATGTTTCAACCAACAGTTTACTAATAAGACAGGGGTGGCCGCAGCAAACACGAGATGTGAGTGTTGCACCCCACGAAAGGTAACAGGCAGAGTGATCAACCAACTGTCAAATGAAATAGTGGTCCACATTAATCGTTGTTTATTACAAAGTGTGCTGCTAATATGCATGAATAACAAGTTATTAGGAGATCTTTCCACAAGAAGTGCAGAACAATAAGAAAATTAACAAATGGTGACATGAGACAATACTAATCTAACACTAATTTCTCAGCTAAGACTAGATACAGTAGACGGATGGGATAAAATCGTAACCTATGCGTGAATTATAAGAAGATAAACCTGTGATGTTGTACAGTAATTGCCGGAGTCTTCCAGAAGGGTAAAAAAATTACACATCAAATAACATTACTGACAGTCACGAATGAGCCTTAAGTCTATCGAGAAAAGTATTACATTCGTGAAACGTACCAAAGCGCCTACAGATGCACAATAATTCTCATACCCTACTCGCCCAAGCTAGGAGACAATTATCTCTCCGCCTAGCAAAAGCTTTAAAACGTCAACCAGTCGTTATACCGCCATATCTGCAGTTCTTAAACAATTTCGATTTACTCTCCACTCCTGAGAAAATTTTTCTACTTCAATCAATCCTCACGTCATCACATCTGCATTTCTTGTAAACTGGTGTCCTGGCTCCTTTGTAGCTACTATTTTTGTAGATTAACCTATGAGGAACCCTCTACAATTTTTTAGGCCAGTGGTCATTCACCCCACGAAAAACAGAGCCGGAGAATCGGTTCATCGAAGAGGAAACAATCCCTGTCCACAATGCACGTATGTTGCTTCTCACGGATCTTTATCTGTAATTGACTTCCACTGTCTCAGCGTTCTCGAAAGGCTACTTGTCGGCACGAGACAAGGTTCCTTTGACATGCGTTTTGGCCAGGTGGCACTGCTTGTAAAAATTGAGGCTCGGCTCAGTGCAGGTGTTCGTCACATTGGTTTGTGATTGTAGCCCTGAACCTCACATCGTATAGGGTGCATTATACATAAAACTGTAGGAACACGACCCACAGGGCCGACCGGGGTGGCCGAGCGATTCTAGGCGCTACAGTCTGCAACCGCGCGACCGCTACGGTCGCAGGTTCGAATCCTGCCTCGGGTATGGATGTGTGTGCTGTCCTTAGGTTAGTTAGGTTTAAGTAGTTCAAAGTTCTAGGGGATTGATGAACTCAGAAGTTAAGTCCCATAGTGCTCAGAGCCATTTGAACTATTCTTCTCCCAAGGGCACAACGTGCGACGCAACGATGCTAACAGCAGGAAAAGTTCCACAACTCCCTCACCCATAATAAGTATCCAGATTTTGAACTACCCACAGAGGCCAGTACTAACAATGCCTGGGTCACCAACCACTGCCAGCCCTGAGCGGTCAGCTTGTCTCATCCCCTCCTCCCCACCTCCCCGAGCCGGCCGCTGTGGCCGAGCGTTTCCAAGCCCTTCAGTCTGGTCCCGCGCTGCTGCTACGGTGGCAGGTTTAAATCCTGCCTCGGGCATAGATGTGTGTGATGTCCTTAGGTTAGTTAGCTTTAAGTAGTTCTAAGTTCTAGGGGACTGATGAACTCAGAAGTTAAGTCCCATAGTGCTTTGAACCATTTGAACCATCCCCCTGCGCTTTCCTCTGAATGGTGATCCGCAACAACCATGGGGGTCAGTCCGAACAGCAGGTCACTGGGCTTGACCACTGAAAACAGCCTGGCTTGTCATGTACCCAAGTAACCTACACTGTATATTACATTAAAAATAAAGCAGACTGCTTAATCCCGGAGACCACTGACGTTGCTAATTACAAGTGTTAACTATTTTATTAATTGATGGGAGAAGAATTTAGATAGTAATGATTTTAAATCAGTAATGAATAAGAAGTTAGAAGCATATTTCATTAGGGGGAACATACACTTCTGGCCATACGGGCGCTAATGACCATAGCAGTTTTGCGCCATAAAAAAAAAAAAACAAAAAAAAACTATTGGCCACTAAAATTGCTACACCACGAAGATGACGTGCTACAGACGCGAAATTTAACCGACAGGAAGAAGATGCTGTGATATGCAAATGATTAGCTTTTCAGAGCATTCACACAAGGGTGGCGCCGGTGGCGACGCCTACAACGTGCTGACATGAGGAACGTTTCCAACCGTTTTCTCATACACAAACAGCAGTTGACCGGCGTTGCCTGGTGAAACGTTTCTTTGACGCCTCATGTAAGGAGGAGAAATGCGTACCAACACGTTTCCGACATTGATAAAGGTCGGATTGTAGCCTGTCGCGATTGCGGTTTATCGTATCGCGACATTGCTGCTCTTGTTGTTCGAGATACAATGACTGTTAGCAGAATATGGAATCAGTGGGTTCAGGAGAGTAATACGGAACGCCGTGCTGGATCCCAAAGGCCTCGTATCACTAACAATCGAGATGACAGGCATCTTATCCGCACGGCTGTAACGGATCGTGCAACCACGTCTCGATCCGTGTGTCAACAGATGGGGACGTTTGCAAGACAACAACCATCTCCACGAACAGTTCTATGACGTTTGCAGCAGCATGGACTATCAGCTCGAAGACCACGGCTGCGGTTACCCATGACGCTGCATCACACAGGAGCACCTGTGATGGTGTACTCAACGACGAACCT
The DNA here is from genome assembly GCF_021461385.2 of Schistocerca piceifrons. Lineage (NCBI taxonomy): Eukaryota > Metazoa > Arthropoda > Insecta > Orthoptera > Acrididae > Schistocerca > Schistocerca piceifrons. Next base: position 44,731,951 of record NC_060146.1, read on the forward strand.
GGGCGCACGAATAGCAAAACGTCATTTTTTCGGATGAATCCAGGTTCTGTTTACAGCGTCATGATGGTCGCATCCGTGTTTGGCGACATCGCGGTGAACGCACATTGGAAGCGTGTATTCGTCATCGCCATACTGGCGTATCACCCGGCGTGACGGTATGGGGTGTCATTGGTTACACGTCTCGGTCACCTCTTGTTCGCATTGACGGCACTTTGAACAGTGGATGTTACATTTCAGATGTGTTACGACCCGTGACTGTACCGTTCATTCGATCCCTGCGAAACCCTACATTTCAGCAGGACAATGCACGACCGCATGTTGCAGGTCATGTACGGGCCTTTCTGGATACAGAAAATGTTCGACTGCTGCCCTGGCCGAAACATTCTCATGATCTCTCACCAACTGAAAACGTCTGGTCAATGGTGGCCGAGCAACTGGCTCGTCACAATATGCCAGTCTATAGTCTTGGCGAACTGAGGCAGCGCGTTGAAGCTGCATGGGCAGCTGTACCTGTACACGCCATCCAAGCTCTGTTTGACTCAATGCCCAGGCGTATCAAGGCCGTTATTACGGCCAGAGGTGGTTGTTCTGGGTACTGATTTCTCAGGATCTATGCACCCAAATTGCGTGAATATGTAATTACGTGTCAGTTCTAGTATAATATATTTGTCCAATGAGTACCTTTTTATCATCTGCATTTCTCCTTGGTGTAGCAATTTTAATGGGACTCAAGGATCGAGACATGGCTGTACGATCCGTTACAGCCATGCGAATAAGATGCCTGTCATCTCGACTGCTAGTGATACGAGGCCTTTGGGATCCATCACGGCGTTCCGTATTACCCTCCTGAACCCACCGATTCCATATTCTGCTAACAGTCATTGGATCTCGACCAACATGAGCAGCGATGATTCGATACGATAAACGGTAATCGCTATAGGCTACAATCCGACCTTTATCAATGTCGGAAACGTGATGGTACGCATTTCTCCTCCTTACACGAGGCATCACAACAACGTTTCACCAGGCAACGCCGGTCAACTGCTGTTTATGTATAAGGAATCAGTTGGAAACTTTCCTTTTGTTAGCACGTTGTAGGTGTCGCCACCGGCGCCAACCTTGAGGGAATGCTCTGAAAAGCTAATCATTTGCATATCACAGCATCTTCTTCCTGTCGGTTAAATTTCGCGTCTGTAGCACGTCATCTTAGTGGTGTAGGTATTTTAATGGCCTGTAGTGTAATTGTAAACAGAAGAATGAAAAAACTGTTAGAAGACGACCTCGGGGAAGATGGGTCCAGAGAAATATAGGAGCACATGAAACAATACTGACTCTACGACTTCAACTACAAGATTGGTTTATAGCATCTGTAGATTTAGAGATAGCTTCCTGCAATGTTGACTGAAGTACTGTCTTTGAAATTAGTGAAGGTAGTAGTGGTAAAATGCAAGGAGCGAAAGGCTATTTATAACTTGCAGAGAAACGAGTCATTAGTTGAAAGAGTTGAGGAGCGTGAAAGGGTAGCAGTGGTTGAGAAGGGAGTGAGACAGGGATGTAGCTTATCATCAGGGTTACTCGATCTGTACATTGAACAAGCAGTAAAGGAAACAAAAAATGAAGTAGGAATTAAAGTTCCGGGAGAAGAAATAAAAACGTTGAAGTCTGTCGGTGACTTTGTAATTCTATCAGAGACGGCAAAGAACTTGGAAGACAAGTTGCACGAAATGGACAGTGTTTCGAAAGGAGGGTGTAAGATGAACATCAACAAAAGCAAACCAAGTACAATGGAATGTAGTCAAATTAAATCACGTGATGACGAGGGGATTATATTAGGAAATAAGATACTAAAAGCAGTAGATGAGTTTTGCTATTTGGGCGGCAAAAGGCTGATTATGGCCAACATAGAGAATATAAACTGTAGACTAGTGACGGCAAGAATAATGTTCCTGAAGAAGAGAAAATTGTTAACATTGAATGCAGATTTAGGGTTCTAATGTCTCTTTTGAAGGTATTTTTCTGAAGTGTAGCCATTTGTGGAAGTGAATCCTGGACGATAAATAGCTTACACAAGAAGAGAATAGAGGCTTTTGAGGTGTGGTGGTACAGAAGAATGTTGAAGATCAGATGGACAGATGACGTCACTAATGAAGAGATATTGAACGGAATAGGGGAGGCAAGAAATTTGTTTCACTACTTAACTAAAAGAAGGGATCTTTTGATAGGACACATTCTGAGACATCACCAGTTTAATATTGGAGGGAAGTATAAGGGGCGGGATAAAGATCGTAGAGAGCGACTAAGAGACGAATATAGGGAGGAGATTCAGAACGATGTTGGTTGCAGTAGTTTAGCAGAAATGAAGAGGCTTCCACAGGATAGAATAGCATGGAGAGCTGCATCAAACAAATCTTTGAACTGAAGATCATAACAACGCAACATGAATAACACTTGAGAAGTGTCAGTACAGCAATGGACTGACGCGTGTCACAAAGATTCATCACAATAGATGAATAATATTCCGTGGATCAATGGAGACAAGTTTGCGAGATGTTGCAAGGGTTCAAAGACGATTCAATGACACACATTTTATTTAAACACAGTACAAGATGGCCAGGAATTATGAAGTATTGTTTTATTTAGCATATGGATTGTGTGACGAAATCAATTGGTTTCAAGACTCGCTGCGAAATGAGAAGAGAGAGTTAGCGAAAGAAAATTTTATCATTCTCTCCTCAACTCCACTTTTCACTAAAGCTGCCCCAGCACCGATGTTGAATTCACGTGTACTCATCTTCCTAACATCTAATGCACTAGTTTTAAAACTTCGAATTTTCTGTAAAGTTGTTTTTACTTTTACAGAGTATTATAACTATGTTTCGTGTTATAAAAGTAAAAAACTGATAACAGCAAAGGACTTTAATAGATGAATGCATTACGAATGAGTTATTGGACTAAGAGTTTTTGAAGATGTCACCATGATTAGACTTGATTTATCGAACATACATATTATAAAAACGTTATTACTGTAAGTTGAGTTCTTCGACATGATTACCGTGGAATACTTCAATATAGTGTTTACTAGTACCGTGCATAAAACATAGAAAATTCGGACACTAACTTTCAATACTATTTTTAAGAAATGCTTTATTATGATGTTTACTGTGTTATAATAGCAAGCATTTGCAAAACGCCACAGATGAAAATTATACGCAAGTAGACTATAAAATGGTTTTTTTCCTCATTGTTAAGTAAGGAAATTATACAAGTAAAGTTTCATTTGGCATGGAATTACTTTACAAATCCATTAAGGCTGCCTAACCGAAGAATAACGTTAAATATTACACTATTTTATTTGAAATATAGAAATTAACAACAAGGTCATTTCATGATAGAATATTTTTCGTTATGCATGCAATGTTGCGAAAGGAAGTTGTGAAATAATTCCCATTTTTTTAAATTTATTATTTTGATTTTGTTCAGCTATGTCGTTACAGCAAGAACTTTGTAGAATACGTATGTCCTCTACTGTCAAGTTGAGCATATGCAAATAAAATTTAGAGATTTTGATTATGATGCCGAAAATATATTACAGTGTTGCGTTCGGCTGATACTCGATGGAAAACAAACATGTTCTGGTATTATGATTTTTACATATCGCAGTTACGTGAACCTTTGTAAGTTTCCCAACCGATACCTTGAATATCATTTTAGACCACAAAACGCATACAACAAAATATTTGGCGTTCCATATGAAGGATACTACGAATACTGTATCTCAGGAGAAATCATATTACCCAGAACAGCTAAATGCAACAGCCAGTTAAAATAGAGCATGATTATTATAATGAGACTCTGTCTAGAATAAGATCAATGCAGATTTTATAAAGTACTGTAGGAAATGGATTGGGGAAGGATGTAGCGTGAAATAGCAGACGATTTATATTCTGATACTCAAAGCTTTATTGCATAATTTAGAGCGATGGTACAATGTCTTTGTTCACTTGGAAGAAATAAATTAAGATAATGCGATGTTCTAGAAACGAAGAGTAAGAGGAATATCAAGATGTTCATCTTGCCGTCGTTGGATGTTTGCATCAGGCTGCTTCTGGCGGAACCTGGGAAAAAGAACCACTGGCTGTAGACATTCTCTACGATATTCAGTTTGTGTCAGTGCTGTGATGTGTTTATGACAGTTCATAAAAGGGTGTAAATAAAACTACAGTTTTGCCTCAAGTTCTCTACTGAAAAAGCAACCAATTTCAGAGAATGAAATTTTAACGGGGACAATACACAGCCAGAGGGCAAAGGATATACTATCGGCTTCCGATTCTACTTGGGCCACAGCACCAGAAAGCAAAGCTGTAAGACCATATACATATGTTCATATGTCTAGTAAGATAAAGAATTTATGTTTGCTTTTGTTGATAATAAAGCGTTGTGGAATCATGCAGTAGTTTTAAATCTTTTTTGTACGAGCGTGAGCCATCAACGTTTATCTCTTACATAGCTGCTTACTATCTGTCTAGTTTCAGCGTTACCACTTACCAGATGCTGGCGACCTGGAGCTTAGTGAAGCAGAGATTTGTAGCCGAAGCCGATGGCTGGGGCAGCAGCGATTGCGGGCACAGCAGTCTTGATCACCGCTGGAGTCTGGAAGCGAGAAAGCGAAAAGTGTATGAGTCGTTTGTCCACGCTGCGAATGCACTAGTGATAGGGTGGACACAGAGTGTCAGTTAGATATTTGTGCCGAACATTGGTCTTCCATCCTTATGGTTCCTTCTTGTTTATTCTCCTACTATTGATTGATTTTTGTTTTAATTGCACGCTAGATAAGTACGATGAAACTGAGGAGTCAGTATCCATGGTCATCGAACATCAGAAAAATTAATAATGAATAAAATTACATTTACACGAATCCTAAGCAGATGACAAGCTGTTGAGTGTTTACTAGCGTAATCGGCAAGATAACAGAGGAATCTGCTTAAATTTTTTCCAGGAACTCCTTCGACTTAAAAGTGCAAGGATTATTGCTAAGATTTTTTTATTTAAAATGGATGCTGCAGAATAGTGAACGACTTGCTGCACGAGACTCAATGCGCTGCATTCCAAATGCTGATTGGAGTTCTGCCAAGTATTAACTGAGTGAAAGTTGATAATTTTTCGGAATAATCCATTGCAACAATATGATTCCAGAAAACTTTTTAAGTATTATCTGTGATGTATATTTGTAGACTGAAGCGACGAATGAAAATTTATACCAAGGCCAGGATTTGAACCCAGGTCTCCTGCTCTAACCACTACGCCGTCCAGGCATAGTGACTTTGCATAGTTGCAGGGGTACGCTAGCAGCTTGCCCAATCCAAATTCCCACATACATCTTGAAAATATGCTCATATTGTTAACAACAAATGACATTAATGGAAATATAGTATATTGAGAGGCAAATTGCCAAATTATAGGCTAGAAATTAATGGCAATTCTGAGTAACCATATTCTGCAGGTGGATTATTTGGTAGTCATTTAGTTGATCTACCTACGTTAGCTCCAAATATAGTTGCTTGGTTTGCAGTTATTCCTTCTCATATGGTTACAATGCATATAATAATAATGCTAGGGATAGACGAGAGGTTTTTGAATGTATGTAACACTTTGTTCGAACTTCCATTTATAAGCCAAAAATAGCCTTTGTTATTGGGAAGATTCACACCGCAATAAAATACTGCACTTTATAAAAAGTTTTCCATGGGGCTCAGTACTAGCTCCATTTCTATTTTGTTCTACAGTGATACTTGGGGATAGGCGTATGAAAGTGATAGGAAACTAGAACAATTCTTGTTTTGAACTATCTATTATTGGAGATACTATTCTAATGCTAAACCTTTCATGCTTGTATATGCAGGCAAATACAGCACCTCTGTTCGATGCTCTAGACATGATGAAGGATTGTGATTGATGAACTAATGCCAAAGCCACTTCCTGGTAGCTACCCCGTTATCGACGTTCACAGACCCTTAGTTAATATGGACTCACGACTATGAAACTCACCTGCTCGTGGATGACCTGAGGTGGTCCCTGAACGAGCTGGGCAGGGGGCTGGATCAGGCGGGTCTGCACGATGGGGGGAGGCTGGATCAACTGCCTCTGCACCACTGGGGGCGGCTGCACCAGGCGAGCCGGTCCAGGCACCACTCGAGTGCGCACCAAGGTTGCGGGGGCGGCGGCGATGCCAACAGCGGGGGCAGCAGCGATGCCGATAGCGGGAGCGGCGGCGAGGCCAACGCCTCCCAGGCCGCCTCCCAGTCCACCTCCGTAGCCGCCTCCGTAGCCGCCTCCGTAGCCGCCTCCGTAGCCGCCGCCGAAGCCGCCTCCGTAACCGCCGCTCAGGAAGCCGGGGGCTGCCTTTGCCTCGGGCTCTGGCTCGGGCATGCACTGGGCCATGGCCAGCAGCGCTACAGCGACCTGGTACGACGGATTTGAACTGTTATTCCTTATGTCCCAGATGTCATTGGAGCAAATACTTAGGGTCTGTCTCGTACACAATCCTGCAAAGTTAGTTTCAGAGTGGGCAGTGTGTGAACTGCGGCGCTGAAGAGTCGTCTCAGAAGTAATCCCTTAAAAGTTTTCCACAGGGCTCAATACTTGCTCCATTACTATTTTGTTTTGTAGTGAAACTTGGGGATACATGGGGATTAGGCGTATAAAAATGGTAGCCTACGCTGAATATCCAGCGTATGTCGTTGAGTGCGCTGGGAAACAACTAACAGGACCACAGTGGTCAATCAAAGAAGACATTGTTGCCATTCCCACTCAAATATCAACGTCCAGTAACATCATTGTCTTCATCAAAAATAAATCTTTAACTTATGGTTGTCACATAGACTATGAATCATACTTTCTCTCTGGTCTCTGACATGCTAGGCATTGAATGTTAACCTCAAATATAATAACGAAACTGTAAGAGGAGTTCCACAGGGCTTCATCTCAGTCTCAATACTGATCTGCACGCTAACTTTTCTGCCCTGTGCTTTTATGATTTTTCGTGCCAGAAATCTCAAAACAAAGGGTCAAAATTGTGCATATGAAGTCTGTTGTGCTTATGGATGGAGACTTGTTTTTGGTGGACGAATGGGGCCAAAATTGTGACAGAAAAGTGAAAGTAAAGAAACTCTGAGTAATCATCCGGAGCTGATCAAACTTCGTTACCATCGGAAACTGTTCCCTCTTATCAGAGTCTTCTGGTAAGTTTTGCTTTAATTCGAATGTTGGGAATTGAAAACGTGATCTGCAGATTTCTATGGTGGCTTTATTGAGGTACTGATAGTTTGAAACTTTTTTCTCAAGCTGCGAGTCATACAAGGATAGCTCAGATGGTAAGGAATTGTTTGTAGAGAGGAAACATGACATGTCGAAAGCTATTTTTGACAAAACCCATCTGAAAATTGGTAGTGGCTTTGACGAAGGGCAAAGGCAACTAATTGTTATCTGTCACAAAATGCTGTAATCGAACCGTCTCCTCATGACAGACGTTTCCTCCTCCAGTTATTGAACCTTGTCAGCTTCAGAGTTCGAGAAATGGATCCTGACATTTCGATGGAGATGCTGTGGAGTTACCGATAACTTGGAGCTTTGACTCCAGTCACGAGTAGTACAAGGACAGCTGAGCTGGAAGAAAATTGCTCGCAAATAATTAAGACAGTAGTTTGAGACCCAGCTCAGACAAAAATTACATTTCTTGTGTATGAAACATTCATTATGTTTTACGGCTGCGAAAGTGGGCAGGCGTTATTTCGCAAGCAGTAATTCAAGGAATAACATCACTCTGAGATAACGCATTGTCACAGACAAATATCAGGTGTACGAGAGAAGCGCACGCAAATGATCTGCAGTCGCGATTGTATCGATCTGCACAATTAAGCTGATCAATCTGAAATCAGTTAAGACTGATTGAGTAAATTATAACAAGCTCTGGAAGAATGAAAGGTGAGATGTTTCATACTCGACCGCTGCTTTTCGAGTACTGGAGAAAGATCAAACGCAAAAGGTACGTAATGTGTCACTACTATTATTCTACAAGTGATAATAATCTCTTTTAAAGTTGTGGTCCAAGATCGTGTCTCATCTTCGATTTTGTAAGATATGCCGCTCCTGTAATTATGTCGAGGTCACGAATCATAATTTATATTTTATGTCTGTAGGGGTGGCTCTTATATGAAAATAAGTTCCAGATTGTTTAATGTATTTTTATATGTTAGTAGACATAGTGGCACTGACTTCAGTGTCAGTTGCAATTAAACCTATTTCTAAGCGGCGCCTCAACTAACTTTGTTTGCAATTCTCCCATTTGGATGTGTCGATGACAATAGCTGTAATGTGTCGTAGTAAAAGAAAATACGTGAGGCGATCTAGGTCCTATTGTTCACAAACAATCATCATGATCATAAGTTCATTTACCAAGACTATTACCTCTATTTAAAAAAATCATTTGAAAAACCCATATAATTTCTTTCAATAAAGACCAAGGTAACATGACAGGCGATTTTGCGGTTAAATAGTTGCCTCATATCAAAATATTCCTATGCTAGTATTTGTTTTTCGTGTAAACCACGTATCAGAAACGTCGTGTCTTCATTTCTCTGTCTACACTGTGGGGTACCGTTTTAGGCTAGGGCTCCAACTGAAAGTTACGCACTAATATTTCCATTGCTACAAAATTGCCCCCGACGAAGAAAGATCCGCGTTCGACTCCCAGTTTTGAATACTGCCAAATTCATCAAGAAATAGGTAGCATGTTTGCAGAACAGGCAAACCCAACTAACGTAAATCTGTCAGAAAATTTTGTCCATTCACGGTTCACTAGTAAACGTATGGTATCATTTCTCCCCTTACAATTATGTCAGTGCTGTGATTCGAAAACCGTATCTTTTTGTTACACAGGGAAGGTGGAGTGTGAATGTAAACTGGGACCCCCAGTTGTGAGTCGTACACGGATACCGAAGGGGAGTGTCGTAGGACCGTTGCTATTCGCAATATTCATAAATGACCTTGTGGATGACAGCGGAAGTTCACTGAGGCTTTTTGCGGATGATGCTGTGGTGTATCGAGAGGCTGTAACAATGGACAATTGTACTGAAATGAAGGAGGATCTGCAGCGAATTGACGCATGGTGCAGGGAATGGCAATTGAATCTCAATGTAGACAAGCAGGAGGATCTGCAGCGTAGTGACGCATGGTGCAGGGAATGGCAATTGAATCTCAATGTAGACAAGTGTAATGTGCTGCGAATACACAGAAAGAAAGATCCCTTATCATTTAGCTACAATATAGCAGGTCAGCAACTGGAAGCAGTTAATCCCATAAATTATCTGGGAGAACGCATTAGGAGTTATTTAAAATGGAATGAAATGGTTCAAATGGCTCTGAGCACTATGGGACTTAACAGCTTAGGTCATCAGTCCCCTAGAACTTAGAACTACTTAAACCTAACTAACCTAAGGACATCACACAATACCCAGCCATCACGAGGCAGAGAAAATCCCTGACCCCGCCGGGAATCGAACCCGGGAACCCGGGCGTGGGAAGCGAGAACGCTACCGCACCACCACGAGATGCGGGCAAATGGAATGATCATATAAAGTTGATCATCGGTAAAGCAGATGCCACACTGAGATTCATTGGAAGAATCCTAAGGAAATGCAATCCAAAAACAAAGGAAGTAGGTTACAGTACGCTTGTTCGCCCACTGCTTGAATACTGCTCAGCAGTGTGGGATCCGTACAAGATAGGGTTGATAGAAGAGGTAGAGAAGATCCAACGGAGAGCACCGCGCTTCATTACAGGATCATTTAGTAACCGCGAAAGCGTTGATAGATAAACTCCAGTGGAAGACTCTGCAGGAGAGACGCTCAGTAGCTCGGTACGGGCTTTTGTTCAAGTTTCGAGAACATACCTTCACCGAGGAGTCAAGCAGTATATTGCTCCCTCCTACGTATATCTCGCGAAGAGACCATGAGGATAAAATCAGAGAGATTAGAGCCCACACAGAGGCATACCGACAATCCTTCTTTCCACGAACAATACGAGACTGGAATAGAAGGGAGAACCGATGGAAGTACTCAAGATACCCTCCGCCACACACCGTCAGGTGGCTTGCGGAGTATGGATGTAGATAGCTCAGATGCTAAGAAAGTGTTCGTGAAGAAGAGAGAATCCCCGTTCGTGACGGCAACTGCTGTCACAGTGGCAGTACTCACCAGAAGAGTCTTCATGGCGTCAGAGGTGATGTGCTGTGTTCCTCGGGAGCAGACGAGAGCGAACTGATGCTGCGACGTCGGCGCCGCCGGCATTTATACCCCGGCGGGCGGCCGCCGGTTCCCACCCCCCGATCGCAGCGACCTCGCGGTCTCGCCTTCGAGTCCTTGTCGCGTGCGCTCGCTATTTCTAATTAGAAGCGCCAGCGGGCACACCTTCACTTGGCGTCGCAGGCCTCGATCCAGTTTCGCGTCGCCTCTCTCTTTACCGCACGTCTTTTTTCCTTTTTTTTCCATCCTCCGAGTCTCCTGTTAGCGGCGGTGATACCATACTCGTCACACGCGCCAGCGAAAGTAAGACAGTACCGGCGGTAGCACACGTCACTGCCGGCCAACTAGCGGACATCTAATTGGCTCCGCGACTCGGGAGTTAATCGCGCGTTTGCAAAAGTTATAGAGCTGGAATGCAGGTGCTTTACGTCCTTAGCGTTCAGTCGATGTCGTGCTCGTCGATGACGAAGTTCAACTTCGTTGGTGCGGAAGAAATTCACGATGATACGAGGGTAATCCCAAAAGTAAGATCTCCTATTTTTTATACGTACGTACTTCTACATCTACATCTACATGATTACTCTGCAATTCACATTTAAGTGCTTGGCAGAGGGTTCATCGAACCACAATCATACTAACTCTCTACCATTCCACTCCCAAAAAGCGCGCGGGAAAAACGAACACCTGAACCTTTCTGTTCGAGCTCTGATTTCTCTTATTTTATTTTGATGGTCATTCCTACCTATGTAGGTTGGGCTCAACAAAATATTTTCGCATTCGGAAGAGAAAGTTGGTGACTGAAATTTCGTAAATAGATCTCGCCGCGACGAAAAACGTCTTTGCTTTAGTGACTTCCATCCCAACTCGCGTATCATATCTGCCACACTCTCTCCCCTATTACGTGATAATACAAAACGAGCTGCCCTTTTTTGCACCCTTTCGATGTCCTCCGTCAATCCCACCTGGTAAGGATCCCACACCGCGCAGCAATATTCTAACAGAGGACGGACGAGTGTAGTGTAAGCTGTCTCTTTAGTGGACTTGTTGCATCTTCTAAGTGTCCTGCCAATTAAACGCAACCTTTGGCTCGCCTTCCCCACAATATTATCTATGTGGTCTTTCCAACTGAGGTTGTTCTTAATTTTAACACCCAGGTACTTAGTTGAATTGACAGCCTTGAGAATTGTACTATTTATCACGTAATCGAATTCCAACGGATTTCTTTTGGAACTCATGTGGATCACCTCACACTTTTCGTTATTTAGCGTCAACTGCCACCTGCCACACCATACAGCAATCTTTTCTAAATCGCTGTACAACTGATACTGGTCTTCGGATGACCTTACTAGACGGTAAATTACAGCATCATCTGCGAATAACCTAAGAGAACTGCTCAGATTGTCACCCAGGTCATTTATTTAGATCAGGAACAGCAGAGGTTCCCTGGGGAACACCTGATATCACTTCAATTTTACTCGATGATTTGCCGTCTATTACTACGAACTGCGACCTTCCTGACAGAAAATCACGAATCCAGTCGCACAACTGAGACGATACCCCATAGGCCCGCAGCTTGATTAGAAGTCGCTTGTGAGGAACGTTGTCAAAAGCTTTCCGGAAATCTAGAAATACAGAATCAACTTGAGATCCCCTGCCGATAGCGGCCATTACTTCCTGCGAATAAACAACGATGTTTTCTGAAACCATGCTGATTACGCATCAATAGATCGTTCCCTTCGAGGTGATTCATAATGTTTGAATACAATATATGCTCCAATACCCTACTTCAAACCGACGTCAATGATATAGGTCTGTAGTTCGATGGATTACTCCTACTGCCCTTCTTAAACACTGGTGCGACCTGCGCTATTTTCCAATCTGTAGGTACAGATCTATCGGTGAGTGAACGGTTGTATATGATTGCTAAGTAGGGAGCTATTGAATCAGCGTAATCTGAAAGGAACCTAATCGGTATACAATCTGGACCTGAAGACTTGCCCGTATCAAGCGATTTGACCTGTTTATTTCTACAGTGGTTTACATCAGTTTACAGCTTGAAAATTTAGCTATTTTTCGACGTAATCACCATTTCTGTCGATGCATTTTCGTAGACGCTGTGGCAGTTTTTGTATACCCGTGTCATACCAGCTCGCCGCCATGCTATTCAGAAAGTTATGAACCTCTTCTTTTACCTCGTCGTCGGAGCTGAATCGCTTTCCGGCCAAATGTTCTTTTTAACCTAGGGACCTGGGCGCCACGCCAGGACAATAGGGTGGGTGGGTGATTATGTTCCACTAAAACTGTTGCAGGAAAGCAACTGTTCGCTGAGCGATGCGTGGGTGAGCGTTGCCATGGAGAATGTGTACGCCCTTGCTGAACATTCCTCTTCTCCGGTGCTGAATTGCCCGTTTGAGTTTTTTCAGAGTCTCAGAGTACCCGTCAGCGTTAATTGTGGTCCCAGCGATGCAGGTTCGACAACGATGTGAAAGAAGAGGTTCATAACTTTCTGAACAGCATGGCGTCGAGCTGGTATGACATGGACATACAAAAACTGCCACAGCGTCTACAAAAATGCATTGACAGAAATGGTAATTATGTCGAAAAATAGCTAAATGTTCGAGCTGTAAACTGATGTAAACCATTGTAGAAATAAACAAGTCTATGTAATAATAAAAAAATAGGAGACCTTACTTTTGGGATTACCCTCGTAATTTATTTTGTAAAGAATCACCAGAGTATTTTCCTCTAGCGACTTTGGGAACGCTGAAATAGACAGAGCAGGAAACGTGACGAAGATGGGAACTTCCCCTACAATAGACGCTCCAGTACGCAACTACCTCTAGTAATGGATAGGATACAGCGGGGATATTCTGCTCGTGGGGCTAATTTGCCTGAAAAAAGAATTGCTGCATCAGTGTGCTAGTTCCTCACAGTATCAAGGTGAGTTGCGTTAAGTTTGTGCCAATATCTCTGTGTCGCCGCAAGTCGTTGTAGTAAGGGTGTTTTCTGTTATATTATTGACAGGATGGAAGAACAAACTCCAGAGGTAAACGAATTGTGATGGATTACTGCCGCAGTTAAACAATACAACCTAAAAACGTAAGATATACCACGAACAAAAAAGTGAAATTGTATTGTTACTCGTATAAGAACACAGGTTATGTAGTGTGTGTATCAACAAATATTGCCGGTTTTTTCCACAAAGATCTGATTTGCCGCTTCTTTCGAAATGCACATGGGGCTATTTCACCCCGGTCAAATTATTATTTTAATTGATGTTTTACTGCGAAATTCTAGAGAACACGTTTTCTTGGTTTCTTTGATTGTCCGTACATCGAAAGGGGAAAAGCCAAGTACTTCATGCGCCGAGGAAGATATGATTCAAATGGCTCTGAGCACTATGGGACTTAACATCTGAGGTCATCAGTCCCCTAGAACTTAGAACTACTTAAACCTAACGAACCTAAGGACATCACACACATCCATGCCCGAGGCAGGATTCGAACCTACGACCGTAGCGGTCGCGCGGTTCCAGACTGTAGCGCCTAGAACCGCTCGGCCACAGGAAGATATGAAACAAGCAGTAACATGTGTAAGCAGGCTGTTTAGGTTTTTATATTGGTAACGCCACGTAACGCTCTGTATGAAAATCACTGGCTGTGCTGTGTGAAGTGGCTGGTTAGCAGTGTTGTAATATTCGCTATTGTAGTGTTGGGCAGTGAACAGCGAGTAGCGTTGCGCAGTTGGAGGTGAGCCGCCAGCAGTGGTGGATGTGCGGAGAGAGATGGCGGAGTTTTGAGAGCGGATGATCTGGACGTGTGTCCATCAGAGACAGTAAATTTGTAAGACTGGATGTCATGAACTGATATATATATATATATATATATATATATATATATATATATATATATATATATATATATATATATAATGACTTTTGAACACTGTTAAGGTAAATACATTGTTTGTTCTTTATCAAAATCTTTAATTTACGAACTATGCCTATCAGTAGCTAGTGCCTTCAGTAGTTAGAATCTTTTATTTAGCTGGCAGTATTGACGCTCGCTGTATTGCAGTAGTTCGAGTAAGGAAGATTTTTGTGAGGTAAGTGATTCATGAAAGGTATAGGTCATTGTTAGTCAGGGCCATTCTTTTTTAGGGATTATTGAAAGTCAGATTGCGTTGCGCTAAAAATATTGTGTGTCAGTTTAGAGTTGATCAGAATAAGTAAAGAGATTGATGTCTGAATACGTTTTGCTCAGCTGTTTGAAAAGCAAATAATGTAAGAGATTTATCAGCACAATCATTCATATATTTTTCTAAGGGGGCGTTTCACATGTGACATAGGCAGCTCCTTCTGGATAAAGTGCCAGCAATGTGCTACATGTTTACTTGTGTTAAATTCTTGTGATTTTGACAATGGATGACTCTGGGCGAATAGTCTCTTCACTGGGTGTAATAGGCACACCATTTTTATCTACCGGAATTTCGACCTTTCATATACCGAAATATATTCACAATTAACATGCCAGAACTGCATTACATTGACAGATTTTTAAAAGGTCTTGTGCCATTTTATATAGCGCTTGTTGTTGAGCGGAATAGCCTCGCTGTACCCTATCGAAGGAAATAACATAACTGCAGCAAATCAAGCTCTCACCATGAAGTTCTTCACAACAGCGATAAAAAGTATGAGATGACAAATGATAATCATTATTAAAGGTAAAACTTCATTAAACTCGCAGTTTCGCTTGAACACCAGAGAATAGAGATCGTACATGAGCTCCTTGTGTTGGATTTAGATTCGCCAGCGAATCCTGTGACGTCAATCCGAATTCGCTGTCTCCGCACGTCCGTACACACACCAGTCTCTGCCGCTGCCCATTTAACCAAAAACTCGTCAGCTGAATCTGTTTTCTGGTGCAAGTACACTACACTATCGCAGAAATGAGAGCAATTACTCACGTTTGCTACTATAAGCGAGGACTGGCTGCATCGGCCTGGATACGCTACCGGTTTGCGTGACGATTATTCTATAGAAGGGCACAAATACAGAGAATGATCGGTTAGCAGAGAATATTGTTCATTTATATATAGGTCTGTTCAAAAGATTACGGAACACTCGTAATTTTGCGCCGATGAGTTGGAGCGAAATGGGGTCGCCGTCTCTGAACACGCCTGCGTTTAACGTGTAACTGCCAGAAGTTTCTTTGTTGTCTGCCTGCCAATTATTATTTAGTGCTGTATTGAGTAGATCTGCTGTGTCTCACAGTTTGCGAATTTCGAGGTGGCAGAGTTAGAGAAGAAACGCGTCTGCATTAAATTATGCGTGAAATTCAATTGAACCTTTACAAACACACACCAAATGATGCAGGAAGCATACAAAAATGATTGCTTAAGCCGTTCTCCGAGTTGCGAATGGTTTATACGGTTTAAAAATGGCCGAAAGCAAATCGAAGATTGACTGTCCGAGAGATTGCAGAAGAACGTAACATTTCATTTGGATCATGTCATGAAATCCTGATATAGCATCTTGGAAGCCATCACGTTGTCGCCATGTTCGTCCCACGGCTCATGAGTCAAGAAACACGTTCGTCTCGCAAACTGTGAAGAGCTTTCGGCTGGCGCAAGAGAAAATGAGATGTTCCTTAAGAGACTCACGACTGGTCACGAACATGGGTCTACGGTTATGATGTTGAGGCCAAGATTCAATCTTCACAATGCGTCGCGAAAGGTTCTCTAGGACGGAAAAAAAACTCGTCAGGTCAGGTCAAACGCCAAAGGAATGCTTAGAGTCTTCTTTGAGTTTGAAGGATTACTTCATCGTGAATTCGTGCCACAGGATCAAACAGTTAATCGAAGGTACTAAAGGGACGTGTTGCGACGCTTGCGAGAAAATTTGAAAAGGAAGCGGTCTGAAATGAGGCGAAACAATTCGTGCTCCTTGCATCACGATAACGCACACGCACGTTCAGCCCTGTTGGTGCGTGGATATTGCGTAAAAATACAAAATCACTGTGCTGCCTCACTCTCCGTACTCTTCACGCATGGTCTCTGCGGACTTTTTTTTTCATTTCCAAAGTCGAAAACGCACTTCAAAGGATGAAGATTTGCAACGACAGACAAAATAAAATTCGCAGACGACGCTTCCCGCATTACAGCAAGAGGCGTAGCAGCACCGCTTCCAGAAGTGGTGGTGGTGGTGGTGGTGGTTAGTGTTTAACCTCCCGTCGACAACGAGGTCATTAGAGACGGAGCGCAAGCTCGGGTTAGGGAAGGATTGGGAAGGAAATCGGCCGTGCCCTTTCAAAGGAACCATCTCGGCATTCGCCTGAAACGATTTAGGGAAATCACGGAAAACCTAAATCACGATGGCCGGAGACGGGATTGAACCGTCGTCCTCCCGAATGCGAGTCCAGTGTGCTAACCACTGCGCCACCTCGCTCGGTCCAGAAGTGGAAACGGCATTTGGTGGAGCGCATCAATTGTGGATGAGAGTATTTCCAAAGAGACCCTGCATAATAAGTGAAAGGTGAGGACAGAAAAAGATTGTGAGCACAGTTCCACAATTTTTTGAACAGACCATTTGTATGGGGTGATTCAGCTGCATCTACTTACGGTTTTTATGCAACCCGCAACACCTTCAAATACCATATGCTACGTGCAAACTATTTGTCCTAGAGACAAAAAATGAACAGGGTCTTTTTATAGGAAGTTTAATGCAATTAAAGATTTTACTGGGATGCGTTTTCTCAAGGGGCCGTAGTTTTCGAAGTGTTCATGAAACACTTACGAGAGTGACGTCCAGGAGCGTTTCTCTGTAATAACTCGAAAACGATGGCCTCCAGCGGATACATATCCCAGCACAAAATTTTACATTAAATATTGTAGAAAAACGTCCTGTTCATTTTTCTCGTAGGACTAATAGTTTACCCACAGTGAGCCAGAGAATACGAAAATTTCGTGGCTTGTTTTTCAAGGCGTTGAGGAGTATGCAAAATGTATAGATAGGGGCATCTGAATCATGCTGTGTATACACGTAGAGGTCAGAAACAGCCTGACAAGCTTGCAAAGGAGGTGCAGGGTACGCTGTGCTGAGAAATGACTGTTAATAATCATTAACATGTGCCGTTTTGGAGTTAAGCAAACAGCCGCGCGGGATTAGCCGAGCGGTCTCATGCGCTGCAGTTATGGACTGTGCGGCTGGTCCCGGCGGAGGTTCGAGTCCTCCCTCGGGCATGGGTGTGCGTGTTTGTCCTTAGGATAATTTAGGATAAGTAGTGTGTAAGCTTAGGGACTGATGACCTTAGCAGTTAAGTCCCATAAGATTTAAAAAATAATAATATAATAAGCTAAGCAAACAGACCGTTGCGAATGCAAAATTAAGCGGCTCGCCAGATACAGTTAATGTCGGTTATTCTCATAGCGTAGAAGACAGTGCACCGAGACTGCTCAGCATTTGACTTGGGTTCTACCTTTACTACCGCCCCATGTCCAATTTTTGTCCTGCTCTCTTGTTCGACTTTAGGAAACCAAACCAACAAAACGTTTGGCGACACAGCCTCTGGTGGGCAGCGTGAGTTTGACTGCGCAATCGCCTGATCGGCTAACTCCAGTGCCAATTAACTCTGAAACGGCGCAACGTACTCTCAGCACAGCGTACCCTGCTACAAAAAGGTACGGCCAAGCTTTCAGGAAACATTCCACACACACAAAGAAAGAAAGTATGTTATGTGGACATGTGTCCGGAAACGCTTACTTTCCATGTTGAGCTCATTTTATTACTTCTCTTCAAATCACATTAATCATGAAATGCAAACACACAGCAACAGAACGTACCAACGTGACTTCAAACACTTTGTTACAGGAAATGTTCAAAAAGTCCTCCGTTACCGAGGATACATGCATCCACCCTCCGTCGCATGGAATCCCTGATGCGCTGATGCAGCCCTGGAGAATGGCGTACTGTATCACAGCCGTCCACAATACGAGCACGAAGAGTCTCTACATTTGGTACCGGGGTTGCGTAGACAAGAGCTTTCAAATGCCCCCATAAATGAAAGTCAAGAGGGTTGAGGTCAGGAGAGCGTGGAGGCCATGGAATTGGTCCGCCTCTACCAATCCATCGGTCACCGAATCTGTTGTTGAGAAGCGTACGAACACTTCGACTGGAATATGCAGGAGCTCCATCGTGCATGAACCACATGTTGTGTCGTACTTGTAAACGCACATGTTCTAGCAGCACAGGTAGAGTATCCCGTGTGAAATCATGATAATGTGCTCCATTGAGCGTAGGTGGAAGAACATGGGGCCCAATCGAGACATCACCAACAATGCCTGCCCAAACGTTCACAGAAAATCTCTGTTGATGACGTGATTGAACAATTGCGTGCGGATTCTCGTCAGCCCGCACATGTTGATTGTGAAAATTTACAATTTGATCACGTTGGAATGAAGCCTTATCCGCAAAGAGAACATTTGCACTGAAATGAGATTGACACTTTGTTGGATGAACCATTCGCAGAAGTGTACCCGTGGAGGACAATAGCTGCTGATAGTGCCTGCACACGCTGTACATGGTACGGAAACAACTGGTTCTCCCGTGGCACTCTCCGTACAGTGACCTGGTCAACGTTACCTTGTACAGCAGTAACTTCTCTGACGCTGACATTAGGGCTATCGTCAACTGCACGAAGAATTGCCTCGTCCATTGCAGGTGTTCTCGCCGTTCTAGGTCTTCCGCAGTAGCTAGTCATAGGCTGGAATGTTCCGTGCTCCCTAAGACGCCGATCAATTGCTTCGAACGTCTTCCTGTCGGGACACCTTCGTTCTGGAAATCTGTCTCGATACAAACGTACCGCGCCACGGCTGTTGCCCCGTGCTAATCCATACATCAAATGGGCATCTGCCAACTCCGCATTTGTAAGCTTTGCACTGACTGTAAAACCACGTTCGTGATGAACACTAACCTGTTGATGCTACGTACTGATGTGCTTGATGCTAGTACTGTAGAGCAATGAGTCGCATGTCAACACAAGCACCGAAGTCAACATTACCTTCCTTCAATTGGGCCAACTGGCGGTGAATCGAGGAAATACAGTACATACTGACGAAACTAAAATGAGCTCTAACATGGAAATTAAGCGTTTCCGGACACATGTCAACATATATATATATATATATATATATATATATATATATATATATATATATATATATATATATATATGAGGGTTGGGACTTAAATAGTGGCAACTATTTATTTACAACCGAACCAATACAAAAGAGTTACATGTTTGCAGCTGTTACTGTCCTAAGTAGTCACCAGCGTTGAGTAGAACCGGTTGCCAGTGATGTGGAGGGTGTAGTATACCGTTAGCAGAGTCTGTTCTTTTGATGGTGTGAATGGTGTGAATGGACAAAGTCACAAGGATTTAATTCCGGGGAGTATGGTGGATGGTACAGTACTTACCAGTCCCATCGACCGAACAGGGCATCCACAGCCTGCGCTGTATACGCCCGCGCTTTGTCGTGCAAAATGATGGGTGGGTTGCCCAGAAAGTGTCGCCACTTCTTTCGCAAAGCTGGTCGCAGGTGGTGCTCCAAAAACGAACAGTAATACTGTGCATTGTTGGTCTGCCGTGGAGGAACGTAATGCGTTAGGATAACACCATCACAGTCGTACACGAGAACCACCATAACTTTCACCACAGTGGGGCTCTGACGCACTTTCAACTTTCGCGGCGACCCACAATGACGCCATTCGTTGAACTGGCGTTTCATATTTGGCGTCGTGGCATTTGTTTCAGAATTGTTCCAGAGATTCGACAGGCTGTAGACCATTCGCACCATCAACAGAACAGGCTCTGCTAATGGTATACGATACCTTCCACATCGCATTTTGTATCGGTTGTGTATAAATAGTTACCACTATTTAAGATCCAACCCTCGTATAATGTGTGAGTGTTTCGTGTGGGTGAGAGAGAGAGAGAGAGAGAGAGAGAGAGAGAGAGAGAGAGAGAGAGTATGTACACATATCTGTGTATGTATATGTGTATAGGAATGTATATATGACAGACGCATATGCATGCATATGAATGTGTGTGTGCGCGTGTATACAAGACGTTTCCGAACACAGCTGTATATTTTCTTTAGTAAATATGTTCACCAAAAGATGTATTCGAATCCATAGGCAAGATGGTGAGGGGATACAGAAAGCATCATTTCTCAAGTATAAATCTCCAATATATGGACTAATAGTGTGGTGATTAAACAGATCTGACAACAAAAATGGTTTGGTTAATACTTGCTCAGAGACTGATAACTTCATAGAACGTGACTTGATTGGTAAACGCTGTTCTCGTACCCTTCATAACGAAGGCATCGAATAGCACATTTCAACGCAACAATGTAAGGCCGATCGATGAAGTTCGCACCACAAATGCTTTGAGAATAGCGCGGATCCTTTTTATGGCCTGCCCAGACACTTGCGTCGACTCTCATTTCTCTGATATGCAATGGGTAGCTGCGTTCTTTGATATCAACTTCCACCCAGCAAGCTCCATAAAAAATCCTCAAGACTGCATTTGGAGACTGTTGCCTTCCATGTCACGACCAATACGAGAGTCTATTTGTGCCTGTTTGGCCACACTTCATACTGATGACGAAAGGTCATAAATCCGCATGGAGTGCAGGGTCAGTCATGGTGTACCACTTTTCATCTCAGTCAGTGTATGTGGGATATTGAGTACAGGGGTTACATATGGAAAGATTGTAATGAGTCGGGTTCCTGGATGGCAGCAGATGAAAGTGAGGTCTATGTTTGCCTTTCGCATTAGTTCCTCGTACCACACTATTTCTAAAGTACGTGATGGGGTTCAGAACAGTTTACTTTTCCTGTACTAATTTCGACACAGTTTACCTTCCGTCCGTACGTCTACTAACTTCGATATACACATACTGTCTGCTGGCAGTGCTAATGCCGTGTCGTGCAGAGGAAGTGTAACGCTTATAATGGCAAACCATGTGACATAACCGTGCTAGGTAGCCACGGGAGACAGAATGATCGTCGCTTTTTTACGTGACAAGGAAAAGTCGCCCACTACGCCTCTTCCTTCGTATGCTTCGCAAGCACACCTGACACCTCGTCTCATATGGTGCAACCCGCGAGACACTGTATCTCCTCGGTGTAAAACACTTTCAGTCTCCGCTCGTACGACAGGCTTTGGTGTTACGTCGATCCGTGGTACGAGAGCACCACAGTGGAGTAATCAGTCTCGTCACATCAGAGGACAGAGCGTACACTTTCCCCACGTTGAGAAATTAGCTGCTGGTCTCTCGGTGTGAGGGTAATTCGGTTTCCCTATCTGATAGTTACACCACTAACCACAGACGTTAATTATATGTTACTCAGTGTGAGATGTGTCTCTATTTCTATCCCAGCTTTTTTTATTGCAGGCACAACATAGGGGATTATCTACTCTCCTTTACACTATTCTAAGTAAAGCTGTTTCACAATGTTTTTGTGAGGATGTGAGGAGATGCAATAACAATTTAGTAAGATAATTAACTCATATGAGGAGATTGGAAATTTACGGAAATGGGACCTGAATAAACTGAAAGAACCAGAGGTTGTAGAGAGTCTCAGAGAGAGCGTTAGGGAACGACTGACAACAACTGGGGAAAGAAATACAGTAGGAGAAGAATGGGTAGCTTTGAGAGATAAAATAGTGATGGCAGCAGAGGATCAAGTAGGTAGAAAGACGAGGGCTAGTAGGAATCCTTGGGTAATAGAAGATATATCGAATTTAATTCATGTAGGGAGAAAATATAAAAAATGCAGTAAATGAAGCAGACAAAAAGGAATACAAACGTCTCAAAAATGAGATCGACAGGAAGTGCAAAATACCTAAGCAGGGATGGCAAGAGGACAAATGTAAGGATGTAGAGGCATATCTCACTAGAGATAAGATAAATACTGCCTACAGGAAAATTAAAGAGACCTTTGGAGAAAAGAGAACCACTTGGATGAATATCAAGAGCACAGGTGGAAACCCAGTTCTAAGCAAAGACGCGAAAGCAGAAAGGTGTAAGGAGTATATAGAGGGTCTGTAGAAGGGTGACGTACTTGGGGACATTATTATGGAAATGGAAGAGGATGTAGATGTAGATGAAATGGGAGATATGATACTGCGTGAAGAGTTTGACAGAGCAGTGAAAGACCTAAGCCGAAACAAGGCCCCAGGAGTAGACAACATTCCATTAGAACTACCGATAACCTTGGGAGAGACAGTCCTGACGAAACTCTACCATCTAGTGAGCAATATGTATCAGAGAGGCGAAATACCCTCAGACTTCAAGAGGAATATAATAATTCCAATCCCAAAGAAAGCAGGTGTTGACAGATGTGAAAATTACCGAACTATCAGAGTAATAAGCCACGGACTTAGAGAAAGTTTTTGACAATGTTGACTGGAATACTCTTTTCAAATTCTGAAGGTGGCAGGGGCAAAATACAGGGAGCGAAAGGCTACTTACAATTTGTACAGAAACCAGATGACAGTTATAAGGATCGAGGGTCATGAATGGGAAGCAGTGGTTGGGAAGGGAGTGAGACTGGGTTGTAGCCTATCTCCGATGTTAGTCAATCAGTATATTGAGCAAGCAGTAAAGGAAACGAGAGAAAAATTCGGGGTAGGAATTAAAATCCACAGAGAAGAAATAAAAACTTTGGGGTTTCCCGATGACATTGTAATTCTGTCAGAGACAGCAAAGGACTTGGAAGAGCAGTTGAACGGAATGGACAGTGTCTTGAAAGGAGGATATAAGATGAACACCAAAAAAAGCAAAACGAGGATAATGGAATGTACTCGAATTAAGTCGGGTGATGCTGAGGGAATTAGATTAGGAAATGAAACACTTAAAGTAGTAAAGGAGTTTTGCTATTTGGGGAGCAAAATATCTGATGATGGTCGAAGTAGAGAGGATATAAAATGTAGACCGGCAATGGCAAGGAATGCGTTTCTGAAGAAGAGAGATTTGTTAACATCGAGTAAAGTTTTAAGTGTCAGGAAGTATTTTCTGAAATTATTTGTATGGAGTGTAGCCATGTGTGGAAGTGAAACATGGCCTGTATCTAGTTTAGAGAAGAAGAGAATAGAAGCTTACGAATTGTGGTGCTATAGAAGAATGCTAAAGATTAGATGGGTAGATCACATAACTAATGAGGAAGTATTGAATAGGATTGGGGAGAAGAGAAGGTTGTGGCACAACTTGACCAGAAGAAGGGATCGGTTGGTAGGACATGTTCTGAAACATCAAGGGATCACCAATTTAGTATTGGAGGGCAGCGTGGGGGGTAAAAATCGTAGAGGGAGACCAAGAGATGAATACACTAAGCAGATTCAGAAGGATGTAGGTTGCAGTAGGTACTGGGAGATGAAGAAGCTCGCACAGGATAGAGTAGCATGGAGAGCTGCATCAAACCAGTCTCAGGACTGAAGACCACAACAACAACAACGTGGTGAGAGTATGAGTTTATAGTCGGTAGACACTGCTTGTTGGTGAATGACGAAACCAGCCACAAATAATTTGCAAATTTTTTATTTTGGTGCCATAGCCGGTGAAGGGCAACCATGCACATCTTGGGATGGTTAATAGTTTTCGCTACACAGATGTTTTGTTCAAATGCATGTCGTCTGCTCCAAAATACCTTCCAGTAGACAGCGATCAGTTTTGTTGTGGCCCATGTGGTTCTCTAGGTCGATGTATATGTTCTTCAATTCCACCATACCAAACATATTGTGACGAAATAACTCTTGCACACTTCATAATAATATTAAGATGCGTGCTGACATCGCGTTTGCGTGTGCCACAGTGATATACTGACAATAAGTCTGCTATGGCGATTTTCGAGAACATACACTGAAGAGTCAAAGAAACTGGTACATCTGCCTAATATCGTGCAGGGCACCCACGAGACGCAGAAATGCCACAATACGATGTGGCATGGAATCGGCTAATGTGTGAAGTAGTGCTGGAGGGAACAGACGCCATGAATCCTACAGGGCGGTCCATAAATCCGTAAGAGTACGGCAGGGTGGAGATCTCGTCTGAACAGCACGTTGTAAGGCATCCCAGATATGCTCAATAATGTCAATGTCTGGCGAGTTTGGTAGCCAGCGGAAGAGTTTAAACTCAGAAGATTGTTACTGGACCACTCTGTAGCAATTCCGTCGGAACGCACAATGGACATGAATGGATACAGGTGGTCAAACAGGATGGTTACGTACGTGTCACCTGCCAGAGTCGTATCTAGAAGTATCAGTGGTCCCATATCACTTCAACTATACACGCCCCGCACCATTACACAGTCTCCACCAGCTTGAACAGTCCCCTGCTGAAATGCATGGTCCATAGATTCATGAGACTGTCTCCATACCGGTACACGTCCATCCGCTCGATACAATTTGAAACGAGACTCGTTCGATCAAGCAACACGTTTCCATTCATCAACAGTCCAATGTCGATGTTGACGGACCCAGACAAGGCGTAAAGCTTTGTGTCGTGCAATCATCAAGAGTACTCGAGTGGGCCTTCGGCTCCGAAAGCCAATATGGATGATGTTTCGTTGAATGGTTCGAACGCTGGCACTTGTTAACGGCCTAGCATTGAAATCTGCAGCAATTTGCGGAAGGGTTGCGCTTCTGTCACGCTGAAGGATTCTCTTCGGTCGTCGTTGGTCCCGTTCTTGCAGGATCTTTTTCCGACCGCAGCGATGTCGGAGATTTGATGTTTTACCGGATTCCTGACATTCACGGTACAGTCGTGAAATGATCACACGGGAAAATCCTTACTTCATCGCTACCTCGCAAATGCTGTGTCCCATCGCTCATGCGCCGACTATAATACCACATTAAAACTCACTTTAATGTTGATAACTTGCCACTGTAGCAGCAATCACATATCTAACGCCAGACACTTGTTGTCTTATATAGGTGTTGCCGACCGCAGCGCCGTATTCTGCCTGTATTTGAATACGCATGCCTATATCAGTTTCTTTGGGGCTTCAGTGTGTACATCGAGCTAGACAACGGCATGGACCACAAGAAAACAGATTGTTGTTTATTGCAACTTATTGTGTAGCAGACGACATGCTGTTGATCAACGAGAAATATTAGTAATCTGAAGATGGGCATGGCAGCCAGAAACCGATTATGGCAGTAAAATAAAACATTTAAAAATATTTTAGGCTGGTTGGGTACCTCACTAACTATCATTAACGGCTGCGGAGTTCACAAGATAAAATAACACAAAGGTAATATAATATATATATCTTCTGCCTGACGAAGCTCATACAGACGTGGGAAGTAAGCAGTACGGGAACTGGTTAGGAGACGATGATGAATCTGTAGTAATGGCTAAACGTGTGACGAAAAGATAAATAAGGAACTCATTAATTTGTTTACAACAAACCTTTTGAGAAAAATAGGCACATTATATATAAAATAAACATATACTATACAAAGTACCCTACTCTAATATTCAGGCTCTTTCGGAGAGAGCGTGGAAAAATTTAGCAGGGCATAGAGAATGCTCCACTGAACAATTTCAGGTAGGGAACTGGGGGCGGAGAAGCCAGCTTAAGGAGGTATGGATGCAAACTTGTCTACCGCCTTGTCTAGCACTATTGCTGTTCAGCTTATTTACAACTAACATGCTTACAAGTTTACACGTACTGTGGAGTTTGTTTACATGTACGTTCTTTATTTCCTGCAAGCAGACAAGGTAACCTGGTTACTAGGAAGCCACTGTGCAGGTTTTTTTTTACTAAATTTGTCCATAAGGGGGCTCTGTTGTATCACGATTACATTGTCCCATGACAGAACGCGCTATGAATCAACGACAAACCCATTAATTACTCTGTGTTATTCAGAGGCGTACAGTACAATACGATGGAGCAGTATCGGTACATTTTCGTAGAACTCACTGAAATGTGCCGTGTGTCCGAGACGTCCTCATGTTGCCAGGTCCCTCGTTTCTTCTTTCCAATGAAGCAGTCTCCAACATTAAACGATCGAGATAGGATCACGAGGTCCCGAGTTTGCTCAAAAACGCGCTGTTCGAGCTATACGCGGTGTGCGTTCGAGAACCTCCTGTCGACCCCTATTCAATAGTCTGGGAATTCTGACATTGCCCTCACAGTGTGTATTTTCTTTAATGTCGTTTGTTGTTAGCAATATTAGCCTATTCCCAAGAGTTAGCAGCCTTCACTCAGTTAATACTAGGCAGAAATCAAATCTGCATGTGGAATGCACTTCCTTGACTCTTGTGCAGAAAGGAGTGCTCTCTATTCTGCTGCATCCATTTTCAATAAGCCACCACAAAAACTCAAAAATCTTAGCAGTAGCCCAAACGCTTTTAAGTCCAAACTGAAGAGTTTCCTCATGGCTCACTCCTGCTATTCTGTCGAGGAGCTTCTGGAACAGCTGAAAAATTAAGCAAATTCCAGTGTTACATTGTTGATTTTCTTTATTTACATTTACGAATTTTCGCCTGAATACGTTTCTTGTATTTCATTTTATCTGTTTCTACTATCGTATTATAATTTCATTTATTGACTCGTTCCATGACCATGGAGACTTCCCCTTGATTTGGTCCCACGGAACAATAAATAAATAAATAAATAAAAATGCCAGGCCGGGTTGGGGATTTTCTCTGCCCGAGGACTAGCTGTTTCTGTTGTCCTCATCATTCCACCATCATCATCGTCTTTCGTGACAGTGGCTGGATTGGACTGTGTAAAAATTAGACTGTATAAAAATTATAGACTTTGTACGGGGAGCCCATCAAACCAAACAACATCATCAATTGAGAGTCCATCATTGTCGTGACGGAGAATGACTGGTAGGAAATCGTTCCCTGTACAGCCATTCAACAGCCAGAGCATTGCAACGTACCTCGCCATTCGCTGATGTCATGCTTGCATTGAGGTTGATGGCCGTCAGTTTCAGCACGTTTTGTAACATACAGTACAAATGGTAAGTTCATTGCGTGAGTGATAGTACACTACTGGGCATTAAAATTGCTACACCACGAAGATGACGTGCTACAGACGCGAATTTTAACCGACAGGAAGAAGATGCTGTGATATGCCAATGATTAGCTTTTCAGAGCATTCACACAAGGTTGGCGCCGGTGGCGACGCCTACAACGTGCTGACATGAGGATAGTTTCCAACCGATTTCTCATACACAAACAGCAGTTGACCGGCGTTGCCTGGTGAAACGTTGTTGTGATGCCTCGTGTAAGGAGGAGAAATGCGTACCATCACGTTTCTGACTTTGATAAAGGTCGGATTGTAGCCTGTTGCGATTGCGGTTTATCGTATCGCGACATTGCTGCTCGCGTTGGTCGAGATCCAATGACTGTAAGCAGAATATGGAATCGGTGGGTTCAGGAGGGTAATACGGAACGCCGTGCTGGATCCCAACGGCCTCGTATCACTAGCAGTCGAGATGACAGGCATCTGGTAACTAACACTGCCAAATCCGTAACAACACGGCCGACCCCGCGTCGGCGCGGGACAAAGGCCGTAGACTTTGACTGGCAGTAGTAAACACTCTCTTCAAAAAATCACAAGAGGATAATGTGTGTTCGGAGAGGACCAGGAGACACATCAAGATGAGACAAAAGATTTACAAGTCAAATACTGGACTGCAGATCACATCCTAGTGCGGGTACATGCTCATATGAGAACCTAGCACAAACGAACGTCAGGCTGAAATTCTAGACAATGAAACAAGTATAAAATGAAATGCCGAAGGGGCATTTAGTACATTACGGGTCAAAGTTAAAATTTTGTGCTCTAGTGAACAAGTGTGACTAGTTCACTATAGAAGGACGTATAACGAAAACCTTAAATCTGTTTTATGAGCATCGGATTAATGTTTCGCTCATTTAACTGTAAAGTTATATTTGTTGAGGAAATATTTTTGTCTCGTGGTTGGTAGTTATCGATTTCAAGTCAATCAGTACAAAATAAGCCTAAATGGAAGAATTAAATGTCAAAATAGACGTATTTTTTCGTGAAGAAGAGGCGCATCGATTAAGTAATTTATATTTTGGGTTGATACAGCTCCAAATGATGCATACGAACCCTTACCCCATGAAAAGAGCAAAAAAGGGGGAGCTCTTTGACCTTGGAATGTTTGACAGCCCATCCATAAGACTTTGCTCTTGAATCAGCCACGAAATCTGTTTTAATACCGATCAGAATCAGGTGCGAGATCGTTATTAAGATATGATGATGAAAATTAAACGTGAGTACCTTACCACCCCCTAATTCAGAAGCGTAGACTGTATGGTCTGCATAGATATTTTTGTTTTTATCTAATCGAGTCTATATGTTGTTGCGCCTATTGCTCATGTTTGAATCTACATATCGTGCAAACAGTGTGTACAGTCTACGCAAAATAAACCATAGAGACGGTACTAAAAGGAGGGTGTTAAAATAAAGCAAAGAAATTCTGAATATAAGATTTCCACATTTTAAAAAAGTTGATTGAATTTATATATCCTTACGCACGTTGTTCATGTACAAGTCAACAATCTGAAAACAGCATAACTGGTCAGCTCAGAAGGACATTCCTGTATATGGAATCAAATTTAAACGTATTACCTACTTTGTCATCAGTAATGATTACTTTGCATTCTTATACAACAAAAATAATTTCATAAATGTATATTAGGCCGATTTTGTTAAAGATGCGTTTCTTTTCCAATGCCATTCTGACAAAGCCGATTATTCGTCGTGATTGTTAGATACCTACCTTTAATTTAGTTCAAAATTTGCAGCACCTTTTAACTTTTCACGCTACTTAAAACCATAGAAACATTGTATTTTCCAAATGCACCTCTGACCTAAACGTCATTCTGGTAAGTTTAGTTGGAGTTTTTGTTATTCCTGTGAGTTCTTGTGTTGATATTTGGAAAGAAACATTCATCCGTTAACACATATTTCTATACTTGTAAGCGAGAATTCGAATACCTATTTTCATAGATTTAGCTTTGCAAAGGTTTCAATAAATTGTGTTATTTTCATAACAATTTTCAGCCTCTATTTCACTGCCTTAGAGATTGAATTTCCAAAAGCAGTAAAACACGATTTTTTATAAATTTCTCACCGAGAAGTTAGTTTTCATAGGTGTAGCTTTAAAATTGTCTTAGTAGTTTTGTAATAACGATTTAAATAAAAAAAGCTCTGCCACTATTTCGCCGCCTTATGGATAGCATTTCCGAAAATAATGTGTCATGTGTTTTTTTTTAATTGCTGACCGAGAAACCAAAAAACAATTTTCGTTGTGTAGCTTAGAAAGAACCTTAATAGCGACATATTTTCGAAAAATCTTCCATCCGTTTCGAAAAATCACTTACTAAACGATGTGTATATTATGAGACCAACACTCTCTCCAAATTGCCAATTTGTATTCTTAGTGGTTTAGGGTGGACGATGAGAGTCAATCACTTGGGACACTGCCTTTCATACATACGTGATCAAAAGTATCCGGACACCCCCCAAAATATACGTTATTCATATTAGGCGCTTTGTGGTGCCACCCACTGCCAGGTACTCCATCCCAGCGACCTCAGTAGTCATTAGACATCGTGAGAGAGCAGAATGGGGCGCGCCGAGGAACTCACGGACGAGGTCAGGTGATTAGGTGTCATGATTAGGTGTCACTTGTGTCATAAGTATATACGCGAGATTTCCACACTCCTAAACATCCCTAGGTCCACTGCTTCCGATTTGATAGTGAGGTGGAACGTGAAGGGACATGTACAGCACAAAAGCGTACAGGCCGACCTCGTTTGTTGAATGACAGAGACCGCCGACAGTTGAAGAGGGTCGTAATGTATAGTAGGCGGACAACCATCCAGACCATCACACAGGAATTACAAACTGCAAGTACTACGACAGTTGGGGGAGGGGGAGGGGAGGTGAGAAAACTTGGATTTCATGGTCGAGCGGCTGCTCATAATCCACACATCACTTCGGTAAATGGCAAACGACGCCTCGTATGGTGTAAGGAGCGTAAACATTGGACGATTGAACAATGGAAAAACGTTGTGTGGAGTGACGAATCACGGTACACAACGTGGCGATCTGGTGGCAGGGTGTGGGTGTGGCTAATACCCGGTGAACATCATTTGTCAGCATGTGTAGTGCCAACAGTAAAATTCTGACGCCGTGGTGTTATGGTGTGCGTGTGTTTTTCATGGAGGGGGATTGCACCACTTGTTGTTTTGCGTGGCACTATCACAGCACAGGCCTTCACTGATGTTTTAAGCACCTTATTGCTTCCCGTTGTTGATGAGCAATTCGGGATGGCGACTGCATTCTACAACACGATCGAGCACCTGATCATAATGCACGGCTTCTGGCAAAGTGGTTACACGACACGTTTTTTTTTTTTTTTTGTCATCAGTCTACTGACTGGTTTGATGCGGCCCGCCACGAATTCCTTTCCTGTGCTAACCTCTTCATCTCAGAGTAGCACTTGCAACCTACGTCCTCAATTATTTGCTTGACGTATTCCGTCTTCCTCTACAGTTCTTTCCCTCTACAGCTCCCTCTAGTACCAGGGAAGTCATTCCCTCATGTCTTAGCAGATGTCCTATCATCCTGTCCCTTCTCCTTATCAGTGTTTTCCACATATTCCTTTCCTCCCCGATTCTGCGTAGAACCTCCTCATTCCTTGCCTTATCAGTCCACCTAATTTTCAACATTCGTCTATAGCACCACATCTCAAATGCTTCAGTTCTCTTCTGTTCCGGTTTTCCCACAGTCCATGTTTCACTACCATACAATGCTGTACTCCAGACGTACATCCTCAGAAATTTCTTCCTCAAATTAAGGCCGATATTTGATATTAGTAGACTTCTCTTGGCCAGAAATGCCTTTTTTGCCATAGCGAGTCTGCTTTTGATGTCCTCCTTGATCCGTCCGTCATTGGTTATTTTACTGCCTAGGTAGCAGAATTCCTTAACTTCATTGACTTCGTCACCATCAATCTTTATGTTAAGTTTCTCGCTGTTCTCATTTCTACTACTTCTCATTACCTTCGTCTTTCTCCGGTTTACTCTCAAACCATACTGTGTACTCATTAGACTGTTCATTCCGTTCAGCAGATCATTTAATTCTTCTTCACTTTCACTCAGGATAGCAATGTCATCAGCGAATCGTATCATTGATATCCTTTGACCTTGTATTTTAATTCCACTCCTGAACCTTTCTTTTATTTCCATCATTGCTTTCTCGATGTACAGATTGAAGAGTAGGGGCGAAAGGCTACAGCCTTGTCTTACACCCTTCTTAATACGAGCACTTCGTTCTTGATCGTCCACTCTTATTATTCCCTCTTGGTTGTTGTACATATTGTATATGACCCGTCGCTCCCTATAGCTTACCCCTACTTTTTTCAGAGTCTCGAGCAACTTGCACCATTTTATATTGTCGAACGCTTTTTCCAGGTCGGCAAATCCTATGAAAGTGTCTTGATTTTTCCTTAGCCTTGCTTCCATTATTAGCCGTAACGTCAGAATTGCCTCTCTCGTCCCTTTACTTTCCCTAAAGCCAAACTGATCGCCACCTAGCGCATTCTCAATTTTCTTTTCCATTCTTCTGTATACTATTCCTGTAAGCAGCTTCGATGCATGAGCTGTTAAGCTGATTGTGCGATAATTCTCGCACTTGTCAGCTCTTGCCGTCTTCGGAATTGCGTGGATGATGCTTTTCCGAAAGTCAGATGGTATATCGCCAGACTCATATATTCTACACACCAACGTGAATAGTCTTTTTGTTGCCACTTCCCCCAATGATTTTAGAAAGTCTGATGGAATGTTATCTATCCCTTCTGCCTTATTTGACCGTAAGTCCTCCAAAGCTCTTTTAAATTCCGATTCTAGTACTGGATCCCCTATCTCTTCTAAATCGACTCCTGTTTCTTCTTCTATCACATCAGACAAATCTTCACCCTCATAGAGGCTTTCAATGTATTCTTTCCGCCTGTCTGCTCTCTCCTCTGCATTTAACAGTGGAATTCCCGTTGCACTCTTAATGTTACCACCGTTGCTTTTAATGTCACCTTATGTTACCACCGTTGCTTTTAATGTCACCAAAGATTGTTTTGACTTTCCTGTATGCTGAGTCTGTCCTTCCGACAATGATATGTTTTTCGATGTCTTCACATTTTTCCTGCAGCCATTTCGTCTTAGCTTCCCTGCACGACACTAACATCCCTGTAATGGACTGACCTGCGCAGTAGTCTGACCTGAATCGTATAGAGCAACTTTGGGATGTTTTGGAACGCCGACATCGATGCCTCTCCTCAGTGCAGCTTTCCGTCAAGAATGGGCTCCCATTCCCCAAGAAATCTTCCAGCACCTGATTGAATGTTTGCGAGAGCGGAAGCCGTCATCAAGGCTAAGGGTGGGCATCTGTACTGAAGAAATCATCGGTTGTCCTCGCCTTTTCGTTGTAGGCTAACAAGCAAACACCTCGCTGCTCAAATCGACGTCCCTGTTGGTGGTGCTGACAGCATCGTCCACCAGTTGCGGACTGAAGGGCGTGTGCCGCTGGATGGGTTCCTCTAGGCCCAACAGAAGACCATAAGAAGCAACCAAAGACTGTGTGTGCAGGATTGCTTGTGCGTTACGGAGCTGATCGTGGCAATTTTTTGTCCAACATCGTCTTAGGCTACGACATCCATCACGAGAGTGGAACCACGCGGCCATACTGGCGCTCCCAGTAAGGTGACATAGCGCCATCACAAATGGTTCAAATGGCTCTGAGCACTATGGGACTTAACAACTATGGTCATCAGTCCCCTAGAACTTAGAACTACCTAAACCTAACTAACCTAAGGACATCACACACATCCATGCCCGAGGCAGGATTCGAACCTGCGACCGTAGCAGTCGCGCTACTCCGGACTGAGCGCCTAGAACCGCTAGACCACCGCGGCCGGCGCGGCGTCACACTGAACTGAGATGAAACATAGTGTTTTGTAGCCAAAACACTATATAGAAATCCGGAATAAAAAAAAAATCATGCTTCTACGAAAAACACCTGTTGTAATAGTTATTGAATGCCCCTCGTATAGGTACAGAGTAATAGGAAAGGCGTTAGTGTGGCATTAGTGTATTTGTGACGTTCGTGTGGTAAACGAGGAAACGTGAAATATGGCGACGTTATTAGCAAATGCGTCCAAATAGGACCACCGTGCTGTTATTCTTTTCTTGGATGCCGAAGCAAAAACACCGGTTGAAGTTGGAAATTTGTGGAAAGATCTTATGGGACCAAACAGCTGAGGGCATCAGTCCCTAACGTTACACACTACTTAATCTAACTTAAACTGACTTACGCTAAGGTCAACACAGAAATCTGTGCCCGAGGGAGGACTCGAATCTCCGACGGGGACAGCCGTCCGGACCGTGACAAGACACCCTGGACCGCGCGGCTTCCCAGCGCAAACACCGGTTGACATTCATAGGAGAGTGACGAATGTGCATGGGGCAGCACGTCCGTCGAAAACCACTGTTGTGGAATGGTGCGCTACTGCTTCATGGTAACACACGGCCCCACATCGCTACCGCTGTAGCGCAGAAGTTGTGCCAACTCGAGTGCGAGACATCAGAGCACTCGCCCTATAATCTTTCTCCAAGCCACTATCACGCCTTCGGTCTCTCAAAAAACGCCTTGATCGGCCGACGGTTGCTGTCGGATAAGGATGCGCAGCAGACGATTACGGACTTCTTCCCGCAACAGGACACAGTGTTGTACCAAATGAGTACCTTCATCCTGGTGTGTCGGTGGCATGATTGCGTCGGCGATTCTGGACTCCTCGACCTTCGAACGGAAACTTTTTGATCGCCCCTTGTACAACCTAGGTCTCCGCCGACTCTTCCATCGTTAGCGAAAACGCAGAAGGATAAAAAGCATTACCACTTTCTCTACCAGCAACTTGATTTTTTTGACATGATAATTAAAACTTTACAAGTTACGCCTCGTATTTATCAGAACTGGTGTCGTAGTCGCCATTGAGCAGCGCAATGATGTACTCAAACACTTCTCATTTGTATTTGCGACGTAAAATAAACAGATATGAACACTTCAAATATCACATTTACCAGATGTCACAAAGAAAAACAAACTATTGCAAAGAGTAATATGGGGAATTTCACAGACTTAACAATCCTCCATCAAAACATGCAATCAATAAAAAATAAAGTAGAATATGAGAAGTTGAGCTCCAATCTTTGAACTGCACAGTAGTTTGTATTATTGAGCGCTGGTATAGAGACACAGAAATCCAACACGTAGTATTATTATTGTATGAAAAGGCAAAATCATACTGCAGAACTACTTCAAGGGGTGCTGGATCATGCATTTATATCAGAGAAGGAACACAGTTCAAATCAAGACATGACCTCAGTACAGTAAGTGAAGACAAACGCTTTGAAATATTCGCTGTTGAATTAACAGGGCTTTATATCACCAACAAATTAATCATTTTGTGTGTGTATAGATCTCCCAGTAGTAGTGTGGACACTTTTTTCAATAAATTAACAAAAGTTCTAGATAAATTCTCAAGTACAAAGGTCGATATAATTCTGTATGGGGACATTAACATCAACGGTAATATCATAAATGAATCCAGCGGCACCTTCATAAACATCCTTCAAAGTTTAGGCATGTCACTATTGGTCAATAGTGCAACAAGGGTTACTACAACGACTGCATCAGTAATTGACCATATGGCCACAAATATGGACAGGGAAAAATGTGTCATAGCTGTAAAAGATCTCGGACTATCAGACCATCTAGGTCAAATAACAACAGTAAAATCAGGCATCGAATCATTCCCTAAACTACAAGCCTACAAACGACATCTATCAGAAATCAAAATAAAACATTTTTCAAAAGAGCTAGAAAAACAAAGCTGGGATGAACTGTATAAGGAAATCAATGCGAATATGAAATTCTCTAAATTCTCCACATTGTCTAAACTGAACTTAGAAAAGGCATCTCCAAAAGTATGCATGTCTGTATCAACAATCACAAAAACAGAAGGATAACAGCAGGTATTAAGAAGTACTCCAAAACGCTTAAACACCTCAGTTCCATGTAAAAGATTCGCAGTGATCAAGAATTCTTAAATTTCTATCATAGATACAAAAAGATCTATAGGCAGGTGACGATTGCTGAAAAAAATTCATTTAATGACAAAATAATATATATTGCAGAGAATAAAAGCAAAGCAGTCTGGGATGTTAAAAAAAAGGAAACGGGGAGAGGCAAACAAACGCAGAATAACATACTGCTAAGGGAGGGAGATAAAGTAATAAATGATCCACAACATTCAACAAGCTATGTAAACGAGCATTTTTCAGGTTACAGCAAAAATTCCCTAAAACATATATAACACCTGTAAATAACGTTGTACTAAAGACAATGATGTTACTTCCAACCACAGAGAACGAAGTCAATAAAACTGTTCAAAAACTAAAAAATTAAAAGTCAGTAGGCTTAGATGAAGTACCAACGTGTGTACTGAAACAGTGCATAGGGATTATACAAGGCCCCTTAATAAATATAATAAATGGATCGTTAAAACAGGCAAGAGTTGTACCTTTGCATAGGAAAGGTAATGCAGAAGACATAGAAAATTACCAGCCTATTACCCTGCAGTTAGCATTCTCGAAAATAATAGAACAATTATGAAAGACAGATTAATGAATTACCTGAAGAAATATAATCTTTTAAGCGAATTACAGTTTGCTTTCCGAAGTGGCAAAAACACGGAGTCAGCCATAGTAGAATTCACAAAAGTTGTACTTGATGCTCTTGATAAAGATGAGTGTGTCACAGGCATACTTTTGTGTCTTTCTAAGGCATTTGATTCAGTAGACCACAAGATTCTATAAAATAAATTAGAAGCATTAGGAATAAGAGGGGAAGCTAATGACTGGTTTCGATCATACGTAACAGATAGGGTAAAAAGAGTAGAGATAACACATACTTCAAATAGATCTAAACATTTAGTAAAACACTTATCAGAATTAAAATACATTAATATAGGGGTTCCATAAGGTAGCATATTAGGACCAATGCTATTACTGATATACATCAATGACTTTCCTAGTAGTGTTACTTATTGTGAAAAAATTCTCTTCGCTGATGACAGCAATATTATAGTCACACAGAAAACAAGAGAGCTCCTTGCTGAGAAAGCAAATGAAACTCTAAAGGAAGTTTATGATTGGTCAATAAGCAATAAAGTGATATTGAACATAAAGAAAACTAATGCCATGAATTTCAGTTTGAAGAGGAAAAATGACAATGTTAAATGAAATGTAGATGGCACATCTATAGAGTGTAACAAATGCAAAATTTCTAGGAATGAATATTGATTGTCAGCTGAAGTGGTGTGAACACACAAAGGTACTAGCAGACAGTATGTCATCAGCATGTTATGCTCTCAGAATCCTATCATCAGTGTGTAACATGCAGTGTCCTTTAGTTACATATTATTCATATGTACACTCAATTCTTAGCTATGGCATTCATTTTTCGGGAACAAACGCATGAAATATGAACACAATTTACAAACTCCAGATAAGAGCTGTGAGAATAATGTCCAAAAATAGTAGTAGAGCTCATTGTAAAGACCTGTTCAAAACACTGGGGATTTTAACTGCTCCATGTGAATACATTTACCAGTCAGTTGTACACGTCAAAAATAACATTGGTGATTACTGCACAAACAGCTCTGTCCATGACCATGCAACAAGAGACAGACTCAACTTACATTTACCAAAAAAAAAAAAACATACAACTGAAAACAGCATTTTCTACCAAGGAATAAAATTGTATAACAAATTAGCAAAGGGGATTAAAGAAATTGCAAAAATACACTTATTTAAAAAGGCAGCTAAAATGTACCTGTTACACAATACATTTTATACATTGAAGGATTACTTCTATAAAACAGAGTAGTAGTTTGATAAAAAATGTTATACAAATGAAAAATAATAATAATGATCATAAAACATCCAACATTCCACACAACACCTTCACTTTATGTTTTTTTCTCTTCTTTTTTTCCTTTCCCGAAATACTTATCCCCAAGCTAAACTTAGCACAATACCTTCTCCTTTTTCTGAGCTCAACATCTGATTCATTATGGAGCGATACTGACTCAGTTTTTCAGGATAGCAAATGGGAATGGTACAGAAAACGTTCCAGGGATCACCAGTG
This sequence comes from Schistocerca piceifrons, assembly GCF_021461385.2. Lineage (NCBI taxonomy): Eukaryota > Metazoa > Arthropoda > Insecta > Orthoptera > Acrididae > Schistocerca > Schistocerca piceifrons. The sequence goes on from NC_060146.1 coordinate 44,769,568, forward strand.
TGTGTGTGTATGTTTGTGTGTGTGTGTGTGTTTGTGTGTGTGTGTGTGTGTGTGTGTGAAGTGCTATGAAACAGTGTGTGTATAGTGTGTGCAGAGACTGATAGTGAGATATGAGTGAACAGTATGGCATTACATTATTAATAATTTATTTATAAAAAACGTTTTGTATACCAGGAGTAAATCTAATGATTGTCTCTAACTAGAAGTCTGTAAATACATGTGTGTACGAATTAGCTTATTTTAAATTGGTCTAAGCTTGTAAATACTTTGACATGTCCTATATCCTTGTGAAAAGAGATCTACGGTTGAATAAAGCTGCTACTACTACTACTACTAAGATCGAAAGTTCCCAACGCCAGTGAATGAATATGTGTGGACGCCACGGAGTGGGAAACATTTATGCTTGCCAGGTGATCCAGTGTCACGTGTTAGCTTGCCGGCCATGAACTCCCCGTGTGCACACGTCAGCATGAACGCCGACGCAACAGGGTGTACCGTCCAAACACGGACCCTTTCAGGCGGCGGCGTCGCTTTAAGGGGCGAACGTCCATCGATCACGTGTCTGACTGGATAAAGTGCCTTCACTGTCTCAATTGTTTGCCATAGCAACCATGTCTGTAGGGGCGGTACAAGTAGCTACTGCATGATTTTATACTACTTTGACAAAGAAAAGGACTGAATACCGATTATAGGTCATGGTTCCTCCGAATGCAATTTGTTTTATCCTCGAATATGCAACTTATGCTTATCAACGCTGATTAATATTAAGATAATTGCGAAGGTCGCACTCTAGCGATAGAAATACTACAGAGTGACAGATAAGTAACTTTTTCAAACCGAAAAATTCTCGATGGAAACTGTTTTATTGATACTAAATACCAGTTCAATGGTTCCATGTTGCTCGCTTATAGAACCTGGTGCTAAGAATACTAATTATAACTCGTGGTTCTTAGAAGTCATTTTCGCTGCGTAGCTTTGTTGCTCTCAGATGTATACGGCTCCTCATTTCAATTATTAAGACACCATCTGATCACTGTAAAAAAAGAAAAAAAAACATTGTACAAAAGTAAAGTATCTTTTGCAAAATGAAATATAAACAAAAAAATAAACTAAGCAATATCGCGCCCCTTCTGAGCAACAATAATTGAAACTATCACTGTGTGAAAATTGCCTAATATTTGTTGATGTAATCAATAAAGAATGTGTTTGCCCAATCCGACGTTCAGGTCTGTGTAGTAATTGGTGCTTCTTACTGTTACGATTGCCCACTTTTCTGTTTCAGTCTTTGCTTCTAACCGTAAGCGGCAAGTATGGCGGCACCGCTCCGTGCTTCATTTTACGAGACAATTCTGTTGCCTGCCTATTCTTGCTATGAACACTGACGGAATTTCAACGGTAAACAGTAAACAGCGTTGCATAAAACCTCTGTTGTAGCGTCTGCCACTGGGCCTTCGCCGGCCGGAGTGGCCGAGCGGTTCTAGGCGCTACAGTGTGGAACCGCGCGACCTCTACGATTTCAGGTTCGAATCCTGCCTCGGGCATGGGTGTGTGCGATGTCCTTAGGTTAGTTAGGTTTAAGTAGTTCTAAGTTCTAGGGGACTTATGACCTAAGATGTTGAGTCCCATAGTGCTCAGAGCCATTTGAACCATTTTTGAATGGAATTTATGTGTGTTGCTTGATGTAAACCCATCTCGATTCTATTTTTACATACCATAATTGCACTCCTTTAAGAACGACGTGCTGTTTTGGTACTAGGGTTTTCCGTACCCAGTCACTAACCTGGAACACTTATTTAGACGCCAATTTTCAATACGTCGATCTGCTGGTATCTTCGTCCTCGCTGATATTTTCTGTTGTCGTACCGTTGATCGGGCGGAAGGGACTTGATTAGGATGTTGGTCAGTCCTTCAGCCGTCCCTGGGTCGGGTTGCCATCCGATTATTTAGTCTGATCAATGGTGCAACGGTTCATTGACTCAGGCCCAAAGAGTCATATTTTGCATATAGATCTGACTCATTTCCGCAAAGCACTGATGGCCCATGCAAGATGACTTGGTCGCCTACGTAATTATTGGTAGCAGTAGAAATGTTGTCTATTCCTTTAAAAACTGTAAGATGCAAACGCGTACTCCTCCTAAAATAACGAGACATAGCTAATCTGAAAAAATGGTTCAAATGGCTCTGAGCACTATGGGACTTAACTTCTGAGGTCATCAGTCCCCTAGAACTTAGAACTACTTAAACCTAACCAACCTAAGGACATTACACACATCCATGCCCGAGGCAGGATTCGAACCCGCGACCGCAGCAGTCGCGCGGCTCCAGGCTGTAGCGCCTATAACCGCTCGGCCACAGCGGCCGGCAACTGATCTGAGACCTCGACGTTTGGCAAGATCAATGTGTAGTTTTTTTAATAGATAAGGATTAAGGATAAGGAAGGGAAGTTTATTTAATTTCTATAATAATTATTCAGATCACCAACGACTGCGATCTTTTTACTGTTGTCAGTACCTTTCACCCACAGTGAGATATATTCCGATTCATTTATTTTGCGATGATTCCTGGTCCTGAGAACCAAAGGCATAGTCGACATGTAATACGATGAACCGTTATCTCTGTTGTAAACTGCACAAATGTGAAATGTCCGACTTTGTTACGTAGACGCCAGTGCGATGGATCGACTGTGATCATCTCTGCAGGTTGTCGCCGGCAGCAGCCGCATAGAAGACGTCCCATGGCGCTACGATGTTATTAAGATTCCGTGTCACCGATGGCGGAGATTATCTCTTGCACGAATTCGAAATAGCAGTACCTGTGTTATTAAGAAGTACGAAGCAATATTCCATCGGATACGTATGCATGTCCAAAGGAAGAGGCACTGAGTAGCCATAGCCATCAAGAAATACATCAAATGTACTCTCAGATGCGAACATGAATCACCTTCAGCTCTGTATTCGAATAACGACCAATGAAAATTTGTTCCCGACCGGATGCTCAAAGCCGTTTTATGCGAGCGGTCGCCTTAACCGCTTCGGCCATCAGTGCGCGAATCACAGCCAGACTCAAACTTCCATACGTCATCGTCTACGTGTCGCAACCTGCGCTCGTATGTTACTTATATTCCCGTCCATGAAGGACATATTTATTGAGAGTCAAGGGCCTGGTATTGGCGAATAAATACTCAGTTGCAGTGTCTGTGGTATTAAGAAGTAGGATGCAAGTACGGGTTCCAAACTCCATCCTGCACAAATTTTCATTGTCGTCGTTCCAATATACAGCTGAAGGTCTTTCATATACGCAGCTGCGAATTCATTTCCCGTCATTCTTACACTCTCAGCCGGAAGTTGGTCTGATGCCTAACCCCAGACGACTTAACACGGCTGTTCTGAGTGTCGGCGAGTGTTAAGTGGTGCCGCAGGAGGTCACATACCTGCAAATTATGTAGTGACTATTTGGACTGAAGTTCCCCAAGTGTGTCAAATGTAGTGTTCAAGTTCTGGCGACAACTGCGTAATCTGTCCTAATTACAGTACAGCCATGTCTAGCTGGCGTGATTTGGTCTTTTATGTAGCAGGACTGCGGTCTAGCAGAGCGAAGAAAGTTGCGGTCGGCGCGAGGTATACCCGCGTCAGTGTGCATCGATTTGATGCTATTTACGATATGCGGCACCGAAATCGGTACGGGTGATGTACATGTAAAGACAAACAAATAATTACACCTTGAGAAAACCGGATGATTAACTCAAGAGAAAGAGCTCTACTAATTGAACAAGTCAATAACGCGTTGGTTCACCTCTGGCCCTTTCGCAAACAGTTATTCTCTTTAGTATTGACTGATAGAGTTGTTGGATACCACCCTGAGGAATATCCTGCCTAATTCTGTCCAATTGTTGCGTTGGAGGGTCCTGCCCATAATGCTCCATACTTTCTCAACTGGGGAGAGATTTGGCGACCCTAATGGCCAAGGTAGGGTTTGGCAAGCTCGAAGACGAACAGTAGAAACTCTAGCCGTGTGCGGGCGGCCATTATCTTGCTGAGATGCAAGCTCGCGATGGCTTGCCACGAACAGCAACATAACCGTACGAAGAATGTGTTGACGTATCGCTGTGCTGTAACGGTGCTACGGACAACACCCCAAGAGGTTGTAAGGTTCATTTTAAAAATATTTCTTTTGCTTGTTTTGAATGATAGTGTAACGTTCTTTAGTAAATAATATAATTCTTTAGATTATGTCGAATAAACTGAACACATAACAAATAAATGACTTTCTTTAAATAAATTTTTGAATGAATGTCTGAACTGTGGAATGGATACTAAACTCGAATGATCGTGTAGCGTGTTGTAGCTGCAAGCGGTGTGCTTACTGTTAGTAAAAACTTTATACGCGTTGATCGGGCAATGCAACTCCTAATAACCTTTAGGCATTGAACCCTCTGGGCCTTTTAAAAACTAATAACTTTGGTCCCTGTGCACATAACAAATAAATAAAATTGTCTTACCTCTGAAGCAGCAATGATGGAACGCGATATATTGTGGTCTCTCATTAGTGGCAGAAAGTGAGTGGATAGTGAATAACATGCTGAAAGATCTGAATGAAGCAAAGAAACACACCAAAACCAAAGATTATGGTCATCAGTACAAGACGCAGACTGTCCAATATTGAAATAGGACAATCTACCATTAGCGAAGTAAAAGCATTTAAATATCTCGGAAGCGCAATAACTGAAGACTTGAGATGTCACCAGGAGGTGAAAACTGGAATTGCCATAGCAAGGAGGTATTCAACAGAAAGAGGAGAGTCTTATCTGGCAAATTAGACAGAGGTCTAAGGAAAAGGCTTGCCAAATGTTTTGTCTGGAGTGTCGCACTGTATGGGGCAGAAACATGGACGCTGAGACGAGAGGATGAGGAAAGGTTAGAAGCATTTGAGATGTGGATGTGGAGGAGAATGGAGAGCATAAGGTGGGTGGAAAGAGTGAGTAATGAAAGAGTATTAGAAATGGTTGGTGAGAGAAGATGTCTGTTGAAGGGAAAAAGAACTGGTAATACTTGAAATGCACATGAAATTCATTCGGCTGATAAATGAAAACATTTGAGAAAAATCAACTTCTTAGAAAAACATATGACCTGGACAGGGAGGCGGTACTGATTGTGCTGAGTTACTAATTTTTCTTTGCGAAATTATATTGCAAGTGAAGTTTGGGTTTTCGAAAGCATTTGGCAACTGAAGTTACATTGGTCAAAACAATCATATTTAATAATTGATCCACAAGCAATGAGATTTCTACAGCAAGCATTATCTAACCTCACTAATCCAGCATAAATGCAAATCATCAAATTGCATATAGCTATGTTAACAAATCATAGAAAAATTACAAAAGTGAAATATCAAACTAGCCATTTTATCAAATCAGTTTACGTACATTCAGGGGTTACTCAACAATTACAAATTATCAGCCAACTCATCTATACTAACCCGCTGGCAAAACAAAAATCATAAGTATTTAACATCTTTACCTTACCTTGCTTACAAGAAGACTTCTGCTATCATGTTCAACAATGCTGACATACCTACATTAATCTATAACTGCCTACTCCATCCTCTTTCTCTCACAGACAGCTACCTACAACTGTGCACCCAGCGCTCTCTCACTCCAATACCACAGCCTCAGACCAGAAGCAGTATCCTTGGCTCTGCAGTCATGCACAGTCAGCGATCCGCTTTATAAAACCTATCAGAGACATACATCGTTTATGATATCAGTTTAGTTTAGATTAATATCCTTGTCATATTCGGGTGCCACATACAAGTGTACCCCAGCAGACTCCTTTCAAAGTCCTGCTATGAAAAGATATAACACCCCAGACCATCATTCTTGGCTGTCTGGCCGTATGGTGGGTGACAGTCAGGCTGGTATCCCACCACTCTCCCACGCATCTGCAGACACGCCTTGGACGTGGAATCTCATTGACTGGAGTATAATTGTCTTCAGTGACGATTACCGTCGAGTCCTGATGCCCGGCGAAGCTATGTCAGGAGACGCCTTGGACAGTGTGGGATACCGACCTGTCTGTCACATGCCATACGGCCAGACAACTAGGTATCCTCGCTAGCAGTTTCAAGAAGTTTTCCTTTATTCAATCCATAGTAGAAATTTAAATACGCCCAACGTCCTCAATTATTTTTTGGATGTATTCCAGTCTCTGACCCACAATTTTTGCCCTCAACAGTTCCCGCTAGTACCATAATGTCTTCATACACATCCTATCATCCTGCCCCTATTCTTGGCAGGATTATCCAAATGCTCGTTTCTTTGCCGATTCTGTGGAGATTCTCCTCATTTCTTGGATTACTCGTCCACTTAATTTTCAGCATTCTGGCTGACCTTGTGGTCTCGAAACGAAATCAGCTGGGTCCAGGGTCCATCCATGCGGTCCAAAGGTCAGCATGGCGGCGTCACAGTCCCGCTGAGATAGTTGTCCTTTTAGGACACTATCTGGGCAAGCACCCACGCCAGCAAAAAGTTGGCACGAGCGTAGCCAAGTAGAAATAATAAAATACTCGCCTTAGCAACACGATCGATATTTCGGTGTATAAGGGAGAGAAATTGTAGGTCCGAACGTATGTAGTAAAAACCTAAGAAAACCTCACGTTTTCGTCATTTGTTTTTGTATTGACGTAATGCCAGATCGTCACATTGGTCGCTTTTCTCTCGGAAACGTTTACATTTATCGTCTGAACATCTACGTCGCGTGCTGAGGCATGCAGTCGCACCACGGGAGAAAAGCGACCATTGTGACGATCTTTCATTACGTCATTACGAAGACAAATGACGAAAACGTGAGGTTTTCTTAGGTTTTTAATACTTATTGACACTTTTCGCGTTTTCCCGTGTGATGTGGCTGCCAGACCTCTGTTCATGCAAAATCTTAACGTCCTAGGTCAACTGCAAGGCACCAAAACCGGACAATAATTGAATTTACGATAGCTAAAACATGACTTGTACTACTTCTTACTTGTGTATTGCATCAACATAGAAGCTACTATGTTGTACTGAGTTTGGCAACTGCATATCTCAGCACGCGACATTGATTTTCAGACGATAAATGTAAACGTTTCCGAGAGAAAAGCGACCATTGTGACGATCTGGCATTACGTCATTACGAAGACAAATGACGAAAACATGAGGTTTCCTTAGGTTTTTCCTACATTCGTTCGGACCTACAATTTCTCTCCCTTATATACCGAAATACCTATCGTGTTGCTAAGGCGAGTTTTTTATTATTTCTGCTTGGCTACGCTCGTGCCAACTTTTTGCTGGCATGGGTGCTTGCCCAGATAGTGTCCTAAAAGGACAACTATCTCAGCGGGACAGTGACGCCGCCATGCTGACCTTTGGACCCTGGACGGACCCTGGACCCAGCTGACCTTGTGGTCTCATGAAACATGAAACATGGCACTGCGTTTCCCATGGTCAAACATTTACTACCATACAACTCCTCAGAAGTACATACCCAACAACATCTTCTTCAAATTAAGACCTATGTTTCATACCAGCAGACTTATTTTGGCTATTAACGTTCTATCTGTGCTAGTATGCTTCTAATGCCCTCCTTGCTTTGTCCTACATGCGTTAAGTTGCTTCCTTAACTTCGTCATCGCCAATTTTGATATTAAGCTCCTCACTTCTCTCATATCTTCAACTTTTAATTACGTTCATGTTTTTTCAGTTTACTCTCAGTCCATATTCTGTACTCATTAGTCTATTTACTACATTCAACAGCTCCTGTAACTCTTCTTCACCTTCACTAAGGATAGTAATTTTTTCAGTGAATTCCAGCATTGGTATTTTCTCATACCAGATTCTAATCCCACTCTTGATGGTTTTTTGTATTCCCGTCGTTGCTTCTTCGATGTATAGACTGGGTAAAAGAGGCGTTTCTTAGACCACTTCACTTCGTTCTTGGTTTTCCAATTTTATTGTCCACTCTTGCTTCTTATATGAGAAGCAGTCAATAAATAATGTAAGACATTTTTTCTGAAAACAGTTCTGTTTTATTTAGGATTCGAATAAATTAAATTATTCCTCATTATTTTGGCAACAAAACCGTATTTTTCAACGTAATCGCCGTTCAATGCCACTTTACTGGGGGGACCCGTATACCCGAATGGTACCATTCCACTGGTCGACGTTGGAGCCAACGTGTTGCTTCATCAACAACCTCCTCATCTTCTACGCGTTACGTCCTGTGACGTGCATTCTTCATTGGACCAAACAGAACGAAGATCTTTATGGTTTCTGTTAGGCAGTGAGGATCCCAGTGGCACACAGCACTGAATACCACAACTGGTGAAAGAGTGTTTGATTGTGATCCGTCGACCACCTTGAATGAGAGTGCCCAATGTTGCAGGAGTGACAGCTCTGGGGCGGTGGTGCGGGGGAGGGGGGGGGGGGCAGCCGGCACGCGGGAGTTTGAACCGGTTTGCGGGAACTTGTTGCAACAGGCGCCTCGCCAAACGACTCACCGTGCTTTTGTTCATTGCCAGGTCTTCATAGACATTGTGCAAGCGCCAAAAGAAACTCAATGACAGCGCTCTGCTTGAAACGCACCACCGTTACAGACGTCGTCTTCAAGCCTACAGATAGCGCTGCCATCCGTCAGAACTTAATGAAACTAGAGGGCCTCAAGCTGGAATATTTCACCATGTCCCACAACAAATTCTGTCATTTTTTCAACCTAAACCGACGGAGAAAAACAATATGTTGCATTACGTACTGAACGCCCTTCATACAACTTGTATGATACCCGTTGTTCTCTATAGTTTACTCCAATTTTCGCAGATATTCGAACATTTTGCACCATTTTACATTGTCAAAAGCTTATTCCGACAAATCCTTTGAACGAGTCTTACTTACATTGACAACTCATCGTCATCTAAAAGATTCTCATTTTTTTCCGTTCTTTTGTAAATTTTTCTTGTTAGAACTTGGATGCGTCAGCTATTAAGCTGACTGATTGTGCTCTTCCTGTCTTGAGAACTGAAGGGATGTTATTGTTCCCGAAGTCCGATCATTTGTCACCTGTGTCGTAGATTATACATACCAAATTGAACAGTCTCTTGGTAGTCACTTTCCCCAGTCATTTAAGAAAATTCCTGAGTAATGTTATCTATCCGTTCTGGCTTATTTCAAGCCAAGCCTTCCGTAGCTCTTTTAAATTCTGATTCTCTTATCAGATCATGTTCATATTTGAAGGGCTTATTTCAATAGTGGTACAAGTCCATTTTTGTTCATTGTGAGATACAGAGTCCTAAAGTTAAATGAACGCCGCAGAATCTGCAGTTGAGATACCAGAAATATTCAGATATATATACTTGAATATTTGTGGTATCTCAACTGCAGATTTTGCGGCGCTCATTTAACTTTAGGGCTCTGTATCTCAGAATGAACAAAAATTGACTTGTACCACTATTGAAATAAACGCTTCATTTGTTAGTACTGCAAATACATTTTTTGCTATTACGTTGTATGTCTCTACACTACAAATAACCATTAACCATTGGCATAAAATACCATTATTTTTTTCTAGAGACTGAAAAGCATATATATATATATATATATATATATATATATATATATATATATATATATATATATATGGTGTAAATTTTAACTTGACAAACCAGAATAAATCGAAAAATAGGCTTCACACGAAAAGATGGGTGGAATCCAAAGTTGATTATTTTCGAGGGGGTCATCTGGTGGCCCACCACCCCAGCCCCCGGGGGATGGGGCGAGAGCCAACTTTAAAATTTCAAATGGAAACCCCCATTTTTTATTGCAAAATGAGATTCTACATAAAAACTACATACATTTTGTCTTATACATTTGTTTTGATTCTTGGCAGTTGGCGCTGTAATTCAAGAAAATCTATGTTCTCATTTTTGCGTGGAAAATGGTTACGGATAAATAAAAAATACTTGCGTGGAAAATGGTTACGGATTAATAAAAAATACTTATTTACTTCTTAAATTTTGATTCGCTAAAACTAAAACTCTCCCTCTCTCCCCATATGGTGGGGTTTGACAGAGAGGAATTATTCTTACAAATGCTGACTCAAATATTAATTTATTCCGCAGTTTCGGATAAGTTTTGTTTGTTTCCTGGTCATGAGGCCACACAACTTTTAATTATCAAACAAATCATCTGACTAGCTAACTAACTAACCAAAGATCCTGCTTACTAACGAGTGAACTCATTAACTAAAAAACTAACTGACTCCATAACTATTTTTCACCCCCTCCTCCCCCCCCCCCCTCCTTCAACGTAATTATCCCTTACAGGCGCTGCGGACAATATTTAGAAAATAACAACTAACACAGAAGCCTACTAGCGGTAATTCCTTCCACACCCCATCCGTGAATGGAAAGAAACTTTATCATATGGTACCATAAAAAGTACCTTCTGCGAGGCACTTAGCCTCTCAACGGACACAGAGTAATAAGGCCACACGCTCTAAACGTAGACGAATGTCTCTTGCAGTGTTTAAATGCCGTTCACGTGTTGTAGTCCGTTCAAGCCTCGTGACCCGACAACGCCACGTCGCTCACAAAGACAGACGCCTACCGCCCGCTCTCATTTATGGCCTAGACTTCTCTTCAGCGGCTAGCCTGCGTCCGCTATAACCCACAAAGGAAAAACGCCTCTGACGTCACACGATTTGCATTATCAGGTCAATGGAGTGTCGCGCGGACGCAGAACGTAAGACGTGAGCGGTAATTCTACAGTGTTTGATTTGTGGTATCTATCGGTCTGCTGCAGCTATGCTTATTTTACAAGTTTTTTTTTAATTTTTTTTTTTATCGAGGGAACACAAACTAACCGATAGCCTATGACTAGGTTGTAAAGGCCACCGTGTGCCCAACTGTTGAATATATACCCAATGCGGGTAAGCATTTGAATATTTGAAAACCCGGAATTATACGTCGTTTTAGTTTGGCAGTTGCCGTTCCCTTTCGTGTCTGTCTGTGGTCTCTGGCCAGCTATGTTTCTTCCCCTGGTTCTGCGCATGCGCTGCTGTATTTTATTCCTAGTACAATGCCTGCTTACTCAGTCTATGTTGCATTCGTTGTGCTGGCCGCGGATCTTGAGAAGAGGTACCATATGTGTTCGCTACGCTCGATTACCTTGGGGACTGTTTTTCACGTCTTGTGATGCCGGTTCTTACCCGACGCTTTTAGTTTCTGGGATTACGTCCTTCTTAGTTCCACTGGCTGTTTCATTCATTACAGTTGCATACTTTATCAAGCCAATCTTTTGCGGTGAGATAGGGAACTTCTATTATTTACCGTTTCGGAAATTTTAAGGGCGTTACTGTTTGAAGGTCCGTATACCTCAGTTTTAATATAGTTCTGATTACGATTTTTGTATCTTCTTTGGAACAAAAGTTTGCCACCTGAAGATGTAACTACACTACTGGTCATTAAAATTGCTACACCAAGAAGAAATGCAGATGATAAACGGGTATTCATTGGACAGATATGTTATTCTAGAACTGGCATGTAATTACATTTTCACGCAATTTGGGTGCATAGATGCTGAGAAATCGGTACCCAGAACAACAACGCCTGGGCATTGAGTCAAACAGGGCTTGGATGGCGTATACAGGTACAGCTGGCCATGCAGCTTCAACACGATACCACAGTTCATCGAGAGTAGTGACTGGCGTATTGTGACGAGCCAGCTGCTCGGCCAACATTGACCAGACGTTTTCAATTGGTGAGACATCTGGAGAATATGCTGGCCAGGGCAGCAGTCGAATATTTTCTGTATCCAGAAAGGCCCGTACAGGACCTGCAATACGTGGTCGTGCATTATCCTGCTGAAATGTAGGGTTTCGCAGGTGCCGAATGAAGGATAGAGCCACGGGTCGTAACACATCTGAAATGTAACATCCACTGTTCAAACTGCCGTCAACGCGAACGAGAGGTGACCGACCGTGTAACCAATGGCACCCCATACCATCACGCCGGGTGATACGCCAGTATGGCGATGACGAATACACGCTTCCAATGTGCGTTCACCGCGATGTCGCCAAACACGGATGCGACCATCATGATGCTGTCAACAGAACTTGTATTCATCCGAAAAAATGACGTTTTGCCATTCGTGCACCCAGGTTCGTCGTTGAGTACACCATCGCAGGCGCTCCTGTCTGTGATGCAGCGTCAAGGGTAACCGCAGCCGTGGTCTCCGAGCTGATAGTCCATGCTGCTGCAAACGTCGTCAAACTGTTCGTACAGATGGTTGTTGTGTTGCAAACGTCCCCATCTGTTGACTTAGGGATCGAGACGTGGCTGCACGATCCGTTACAGCCATGCGGATAAGATGCCTGTCATCTCGACTGCTAGTGATACGAGGCCGTTGGGATCCAGCACAGCGTTCCGTATTACCGATTCCATATTCTGCTAACAGTCATTGGATCTCGACCAATGCGAGCAGCAATGTCGCGATACGATAAACCGCAATCGCGATAAGCTACAATCCGACCTTTACCAAAGTCGGAAATGTGATGGTACGCATTTCTCCTCCTTACACGAGGCTTCACAACATTTCAGCAGGCAACGCCGGTCAACTGCTGTTTGTGTACGAGAAATAGGTTGGAAACTTTCCTCATGTCAGCACGTTGTAGGTGTCGCCACTGGCGCCAACCTTGTGTGAATGCTCTGAAAAGCTAATCATTTGCATATCACAGCATCTGCTTCCTATCGGTTAAATTTCGCGTCTGTTTCACGTCATCTTCGTGGTGTAGCAATTTTAACAGTATGTTCGGTACGCTCGATTACCTTCGGGGCTGTTTTTCACGTTTTGTGATGTCGGTTCTTATTCAACACTTTTTGATTCTGGGGTTACGCCTTCCTTAGTTCGACTGGCTATTTCACTCAAGACTATAGCATACTTCGTCACGCCAACCTTTTGCGGTAAGATAGGGGACCTGTTATTTATCGTTTCGGAGATTTTAAGGGCATTATTGTTTGATGGTCCGTATACCTCACTTGATAGTTAACATTAAGTAGCTTCAGATTTAATATAGTTCTAATCACGATTTTTGTATCTTCTTCAAAAGTTTGCAATCTCAAGATGTAACTATGACGTCATGAAACTGGTCGCGATTAATAAGTGATTTTGGTGTAGCTGTTGTGAATTTCATCATTTTAAACGTATAATCACAACTGTGGTTGCCCAACACACCAAGTGATTTGTATTATGTATCTGTTATGACATAATAATGTATACAAACAGATTTTGTATTGTTACTCTTGTTCAGGTATTAGAAAAAACTATAACTACATGATGTAACGATGAGAAATTGATCTGAGATTAAACAGCCTTGGTCGTGAGAAACATCTTAGTCACGAGTGCTGGGTGCTCATGAAAGTAAGGAGAATCTATTGCAATAAGTTAGGCCTAGCTGACGTGGAAGAAGTAGCCTCAGATTCTGTGAGGCTATGCATACTTGTATTAAAGCCCGCAGAGAGACTGGAATCGGAGCATAGTTCTGAAGAAAATGACTCTATACGTACTGTGGGTAATATCAGTTACCCGGCGGTTATGGGCCAATTACAGGTACTTACGATGAGAGTTTTTAGGGGAACTGTGTGTGCTGTACTAGGACATGAACCACTGGGATTATTAAGTGTGTGAATGTGCTGCCTTCGATATTCTGGCCTTCAGCCCGAGGACTGGTTTGATGCATGTTTCCAGGCCAGTGTGTTCTGCGCAGAGCTCTTCATTACTGTAAGGCACTAAGATCGTTCAGTAACTAACACCTCCAAAATTTTTTTCCCTAAACATATTTACACTCAATAGTTAGAATTTAGAAACAAAATCATTCAACAGTTGTTTTACGTGTACTATATTTCTGCACAGTCTCCATCATGTTGTGCAGCCTTACGCTAGAGTTGTGTAAGATCAGCATTTCCTGCTGGTAAGAGCTGGTGTACTATTCTCATAGCCATGTGTTCATTGAATCACTTTCTCTCAGTATCTTCAAAATGTGCCATACGTTGAGAATCCTCAAGTGTTCCGAACAAATGGGAACCTGAGGGTTCCAGATCTCTGCTGCAGGGTGGATGAAGGAATAAGTCCAACCAAATTTGGAGATGTGCTCCCTCGTTCTGACATTGTGTGTGGCAGTGCACTGTCGTGTATGAACAAGAAAGTTTCGATTCTTGCCAGATCGAACACTTGGGAAATGGTTCTTTGTTGAGAGTCTTCACACAAGCCTCCGACTTAATGGTTGACCTCTTCGGCTACGCATCTATCGCAAAGACTGTCAGCATGACTGTTACGACCAGACGAAACTACAGTCTTCCAGCCATAACTGTAGACTCTGTGACTGCTCTGGAAGATGGTTCATTGAACTATAACATAGGAAATATTAGTCCAACTTCCTGGCAGATTAAAGCTGGGTGCCGGACCGAGACTCGCAGGCATGTGCTCTAGGTTCGCAGAAGAGCTCCTCTGAAGTTTGGAGGGTAGGAGACGAGATACTGGCGGAATTAAAGCTATGAGGACGGATCGTGAGTCGGATAGCTCAGATGGTAGGGCACTTGCCCGCAAACGTCAAAAGGTCCCCATTTCGAGTCTCGGTCTGGCACACAGATTTAACCTGCCAGGAAGTTTCATATCAGCGCACACTCCGCTGCAGAGTGAAAATCTCATTCGGGAATATTAGTCCAGTTAACATCATCAAAGACAAAAAGATTTATTTAACTTAACAGAATCCTTGATAATTTACAACTGTCATTGTGTCTTAAAGGGAAAAGGAGACTTGAGCGATTTCTCGACTTATCGCCCTATTCGACTTCTCTGCCATACTATAAAGATCTTTGAACGGGTACTTGATAGCAGATTCAGAAGTTTTGTCTCTGTAACACCAAACCAGTGTGGATTTGTTAAGGGATGTAGCACCATCGATGCTATGCATGCCACGCGCCTTGATGGGAAAACACAGAGAGAGAGACAGAAGAGTGTACACATGGCATTTCTAGACCTAGACAAGGCTTCCGATCGTATGCCACACAACCTTATTTGGCGAGCTCTTCGCTGCCATGACGTCCCTGAAGAGTATGTAAGCTTGGTGCAACTTCTGTACCGTGATACCACTAGTTCGGAGTCCTGCTGGAATTTCTCCGCCCTTCGAAGTGACTTTGGGTGTTCATCAGGTTTCTGCCCTTTCACCATTGCTAGACAACATTCCATTAGAACTACTGACGCCCTTGGGAGAGCCAGTCCTGACAAAACTCTACCATCTGGTGAGCAAGATGTATGAGACAGGCGAAATACCTTCAGACTTCAACAAGAATATAATAATTCCAATCCCAAAGAAAGCATCCTGATTTAGGTTTTCCGTGATTTCCCTAAATCGCTTCAGGCAAATGCCGGGATGGTTCCTTTGAAAGGGCACGGCCGATTTCCTTCCCCATCCACCCCTCACCCGACCTTGCGCTCCGTCTCTAATGACCTCGTTGTCGACGGGACGTTAAACACTAATCTCCTCCTCCCCAAAGAAAGCAGGTCTTGACAGATGTGAGAAATATCGAACTATCAGTTTAATAAGGCACAGATGCAAAATACTAACGCGAATTCTTTACAGACAAATGGAAAAAACTGGTAGAAGCCGACCTCGGGGGAGATCAGTTTGGATTCCGTAGAAACGTTGGAACACGTGAGGCAATACTGACCCTACGACTTATCTTAGAAGAAAGATTAAGGAAAGGCAAACCTACATTTCTAGCATTTGTATACTTAGAGAAAGCTTTTGAAAATGTTGACTGGAATACTCTCTTTAAAATTCTAAAGGTGGCAGGGGTAAAATACAGGGAGCGAAAGGCTATTTACAATTTGTACAGAATCCATATGGCAGTTATAAGAGTCGAGGGACATGAAAGGGAAGCAGTCATTGGGAAGGGAGTGAGACAGGGTTGTAGCCTACCCCAAATGTTATTCAATCTGTATATTGAGCCAGCAGTGAAGGAAACAAAAGAAAAATTCTGAGTAGGTATTAAAATCCATGGAGAAGAAATAAAAACTTTGAGGTTCGCCGATGACATTGTAATTCTGTTAGAGACGGCAAAGGACCTGGAAGAGCAGTTGAACGGAATGGATAGTGTCTTGAAAGGAGGATATAAGATGAACATCAACAAAAGCAAAACGAGGATAATGGAATGTAGTCAAATTAAGTCGGGTGATGCTGAGGGAATTAGATTAGGAAATGAGACACTTAGAGTAGCAAAGGTTTTGCTATTTTGGGAACAAAATAACTGATGATGGTTGAAGTAGAGAGGATATAAAATGTAGACTGGCAATGGCAAGGAAAGCGTTTCTGAAGAAGAGAAATTTGTTAACATCGAGTATAGATTTACGTGTCAGGAAGTCATTTCTGAATGTATTTGTATGGAGTGTAGCCATATATGGATGTGAAACATGGACGATAAATAGTTTAGACAAGAAGAGAATAGAAGCTTTTGAAATGCAGTGTTACAGAAGAATGCTGAAGATTAGATGGAAAGATCACATAACTAATGAGGAAGTATTGAATAGGATTGGGGAGAAGTATGTGACACAACTTGACTAGAAGAAGGGATCGGTTGGTAGGACATGTTCTGAGATATCAAGGGATCACCAATTTAGTATTGGAGGGCAGCGTGGAGGGTAAAAAGCGTAGAGGGAGACCAAGAGATGAATACACTAAGCAGATTCAGAAGGATGTAGGTTGCGGTAGGTACTGGGAGATAAGCTGGCACAGGATAGAGTGCATGGAGAGCTGCATCAAACCAGTCTCAGGACTGAAGACCACAACAACAAAAACATTCATCCTTTGCATGGATACGGTAACAACTTGCTACATATCCTCCATTTCTTCCTGGACCCTTGTTTATGTAGATGATGTGGTACTTGCCGACAGGAAGAAATGGAGGATATGTAGCAAGACAGCAGACCCCGCAAGTCGGGATTAATGCTTGGAAAGATTGTCTCTTAAAGTATCATATGGTGTACTAATTAACAAACCCTTCTCTTGAAGTAAGATGTTCAATATCTGCAAAAGCATATTTCCGTCTATAATTAAATGCACACCCTAGCTGCAAACAGGCGCTGATGTACTTCATTAGGGACATGCTGAAAGTGTGTGCCCCGACCGGGACTCGAATCCGGGACCTCCTGCTTACATGGCAGACGCTCTATCCATCTGAGCCACCGCGGGCACAGAGGATAGTGCGTCTGCAGGGACTTATCCCTTGCACGCTCCCCGTGAGATCCACATTCCGAACATGTCCACACCACTACATTCGTAGTGCGCCTAATAGATGTTTGCCCATCACACTCATTACTCGTGGCAGATTAATCTACCAAGTCCCGTACGAGTTCGGGCATAGCGTGTGCGATCGCACAAGAAGGTCAATGGCCGGGAAGCCATATTTTAACTATATATGACGGTATTATCTGTTCCAGAATGTAGTGGTGTGGACATGTTCGGAATGTGGATCTCACGGGGAGCGTGCAAGGGATAAGTCCCTGCAGACGCACTATCCTCTGTGCCCGCGGTGGCTCAGATGGATAGAGCGTCTGCCATGTGAGCAGGAGGTCGCGGATTCGAGTCCCGGTCGGGGCACACATTTTCAAGATGTCCCCAATGAAGTACATCAACGCCTGTTTGCAGCTAGGGTGTCCATTTAATTATCATTTCATTTCTAGCAAAGCTGCATGGTCATCCACAGTAACTGTTCTTTCTGGAACAGATACTACCGTCATATATTATATTTCCGTCTGCTACTTGGGTAACTCTTTAGTCCTACTCGATCATGTTTGCTACTTCGCCTGAGACCACGAACTAGGCAGAGCACTTCCATGTGCGGCTCTATATTGACCTCCGTGCGAGGGTCCTGCTGTGCTGAGAAAGAGGGCGTGGCTGCTTCAGCGTCTCCCTGTCGTCATCGCGAATTGCAGTGTGACATCATTAAAGCAGTGTAGTGTGACACCGCGAGCTTTGGACGACACCACAGTGACTTTGTCATCAGAGTGAGCTGCCTTGAATTTCTTCTGTTTCTGGTGATTAGCGGTGGCGCCACTCTGGTGACTGCCTTTAGGCTTCCAGATGAAAGCGAAGCGCCAAAGCTCCATCCTGTAACGATCCTTGACAGAAACGCCTCTCCAACGGTCTCAAACTCCTCCAACAGCTCAGATGAGATGTGATCTGTTGTGGGCTCTCTTGAGGCTCATCTGGACCACACTTTCGAACATCTAAGCCTCTATCATAGCACATGTCCTTCCAATGTTCCCTGACTGTAGAACTGTGATGCACCAGTCTGCATGAGTAACGATATGTACGGGATTTAGTGGCAGAGGCTGTGACAGAACTTTCCAAAGAGGCTGATCGTGGAGCTGAGTTTCTATACTCACTGATGATTTAATTCTCTGTACTCATCGCCCAACACTTCTCCTGTCAACTGCATCATTACCATATACAATACACGAACGTTTATGGATGTTCATACTGATTTGTTTTACCGTAACCAAGAATCCAATTGAAGCGCGTTGCTTGTAACGAGTGTCTTGCTTGGGCGCCATTTTCATCGTTACATCTCTACCATCCGTCTAAACTGTCCAAAACTTCGCATACGTGCGAAAGAAAACACAAATTTGAAGCGCGTCAATGGACGTTTTCCTATATACACTACTGAGCGAGGTGGCGCAGTGGTTAGACACTGGACTCGCATTCGGGAGGACGACGGTTCAATCCCGCCATCCTGATTTAGGTTTTTCGTGATTTCCCTAAATCGCTCCAGGCAAATGCCGTGATGGTTCCTTTGAGAGGGAACGGCCGACTTCATTTCCCATCCTGTGCTAATCCGATGAGACCGATGACCTCGCTGTCTCGTCTCCTTCCCCAAACAACACAACCCCAACCCTATATACACTGACGGAAAAAAATCCTAAAACCAAGGAGTTGCGCAACATAAATGAAAGCTGGTAGGCGCGTTGCTACATTCCTATTGAGATGTGGTGCCATTCGCAAAAAGGCTATCGCTAGTAGTGCCAGTATGAGCATGTAGATCAAATTTGCTTTAAATACACACACTGTAACGGTCGTGGGCGTTAGTTACCTTTGAGACTGCACGTGGTGAATCGATGTTAGTCACGAATACCTTTAAGGCGACGAAGTCGCCGTTGGCCACTGCGTCTTCCTTGGTGAAAGGCAGTGCTTGAAATCTGATGTTATCCGCGCGCTCTTGACTCTGTGGATCTCGGAATACTGAATTCCCCAAAGATTTTAGAAATGGAATGTCCCGTTCGCCTAGTTGCAACTACCATTCCGCATGCAAAGTATGTTAATTCCCTTAGTCCGCCCGTGATCACGTTTGAAGTCTATTCGCGTGAATCACAAATGACAGTTCCGCTAATGCACTGCCCTTTCATACAGTTTCTACGCGGTGCTGCTTCCATCTTTATATGTGCATTTAGCTATCCCGTGACTTCCGAGGAGATCAATTTGGGTTCGAGAGAAGTATAAGCGATACAACATTGACCATAAGTTTTGCCCTAGAGCTTGGTTTGAATATTTAGAGAAATATTTTCACAGTGTAGGCTGGATTACATGCTATCTGAGGTAGCAGGGATAAAACACACGGAGCATAAGCTTATCATCAGTTTGTACAAAAACTGAACTGCAGTTAGAAGTATCAAAAGGACACGACAAAGGAGCAGTAATTGAAGAATTACTTGTAGCGTGTCCTCTATTTATTGAATTTGTTCGTTGAGGAAATTGTTAAGGACACCAAAGACAAATTTGAAATGAAAATTAAAGTACAGGGAGAATTAATAAAAGTGATAAGGTTTTTTCGTGACATTGTAATTGTGTCGGAAAGAGCAAAGGAGAAGGGAGATGGACTGAACGAAATGGATAGTGTCTTGAAGAGAGATTACAAGGTGATGACGGAGACCAGCAGGCTGATTGAAGTGGATGTTGAATTCGGTAGCTACTCCTAAGTGAAGAACCTGGCGCAGTATGGACCCGTGTGGAACGCTACAGTCGCCGGGCTGAGTAGCGCAGCCAGTGTTTACTGAACAGGAGTCTCTAGAACGGATGGCGTTGTCCTGAAGAAAAGCTTTGGGAATAAATTGAAAGTTTTCTTAATTACGTTCAGAGCCTAAATTATGTCCAAATATTTTTCTATGTGTATAGTGAACTCCATTCTCAGCCCCTGACAAGTTTAGAAATGCGTGAAAAACGTCACTTTTTCATCCTGGTGCAGGTAGCTATGGACATAACTATAGTTATAGAATTGCAGCGGATTATTAAAGACAAATTTCCTCAGCAGATACACCACTGGCCATTAAAATTGCTACACCACGAAGATGACGTGCTACAGACGCGAAATTTAACCGACAGGAAGAAAATCCTGTGATATGCAAAGGATTAGATTTTCAGAGCATTCAGACAAGGTTGGCGTCGGTGGCGACACCTACAACGTGCTGACATGAGGAAAGTTTCCAAACAGCTGATGACCGGCGTTGCCTGGTGAAACGTTGTTGTGATGCCTCGTGTAAGGAGGAGAAATGCGTACCATCACGTTTCCGACTTTGATAAAGGTCAGATTGCAGCTTATCGCGATTGCGGTTTATCGTATCGCGATATCGCGACATTGCTGCTCGCGTTGGTCGAGATCCAATGACTGTTCGCAGAATATGGAATCGGTGGGTTCAGGAGGGTAATATGGAACGCCGTGCTGGATCCCAACGGCCTCGTATCACTAGCAGTCGAGATGTCAGGCATCTTATCCGCATGGCTCTAACGGATCGTGCAGCCACATCTCGATCCCTGAGTCAACAGGTGGGGACGTCTGTGAGACAACAACCATCTGCACGAACAGTTCGCCGACGTTTGTAGCATGGACTATCAGCTCGGAGACCATGGCTGCGGTTACCCTTGACGCTGCATCACAGACAGGAGCGCCTACGATAGTGTACTCAAAGGCGAACCGAAGTGCACGAATGGCAAAACGTCATTTTTTCGGACGAATCCATGTTCTGTGTAGAGCATCATGACGGTCGCATCCGTGTTTGGTGACATCGCGGTGAACGCACATTGGAAGCGTGTATTCGTCATCGCCATACTGGCGTATCACCCGGCGTCGTGGTTTGGGGTACCCTTGGTTACACGTCTCGGTCACGTCTTGTTCGCATTGACTACTCTTTGAACAGTGGACGTTACATTTCAATGGTGTTACGACCTGTGGCTCTACCCTTCATTCGATCCCTGCGAAACCCTACATTTCAGCAGTATAATGCACGACAGCATGTTGCAGGTCCTATGTGGGCCTTTCTGGATACAGAAAATGTTCGACTGCTGCCCTGGCCGAAACATTCTCGTGATCTCTCACCAGTTGAATACGTGTGGTCAATGGCGACCGAGCAACTGGCTCGTCACAATACGCCAGTCACCACTCTTGATGAACTGTGGTATCGTGTTGAAGCTGCATGGGCAGCTGTACCTGTACACGCCATCCAAGCTCTGTTTGACTCAATGCCCAGACGTATCAAGGCCGTTATTACGGCCAGAGGTGGTTGTTCTGGGTACAGATTTCGCAGGATCTATGCACCCAAATTGCGTAAAAATGTAATCACATGTCAGTTCTAGTATAATATATTTGTCCAATGAATACCCGTTTATCATCTGCATTTCTTCTTGGTGTAGCAATTTTAAGTGTCAGTAGTGTATATACACTGTGAAGGGTCATTTAGCAAGACTAACTCTTTGAAGATGCACGTACTAGATAACTATGGATGAACAATACGTGTTATTTTCATGGTTCACTTTTGTACAGTCAGTTCTTTTTTCGTATGTTTTGTGTTATCCTTCAATCCATTCCAACGAAAGTTTTTGTTGTCAGTTTACTGTGCTTTCATAATCGTTTATGAAATGACAAGTGAAGTAAGATTATTATTTTGTAGTAATAAAAATATCAAGTTTTGTTTCTCTTCTGTTCATCAATCTTTCTATAGGCATTTCGTAAGTAGTGGTTAACCAATAACCCCCAATACCACAAAGACTGATTCCTTGAAGAATCGAACCCCCATGTATAATGCAACTTTGAACTTCTACGTTACAGACGAGTATAGTCTCCGTAATTTGAGCTCCATTTTACGAAAAACAGATTTCTCACTTCCTGAACTATGTGTTCCACAATGGTGCCACTTTGCTATTCATTTGCATCCTATGGATGCTATCTGGAAAATATGTTGCAAGTTGACTGAGGAGTAAATAAGTCATGAATTGGTACATCATGTCTGATGCTACAGTTTAACTGCATAAACGTTGAAAATGTGGTAAGCGATAAACTTTTTCCCCCATTGTTTTGTATTCCAGTGCTCGAGAGGCAAAGTTTCGAAAAGGTTCGAAATTACGTTTAAAAGTTGTTGCAAGTCGTTCTGTGCTCTCATTCTTAAATATGGGATGAGTACAGCCTGGGTAATTTGCACACAGTTAGGATGTCTCAATACATACATGCAGTTTATCGCTTTTATGCTTGAGTTGTTGTGATGAGCAGGCTATGACATGATTTTACGTTTTTAACTGCGGTTAATGATTCTATGAAATATCGTAAAACATATTTTTGGTGTCCCTGAAAGCCGTTAAATAGACATATGCAAGTGAGAATGGGTAACCATTTTAGCTGGTTGGCAATAGAGATATGTGTACGGTTACAGATCCAAGGTTCTAAGTTGGGACCAAATAAATAAAGCGTCATTTATATTCACTCAGTATTTATTTTTTTTATTTTATTATGTAGATCGACGAAGCAGTACATTTATGCGTTGATTGTGGGACGTATGAGGTGAAATTACGAAGACTGGCGAGCGTGGATTGATGCTTGTGATGTCGGTTGTTAAGATGAAGGGGCAGTTGCGTTTCCACCTGCAACAAGAAAGAGCATAAGTGAGTTTGTAAATTTAAAAAAAAAATAGTGTGATTTTTTAACTGTAGCTTTTGAATAAGAGTAACTACTATACGTGGGGTGTACCACAAATACTTTTACAACATCTGGAGGCGAATTACTCAATCTTCAGTCTAAAAGCAGAAGAATATTTTGCAGAGAGGTCAGAATAGGAAAAAAAAAAACATCTCCTGCCCTTAAGTACGCGTGGTTGTATTTAACCCTCGTTCTGCGTCCGCATGATATCGCACCACGTCTTGCAGGTGCTGTGTTCCATAACAAAGGAAAATCCGGAAGTATCTCCCCAGTTTCACATCATGAGTGCGTCAGTGATGCTGGCAAACGACGGAGGCTGAACGAAACTGCAGGGACTGATCGAAGTCCTATCTATACCGAATCTGCGGCTAGGCTAGCCTACGCCTGCAATCGCTTGATTTATCAACCCCGGATAGGGCTTCGGACACCCTGGACATTTGGGGCAAATTGTATTATTTTTTCGGAAACGTACGGTCCGTGGACGATAGACTGGCTAATGGCCACAGTGGAGCGAGAGAGGGAAGCTTTGTTTTTCTGTGCTGTGTGCGATTACCTCATACCGCTCAGCAGCTACGACAAAAATTGCCCACGAAAGTAACAAAGGTTTTCTAAAACGCAATACAGAGACGTTCATGTTCAAATGTAGTACTTACTTGTGGTAGTGAATATGAACGTAAACTAAGACGTTTGCAATACAACTGAATGAGTAGAAGACAGATGACGTTTAAAACATTGTATTGCTTTTTGCAGTACAGACGTATGGAGTGAAAACCACAGTTGCAAAATCGGCTTGCCTGCACGCAGCTGTCACTCTGAACTTTGATCCTGCTACAGGGTCTTTCCTTTTAATGCCACCACTTCATCTTCTATGTACAGGTTAACAGTAGGGGCGAAAGACTGGCCCTTGTTTATACTATTTATAATGTAAGCACCTCTTGATCTTTCAGCCTTATTTTTCCCTTTTGATTCATTTACATGCGATATATTATACTTCTTTTCGTGTAGCTGAGACCTATCTTCCTGAGAATTTTAAATATATTGCACAATTTTACGTCGCCAGACGCTTGTACTAGATCGACAAAGCGTATGAATGTGTGGTGATTTTTGTTAAGTCTTGCTTCCGTTATGTAACCATCACCTTTCCTAAAGCCGAACTGATAGTCGTTTAACAAATCCCAAATTTTATTTTCCATTATTCTGTCTTCTGTCAGTAACTTCTATGCATGAGAATTTTTCTCTGATTGTGTGATAGCGGGTGGAAATTAAGCCAGAACATGCTGATTTGCTTCGCCAATAGCGTTTAAACGAGGTAATCCTAGTTAAAGTGAGAAAATTTGTCAATTTTACAATCCATTTTTGCCATTATAACCACATAGCCGCACGTAATGTTATACTGGACTAGTCTTCGGTGGAATATTCGTGCACAATCGGCCCAACCAGTGTGTTGCTTGCTTTTTCTCTGCGTCTAACAGTCTTTTAGAAGAAAATGGCTTATTTTACTACCTGATGTTTGCTGCATGGTTGTAACTGCACCACGATATGGATTTAGTCTATCGGTACCGGCTACCCATTTTGCGTCTTTGCGTCCACTCTTCAGTAACTGATTTGCTGCCAAGGCGAAAATAAAGATTAATGGCTTGCTTGAGCAATGCATACTTGAAGGTACTAACCTACATTAAAAACATACTACTTGTGATAAATAAATACTGATGTAGCGTTGGTCTGTAAGCTGCCTTCAATCATCAATAATTATCAATAGAAGTGTCTGCATTTATACACCCAACATCGTGCATATACTTCGCAAGTCACTGTGGAGTATGGGGTAAGTGGTGGGAAGATTTACCTCTGTTCTTTCCTGTTTCATTCACGTATTGAGCAGATCAAAAAACTACTATTGCATGCTTCTGTGCGTCCCCTAATTTAATTTATCGTATTTTCGTGGTCTCTGCACGAAGTATACGATGGTGCCAACAAAATTTTAGTACAGACTTCTTCGAATACAGCTTCTCTACATTTTCACACCAAAGGTTCCCGAGGTCTACATTGTTTTTCCTCCAAGGATCAACATTTGATTTCCTCGACCATATCTATCACACTTTTGTGTGGGGTACACGGACCTATGGTGATCATAGCAGTTATGATCGCAACAGGTTTTCTTTTCTGGCCTGCTGTCATATCAGCTTGATATTATGTCTGTATCAATAAGTAGACATCCCAGCCTGAAATACCTCCAACAGCACACTCTGCTGCACTAGATATTTTGGTCAACAAATAAAATGAGTGGAGTGGGGGAGGATGTTATGCATAACTAATGTAGAGTTAAGACTTGGGGGAGGATGTTATGCATAACTAATGTAGAGTTAAGACTAAGATACACTGTAAATATTCCAGAACTAACTAAAAGGGAGCACAATCAGAACATATTTATTTTGCAAACAAAGCCGCAAATTCAACTAAATAACTAGGTATAACAATTACGGACAACTTAAATTGGAAGGAACACATAGAAAATGTTGTGGGAGTCTAACCAAAGACTGCGTTTCATTCGCACGACACTTGGAAAATGTAACAGATCTACTAAAGAGACTGCCTACACTACGCTTGTCCGTCCTCTTTTAGAATACTGCTGCGCGGCATGGGATCCTTTCCAGATAGGACTGACGGAGTACATCGGAAAGTTCAAAGAAAGGCAGCACGTTTTGTATTATCGCGAAGTATGAGACTGTCACAGGAATGATACAGGATTTGGACTGGACATCATTAAAAGAAAGACGTTTTTCGTTGCGACGGAATCCCCTCACGAAATTCCAATCACCAACTTTCTCCTTCGAATGCGAAAATATTTTGTTGACACTGACCTACATAGGGAGGAACGATCACCACGATAAAATAAGGGATATCAGTGCTCGTACAGAAAGATATAGGTGTTCGCTCTTTCCCCGCGCTATACGAGATTGGAATAATAGAGAACTGTGAAGGTGGTTCGATGAACCCTCTTCCAGGCACTTTAATGTGATTTTCAAGTATTTATGTAGATATAGGTGTAGATGTAGTTACTTAACAGACTCTTTCAAAACGGGATTTATTGCAACACTGTATAAGTGCGTATCCAAAAGACGCAAAATCAAACAGGTTGACGAATTCGTCTAGCAGTAGCGTAGGTTATCAGTTTGGCAACAGTCTCTCAGTTTTTATGCAGTGCAGCAGCGATTTGTAGCCCAGGACAGTGGCTAGAGTGCGAGAGATGGCGTTGGTTGGGTGGGAAACCTGCGTCGATCAGAAGACACATGCAGACTGAATGAACTATCGAGACACTGATGTTGGACTATTGAGGAGTAGTTGGTGAAGTAGGATGTAGTAAGCTGAATGAACCGTCGTGATGGACTGCTGAAGGGCAGTCTCTCTTACCAGAGATGGTGTTCAGTGCAGCAGCGACTTGTAGCCCAGGCCGATGGCTGGAGCTGCGGCAATGGCGGGCACCGCCGTCTTGATCACCGCCGGTGTCTGCAACAATACGACATGTAATGAGCTCCCTGTGATGAGTTATCGCGCTTGCATCGGGGGGATGCGTTATGGATTGTGGCTGGTGTCCAGTTTACAAACAAAGTGTATCCACTGGTCGGGTTACGTATGTTTATATCTACGTGCACATCTAGCAGTAGCGGCTCTGACTAGTCATGAACAACAGTCTTGCTCCCGGCTTCAGTCACAGACACTTCTTGAATGTATAGAAGTCACCTACAATGGTGGTCAAAGACTGCTCATGTAAGTTACTCTCGTTCTGCTAACGGCATAGTAGACGTCAGCAGAAGTGTCGCAATCGGTTCCCTAAATCTGATCAAGAGGATTTTATGAAGGCAGTGTCGTATTTTACACTCGGTGAGAACACCTGTTCATTGGATGGGCTGTAAAGATGATGATGATGATTAGAGTTTTAGGGCGCACAACAACGAGGTTATCAGCGCCCGTTCCCAAAAGGAATGTTGACGAGTGCAGCCAAGATATGTTAAACAAGGATCAATTCAGAGTCGATCTTCGCGAGAATTGGAAATGTTCAAATTGCAAGATTGGACACAGCACATCAAAACAGCTAGATAAAACTAAAAATAAAATAGCAGTGCAAAATAGGTAAAAATAATTAACGGTCGCTGAGTGACCACTTACAAATAATGGGTGACCAAACCACTTTACAGCACATTAAGATCTCGAACCCAATATTTTGGGAAGAAGTCCAGACATCACACAAAAACGTAAAACTCTAGCGACACTCGCCTCATTATTAGTTAAAATAGAGGGCAGGTCTGGTGGGAAACTGAAATCTTCCCTCAAACCCGCATATAAAACACACTCAGTTAAAATATGTCTTATCGACAGCTGTGTCCCACATGTCTGACACGTTAGTGGCTCCTTACGACGTAACAGAAAACCATTTGTCAATGGACAATGTCGTACTCGAAGCCGTGTAAGGGCTACTTCCTCAGCTCGTCGTTGTCGGTAGGAGGTGAGCCACGGTCGGACAGAATCCTTCACCGCTCGCAACTTATTATCCCTCACTTCCAGCCACTGAGCCTCCCACCAACGCATGACCTTCCGAGTCACGAATGATGTTATGGAGACTCAGCCACCTGATAAGAATTCCAAACACTAGAGCTGTGTTCTGCTTGCGTTACAGATCTACTGGACTTTTGGAGAGCTGACTCGAAAATCTGTCGTCCATTTCTCTTCTACTCATGTGCCGTTGGTGTTCCATTTCATATCCCTCGTTAGTATTGCCCCTACATAACTAGATAATACAATGGGCTCCAGATATTTGGAACAGGTGTTGTTACTGGATAGTATCAGGTGTTATCGAGAGCTCTCGGAGCTAGTAATGTCAAATGTATTAGGACGCTGTAAAATGTTTCTGGATTGTAGACTATGTTATCTAAATGCAGCCAAGGAGATTTGTTTTATTACATTGGCTCTCGTCACAACAGTATATCTCGTTTGAAATCCTCGTTTGTCCTACTTATTCAGTGCACGTTTCCTTTAACTCCATTGCTTTGTGCACACAGCGACACATGGCCCCATTTGTGCAGCTGGTGACCCATAGGAAGCGGGTAGGAGGAAAAATAATTACTTTGCGAGGCATGAAATATTGCCTACTACTGCATCAATAGATGTTCGTGACAGAGACCAAGCAATGTTGGGGAAGTTGACTGAAACTGATTACTCACCTGCTCGTGGATGACCTGGGGAGGTCCCTGGACCAGCTGGGCAGGGGGCTGGATGAGGCGGGTCTGCACGATGGGGGGAGGCTGGATCACCTGCCTCTGCAGCACTGGAGGCGGCTGCACCAGCTGCGTCGGTCCGGGCACCACGCGGGTGCGCAGCACAGTGGCTGGAGCGGCGGCGATGCCGATGGCGGGGGCGGCGGCGATGGCGGGGGCGGCGGCGATGGCGGGGGCGGCGAAGCCCAGGCCTCCAAAGCCGCCTCCCAAGCCGCCTCCGTAGCCGCCACCGTAGCCGCCGAAGCCGCCTCCGTAGCCTCCCAGGCCGGCAGAGAAGCCTCCCAGGTAGCCTGGGGCAGCCTTGGCCTTGGCTTCAGGCTCTGGGACTGGGCCACACTGGGCTGCAGCCACCAGGGCGACGGTCAGCTGCCATCAGGACATCACAGTGTGAACACCTACGTAGCAGGCAGTCATCTGAGAAAATACAAGTTTACTACCATGGATTGGGACAACAGCAAAATGTTATTGTTCGGACAGGGGTCCATTTTGGCAACTCGTGATCTACAGCTACATCTACGTCCATTCTCTGTGAACCAGTATGAAGTACATGGCAGAGGGTGTAGATACGAAGGCATCACAAACCTTAGCTATAGCTGAGGCTTCTGCATGTGCTGAACAAGGACCCGCACCTCAGTCTCCTAAACGCGGCTGTATCTTTCATCAAACCACAGCGATAAAGTAATGCCCTCCTAGATCAAAACAAGACTGTGACAGGCACTGAGTACTTCCCGAATCTGAATACTTAGAGCATACAAAGTGGATCCATTACATCATTTTGCTCTTGAGCAATCTTCCATGTTGAATGAGGACAGTATTTTGTAAGCAGTCACCTTTGTACAATGTAGTTTTTCCACAATCTCATCAGTGAACCGAATTCCTCCATTTACTTAACCTACACTACTGGCCATTAAATTGCTACACCAAGAAGAAATGCAGATGATAAACGGGTATTCATTGGACAAATATATTATACTAGAACTGACATGTGATTACATTTTCACGAAATTTGGGTGCATAGATGCTGAGAAATCAGTACCCAGAACAACCACCTCTAGCCGTTACAACGGCCTTGATACGCCTGGGCATTGAGTCAAACAGAGGTTGGATGGCGTGTAAAGGTACAGCTGCCCATGCAGCTTCAACACGATACCACAGTACATCAAGAGTAGTGACTGGCGTATTGTGACGAGCCAGTTGCTCCGCCACCATTGACCAGACGTTTTCAATTGTTGAGAGATTTGGAGAATGTGCTGGCCAGGGCAGCAGTAGAACATTTTCTGTATCCAGAAAGGCCGGTACAGGACTAGCAACATGCGGTCGTCCATTATCCTGCTGAAATGTAGGGTTTCGCACGGATCGAATGAAGGGTAGAGCCGCGGGTCGTAACATATCTGAAATGTAACGTCCACTGTTCAGTGCCGTCAATGCGAACAAGAGGTGACCGAGACGTGTAACGTGTGACGAATACACGCTTCCAATGTGCGTTCACCGCGATGTCCCCAAAGACGGATGCGACCATCATGATCCTGTAAACAGAACCTGTATTCATCCGAAAAAATGACTATTGCCATTCGTGCACCCAGGTTCGTCGTTGACTACACCATCGCAGGCGCTCCTGTCTGTGATGCAGCGTCAAGGATAACCGCAGCCATGGTCTCCGAGCTGATAGTCCATGCTGCTGCAAACGTTGTCGAACTATTCGTGCAGATGGTTGTTGTCTTTCAAACGTCCCCATCTGTTGACTCAGGGATCGAGACGTGGCTGCCCGATCCGTTACAGCCATGCGCATAAGATGCCTGTCATCTGGACTGCTAGTGATACGAGGCCGTTGGGATCCTGTAAGGCATTCCGTACTGCCCTCCTGAACCCACCGATTCCATATTCTGCTAACAGTCATTGGATCTCGATCAACGCGAGCAGCAATGTCGCGATACGATAAACCGCAATCGCGATAGGCTACAATCCGACCTTTATCAAAGTCGGAGTCGCGCTGGTACGCATTTCTCCTCCTCACACGAGGCATCACAGCAACGTTTCACCAGGCAACGCCGGTCAACTGCTGTTTGTGTATGAGAAATCGGTTGGAAACTTTCCTCATGTCAGCACGTTGTAGGTGTCGCCACCGGCGCCAACCTTGTGTGAATGCTCTGAAAAGCTAATCATTTGCATATCACAGAATCTTCTTCCTGTCGGTTAAATTGCGCGTCTGTAGCACGTCATCTTGGTGGTGTAGCAATTTTAATGGCCAGTAGTGTACGTCTCAACCTACACAGATTGTTACTCCCAGATATTTGTGTGCCATGACCGATTCCAGTTGTGAGTCACTGATGTTACAGTCTTAAGATTCAACGTTTTTTTTTTTTTTTTTTTTTTTTTTTTTTTGTAAAGCGCACAGTTTTACATTTGTGGCACTGCGAACATGGCGCTGATATTCGTTCCGCATTTAAACTGTAGTATCGTCCAGAGATCACGTTGCCACACCACACTCGGCAAGGCATATCAATAACACATACGTTAGCAAGGGCTCGCTGAACCCACGACGACATATTGGAGGCACTCCAGAGGACCACGCCTACCTCTCAGCAACAGCAGCGCCCTCACGCTGAGGTCAATATAGTGCCGAGGACGCAAGTCTCGAAACCTCATCTACAGCAGTGAACGTCCTCATGTGGGACAGTGGCAGCTGTCACAGTTTCAGATGAACTTGTACTGTTGTAAAAGTTGAACAGTTTATTACTTTGTGCTGCAAGTGATGCTTTCATACTTGTAAACTGTGCATTACTCGGTGGCAAAAAAAGTGCGTCATAAGTTAAGCAAGTCTTTTAATCTCAAGATTTTAAACATGGCTGCAGCAGCAACTGTTAAAATTCTTCACATGTTAGGTAAAAATGGGGAAAACGTATATAATTCCACCTTTGCTGAACATCTATGGCTCTTACAGCACACGTCATGTGAACTGGACAACGTAGAGCTGCTTCATGAAGCTAATAAAGGTTACAAACTAGACTTGCTTGAAGAACTAGAGATTTTCAAGCATCTGTCTCTAAAAAATGGTTTTGTTCTTAACGAACAGGTGCAGCTTCGAAACAAAAATTTTTTAGACAGTTTCAAACCCCTCATTGCCTTAATGTAATATAGTCTGGCTGACTAGTGTTATTTTCTTGCTTGTTAATGCCGGTGAAATGTGCTTTTCCTGTCTTCTTGGGATTCTACGTATTTTGATGTTTGTTAGTTATGAATTTCAATGTGTATATGTGGTTAAACGACTACTATGTTTTATTCATAATGACAGATGGTTTCGTTTTATTATAACATTTTGGTTGTTTCGCTAGTATGTGTTTCACTGCCTACGTTACGCGAGACTCTCGCGCATTACACTAGTGCCCTCTCTCGTTAGATGTTCCAAGCGCAAGCTTTATCCGTTTGACACTAGGACACAGGTAAATTGGTTTTATATTTCTATTTTACATAAATGTCTTTAATTGGCCTGATACGTTTTATTTATTTAGACAGAGTTTGAATTAACACAACCTTTAATAATTTTTGATGCGCTTATGTATGTATTCATGGGTTTTTAGTATGCGCGAGTCTGGCACATGCAAGTGCCCTCTATCGGCGAAACCATCTGCCCTAGTGCTTTCACACTCGTGTCTCAATAGTTCATAAGCGAAGTAATGGTGCTAAACTGTTGGCTTTGACCCTGTGCCCATTACACATGTTGTACAAATGGAGATGTCTTAATTACTGACGACGCCTTTGGCATAATTGTTTTATTATTCTCCATTGCATGATGTAATTTTAGTAAGTACTAAAGATTTTGTGCCTGTATTACTTTGGTAATTTCACCGTTGCTTAAGCTTCTGTTTCTCACTTTCGTTGATATGGCTTTTCTAATGAATGTGTCTTTCTGTTCAGGATGTTTTACGTCTGATGAAGGTATATTTATATGTACCGAAACCTTGGTCAAGAATTTTAATAAAAAATTTTATCCTGCAACTGTTTTGGCTGTCGTCCTTTTAATGTGGAGTCTTGTAATCGTTAATAATCTGAACTTATGTTTCATATGTTCTAGTCAGAGCAATCAAAGAACACACAGTTACGGCTCGACGAAAATAGTTTCATCTGCTAACAACAGAAATTACACCAATATCTGACTGAATTTTCGTATTGCTATTTTTTCAGATACATATTCGTTACTGATAACGAAATCGTCTGCAAAAAGTATAAGGTACAATTAATATTGTTAGTCAAATCATGAACGGGAAAGGTCACAAGACACTTTCAAGGGCTACTACTGAAGTTGCTTCTTTCATTCACTGTCCATCCAAGATAACATGTTGCGTCCTCCCTATCAAGACGGGTGATAACAGAAACACTTAATGCACGATCCTTCTGTGATCTCCAGTGAAATGTGAGGTACTGTGCTGATTTATTGGATGAATTTGTATGAGTGTTCTCTGTTTTCCCACCGCCAAGTCAGCCGCTCTGCCTTAAACGCAGAACGTGTACGCCTCTGGCTCACAACGGAATTGTATCACAGTCTGAGATTATCAGAAGCAGACAAGCTATCCAGCCATAAATATGTTTTACTTTAGATTGCCTTTTCAGTTTCTTCGAGGCAGTCTTCACGATTTAATCACATTGGTTATTGTTGCAAACAGCACAATGACTCACGTTGTTAGATTCTAGGGTCACATATCAAAGGTCACAATTTTGAACAGCATTGCATGTATGTTTCGTTCAAGCCTCGTTGATGCGTTGACATCTGGTGAAGCATCAGCTGATGTTGAGCGCCAGTATGCTTTATGTTTCTGGTTAACGATGCGCTAATTGTGTCTTGCGAGGTACAATGGGTTCTATTTTCGACCTTCCCAAATCAAAAAAATCGGCTATCAAGAACTGAACCTCTACGTTGGTAGCCAGCTGTGTTGGTGACAACTAAGGCGGGCAACATCCTGCTGTGGCGATGAAGGTGAGAGTCCCACTTCCCACCATCTACGAGGTCACTGGAAATACGAGGTCAGTGGAAACAGCTCAGTTGGATCGTACATCCGAGTCCGAGGTCGCTAACGCTAGTTTGACCCTGACGTAGGTGGTCAGAGAGGTGGCCGTGAAGAACTCATTACCAGAGAAGAGGTGGTGGCTTTTATTTCACGACTATTAGTTACCGCGGGTGTCCCATCTGTATCCAAAGTATTTCGGCAAAGATGTGTGGAGTGAAAGGATAAGACATACTGTTCAAAGTGGTCTATCGAGCAATAATGTCTTCGGAAGACATTGATTCTGATTTAACGCTTCTCCTTACACTCCGTACAACTCTACATGATGAAGCAAAGTGTGAGG
Organism: Schistocerca piceifrons; assembly: GCF_021461385.2. Classification (NCBI taxonomy): domain Eukaryota; kingdom Metazoa; phylum Arthropoda; class Insecta; order Orthoptera; family Acrididae; genus Schistocerca; species Schistocerca piceifrons. The sequence continues at coordinate 44,803,215 of NC_060146.1, forward strand.
ATCAATGTTGTGCAGGCAGTAGTGGACTGTAAGCAGGATATTTTGATTTAAGTAAACAGTGGTTGGAAAAGAGCATTTAAGGCACTAGTACGGAATACTGAGTGAGCTAAGAAACTGAAGCGCTAATGTTTCGTAAACGACAAATGGCTGCCGCATTCAAGTTGTTGTCGCTAAGTCGAAAAACAATGCACTGTCATCCGTGAAGCGTCTACCATTACCAAAGTTCGTAATTGGTTGACGAGATAGAGAATTCCTCATTATAGACATCTGCAGACGTACACGGTGTCCCAAAAAAGTGTGTCCCGTATTCTCACAGGGGAAAGTACTGCTCTAAGCTAAATAAAAGACTTAGCAACATATGCTGGGAAACAAATGCTCCACTTGACAAAAAACATGTGAAGCCCCCCAGAAGGGAAGTAGGAAATACATTTGAGGGGTTGAGAGGTTATGTGATGCTGTTTCAGCGGTAACAAAATCGAGTCAGATTAAAAAAAATGGATTGGCATGTGAGGCCACTTGTCAATATGACGTTACGCCCCCTCTGGCGAGGATGCATGTAATGAATCGCTTGAGAAGGGTGTTATGAAGGCGTTGTATCCTCTCCAGAGTCGATCCACAAACGTTGTAACAGTCCCTTCGTAACCAGACTCTAGCACTGGGCATGGGAACCTCTGAACTGATCCCAGACATCTTCTATTGGGGACAGATCTAGAGATCTTACTAGTGACGGTAGCACTTCACCACCACGAGGACAGTTCACAGAGACACTTGCCATTTGTGTACCTCTGAACTGAAAAGTGGCGCCGCAACAACTGTAACATCAGAGGTAACACGTGAGGCTGCCGTGCACATTTCCCTCAGTCACAACGGACCATGCCTTAAAGTCAAACCCAATGGCACCTAAAACCATTATGCCTGATGCAACACTACTATGACTCTCCAAAGCACTGGAAGATTGGCACATCTCTCCAGTTCGCCACCACACTCCCAGACTATGCTCATGTGGGGCAGTATAGATCTGCAATTCGTCAATGAACACAATGGGCCACCATACGTCAGGAGTCCATGCTTTCTGATCACGGCACCATTCCTGATGCAGCCGTTTGAATGGTCTGTAAAGTCCTAATCCGACAGCTGCTGGTCACCGACGATTGGTTCAGTATGAAACAGGATATTGTAGGGAGTCCATTGATTATTCACTGGCGCGGATTTGAGGGTTTGTGATGCCCTTTGTGCACGATACGGCGGTTCTTTCTTGTCATGGTCAATCGAATCCTTGACAGCGAGTATGTCTGCCCTCACGTTTCCATGCAGTCCAGCGTCTGGCCAGTCTCACATCCGAAGGTGCCACAAATCCGGAGACTGCATGGTTCAACTAGCCAGCCAAATGGAGAACCAGAATACAGCCTCTTTAAAACTCTGCCAGATGCTGATTACGATGTCTCACACGAGTATGTATCATTTCATGCCCTTCACAATGATCACGCAATATATAACGTAGCTCATCTACCTCAGACACCCTACCAGGCCTTGGCAGGAAAGCTGAACACGAGTGGCACTAACACACTCTGAAGGCCGTTCTTCCTGTCACAGAAAATTGTAATTGTAATCATTTGCATACCCGCCGATGTTGTGTACATTGACGAAGAAGATACAGTGAATTCTCCTCTGTGTCTTCACTTGTGGGACAGCGAATATATAAAGGGTCTTTTTACCCGACTCGAGGATAGTAGTCAGCTGTTGCAGGTTGTCTTTCTGATGACGTCCATTGCACATTTCTTATTGATTCTGTTTGTCTTTGTGTTAAGTCCTCCGACTATATAGTTGTTGTCTGGCGTAGCACTAACAACCGACTTACACACAAAGCAATTAGTTCCTTTTATTTTATTGTGACAGCTTTCATGGGGCCCGCCACGAATTCCTCTCCTGTGCCATTTTTTCTTCTCAGAGTAACAGGTGCAGTCTACGTCCTCACTTTGCTGAACTCATTCCTGTCTTTCTCCACAGTATTTACCCTCTACAGCTTCCTGATGTTTTAATAGATGCCCTATCATCCTGTCTCTTCTTCTAGTCAGTGAATCTGCAGAGAACGTCCTCATTCCTTACTTTACCAGTGCACATAGTTTTCAACAGTCGTCTGTAGCACCACATCTCAAATTCTTCGACTTTCTACCGTTCTGGTTTTCCCAAAGCAACCCTGTTTCACTACCGTACAGAAATGTACATTCTCAGAAATTTCTGCCTCAAATTAAGGCCTATGTTTGCTACCAGTAGACTTCTTTTGGCCGTGAATGCCCTTTCTGCCAGTAGTCTTTTTATGCTCCGTGCGTCATAGATTATCTTACTGCCTAGATAGGGGAATTCCTTATCTACTTCGTGATCACCACTCTTTAAGTTTCTTGCTGTTCTCATTTCTACTGCTGCTTGTTACTATCGTCTTTCTTTGCCTTAGTCTCAGTCCATACGTATTCATTACACTGTTCACTCCGTTCAACAGATCCTGTAGCTCTTCTTCAGTTTGACTGAGGATAGGAATATCATCAGCGAGTCTTACCATTGATGTTACTTCATCTGGAATATCAGTCCCACTCTTGAAACTTTGTTTTATTTCCGCCATTGCTACTTCGATGTGTAGATTGAAAAGTAGGGACGGAAGACTACATACGTGTCTTACACCCTTTTTCATCCGAGCAATTAGTTCTTGCTATTCGAATCTTATTGTTCCCTGTCACTTCTTGTAAATATTGTGCGTTGCCAGTCTTTCCCCATAGCTTACCTCTATTTTTATTAGCGTTAGGAACATTTTGCACATTTTACTTGTCGATCGTTTTTTCGAGGTCGACCGTATGAACGTGTCCTGATTTTTCTTCATTCTTGGTTCCAGTATGAACCGCAATAACTGCTTCTCTGCTGCTTTTATCTTTCCTAAAGCTAAACTGATCATCATCTAAAAGATCCTGAGTTTTCTTTTCCATTCTTCTGTATATCATCCTTGTCATGAACTTGGATGTACAAACTGTTAAGCTGACTCTGTCATAATTCTCCCACATGTCGGATCTTACTGTCATCAGAACCGCGTGGATGATGTCTGATGGTATATCGCCAGTCTCATACATTGTACATGTCATCGCGAATAGACACATTGTTGGCACTTCCCGGACCATGGTTTTAGAAATTCCGATGAAATGTTATCCATCCGTTCTTCCTTATTTCATCTTAAGCCGTCCAAAGCTCTTTCATATTCTAACACTGGAGCCTCTGTTTCTTCGATGTCGACTCCTGTTTCTTCTTCCATCACGTCATCGGACCTCGTCATAGAGGCAAATTCGTACGTATCGTCTTGGAGTTGTGCTGACACCAGAACGTGGTACGAGATTACGCGGAGTGGGCACAATGTAAATCAAGATATGAAATACTGGTGTTCCGTGCGGGAGATGGCAGGTACGGTGTTCTACTGTTGTTCGGCCAACGGCGTTGATCCCCAGGCACGTGTTGCATACGTCTCTTACGGCAGTAGCTAATACACACGGTTAATGTGTGGCGCGTTAGTCGTGAAGGTTCAGCAGCGTGGCCTCCCCCTTCACCTGACCGGAATTCCCGCCATCAGCCAAGCCGTCAAACTAGCATCTGGTATCACCCCTGGCTGATTTCTCCTTTTTTGCACTGGAAACGTCATAAATAATTGTCGCTTAGAGGCGTCGTATGAGGCGAGGTGGATGTGGAACACGTACAGCGGTTGAGTCTGGCCTCATTCTGGCAGTACGAGAGCCGAGTTACTTCAGTCTACTTCACGGCGGCCGCTCTTAAATAACTGCCAAGCAGGAGCAGAAAAACCGCGTGGGTGAGACCAGTTCGCATGTGAGCTGCTCATGAACTGTAATAACTCCGGTGGGATATCTGAGACCAGATGCGATCGGCTGGCAGCCGGTAAATCGCGCCCCTTTCTGGGCAGCTGGTCGGATGTGTAAAGAGCTAGGCGGTCTGCCTGTTGCAACGAACGGCTGACCAAGGCGGGTGCACGCAGCCTGGAGTCTCGTGTTCGACACCATAGCGCCGGAGAGAGAGATCGCACGTGTCTGGCACGCGTATGGCTGGATGGGGACGCCCTGGCCGAAGCACACAAGGGCGACACGAATTATTAGGAACTCAGACAAGGACTAGTTTTGAAAAACATCTAAATGATTTTATTGTTTATCAAAATATTCCCAATTAAAATCAATTCAATTTGGCATTGGGTGAAACCAGTCCATAAAGCCATGATCCTATTATTCCTCAAACACTTCCCAGATAAGGTATTTACAATGCACTACTGCACTCATGAAAAAGTGAATCCAAGAATTTTATCTTTTAATTTTTAGAAATAAAAAAAAAATCAGGATGTGCTGTATGGTGCGAGGACAAGGATCTGACTATTATTGCATGCAAATATTCAGTTCCTAGTTTCGTTGTATGCATTTGACGCATTGTCGTGATGGAAAATTGTATTTTTCCACGATATTTTTCATAATTTTGCTATAAACAGACATTTGTGTAGCGATCGGCAGTAAAGATAGATCTATCTTCTAACGCTATTGCAGCAATGCGGCACCTTTCAGAAAAAAAACCTAGCCCCCATCTTCTTAACTGCACTGCGAATCCGTCGGGCTGTTGTACCCTTAGATTTTGTTCGAAAGAGCCTTTAAGCGGACTGACTTTTCTTTTCAACATTATCACCAGTAACGATTTTCCAAACCCAATTTTATGTTTAATTAACTGCCACTGTCAGTTTGCAGTTGTTGTTGTTGTTGTTGTGGTCTTCAGTCCTGTGGTTTGATGCAGCTCTCCATGCTACTCTATCCTGTGCAAGCTTCTTCATCTCCCAGTACCTACTGCAACCTACATCCTTCTGAATCTGCTTAGTGTAGTCATCTCTTGGTCTCCCTCTACGATTTTTACCCTCCACGCTGCCCTCCAATACTAAATTGGTGATCCCTTGATGCCTCAGAACATGTCCTACTAACCGATCCCTTCTTCTGATCAAGTTGTGCCACAAACTTCTCTTCTCCCCAATCCTATTCAATACTTCCTCATTAGTTATGTGATCTACCCATCTAATCTTCAGCATTCTTCTGTAGCATCACATTTCGAAAGCTTGTATTCTCTTCTTGTCCAAACTATTTATCGTCCATGTTTCACTTCCATACATGGCTACACTCCATACAAATAATTTCAGAAACGACTTCCTGACACTTAAATCTATACTCGATGTTAACAAATTTAAATTAACGGTTTGCAGTAGGGCTTCTTAAATATAGTGCTGCAATCTTATTTTGGAAATCTTTTCATTTTCCAAGATTGAAGGAAGGATACAACTATTAGTACTTTCCACAAGTTACATTACCTTCTTTAGATGACACGACATCGGTTATTAAAGCAAGCCGCTTTGTCACAATCATATGACAACTTCAGTTTTTGACTGAGTACTGTAAGCAGGATTGCAACAACGTGTGTCGCTTTACTATCCGATATAGACACTATTGTGCGATCTGAACATGGACATTTGTTGTGGTCGTTGTTGTGGTCTTCAGTCCAAAGACTCGGTTTGATGGAGCTCTGCATGCTACTGTGTTCGGTGCCTCTTCATCTCCGAGTAACTACTGTAACCCACAGCCTTCTGAATTTGCTTGATGTATTCATCTGTTGGTCCCCTTCTACGATTTTTACCCCCCACGCTTCCCTCCAGTACTATTGCTGATCCCTTGATGCCTCAGAATGTGTCCTACCAACCGATTCCTTCTATACTTGAAAAAAGAGACAGCATTGGTCGTATATTTTTTACTATTGCAAAATCGATTTTCTGTCACTGAGTGACCATCTTCAGTGCTATATTGTATAACTTAAATTGGGATGCACTGTTGTCACTAAGCTTACGGCAATCACAGTCTGTGATTGCCGTAAGCTTAGTGACAACAGTGCATCCCAATTTAAGTTATACAATATAGCACTGAAGATGGTCACTCAGTGACAGAAAATCGATTTTGCAATAGTAAAAAATATACGACCAATGCTGTCTCTTTTTTCAAGTATACCTGTTATCTGGTCGTAGTGCTCAAGACAACATGGAGTCGCCAATCAATCGATTCCTTCTAGTCAGACTGTGCCACTAATTTCTCTCCTCCACAATTCTAGTCAGTATCTCCTCATTAGTTAAGTGATCTACACAACTAATCTTGAGCATTCTTTTGTGGCATTTCAAACGCTTCTATTCAATTCTTGTCTAAACTGTGCCGGCCGGAGTGGCCGAGCAGTTCTAGGTGCTTCAGTCTAGAACCGCGCGACCGCTACGGTCGCAGGTTCGAATCCTGCCTCGGGCATGGATGTGTGTGATGTCCTTAGGTTACTAAGGTTTAAGTAGTTCCACGTTCTAGGGGACTGATGACCTCAGAAGTTAAGTTCCATAGTGCTCAGAGCCGTTTGAACCATTTGAACCATCAATTCATTTCCTAGGCTTCCATCATTACATAATGATGAGAATTAAATGTCTTGGGGAAAATTAATCATAACATCTATAATCTCTGTACGTGTGTAGTACCTTCCTGCCTTCGTTCACTTGTATGAGTTATGTGTTTTATGTACGCGTAGAGTATCGCAGCCGTTGCCACATTTAATAAAATTCTTCTGGGTGGCTGGCCACATCGTCCGTGTGTAAAATTCTTCGACACTTCGGCCATTGCTCTTGCAAAAACACCCAGAGGGTGTCCAAAACGACAGAAGATTTGCGCTTGGACGAAGCGGTCATATAACCGGAAGAACTGTATTGATAATTTATTTTAGTACAGCAAACCGTAGGAGTTGTCTCTATCAACGTTGCCAGCGTTTCGTAGAACCTAGTTCCCTATTCCAATGCAAAAGTTTCCAATCAAGTGGCCAGTTTGTGATTGGGACGGATCCCAAATTCACTGTCACAGAACTACCGCCAGCCGGAGTGGCCGTGCGGTTCTAGGCGCTACAGTCTGGAACCGAGCGACCGCTACGGTCGCAGGTTCGAATCCTGCCTCGGACATGGGTGTGTGTGATGTCCTTAGGTTAGTTAGGTTGAATTAGTTCTATGTTCTAGGCGACTGATGACCTCAGAAGTTAAGTCCCAAAGTGCTCAGAGCCGTTTGAACCATTTGAACCATGACTTCATTTCTTGGGCTTCCATCGTTACATAATGATGAGAGCCGGCCGCGGTGGTCTAGCGGTTCTAGGCGCTCAGTCCGGAGCCGCGCGACTGCTACGGTCGCAGGTTCGAATCCTGCCTCGGGCATGGATGTGTGTGATGTCCTTAGGTTAGTTAGGTTTAAGTAGTTCTAGGGGACTGATGACCATAGATGTTAAGTCCCATAGTGCTCAGAGCCATTTGAACCATAATGATGAGAAATAAATGTCTCGGGGAAAATTAATCATAACATCTATAATCTCTGGACGTGTGTAGTTTCTTCCTGCCTTCGTTCACTTGTAACAGTTACGTGTTCTATGTACTCGTAGGGTATCGCAGTCATTGCGACAGTTAATAAACTTCTTCTCGGTGTGCAGCGACATCGTCCGTGTGTAAAATTGTCTGACGTTTCGGCCATTGCTCTTGCAAAAACCACCCAGAGGAAGGCCGTTGGCAACAGTGTGTAATAAGACGGAAATTTTACACTTGGACGATGCGGTCATATAACCGGAAGAATTGTACTGATAATTTTTTTAGTACAGCAAGCCCGAGGAGTTGTCTCTATTAACGTTGCCATCGTTCCGTAGCAACCTAGTTCCCTATTCCAATGGAAAAGTTCCCAAACGAGTGGCCAGTTTGTGATTGGGACGGCTCCCAAATTCACTGTCACAGAACTACCAGACCGCTCGCTCGACTTGACATCGTGTCACAAGTGACCTTCCTGAGGAACACCTCGTATGATCCCCACATTATCTTCAATTGTTCCTACAGTCTAAAAGTTTTAATATATGTTGTGTACATAGTTCTGCGTAGTCAGCGTGTACACAACTTTCCCACTAGAGCGCGCCCCACAAAGCAGAACAGCGTAGGCGCAGCGCTCGTCCGTCTCCGCACTACGAGATGGCGCTGCCATAGAGACGGACCAAATTCTGCTTCCGCCGATCCGCGTTTTAATATGTAACGCAGCCAATGAGATTGCTGCTAATGTAGAACCTTTTCTCCTCGCGGATCACACTCACGCAGTGATAGATGAACGTGCGAGGTATTATAACGAGTGTACAGACCTCCAATTAGTATGTACCAGTCTGCATTTGTCTGCAACAGTCTGTACCAGTCTGCATTAGTCTGTGCCAGTCTGTACGAGTTCTACATTTGTCTGTACCAGTATATAGTCAAGTTTCATACTGCGCCTAATAAGATTACCATATTCCAGCACATAGCAATGAAGATAAATGTATAGTCACTTTTGGCAAGTATCAGAGATATATGTGAGGATAAGATGAACGTACCAATACCAAAGGAACTTTAGATTGTCAATTGTAAATAGCATCCAGAGCCAAGTTAAGTTATTTTTATGCTTGTTATTATTTTACTAAATGTGTGTGAAAATTAATCAAGTTCTGTTTAAAGTTGGTCACCGTCCATCGGCTACTCTAGGCGTGCAAGTGGCATTTCTATCGTCTGACCTAACGGCAGAAGATAAACACGCCACGATAAGACCACACTGGCCTCGGTGGTCTCGCGGTTCTAGGCGCGCACTCTGTAACCGCGCGACTGCTGCGGTCGCAGGTTCGAATCCTGCCTCGGGCATGGATGTGTGTGATGTCCTTAGGTTAGTTAGGTTTAAGTAGTTCTAAGTTCTAGGGCACTGATGACCACAACTGTTAAGCCCCATAGTGCTCAGAGCCATTTGAACCATTTGATAAGACCACGAGACATATTGCTGACACTCGCCTACTCCGTTAGAGCGACAAGTCAAATAATCTGATGGTGTGTGTACTGAAGGTCTTACAGTACGCACACCACAATATACTGCAGTGGGCCGTATACTCACTATGATGATCTTCATGGTCTCGGAGCTACACTGCTGTGCGAGGACGCGGTGGAACTGTTGCTCCAGCGGCCGGGTGGGCCCCCCTTTATAGCCGGAGAGACGGGGTGGCTCGTGCAGCCAGAGTGCCACCCCGCAGTCCCTGATTAGCATCGCGCTCCGGTCACGTCGCGCACCGCCCGCTCACACACCGTCGGCGGCCGCGGCTTCGCTCGCTGCCACGCGGCCCTGCCCTACCCTACCTTGCCCTGTCCGTTCCTGTACGGTCTCTCTCTCTCTCCCTCTCTCTCTCTATTTTCTCCTTTTTTTCCCCGTCCCCTCGCAGTCGGCGGGGCTGCCTTACGCGCCTCTGGCCGGAGAAAGGAAAGCGGCAGCCGGCGCGACGAGCTATTGCGTTACGGCATTTCGTAATTGTCTCCGCGCGAAATACCGATCACCCATATCGCCGCTCATTCACTTCGCGGAAGGGAACAAGCTCACTCTAAAGCCGTCGGCACACGGACCGTGCTGTCGAACGTCAACGTTGAGCGTGCCAAGTTCGACGTGTTGCTGAACGCTCAGGAACGATGCGACTTGTGCATACGGTACGTGGGGCCCCAACGTGATACACGCGATCGCAACGCACTCCGGCGGCAGTTGCGGAAAGTTTCTAGTTCGCAAATCACACTGTTTACTAAACGGGCGCGCTTAAAATCCCCACGTTAGCTCTATTAAAACGCAAATTTCCTCCATCGTCTACGAAAAGGAAAGCACCATGTCCAATCAACAAGGACACAGGGTTATAAAAGTTCCATTACAAACAGTGCGGTACAAATTTGGAATACTTCTCCGCATAAGATAAACATTATTTCATCACTCCCACATTTTAGTAAAACTCCAAGGTCAGTCTTACTTGATCGCTGTTCCTGCCCAGTTGCAGAATCTTTGCAACATGTGAATTACGAAGCGTAATAGAAAAAGGAGAAAAATATCATTATACAAATAGCGCAAGCTGTCCTATAGATTAAGCCAATCGAACAGTCACCCCTCAAAAAGAGGTGAACTTATATTTACATAACATCAAATACTATAGTATATACTTGTATTAAACTAATAATAAAGTATCAGAACCTAATAAAAACGCCAATGGTAGGAAAAAAAATTGACAATGTCAAAACGCGAACCACCACCGTAACTGATATTTAATTGACGAACAGTGACGCTGCTCACTACGCTTTTTTTTTTTTAATCTCATTTTGTTCGCTTTTGTTCGTTGCATCTACTCCAGGCGGACGTCGTAAGACATCCATTGAAGTTCGTTGTTTATCGATGAACTCAGTATTTTTTTTTTTTTATTACAGAGGACACGTAACCCTCTGACCGAACACGCTCAACTACCGTGCCGGCAGGCTAAACCAACATCAAACCCCAGGTACTACTGCTATTATGGTACCCATGCTGGAAACCTTAATCGTAGATATGTTACCAATTGAAATTTAATTATAACAAATTGTACCAAGAACAATGCGTTTTTGGTGGATCTTCAGTTTGTGGCTACCTTCAAATAGCCCACTCTCATAATACATGCAGCTTTACTGTATGATTAACTGATGATGGCGTCCTCTTGGGTAAAATATTCCGGAGGTAAAATAGTCTCCCATTCGGATCTCCGGGCGGGGACTACTCAAGAGGACGTCGTTATCAGGAGAAAGAAAACTGGCATTCTACGGATCGGAGCGTGTAATGTCAGATCCCTTAATCGGGCAGATAGGTTAGAAAATTTAAAAAGGGAAATGGATAGGTTAAAGTTAGATATAGTGGGAATTAGTGAAGTTCGGTGGCAGGAGGAACAAGACTTTTGGTCAGGTGATTACAGGGTTATAAATACAAAATCAAAAAGGGGTAATGCAGGAGTAGGTTTAATAATGAATAAAAAAATAGGAGTGCGGGTTAGCTACTACAAACAGCATGGTGAACGCATTATTGTGGCCAAGATAGACACAAAGCCCATGCCTACTACAGTAGTACAAGTTTATATGCCAACTAGCTCTGCAGATGATGAAGAAATAGATGAAATGTATGACGAGATAAAAGAAATTATTCAGGTAGTGAAGGGAGACGAAAATTTAATAGTCATGGGTGACTGGAATTCGTCAGTAGGAAAAGGGAGAGAAGGAAACATTGTAGGTGAATATGGATTGGGGGGAAAAAATGAAAGAGGAAGCCGCCTAGTAGAATTTTGCACAGACCATAACTTAATCATAGCTAACACTTGGTTCAAGAATCATGAAAGAAGGTTGTATACCTGGAAGAATCCTGGAGATACTAAAAGGTATCAGATAGATTACATAATGGTAACACAGAGATTTAGAAACCAGATTTTAAATTGTAAGACATTTCCAGGGGCAGATGTGGATTCTGACCACAATCTATGGGTTATGAACTGCAGATTAAAACTGAAGAAACTGCAAAAAGGCGGGAATTTAAGGAGATGGGACCTGGGTAAACTGAAAGAACCAGAGGTTGTACAGAGTTTCAGGGAGAGCATAAGGGAACAATTGACAGGAATGGGGGAAAGAAATACAGTAGAAGAAGAATGGGTAGCTCTGAGGGATGAAGTAGTGAAGGCAGCAGAGGATCAAGTAGGTAGAAAGACGAGGGCTAATAGAAATCCTTGGGTAACAGAAGAAATATTGAATGTAATTGATGAAAGGGGAAAATATAAAAATGCAGTAAATGAAGCAGGCAAAAAGGAATACAAACGTCTCAAAACTGAGATCGACAGGAAGTGTAAAATGGCTAAGCAGGGATGGCTAGAGGACAAATGTAAGGATGTAGAGGCTTGTCTCACTAGGGGTAAGATAGATACTGCCTACAGGAAAATTAAAGAGACATTTGGCGAGAAGAGAACCACTTGTATGAATATCAAGAGCTCAGATGGCAACCCAGTTCTAAGCAAAGAAGGGAAGGCAGAAAGGTGGAAGGAGTATATAGAGGGTTTATACAAGGGCGATGTACTTGAGGAAAATATTATGGAAATGGAAGAGGATGTAGATGAAGATGAAATGGGAGATAAGATACTGCGTGAAGAGTTTGACAGAGCACTGAAAGACCTGAGTCGAAACAAGGCCCCGGGAGTAGACAACATTCCATTAGAACTACTGATGGCCTTGGGAGAGCCAGTCCTGACAAAACTCTACCATCTGGTGAGCAAGATGTATGAGACAGGCGAAATACCCTCAGACTTCAAGAAGAATATAATAATTCCAATCCCAAAGAAAGCAGGTGTTGACAGATGTGAAAATTACCGAACTATCAGTTTAATAAGTCACAGCTGCAAAATACTAACGCGAATTCTTTACAGACGAATGGAAAAACTGGTAGAAGCGGACCTCGGGGAAGATCAGTTTGGATTCCGTAGAAATGTTGGAACACGTGAGGCAATACTGACCTTACGACTTATCTTAGAAGAAAGATTAAGAAAAGGCAAACCTACGTTTCTAGCATTTGTAGACTTAGAGAAAGCTTTTGACAACGTTAACTGGAATACTCTCTTTCAAATTCTGAAGGAAGCGAAAGGCTATTTACAATTTGTACAGAAACCAGATGGCAGTTATAAGAGTCGAGGGGCATGAAAGGGTAGCAGTGGTTGGGAAAGGAGTGAGACAGGGTTGTAGCCTCTCCCCGATGTTATTCAATCTGTATATTGAGCAAGCAGTAAAGGAAACAAAAGAAAAATTCGGAGTAGGTATTAAAATCCATGGAGAAGAAATAAAAACTTTGAGGTTCGCCGATGACATTGTAATTCTGTCAGAGACGGCAAAGGACTTGGAAGAGCAGTTGAACGGAATGGACAGTTTCTTGAAAGGAGGATATAAGATGAACATCAACAAAAACAAAACGAGGATAATGGAATGTAGTCAAATTAAATCGGGTGATGCTGAGGGGATTAGATTAGGAAATGAGACACTTAAAGTAGTAAAGGAGTTTTGCTATTTAGGGAGTAAAATATCTGATGATGGTCGAAGTAGAGAGGATATAAAATGTAGACTGGCAATGGCAAGGAAAGCGTTCTGAAGAAGAGAAATTTGTTAACATCGAGTATAGATTTAAGTGCCAGGAAGTCGTTTCTGAAAGTATTTGTATGGAGTGTAGCCGTGTATGGAAGTGAAACATGGACGATAACCAGTTAGGACAAGAAGAGAATAGAAGCTTTCGAAATGTGGTGCTACAGAAGAATGCTGAAGATAAGGTGGGTAGATCACGTAACTAATGAGGAGGTATTGAATAGGATTGGGGAGAAAAGAAGTTTGTGGCACAACTTGACGAGAAGAAGGGATCGGTTGGTAGGACATGTTTTGAGGCATCAAGGGATCACAAATTTAGCATTGGAGGGCAGCGTGGAGGGTAAATATCGTAGAGGGAGACCAAGAGATCAATACACTAAGCAGATTCGAAGGATGTAGGTTGCAGTAGGTACTGGGAGATGAAGAAGCTTGCACGGGATAGAGTAGCATGGAGAGCTGCTTCAAACCAGTCTCAGGACTGTAGACCACAACAACAACAACATAATACGCAAGTTACAGTAACTCTTTTGCCACGAATATGATGTTTCTCATTATTTTATTAGAACGAATCACACAGTTAACAACGGCTTTTCCAGTGATTCTCAATTTTCTGGTGCTCAGAAACGGCTTATACGCATGTAGGCTTGAAATGAATGCTAATATGGCGCCCCACTACTGAAGAGGAGACGGCGTGCGTGTGACGTAGGTGGCACTGTGCCACCTCATTGGTCAACGCTCAGACGCAGGCTCAGAATGTCCGACATACCAGATATTGCTCTGCACGTTCAGAAAGACTCCCGAACGTGCTGTTCCACGCTATGACGTCAGAAATTCGGCACGCTCAACGCTGAACGTTCGGATGCACGGTCCGTGTGCTGACGGCTTAACAACACTCACCCATCGCACACATGTACAACACTAGTCACATCCAAAGTAGCACCCTGCAACATCTGCGCTCCTCTCCCAACGCTGCTGGATGCGTCGCTTGAAACATCTTTTATAAAACACTCGCACGATGCAAACTGTCCATTATTACCTGGGTCGTTCAATAAGTAATACCCCACATTTTTTTCCTCACAACATACACACATAAAAAAAAATTGCATCACTCCGGTTCCCAGAACTCTTGACTGTGGATATTGTATCACAGACACCGTCCCTTTGACTGTTCAGAGAGCCCCGCAGCGTAGACTTGCGGTCTACGGCGCCTTAACACGTTCTGCGCGGCTCCCTCCATTGGAGGTTCGACTCCTCCGTCGGCCATGCGTGTGCGTAAGTTAGATTAAGTAGTGGGTAAGCTTAAGGGCCAATGACCTCAGCCGTTTGGTCCCATAAGTCCCACAAATTTCCTATTTCGAAACAGTTCAGAGATGTCACTAAACCCGCCCAAAAATGCAAACAATCATACATGAGCAGCGCCTATTAGACGGAGGCGGTCCGACAGCCGATGTTCCAGTCTTTCTACCAGGATGGAGGTACACGGCTAGTGTGGTCTGTAGTTCAACCACGCCTGGACGGTCCATACCGCGGTTCGATCGCGTCCGCGTTGTTACTTTGTGCCAGGAAGGGCTCTCAATAAAGGTAGTGTCCAGGCGTCTCGGAGTGAACCAAAGCGATGTTGTTCGGACGCGGAGGAGATACAGAGAGACAGGAACTGTTTATGACATGCCTCGCTCAGGCCGCCCAAGGGCTACTACTGCAGTGGATGACCGCGACCTACGGATTATGGTTCGGAGGAACCCTGACAGCAACGCCACCATGTTGAATAATGCTCTTCGTGCAGCCACAGGACGTCGTGTTACGACTCAAACTGCGCAATAGGCTGCATGATGCGCAATTTCAGCCCCGACGTCCAGGGCGAAGTCCATCTTTGCAACCACGACACACTGTAGCGCGATACAGATGGGCCCAAAAACATGCCGAATGGACCGCTCAGGATTGGCTTCACGTTCACCGATTAGTGCTGCATATGCCTTCTGTGGTGTCACCGCCAGACACCACACTTGCTAGGTGGTAGCTTTAAATCGGCCGCGGTCCATTAGTACATGTTGGACCCGCGTGTCGCCACTATCAGTGATAGCAGACCGAGCGCCACCACACGGCAGGTCTAGAGAGACGTACTAGCACTCGCCCCAGTTGTACGGACGACGTAGCTAGCGATGCACACTGACGAAGCCTCGCTCATTTGCAGAGCAGATAGTTAGAATAGCCTTCAGCTAAGTCAATGGCTACGACCTAGCAAGGCGCCATTAGCAGTATATTGTCTGAAACTATAGAGTCTCACTTGTATCGTCAATAGCAATGTACCAAGGATGGATTAAAGTTAAGTATTCCAGAAGCTACGTACTTTTCTTTATAGCATTCATTACGTATCCTGTTTCAGGCCCTACGCTATCCTGCGTGAGCTTATAGCGCGTGCCTTTCGGCTTCCTCTCATTGTGTCTAGGTTGTCTTGTCTAGACACAACACCTTCAACCAGACAATCGTCGCAGACGTGTTCGGAGACAACGCGGTCAGACTGGATGCCTTAGACATACTGTCCAGCGAGTGCACCAAGGTGGTTCCCTGCTGTTTTGGGGTGGCATATGTGGGTCCGACGTACGCCGCTGGCGGTCATAGAAGGCGCCGTAACGGCTATACAATAAATGAATGCCATCCTTGGAGCGATAGTGCAACCATATAGGGAGCATGTTGGCGAGGCATTCGCCTTCATGGAAGACAATTCGCGCCCCCATCGTGGACATCTTGTGAATGACTTCTTTCAGGATAACGACATCCCTCCACTACAGTGGCCAGCACGTTCTCCAGGCATGAACCCTATCGAACATGCCTGGGCTAGGTTGAAAAGGGTTGTTTATGGACGACGTGACCCACCAACTACTCTGAGGGATCTACGCCGTATCGCCGTTGAGGACAAGCTGGACCAACAGTGCCACGACGAATACAGGCATGCATCAATGCAAGAGGACGTGCTACTGGGTATTAGAGGTACCGGTATGTACAGCAATTCTGGACCACCACTTCTGAAGGTCTCGCTGTATGGTGGTACAAAATGCAATGTGTGGTTTTCATGAACAATAAGAAGGGCGGATGTTTATGTTGATCTCTATTCACATTTTTTGTACAGGTTCCGGAACTCTCGGAAGCGAGGTGATGCAAACCTTTTTTTGATGCGTGTTTTTATTGCTGTCTGAATTTGGTAACAATATTCATCAACATGTCTTGTCCATGTCCTATTTTTCTACGTAGTCTCCATCACGTTCTATGGCCGTACGCCAATTTTGTGGAAGATAATGTATTCCCTGCTGGTAAAGGCTCTTGTCCTGCAGGCGTAGCCATGTTTTGACTGCATGACTGACACTCTCGTCATCTTCAAAGTGTGTTCCCCCAGGTCTCTCCGTCGGTCTCAAAAGGCTCCAACAATTCCGTTGAAATGGCCTTCCTCTGAATCTTGTGGTCTGTTGTGAGCATTCGTGGATCCCATTGTGAGAACCTCTTTGAATATCCGAGTGTCTCGATCATTGCAGACGCAATTCCAATACTGACCGACAACTGTAGAGCCAATTGTCGATTTGTGATGCCCTGGTCGGCACGAATAATGGAATCCATACGGTTCAGCATGTGTGGAGCAGTGGCTGTGACAGGACGTCCAGAGCTTAGCTGATCGTGGAGCTCTGTTTCTGCATTTCCTGAGGCTGCGACTTTCTCGCCCAACTGTACTCCTATGAATGCAGCATCGCCATACACAGCACCCAAAAGTTTCTGGATGTACACCATGGTTTCTTTTTCTGCACATAAGAATTCAACAACAGCACGCTGCTTGTAACATGAGTCGTATATGGACGTCACTTTGACGCTGTCCTACGGCCCTGCCATCTGCCAGAACGGTTCGGAAGATCACAGGCCCACAGAACAATCATCAAATGTGAAGCACCAACAAAGACGTTTGTCTTTGTGTATTAATAGTTTGTTTTTTTTTTTTTTTTTTAATGTGGGGCATTACTTATTGAACGACCCTCGAACCTCAACAACAACGCGTTTCGCCGGTACAAGGCATCGTCAGATTACGTTTGCATTATGTGCCTGTGGGGCCGTTGTAGTGTACAGCTGTGTTTGCGGTTTTCGCGCGAGGTCCTGTTCTGAGCTGCTATGCCTACCGTCACCTCCATGGTGTTGCCTTTTAGTACGTTTTATTCGGTGTCATACCTTCTTGACGGACGCTTTTTGGGGAAAATATTTCTAATTTTTCACGTAATCTTTTGGTGCTCTATCCTGGCGAAAGGCGTCGTTCTTGATTTAATAAAGAACATCGTCCAACCTACAACTGTTTTTTTAGGTAATAGTAATACAAGGTTGCTGTAGAACCACGCTAAGATGGAATGGAATGAATGCTAGAAAGTTTTGGTATGACGTGCGGCTCCTCTGTCGAATTCTTCCCTGCTCTGGAATCTGACCCCTTTCAGAGACTTTTTCACTTTAAGGGTAAATGGTTCAAATGGCTCTGAGCACTATGGGAATTAACATCTGTGGCCATCAGTCCCCTAGAACTTAGAACTACTTAAACCTAACTAACCTAAGGACATCACACACATCCATGCCCGAGGCAGGATTCGAACCTGCGACCGTGGCGGTCACGCGTTTAGGGGTAAGCCAGAAGTCACTCGGTGCTACGTTAAGAGGATAGGGAGCCTGACCTAAAAATTCTGGATTGAGAACGACAATTCTTTGCGTTATCGTGCTGCAGATGCCAATCGCCCACTGCCCACATGCCTGGTCGTTTGCGTCTCACTGCTTACGACGACGACGCATAACTTTTGGTAGTATTCCTTACTGATATTACTATCTCCTGGGGCACACTCGAGATGCACCAGGCCATTGGAGTCAAAAACGACTGGCAACAATTTTTCAAATTGCTGCGGACCTGCCTCACATTTTTAGGTCCCGGGGGTGATGGATGCTTCGATTGTAATGACTGTACCTTGGTTTCTGGATCATAGCCACAATTCCAGGCCTCATCACCGGTGATCACTGCGTTAAGGAAGTTGGTACTGCTGCTCACAGTACACAGCATATCCTGAGCGATATCGCAACGAAATTGCTTCTGATCAGTTGCTAGCAACATCGGCACAAATTTTGCTGACATCCTCCCGAGGTCTAATTGTTCCGTTGAAATGGAATTAATGGATCCAGTGCTAACTTCAGCCTCGTCTGCAACTCCTCTGATCGTGATCAGTGATCACTAATAATCTCGTTTGCGGATCTTGAGAGCCTACCTGAACGTGCTTCACTCTTCACCGACGCGCGGTCATCCTTCAAGCGGTTACACCGCTCTTTTATCTCTGTGGTACCCCAAACACTTTGTCGGATCTTGACGATTGTTTCTACTTGCGGATTGGCAAGCTTAAAACAAAATTTGAAGAACGAACGTTTTCCACTTTTCTGTTATTTTAACGCATCCGCCCCCGGCAGCTGAGACATCAGCGCGGCAGAATGTCAATCCTAAGGGCCCGGGTTCGATTCTCGCCTGGGTCGGAGATTTTCTCCGCTCAGGGAATGGATGTTGTGTTGTCCTAATCAGGCCGGCCGGTGTGGCTGTGCGGTTCTAGGCGCTTCAGTCTGGAACCGCGTGACCACTACGGTCGCAGGTTTGAATCCTGCCTCGGGCATGGATGTGTGTGATGTCCTTCGGTTTAGTTAGTTCTAAGTTCTAGGGGACTGATGACCACAGATGTTAAGTCCCATAGTGCTCAGAGCCATTGTCCTAATCATCATCATTTCATCCCCATCGATGCGCAGGTCGCCGAAGTGGCGTCAAATCGAAAGACTTGCACTCAGCGAACGGTCTACCCGACGGGAGGCCCCAGTCACACGACATTCACATTTTACCACAACACAAAATCCTATGACTACCATTTTTATATGTTCACCTGTCAACAGCTAGACATCGACAGGTTGTTCCCGCAGCCGTGAAAAAAACCGAGCACGAGCACTACATATACCTACAAACGTAGAGAGCACACGCACACAAATACCACTGCTCATTTCAACAATATAAAATAAAAAGTTACTTTTTGAACAGTCTTCGTAAAGTGGAGAGTGATGAAAGAGAGATACCGACGTCAGCTGCATCAGGGCACTGAAATAATTCAGTCGCTACAAGGGAAAATTTGTGCTGGACCGCTATTCTAACGCGGATATCGCGTTACGCGAGCGGTCGCCTTGATCGCTTCGGCTGTCCGAGCACACTTCCTGCCCAACCCAAATTCCCACCTTGTCGCAACACGACTTCCACAACGCCCTCATGTCCGCCACCCTTAATTGCTCACAGAATTTAGCATGAGTCCCGCAAGGGACGGGAACTAGGGCGCTTCCACACTCAGGACATCACGAAATGTCAGAAATGCGCATATATACATGTCCGAAAGAACAGACACACATATAACAGCAATAGTGCCTTGTACCTAGAAATACATTTCAGTCTTTCGCTCCAGCCAGTCGTGCAATGGAAGTTTAATTGTCTTCCTCCGACCGTAATGAAGAAGAATGGTGATGATGAAGGCGAAACAACAACACCCAGTCATTTCGATTCAGAGCCGGGAATCGAACGCGGGACCCCGTGCTCCTGACGCGAGAACGCTACCGCGAGACCACGAGCTGCGGACTGTTTAATATTACGGGTGTTTATAAATTAGTTATACAAAACGAACCTATGACTTTGATAAGGATAAACAACTTACAAAAGTTTTGGTACGGCACTGAATGTAGTATAACTTCAAGTTTTATTCCCACCTAACACAGTAATGACGTTCCCCTAGGTGGTGTGTACGAATGAGTTATTCCATCATGGAGACATACAACGGTGCAGAGCGTGCGTAATGTAGTTTACAGTTCCGTGAATGGAAATCCGCTTTACAGTTACGAGACAATTCACAACCAAATATCGCATGCAGTGTTCGGAGAAGAGGTGAGCATAAACCAGATCACGTAATCGAAAATGTACGGGAGTCGCGTAAGGTAAATGTTTTTCATGCTGTAGGTTGTAACTAGATTTACGGTCCATTCTTTTTTGCCAAGTTATCTGTAACTGGCATATTGCAACTGGACTGCTTGGATGTTATGTAATGCCTCAGTTACAACAGGATATGGGCACAAAATTTATTTTCCAGCAACCATCACATTATCATCGTGAAATAGTCGCGTATCTCCGTAGAAATGCGCCGACTTGGATTGGATTCGGTGCAACAATATGCAGGCCAGCACGATCACCTGATTTAACCCCACAAGACTTCTTTGCATGGGGTGACATTATAGACACAGTGATCGTTCCTACACTTTTGGGGGACGTCGATGAGCAGGTTACACAGGATTTAGCTTCACTATGTAGAGGCTTTACTAAGGAAGATACCGTGGTTATTGTGGTTGGGCTGGGCAACAGTGTTGACAGAGATCAGGGGTACAGCATAGAGTGTGACTTGGCAAAGATTGCATCAACATAGAGTCATACCGGTGTTGGGTTTGTGTCGGTTCTGGAGCGCCACGACCGACCTCATTTGAGCTCTTCTGTCAGGAGAGTTAATTTGGAGTTGGAACGGCTACTTGGGTCTGGTGCAGGGTCACACATTGGTGTGGTTCCTGTTGATTCACTCTGTAGGTGGGAGTATACTAGACGTGGCCTACACTTCAACAAGAAAGGGAAGGGTAAACTGGCTGGGCTGATAGCAGGAAATTTAAAGGGGGGAGGAATTACATCTCATGGTGGAAACTCTTTTTTAGTGTAAGATCAGTGTGCAGTGGGAAACTCAGCCAGCCAAGTACTTAAGATGTTAAAAAAGTTCAAGATACTCACAAAAGTAAAGTGAAAAATAATTTACTATATTTCATCAAAATATTGGGGGATTGAAGAATAAAACTGATGAGCTTCTGCTTTGTTTAGAATATATAGAAACTGAGAATGTAATAGATGTACTATGCCTGTCTGAGCATCACGTTGTCACTGATATGCAATGGGTACAAATTAGCTACACATGTAAGTAGAGATAATATGATGAGAGGAGGAGTTGCCATATATGTCAAAAGCTTTCACAGGGTAAAAAATTTAGAAACTAAAAAATTTTGTGTAGAGCTACATATGGAAGCATGTGCCACTGAACTAAAACTAAATGATGGCACTTTCATAATTGTAACAGTGTATAGGTCCCCCTCAGGGAATCTCCAGCTCATTCTAGAAAACTTGGATGCTTTGTTGTGCTATCTGTCAGACAGCGGGAAGCAAATTATCATTTGTGGGGCTTTCAATGTTGATTCCCTGAAAGAGTGTAATAGGAAGCATGACCTTGTAGTAATACTCAGTTCTTTCAATTTGAACTCCGTCATCGATTTTCCTACTCGGATAACAAAGATCAGCAGTACATTGATAGATAACTTTTTTATAGACCAAAATAAGTTTAGGGACATAAATGCTTATCCTGTTGAGAATTTTCTCCAGAAAATTGTTGTTGTTGTTGTTGTGGTCTTCAGTCCTGAGACTGGTTTGATGCAGCTCTCCATGCTACTCTATCTTGTGCAAGCTTCTTCATCTCCCAGTACCTACTGCAACCTACATCCTTCTGAATCTGCTTAGTGTATTCATCTCTTGGTCTCCCCCTACGATTTTTACCCTCCACGCTGCCCTCCAATACTAAATTGGTGATCCCTTGATGCCTCAGAACATGTCCTACCAACCGATCCCTTCTTCTGGTCAAGTTGTGCCACAAACTTCTCTTCTCCCCAATCCTATTCAATACTTCCTCATTAGTTATGTGATCTACCCATCTAATCTTCAGCATTCTTCTGTAGCACCACATTTTAAAAGCTTCTATTCTCTTCTTGTCCAAACTATTTACCGTCCATGTTTCACTTCCATACATGGCTACACTCCATACAAATACTTTCAGAAATAACTTCCTGACACTTAAATCTATACTCGATGTTAACAAATTTCTCTTCTTCAGAAACGCTTTCCTTGCCATTGCCAGTCTACATTTTATATCCTCTCTACTTCGTCCATCATCAGTTATTTTGCTCCCCAAATAGCAAAACTCCTTTACTACTTTAAGTGTCTCATTTCCTAATCTAATACCCTCAACATCACCCGACTTAGTTCGACTACATTCCATTATCCTCGTTTTGCTTTTGTTGATGTTCATCTTATATCCTCCCTTCAAGACACCATCCATTCCGTTCAACTGCTTTGGAAGAGCAGTTGAACGGAATGGATGGTGTCTTGAAGGGAGGATATAAGATGAACATCAACAAAAGCAAAACGAGGATAATGGAATGTAGTCGAACTAAGTCGGGTGATGTTGAGGGTATTAGATTAGGAAATGAGACACTTAAAGTAGTAAAGGAGTTTTGCTATTTGGGGAGCAAAATAACTGATGATGGACGAAGTAGAGAGGATATAAAATGTAGACTGGCAATGGCAAGGAAAGCGTTTCTGAAGAAGAGAAATTTGTTAACATCGAGTATAGATTTAAGTGTCAGGAAGTTATTTCTGAAAGTATTTGTATGGAGTGTAGCCATGTATGGAAGTGAAACATGGACGGTAAATAGTTTGGACAAGAAGAGAATAGAAGCTTTTAAAATGTGGTGCTACAGAAGAATGCTGAAGATTAGATGGGTAGATCACATCTCTGCAAGAATTACAATGTCATCGGCGAACCTCAAAGTTTTTATTTCTTCTCCATGGATTTTAATACCTACTCCAAATTTTTCTTTTGTTTCCTTTACTGCTTGCTCAATATAGAGATTGAATAACATCGGGGAGAGGCTACAACCCTGTCTTACTCCCTTCCCAACCACTGCTTACCTTTCATGTCCCTCAACTCTTATAACTGCCATCTGGTTTCTGTACAAGTTGTAAATAGCCTTTCGCTCCCTGTATTTTACCCGTGCCACCTTTAGAATTTGTCAAAAGCTTTCTCTAAGTCTACAAAGGCTAGAAATGTAGGTTTGCCTTTCCTTAATCTTTCTTCTAAGATAAGTCGTAAGGTCAGTATTGCCTCACGTGTTCCAGTATTTCTACGGAATCTAAACTAATCTTCCCCGAGGTCGGCTTCTACTACTTTTTCCATTCGTCTGTAAAGAATTCGTGTTAGTATTTTGCAGCTGTGACTTATTAAACTGATTGTTCGGTAATTTTCACATCTGTCAACACCTGCTTTCTTTGGGATTGGAATTATTATTTTCTTCTTGAAGTCTGAGGGTATTTCGCCTGTTTCATACATCTTGCTCACCAGATGGTAGAGTTTTGTCAGGACTGGCTCTCCCAAGGCCGTTAGTAGTTCCAATGGAATGTTGTCTACCCCGGGGGCCTTGTTTCGACTCAGGTCCTTCAGTGCTCTGTCAAACTCTTCACGCAGTATCGTATCTCCCATTTCATCTTCATCTACATCCTCTTCCATTTCCATAATATTGTCCTCAAGTGCATCGCCCTTGTATAGACCCTCTATATACTCCTTCCACCTTTCTGCTTTCCCTTCTTTGCTTAGAACTGGGTTTCCATCTGAGCTCTTGATGTTCATACATGTGGTTCTCTTATCTCCAAAGGTCTCTTTAATTTTCCTGTAGGCAGTAACTATCTTACCCCTAGTGAGATAAGCCTCTACATCCTTACATTTGTCCTCTAGCCATCCCTGCTTAGCCATTTTGCACTTCCTGTCGATCTCATTTTTGAGACGTTTGTATTCCTTTTTGCCTGCTTCATTTACTGCATTTTTATATTTTCTCCTTTCATCAATTAAATTCAATATTTCTTCTGTTACCCAAGGATTTCTACTAACCCTCTTCTTTTTACCTACTTGATCCTCTGCTGCCTTCACTACATCATCCCTCAGAGCTACCCATTCTTCTTCTACTGTATTTCTTTCCCCCATTCCTCTTAATTGTTCCCTTATGCTCTCCCTAAAACTCTGTACAACCTCTGGTTCTTTCAGTTTATCCAGGTCCCATCTCCTTAAATTCCCACCTTTTTGAAGTTTCTTCCGTTTTAATCTACAGGTCATAACAATAGATTGTGGTCAGAGTCCACATCTGCCCCTGGAAATGTCTTACAATTTAAAACCTGGTTCCTAAATCTCTGTCTTACCATTATACAATATATCTGATACCTTTTAGTATCTCCAGGGTTCTTCCATGTACACAACCTTTACACTCGAATTCCAGTCACCCATGACTATTAAATTTTCTTCTCCCTTCACTATCTGAGTAATTTCTTTTATTTCATCATACATTTCATCAATTTCTTCGTCATCTGCAGAGCTAGTTGGCATATAAACTTGTACTACTGTTGTAGGTGTGGGCTTGGTATCTATCTTGGCCACAATAATGCGTTCACTATGCTGTTTGTAGTAGCTTACCCACATTCCTATTTTCCTATTCATTATTAAACCTACTCCTGCATTACCCCTATTTGACTTTGTGTTTATAACCCTGTAGTCACCTGACCAGAAGTCTTGTTCCTCCTGCCACCGAACTTCACTAATTCCCACTATATCTAACTTTAACCTATCCATTTCCGTTTTTAAATTTTCTAACCTACCTGCCCGATTAAGGGATCTGACATTCCACGCTCCGATCCATAGAACGCCAGTTTTCTTTCTTCTGATATCGACATCCTCTTGAGTAGTCCCCGCCCGGAGATCCGAATGGGGGACTATTTTACCTCCGGAATATTTTACCCAAGAGGACGCCATCATCATTTAATCATACAGTAAAGCTGCATGCCCTCGGGAAAAATTACGGCCGTAGTTTCCCCTTGCTTTCAGCCATTCGCAGTACCAGCACAGCAAAGCCGTTTTGGTTATTGTTACAAGGCCAGATCAGTCAATCATCCAGACTGTTGCCCTTGCAACTACTGAAAAGGCTGCTGCCCCTCTTCAGGAACCACACGTTTGTCTGGCCTCTCAACAGATATCCCTCCGTTGTGGTTGTACCTACGGTGCGGCTATCTGTATCGCTGAGGCACGCAAGCCTCCCTACCAACGGCAAGGTCCATGGTTCATGGGGGGGAGGCTCCAGAAAATAGTTAAACATAATTCCAAGAAATATAAAAACCTTGGCTAACTAAAGGAATAAGAATATATTGCAACTGTAAAAGAGAACTGTATCTAACAGCAAGAGGGAGTACTGACTCCGAAATTGTTCAATATTATAAAAACTATTGTGCAGTACTAAGAAAAGTTATTAAAAAGTGCAGAAGCATGTGTATCATGTCTGAGATCAGTAACTCTGACAATAAAATTAAAGCTATTTGGAATATTATTGAAAGGGAAACAGGGCAACCAAGAGCACAGGAAGACTTTAGTGTCATAAAACTGAATGACAAGTGTTCTAACAAACAATCAGATATTGATAATATTTTCAATAATCATTTTTTAAATGTTGTGGAGAAAACAGGATCTAGATCTTCACTAGAAGAGGCAAGGCTACTAATAGAAGAGGCCATACCTGTTCAGTTTGAAACAACTGTAATTCCACCAACCTCTCCCTCTGGAATCAGTAAAATAATAAACTCACTGAAAAGTAGAAGCTCTTACGGAATTGATGGCATTTCCAGCAAGGTACTTAAAGCTTGTTCCCCACAGATAAGTAGGATTCTCAGCCAGATATGTAATAGCTTTTTGGAGCAGGGTGTTTTCCCCAATAGACTGAAATATGCCATTGTAAATCGATTGCATAAAAAGGGGAATACGTCGGATGTGAACAACTACCACCCAATCTCTGTTCTGACAGCTCTATCAAAAATTTTTGAGAAAGTAATGTATTCAAGAGTAGCTTCCCATATTTGTAAAAATAAAGTACTAACAAAATATCAGTTTGGTTTTCAGAAAGGCTTTTCAACATAAAATGCTATATACGCTTTCACTGATCAAATATTAAATGCTCTGAATAACCAGACATCACCCATTGGTATTTTTTGTGATCTCTCAAAGGCCTTTGATTGTGTAAATCACGGAATTCTTTTAGATAAGCTAAATCACTATGGTTTGAGTGGGGCAGTGCACAAATGGTTTAACTCATACCTAACTGGAACAATGCAGGAAGTTGAAATACGTGGTTCATGTAATGTTAAAACAACAGCTGATTCCTCAAACTGGGGGGCTATCAAGTATGGGGTCGCACAGGGTTAGGTCTTAGGTTCTTTACTGTTCTTGATATACAACGCTATTACAAATGATTGAAGCGATTTCATAAATTCACTGTAGCTCCATTCATTGACATATGGTCACGACACACTACAGATACGTAGAAAAACTCATAAAGTTTTGTTCGGCTGTAGCCGCACTTCAGGTTTCTGCCGCCAGAGCGCTCGAGAGTACAGTGAGACAAAATGGCGACAGGAGCCGAGAAAGCGTATGTCGTGCTTGAAATGCACTCACATCAGTCAGTCATAACAGTGCAACGACACTTCAGGACGAAGTTCAACAAAGATCCACCAACTGCTAACTCCATTCGGCGATGGTATGCGCAGTTTAAAGCTTCTGGATGCCTCTGTAAGGGGAAATCAACGGGTCGGCCTGCAGTGAGCGAAGAAACGGTTGAACGCGTGCGGGCAAGTTTCACGCGTAGCCCGCGGAAGTCGACGAATAAAGCAAGCAGGGAGCTAAACGTACCACAGCCGATGGTTTGGAAAATCTTACGGAAAAGGCTAAAGCAGAAGCATTTCTTAAACAGGAGATTGGAAAACCGATGGATCGGTCGTGGTGGAGATCATGATCAACAATTCATGTCATGGCCTCCACGCTCTCCCGACTTTTTTTCTGTGGGGTTATGTGAAAGATTCAGTGTTTAAACCTCCTCTACCAAGAAACGTGCCAGAACTGCGAGCTCGCATCAACGATGCTTTCGAACTCATTGATGGGGACATGCTGCGCCAAGTGTGGGAGGAACTTGATTATTGGCTTGATGTCTGCCGAATCACTAAAGGGGCACATATCGAACATTTGTGAATGCCTAAAAAAACTTTTTGAGTTTTTGTATGTGTGTGCAAAGCATTGTGAAAATATCTCAAATAATAAAGTTATTGTAGAGCTGTGAAATCGCTTCATTCATTTGTAATAACCCTGTACATTAATGACTTACCACTACACATTGATGAAGATGCAAAGTTAGTTCTTTTTGCTGATGATACAAGTATAGTAATAACATCCAAAAACCAAGAACTAAGTGATGTAATTGAAAAAGATGTTTTTCACAAAATTATTAAGTGTTTCTCAGCAAACGGACTCTCTTTAAATTTTGATAAAACACAGTACATACAGTTCCATACAGTAAATGGCACAACTCCAGTACTAAATATAGACTTTGAACAGAAGTCTGAAGCTAAGGTAGAATTTTCAAAATTTTTAGGTGTGTCCATTGATGAGAGGTTAAACTGCAAGCAACACATTGATGGTCTGCTGAAACGTCTGAGTTCAGCTACGTATGCTATTAGGGTTATTGCAAATTTTGTTGATAAGAATCTCAGTAAATTAGCTTACTATGCCTACTTTCATTCACTGCTTTCGTATGGCATCATATTCTGGGGTAATTCATCGTTGAGTAGAAAAGTAATCATTGCTCGAAAACGTGTAATCAGAATAATTGCTGGAGCCCACCCACGGTCATCCTGCAAACATCTATTTAAGAATCTAGGGATCCTCACAGTAACCTCACAGAATATATGAAATTTGTTGTTAATAATCCAACCCAGTTCAAAAGTAATAGCAGTGTGCGTAGCTATAACACCAAGAGAAAGGATGATCTTCACTATGCAGGGTTAAATCTGGCTTCGGCACAGAAAGGGGTAAATTATGCTGCCACAAAAGTCTTTGGTCACCTACCAAACAGCATCAAAAGCCTGACAGATAGCCAACTAACAATTAAAAATAAATTAAAAGAATTTCTAGATGACAACTCCTTCTACTCATTGGCTGAATTTTTAGATATAAATTAAGGGGGGGGGGGGAACCAACAACAACTTAAACATTAGTGTCATGCAATATTTTGTGTAATGTAATATCTTGTAAAGACATCTTTTATTAATCTGACACGTTCGACAACATTACGAAGTGTCGTATTCATCATCTATGGAACAAGTATTAATCTAATCTAATCTAATCCGACAACGGATAACGTAAGCGGTTGCCACCACTCCTCAAGACTTGCTTCACAGGATTTGGCAAGAAAATATTTACTGATGGGACATTTGTCGTGTTGTGAAAGGTAGCCACAAGGAACGTTTTTAATAATAGTTGAAGATATGGTGCATACAGTGCTGTATCAAACATTTATGTAAGTCATTTACCTTTGACATAGTTAAGGTTACTTTTCTGTAACTAATTTATGGACAAAATTTTCAACATGGCTGAAACAGCAACTGTAAAATATCTTCACGGTAAATGATAACAGCCAAACAGTTGCAAGATAAAGATTTATTGAAATCCTTGACCACGGTTTCGGTATATCTAAATATACCTTCATCAGAAGTAAAAATACACTAAAATCACATCCTACAGTGAAGGTGCATAAAACAATCGTGCGAAAGACGTCTCCAGTAGTTAAAATTAAAATATCACCTCCGTGTTCGCATCGACCATGTCTTCATAAGCATGCTTCAGTGATGGAGGTGATATTTTAATTTTAACTACTGGCGACGCCTTTGGCACGATTGTTTTATGCACATTCATTGCAGGATGTGATTTTAGTGTATTTTTATTTCTTATAAAGGTATATTTTGATATGTCCATTATAATTATCCGGGCTGTTATGCCGTGGTCGGTTGATGAATTCTGTGTCGATTCCCAACGTTTCGTCACCGACTGCGGGAGACATCTTCAAGGGGGTCCGTAGCTCAATGGAAGGTCCAACACACACACTGGCTCGCTACTGACTGCCGCTAAATTCCGTGTCCGCGCGCTCCCACGCCGCGGCGTGACGTCACGTGTTTTGAAAACGTCATGCAATTGGTCGCTGTCCGTCGCCGTCGATCGCCGTTGCCATCACCCAGTGGTGGACGGGTGGTACACATCTTCTTTAACACCGGCATCCATATACCGTTTAATTTGACGCCCTCCTCCTTTCGGTTGAAATTATTTGGGTGTTTAGCGATTTCGATTGCCTCCCTGTAGAGCCTTTCGTAATATCCGCTTGTGGCCGCTAGTACTTGCGTCTCCTCGAAACGAATATTGTGGTTCCCTGGCTGGAAAGCATGCTCCGCAACAGCTGATCGTTCCGTTTCTCCTCTTCTGCAATTTCCCTTATGCTCTTCCAAACGTTTAGAAACAGTTCTTTTTGTGGTAGCCACATAAACATCACCACAGCTGCATGGGACCCTATACACTCCAGCTTTTTCCAGTGGTTTGCGAGCGTCCTTGGAAGGCTTAAGGTATTCCTGTATCTTCCTGATGGGCTTGTAAATTACGGTAATATTCCGCTTCGTCAAGATCCTCCCTATTCTTTCCGTTACATTTTTAACAAACGGCAGGAAAACCTTAGATTTTGCAGTAGCCTGTACGTCAGTATGATTTCTGCGTGGGTGCCTCAACGCACGTTTTATTTCGGCGGACGAATATCCGTTCTTCGTTAGTGCATTGTGGAGATGTTCAATCTCAGCGTCGAGCAACTGAGGTTCACAAATATTTCTAGCTCTGTCCGCTAACGTCTTCATAACACCCCGCTTCTGTTGTGGGTGGTGGTTCGAATCCCGGTGCAAATAACGGTCCGTGTGCGTGGGTTTGCGGTACACTGAGTGGCCCAAACTACCATTTTCGTTTCTAAAAACAAGCACATCGAGGAAATGTAACTTGCCGTCTACCTCCTCCTCCATTGTAAACTGAATTCCCGAGTTTATACTGTTCAGATGGTCGTGGAACCGGCTTAGTTCCTCCCTACCATGTCTCCACAGCACAAACGTGTCATCCACGTATCGGAACCATACACTTGCTTTTTTGCTGGCAGTACGTAAGGCCTGTTCTTCGAATTTCTCAATAAATAAATGTGCGATTACGGGACTTAGGGGGCTTCCCATAGCCACGCCACACGTTTTCTCATAAAACTGTTCATTCCACTTGAAGTATGTGGTCGTCAAGCAACACTTAAACGGTTCTGAAATATCGGCAGGAAAAATTCGATCCAGCTGTTCCAATACACCATGGTAAACAGCGATACCACATCGAAGCTGACCAATATGTCCTCCGGCTGGACCACTATGCCATTCAATCTGCTGATGAAATGTGTCGAATTATTTATATAAGAGTCCGAACGGCCCACATGTGGTTTTAGCAGCGTAATCAAAACCTTGGCTAACGGGTAGGTGGGCGAACCAATGGCACTTAGTATCGGTCTTAACGGCACATTTTCTTTATGAATTTTGGGCAATCCATAAAGCCACGGTGGTAGAGCAACCGAATTACAGAGACCTTTCTGTACACTCTCTTCAATGGAGGACTTTTTTTATTAACCGCGACACAGTTCTGAGAATGCTGTTAGTGGGGTCCTTATTCAGCTTCCTATGTGCTTGCGGATCCAGTAGATCAGTAATTTTACTCCGATAGTCGGCCACATCCATAAACACCGTTGCGCTTCCTTTGTCAGCTGGGAGAACCAAAATACTATCGTCGTCATTCAGGAGTTTTAAAGCTCTTCTCTCACCCACAGTTACATTACTTTTCGACGGTTTTGCATTGGCTAATATTTTTACTGTTTCTATACGGATTTCTTCAGCTGTTACAGAATCCACACTGCGAATTCCTGCTTCTACACTGACTATAATTTCTTCCATGGGCACAAAACGCGGACTAACAGCAAAATTTCCTCCCTTGGCGAGCACAGATGTCTCATCGTCAGATAACGAACGTTTGGACAAATTGATAACGGTACGGGAAACGTATAAATGCCGAACAGTCTGATTAGGTAGCAAACTATCAAACTTCTTCTTCTGTCTACTAGACGTTGTCAACATACGCTTCCCCATGGTATCATGCAGTAGTCTATCAATTTTATCCCAGTCACCGCTGCACAGTTTATTACTGATCGTAATATGGAGAGACATTAACTTACAGTCTGTGCTTGCCAAGTCCCGTCGGGTCTGCTGAATGCGCTCTCGTAGTAAGGCCTCCTCGTGTTGTTGTGGTCTTCAGTCCCGAGACTGGTTTGATGCAGCTCTCCATGCTACTCTATCCTGTGCAAGCTGCTTCATCTCCCAGTACCTACTGCAACCTACATCCTTCGGAATCTGCTTACTGTATTCATCTCTTGGTCTCCCTCTACGATTTGTACCCTCCACGCTGCCCTCCAATACTAAATTGGTGATCCCTAGATGCCTCAGAACTTGTCCTACCATCCGACCCCTTCTTCTAGTCAAGTTGTGCCACAAACTTCTCTTCTCCCCAATCCTATTCAATACTTCCTCATTAGTTATGTGATCTACCCATCTAATCTTCAGCATTCTTCTGTAGCACCACATTTCGAAAGCTTCTATTCTCTTCTTGTCCAAACTATATACCGTCCATGTTTCACTTCCATACATGGCTACACTCCATACAAATACTTTCAGAAGTGACTTCCTGACACTTAAATCCATACTCGATGTTAACAAATTTCTCTTCTTCAGAAACGCTTTCCTTGCCATTGCCAGTCTACATTTTATATCCTCTCTACTTCGACCATCATCAGTTATTTTGCCCCCCAAATAGCAAAACTCATTTACTACTTTAAGTGTCTCATTTCCTAATCTAATTCCCTCAGCATCACCCGACTTAGTTCGACTACATTCCATTACCCTCGTTTTGCTTTTGTTGATGTTCATCTTATATCCTCTCTTCAAGACACCGTCCATTCCGTTCAACTGCTCTTCCAAGTCCTTTGCCTTCTCTGACAGAATTACAATGTCATCGGCGAACCTCAAAGCTTTTATTTCTTCTCCATGGATTTTAATACCTACTCCGAACTTTTCTTTTGTTTCCTTTACTGCTTGCTCAATATACAGATTGAATAACATCGGGGAGAGGCTACAACCCTGTCTCACTCCCTTCCCAACCACTGCTTCCCTTTCATGTCCCTCGACTCTTATAACTGCCATCTGGTTTCTGTACAAATTCTAAATAGCCTTTCGCTCCCTGTATTTTACCCCTACCACCTATAGAATTTGAAAGAGAGTATTCCAGTCAACATTATCAAAAGCTTGCTAGAAACGTAGGTTTGCCTTTCCTTAATCTTTCTTCTAAGATAAGTCGTAAGGTCAGTATTGCCTCACGTGTTCCAGTATTTCTACGGAATCCAAAACTGATCTTCCCCGAGGTTGGCTTCTACCAGTTTTTCCATTCGTCTGTAAAGAATTCGTGTTAGTATTTTGCAGCTGTCGCTTATTAAACTGATTGTTCGGTAATTTTCACATCTGT
Organism: Schistocerca piceifrons; assembly: GCF_021461385.2. NCBI lineage: Eukaryota > Metazoa > Arthropoda > Insecta > Orthoptera > Acrididae > Schistocerca > Schistocerca piceifrons. Next base: position 44,835,690 of record NC_060146.1, read on the forward strand.
CAACACCTGCTTTCTTTGGGATTGGAATTATTATATTCTTCTTGAAGTCTGAGGGTATTTCCCCTGTTTCATACATCTTGCTCACCAGATGGTAGAGTTTTGTCAGGACTGGCGCTCCCAAGGCCGTCAGTAGTTCCAATGGAATGTTGTCTACTCCGGGGGCCTTGTTTCGACTCAGGTCTTTCAGTGCTCTGTCAAACTCTTCACGCAGTATCGTATCTCCCATTTCATCTTCATCTACATCCTCTCCCATTTCCATAATATTGTCCTCAAGTACATCGCCCTTGTATAGACCCTCTATATACTCCTTCCACCTTTCTGCTTTTCCTTCTTTGCTTAGAACTGGGTTTCCATCTGAGCTCTTGATGCTCATACAAGTGTTTCTCTTATCTCCAAAGGTCTCTTTAATTTTCCTGTAGGCAGTATCTATCTTACCCCTAGTGAGATAAGCCTCTACATCCTTACATTTGTCCTCTAGCCATCCCTGCTTAGCCATTTTGCACTTCCTGGTGATCTCATTTTTGAGACGTTTGTATTCCTTTTTGCCTGCTTCATTTACTGCATTTTTATATTTTCTCCTTTCATCAATTAAATTCAATATTTCTTCTGTTACCCAAGGATTTCTACTAGGCCTCGTCTTTTTACCTAATTGATCCACTGCTGCCTTCACTAATTCATCCCTGAAAGCTACCCATTCTTCTTCTACTATATTTCTTTCCCCCATTCCTGTCAATTGTTCTCTTATGCTCTCGCTGGAACTCTGTACAACCCCTGGTTCTTTCAGTTTATCCAGGTCCCATCTCCTTAAATTCCCACCTTTTTGAAGTTTCTTCAGTTTTAATCTACAGGTCATAACAATAGATTGTGGTCAGAGTCCACATCTGCCCCTGGAAATGTCTTACAATTTAAAACCTGGTTCCTAAATCTCTGTCTTACCATTATACAATATATCTGATACCTTTTAGTATCTCCAGGGTTCTTCCATGTACACAACCTTCTATCATGATTCTTAAACCAAGTGTTAGCTATGATTAAGTTGTGCTCTGTGCAAAATTCTACCAGGCGGCTTCCTCTTTCATTTCTTAGCCCCAATCCATATTCACCTACTACGTTTCCTTCTCTCCCTTTTCCTACACTCGAATTCCAGTCACCCATGACTATTAAATTTTCTTCTCCCTTCACTATCTGAGTAATTTCTTTTATTTCATCATACATTTCATCAATTTCTTCGTCATCTGCAGAGCTAGTTGGCATATACTCTTGTACTACTGTAGTAGGTGTGGGCTTGGTATCTATCTTGGCCACAATAATGCGTTCACTATGCTGTTTGTAGTAGCTTACCCGCATTCCTATTTTCCTATTCATTATTAAACCTACTCCTGCATTACCCCTATTTGACTTTGTGTTTATAACCCTGTAGTCACCTGACCAGAAGTCTTGTTCCTCCTGCCACCGAACTTCACTAATTCCCACTATATCTAACTTTAACCTATCCATTTCCCTTTTTAAATTTTCTAACCTACCTGCCCGATTAAGGGATCTGACATTCCACGCTCCGATCCATAGAACGCCAGTTTTCTTTCTCCTGATAACGACATCCTCTTGAGTAGTCCCCGCCCGGAGATCCGAATGGGGGACTATTTTACCTCCGGAATATTTTACCCAAGAGGACGCCATCATCATTTAATCATACAGTAAAGCTGCATGCCCTCGGGAAAAATTACGGCCGTAGTTTCCCCTTGCTTTCAGCCGTTCGCAGTACCAGCACAGCAAGGCCGTTTTGGTTATTGTTACAAGGCCAGATCAGTCAATCATCCAGACTGTTGCCCCTGCAACTACTGAAAAGGCTGCTGCCCCTCTTCAGGAACCACACGTTTGTCTGGCCTCTCAACAGATACCCCTCCGTTGTGGTTGTACCTACGGTACGGCTATCTGTATCGCTGAGGCACGCAAGCCTCCCCACCAACGGCAAGGTCCATGGTTCATGGGGGGGGAAGGGCTCCTCAGTCCGTTTGAAAATGCGTTGTGCCTTTCCCAAATAGGACAGTCGCTTTATCTTCAGAAACTTCGGTATAACGCCGACGGCTCTGCAACGAGACAGGAATGTGAGGGAACACAAAAGCTGCACTCTCTTCTTCTGGAGTTCTTCCAGACGTCGCACTTCTCTTGACATCTCCTCCCCGTAGAGGCGTCTGATATTAAAATGTAGACTTTCACGGCCGGAAATATCATGTCCATTATAATTATGCCGTGGTCGGTTGATGAATGTTTAGAATCGACACGGAATTCATCAACCGACCACGCCATAATTATAATGGACATGATATTTCCGGCCGTGAAAGTCTACATTTTAGTATATTTAGGTATACCGAAACCGTGGCCAAGGATTTCAATAAACCTTTATCCTGCAACTATTTGGCTGTTATCATTTACCGTGAAGAATTTATGGAGACACTATTTTCTAATTCTGTTTTTAAATGATTGCATTCACTTTTTATGTGCTGCAGTCTGCTATCTGCTGTCGACAGGGGATGTCAAACTGATTCCATATTTTTAGGTTTCCAGAAGGCTTTTGACAGCGTTCCTGACAAGCGACTTCTAGTCAGGCTACGTACGCACGGAGTATTGTCTCAGTTGTGCGAGTGGATTCATGGTTTCGTCTCAGTAATATCACAGTTCGTAATAAATGACCGAAAACCACCGAGGAAAACAGGAATACTTTATGACGTTCCCCAATGAAGCGTCACGTGTGCTATGCTGTTCCTAATCTACATAAGCAATTTAGGAGACAGAGCGGCCCTCTTAGACTGTTTGCAGGCAGTCTTGTAAAGTCATCAGATAATCAAAAACAATTACAAAATGATTAAGACAAGATATCTGTATAGTGCGACAAGTCGTAATTGACTCTAAAGAAAAAGGTGTGAAGTTATTCAGACGGGTAGTATAAGAAATCCGCTGAATTTCGGTTACACAATAAATCACGGAAATCTATAGGTTGTGAGTTCTCCTAAATACCAGGGCCTAGAATTACGAGCAAATTAAATTGAAACGATCACATAGATAACTCGTACCAAAGACTGCGTCTACTACAAAGACTATCTACACTACGCTTATCAGTCTTCTGCTAGAGTATTTTGAGCTGTATTGGATTCTTACCAGATGGGATTAACGCCCCAAGACATCAAATAATTTCAGAGAAGTGCAGCTCGTTTTGTTTTATGGCGAAATAGGGGAAAAAAGTGTTATGGATGTGATATGCGAACTGGGAGTGGTAATCACTAAAACAAAGGCGTTTTTCGTTGCGGCCAAATCTTTTCACAAAATTTCAGTCACTAACTTTCTCCCACAGTTTTACGTAAGAATAATAATGGAAGTTCAAGAACGAATGGATCAGATTAAAAAATTATAAGACAGAGATGTAGTCTTTCGCCCCCTACTCTTTAATCTATACGTGTAAGAAACAATGACGGAAATAAAAGAAAGATTCAAGAGGGGTATTAAAATTAAAATGGGGATATGTGTAAATTTTGTAAGGCGTCCGCATTTTTCGGACCTTACATGAGCTTCATAATTACGATACAGAGTAAAATCTCCAGAAAATAACTCTATATTGTTAATAGGAAGCAACTGTAATAATATCATGTACCGAATAACAAAACAATATTTACCTTCATAACGACAGGGGCATGCGTAAATAAGATAAAGTGAATGCATTAACAAAAGAAGGCTCAGCTGCAGTGCAGAAAGAAATAAGGCAAGAACAATATAATAGCTTTTAAATGAACACAGCCGAGACCGTGGGTAAGTTTCTAGACAGCATTAACAAGGATAGCGGCAAGCCGGCAAGAAAAATAAAAGTTCACCTATAACGAGGAAGCAGTTGGCTGAAGCCATACTGTGTGACGTAAAAGAGACGTAGTGGGGAGAGTCACGTCATATAAAAGCATATTTCAGAACTAAGTTAACAGAGCTCCCTCGTCTCGCAGCGGGCCACATCTGTGTGTTTAAAAATAGTGAAGAGTTTGAGACCTTTACATCAGCAAAGTGACGGCGGTATGCTTAGTGTATCGTGGCTACAGATGTAAAGCGGTAGTTCATATACCTGCGGGAATTTTTGCCGGCAGAGCTTTGTGCACGTCGCTTCATTCCTTCGTGAGTGTGCAATAGCCACTATTTCGACTAGGGAAAATTTACCGTTCTACAGATCGCAGGAAAGCTGAGACTGAGTGATTCAGTCAAGCCAGAGTAGGGAATCAGCATTTCAGATCCAGCACAGAGACAACACCGCTGCGGTTCCCGACTGGTAATGCACCAACACGCATTAGGTGACAGTAAATGTTGAGTCGAGAGTTTTCTCACTCCAATCTGCGTACTGTTTGAATATACACTCCTGGAAATTGAAATAAGAACACCGTGAATTCATTGTCCCAGGAAGGGGAAACTTTATTGACACATTCCTGGGGTCAGATACATCACATGATCACACTGACAGAACCACAGGCACATAGACACAGGCAACAGAGCATGCACAATGTCGGCACTAGTACAGTGTATATCCACCTTTCGCAGCAATGCAGGCTGCTATTCTCCCACGGAGACGATCGTAGAGATGCTGGATGTAGTCCTGTGGAACGGCTTGCCATGCCATTTCCACCTGGCGCCTCAGTTGGACCAGCGTTCGTGCTGGACGTGCAGACCGCGTGAGACGACGCTTCATCCAGTCCCAAACATGCTCAATGGGGGACAGATCCGGAGATCTTGCTGGCCAGGGTAGTTGACTTACACCTTCTAGAGCACGTTGGGTGGGGCACGGGATACATGCGGACGTGCATTGTCCTGTTGGAACAGCAAGTTCCCTTGCCGGTCTAGGAATGGTAGAACGATGGGTTCGATGACGGTTTGGATGTACCGCGCACTATTCAGTGTCCCCTCGACGATCATCAGTGGTGTACGGCCAGTGTAGGAGATCGCTCCCCACACCATGATGCCGGGTGTTGGCCCTGTGTGCCTCGGTCGTATGCAGTCCTTATTGTGGCGCTCACCTGCACGGCGCCAAACACGCATACGACAATCATTGGCACCAAGGCAGAAGCGACTCTCATCGCTGAAGACGACACGTCTCCATTCGTCCCTCCATTCACGCCTGTTGCGACACCACTGGAGGTGGGCTGCACGATGTTAGGGCGTGAGCGGAAGACGGCCTAACCGTGTGCGGGACCGTAGCCCAGCTTCATGGAGACGGTTGCGAATGGTCCTCGCCGATACTCCAGGAGCAACAGTGTCCCTAATTTGCTGGGAAGTGGCGGTGCGGTCCCCTACGGCACTGCGTAGGATCCTACGGTCTTGGCGTGCATCCGTGCGTCGCTGCGGTCCGGTCCCAGGTCGACGGGCACGTGCACCTTCCGCCGACCACTGGCGACAACATCGATGTACTGTGGAGACCTCACGCCCCACGTGTTGAGCAATTCGGCGGTACGTCCACCCGGCCTCCCGCATGCCCACTATACGCCCTCGCTCAAAGTCCGTCAACTGCACATACGGTTCACGTCCACGCTGTCGCGGCATGCTACCAATGTTAAAGACTGCGATGGAGCTCCGTATGCCACGGCAAACTGGCTGACACTGACGGCGGCGGTGCACAAATGCTGCGCAGCTAGCGCCATTCGACGGCCAACACCGCGGTTCCTGGTGTGTCCGCTGTGCCGTGCGTGTGATCATTGCTTGTACAGCCCTCTCGCAGTGTCCGGAGCAAGTATGGTGGGTCTGACACACCGGTGTCAATGTGTTCTTTTTTCCATTTCCAGGAGTGTAGAATATCAAGAGTTGAATACTAACATACCCTCCATTGAGTACATGAGAGTTTGATTAGTTTAAAAGATAAAATTTCATTCTCCACCAACTTAGTACATTGAACAGCTACGACAATGTAGATGTAAATTTCACTGAAAAAGAGTTAATTGTTTTGCTAGTTATAACATCCTCATATATAGAGATAAAGATTTAATAATCACATATTCAATGTCTAAATGTTTATTGAGAGTGAAAGTAATTGAAGTTGCTTGTTGTGTATCACTTGAACCCTCAAAGCAGTGATGAATTAAATGTAGAATGAAAAAGGGAGAGGTTGTGTTGTTATTGTAGAAAAAAATCCCAAACTCTCATGTATATCAATTTGTGCTTTCTTGTTATGTCAAAACAGAATTTCTAATTAATTTGCGACTACCCACATCTGAAATTAGCGGTATTACAGGGCCAAAATCAATAGCTATGTATAATGTCTGTTTACCATGCTGGGCTTGAGAAGACAGTAAGATACGTTATCCACTTGCGAGCGATCACAATATAGCTATACCCACCAGCACTTAACAAAAAATGACAACATGTCACAATTTTTAAATTGTTTTTCACTCTCTTCTAAATAATTTTAATTGCACTTAACATTATATTTTTACTCTAGTTCCGAAGACTCTGTTCCAGAGATGTAAGGAAGATTACAATAGAAAATGTAGATTTTCAGAAACTGTTTCTAAAGTTTTAAATGACTAAAAGTTAATGTATGTTTTATTTTTTATTTCTACATACTTGGAAGTACACTGGACAGTATTATCATTCTCTCGATCGTTCTCCATGGAACTGGAGGTGTTCGGAATGATGGAGCCCCCGACTGGTGGGGTCGGCCGCCTCCCCGTCACAGTGATGTGCCCTTCGACAGGGACCTAACAGGGAGTTCCTGTGCTTCCCCTGTGTTTGAATCGCCTGTTCTCGTGACTATACTGGAATTATCACATAGCTAAGTGAATGTCGGTACCATTCACGAGTGCCAAAAACTAGCTTTACTCCTTGACATGCTGTATTCTGAGGACACTGATGTTGCTCTCCTTCAGGAGGTGCATGTTGCAACTTTCTGTGCTCCCCATGGTTTTACAGCAGTTTTTCCCTACTGGTAGCGAGGTGGCGATTCTCTTACGTGACGGTATCCTCGCTAATTCAGCTGCCTATCTCCCTGAAGCCAGAGGTATGGCTCTTAACGTTCAGTGGCATCAAGATCGTCAATGGCTATGCCCAACTGGCTTGGGTCGCCACCGTAAACGTTCCACCTTCTTCTCAGAGGCAGTCACGTCTTTTTCCTGGGTTGGCAGGATGCACTGATGACGGGAGGCGATTTCAATTCCACTCAGGCACCTAAAGACCAACTACCACGTCATTATCCGTGCGCGGTACTAGCCACAATTCTCCAGCACCTCAGTCTTGTGGATTCGTGGGAGTATATTCTTGGCGATCATCAGGGGCTTACACATTTCACTAGCCTTACTTCCAGCCGTCTGGATCTTCCGCAATATTGTCAGTGGGGTCCAGGCTGTTGAAGTCTGGCCCATTGCATTCTCTGACCGTGACACATATACCTACGCCGTCAATATCTGCCTCCAAGAGTGAGGTGCGGCCACGGAAAATTAATATGATCCATCTTACTTCACCCGACTGCCGGCACTTCATGAGTAAATGTGGACAGCTTGTCGTTGGTAGCGTGATGCCTAGCCATCTGCCCTATCTTTTTGGGTGCTTTGTGCAAAGCCTGCCCTGTGCATTCTCTTGACTGATAATGGAAGAAAGGTTGTGGCGTGGCGTTGACGTACTGACGAGTTCTATTTTCCAATTCTCTGGGAATGTACTCTGATGCCGTATTCGCCAGTGTTCCAGGTGATGGTGAAGCGTGCCAAGGTACAGCTGACATCTCTCTCTCGCCGCCACCTTGAAGAAGCTAAGGTCAGTGCGCGCACACACGACGAGCTAGTGCAGGAGCGTCCATCTATGTATCATGTCATGGCGCAACGATGCCACCGTTGTAGAAATTTGATTAATGTTCTTATGATCGATAAGTGCCACGTTTTGATACCAAACGGGATATTGGGTCTGCCCTCCATGCGCATTATATTACGCTGTACTCTGAACATCACCATCCTGCCAACAGTACGGTGGTCTCCAGACTCTCCTTTGGCTCGGTTCCTGTGGTTCAAATGGTTCAAATGGCTCTGAGCACTATGGGACTCAACTTCAGAGGTCATTAGTCCCCTAGAACTTAGAACTAGTTAAACCTAACAAACCTAAGGACATCACACACATCCATGCCCGAGGCAGGATTCGAACCTGCAACCGTAGTGGTCCCGCGGTTCCAGACTGCAGAGACTAGAACCGCACGGCCACTTCGGCCGGCTCGGTTCCTGTGGATGCAACAATGGATCTGCTTGTTAACGTCACAGAGGATGAAGCCCATGATGCTATCCAGGTGGGTCCTATGAACAGGTCGCCAATCTTTGATGTCCTCCCACTGGAGTTTGATAGGACGTTTCGTCCCCTTCTGGCGACAGTGTCGACGGAAATTTGTCAGGACTTTATTTTACCTTTCGTGCTGATTCGACACACTTTCCTCATTCTCATCCACAAGCCTCTGGGTATGTGATTACAGCACTTTGACGTTACTCAACAGCGACACAAAGATCTTTACCAGACTGTTGGCTGCACGGACAGCTCAGTTCGTTGTTTCCCTGGATCAAACGTGCCAATAACATGCGCACTGCTCTATGTCACTGTTGCTCACTCTGGACTTTTGGCACCTCTTGACTTCAGCCAGACGTTCGATCGGGTCGACCACAACTTCCTGGAAGGGGTGCTCCGCAATATGGCCTACCCTGATACTACCGTCGACGTCCTAATGCGTTTCCTTCATGGGGCAACGGCTCGTGTACTCTACAATGGCCGTCTCACTCCATGCATCTCGATCCATGGATCAGTGCTTCAAGGCTGCCCACTCTCTGCACTGTTGTATGCTTTCGCCATGGAACCGTTGCTCTCATGCCTCCATCAACGCCTCCCTGGGATGTCGCTCAGTGACCTTGTATTCAGCTTCACTGCTGATGCAGACGATCTCGTCATAGCAGTGCTGAGGTCAAGGAGTCACTAGCATGGGTTAAGGCGAGGCATCTGGTAGCTGCCTTAAATCGAGTGCTATGGCTATTGGTGCGGGGCTTCCTGCTGCGGTGCTCCTTTGCGTGTAGCCGATACTACTCGATGCTTACAAGGGAACCTCCGCATCGCACCCCCCTCAGATTTAGTTATAAATTGACACAGTGGATAGGCCTTCAAAAACTGAACACAGATCAATCGAGAAAACAGGAAGACGTTGTGTGGAACTATGAAAAAATAAGCAAAATATACAAACTGAGTAGTCCAAGTGTAAGATATGCAACATCAAGGAGTATATAAGCTGCAGAGCGCCGTGGTCCCGTGGTTAGAGTGAGTAACTGCGGAACGAGAGGTCCTGGGTTCGAGACCTCCTTCGAATAAAAACTTTACTTACTTTATTTTCGCAAAGTTACGATCTGACCGTTCATTGATTGACGTCTCTGTTCACTGTAATAAGTTTAGTGTCTGTGTTTTGCGAGCGCACCGCAAAACCGTGCGATTAGTAGACGAAAGGACGTGCCACTCCAATAGGAACCGAAAACATTTGATCGCAAATTAACAGGTCAACCGATTCCTCCACAGGAAAACACGTCTGAAATATTCTATACGACACTGGTGACGGCATGTGCGTCTCATTACAGGAATATGTTGTCGACCCACCTAACTTGCACACTTGGCGAATGGGTAAAAAGATTCTTCTACCTTGCCCGATTTAGGTTTTCTTGTGGATGTGATAATCACTCCCAAAAAAGTGATGAAAACATAAGAGTTTGTCACATAAATGGCAACAAATGAATGTAACAGTTTTACAGTCGCACAGACTGTGCTCTGTCAAAACATACGTTTTTAACGTTTTCAAGTTTTTCCGTGTGTAGACCGTAAAATCCTGCATGTGTCCAAGCAAATCTGAACATGTCCTGGAATTTTGGAGAGCGAAGTTGATCATGTCTGAGTGCATGAACTTTGATAATTGTCTGAAAATAAAAAATTAAAACTCTTGACTCGGAGGAGGACTGAACCAGGGACCTTCCGTTCCGTATCTGCTCACGGTAGACACGGGACCACGGTGCTCCTCAGTGTACACGTACCTTGATGTGGCTTATCTGGCACACGGACTATTCAGTTTGTATATTTTGCTTATTTTTTTCATAGTTCCATACAACTTCTTCCTGTTTTCTCGATTGATCTGTGTTCAGTTTTTCATGGCCTATCCCTGTGCCAACTTATAACTAAATCTGAGGGGGGTGCGATTGGGAGGTTCCCTTGTTAGGACTCGATTTCTCAAGTGATCTGAACCGCGCCATTGCCCTCAACAGCTGCCGGCATCTAGTTTTCCAAAATACAAGCTGGGCTCTTACGTCAGCGTCTACAAGGACTCGATCTTCTGCAATGGACAGAATATGTAAATGTATATTTGGCGTCACGTATCACACAATTCCTAAGCCGCCATTCACTGCCCACCGCATGGTAGCTGCATTGTATTCATTAGTTTGTCACAGCTTGCTGTTCAACGTTCGAGATCCTTACCCTCCCACGATGCAGGGGCGGTTTAGATTGTATGATGTGTCTGAGAGAGAGCGGTAGCCCTTTTCATTGGATCTCACATGGCTTTATGGCACCATAGTCCTACGTGCCTTACCAGCCCATTGCTGTAGCCCTTGCACCACACTCTCTCAGCACAAATCCCGTTTTCGGAAGTCCCACATTTCCTTGTACTGCGTAATACCAGCGCACTTGACATCCACGAAGGCGATCCATCGTTTTATTCAGCAGTACAGGTCACCGAATGTGGTTGTGGGGAAGCATCCCCACGTCGACTGGAGTCCCGTGCGCTGCTTATCTTGACACTGACGTCCAGTCTGCATGCTGCCTTACTGTCAATGGAAAACAAGTATCCCAGTCACACTTTCATGCAGTTCACCTCCCAGGCAGCCCGTTGTGTGTCGCCTGTGATGTTTTGGATAAAGACGAGCACCGCCTGGTGTGCAGATCGGCAAGAGGTGTATGGTTATTGGTGTGACAGATGTTGTCAATAATTACCCATATGACTACTGGTCCAACACCTAAACTGCTTCTCTCTCCGAATACGGAATACTTCTCGCAAGAGAAGAAGTGGATTTGTGGACACCAGCTCACTACTTGTTTGCTGATGGAGAGAAAAGTATACTAGAATTTTGGCTGTTACTTACTGAACGCCATTGTGCAATTGTCCGAAATCGAAAATATAGACAACTTTTCTCCAATTTTCTTCGCAGTGTCTTTCTTAACCCGCTCTGGAGCTCGGGAGTTCCTGTAATGAAAGCTGATTCCCACCTCTTCCACACTTAGAACCAATACAATTTTTGGGCATCGGAATGTTCTCCCTTAAAATACTGTACGTCGATAGTCTCGATGAGTCTGACATCCTGCTGTGTCCTCCTCCTAGCGACGTCGGTTTCCTGCTATTCTCGCTAGTGTTACTGTTTGTTTAAAAATAAATAAACCATTGATGTTCATTGTACCCCTACTCCACGTTCCCCACGCTTTCCTTGGTTCCTCGAGGGTGGAAACTGTTGTAACCCTGACCGGAACGGTTGCGGGGTTGCCGAGAACGAAGCGCTGCGGGACCAAACGGGAGCGGCCCGCGAACAAACAAGCGAACCGTAAAGGGTGGGCACGATAACGACGGACGACCTAGCAAGACCCTACGAACAACAACACGCAAGAATCAACGGCTCACAAGCGAAAACCTCACGAATCCACAACGTCCACTCGTACACGGAAACAAAGTAAACACTCTGTGTGTAGGCGAGATGTCGATAAACTCGCTCGAATATCAGACTTTTGCTTTATTGAGTTTCGGTTCCCCGAAGGGGGCGGGCTGGCAGCAGCTTAGTAAGCCACTCTTCAGCCTACAGAATTTGTTTTAAAAAATGAAGATAATAAACAATAAAAGCAGCCGATAAAATCGGCGACTTCAATGGTAAAATGGAGGAAAAATGTGGAACTTAAAACATAAAACAAAGGGTTGGTGATGCTAATAAAATACACAGGAAGCAAACAGGTAAAATAATAGACAGGCAATTAAAAAAAGGCGACAGTCTAGTTTCTGTTCACAAGAGATATAAAAATCGCACTCAGCGACAGCATGGTTTTTGTTCGCAACACTTTGAAACGACGCACAACACTGAACACTCATTTGAACATTGCACTTAAAAGCAGGCGCAAATATGACACACCACAGCTGAGGGCAGACGGGGGTAACCTGGACAGATGATGAGAAAGAAAAGGGAGGAAGGCGTGGAAAAACGAAGTGGGGGGGAGGGGAAGAAGGAGCCGACGGAGGACAAGGACTCATATGAGGAGGGGGGGAGCTGGGCAGACGTGAGAGGAGTGGGGAAAGGCAGAGGAGGAGAATGCAAAAGGACTCAGGGGGGGGGGGGGCGGAGGGGAGAAGAGAAGCAGGGTAGGTGGGGAAAAAACAGAATGGAAGGGGGAAAGAGGGAGCCTGGGGAAAGGACAGAGGAAAGGAGGGGAAGATGAGGATCAGAGTTGATAGGAGGGATAAATGGTGGGAGAGAGGGCATCATCTGGAAAGGGGAGTTGACAGAAGCCACCTTGGGAAAGGAGATGAAGGGTGTAGAGGTGGAGGTATGGGGGACACAACAGTGAAGACGCGCCAAGGGCGGGGGTTGGAGAGGAGAGGAGCAATAAGGGGATGAGAGGGATCAAGGCGGCAGGAGGTGTAGAGTATGTGGATATATTTGAGGAATAGGAGCAGATGGGGGAAAGGAATCAGGTCATAGAGGACCTGCATGGGGGACGGGAGACATATACAGAAGGCAAGGGGGAGTGCTTGGTGGTCGAGGGACTTATAGAATTTGGGGGGCGGCGGATATCCAGGCAGGACTGGTATAACAGAGGATGGGACAGATTAAGGATTGTAGGTGTGGAGGATGGTAGAGTTTGAGGTGTCGGAGGCGGTTGTGGGCTTTGAATTGGATAGAGCAGAGATGAGAGATCCAGGTGAGGTGACAGTCAATAGTTAGGCCAAGGTAGGTTAGGGTGGGGGAAAGGCAGACACGCTGGGCACAGATGGTAAAGGAGAAATCCAGGAGCCAGAAGGAGTGAGTGGTACGACCTATGATGATTGCCTGGGTCTTGGAAGGATTGATTTTCAGGAGCCACTGGTTACACCATGCAGCAAAAAGGTCAAGGTGATCCTGGAGAAGGCATTGGGACTATTGAAGGGTAGGAGCGAGAGCAAGGAATGCGGTGTCATTGGCATACTGCAGGAGGTGCACTGGAGGAGGGGGGGTTGGGGCATACCTGGCGCGTACAGGAGGTAGAGGATAGGAGAGAGGATGGAGTAGATCTGGAGTAGGTCTGGAGTTTAAACAGGAGACCAGGATGGCAGACACGGTCGAGAGTTAAGCTGGAGCGAGAGGAGATGAGTGATGCATAGGAGTTGGTCATCGGCAGAGAGGGAAGGTCGAAAGCCACATTGGGTATTGGGGAGGAGGTGGTTTCGGTGGAAGTGGTGATGGATGCGCCGGGTGAGACATATAGGGCGATAGGAAGAGGCACCAGATGGAGGCTTGTTGAGTTTGGAGAACATCAGGATGCAGGACGTTTCCCACAGGTCAGGGTAGAAGCCGGTGGCAAGGATGACATTGTAGAGGATGGCAAGGACTGCAAGGAAGGAGGGAGGGCAGTGTTTGAGGTGGCCGTAGGTAATGCAGTCATGGCCGAAAGCAGTGTTGCGTTTACTGTGGAGTGTGAGGCTGATGTCTACATCTACATCTACACTTACCGATTTAACGTAAGACCAGAACTTCCTAGGATTTTCTGTCAAGTCGGTACATAGAATTTTACTTTAGAACTCACTGAACGCTTCACGCATAGCCCTCCTTACGCTAACTTTGACAACGTTTAGCTTCTGTTTGTCTGAGAGGTTCTGGCTGCGTTCAAATTTGCACTGAAGTTCTCTTTGCTTTCGCGGTAGTTTCCTAACTTTGTTGTTGAACCACAGTGGGTGTTTCCCGTCCCTAACAGTTTTACTCGGCACGTACCTGTCTAAAACGCATTTTACGATTGCCTTGAACTTTTTCCATAAACACTTAACATTGTCAGTGTCGGAACAGAAATGTTCACTTTGATCTGTTAGGTAATCTGAAATATGCCTCCTGTTACTCTTGCTAAACAGATAAACCTTCCTCCCTTTTTTTATATTCCTATTTACTTCCATATTCACGGATGCTGCAACGGCCTTATGATCACTGATTCCCTGTTCTGCGCTTACAGAGTCGAAAAGTTTGGGTCTGTTTGTTATCAGTAGGTCCAAGATATTATCTCCACGAGTCGGTTCTCTGTTTAATTGCTCGAGGTATAATGTCACTCGATGCTCTGTCCCTACCACCCGTCCTGTACATCTGAGTGTCCTAGTCTATATCTGGTAAATTGAAATCTCCACCTAAGACTGTAACAAGCTGAGGAACTTTATGTGAAATCTATTCCAGATTTTCTCTCAGTTGTTCTGCCACTAATGCTGCTGAGTCGGGAGATCGGTAAAAGGAGCCAATTATTGACCTGGCTCGGTTGTTGAGTATAGACTCCACCCATAATAATTCACCGGAACTATCCACTTCTATTTCACTACATGATAAACTACTACTAACAGCGACATCCACGCCACCACCAGTTGCATTCAGTCTATCCTTTCTAAACACCGTCTGTAAAAATTTCGGCAGAATTTATCTCTGGCTTCAGCCAGCTTTCCGTACCTATAACGATTTCAGCTTCGGTGCTTTCTATCAGCGCTTGAAGTTCTGGTACTTTACCAACGCAGCTTCGACAGTTTACAATTACAATACCGATTGCTGCTTGGTCCCCACATGTCCTGACTTTGCCCCACACCCTTTGAGGCTGTTGCCCTTTCTGTACTTGCCCGAGGCCATCTAATCTAAAAAACCACCCAGCCCACGCCACGCAATGCCTGCTACCCGTGTAGCCGCCTGCTGTGTGTAGTGGACTCCTGAACTATCCAGTGGAACCAGAAACACCACCAACCTATGGCGTAAGTCGAGGAATCTGCCGCCCACACGGTCGCAGAACCGTCTCAGCCTCTGATTCAGACCCTCCACTCGGCTCTGTACCAAAGGTCCGCAGTCAGTCCTGTCGACGATGCTGCAGATGGTGAGCTCTGCTTTCATCCCGCTAGCGAGACTGGCAGTTCACCAAATCAGATAGCCACCAGAAGCCAGAGAGGACTTCCTCCGATCCATAGCGACACACATCATTGGTGCCGATATGTGCGACTACCTGCAGATAGGTGCACCCTGTACCCTCCATGGCATCCGGAAGGACCCTTTCCACATCTGGAATGACTCCCCCCGGTATGCACACAGAGAGTCCATTGGTTTTCTTCCCCTACCTTGCAGCCATATCCCTAAGGGGCCCCATTACGCGCCTTACGTTGGAGCTCCCAACTGCCGGTAAGCCCACCCTCTGCGAGCGCCCAGATCTTGCAGACTGAGAGGCAACCTCTGGAACATGACAAGCAGCCATGTTTAGCTGAAGATCAGTATCATCTGGAGACAGAGCCTGAAACCGGTTCGTCAGACAAACTGGAGAGACCTTCCGTTCAGCCCTCCAGAATGTCTTTCGCCTCCTGCCACACCTCGAGGCGACTTCCCACTCTACTACAGCTGAGGGGTCAGCCTCAATGCGGGCAGTATCCCGGGCAGCCACAGCCGTAGTCCGATCGAGGGATGCGTGGGACGAGCTGGCCGTCCCCGACAAACCGCCATCCGGACCACAATTGGCAACAGCCTCAAGCTGTGTGACCGAATCCAACACTGCCTGAAGATGGGAGCGAAGGGATGCCAACTCAGCCCGCATCCGAACGCAGCAGTCGAAACCCCTATCCATGCTAAATACTGTTGTGCAAAGAACGTCTGAACTTATCTATAGAGAGTACAAACAAATCGACACAAAATTTAAACGGTTATTAAAATACAAGACTGCCTAGTAAATGCAGTTATGCTGCTACTTGCGCACTGCTGACACACTGCTCGGCGGCAGAAGGCTAACTGTACTGTCAGTAATGTACAAAGACTTTACACGTCACGGATATTAAAATGCAAATCTGCCCCTGCTAATTACGAAACTACACAATGATTTGACGGATTTAACTAAACAAGTGAGCTAAGAACACTCAAACAAATTTTCAACTTGACTACTACACTTATATGAACACTAAATAAGCCACTTGCTGCTACTTGCACACTGCTGACACACTGCTCGGCGGCAGAAGGCTAAATACCGCTGCCACTGCTGGAGGTCGGCAGGAGCACGGCTGTGGTTATTGAGGTCAGCGGCAATCACATAAGTGGAGAAGCTGTGGTCGATGTGGGCCAGGAAATCATATGGGATGGGGGTGCGAGGGCAGACATAAATTGTGGCATGGGTTATCAGTGCAGTGAAGGGTGTAAGGAGCTGTGGAGATGGAGATAGGGGGTTGAAAGAAGGTTTCATTTAGGATGAAGGCATCCGCATGGTGCTGATGGATGGTGTGGAGGAAGAGGAGTTTGTGGTTGGGCAGGGAGCGGATATTGTGATACAGGATACTGTAGTGTAGGATTGGAGTGTTAAGTTCAGATGGTGCGATGAGGCCCAAGTACTGGAAGCTAGGAGCAGGGAGAGGAACAGATGTATCTGTACAGTTGATGACGTCAGGGAAGAGGGAATAATCAAATTGGGGATCATTTGGGATGGAAGAAACATCAGATAGGTGACAGGCAAAGTGGCTGGCCTTACTGAGGCTGTCAGGAAGGGGACGGTCATCAAGCAGGAGAGGGTACTGGGGGTGGGGTGGTGGTTCCCAGTAAAGCGGTGAAAAGCAGACCAATACTTGGAAGAGTTTATTGGCAGTCTGTTGTTGAGTTATGTACACCTCTGGCGCCATGCGCAGGGTTTCTTTGCAGTAAGCAGACTGCGGATGTGTCGATGTAACTGCCGGTGGTGGGTGAGTGTGTCCCGGTCACGAGTGCAGAGAAAAGAGTTGTAGAGGCGGCGGAATTCATGAAGGAGAAGGACGGCCTTTGGAGGCAGAGCTGGGTGGTGAGGGTGGATGGTTTTGGTGGGGATATGGGTGGCGACAGCGTCAGACAAGGTCTGGTGCAGGAAGGTAGCAGTGCAGGAGATGTCATCAGGAGATTGGAGGGTAAGGTCGTGTCCTTCGACCTGGGTATGAATGGAGTCCCAATAGGCATCCTAGTTGGTATGGGAGTAATCATGGACAAGTTTTGGAGGGGTGTCGGGGCGAGGAGTGAGGTGGGGATGACGACCATTAGAGATAGTGAGCAGAACAGGAGCATGGTCACTGTCAATGAGGTCAAGGACATCTGTGGTGATGCGCCCAAGGAAGTTGGGAGAGGCAAGGATCACACTGGGAGTGAAGTTGGGTTTGGGTCAGGTGTGCTGGGGGAGTGGAACCAGGTCTTCCTGGAGGGTGGTGATAAACCGATGTCACCGCTGGAGGTCGGCAGGAGCGTGGCTGTGGATATTGAGGTCAGTGGTAATCACGTAGGTAGAGAAAATGTGGTCAATGTGGTGTGGGGGCGGACATAAATGGTGGCACAGGTGAGAGTAAGGGTGGGGAAGAAAAGGCTGAGGGTGAGATGCTCGTCAGGATTGTTAAGGAGAGGCCTAACAGGGAGGTGCATCAGGTGGCCTATAGCAACTCCACCCCACTTCAGAGGGTATGGTGAATGGTGTAAGGAGCTGTGGAGATGGAAATATGGGGTTGAAGGAAGATTTCATTTAGGATGAAGGCATCCACACAGTGCTGATGGAGGGTGTCGAGGAAGAGGAGCTTGTGGGTGGGCAGGGAGCAGATATTATGGTACAGGATACTGTAGTGTTGTCGCATTGTGGGAGGGGAGAGTTAGATGAGGGTCGTGAAGGGTATGAAGGGGCCTGGTTGTGGGAGTAGATGGCATAGGTGGTAAGATGGAACATGGAACGGGCAGTGAGGGCTATTTGGGAAAGGGTGCATGAGGAAACGGATGATGTCGTCTGAAATAGGGGGAGGGTGGAGGTAGTTGTTGGGGTGGATGGCGTCATCAACAGGATGGACAGGGACGGTGAGCTCAGGGGTGACTGGAGGAGGTTTTGCTTTACACTTCGAGGAGTAGGTAGGATGGGGTTCATTACAGGTGTTGCGGGAGGGGGCAGAGGTGAGGTTGGGGCAGTTCTTAAAGAGCTACTAACTACTAAAGCTTTGCAGTGGGGTAGGTAGGGGGGTTCTTGCAGGCAGAGGTAACATGGTCGTTGTATGTGAGGCAGCGGTAAGATTGGACTGGGGAACGGGACGGGTCCACTTTGTGACGCGCTATCGTATATGAGGGCTTCCTCGGTAAGGAGGCGCTCAATGGAGGAGGACGATTCGATGAATATCCGCATTAGGTAAATCGGCCCAACATCATTAAAAAGATGCGACGGACCGACCGGATTTCGATGTTGGGCTGGGAGTTGAGTACCGCCAACACTTCAGCCTCCGTGACCATGGAGCTAAGCTTCGTGACGACGCCTCGATGAGCGATTGGCAGGCACTTAAATACATGATAGGGTACGTCGCTATTGGGCGCTGGGACCACGTGCTGCACCGCGGCGCCCTCACATTATACGCAGACCAGGAGCGCGCGCAGCCACGGCTTACGGCGCGACGGCTGCAGAGACGTCTAGCGGTGATCGAGGTCCATGCTGTCTGTTGTGGATTCGAAACCCGTGGCACTCGGTACCAGAGACACTACATATATAAAATTGCGCCACCGGATTTCTTTATTTGTATTCCTATGATGTGTGTGCACAGTACGGCACAACACCCCTGCCATTACGATTCACGCTGCACGGGGCAGTCTAGGGCGTCTTGTCATGTTCAAGAAATCGTTCACACACGAGAATCGTACAAACATACCGTCATTTGACCTTCGGACAGACTCTCGTATGGACAATTTAATAATAAACATATCTGGCGTAGAGAAACAGGTGAAACATTTGAAAGAAAATAAACCACCATGTCAGGATGGACTCCCATTTCGATTTTACAAAGAGTACTCTATGGCATTGGCCCCTTTCTTACCTAGCTTGGATTTATCGTGAATCTCTCGCCCAGCGTAAAGTCGCAAGCGAATGGAAAAAAGCTCAGGTGACTCCACTATATAGAAAGGGTAGAAGAACGGACCCCAAAATTACACACCAATGATCCTAACTTCGGTGTCCTGTAGAATCCTTGAACATATTCCCACTTTGAATATAACATACTTACTTGAGGAGCTTACATGTACGAATCAGCATGGTCTGAGAAAGCGTCGCTCGTGCGAAACTCTGCTTGTCTCTGGATGAAGTAACAGGCTGATCCCATGTTTCTAGATTTCCAGAAAGGATTTGACACTGTGACCCATTGCAGGCTGTTAACGAAACTACGAGCATGCGGAATAAGTTGACAGATACGTGAGTGGCTCAAAGACTTTTTAAATAATAGAACCCAGTATGTTGCTCTCGACAGAGAGTGTTCATCAGAGGCAATGGTATCGTCAGGAGTGCCAAGGGAAGTGTGACGGGACCGCTGTTGTTCTCTGTATACATAAATAACTTGGCGGACAGGGTGGACAACAATCTGTGGTAGTTTGCTGATGATGCTGTGGTGTATGGTGACGTGTTGAAGTTGAGTGACTGTAGGAATATACGACTTAGACACAACTTCCAATTGGTGTGACGAATAGCAGTTAGCGCTAAATATGGAAAAGTGACAAAATTTTCAGCTGGTGTGGTGAATGGCATCTAGCCCTAAATGTGGAAAAATATAAATTAATGTGAATGAGCAGGAAGAACAAACCCGTAATGTTCGGACATAGTATTAGTAGTGTCCTGCTTGACACAGTCAAGTCGTTTAAACATGTGGGGTGAAGTTGCAAAGCGATATGAGGTGGAACGAGAATCTGAGAACTGTAGTAGGGAAGGTGAATGGTCAGTTTCGGTTTATTGGGAGAATTTTACAAAAGTGTGGTTCACCAGTAAAGTAAACCGCAAATAGGGCGCTGGTGCGACCTATTCTTGAGTACTGCGCATGGCTTTGGGATCCGTACCAGGTCGGATTGTAGGGAGACATCGAAGCAATTCAGAGGCGAGCTGCAATATTTGTTACCGTTAGGTACCAATAACACATATAAATGTTACAGAGCTTCTTCGGCAATTCAAACGTGAATCCCTGGAAGGAAAGCGACGTTTTTTTTTCGAAAAAGACTGTTGAGAAAAAAAAATAGAGAACCGGCATATGAAGCTGACTGCAGAACGATTCTACTGCCGCCAACATACACTGCGCGTAAGGACCACCAAGATAATGTACAAGAAATTATGGCTCATACGGATGCATACAGACAGTTGTTTTTTCTGTCGCTCTGTGTGCTAGTGCAACAGGAAAGGAAATGCCAGGCAGTGGTACAAGTATCTATCAAGAGGCCATTGCTCATACAGGCACAAAACATCGACCACAGGAAAGTTCATCGGGCTGTAAGAATATGTGACTGGTTTCCTGAACACTTCATCACTCTATTACATTTCGACTGGCCTGCAAAATCACCTGACTTCAATCCCGTAGAAAATCTGTGGCACATGTTGGAACAGTTGGTAAAACCCCGACAACAGCATCCCTCCAATTTGGTGGAATTGCGGGATCAAATCGTAAGCGAGTGGCTTAAACACGATGCGACGTACTTGCATGGCCTTGTAGGCGCACTTCGTAAGCGAATCCAGACGGTTACCAACTCCAGGGGTGGTATTAGACGCCGTTAAATGACGCTTGTAATGATTTCTACAGGGGTGACTAATTTTTTGTCGGATGGGCTTATGTAAATATGGCTGCTTTATTTTGTAATCTTCAAGGCCCGTATATATTAGGCCAATGAAAGAAAAACAACTGCCTCGTTGGCCGAAATTTGGTTAATGTGTACCGGCAGCAAATCAGGGGCAACGAAGCGGTTGGTCTCGGTTCTGTTCGGATAGCTGGAGGGAACATCAAAGCGTGGGCGATGGGCTGGCCGTGGAACCGATCTGTTAGTGAGGATGCCAGGTCGAAAGTTCGTTGGTTCAGCAGCGTTGAAAGGGTGTGTACTTGTATTTAAAAACAGTGGACCATGAGCGGAATACGGAGAAAGCATTAAAGCATGTACGGGAATGTTTACGGGACCATATGAACTGTGTTGGCCCATCAGCCACAGTGCGGGACATTTTACAGTGCAGCTGACTGTTCGTCCTTGTCCGGGCAGGTACGAAAGAAGCGATGAAGCACATCAGCGGGAACCAGGAAGTACCACCTACCGGGAGGGATTTAACGCCACGCTTGGGTAGCCGCTGCAGACTCGGCGGACGATAAGGAGAGAGCGAGTGCTGGCCGAGTAGTGGAGTTGCGGCACGCCCGGCCGTGTTTGCTACAGACCTGACTGTCCACTCACTTCCTGGAAGGCACAACTTGGGATAGCATACTCAACTCTGTGGTTGTGTGCGCTATGCAGCGAATCCTTAACCCTGCGAGTTCCAACTAGGACTGTTGCTATTCTTTAAAATATCGGGAACTCGTTATATCGATATGTAGAAGTATATCATTGTTTGTCCTCGGTATATCGAAGATAGGTGTCAGTATATCGATATAGTGAAGGAGAAAATATCGACGTACCAAGCTATAAAAATATCGGCTACACGTTGCAAACATACTGGCGGTTTTAGGTCTGTACTTTTAAGTACTGATTTATTATTAGACATTCCGTGCATCAACAAGCTAGCAGCCTGCTTATCCCCCATAGAACATGAATTGAAAGGAAAACGATGCACGTTAACGCTTGGCGTTGACCACTTTGCTAACAATGGTAACTGCATGTAAACGGCAGAACAGATGGTGTCCGATGGGTCCGTCGTTCGGTTTCGTCACGAACACTTCACACTGACTTCCCTGGTTTTTCGTTTCTGCAAACGCCAGCGACCCAGCGGTTGCAGTGCCAAAATTGCGTGCTAAAGCTGAACGTTGGGGTTTCTGCTAGTATCGCCGAGCGCCGATTATATCAACATTTCCCTACACGCGTGTCCGTCCAATGCAAAGACCACTCTTGTTATTTAGATTTTTGTTCATCATTTTAAGCAACTGTTTTTGAAGAATCCGATGTGAATAAGCACACTATTTGCGTTAAAAACTGATTTTAACGCCGGCCGGTGTGGCCGTGCGGTTCTAGGCGCTTCAGTCTGGAACCGCGTGACCGCTACGGTCACAGGTTCAAATCCTGCCTCGGGCATGGATATGTGTGATGTCTGGCGCGATTAATTATTTCTGCGCGGATACCAAGTTTCGTTATGAAACATCGCTGTTTCTGAGTATGGTGTGTGTTGATTCGTTGCATTTGTGCCGTGGTACTCTTTGATCTGCTTATCAGATCAGCTGAGATGGTGTAATTGAAAGAAACCTTGTCGTAATTTCTGCTAGATTCTTTTTGTCATAATCAGGTTTCCTCTTTCAATGATTCTGTCCGAGATCGTGCTTCTTCAGGTTACTGTTGTTGTTTTAAATAGCTAAGTCTGAGTGCAGAGTCTAAATTATTTGTGGGAACTTGTGAAAGAATTTGGTCATTTTGTTGTATTTTGAAATTTGTTCGCTATTTTTTATGTCTGCTGATACTGTTGGCAAACGGTAACTGTCTTATTTGTCAGCCTGTGTATGCCATTGTTTCAAGCGAGCTTTGCTGTAAGATTTTACACGATTATAGTATGCTTGCTTGTGGAGCTGTAGCCTAGGTACAAAATTTTACTTTGGATCTGTTACGTATTTTTAAATTACTCGGCTAATTGCACTTCTTTTGATGGGAAGCCCTCTGTAATTTTATTATTTAAGTTGTTCTAGCGTTACATGTGATCTTTTATTTCTCTCTCAATGCTTTTACAAAGAAGCGCCAAAGAAAGATTCGTAAACAATTAGAAGACGGCGCTGCTGTCGGTCAACGCCTATATAAGACAAGTGTCTGGCGCAGTTGTTAGATCGATTACTGCTGCTACAATGCCGGGTTATCGAGATTTAAGTGAGTCTGAACGTGGTGTTATAGTCGGCGCACTAGCGATGGAACACACCATCTCCGAGGTAGCGGTGAAGTAGGGACTTCCCCGTACGACCATTTCACGAGTGTACCGTGAATATCAGGCATCCGCTAAAATATCTAATCTCAGACATCGCCGCTGCCGGAAAAATGTCCAGGAAAAACGGGAGGAACGACGACTGAAGACGTAGTAGTCAGGAGCGTTCGTGTACCCTTCATGGCTGCACGACACAAAGTTTTACGCCTCGCCTGGGCTCGTCAACACCGGCACTGGACTGTTCGTGTCTGGAAACATGTTGCCTGGTTGGACGAGTCTCGTTTCATATTGTATCGACCGGATGGACGTGTCCGGGTATGCAGACAACTCAGGAACCCATCGACCCTGCATGTTAGCAAAGCACTGTTCATGCTGGCAGAGTCTCTGTAATTGTGTGGGGCGTGTGCAGTTGGAGTGATATGGGATCCCTGATACGTCTAGATACGACTCTGACATCTGACACGTACGTAGGCATCCTGTCTGATCACCTGCATCCATTAATGTCCATTGTGTATTCCTATGGACGTGGGCAAATCGAGGAGGACAATGCGACACCTTGCACGTCCAGAATTGCTACAGAGTGACTGCAGGAACACTCTTCTGAATTCAAACACCTCCGCTGGCCACCAAACTCTTAAGACATGAACGTTCAGAAGAGATCTGCACCCCTTCTTATTCTTGCAGGATTCGTGATGTCAGTCCTTCCAGCACTACTGCAGACAGTTGAGTCCATGCCACGACGTAATGCGGCACTTCTGCGTGCCCACGGGGAGCCCTGCACTATATTAGTTAGGTGTACCAGTTTCTTTGGCTCTTCAGCGTATGTTTTCTGTACCGCCATGGAATTTTGGCCGAATTTAGACAATTACTATCAATACTATTTGATGTGTTCACATTGTGTCGCCCTGTCCATCTGTACTACGCGATATCACTGGTATCACACTGAGCGATGTAGGCTCTGTGGAGCGAGAAATCTACACTAGTGGCCATTAAAATTGCTAGAGGTACAATTGCCCACGCAGCTTCAACAGTTCAACAGTAGTGACTGGCGTATTGTGACGAGCCAGTTGCTCGGTCAACATTGACCAGACGTTTTCAGTTGTTGAGAGATCTGGAAAATGTGCTGGCCATGGCAACAGTCGAACATTTTCTGTATCCAGAAAGGCCCGTACAGGACCTGCAACATGCGGTCGTGCATTATCCAGCTGAAATATGGGGTTTCGCAGGGATCGAATGAAGGGTGGAGCCACGGGTCGTAACACATCTGAAATGTAATGTCCACTGCTCAAAGTGCCGTCAATGCGAACAAGAGGTGACCGAGACGTGTAACCAATTGCACCCTATACCATCATGCCGGGTGATACGCCAGTATGGCGATGATGAATACACGCTTCCAATGGGCATTCACGGCTATGTCGCCAAAGACGGATGCGACCATCACGATGCTGTAAACAGAACCTGGATTCATCCGAGAAACGGACGTTTTGCCATTCGTACACCCAGGTTCGTCGTTGAGTACACCATCGCAGGCGCTCCTGGCTGTGATGCAGCATCAAGGGTAACCGCAGCCACGGTCTCCCAGCTGATAGCCCATGCTGCTACAAACGTTGTCGAACTGTTCATGCGGATGGTTGTTATCTTGCAAATGTCCCCATCTGTTCTCAGGGATCGAGACGTGGCTGCACGATCCGTTACAGCCATGCGAATAAGATGCCCGTCGTATCGACTGCTAGTGATACGAGGCCATTGGGATCCAGCACGGCGTTCCCTATTACCCTCCTGAACCCAACGATTCCATATATCATTGGATCTCGACCAACGCGAGCAGCAATGTCGCGAAACGATAAACAGCAATCGCGATTGGCTACAAACCGACCATTTTCAAAGTCGGAAACGTGATGGTACGAATTTCTCCTCCTTACACGAAGCATCACAACAACGTTTCATCAGGCAACGCCAGTCAACTGCTGTTTATGTATGAGAAATCGGTTGGAAACTTTCCTCATGTCAGGAAGTTGTAGGTGTCGCCACCGGCGCCAACTTTGTGTGAATGCTCTGAAAAGCTAGTCATTTGCATATCACAGCATCTTCTTCCTGTCGGTTAAATTTCGCGTCTGTGGCACGTCATCTCCGTGGTGTAGCAATTTTAATGGCCAGTTGTGTATGAAAAGGCGCTCCACATGCACAGAGATTGGTCGGTTGTTGTGGGGGAGGCCGCTCGCGCTGGTATTGTCGGAAGATGCAGCCGCGAAGGGGGCACCGCGTCCATTCCTGGTATACTTGGGTTTCGGCCGGGACGAGGCTGTGTGCGTCCTTGTCATCCAGCAGGACGACACTGCAGGTACGGGCAACCGATAACTTGGTGATCTGCACTTGGGAATTACGTCGACTTGGGGCGACAGGCTAACTTTGTGAAGCATATCCAGGATGTTGATTGCAGCAGTTGAAATTTTTACCGATAACTTCAAAAAGTAACTGTTTGGTGTGACGATAGGTCAGGAACGTTTTGCTTAACCGTCAAGTATTTGATATCAACAGGGGAGAAGTTTTTGTTACTACGGTATTGTGGCCTCAGTACTTTTCTCAAAGACTGTTCTCCTGAATCATCTAATTGCGCGAGATGAAGCGTGTGTTTGTATGTGTCACGTCTGTTAAACTAATGTCCCTTCTCTGTCTGTTCTAGAGACCTTCTTGATGTGCCTTCCATGTGATAGCGGGTTTGTTTGTAACGGTGGGTGACTTGGAGAAGGCTTGTCCATTCTGTGTCTGGCCCAAGGGAAAATGGCGCACTCCAAACAAGTCTATTTTGGTAGTAAAAAAGGAAAACCATTACTTTTTGTAAACTGAATATGTCGTCGTCAGTAACCTTTCCTATAATTCTACAGTAATTGATGAGTTTTACTTTGACATGTCTTGTGAACTGTTATCGACCATTATGAGAATATTCTAAGCTCTAGCCTATAGGTAACTATTGTTGGTTAAGCTATCTTTGCTCAGTAAGAACTTCTTTTTAACATCCTTTTATGATGACAGTTGTTCCCTTGAAATTTAGTCCAGTGCCAGCTTTTATTGAATTTTTTTTCACATTCTTAAAGTCAGTTCCTGTTTTCTTTTCACATATTTGCTTAAGGTGAATTCTGTTTATCTTTTTTTTATAATTCAAAGTAAATCTTTTTTAATTATTGGAAAGATGAATATCTCGAAAATGATGGAAGCTGTTGTAAAATTGCAGCATAAATTAGGTGCCTTTGTGTTTGTAGCGAGTAGGGAATGAAAAAATAACCTGTTATGAAGGGATTTTGCAATAAATCTTATTTCCCGACCTTTATAAATTGAGTAGTCGTTTCACTAGTGAACGCTGAAATTTAGAAAACGGCGCCATTTTTTAAAATTGTGGAAATTATGTTATGACGTACGAATAACGGGGTCCCGTGGCGAAGTTGGTACCTCACGACGGAACCACAAGTGAGCACAGTCGCTGCCTGACGTAACGACGAATAGGAGACGTCGGCGTAGACGCGTCCCAGTAGTTCTATACGCTACCGCTGCAGCACCCTTCCTTACTTCAGACCGCCCTGGTTGGTTTGGAGAGTAAAGGGACTGAACTGCAGGGTCATCAGTCCCTTCAGAGCGCCCTACCGCTGGGCCCAGTCGGCAATCTGTGTGAAGGTGGTATCTGTTCTTTCGGACATATAGTTAGGGCAAACCGGCCATTGAGCTTCTTCTGTGCGGATGCACACGTACGAACTCTTACGGGACTCGGTAAGATTGTCTGCCGTGAGTAATGAGTGTAATGGGCAGGGGAACTACGAATGTAGTGTGTGGACATCAAGTTGGGAATCTAGGTGTCAAGGGGAGCGTGCAAGGGATTAATTCCCCTGCAGTCGCTCTATCCTCTGTGCCTCGGTGGCTCAGACGGATAGATCGTGTGGCATGTAAGCCGGAGAACCCTGGTTTGAGTCCCGTACGGAGTACACATTTTCACCTGTCGCCATTGATGTGCGAGGTGCATTCAAGTTCTAAGGCCTCCGATTTTTTTTTCTCCGGACTGGAAACAGATAGAAACATGCGCATTGTTTTAAAATGAGGCCTCGTTCATTGTCAATACGTCCCAGAGATATCAACACCGTACGGCAGATGGAATTTTACCGCCAGCGGCGAGAATGAGAACTATTTTAAATACTTAAAGTGGCGACGTTTTCCTTACTTGAACAGCGTGCAATCATTCGTTTTCTGAATTTGCGTGGTGTGAAACCAATTGAAATTCATCGACAGTTGAAGGAGACATGTGTTGATGGAGTTATGGATGTGTCGAAAGTGCGTTCGTGGGTGCAACAGTTTAATGAAGGCAGAACATCGTGTGACAACAAACCGAAACAACTTCGGGCTCGCACAAGCCGGTCTGACGACATGATCGAGAAAGTGAAGAGAATTGTTTTGGAGGATCGCCGAATAACTGCTGAACAGATCGCCTCCAGACTTAGCATTTCTGTGGGTTCTGTGCACACAATCCTCCATGACGACCTAAAAATGCGAAAAGTGTCATCCAGGTGGGTGCCACGAATGCTGACGGACGACCACACGGCTGCCCGTGTGGCATGTTGCCAAGCAATGTTGACGCGCAACGACGGCATGAATGGGACTTTCTTTTCGTCGGTTGTGACAATGGATGAGACGTGGATGCCATTTTTCAGTCCAGAAACAAAGCGCCAGTCAGCTCAATGGAAGCACACAGATTCATCGCCACCAAAAAAATTTCGGGTAACCGCCAGTGCTGAAAAAATGATGGTGTCCATGTTCTGCGACAGCGAGGGCGTAATCCTTACCCATTGCGTTCCAAAGGGCACTACGGTAACAGGTGCCTCCTACGAAAATGTTTGGAAGAACAAATTCCTTCCTGCACTGCAAGAAAAACGTCCGGGAAGGGCTGCGCGTGTGCTGTTTCACCAAGACAACGCACCCGCACATCGAGCTAACGCTATGCAACAGTTTCTTCGTGATAACAACTTTGAAGTGATTCCTCATGCTCCCTACTCACCTGACCTGGCTCCTAGTGACTTTTGGCTTTTTCCAACAATGAAAGACACTCTCCGTGGCCGTATATTCACCAGCCGTGCTGCTATTGCCTCAGCGATTTTCCAGTGATCAAAACAGACTACTAAAGAAGCCTTCACCGCTGCCGTGGAATGATGGCGTCAGCGTTGTGAAACATGTGCACGTCTGCAGGGCGATTACGTCGAGAAGTAACGCCAGTTTCATCGATTTCGGGTGAGTAGTTAAGTAGGAAAAAAATCGGAGGCCTTGGAACTTGAATGCACCTCGTATATCAACGCCTGTCGGCAGCTTGGGGTCTTGATTTAATTATCATTTCAGTCTGCAATCTTCACCGAAGCCGACAGCATCGTGTCTCTACCGAGCCATCAGCGGGAGACGTGTATTACACAGAACTATGTACGAGGAGCGTTCAGCAACTAATGCGTCACATTTGTTTTTTAAATGGTGGTTGATTTTAGGCAAGATTCCAATACACCACAGTGTTCCCCACTCCTTTGGCTACAGAACACCTTTTTGCACTATAACCTCTGTTCCCTGCGGCAGCCTTAAGCAACCCTTACTGTGAGGTCCAGTGTGCCCACATGGTGGGACTTCTAACAACCCTACCGCAACAAAGGTCACGCTGCTAAAAACTGCATTTTCGGGCAACAACAAAGTTATATTATGTGGCAGGTGTCATCAGAGCACAGTTAGTAAAGTCATTTCTTGAAATAATGGATAAACTAGGCACTCATCTTTTCGTGTTTCCCACGCTGGTCTCGTTGTGAACTCATGGCCCAATCGGCAAAAATCTAGGTGGTGATGATTCCAAGCACGGATGCAAAGAGGCCTACGCGTTATTCTGCGATATTCACAAGTTTTATAGATGCGCTTCATAAAGCATTCTTGAAGATGAAACTTTTGCAAGTTAGGACAATGGAGACGTAAAAAAGTAATCAGCACTCCGAATTTAAGTTACACTTCTTTTTTTATTACTTTTGTTGCAACATCACTTCACAATATGAAAGATATTTGAAAATATTTTCCTCATTGTTAAATTTCACATTTCATAAACTGGCCACAATTGGCGTCTTTTCAACATGACGACCAAGACTTGACTCTCTAATAACCGCTTACGCGCCCAAAAATTCAGTCGTGTCATGAACAGCTTTCTGTGTGCGTATTCCTGACGTTCTTATATGAATGAGGTAAATTATAATATGTAGTTTTGTAAAGCGCTAATGGATAATGTCTGTGCCTCAGATATTTTTACTTTGTAATTGACGTACTACATAGTGACTGTTGTTTGTACAGGGAATTTATGTGCAAATGTGGGCTTTGCTTGGGTATGTGACAAGCATCTGTAGTTAAGTTGTGTTTTAGTAGTAATGAGTGGTTATACCGTGGGACTGTGTGTGCGCTGCTTGGACAGCGCTATCTGGTGGCCGGTTGTGAGCCGCTAGAATCACAGCAGGTGAGCCTGCGCGGAATAGGGCAGTGACGATGCCGACCGGTTTTAGGCGAGCAGTGGTAGTTTTATCTGGTGACTTCAGTTTTATATTTTATGGAAAGAACGACCATGAGAGCAGTTTTTTATTATTTTTTATTAGTTGTGACAATGATTTTATCGGATGCTCTGCCTCACATGCCATGATGTCCATATGGTTATATAAATGTTAATCCACGATTCAGGTATGTGGTTCTGTAATAACTGATATGTATATAGTTATGTAAGCCCTCCCTCAAACCTGTTATGTTATACCTTCACAGATCTGATGATGGCACCTTCCGAGTGCTGAAACAGGTCATCTAATAAACGACTGAAGCGATCGTGGCTTTTCAATTATTTTAAAAACAGAGTGATCGCCCCACGACACACTATGTATTCTCTGAAAATAAGTCCTATCACTGCAACGGCAAATTATACCTTATTTGATCAGAAATATCCGGTCGCCCTTATGTGGTACTGAATTGGCCACTAGATGTCTCAAGAGGCAGATGCAACAATATAAAAGAAGGAGGGTGGGGGGGCGTTGTCAGCAGAGAAACTATAACAACAGAATGGGTCGGTCACTAGACTTCAGTGCGTTCGAATGCGAACTGCTCATTGGACGTCAGCTGAGGGGTAGATCTTTCTGTGTCATTTCAACCCTCCTACTGCTGCCCAAATCGACTGTCGGTGACGTAATTGTGAAGTCAAAACGCGAAGGAACAAGCACATCTGAAACAAGATCAATCTGACCTCAGGTGCTCACGGAGAGGGACCGTCGAGCATGGTGACGGAAGGTTCTAAAAAAATTGCTTGAAACCAATGGAATGAATCCCTCTTTCCAAAGTATTACACTACTGGCCATTAAAATTGCTACACCACGAAGATGAAGTGCAACAGACGCGAAATTTAACCGACACGAAGAAGATGCTGTGATATGCAAAGGATTAACTTGTCAGAGCATTCACACTAGGTTGGCGCCGGTGGCGACACCTACAACGTGCTGGCATGAGCAAAGTTTCCAACTGATTTCTCATATACAAACAGCAGTTGACCGGCGTTGCCTGGTGAAACGCTGTTGTAATGCCTCGTGTAAGGAGGAGAAATGCGTACCATCACGTTTCCGACTTTGATAAACGTCCGATTGTAGCCTATCGCAATTGCGGTTTATCGTATCGCGACATTGTTGCTCGCGTTGGTCGACATCCAATAACTGTTAGCAGAATATGGAATCGGTGGGTTCAGGAGGGTAATAGGGAACGCCGTGCTGGATCCCAGCGGCCTCATATCACTAGCAGTCGAGATGACAGGCATCTTATCCACATGGTTGTAACGGATCGTGCAGCCACGTCTCAATCCCTGAGTCAACAGATGCGGACGTTTGCAAGACAACAACCATCTGCACGAACAGTTTGACGACGTTTGCAGCAGCATGGACTATCAGCTCGGAGACTATGGCTGCGGTTACCCTTGACGCTGCATCCTAGACAGGAGCGCCTGCGATGGTGTACTCAACGAGGAACCTGGGTGCACGAATGCCAAACGTCATTTTTTCCGATGAATCCAGATTCTGTTTACAGCATCATGATGGTCGCATCCATGTTCGACGACATCGCGGTGAACGCACTTTGGAAGCGTGTATTCGTCATCGCCATACTGGCGTATCACCCGGCGAGATGGTATGGGACGCCACTGGTTACACATCTCGGTCACCTCTTGTTCGCATTGACGGCACTTTGAACAGTGGACGTTACATTTCACATGTGTTACGACCCGTGGCTCTACCCTTCATTCGATTCCTACATTTCAGCAGGATAATGCACGACCGCATGTTGCAGGTCCTATATGGGCCTTTCTGGATACAGAAAATGTTCGACTGCTGCCCTGGACAGCACATTCTCCAGATCTCTCACCAACTAAAAACGTCTTGTCAATGGTGGCCGAGCAGCTGGCTCGTCACAATACGCCAATCACTACTCTGGTACTGTGGTATCGTGTTGAAGCTGCATGGGCAGCTGTACCTGTACACGCCATCCGAGCTCTGTTTGACTCAGTGCCCAGGCGTATCAAGGCCGTTATTACGGCCAGAGGTGGTTGTTCTGGGTACTGATTTCTCAGGATCTATGCACCCAAACTGCTTGAAAATGTAATCACATGTCAGTTCTAGTATAATATATTTGTCCAATGAATACCCTTCTATCATCTGCATTTCTTCTTGGTGTAGCAATTTTAATGGCCAGTAGCGTACCAACAGTCCAGCTAAAATAATAATTGTGCGTAGGGCCTTTAAAAAAAGTGGTAACAATGTAAAGCAGCTGCTCATAAACCAGGCATTTCTGCAGTGAATGCTATGCGACGCTTGAGATTGTGTAAAGAGGAACGCTACTGGATAGTTGATGGCGGAAACGAGTGATTTGGTGAATCACGCTATGTCCTGTGACAATCACATGGAAGGGTTTGAGTTCGGTGGATGATTGTAGGACGATAGTTGCCATCATACTCAGTGCCAGAAGTGAACCACAGAGGAGTGGGTGCTTTGGAGAGGGAGTGGGTGATATCGTTTTTAGGTTCTACTGAAGAAAAGGCTAAATAAGGAGGGATTGCGGGCGGATTTTACTGCATTGGTATTGATTACTCTATAGAAGAGTTCGTATGATTTATTGTATCAGTAGGATAATGCGTCCTGTCATAAAGCAGCGTCTGTGACGCAATGGTTTGCGGGCAATAACATTCCTGAAACGGACTGGCGTCCCTATAATACCGATCCCAACCCAGTGGAACAGCTATGGGATGAGGTATAACGTCGACTTCTCTCGAGACTCCAGAGTCCAACATGGCTGCCTTCTGTGGTTTTGGGTCTTAAGGAAGACTCGGGTGCCAGTCCTCCACAGACATCCAGGCACTTCACTGAAAGTACCCGAGTTCAGGTCTTCATAAAGGTCAAGGGTGGACACATCCCACGTCCACTTATAGGTGCCGGTTGCTTCTGATTAACTACTGTATCATTGTTCCTTTCGTGCTATGGTGGGTTATTAAGCACGAACTTAAGGAAGGAATATACATGCTCTGTAGCAGTAGTTAAATTGAGTAACTCCTTAAATAGATGTATACGACATGATCATATGTAAACAACACATACTATTCTTAGATTTTTTTGAACAATGAAAGCTCCCTTTCTTAGAGTTACATCACAAAATTATTGCACACGAGACAACTGAATGAAAATACGTATATTTTGCTAATGCACCTCTTTTTCTCTTCAATGTTGATATTCCTACATGGACTTTCCATTGTTTGATTTCTCTCTTCCCAAGATTTACAGTAACTGGAAGTGCAAATGTGGCTGTTCTGGTTTGATTTAGGAGTTCATAAAATATTGCTTTCGCTTTTAAGTTTAAATTATTGCCGTTAGGGACACATAACAATATTGAATTTTCCACCATAACTGCTATTTCCTCTCCATGTGTTACGTTATCATTTGTATGGTACCTCCTGATGTGCGGAACTGTGTATGCAGTGTCTTTTTGAAACCGAGACTAATTGCAGAAAACCACTCAATAATACTGTAAACTGCTGTCTATTCATCTTACCATCCAAATATAATGTCTGATTATGATGTACCTCACAACCATTAATGTCAATAAAAGGACAAGAAAGTAGTACATCGTTTGTGACAAATCAGCGTTTATTATGCAATTCAGAGTTATGGTACAATGTGATTTATGCCTGTCCAAAGTGCATTGAGCTGATGAAGTGACGTAAAAGTAAGTTTTGTTGATATCTCCGTGATGGCGGATGCACAGAAGAAGCAGCTACTGCCATCCCATCTGGAACAGAAGGGAACATGAGTCAGTTCTAAAACATCTTATCATGCATACACACACACGATCGTATGAGTTGTTACTGTCGACTGCAACATATTGGCTCTAAGTACTATGGGACTTAACATCTGCGGTCATCAGTCCCCTAGACTTAGAATTACTTAAACCTAACTAACCTAAGGACATCATACACATCCATGCCCGAGGCAGGATTCGAACCTGCGACTGCAGTAGCAGCGCGGTTCCGGACTGAAGCGCCTAGAACCGCTCGGCCACAGCGGACAACTTGCAACATATTAACTGAGCAAGTAAAGTAATGCTCTGAATCTGATGACAGTGATGCTAACAATATCTCCTTTGTTGCGCTGACTGAAGAAGCGGCCTTGCGCTATTCATTCCTATTTAGCATCCGTGGTGTCTGACAGTACAAGCACTCGTACATCTGCATCTATATACTCAGGAAGCCACCATAGGTTGTACGGTTGAAAGTACCTTGCACCGCTGTTAGTCATTTCCTTCCTTGTTCCCCTCGCAAATGGAGTTACGGAGAAACGAGTGTCTGTACGCTTCAGTACCAACCCTAATTCCCCTCTTATCTTCCTGGTCCTTACGCGAAATGTGCTTCGGCGGCGTTAGAATCGTTCTGTCATCAGTCGAAAATGCCGGTTTTCTAAATTTTCTCAGTAGAGCTTCGCGAAAAGAAAGCCTTCTTGCCTCCAGGAATTTCCATCTGAGTTCAGGCAGCGTTTCCGTAATACTCGGACGTTGATCGGATCCACGGGTAACAAACCTAGCAGCATCTTTCTGAACTGCCTCGATGCCTTCCTTCAAACTGACCTGCTCTGAACCCCAAACACCTGAGTGGTACTCGAGAATGGGATCAATCAAGTGGTCTACATAGGTCTCCTTTGTAGATAAGCTACACTTTTCTACAATTTTCTCAATAAGCCGAAGTCGACCACACGTCTTCCCAACAACTGACCTCATATGCACATTCACTTCAATGTCCTTTCTCAGCTTTCCACCTGTAATTCTGTCAAGCTGCACTCCACTAATACCGTATTCGCACATCACAGGACTTTCTTCCTGGTTATCTTCAGTAAATTTTTCCTCATTTAGAGAAACCTACCATTCATCAGACCAAATAGAAATACACTCCAACTCACCCTGTACCCTTCTACAGTCTCTCAATGACGAGGTTCTCCGCCACCAGCGGTGTACGTCGGCCCCACATAATGACACCGAAAAAACATCACGGAACCTCCACCTTGCTGCATTCGTTGGACAGTGTGTCTAAGGCGTTCAGCCTGACCGGGTTGCCTCCCAACACGTCTCCGACGATTGTCTGGTTAACGGCATATGCGACAGTCATCGGTGAAGAGAACGTGATGCAAATCCTGAGCGGTCCATTCGGCATGCTGTTGGGTCCATCTGTACCGCCCAGCATGGTGTCGTGGTTGCAAAGATGGACCTCGCCATGGACGTCGGGAGTGAAGTTGCGCATCATGCAGCCTATTACGCACAGTTTCAGTCGTAACACGACGTCCTGTGGCTGCACGAAAAGCATTATTCAACACGGTGGCGTTGCTGTCAGGGTTCCTCCGAGTCATATTCATTAGGTAGCGGTCATCGGTTACAGTAGTAGCCCTTGGGCGGCCTTTGCTAGACACGTCATCGACAGTTCCTGTCCCCCTGTATCTCCTCCATGTCCGAACATCACTTTGGTTCACTCCGAGACGCCTGGACACCTCCCTTGTTGAGAGCCCTTCGCGGCACAAAGTAACAATGCGGACGCGATCGAACCACGATATTGACCGTCTAGGCGTGGATGAACTACAGACAGCACGAGCCGTGTACCTCCATCCTGATGAAATGACGAACTGATCGGCTGTCGGCCCCTCTCGGTGTAATAGGCGCTGCTCATGCGTGGTTGTTTACATCTTTGGGCGGGTTTAGTGGCATCTCTGCGCAGTCAAAGGGATTGTGTCTGTGATAAAGTATCCACAGGATACTTTATCACAGTTGAAGGAACCGGGTGATGCAAAACTTTCTTTGCTGTGTGTATGTAAGACAAATGTTGAGCATCTCACATAGGATGCTGTAGAGCTTAATGTTTCCATCTGATGGCTGGATTATCATGAATAGCGTCATACACCCTCTCTTCACAATACATTCCAGAAATGCTGGAATTTATCCCAGAAGGCCGCGTTAAAACTTATGACCTAGAACTGTATGCCATTCCCCGACCCCACCCCTCTCCCTTCATACCACTCCTCCACCTCCAGAATTTCATCTGGTACTCTTCGATCACACTGCACAGTTGAGTGATCGGATCTCTTCCTTTCTCGGGCCAGATACTTTACCATGACCATTTATTTTCCTACATAAACCCACCTACCTCTCAAATACATAAATGACCTTGCGGATGACATCGGGAGTTCACTGAGGCTTTTTGCGGATGATGCTGTGGTATATCGAGAGGTTGTAACAATGGAAAATTGTACTGAAATGGAGGAGGATCTGCAGCGAATTGGCGCATGGTGCAGCGAATGGCAACTGAATCTCAATGTAGACAAGTGTAATATGCTGCGAATACATAGAAAGATAGATACCTTATCATTTAGCTACAATATAGCAGGTCAGCAACTGGAAGCAGTTAATTCCATAAATTATCTGGGAGTACGCATTTGGAGTGATTTAAAGTGGAATCATCATTTAAAGTAGATCGGTGGTAAAGCAGATGCCAGACTGAGATTCATTGGAAGAATCCTAAGGAAATGCAATCCGAAAACAAAGGAAGTAGGTTACAGTACGCTTGTTCGCCCACTGCTTGAATACTGCTCAGCAGTGTGGGATCTGTACCAGATAGGGTTGATAGAAGAGATAGAGAAGATCCAACGGAGAGCAGCGCGCTTCGTTACAGGATCATTTAGTAATCGCGAAAGCGTTACGGAGATGATAGATAAACTCCAGTGGAAGACTCTGCAAGAGAGACGCTCAGTAGCTCGGTACGGGCTTTTGTTGAAGTTTCGAGAACATACTACCACCGAAGAGTCAAGCAGTGTATTGCTCCCTCCTACGTATATCTCGCGTAGAGACCATGAGGATAAAATCAGAGAGATTAGAGCCCACACAGAAGCATACCGACAATCCTTCTTTCCACGAACAATACGAGACTGGAGCAGAAGGGAGAACCGATAAAGGTACTCAAGGTACCCTCCGCCACACACCGTCAGGTGGCTTGCGGAGTATGGATATAGATGTAGATAGATGCAGATGTAGATGTAGAAATACGACGAGCGGTAGACTCTTAGGGCTACAGAAGAAAGGCAAATGGGAAAGTAGCTGAACAAGAGGAATCGGAGGCCTAGTACTGTGTCTTACCACGTGTGATGTTCAGTGCAGCAGCGCCTTGTAGCCCAGGCCGATAGCTGGAGCGGCGGCGATGCCGACGGCGGGGTGCGACACCTGGACCGACGAGTAGGAGGTGGCGGCGGGGGCGGGGGCGGCCGCGATCGCGGGCACCGCCGTCTTGATCACCGCCGGCGTCTGCAACACGGCGACAGGTGTTGAGGCCCCTGCGCTAAGCTAGGATTGTTGACATATGTTATGGATTGTGGAC
The DNA here is from genome assembly GCF_021461385.2 of Schistocerca piceifrons. Lineage (NCBI taxonomy): Eukaryota > Metazoa > Arthropoda > Insecta > Orthoptera > Acrididae > Schistocerca > Schistocerca piceifrons. Next base: position 44,872,771 of record NC_060146.1, read on the forward strand.
TGCAGAGTCTACATAAATATGCCACGCTGTTTGACAGCTCTGTTTTATATTTTGATACACACTATGTAACCCAAAGTATCCGGACACCTGGCTGAAAATGGCTTACACGTTCGTGGTGCCCTCCGTCGCTAATGCTACAATTCGATATGGTGTTGGCCCACGCTTAGTCTTGATGACAGCTTTCACTCTCGCAAGCATACCTGTGCTGTGACAGTGCCACGCAAAACAACAAGGAGTGCAAGCCCCCTCCATGAAAAACACCATCACACCATAACACCACCGCCTCCGAATGTTCCTGTTCGCACTACACACGCTGGCAGATGACGTTTACTGGGCATTAGACCATACCCACAACCTGCCATCTGATCGCCACATTGTGTACCGTGATTCATCACTCCACACAACCTTTATCCACTGTTCAATCCTTCAAAATTTACCCTCCTTACACCACGCGTGGCGTCGTTTGGTCTTTACCGGCGTGATGTGTGCCTTATGAGTAGCTGCTAGTCCATGAAATCCAAGTTTTCTCACATCTCGCCTAACTGTCATAGTACTTGCAGTGGATCCTGATCCAGTCTGGCATTCCCGTGTGGTGGTCTGGATAGATGTCTGCCTATTATACATTACGAGCCTCTTCAACTGTCGGCGGTCTCTGTCAGTCAACGGACTAGGTCGGCCTGTACGCTTTTGTGCTGTAAGTATCCCTCCACGTTTCCATTTCACCATCACATCTGTAACAGTGGACCTAGGGACGTTTAGGAGTGTGTAACTCTCGCATACAGACGCATGACACAAGTGACACGCAATCACCTGACCACGTTCGAAGCCCGTGAGTTCCGCGGAGCGCCCCATTCTGCTCTCTCTCGATGTCTAATGACTACTGAGGTGGCTGATATGGAGTACGTGGCAGTAGGTGGCACACAAGGCACCTAATATGAAAACATATGTTTCTCTGCGTATCCGGATACTTTTTATCACATAGTGTATACTCCACAACTTACAGTTTCAGTAGCTGGGGGAGGGAACTGAGCAGCATTCATAGAGGAGACAATGAAGATCCAACGAAGAGCGGCGCGTTTCGTCACGCGATCGTTTAGCTGGCGAGAGAGCGTTACGGGGATGCTAAACAAACTCCGCTGGCAGACGTTACAAGAGAGACGTTGTGCATCACGGAGAGATTTACTATTGAAATTTCCGGACAGCACTTTTCAGGACGAATCGGACAACATATTACTTCCTCTCACATACATCCCTCGTACTGACCACGAGGAGAAAATTCGAGAAATTTAGAGCCAGTACAGAGGCTTACCGACAGTCATTCTCCCACGCAATATTCGCAAGTGGAACAGGGTTGGAGAGATCAGATAGAGGTACCGAAAGTACCCTCCGTCACTCACCATTAGATGGCTTGCGGAGTATGATTTAGATGAAGGAGGCGTAGAGGTTTACCGTCATGTTTCATTCCCCAGCTAGTTAGCTAGTTCCATGTTCCATAGATCATTGTACGATTCTTTTATCGAAATGATACGGAACAAGTCAGTTTACGGGATTTTAATATTAATGAACACATTACTTTTTTAGTCTTACTCATGCAAAACTAAAGCTAATTTTTTTAACTGGCTACCAGTTTTTAAATATAAATTCATCAATGGATTAGAAGTGGTTTCTGCAGGAGAAACGATTTTAAAAATTTTAAAACTTATATGTTATTGGGAAAATGATCAAAAATTTTTGTTACTTCACATTGTACTCCTTTCTGCGCAACTGTCAGCTTTCATAATTGGTCTGGTGTTCTGGGTATAAACATCACCGTTCTCTTCAAATTGCAACTGGTCATTTATGACGAATTTCATTAGCAAATATACGTACTGTAACGGCGCATATAAAATGCTAACTCCTTGAACAGCTACCTACATGACTTCCGTGGGTGAACACCACATATTATTCTTACTATTCGCTTTTGTGCAGTCAATGGTTTCTTTCTAAGTGATGAGTTACCCCAGAAAACTTACTGTGGGACATTATTGAGCGGAAATGGGCAAAATATGTCAGGAAGTTGATATGTTTCTTTCCAAGTTTAGCAGTTATATGAAGAGCAAAATTAGCTGAGCTTAATTGTTTGTGAAGCTCTGTAACGTGCTTTTTACAGTTCACGTTCAAGTTCAGTAGGTGCACCTAACCATTTGGAGCGTTGTAACTTGTTTTCTGACTCCGGCTCATGTGCTAGATAAATTGGTATGGCTCTATTTGTTGTACAGAACTGAAAGTAGTGGGTTTTTCAAAATTTAGGGAGAGTACATTTCAATGAACCACTGAGTAATTCTTTGGAAAACGTTATTTATAATCTCTTCTTTTGCTGTCTCTGTAATGAAATTATTATAACACCAGTATCGCCTGCAAAAATTGGCAATTTTGCGTGTTGGATGTTAAGTGGAAGGTAATTCACATAGGTAACGAATAGGAGTGGGCCTAAGAGCATAAGAGGGAATGAACGAAAGAAAAATGGTGATCCATATACCATGGTATGTATCCTGACCACATTCATCATGTTCCTGTGGTCCTTGCCAAGTTATACAGTGATGGCGGCGGATATGTCATTCTCCAATACTGGTTTCTCAAAAGTAGTCCAACAGAAGTTCATCAAAACAATTCGTCACGCATCTTTGTTATTTTTCCCCGTGTACTGATCCTAGCTGTAGGGGTTTTAGCGGGACATCTGAATTCATTCAGTACCTTACATTACCTTATGTAATCAGTCTCAGAGGACCGCATGGCGTCAAAGTTAAGGCTCTCCGTCTGCTTCAGTGTCCAGTTCTCCAAGATTCCCAGCTGCTATCGTCTTGCCTTACTCCATCCGCCCATCTCTTTCTTCGTCTTCACACATTCTCGCAGATTCCATAGCTTGTAGATTTCGTAGGGTTTGTTACCGCAAATAGAGACCTGTAGCTTCTCATGCTCTGTAAGTCATGCCCCTCTTCTTATTCTCCTCTTTCGCTTCCTTCTCCTCCCTGTTTCTTACTCGTCTTTGTTCTCCTTCTTCTTCTACACTATATCTTCACGAATTCCTGCACGCTATCGCCCACAGTCAATGCCCACATGTCTGCATCTCTTAGTCTAGTGGTTAATATCCATGCTGCTAGATCATGGACCCCCGATTCGATTTCCAGCGACATCACAGATTTTCTTCACTTGGGGACTGGGTGTTTGTGTACTTCTAACCATTTTATCTCATCTCCATCGACGTACAAGTCACCTAAGTGGTGACAACAAGAAAGGCCAAACAACCCCAGACGATATCTATAGGCCAATAATGCTGTACAATCATTTCGTTTTCATTGTCCAGATGATCCGAGCTGCGGAATTTAAATGTCCAGAGAGGTTATCAGGGGACGATGCGAGTAATATATTGCATAACAACACAAAAATGTAAAATGTAATAACATGGATGTGCTAGTGGATCCTTCCCCGATTTTATTCAATCTCTATATTGAGCAAGCAATAAAGGAAACAAAAGAAAAATTCGGAGTAGGTATTAAAATGCATGGAGAAGAAATAAAAACTTTGAGGTTCGCCGATGACATTCTAATTCTGTCAGAGGCCGAAAAGGACCTGGAAGAGCAGCTGAACGGAATGGACAGTGTCTTGAAAGGAGCGTATAAGATGAACATCAATAAAAGCAAAACGAGGATAATGGAATGTAGTCGAAATAAGTCGGGTGATGCTGAGGGATTTAGATTAGGAAATGAGACACTTAAAGTAGTAAAGGAGTTTTGCTATTTGGGGAGCAAATTAACTGATGATGGTCGAAGTAGAGAGGATATAAAATGTAGACTGGCAATGGCAAGGAAAACGTTTCTGAAGAAGAGAAATTTGTTAACATCGAGTATTGATTTAAGTGTCAGGAAGTCGTTTCTGAAAATATTTGTATGAATTGTAGCCACGTATGGAAGTGAAACATGGACGATAAATAGTTTGGACAAGAAGAGAATAGAAGCTTTCGAAATGTGGTGCTACGGAAGAATGCTGAAGATTAGATGGGTAGATCACATAACTAATGAGGAATTATTGAATAGGATTGGGGAGAAGAGAAGTTTGTGGCACAACTTGACTAGAAGGAGGGATCGGTTGGTAGGACATGTTCTGAGGCATGAACAGATCACCAATTTAGTATTGGAGGGCAGTGTGGAGGGTAAAAATCGTAGAGGGAGACCAAAATACACTAAACAGATTCAGAAGGATGTAGGTTGCAGTAGGTACTGGCAGATGAAGAAGCTTGCACAGAGTAGCATGGAGTGTTGCATCAAACCAGTCTCTGGAGTGAAGACCACAACAAAAACAACAACAGTGGATGTAAGAAAGTTTACTGAAGCTGATCACGCACCTGCTCATGGATGACCTGGGGCGGTCCCTGGACCAGCTGGGCAGGGGGCTGGATGAGGCGGGTCTGCACGATGGGGGGAGGCTGGATCACCTGCCTCTGCAGCACTGGAGGCGGCTGCACCAGCTGCGTCGGTCCGGGCACCACGCGGGTGCGTACCACCGTGGCTGGAGCGGCAGCGATGCCGATGGCGGGGGCGGCGGCTATGGCGGGGGCGGCGGCGATGGCGGGGGCGGCGAAGCCCAGGCCTCCAAATCCGCCTCCCAAGGCGCCACCGCCATAGCCGCCTCCGAAGCCACCGCCGAAACCGCCTCCGTAGCCTCCCAGACCTCCTCCGAAGCCTCCCAGGTAGCCCGGTGCGGCCTTGGCTTTAGGCTCTGGTACTGGGCCACAACGGACGGCAGCCACCAGGGCGACGGTCAGCTGCCATCAGGACATCACAGCGTCAGTAAACCCAGAGCATGGCGAGCCTTACTGCAAACATTTCCTTAACAGACTGGCCAAGGTTCCAATTTGGTGATACATGACCTCCAAATATGGGTTGTTCTGGCGCCCACATATCGACGTACATCGAGTTGACTACACTATACAGGGTGTACAGACTTAGTCGTGATACCATCTTGAAGGAAAGTAGGGCACTCACATGGTATGCTAGTACAAAATCACGCCAAGTCAAGAGCTTTGGTTCGGAGTATGTGAGTGGCTCGAAGACTTCTTAAGTAATAGAACCCAGTACGTTGTCCTCGATGGTGAGTGTTCATCAGAGGTGAGGGTATCATCTGGAGTGCCCATAAATGACCTTTTGGATAGGGTGGATAGCAATGTGCGGCTGTTTGCTGATGATGCTGTGGTGTACGGGAAGGAGTCGTCGTTGAGTGACTGTAGGAGGATACAAGATGACTTGGAAAGGATTTGTGATTGGTGTAAAGAGTGGCAGCTAACTCTAAATATAGATAAATGTAAATTAATGCAGATTAGTAGGAAAAAGAATCCCGTAATATTTGAATACTCTATTAGTACTGTAGCGCTTGACACAGTCACGTCGATTAAATATTTGGGCGTAACATTGCAGAGCGATATGAAGTGGGAAAACCATGTAATGGCAGTTGTGGGGAAGGCGGATAGTCGTCTTCGGTTCATTGGTAGAATTTTGGTAAGATGTGGTTCATCTGCAAAGGAGACCTCTTATAAAACACTAATACGACCTATTCTATAGTACTGCAAGAGCGTTTGGGATCCCTATCAGGTCGGATTGAGGGAGGACATAGAAGCAATTCAGAGGCAGGCTGCTAGATTTCTTACTCGTAAGTTTGATCATCACGCGAGTTTTACGGAAATGCTTCAGGAACTCGCATGGGAGTCTCTGGAGGAAAAGAGGCGTTCTTTTCGTGAATCGCTACTGAGGAAATTTAGAGAACCAGCATCTGAGGCTGACTGCAGTACAATTTTACTGCCGACAACTTATATTTCGTGGAAAGACGCCAAAGATAAGATCAGAGAGATTAGGGCTCGTACATATAGGCAGTCCTTTTTCCCTCGTTCTGTTTGAGAGTGGGAGATAAGATGCTAGTTGTGGTACGAGGTACCCTCCGCCACGCACCGTATTGTGTTTGTCCTACGCTTACTGGCTTCCCTACCAGAGCTCAGAGCCAGGGTCAAAATGGCTCTGAGCACTATGGGACTTAACATCTGAGGTCATCAGTTCCCTAGAACTTAGAACTACTTAAACCTAACTAACCTAAGGACATCACACACATCAGTGCCCGAGGTAGGATTCGAACCTGCGACCGTAGCGGTATCGCGGTTCCAGACTATAGCGCCTAGACCTGCTCGGCCACGTTGACCAGGCTCAGAGCCAAGAACAACCTCTCAAATGAACAAGTCACGCCTGATACGCTGTAACGACTTTATCAAGAAATCGAATTTGGACAATTAGTGGACTGCATAACCAATGAAAATCACATCCAACCTTTTTAGGTACAAGGTAAAAAAGGTTGATGTATTTTTCTACAAAATGGGACGAAAACCATATCTGCAAGTTAAATTAATAAACCAACATGAGTTTACAACGCTGTAAAATCCATTCTGATACACCTGTCATAAACACTCAAGCATTGTGTGCCCATTTTTGTAGTCTATTAATAAATAATTTTGTAACAAAAATCTAGACCCCCCATGCTGGAGCAGATGATTATTTAGCTGCGTAAGCCATAATGTCTGGACATGGCTTCGCTGATATCTGCATATGGATATCACAGTTCACAGATCGCTCTTCATATTTATGGCAAGTATGAATGAGGCGTAACACGAAGTTTCCTATGACGAATCAGCGTAAAGTTCTAATTCTGTGATTCATGACCTCCAATCATGAGTTGATCAGGCACCCATGTACAGACGTGAAGCATCCATAGTGGAAATACTCAGACAATATTAGGTCAGTTGAGGTTTGTACTGAGCGGTACGTTCGTATCATGACCTGACGTAACATTGTTCCCAACTAATACACTGCAGCATGTCATTCTTGCTGAGAGGGGGGGGGGGGGGGGGGTTATATTACTGTTGACAATATGTGTCAGTGCTGTGGTGGTTAAAGTCGGTAGGTTCGTCAGGCCAACTTTTGACGTTGTCTTCTATAGAGTATTTGTAGCCCGAGAAAACTGCTGCATGATGCAGGATTGACATTTGGTGCTGCGATTATCAGCTGAACTCCAATATGAACACATCGAACGTCTGCGTACAAATAAACGGAAAGATCCGTTCATGTATGGTTGCTTGATTGCCGGACAACCACTAGTGGTAGTAACAGCTAGTAAATATCCGGAAGTGTGCGTACGAAACAGTTTAATGTGGAATGATCACATAAAACTGATCGTAAGAAAGGGACGCTATGGACCGGCAGTGCACCCGTGGACTGTTCGAGTGGGATTCTAATCTGTTTCGCAGTTGACTTCTTACACGGTGACTACAGTAACAGCCCATTACATGACTTGTATTACACTTCAGGGGCTCATCATGCAAACATCTAGGAATAACAGTAAAAGGCACTATGAAATGCCATTGACGCATAATATCAGCTGCAGGGAAAGAGGAAGCAAGGTTTAGATACGTAGGAAAGGTTCTCCTAAAGTCGGATGCATCTGTAAGCGAAACAGCATACAAGACGCGAGTCGGACGAGTTCTAAAGAACTGCTCCAGCATTTGGGGTCCTTATCATATGTTTCAGTGGCTCAACTGTAAAGTTCCAGATTGGGACTTCTACCGTCTAAGGGTTGGACCTCTGGTAGTTCTAGAGTTGATAACTGTCACTCCTCACTCGTTTGAGTTGTGGAGATGTTTGTTAAAGTGAAAAATGTCGAGTTATTCAGTGACTTGGAAACCATCTTTCACTGTGTATTCCCCGACAGCCGCCTGAGATAGGCAGTTCAAAGTCTGGAGGAAGTCAACAGCCCACCATCGTTGTTAGGAGCACGGCTAATAATGCGTTGCGGTGTTAAATCCCATGTGCGGGCTGATGGCAGCTTCACTCTTTTTTTATCCGACTGTAGACACTGGTATTTCCAATAGTACTGCATGGATATCTATTATGGAACACTTGAAAACAAGACCTTAACCGAATGTTTATATTTGAGAGAAACGTCTCCAGGAAAATATGTGGATCAGTCTGGGATCCGACTATTGGAGAATGGAGGGAGTGCCACAGTAGAGAAGAGCTTTTCAAGATGCTTGACATCGTTTTATGACAAGAAAAAGACTCGAATGGACTGGAAATGTAGTGAGAATGGAAGAAACGAGATTGAGATTCGTTACAAGAATTTCCAGAAAGTATAGAGTAACGACGACAAACGGCAGACTCTACGAAATTACAAGACCGTACATTCCTTGAAGAATTTTGCGTATCTCTCGTAAAATGATCTTAAAATTACAGAGATTCTTGGTCATGTGGAGGCCTCAGTAACAATCATTTTTTGCATGCACCAATCCAGACTGGAACACAGGAAAGCATGGAGAGGACAAAGGTACCATCTGTCACACATCGTAACGTGGCTTGCGGAGTATAGATGCAGGTGTTGGTGAACATGTATGGCTCGAAGCCATGATTTTCTAGTTAGGCGGAGCATCACCTCCACTTATGGTCTGACTTCATTGCACTATGTAGGTATCACAGTGCAAGGACTGACACAGCATGCTCATTCCGGGTAAGGATTCATTGAAAATTACAGTATGTGACTAGCTCCCATAGAAGATCCAGAGAGCATTTCTATTGATGACTCATAGTCTCCATACTATGGGTCTCTGTCATCACATCCATACAATTCAAGCAGTTGTAATGTGTATAAGTACTAATAGTGAATTTTCATGCCAAGTTTCTTGTCATGGATTAGCACAAACATCAACCATACAGGCAAATCAAAGGATTTGGCAAAAAATATTTTTTATATGCTGTAACCATATTCGGATTTGTCCTTCTGCTTCTGCTGCGAAACCTTGCTTTTTTTCAAAATACGGTGTTTCTAATTCAACGGGAGATACTCTATAGGTACCTATCAGCCAGTTTTTAATCAAAAATTGTACGTATATCTTGATTGCATTCACTTAAAATACTTAAACTTTTTACTCCGCCAAGGGAACGTAAACCTTGGTATGCCACTTAATGTCTCTACCTGTTCCTGTGAAAGAGGCATCATAACAGCCGGACAGTCGACATACAGACAACAAAGTGGTCCAATTGTTCAAATGTTCAAATGTATGTGAAATCTTATGGGACTTAACTGCTAAGGTCATCAGTCCCTAAGCTTACACACTACTTAATCTAAATTATCCTAAGGACAAACACACACACCCCTGCCCCAGGGAGGACTCGAACCTCCGCCGGGACCAGCCGCACCGTCCATGACTGCAGCGCCTGAGACCGCTCGGCTAATCCCGCGCGGCTGGTCCAATTAAGATTCCGTTTTTACCGACTGGGGTATGGATCACTAAACCCGATCGACTTAACTGACTGTTGGGTCAACTTGTAAGCATAAAATTTCCCTTTTATAAGACTTCAATATCAGTCACTGAATGCGTTGCTAATTGTTACAGTTGAGCGTTAATCATCACAGTCACTCACGTGCTGATGTTACTGACTACCATACAGGCAACATCTTTTATATTACGGTTCAGATCTTTCACAGTTACAAGAGTGTCATCTCCAAAGAGAAAAACTTTATCGTCAGCTGTCTTGTTGAAAACCCTGCGGCGCTCTACGAATTATAAGTGTAAACCTCTCTGTGGCAGAAAACGCCTCTCTTACGACGTCTGCCACTTGAATTTCTTGAACATCGCCGTAAAGGTCAGATACTTACTAAACGATCCCATTACGAAACGTGCCGCTCTTCCTTGGATCATCTTTGTGTCTTCTATTTATCGAATCTGTTAAGATCTCCTGACAGATGGGCAATACACAAGAATTCGCGAATGAAATATAATTACGCAAGATTCTTGGCGTGAACCTGGGGCAGGGATCTGACTTTGCATATGATAATTGTACTGACAAAACTGGAAAGCGTTGTCCGAACACTACCAAACTGACGCTTGAGTTTGTCTGTGGTTCATAGTGATTAAAATTTTATCCGTATGAAAAAGGCAGTGCTACAGATTAGGACTGTTGGAATTTTGAAAAATATCTGGAATCCGATATGTCAATATTGGAAAAGAAATTACTCTGAGCACTATGGGACTTAACTGCTGAGGTCATCAGTCCCCTAGAACTTAGAACTACTGAAACCTAACTAATCTAAGGACATCACACACAGCCATGCCCGAGGCAGGACTCGAACCTGCGACCGCAGCGGTCGAGCGGCTGCAGACTGTAGCGCCTAGAACCGCTCGGCCACTGCAGCCGGCAAAAAGAAATATTATCGCCTCTGGATATATCAAAAAATTATCGATATATCGGCGGGAAAAATGTCGTCGTTCCTGCCTGTAAAAATATCGGCTGCACATTTTAAGGTACTGCCGGTTTTAGAGCTGTACATTTAAGTACTGATTTATTATTAGTCTCTGAATCAACAAGCTAGTAACCTGCCTATCCCCCTTAGAGCAAGAATTAAAAGGAAAGCGATGCACGTTCAAGCTCGGCTATAACCACTTTGCTAATAATGGTAACTGCATGTAAGCGGCACAATAAAAGGTGTCTGACTAGTCCATCGTTCGGTTTTGTCAAGTACCGGATTTGTCCGGAACACTTCATGTCGATTTCTCTGTTTTTTTTTCACTTCTGCAAACGTCAGCGACCTAGCAGTTGTAATGTCAAATTGCGTGGTGAAGCTAAACGTTGCAGTTTCAATCGTTTTTGAAGAAAGTAGATGTGAAGAAATAACACACTCGTTGAGCTTAAAAATTTTTTAATGCCTGTGGTGTGCTATTTCCTCTGGTGTGTTATTCCATTCACTCACTCCCCCCCCCCCCCCCCCCCCCCAAAGTGCAGTAGGACTTCTTCTTTTGTGTCACATATAACTGCTTCGCGCAATGAGAAGGACTGGACTTGATGCAGACTCAAAAGAGTTGTAAGACTCCTTCGCACAGTGAAAGTAAAATTTCAAAAGAACAACTTCAAATATTTTCCAAAATTGTGGAAAAATGTATATAAAACAAAAATATCGGCATTCGATATTGCCGTTTTGGTATCAAGAAGTATCGGTAGTATATGTGCATATCTTTTGGAAAAAATATCGACATACTGATATTTTATCAACAGCCCTACAACAAGTGACGAATGGTATTAACGGTTGTTGTCAAACAGTACTGCAGTTTCTAATGGGGAGATAACAGTGCAGTAAGCCCTGTATCTTACAATTTAACGCCCACTAAAATTTCCCACAAGTTCACTATCCTGAATGGGGTTATTGTGCCTCGTAACAGCTGACAGGTGATTGCATTTTATCTTGCGACGCTACGTAACAGTGCATCCTGTGTGCATTATGGTAGAAACATGGCGGCCGCCAGACTATTGGCTACCCTCTGTGTGCACGGAAGCCCTAGGCTGTACAGTGTATTGCATACTCACGATAAAGATCTTCATGGTCTCGACGCTCGAGTGCTGCTGGAGGAGGCTGTGGCACTGATACTGCGGTGGCGCGCCGATCCCTACTTATAGCTGGAGCCACAGGGCGCGGCCTGCAGTACCCCTCCAGGTTGCACCCTCGCCCGTGCCCCACATGCCCAGTTAACACCGCTCCCCGCAAACCACCCGCGAGCGGCAGTCAGCTTCCAAACGGCACCGCTCTGGGACCAGTCTGCCTGTTTTCTCCTTTTTTTCCGTTCCCCTGCACTCGACGACACTGCCTTACCCGTCTACTCGTCAGACGGTTACGTGAGCGCACCTGTCTAGCGTTCCGCAGAGGTGCGTTTACACTATGTGGGACTCGCGGTGAGAGGCAACAAGGATTGAGTCGTTGGGGAGGGCAGAAGTACAGTTGATGAACGAGGAAACAAAGAGGGGCTCTGAAAATGTGTACAGGGTGTGCCAGGAGGAATAACCAACATTCAGGGAAATGACAGGAACGACCAATCGAAGCAAAACAGTGTAGAAAACATGGGTTCTAAAACTCATACGTTAAGAGCCATGACCAATGCTTCATTCTGAGAAATCTCTTCTACTGTAAGCTCTTTGATTTCCATATTTTTGGAGAAGGTAGTGCGCACGGAAACAAGAGACAAATGTCCAGTAAACTTGTGCCCTACAATGCATACTTCAAGCTTGAGCACTTGTTAAGCAGAAGAGACACGAAGATAAACAAGTGCGCGTAGTGAGTGATAGTAGTCAAACAGTTGCAGGATAAAGATTTATTGAAATCCTTGACCAAGGTCTCGGTATATCTAAAGATACCTTCACCAGTTTACAAATTTATGTGTAATGACTGCCCCGACTATTACGGTGCACAGACAGGTAGACCCATTAAAGTAAGATGTAAAGAACACATGCTAGGTAAATATGGAGAAAACGTGTACAATTCCACAGCATACGCCACGTAAAATTGATGACACCAAGTGAGTAAATGTTACAATCTTCACCTATTCGAGGAATTAGAAATTTTCAAACATCTATCTCAGAAAGTTTCTGTACAAATTGTAAATAGCCTTTCAATCCCTGTATTTTACCCCTGCCACCTTCAGAATGCGAAAGAGAGTATTCCAGTCAACATTGTCAAAAGCTTTCTCTAAGTCTACAAATGCTAGAAACGTAGGTTTGCCTTTCCACAATCTAGCTTCTAACATAAGTCGTAGAGACAGTATTGCCTCACGTGTTGCAATATTTCTACGGAATCCAAACTGATCCTCCCCGAGTTCGGCTTCTACCTGCTTTTCCATTCGTCTGTAAAGAATTCGCGTTAGTATTTTGCAGCCGTGACTTATTAAACTGATAGTTCGGTAATTTTCACATCTGTCAACACCTGCTTTCTTTGTGATTGGAATTATTACATTCTTCCTGAAGTCTGACGGTATGTCGCCTGTCTCATACATCTTGCTCACCAGATGGTAGAGGTTTGTCAGGACTGGCTCTCCCAAGGCATACAAAGAAATTTACCATCGAAGTGCTACACTTATAAACGGGAGAAATAGTTCACAATATTTTATAATGAGTATTAGATTATTAGTAATTAGGTATCTGGTACCATTAGGTAGTGTACCAATAGGTAGATTTTTGCGCGTCACGGAAGCAGTGATGCGCGACGCCTCTGGAGCTGTCTCTGCTACGAGCGTAAGTAGCTGAGGCGTCAGATACCAGGGCGCGTAAGAGATAAGAAGTGCAGTTAGGAACTAGACGTAGTTCTACGAGTTGCAATACAGTTGCAGCAAAATGCACAGTGACCCAGGAATTACGGATCACAATATCTTATTATTATACAATACTATCACAAACACCCGCCAGGGTAGCCGAGTGCGGTAATGTGCTGCTTCCTGGACTCGGGTAGGGGGCCGGCCTCGAATTAACGACGAGGGCCGGTATGCTGGCCAGCCTGGATGTGGTTTTTAGGCGGTTTTCCACATCCTGTTACGTGAATACTGGACTGGTCCCCACGTTCTGCCTCAGTTACACGCCTTGCAAACATTTGAAAACGTTCGCACTATTCCATGCTTTACACTAGACCTCCGCAACTAACGCTGACAAATCAACAGTAACATGGCTGACCCCACGTGACGCGGGCCCAAGGGCCCAAGAAAGAAAACAAGAAACTATCATTAACGGCAAGTACCGGTGAACTGATTTCCCTCTACAGTGGCGAACTGCCTATGTCAGTTGGGCAGGGGTGCTATTATAGAGCATTAAGTGACAAGACACCCTGAATCGGTTTTTCGCCTTCTCGTTTCTTGGCTTGCATTTCATGTCACAAATCTCATGATGGCGAAACATGTCGTGAAATGATGAATAAAATTATATTTTCGATCAAGAACAGTGTTTTACCGCTTAGTGCCATTATGATCACAGATGACCTTATACTATTTTTGTCTAAACGGATAAAAATTAGAAACAATCGAGATGGCCCCCGGTGGAGCAAGGAATTAGTCTGTCAGAAAGAGAATCAGGTATCATATGTCATTAGATAATGTTCAAATGGTCGAATGACTCTAAGCACTATGGGATTTAACATCTGAGGTCATCAGTCCCCTAGACTTAGAACTACTTAAACCTAACTAACGTAAGGACATCACACACATCCATGTCCGAGGCAGGATTCGAACCTGTGACCGTAGCAGCAGCGCGGTTCTGGACTGAGACGCCTAGAACCACTCGGCCACAGCGGCCGGCTTAGATAAGTTCTTTTTTGAGAGACAGTGAAGCAGTGATGCACGATGCAGTAGATTGGAACAATTAACCCGTGTCTGCTCTATAAATGGCTGTACATCGCACTGAAAATACCAAAGAGAACTTCATTCACGTCACAGGGCTATTTTGAATAGTCTGGATATCAAAATTTAAAAAAAAAAAGTTTTTCCGATCCTGAAAGAAGCTGTAAGCGTTCGAAATATATTTAGGAAAATTGTTCCTGGAGAAACAGCGACCAAAATTAAAATAAAAGTTTTTAAAATAAAACCAGTCTAAATTGTTAAAATCGATCGTCAGACTCGTAACACTCCACGATGACGGCTGCGGAGACCACGGCGAGGAACAGCTCTCTGTAGCGCTGGTAAACACAGTGTCTGGAGATAATCCTACAACGATCGAAATTGCTCATGTGATTAATATATTTTAAATTTTAACAGCTTACGCTAGATCTGATATTGCTTCTATTTTAAAAACTTATGTTCGAGAAATACTGACTGTAGAGTGCGAATCCTAGTGACATGTGATTCGGACGAGATAGAAGCAGGGCGATCACAACTTTTTGCTTACGAAGTCGCTTTTATACCTCAACATTCAGCATTTATAGCACGGACGATAGACAGAAATGTACAACTGAAACATTCTGGTAGACTTAAACTGTGCCCTGGACCTAGACTGGAACTCGATTTTCGGGTTCGAGTCCCGGCAGACGCACAGTTTTAACCTACCAGGAAGCAAGAAGCTACGGAATAACCTACTCTCCGCTGGAAAAAAAAAGAAAAAAAAAGAGTTCAAATGGCTCTAAACACTATGGGACTTAACATCTGTGGTCATGAGTCCGCTAGACTTAGAACCACTTAAACCTAACTAACCTAAGGACATCGTACACATCCATGCCTGAGGCAGGATTCGAACCTGCGATCGTAGCAGCAGAGCGGATCCCAACTGAAGAGCCTAGAAACGCTCGGCCACGGCGGTCGGCTCTCCGCTGCGGAATGAATGATTAATGCCGGAGAAAAACGCAATTGTTTCAAGTTTAACCGAAAAGCTGATGTAGTCTGTCGCCTTATTGTTTTATATATATATGAATCAATGATGGAAATAAATAAACTTTTTAGGGCCGGGATTAAAATTCAAGGCGAAAGGATATCAACGGCAAGATTCGCTGATGACATTGCCATTCTTAGTGTGAAAGTTGGGAAGAATCTTAGGACTTGTTGAACAGAATGGACAGTCTAATGATTGGGAGCAAATCGAAGAAGGAGCGTTGAAGAGACGATGGAACAGGATGATAGGACATGTCGTTAAGAATAACTACCGTAGCACTCCTGGAAGCTGTAGACGGTAAAAACTGCGGGGGAAGACAGAAGTTGGAACAAGTCGAACAAATAATTGAGCACAATGGATGCAAGTGCTAGCCTAAGACGAAGAGGTTGGCACAGGAGAGGAATTCGTGGCGGACTGATTACCAGCCAGTCAGAACACTGCTGTCGCAAGGAAAAGAAGGCAAGAGTTCGAGGTTTATGTATGATCAGTTCTTAGTCTAAGGGATGTCAGTGCTTCAGTTGAGTGGATTGTCACGGAACGGTATCTGGCAGATGTTCCTGTAATTACAGCCAGAGTTTTCACGAGATTGGTGGATGGGTACTACTGGTTAGACAAAGAGGTCTAGTTGTGAAGATGGAGGGATCGTTGGCTTGAACAGGGTACAGGATGGACTGTAAGATGCTTGGTGTCGTCCAGTTTATTAGGTATTCTCGATGAATGATTTGGTAGCGATGTTGTGTATAGAAGGTAAAGAAATAGGGGATGGGCGAATCTGTGGAGAATATCTGCAGTTGGATGGAAAACGTAGTGGCGGCTGTTATATAGGAACGGCAGCGATATAGAGTAGTTACAGATAGGTAGATGCAATCAATTAGAAACGCATACCACTGAAGTCTGAGCTGGAGACGATAATCCCAAACACGGTCGTATGCAGAATGAGATTTTCACTCTGCAGCGGAGTGTGCGCTGATATGAAACTTCCTGCCAGATTAAAACTGTGTGCCCGACCGAGACTCGAACTCGGGACCTTTGCCTTTCGCGGGCAAGTGCTCTACCATCTTTTTTTATTTATTTATTTATTTATTTATTTTCAATAAAGATCACTCTGTTAAAAGGAACATATAGACCATTTCATCGTATAGTATGTGTATTACATAGTGAGTGGTGAGAGAAGCGTGAGGTTCATCATCAGCTGTCAAATGTGCACACCGACTGCACCCGGCACATTCCAACTGCGTGGGGGGTCAAGGAAGACTGCCTGAAGATAATTGGCAAAGGTTTTCCGATAGTGTGACCATCTATGAACCTCACTGTGGGCTTGCTGCAAGAAATACCAAAAGTCAAGTCACGACGTGGCAGTATCCCCATAGAGGTACGCGATCGTCCAACCTTTGATCCAGATGATCGAGTGTGATTTAGTCGCCGGAAAGTAGTCACTCTCCGGATGTAAGAAGGAAGCAGGTGTAACATGTTGCGGGGTCACACGGAGGTAGCAAGCCACCATCTGTCTTCCTAGGAGCCAGACGTCCTCCACCGCGATACAAGTTAAGCGGTGATGGTCGTCATCCACTTGGTGACATTTCGGGCATAGTGGAGTGTCCACTAGTCCAATTGCATGGAGCCGTTGGTGGGTGTTGAACTTGCCACAGGCGACAGAGAACCACAGTGCCCGAACGAAGGTAGGAAAGAATTTTTGGTGCACATGTCTCCAAATCTTCGGCCAATGCAACCTGGGGTGTTTCAGTTCAATTACATTACAACTTATCCGTCGTAGCAGCCAAACATAAAAATCCTTCGCGCATGGCGGTCTCGTGCGCGTAAGCTCGTCTCTGATATAACTAACTTCCATGATAAATGTTGAGACATGCGCAAAATGTGGCGTAATGTTGCCCACCGCCACCGGAGGTGTGAGGGACGCTGGAACCAGGAGATCCAGTAGGCGGGATGTAAGGGAATCACGCCCGCTACGCCATTGCTTATACACTCCTGGAAATGGAAAAAAGAACACATTGACACCGGTGTGTCAGACCCACCATACTTGCTCCGGACACTGCGAGAGGGCTGCACAAGCAATGATCACACGCACGGCACAGCGGACACACCAGGAACCGCGGTGTTGGCCGTCGAATGGCGCTAGCTGCGCAGCATTTGTGCACCGCCGCCGTCATTGTCAGCCAGTTTGCCGTGGCATACGGAGCTCCATCGCAGTCTTTAACACTGGTAGCATGCCGCGACAGCGTGGACGTGAACCGTATGTGCAGTTGACGGACTTTGAGCGAGGGCGTATAGTGGGCATGCGGGAGGCCGGGTGGACGTACCGCCGAATTGCTCAACACGTGGGGCGTGAGGTCTCCACAGTACATCGATGTTGTCGCCAGTGGTCGGCGGAAGGTGCACGTGCCCATCGACCTGGGACCGGACCGCAGCGACGCACGGATGCACGCCAAGACCGTAGGATACTACGCAGTGCCGTAGGGGACCGCACCGCCACTTCCCAGCAAATTAGGGACACTGTTGCTCCTGGAGTATCGGCGAGGACCATTCGCAACCGTCTCCATGAAGCTGGGCTACGGTCCCGCACACCGTTAGGCCGTCTGCCGCTCACGCCCCAACATCGTGCAGCCCGCCTCCAGTGGTGTCGCGACAGGCGTGAATGGAGGGACGAATGGAGACGTGTCGTCTTCAGCGATGAGAGTCGCTTCTGCCTTGGTGCCAATGATGGTCGTATGCGTGTTTGGCGCCGTGCAGGTGAGCGCCACAATCAGGACTGCATACGACCGAGGCACACAGGGCCAACACCCGGCATCATGGTGTGGGGAGCGATCTCCTACACTGGCCGTACACCACTGGTGATCGTCGAGGGGACACTGAATAGTGCACGGTACATCCAAACCGTCATCGAACCCATCGTTCTACCATTCCTAGACCGGCAAGGGAACTTGCTGTTCCAACAGGACAATGCACGTCCGCATGTATCCCGTGCCACCCAACGTGCTCTAGAAGGTGTAGGTCAATTACCCTGGCCAGCAAGATCTCCGGATCTGTCCCCCATTGAGCATGTTTGGGACTGGATGAAGCGTCGTCTCACGCGATCTGCACGTCCAGCACGAACGCTGGTCCAACTTAGGCGCCAGGTGGAAATGGCATGGCAAGCCGTTCCACAGGGCTACATCCAGCATCTCTACGATCGTCTCCATGGGAGAATAGCAGCCTGCATTACTGCGAAAGGTGGATATACACTGTACTAGTGCCGACATTGTGCATGCTCTGTTGCCTGTGTCTATGTGCCTGTGGTTCTGTCAGTGTGATCATGTGATGTATCTGACCCCAGGAATGTGTCAATAAAGTTTCCCCTTCCTGGGACAATGAATACACGGTGTTCTTATTTCAATTTCCAGGAGTGTACATTGTGGCTAGAAGGAGCGCCGTCGCACGACAGTGAACATTCGTAAGTCCGAGTCCCCCCTTGTCCATAGGGAGAGTGAGCGTTTCGTATCGCACCTTGAGGGGCGATCCAATCATCACGAAATAGCCTAGTGCTGATTGAAGTCGACGTCCGAACGTGAGTGGTAGGGGCAGGATCTGCGAAATATGCACCATGCGAGAAACCACATAAGTGTTCAGGTACTCGACTCGCTGCAAAGGATCAAGGCGCCGTAGGAGATGTTGTCGGACCATGGTACGTGTTGTCCGTAAAATACGTCGGTAGTTAACTGCTGCAGTATGTTTTACAGATGAGGTAAAGTCTATGCCGAGATAGCGGAATCGTTGCACATATGGAAACGGACTGATTTCTTCCGGCGTAAGGCCCCTTCCCACCGGCATTGCCGCCGATTTGTTCATGTTCACTGCACTATCCGCCGTCACACTGTGGTCCAACAACAGTTCAAGGACCGTCTTCACCTCTTCCTCAGAATGAACGAGCAGCAGGAGGTCGTCCGCATAGGCACGACATTTGAAGGTGTTGCCCCGTAGTTCCATCCCAGAAAGAGAATTGGTGAGCCTCCCAATTAATGGTTCCAACGCTATCGCGAACAGCAGCATCGAAAGAGGGCAGCCCTGGCGAATGGATCGTCGAATGTGAATGGGCCCTGCTATACGCCCATTAACCTGTACCAAGCATTGTGCGCCCCCGTAAATCCTTCTAATGAGACCAGTAAAACGGTCTGGAAAACCCATTTGTTCCAGTACAGCATACAGATAGGTGTGGCGCACCTTATCAAAAGCACTGTCAAAATCAACCGCCACCATCGCCGCTTTAAGCCGGCACTCCTCCGCCAGCGCTATCACATCACGGCATTCGCCAGTAGCTGTTTGCACATTCACCGATCCACCCGGTGTCGTCTGTTCCGGAGAGAGAACGGTACGAATTAACATACGACATCGGGACGCTAGCAACCGTGCAAAGATCTTATAGTCGGCATTAAGCAGGGTGATGGGGCGATAATGTGTGACCGTAATTCCTGGCTTCGGTTTATGTACTGGCACCAGGAGGCCTTCCATAAAAGCCGGTGGAATAGGCGAATCGGAATTTAACATCTCGTTGTACATTTCCGTCCATCGCGGTGCCATTTCGTTGCGAAATTCGCGATAGAATTCAGCAGGAAGCCCATCAATGCCTGGGGACCGATTCAACGCACCTTGTGCGATCACATCATGTACTTCCTCACAGCTAATGGCTTCCAGTAAGGTTCCCGCGGCTTCCACCGTCAGTGTACGGGAGACTGATGTGGCTATACGGTCGAGGTCATCGAAAGAGGCTGCTTCTTCCCGATAGATGTGTTGGTAATGGTCGACGAATGCAGAGACAATGTCCGCTTGACGCGTCACTCTTCGGTCTTCGCGGGTGATTAACTCCCGTACCAAAACGCGTCGTCGGTGCTTTCGTTCATTCACGACGTGGTGCATGGAAGGAATCTCGTGCCTTATCGTATCGTGACATCTGGCGCGCACCATGGTTCCCTGAAGGTGTTTACGATCTAAAGCCACTAGTTTAGCTTTTATCCTTTTGCGTTCGATCCAGACGTCCTGTCCCGGCGGACCATCGTCCAGGTCGCGCAGCGCTGCAAAATAAAAGTCGGTCGTACGGCGGCGCCATTCTGCCATCTCCCTGCTATATGAGATGAACGTACGGCGAAGCGCCGGTTTAGCACAAGTCAGCCACCAATCAAGCTTCGTCGCATACCTTCCAACCCTTCGCTCGCACATCGTCCATGTCTCAAGGATCCGTTGACGGCATTCAGGATCATGTAGATGTTGAATGTTTAGTTTCCACGGGGCATTACTGTTCCACACCTCTCTATGGGGAAGAAGCACCGTACAGATGTAAGCGCTGTGATCGGAAAATGCCAATGGCCAGCGTTCCGCGTCCTGGACATCATTTGCATGAGCCCGTGAGATATAAATGCGATCTAATCTGCTCGCCGAATGACTTGTCACATAGGTGTATCCCGGTGCAGCTCCGTGTCGTAATTCCCACGTGTCACTAAGTACAAGGTCGTTGACAACGATTCGCAACTCCTGGCTGATGTTTGCTTGCGGCCATTGGTCTTTCCGGCTGAGAACACAGTTGAAATCTCCACCAATTATTACACATTCAGAACGTCCATGGAATAGTGGAGCAATGTCTTCTGCATAAAATCGCGCCCTTTCCCGCCGCCGATTGTTTCCCGACGGTGCATAAAGATTGATGATGCGTGTCCCAAACGTCGTGAAAGCCATTCCCCTGGCCGACGGAAGATAACACACGTTTTCCACTGGGAAGCCATCTCGCAGGTAAACTGCCACCCCACTCCCATTGTGATCTCCATGTGACGAATAGGATTGGTAGCCTGCGATGTATGGGAGTGCAGCTATGTGGACTTCCTGCAGCAAAGCAATATCCACATCAGATGCCCAAACCGTTTCCTTCAATAGGTGTATTTTGGCCGGTGAACGCACGTCATTGATATTTAATGTCGCAATACGGTTCGCATGGCGTTGAATCCCACTCTGTCGAGGCGCAACAACATCTCCCTGCATCGGCGCTGGGGGCTGAGTTAGGAGACGTTCTCTCGCCCCTCTCCCATCACCTTCAGCAATTATTAGGCCGTCTTCGTGAGTGCCGGCTGCCTCAGTATGACGTCCGGCGCCTCCTCAATATCCTCATACCACATCTTTTCAGGCTGTGATATATTCGTGTCCATAGCCACAGCATCTGCGTCTGGAGAGCCAACTGGCTGTGATTTCTCTTCAGCATCACCACGTCCCGGTACCGTCAACGTGACAGACCGCTGTGGGTCGGATCGAACAGTTCCCAGTGCTTCATCCTGTTTCGTAGAGGCTGTTGTGTCGTCTTGGTCCACAGGCACATCGTCGTCGGAGCAAGGGGAGTCATCCCGAGGAGATGTCGTGCGACGCCGCCGTTTCCTCCTTTTCGGGGAACGCTGTTTGCGTGATCTTCCGTCCGTGTCCTCAGATTGCAGGGAATCACGGCTGCCCGACAGAAAAGCATCCGTAGGAACTGGAAGTGTTTCGAGTCCCATCGTTGAACTTGGCGGGAGTTCGGTCGAAACTAATGATGTCGTCTCAAAGTGCGTTTCAGACGGAACAGCATCCGTAGTGGCTGGAACTGCTTCTTGTACTATCGGTGTGCTTGGTGGGAGTTCGGTCTCATCTGATGTTGTCGCCGTAGATTGTATGCTCGACGGAGCAGCATGCTCTGTCATCCCGACGTCTGCTACGAGGTTTCGGAGAGCGCCATCTTGATCTTCCACCGGGGCTGTGTCCTTTCGGTCATCAGCGGACGCAGTGAGGGCTTTGGCATAGGTGATCGGTAGTACTGTCATCGCCGGCGACGGCTCCCGCACATCTGGAGGCAGTTGCGTAATCCGCCGTTGCATACAGTTCGACCTGAGGTGTCCCTCCTGGCCACATCCAGAACATGTACGTGGTTGACCATCGTAAATCACCACCGCCCGACAACCACCAATTGTCAGATAGGACGGTACATGCTTCTGAAGATCAATAGTGATCTGCCGCACTCCGTTAAGAACGGGATATGTGGCGAATTGTGTCCAGCGTTCTGCTGTGTGACCATGTACTGTGCCGTATGACTTAAAAGCCTCGATATCTTCGTCAGCCGGGAGCTCAAATGGCAGCTCAAAAACACGTATTGTCCGTATACCCAGACCAGCATGTTCTACAGTTACCGTGCCGACATTCCCGTCACTATGGCAATATCGGAGACCTGCTTTTGTCGCCTATAGAATTCTCTCACACGCCGCGTCATTTACCATCTTAACATACACCGTGGGACTAACGACGGATAGGTGAATTCCGATAATATCGTTTGGCGGTATCTTGACGTCCTCTCGAATGAATCGTTCCACTGCTAAAGCCTTTGGTCGTTCGTAGTCTTTGCAGAAATTGAATCGTAATGTAGTTTTCCTGTACTTGTGCGCCATGACCGTTGTTACTAGCCCGCGTGCAGACTAAGTCCACAAGTAAACAAACACTCGCACACGCCGCACAGGCGGAAGTGACCATCTGAGCTACCGAAGCACGACTCACGCCCGGTCCTCACAGCTTTACTTCTGCCAGTGTCTCGTCTCCTACCTTCCAAACTTTACAGAAGCTCTCCTGCGAACGGTCGTATGCTTTTCCCATCGTGTCAGTAACACCTTCCAAAGAATTCGAAGATCGCAGGTAGAGCCAAAAATAACGCGCACATAGATCTTTCACTACGATGAGCTATCTACGAAACATTCCAGTTGCGACGGTTAAAATTATATTCAGCTTTTCTGTACGTAGTTTGCTTCTCTAGTCAAATCTGTAGTAGTAACGGCTAATACTGTCACCAGATTACTTAATCCCAGTCGGAAATTTGATTTTCAGTACTTCACTTATTTGCTGACCAAATTTTAAATGTTTTCATAAACTGCACATTAAGAGGTATAATCTTACGTCAAAGGTTTAATGCAACCTGTTAAGGATTAAAATTAGAAAAGTTTTATATCTTGAGGCAGCATAGTTCGTGGCCCGCAAATTACCAACGCTACAATCATCCGCTATTTGACATTGAGAGTACTAAGCGACTTCCATCAATCTTTGCACATTATTTTGAAACAACCCCTCTTTGAAATAACGAAAGGAGAAATGTCGTATCAAACACCTTTCAGCGGCCTAATTTTCAAAGCGCTATTTTATTGGGCTTCGAGTTTCAGCGATATATTACGCCATCTTGAGACCCACTGACCGACGTGTAGGAATATTCTACCTCAGTTCCGGTCAAAAGAGGCGCCAGTATTCAAAGACTGATATCTGTAGAATTCGAAGATTGATGTGTGTAGAATTTGAATACTGGACCCTATTTTGACCAGAAACGAGGTTGGAATCTTCTTCGACGCCGGCCAGGGGGCATGGTGTAGTATATCGCCGAAACTGGTAGTTCAATAAAATATCAATTTGGAAATTAGATTTCACATTCTCTACTGAACAGCCGAGGTCTCGCAACCATCTCTGAAAAGATGAACATACAGAGGAAATGAAAAATGTTTATCGCTACCTTTTCGCTCTTCAAGTAGTAAAGCTTCACTGTCAGACGTGACATATCAGTTTTTTATTTCATCACTTTGAATTCTAATTACAACACGTTTTGTAGAGGGTATTAACATGTACTGCTGAACGTACCTGCAAAATTAAATCACTGTACGACTCATAGCTCAGGAGATTTGCCACAAATTGCGCCTACATAAATATATGAAGGGGTTTCCATTGTTTTTGTTCACAAGGTTTAGTTTTGAGTTTCTAATTAGTCGATTGGTGAATAATCCAAATCTATTAAAGCTAACATAATTAGTGTTTTGCGTCTTCAAGCGTAATTACTTTATGTGCTTAACGTCAGATATGTAAAACATTGGCTCACTTGTTCATCTATCTGGATCCTTACGAGGTAGGACTGATACAAGGGGTAGAGAAGATACAACGAAGAGCGGCGAGTTTCGTCACGGGATAGTTTAGTCGCCCCTAGAATGTTTTCAGATATGCTCAACAAATTCCAGTAGCAGATGTTACAACAAATGCTCTGTGCATCACAGCAGGGTTTCCTCATAAATTTCGAGGCATCAATTTCTGGAAAGAGTAGGACCACTAACTCCTACACACATCTCGCAAAACGACCGCGATGAGAAAATTCGAGGACTTGGAGATAATACAGTCTTACATTCATCCCACACGCCATGTGCGAGTGGAACAAGAAAGGCGGGTCAGTCAGTGATCCCAGAAGTACCCTTCGGCACACACCGTTAGGTGCCTTGCAGAGTAAGATGTAGATGTACACTATGTGATCAAAAGTATCCGGACAACCCCCCTGAACATATGAATGTCATATTAGATCCATTTTGCTGCCACCTACTGTCAGGTACTCCATATCAGCGACCTCGGTAGTCATTAGACATCTTGAGAGACCAGAATGGGGCGCTCCGCGGAACTCACAGGCTTGGAACATGGTCAGGTGATTGGGTGTCACTTTTGTCATACGTCTGAACGCGATATTTTCAGACTGCTAAAGATCCCTAGGGCCACTGTTTCCGATGTGATAGTGAAGTGGAAACGTGAAGGGACACGTGCAGCACAAAAGCGTACAGGCCGACCTCATCTGCTGACTGACAGAGTCCACCGAAAGTTGAAGAGAGTCGTAATGGGTAATAGGCAGACATCTATCCATACCGCCACCCACGAATTCCAAACTGCATCAGGATCCACTGCGAGTACTACGACACTTAGGCGGGAGGTGAGAAAACTTGGATTTCATGGTCGAGCGGCTGCTCACAAGCCACACATCATGCCAGTAAATGTCAAACGACGCCTCGCTTGGTGTAAGGAGCATAAAAATTTGGAAATTTATGGTAAGGCCTTACGGGACCTAACCTTACACAGTACTGAATCTAACTAAGGACGACACACACACCGATCCCGGGGGAGGATTCGAACCTCCGACGAGGGTAGCCAAGCGGACCGTGGCAAGGCGCCCTAGACTGCGCGGGGGGAGCGTAAACATTGGACAATTGAACAGTGGAAAGACGTTGTGTGGAGTGACGAATCACGGTGCACAATGTGGCGATCCGATGGCAGGGTGTGGGTATGGCGAATGCCCGGTGAACGTCATCTGCCAGCGTGTGTAGTGCCAACAGTAAAATTCGGAGGCGGTGATGTTATGGTGTGGTCGTGTTTTCCATGGAGGGGGCTTGTACCCATTGTTGTTTTGCGTGGCACTATCACAGCACAGGCCTACATTGATGTCTTAAGCACCTTCTTGCTTCCGACTATTGAAGAGCAGTTTGGCTACGGCGATTGCATCTTTCAACAAGATCGAGCACCTGTTCATAATGCACAGCCTACGGCGGAGTGGTTACACGACAGTAACATCCTTGTAATAGACAGGTCTGCGCAGAGTCCTGAATCGTACAGAACACCTTTGGGATGTTTTGCATCGCCGTGTTAGTGCCAGGCCTCACCGACCGAGCCCTCTCCTCAGTGCAGCACTCCGTGAAGAATGGGCGGCCATTCCCCAAGAAACCTTCCAGCACCTGATTGAATTTATGCCTGGGAGAGCGTCATCAAGGGTATGGCTGGGCCAACACCATACTGAATTCCAGCATTACCAATAGAGGAAGCCACGAACTTCTAAGTCATTTTCAGCCAGGTGTCCGTATACTTTTGATCACACAGTGTAGCATTAGTAGACTTAGAGAAAGCTTTGAACAATGTTGACTGGGATACTCTCTTTCAAATTCTAAAGGTGGCAGGGGTAAAACACAGGGAGCGAAACGCTATTTACAATTTGTACAGAAAGGAGATGGCTGTTATAAGAGTCGACGGGTATGAAAGGGAAGCAGCGGTTGGGAAGGGAGTGAGACAGGCTTGTAGTCTCTCCCCGATGTTATTCAGTCTGTATATTGAGCAAGCAGTAAATGAAAAAAAGAAATATTCGGAGTAGGTAATTCATGGTTGTTGTTGTGGTCTTCAGTCCTGAGACTGGTTTGATGCAGCTCTCCATGCTACCCTATCCTGGGCAAGCTTCTTCATCTCCCAGTACTTACTGCAAACCACATCCTTCTGAATCTGCTTAGTGTATTCATCTCTTGGTCTCCCTCTACGATTTTTACCCTCCACGCTGCCCTCCACTGCTAAATTTGTGATCCCTTAATGCCTCAGAACATGTCCTACTAACCGGTCCCTTTTTTTTTTTTTTTTGTCAAGTTGTCCCACATACTCCTCTTCTCCCCAATTCTATTCAATACTTCAGCATTAGTTATGTGATCTACCCATCTAATTTTCAGCATTCTTCTCTAGCACCGCATTTCGAAAGCTTCTATTCTCTTCTTGTCCCAACTATTTACCGTCCATGTTTCACTTCCATACATGGCTACGCTCCATACAAATACTTTCAAAAATGACTTCCTGACAGTTAAATCTATACTCGATGTTAACAAATTTCTCTTCTTCAGAAACGCTTTCCTTGCCATTCCCAGTCTACATTTTATATCTTCTCTACTTCGACCATCATCAGTTATTTTGCTCCCCAAATAGCAAAACTCCTTTACTACTTTAAGTGTCTCATTTCCTAATCTAATTCCCTCAGCATCACCCGACTTAATTTCACTAATTCATGGAGCAGAAATAAAAACTTTGAGGTTCGCTGATTACATTGTTGTAATTCTGTCAGAGACAGCAAAGGACCTGGAAGAGCAGTTGAACGTAATGCACAGTGTCTTCAAAGGAGGATATAAGATGAACATCAACAAAAGCAAAACGAGGATAATGCAATGTAGTAGAATTAAGTCGGGTGATGCTGAGGGAATTAGATTAGGAAATGAGAAGCGTAACGTAGTGAAGGAGTTTTGCTGTTTGGGGAGCAAAATAACTGATGATGGTCGATGTGGAGAGGATGTAAAATGTAGACTGGCAATGGCAAGGAAAGCGTTTCTGAAGAAGAGAAATTTGTTAACATCAAGTATAGATTTAACTGTCAGGAAGTCGTTTCTGAAGGTATTTGTATGGAGCGTAGCCATGTATGGAAGTGAAACATGGACGATAAATAATTGGGACAAGAAGAGAATAGAAGCTTTCGAAATGTGGTGCTAGAGAAGAATGCTGAAGATTAGATGGGTAGATCACATAACTAATGCTGAAGTATTGAATAGAATTGGGGAGAAGAGGAGTATGTGGGACAACTTGACAAAAAAAAAAAAAAAAAGGGACCGGTTAGTAGGACATGTTCCGAGGCATCAAGGGATCAGAAATTTAGTATTGGAGGGCAGCGTGGAGGGTAAATATCGTAGAGGGAGACCAAGAGATGAATACACTTAGGAGATTCAGAAGGTAGTAGGTTGTAGTAAGTACTGGGAGATGAAAAAGCTTGCACAGGATAGAGTAGCATGGAGAGCTGCATCAAACCAGTCTCAGGACTGAAGACCACAACAACAACAACAACAACAACAGTGTAGATTTAGATTTGTAAACTAATCAGGCGTTTTAATCTATTTTACACCTGCGAGTACAAGTGTAAACAAGTATGCTTTCCATGTTCCATATAGTACATACAGTGAACATACTTGTGCTGCAGTGCGGCATGTGATCGCCAGGTCGCCTGACGTGAGAGGCATTTGCACTTAGAAGTGTCGAAATCACGCTACAATCAAGTTTGCACTAAATGACCATCTGTATTTCTTCGCGGTCTTCATGCTAATATAGGCGCGTACAGTATTTGACAGACAACGAATTCAGCCATCATTAAGTGCTTTTTCCTCATTTTTCCTGATAACATTAGACAAATACAGAGCAAAAAATGAGCTTGAATTACTGCCGTCAATACTCAGCGAATGCGCGGCAGCGTTCTGCAGCGCCGGCAGACAGATACGTGCCTTTCCATTCCGGCCTCTCGCTACGCACACGAGTGAGCGGACAGAATACCGAGCACCTGTGTGGGTATCCCGGCTTCCCGTGTCCTGGCCGCGGAGGTCACGGCGTCGCAGAGTTATCGTGACCGGGAAGTTGGAGCGGCCCCGCCGGCAATCCGCGAAGGTCGTCGTCCGTTACACCTGTTACCTAAACACAAAGCATTTGTTAATATTCTAATTTTTTTCGACAAGCAGCTTTTAATGACTGTACGGCTCTTGCAAGTTAATGACTGGCGTGATTTTTTAATGATACAGTCAATTTATTCAACCTGCGTCTTGTAAGAATATTACAGCATGGTTCAGTCTTCTCGCTGAAAAGAAAAAAAATTGTTATTGATGTTCCTCTCTATACGAACGCAAGACACATCATGACGATTAATACTGGCATATCTAGTGACCCACATTTTGTATATACCGAGTGATCAAAAACTCAGTAAAAATTTGAAAACTTAATAAACCACGGAATAATGTAGATAGAGAGGTAAAAATTGACACACATGCTTGGAATTAGTATGAAAGGACCTGTAATCAGAGAGAGAATCAGATGCGCCAGCAGTCGCAGCATGTTGACGTTACCTGAAAAGGCGCTTTTAGTGAAGCTGTATTATCAGAATGGGGAATGTTCTAGTTCAGCGTTACGATCCTATCGCCATAGGAAGGGGATTCGAACGGCTAAAGGTCCGTTGACAATTGCAGCTGTGGCGAGAATGATTTCGAAGTTCAAAGCCACGGGTTGTTTAGACGATAGACCCTGTAGTGGCCGACCGAGCACAAGGCGTAATGCTGCTGAGACAGTTCAGGATGAAATGGAGACTGTAGCGAGTTCGTCTATGCACGGGGAAGTCAGCGCTCGTGCAGTCGCACGTCGCACCGGCATTCCATACACTGCTGTCTGGTTGGCACTTAGGCGTACCCCCCGATGCTATCTGTACGAAATCCATCGGCAACTGTTACCTGGCGATTTAGTGAAGCGAAGGGCATTTGTAGTGTGGGCGTTTCAAAAGATGGCGGAAGATGACGATTGGTTGAGTAACGTGTTGTGGACCGATGACGCTCATTTCACGCTCCGAGGGTCTGTCAACGCCCATAACTGCAGAATTTGGCCTACCGAACATCCTACAACTGTTGTGGAACCTCCACTGCACGACGAGATAATCACGGGATTGGTTGGATTTACCACATCAACCGTCATCGGGCCGTTTTTCTTCGAGGAAGTGTGTGATTCTGGTTTTGTAACTGCTACCGTGACGGGTGAGAGGTACGCCGATATGTTACAGAATCGCATCATCCCCAGCCTGCTGATAAACACCTGCTGGAACGTACGATGTTTATGCAGGATCGCGCTCCAACCCCTATTGCTAGACGCATGAAAGATCTCTTGCGCGCGTCGTTTGGTGATGATCGTGTGCTCAGTCGCCACTTTCGTCATGCTTGGCCTCCCAGGTCCCCAGCCCTCAGTCCGTGCGATTATTGGCTTTGTGGTTACCTGAAGTCGCAAGTGTATCGTGATCGACCGACATCTCTAGGGATGCTGAAAGACAACATCCGACGTCAATGCCTCACCATAACTCCGGAGATGCTTTACAGTGCTGTTCACAGCATTATTCCTCGACTACAGCTATTGTTGCGGAATGATGGTGGACATATTGAGCATTTCCTGTAAAGAACATCATCTTTGCTTTGTCTTACTTTGTTATGCTAATTATTGTTATTCTGATCAGATCAAGCGACATCTGTCGGACATGTTTTTAACGTTAGTATTTTTTTGGTTCTAATAAAGCCCCATATCATTCCAAGCATGTGTGTCAATTTGTACCTCTCTATCTACATTATTCCGTGATTTATTTAGTTTTCAAATTTATACTGACTTTTTGATCACCCGGCACGTGATGCGAATGTGGTTGTTACTTACAGTAGAAACTGGCTAGGCATTAGTAGTTGTAAATTTTTTTTTTTAATTTTAATAATTCACACAAAGATCGCTTTCTCCGTTGCTGACAATGTAAAGCATTACAAACAAAGTACTTAGTTTTCATTATTTTGCTCATATGTTTTATCACCATGCAAATGTTGTACACACCAATAACTACGTTTCTTTCACCTGTCTATTTTATTTGTACAATATGTAATAACTGGCCTTTTTCTTACAGCTTCACCTCTGTACGCATTCAGTATTGACCACACATACACTATTGATCGAAAGTATCCGGACACCTCGCTGAAAATGACTTAAAAGTTCGTGGCGCCCTCCATCGCTAATGCTAGAATTCAATATGGAGTTGGCCCACCCTTATCCCTGATGACATTTTCCACTCTCGCAGGCATACGTTCAATGAGGTGCTACAGGGTTTCGTGGGGAATGGCAGCTCATTCTTCACGGAGTGCTGCACTGAGGAGAGGTATCGATGTCGGCCGGTGAGGCCTGGCACGTGGTCGGCGTTCCAAAACATCCCAAAGGTGTTCTATAGGATTCAGATCAGGACTCTGTGGAGGCCGGTCCATTACAGGGATGTTATGGTCATGTAACCACTACGCCACAGGCCGTGTGTTATGAACATACCCTCGACCGTCTTGAAAGATGCAATCACGATCCCCGAATTGTTCCTCAACAG
The DNA here is from genome assembly GCF_021461385.2 of Schistocerca piceifrons. Classification (NCBI taxonomy): domain Eukaryota; kingdom Metazoa; phylum Arthropoda; class Insecta; order Orthoptera; family Acrididae; genus Schistocerca; species Schistocerca piceifrons. Next base: position 44,903,557 of record NC_060146.1, read on the forward strand.
TGGGAAGCAAAAAGGTGCTTGAAACATAAGCGCAGTCCTGTGCTGCGATAGCGCCACCGCAAAACAGCAGGGGGTGCAACCCTCCTACATGAAAAACGCTAACACACGGTAACACCACCACCTCCGAATTTTACTGCTGGTACTACACACGCTAGCAGATGACGTTTGCCTGCTCTTTCGCCATACCGATACCCTGCCATCGGATCGACACATTTTGTACCGTGATCCGTCACTCCACACAACGTTTTTCCACTGTTCAATCGTTCAATGTTCACACTCCTTACACGAAGCGAGGCACCGTTTGGCATTTACCGGCGTGATGTGTGGCATATGACCAGCCACTCGACCATGAAATCGAAGTTTTCTCACCTGCCGCCAAACTGTCATAGTACTTGCAGTGGATCATGATGCAGTTTGGAATCCCTCTGTGATGATCTGTATAGATGTCTCCCTATTACACATTACCACCCTCTTCCAGTGTCGGCGGTTTCTGTCAGTCAACAGACGTGGTCGGCCTGTATCCTTTTGTGCTGTACGTGTCCCTTCACGTTTCCACTTCACTATCACATTGGAGACAGTGGACCTAGGGACGTTTAGGAGTGTTGAAATCTCGCGTACAGACGTATGACACAAGTGACACCCACTCACCTGACCATGTTCGAAGTCTGCTCTCTCACGATGTCTAATGACTACTGAGGTCGCTGATATGGAGTATCTGGCGGTAGGTGGCAGCACAGTGCTCCTAAAATGAAAAACATGTGTTTTTGGGGTATGCGGATACTTTTGATCACATATTGTAAATTGGACATACTTGATCACATATTGTAAATTGGACGTCTTCTCCCCCTCTGTGTCCATCTCTTCCCCCCCTCTGTCTGCCCATCTCATCCTCTCACATTTGTCTTTTCATCTCCTCCTCCCACCACTGTTCATTTGCTCCATCCCCTCTGACCATATCTTTCGCCTTTTTCCCTCTGACCATATCCTCTTCATCCTCTCTCTCTCTCTAAGTCTGCCTACTTCGGTTCTGTTACATTGTAAAGTCAAGCACCGCCACAGCAGTCGGGAACGACAAAACAGAGGAAGCTGTGAGAAGGGGTCAGCCAGTTTCACACTGACCAACCTTCCTTCCAGTACGACAACTCGACAGCAGCGTCCGCTAGGTGGAGAGGACGTAAGCTCCACGTCCGACCGGTGGCACCCCCAATTCAATAGCAGTTTCAAGATTAGCAATTTCTATAGCAGCGTCAACGAAAGCGAATTCGATAGCAGTTCAGGACAGACTTTTGTCAGTTAGAGATCAGTATACGCTGCAAAGACTGCTTATTTCGTATGTCACCCTTTGCTTGCGATTCCAAATTTTTGTATGTGATTAATTGTAAAAAAACTCATTAATACGACGTTTGTTTGTTTGTGCAGTGAACAGAAAATGCAGGATTCCTAGACGCTACAGGTTTCTTTTCCACATGGCCATTATCATTTAACTCCTTCCATCTGCCTCATGCATCACCTCCTCCTCCCATCTCTCTATTTCCGCCTCCCCCTTTCTATCTCCTCCTCTATGAGGAGCCCTTGCTCCCACAATAAGCCTACCATGCAAGGCGAGCTACTCGTGAATGACTTATTTGTCCTGATGTACAGGTCTCCGTAGAAATCAGGTCGGTAAAGTAGGTCGATAATACGCTAATGCAACATCCCTGTCACAGGCGGCAGGCTACATGTTGGGGGCTAGAAAATCTTTTCTTGCTCCTGATATGTAGGCTGCCGTCCAATGAATGTTGTAGGCCAGGCCAAAAATGTTTCGTCACAAAAAGTGGTTCAAATGGCTCTGAGCACTATGGGACTTAACTTCTGTGTTCATCAGTCCCCTAGAACTTAGAACTACTTAAACCTAATTAACCTAACGACATCACACACATCCATGCCCGAGGCAGGATTTTTCGTCACAAGATTTCACCACAGGCTGAAAAAAACACATGTTATTGCTTGTATATTTTTTCCTATTGGAGCTAGGAGGTTATTGGTTCCACAGTGTTGATACTTGTGGTGTCTGATGTTTACGTGCCAAATTTGTTTGAAATCAGCCAAGGGGATATCGAGGAGACCCCAGACACACATCCACATACACTGTACTTTATATATATAACAAATTGACAATCATTCACAAGATATCAACACATCTACATCCATAACATTTGTGAATCTAGGCTTTACTTATATTTTGTTCTCCACAAAATTTAACAGAATAACTTTTATAATAACTGCCCTTGTTTCTTTGTTTACATTCTGTCCTCATTAAATGTATGAGAGACCAGAGCCAGCTAAATAATGGGGTAAAGCACTCCGTCTTCAGGCCACGAGTGGCCTGCCGGGACCATCCGACCGCCGTGTCATCCTCAGAGGAGGAAGCGGATACGAGGGGCGTGGGGTCAGCACACCGCTCTCCCGGTCGTTATGATGGTATTCTTGACCGAAGCCGCTACTGTTCGGTGGAGTAGCTCCTCAATTGGCATCACGAGGCTGCTATGAATGCTTCTTTGCATCAGTTCTGCCAGTTCAGTGTGCATTGGGTAATTATCATAAACATAGTCTGACGTATTATAACTTTCAAGACATTCAAAATGTTCTCTTGTAGAATAACAGAGTAGATATTTGATTGATATACATGACCAACTCACACAGTTTGTGTTTCGGTTGCCTTCCATTCCAGTCCCACTGGAGGCTTTTCACGTATCCCTGTGATTCAAGATGAAGGGGGCAAGTTGATGGCTTGTCAGCTATTGGGCATGGTTTGTTGCAAACCATCTACACTCACTAATGCAGTTAACGAATTCAAAAAATGTACTATTAAGCCTTGTGGTTCCCTTGTGCTTAACGAGCATGATTTATTGTGGCGGAAATCATTGCTAGTATTCTTGTTATGAACAGTGTCAAAACTGAAAATTCTCGTGCCTATGTTGCGGAACCTAAAGGCCGTCCCACAGAAACTCCAAATTAATCTCCCAATGAACATCAGTTAGAGAGAAATGAATAACGAGAACCTATAACAAATGGTGCTGCTATCCCCTCAGAAATATTTTTTATTTCAAATCCCTTCCTAAGGAAAGACTATGTAGAAGAAAAGTACGCAAACCGTAAGTGCAGTAAGAAGCTCACCAATGAATTAAATATTGGTCGACTTTGACCCTTGACAGCTTGTTGCAAATGTTGCACATGAGGGCTTGAATGTCGCTCGATCTTCGAATGAGGGAAATTTTTATGGCCATTTTTGGTGATGAAACACACTGATCTAGAGTATTAATTTTCGACACAACAGTTCTTTCATTAAATTGGTCATTCATCGGACCAAACAGACAAAATTCCAAAAAGGCAAGGAGAATACTGCAACGAGGGTGTTGTAGGACCTCCAAGGCTCTCGACGCACTTTGCAAATAGTTTTCCGGTGGCGAAAACGAGATCGAGCGTTGTCTTGAAGACGAACCTCTGTCATCCCGGGCATTTCCTCTCCAACGGGGTCTTCATTTCGTTCTCAGTTGCGGCTAAGTAGTAAAGGCTATTGGTGGTTTGTTGTTCTGTCAAACTATTACAGAAAATCAGACCATGGGCGCTGCAAAAATATGGTAAAAATGACCTTACCAGCCGATGATGAGTTTTGAGTTTCTTACAGACAAGCGATTGTGGATGTTTCCATTGCATGCTTTAACGCTTGAATTCCAGCCCAAATTTATTTATCACAGTTTAAGACCCTGTAGAACAATGTATTACTTTCGGTTTTGAAACTATTTTTGAGCTCCGTGCAATTGCGAAATCTGTGTTCCTTGTGATGACGGGTAAGCTCTCTGTGTACCCCCATTTAAAAGACTTCTGGTAGTTCACTTTGTTTTGAATAAAGGAATGAGTTGTACCAACACTTGCTAGGTATTTTTACACAGTTTGTTCAGCTGTAGGTCTCCCTACCCATAAGTAAGTCAATATGAGCTTGTAAAGGCGAGGACAGACCCCTAAAGCAGTACTCGTCAGTTACTTTTCGGGTCCACTCTTAAACATTACCACGTACAGTCTTATCAGAGTCATGCAACTACTACCATATGACAAATAATTTTTTATTGAGGGCAACCGCAACTAAAGTTATCCATGTTTCTGAAATAAATCGCTTTCTACTATACATAAACTTTTATAGGAACACGATCGGTTTCGTGATTTCAAATCACATCTTCAAGTATCAGTTTTTTATCATTTAGCAGATGTGCATCTGAAAATGTGAGCTGAAATCACGAAACCAATCGTGTTCCCGTAAAAGTTTATCTACAGCTGGAATCTGTTTATTTCAGAAAGCTTCTGGCATGTTGTTTGCTCATTTTTGATAATTTTCTGGCTGTTGTACACTTCCAGGAAGTAGAAACTGAAAGACCGAATACTGTCGCTAAAAGGTACGCGAGCTATTCTCTCGACTGATCCTCTTCTTACAGTGACAAGTGGAGCGAAGGAAATACTAATGTTAGTACGGTTCCATAGGAGTTTTGATTTATCTTCTCTTCGCTGTCCTCCACACGCTGTACGTGGGGGGCCCGTAGAAATGTTCTGCACTCTATCCGCAAATGCCGGTTGCCTTTCACAAATATGGTGATAATGCACACCTCCGACTTCAGCCCATTTTGCTGTTCGAAACTCTCTCTTTCTACTTCTACGCAACCCGTATTCCCTTCGTACGTTCCGTTTATTCTCGTTACATTCACTCTTCCAATTCTCGTTCGCTGTAGCGCGATCAAAATCTTGTATCATAAACATACGTCGTTCAACCAATTTCTTCTCTCATAGATTTCCATTTTACTGTTTCATAAATTCTTATTTAACGCATAATCGCTGAAAGACGCTTGTTCGGAGCTCATGTAACAACCATGTGAGTTCGTCACCTGCTGTTATCGCCTTTGACGTAATGTGGAACGACATTCATAACGTGGAGCGAGGTAGCCAGTTCCTGTCGTGTGTGCGACTCATTCCGCTGCGTGCTTCCGTTACACAACCCGCACTGCACGCGACCGCATAAACACACGTGTCGGCGGGCCTCCATTGATCCTTTGCCCTCCCACAGTTTAGTGTCACAGACAGCTGGTCGATCGATATGTCGTGCGTAGTCTTCTGCGATAACTGTCCTCCATTAAGATTATTTCTAGGCCTTTCTGTACTTTTCTCGTCAGAATTTCGTTAAGAGCTCCCCTTATTATTGTTACTGGTGTTGTTGGTTAGAAGCTGAAATTTTAAATTCAGCATTTGAGAAATCTTTCACGCAGGAGGATCGTACAAACATACCGCTGTTTGATTCTCGTACAGATTCCCGTATGGAGGACATAGTGATAGACATCCCTGGGGTTGTGAAGCAGCTGAATGGGTTGAAAATAAATAAATCGCCAGGTCCTGATGGGATTCCAATTCGGTTTCACAGAGAGTACTCTACTGCATTGGCTCCTTACTTAGCTTGCATTTATCGTGAATCTTTTGCCCAACATAAAGTCCCGAGCGACTGGAAAAAAGCGCAGGTGACGCCTGTATATAAGAAGGGTAGAAGGACGGATCCTCAAAATTACAGACCAATATCCTTAACATCGGTTTGTTGCAGGATTCTCGAACATATTCTCAGTTCGAATATAATGAATTTCCTTGAGACAGAAAACTTGCTGTCCATGCATCAGCACGGCTTTAGAAAGAATTGCTCCTGCGAAACGCAACTCGCTCTTTTTTCACATGATATCTTGCGAACAATGGATGAAGGGTATCAGACGGATGCCATATTCCTTGACTTCCGGAAAGCGTTTGACTCGGTGCCCCACTGCAAACTCCTAACTAAGGTACGAGCATATGGGATTGGTTCCCAAGTATGTGAGTGGCTCGAAGACTTCTTAAGTAATAGAACCCAGTACGTTGTCCTCGATGGTGAGTGTTCACCGGAGGTGAGGGTATCATCTGGAGTGCCCCAGGGAAGTGTGGTAGGCCCGCTGTTGTTTTCTATCTACATAAATGATCTTTTGGATAGGGTGGATAGCAATGTGCGGCTGTTTGCTGATGATGCTGTGGTGTACGGGAAGGTGTCGTCATTGAGTGACTGTAGGAGGATACAAGATGACCTGGACAGGATTTGTGATTGGTGTAAAGAATGGCAGCTAACTCTAAATATAGATAAATGTAAATTAATGCAGGTGAATAGGAAAAAGAATCCTGTAATGTCTGAATACTCCATTAGTAGTGTAGCGCTTGACACAGTCACGTCGATTAAATATTTGGGAGTAACACTGCAGAGAGATATGAAGTGGGATAATCATGTAATGGCAGTTGTGGGGAAGGCGGATAGTCGTCTTTGGTTTCACTGGTAGAATTTTGTGGTTCATCTTGTAAAGGAGACCACTTATAAAACACTAATACGACCTATTCTTGAGTACTGCTCGAGCGTTTGGGATCCCTATCAGGTCTTATTGAGGGAGGACATAGAAGCAGTTCAGAGGCGGGCTGCTAGATTTGTTACTGGTAGGTTTGATCATTACGCGAGTGTTACGGAAATGCTTCAGGAACTCGGGTGGGAGTCTCTAGAGGAAAGGAGCTGTTCTTTTCGTGAATCGCTACTGAGGAAATTTAGAGAACCAGCATTTGAGGCTGACTGCAGTACAATTTTACTGCCGCCAACTTACATTTGGCGGAAACACCACAAAGATAAGATAAGAGAGATTAGGGCTCTTACAGAGGCATATAGGCAGTCATTTTTCCCTCGTTCTGTTTGGGAGTGGAACAGGGAGAGAAGATGCTAGTTGTGGTACGAGGTACCCTCCGCCAATCCCCGTATGGATTGCGGTGTATGTATGTAAATGTAGATGTAGAATAGGGGGCATGACAGTGCGGTTACTAGCGCTCCTGTAAATGTAAATAAAAGATACAGCATCAGTGGCGATTCTTGTGTTTCCATTTTATAAAAGTAGTCTAGACGAAGTATTGCTACAGTACTCGGTGGGAACGCGGGGTAAACTTTCTGTTTTGCTTTTTGAGTCATCAGTCTTGTGACTGCTTTGATGAGGCGCGCCACGAATTATTCTTCTATGACAACCTCTTCGAGCAGCCCTTGAACCTAACGTCCCCAATAATTTCTTACATATACTCGTATGTCCACCTGCTTAGCTGAGTGGTAACGTGTTTGCCACCGATGCAGCGGGCCCGGGTTCTGCTCCCGGTCGGGTTGGGGATTTTCTCCGCACGTGGACTGGGTGACGTGTTGCCTTCATCATCATTTCATCCTCATCACCGGCATCCAAGTCGCCCAATGCGGCGTCGACTGTAATTAGACTCGTACTCGGCGGCCGAACTTCCCTGGATGGAGCCTCCCAGCCAACAACGCCATACGATCATTCATTTTTTTTCTTAGATCTGATCCAGTAACTGACTTCCTCCACAGTTTTTACCTTATACAGCTCCCTCTAATATGGTGGGATAATCCCTGGTATCTTAATACATGTTCTATCATTCTGTCCTTTTTTATTGTTAGTGTTTTCTGTACGTTCCTTTTTTTCTCCGATTTTGCTGCGAACTTCCTAATTCCTTATGTTAGCAGTCAACCTAATTTTCAACATTATTCTGTAGCACCACATCTCAAACGCTCCGATTCTCTTCTGTTCCGTTTTTCCTGATGTCCGCCCGCATCTCGTGGTCGTGCGGTAGCGTTCTCGCTTCCCACGCCCAGGTTCCCGGGTTCGATTCCCGGCGGGGTCAGGTATTTTCTCTGCCTCGTGATGACTGGGTGTTGTGTGATGTCCTTAGGTTAGTTAGGTTTAAGTAGTTCTAAGTTCTAGGGGACTGATGACCATAGATGTTAAGTCCCATTGTGCTCAGAGCCATTTGAACCGTCCTGATGTCCATCATTCACCACCATGCTCCAAAAGTACATTCTGAGAAATTTCTTCTTCAAATTAAGACTTCTCTTCGCCACGAATGACCTATTGATCTGTGCTAGTCCGCTTTTTATCTCCTCCTTGCTTCGAGCGTCATATGGTTCTTTCTCGAAAGTAGCAGAATTCCGTGACTTCGTTTAGTTCGTGATCACCAGTTTGGATGTTAAGTGTCTTGCTGTTCTAATTTCCCCCACTTCTTATTACTTTCGTCTCTCTGCGGTTTACTCTCAATCCACATTCTGTACTCATTAGACTTCATTCCATTCAACAGATCCTGCAATTCTTCTTCACTTTCACTGTCATCAGCGAACCTGGTCATTGATATCCTTTGTAAGGTTACTAGCTTTTCTTTTATTATTCACTGAAAATATATGTAAGCTCTCTTTTTATTCGATGTGTCATACTTCGTATCTGTACACTGGATATTTTTGAAACAGAAGTCTTACATAGCCGAAACGTAACGGCGCAGAGGTTCCTAATACAAGCAATGTGATCTTTGGTTCTCAGTAACACTATCTTCGCCAGTTTAGTCTTCAGTGAGACGTAAGTGAGAGAGTAAGGTGATCACGCTGCTGGGAGGTTTGGTAATAGCTATACGAACACAGAGAAGCAAATGCAGAAGATGTTGCTTTTTCGCAATATGATTAAGTAAGGATCGATTTCTAAAGTGCGAAAATCCTCAGATAATGTTGTCACTGCATTTATCACGAGTTTGAGAAAGGCAAGTATTTAGCGCGATTTTTTCTCTTTATGGATTCGGGTCATTTACGAGCTGTAGAAGTATGAAACCGGAATTTCCCTGCAGATGGTGCTAGCCGTCAGTGTAAGGCCCGTGAGACCGCGTCTGCTTCCTGTAACGGCTGACGACGATTGTCAGCACACAGTAACCAAGTTCCATACATCGGTAAATGTTTCAAACACATAAATATGTCGAGTTTTGTGCCCACAAACTACGATTTGCGGACAGCATTGGTTTCTGTTATCATTTTAAGAAAACTGACGCAGAATCGCATCGAATGCATGTCGAACTTTTCGGCGAACGTGCTCTTGGGGAAAACGCAGAGTTTCGGTTAAAAAAATTTCAGAAGTGATGATCTTGACGTGAGAAACGACGAGCGCGGGAAATCACCGAAAGAGATCGAAGCCGACGAATTGCAGGCCTTATTGGATGAAGATGATACTCAAACTCAGCAGGAGCTTGCGGAACAATTGAATGTGACGCAGAAAGCCGGTTCTCTTCGGTTGGAAGCTATGGGAAAGGTGCAGAAAGTGGGAAAACTGGTTCCGCATGAACTGACAGCAAGCAAATCGAAGGACCACTTGTGAAATGTTGCTCGTCAGATACAAAGGAATGTCGTTCCTCAATCGAATAGTGACAGGTGATGAAAAATGGATCATATTTTTAGAATCCTAAGCGTCGTAAATCATGGATGAGTCCAGCAAACCATCGACATCCACTGCAAGACCTAATCGCTTTGGAAAGAAGACAATGCTCTGTGTTTGGTGGGCTCATAAGACTGTCATCTATAATGGGCTGCTAAAACCTGGTGAAACCGTTAACACTGATTGCTACCAACAGCAAATGAACGATTTAAATTGAGCATTACGTTAAAAACGACCGGAATATGAAAAAAGGCAACACAAAGTCATATTGCTCCATGATAGCGCCCCATCACACACAACAAAACGGGTCAGGGAAACGATCGAGGCGTTCTGTTTGGAAGTACTGGGGTGTGCGGCTTGTTTTACAATTACCATCTGCTTGCATCACTAGGACACGCTCTCGTTTAACAACGCTTCATTTCGCATGAAAATGTATGAAAATGGCTCGCTGATTGGTTCACTTCAAAAGAATAACTGTTTTTGGCGTGGCATTCGTAGCCTGCCGGAGAGGTGGAAGAAATGTATAAATAGCAGTGGAGATTATTTTGGATAACATGCAGTTTATAGTTTCAAACAACAGACGTGTAATTATTGCAAACAAATTCCGGTTACACACACTTCTACACCTGGTAGCTTGATCGTCGAGACGTGATTAAACAAAGTTATCTTCTCATATAGCTTGGATTCAGAATTACAGATTCATCATTCCTTTACCATTTCAGTAACGTTTTTATGGCAGTTATATTTTTTTATAAGAACTGAAAGAACTGACTTTTGTGAGTATGGTTGTAACTGATAAGGAATAAGGTTCGTAATACAATTTTTAATGCTAGTCTCTTCGCAATTATTCAGCAAGTTCCCAGAATGAGATTTTCACTCTGCAACGGAGTGTGCGCTGATATGAAACTTCCTGGCAGATTAAAACTGTGTGCCCGACCGAGACTCGAACTCGGGACCTTTGCCTTTCGCGGGCAAGTGCTCTACCATCTCAGCTACCGAAGCACGACTCACGCCCGGTACTCACGGCTTTACATCTGCCAGTATCTCGTCTCCTACCTTCCAAACTTTACAGAAGCTCTCCTGCGAACCTTGCAGAACTAGCACTCCTGAAAGAAAGGATGTAGCGGAGACGTGGCTTAGCCACAGCCTAGGGGATGTTTCCAGAATGAGATTTTCACTCTGCAGGAGAACTTCTGTAAAGTTTGGAAGGTAGGAGACGAGATACTGGCAGATGTAAAGCTGTGAGTACCGGCCGTGAGTCGTGCTTCGGTAGCTCAGATGGTAGAGCATTTGCACGCGAAAGGCAAGGGTCCCGAGTTCGAGTCTCGGGCGGGCACACAGTTTTAATCTGCCAGGAAGTTTCATTCAGCAAGTTTCGTTTCTTCCACCATCTACTCACGAAAATTTTGGTGTTTTATTCTGTGTTCCTGTATTTCACTACGTGGAGCGCAGTCACTCAAAGTAAATCATCACGTGCTTGGCACAGCTATTTCGGCAAAGTTTTCTCTTCAGTTGGTTCGCTGCGGTGCTGTATTTTAATATTCACCGCTTTCGAGCAGTATCGAGTTTCCGTTGCCGCAAGGTAAGTCAAAACGTTCATCAGAGCCCGTCTAACGTCACAGTCAGGACACAGTAAAATCATTCACTGTTAAACACTGCAGTACAAATTTCAGTTCATATTTCATTTCTTTCTCAGATATTCTTACACTTACAATGCAGTGTTGGATTCGGGTGTGTATCATCTAACGTTTGGAATTTTATTTACTTGATTTGCGAACATCAATTTACAGGGCATTTTCACAGAAGCAGTATGGATAATTAACGTTTCAATGTCTATAAAAAATTTACTCCGTTAATTTTGTATGTTGGAATTGCGAGACACGTATTGTGATGTCACGTATTACAGCAATACTCACTGCAGTACACAGTATAGGATTTTACAGGATAGCTTCTTTAGAATTCAGTTTTAGCATTTTTAATTATTTTTGGTAACAATTGATTGTAATACAGTTACGCCATGGCATATGGATTTGGCGACTCTTCTTATCAAATATGGTATATGTAACCCCACCACATGTACTTTTAGGTTCACATTCAACACAGATACAGTCTAAATTTAAAGAATAAGTAACCAGTTTACATATACACAAACAACATAACAAAACGAAAAAATTACACATTTCACCATGAATTTTAATCCCACTCTTGTTTCCGTCATTGCTTCTTCTTTTTATGGATTGGAGAGTATATGCGAAACTCTTCTTCAGTTTCAACATTTCGTTGGCACGGAACAGCAGGTTCATTTAAATTCCTTAAAGTGTTTATTAATGGTTCTGTTAACAGTTGCAGTTATTAATTAGGACACTAGTTTGGTCCCTGCGACAAAGTCAAAATCAAACTGTGGCTTGATAACAGGCATGTATGGATTATGGCATTCATCCTGCCGGCCGCGGTGGTCTCGCGGTTCTAGGCGCGCAGTCCGGAACCGCGCGACTGCTACGGTCGCAGGTTCGAATCCTGCATCGGGCATGGATGTGTGTGATGTCCTTAGGTTAGTTAGTTTTAAGTAGTTCTAAGTTCTAGGGGACTGCTGACCACAGATGTTAAGTCCCATAGTGCTCAGAGCCATTTGAACCATTTGAACCATTCATCCTGCTAGCATTTATAGTGGATGTGTTGCCACTCAATGTATTTATTTAGATCAGGTATTGTCAGTGCAACCTCAGTAGGCCAGGCATGAAAATGAACCTGTTAGGGTTCAAAGATTAGTTGCCTAATAAATAACTGCAACTGTTGACAGAATCACTAATAAACGCTTTAAGTACGGGCGGAGTACTGCATCCCTGTCTCACGCACTTTTCAGTCCGAGTGCTTCGATCTTGGTCTCTCAGTCTTATTGTTCCCACTTGCTTATTGTACGTATCGTACAATCCCCGTCGTTTTCTATAGTTTGCTATTATTTTTCTCGGGATTTCGGAGATCTTCCACGCTTTTTCCAGGTCGACAAACCCTATGAAAAAGTCTTTATTTTTCTTCTGTCTTGCTTCCGTTATCAAGGGAAACATCAGAATTGCCTGCCTGGTGCCTTTACCTCTCCTTAAGCAAACCTGACCCTTATCTAACTCATGCTTGATATTCTTTTCCTTTCTCATGTATATTGTTGATGGTATCGTGTTGGATACTTGAGTTGTTAAGCTGATTGCGCAAAACTTCTAACACGTGCTCTTGCTAACTTCAGAGTTGCGTGGTTGATTTTTTTCCCGAAAGTCTAATAGAACGTCACCACTCTGATGGATTTTGCACACCAGCTTGCAAGAATCGTTTGGCTGCCACTTGCCCCACTGATTTCAAAAATTCGAATAGACCGTTATCTCTCCCTTTTATTTGATCTCAAGTCATCTATAGCTCTTTCAAATTAGATATCATAATTATAGGGAAAACTGGCGTGAGGGAACGTATACCATAATATAAGCGAAAACCTCCCATTAATCCCAGGTCCGCAAACAGTCAGCTTGCGATATTATTGCGAATATGAGTTGATGAGCCGACAATACCTTCAGTATGAAATATTCTCCAAGTTAGTACCAATGAATTTGTGTGTTGTAAAAGAGGTCATGTCCAAAAAAATAATTTTTCTGGAGGCACAGAAAGCTATCTCAGTTTACAATAGGTTTCACAGTGGTGTTGTGAGTGGCATGGCAGCAAATGGCCTCACAGTGAAACAATACACACCACTACAACATACTTAAGCCATCGACTGTAGTCAGTAATCGAGTTTGATCCTGTTGGAGATGACCTATTTCCGAACGTGATGATGTTGAAGGAACTAGCGGTCTGTTTGCAGCGGAATAATTCTTTTATGAGAGTTTATATTATTCGCATTCATTATGTCAATAAGAGAGTGTGTTACGACCACGCAGGTTTATTCATGATGTACCAAAAATACAACCACAATCAAAATACAGCAAAGCAGAGAACGTTGGGTACGCTTCAGTGCTAATTGCCTTGTCCACCCTCCGCTGTCCACTGACATATAGTGTTCTAAAATGGTTTCTGGTCGTCAGTTATGCACTGTAGGATTTCATTTACGACGTCTAGTTTGTTCTTTTTTGTTTTAACAGGTCCAGTATACGCTTGTTTATACGGTCATGGCCCCTTCTGTAAATACCTATCTAACGAGCTCTTCTGTTGATGGGATATGGCCCACAGATATACCAAATGATTCGTACAGATATAAGGATCAGTTATATCCGGTACACGTGATCTGGAAAAAAAATGCACATTAGCCCTCTTCTAACTCATCGATTCAAATGTGTTTAAAATGTGAGCTTTTCGACTGAGTCTCCATGTCAATGGACTGAAATTCACCCGTGGCCCTGACTCATAGATGTTGGGGCACCGACACATTTTACCGCTAGTGAAACACGACGCCAAAAACGCAGATACGGTACAAGATGGATGGGTAGAGCTGGATCTGAGTCTCCAAGATCACCTCTAAAAAGAGAAGTGTATAGCATTCCTCTCGGCGGTGTTCAAGAACTGTAACTAGAAATTGTACACACTGGTTCAGAATCACGAGATGACCCATGTACTCAGTACTGGTTAAAAACAGTCTTGGTTGCAGTTTTAGGTTTCTTTTATTTTTCACCGACGCGTTTCGCCTTATTTAGGCATCTTCAGGTTATTTGAATAGAAAACAGAGATCAAATACATATATTTAAGAATCGTAATCGCGTTGTGCATACTTGGATAACCTATAAGCATGTATAAACAGATCAGCTATTGAAAACACAAACAGATCAACTATTGAAAGAGCAAATACCTTAATGTGGTATTTCTTAAGAATCCTTTAGTCTGTGTAGCCAAAGGGCATCGTCCACAACGGCCGGCAGAAAGCCAATTATCATACTGCAATGATGTTTTCACTCTGCAGCAGAGTGTGCGCTGATATGTAACTTCCTGGCAGATTGAAACTATGTGCCAGACCGAGACTCGAACTCGCAGTTCGAGCTTCTGTAAAGTTTGGAAGGTAGGAGACGAGGTACTGGCAGAAGTAAAGCTGTGAGCACCGGGCGTGAGTCGTGCTTCGGTAGCTCAGTTGGTAGAGCACTTGCACGCGAAAGGCAAAGGTCCCGATTTCGAGTCTCGGTCCGGCACACAGTTTTAATCTGTTAGGAAGTTTCATAATTATCATACTGTTTTAGACATAAGATAATTCACTTCATTTCGGCATCACGACAACGACTGCACTGTTTCCCGTATCCCCCATATATATTGTATAATCTCCACTGCTAGTGCTGTCACAAGCCGTTGGTGAGTGCTTATTGCACGTTGAAGTCGAACATAGACGGTGGCTACATTAATGTGACTAGACCGTGTATGATGGTATCCTTTCACCTGTGTACAATTTCCCTATTAATTATGTTATGTCTTGTGTATATTGTAAACAGCAACGGCTATGGGCCGCGTTAAGAGTACTGTCGAAAGAATGTTTGCGAATTACATTCTCTTCTTTGCCTCTAATGCTCATAGCCTTCATTACAAAATGGAAAATCCTGAAGAAATTTAAAGATGGCCAAGAAATCCTCGAACGCCATGCACTCCACCTCGCAATCTGCATCCGCCTTCCGTCCCTCGTGCGCATCCTCTACGACCTCATCCCCTTCCCCCACCTCTCCTTTTCCTTGAACACATCCGCACACTATATATTGTCCGCCGCATTCATCCCCCTCACCCCCTGGTGTCTCCCTTCCTCTCCACCACCAACCAGTTGCCACGCCTTTACCGTTGTGTCCCACCCTCTCTCCATCTCCACACCCTCTGCTCCTTTCCCAACGCAACTCCCACCATCTACCCCTCCCGGAAGATGAGCTTTGCCCTAACATCTACCCTTCCCACCAACTCTAACCCCTATCTTCCTCCTGCCTCTTCCTCAGGGCTCCCTCTCCTCCCCCTCCCATCTCCTTTCCCCTCCTACTCTGCCTCCCTCTCTTGTGCCCCCTTTCAGTGTCTCTGAACTCCCTCCTGCCTTGTCTTCCCTCTTCATCTCCTGCCTCACCAGTCACCTGCCTCTTTGTGTACCTGCTGACGCCCCTACTCTCTTCATCCCGCACCCTCCCCTGCTGTCCCTTGCTCTCACCTCCTTTTCCATCGTCTCCGGCCACTCCCTCGGCAGGTCCCACATGGCAGTTTTATTTTTCATCATGTGTGCTCCAAGTGGGCTTAAAATGTGTTGTTCTGGAGTGTTTTTAATACTGTGGCCGACTTTTAACCTGTGCATCTGCCTTCAGTGTTTTCTTTGTGTTTTAAGAATCGCCAGCTGTGTTTGTTAATTTTATGTCGACTTTTTTAACTGTACCCTCATGAACGCCTCCTTGTCAATGTATTTTTACCTCCATTATTTCCCCTCACTCTGTTTTATGTCCCCCTTTTTATCGTCTTATATATGTAACATATTATTCTTGTATTAGTTGTCATGTCACTCGGCTGAAGAGCGGCGGATTGTGCTGCTGACAGCCCTCCCCTGTCCATATAAGGCAGGGGAATGAAATCACAATATTGACAAAAATGGCCAAGAAAATGAATTAAAGTAAAAGTAAAGTAATGTGCCGTGAACATACAGAATGAAGAAGTGATACAAAGTAGCAATTACGTTATACACGAAGACAATAAGTTTTGGTGTTTGTAAGAGTCGAAGGGTATTGCTGAATAGGCAGGAAATTGAATAAACTGAAGTATAAATACCGACCAGAGTGTTTTCCATGAATTAAACAAGATGTTCAGAACTGAACTAATCGCGTTTGGTGTCAGCTGTGAGCGACTTTCAATTATTTTGTCTTACGGTACTGAAATATGAGCTTTGAGAGTGAAAACCTCTAAACCAGCGTACTGACCAGTGAACAATGGAGAGTCCCTTTGAGAATTACTGGGAGAGTCAGGACAGCTAACATATAGACGATGGAAAAGGGCCAGGATATGATTCCAGCAGAAGAGATAGAAGATATACCGGGCAACTTCTTTGCAGAATGTGACAACGACCTACTGAAAGGTGGTGCAGTAGACTCAAGAACCCTACCATGGGAGCCAATAACTAGGAGCCATCAGATAGAAAAAGGTTACGAGATTACGAGAGTGATCAGCGGAAGGGGCAGATAAATTAGAGGATTTAAACAAGAATTTCGTATTTTATTACGTTGGGCAGATGACAAAAGAAAACATGCAAACTTGCCTGAGTAGCAAAGACGCACATACTTGGCTACTGTAACGTATGAAAAAGTTTAGAGGAAGGCTGCTTCCAGAAATGGATGTTGTATGTCTGTTGAAGACAACAATATTGATGAAGAGGATGACGACTAAATGCATTGAGGTACTTCAGTCAGTAGTTTGTGTGATAGTTGATGTGAATGATGGACCAAGTGATGCCAGTAAAAGAAGAGAATCCCACAATTTAATTAATCTCTATTTCATGGACTGTACATTGGATATGAATAATGTACAACCCGATTGAAAGGAAAGGCAGTAAAGCTTCGATTACCACCGATAGGGAGCCGATAGCTGCATGAACGACCGCAAAGATATTCACGCCGAAAGGCAGCCAGGTCAAGACATTTGCAAATCAGATGTGCTACCACACAGCGTAAAGTTTTTCTACGTTCTTCAGTTCTGTAGACGTGAATTTGCACTTTTAGTGAAGAGGCAGTTACCAAAATAAAGGAAAAGCATAAACCATTGGTTTAAAGACCTCCAACAACCTGGATGTGTGTGTAAAAGACGGAGCAATCGCCGACCGCAGGTGTGAGATGGAAATGTCAGATGAATTGATGAAAATATTGTTGATCATTTATAACCTGCGCTTGTAAGCTTTAAAATATAGATTATTCACATTCAAATTATATTTCAATAAAAATCAATATAACTGAGTCCAGTTTTTGAATAACCTTACCTGTACGCATTCTGCGACTCTCAAATTTTGATGTTCTTTCCTTAAACCGCCATATTTATCATTGCTGCTCAGACTTTTTCGTGCATTGTCCAGTTTCCAATAGTATTTGGTGCCAGTTGTACCACGGAAACGACGTGCCGGTTCTCCACGGCTTAGAATTTTTTTTTCTTTCAATTCCAAGCAGACAACGTTAAGTGAATAGACAAGAGGGCCTGCCTTTTACTGCTTTGGCTAACAACACCGTCAATCTTCACTTTTGTAAGTAAACTAATCGTGTATGTGAACTTGTAAGTAGGCTGTTTATGTTTTCTTATTGGCAACGTTACGTAGCGCTCAATATGAAAATCACTGGCTGTGCTGTGTGCAGTCTGTGGCTAGTTTGCATTGTTGTCTGCCATTGTAGTGTTTGGCAGCGGCAGCTGGATGTGAACAGCGCGTAGCGTTGCGCAGTTGGAGGTGAGCCGCCAGCAGTGGTGGATGTGGGGAGAGAGATGGCGGAGTTTTGAAATTTGTCATGAACTGCTATATTTATATATGATGATATCAAGGTAAATACATTGTTTGTTCTCTATTAATGTCTTTCATTTGCTAACTATCCCTATCAGTAGTTAGTGCCTTCCATAGTTTGAATCTTTTATTTAGCTGGCAGTAGTGGCGCTCGCTGTGTTGCAGTAGCTTGAGCAGCGAAGATTTTTGTGAGGTAAGTGATTTGTGAAAGGTATAGTTTAATGTTAGTCAGGGCCATTCTTTTGTAGGGAATTTTGAAAGTCAGATTGCGTTGCGCTAACAAAATATTGTGTGTCAGTTTAAGCACAGTCATGTATAATTGTTTAAAGGGGACGTTTCAAACTCACAAGTCGGGAGATTTAGAGGCAATCTGGGCTTGTTTTACTGATATAATTGCATAGACTTCCGCAGCCAGAGCCAGTTAACGTGAAAGTTGTCTGGGTATGCTACTGCGTCATTTTGTGATTACCTGACATTGATGAAATACTTAAGGATTACAATTACAAATAACCTAAATTGGAATGTTGTGGGTAGAGCAAACCACAGACTGCGATTCATTGTCAGAACGCTTACAAGGTGCAATAGTTCTACCACGCTTGTCCGCCGTACTCTGGAGTACTGCTGTGCGGTGTGGGGTCCGCATCAGGCGGGACTGACGGATGACATCGAAAAAGTACAAAGAAGGGCAGCTTGTTTTGTATTATCGCGAAGTAGGGGAGATAGTGCCATAGACACGATACGCGGATTGGAGAGGCAATAATTAAAACAAAGGCGTTTTTCGTTGCGACGGGGTCTTCTCATGAAATTTCAGTCACCAGTTTTCTCCATTGATTGCGAAAACATTCTGTTGGCGCCCAGCTACATAGGGAGAAATGATCATCACGATAAAATAAGAGTAATCAGGGCTCGCACAGAAAAATTTAAGTGCTCGCTTTTCCCGCGCGCCTTTCGAGAGACAACTTCAAGGTGGTTCATTGAACCCTGTGCCAAGCACTTTAATGTGAATAGCAGAGTAATCATGTAGCTGTAGATTTAAATGTAGATGTAGAAATCAACGTTTCAACCAGGATTGCAGTGGTCTTCTCTTGGGTGTTCTGTGGCCGTAACTTTGGTTTCGACAACCAAAGCAGTTCACAGTATGACGCGATAGCATACCCAGAAAAAAATTATTCTACTATGTTCAACAACAATAATATCTTCCGTTTTCTAGCCGCTGTCCGACAGACAGTTTTATTCTACCATGAAGTTTCACAACAGTCTACTCTCAGCTGCACGTTCAAAGATTCGTCCTCGGAATAAATCAGTTATCCACATTAATTTCATATTAGAAACAAAACAGTACTTTAGCCTTATGAAACTTGCGTTAAAACATTTTTTTTTCCTGCCTAACAAGTAGATACTGACAGAAAACTGTAAAACATCAACACGTCTGGAAATATCAGGTAATTCAGTTACAGTCCACACGCACTGACGGGACCGAGCGAGGTGGCTCAGTGGTTAACACACTGAATTCGCATTCGGGAGGACGACGGTTGAATCCCGCGTCCGGCCATCCTGATTTAGGTTTTCCGTGATTTCCCTCAATCGCTCCAGGCAAATGCCAGGATGATTCACTGTAACACCTTGGTTCAGTTTACAGTGATAAAAGCTATAGAAAGAATAATTAATAATTAATAATAGAATTTTTAGAGGGGAAAATAGTGTAGAATCTGAGTTCGGTAATTGCAGATCAAAATTATAGTATATCAGCAAGTAGTTTAACGTCTAAGTACAGCAAAACCACGGAAGATCCGTCATGGAGAAGGCCGTGACGTTAAACTCTTGTGATGAAAAACCTATAAAAAGGCCTGATCGTCATTATTGCCGCCTTGTTTTCCTCGATTGTTTCTTTAAAGGGCGGAGAACCCGTGTCAGTAAGCGAGACAATAATTAGATTGGACTTTATCGTGTTAAGGTTCACGATAAACTGTTAGAATATTACGGAGATTAAAAGTGATGTAGTGTACGCTCTCTGACTGTTGGCAGCAATGGAGTATTAAGGGGATTTAAGGACTTTAGTGCTAGATTGGAGCTTTACGGACATATAGACGACAGAAACTCAAATTATCTGCTGATACGAGTGAATTCAGACGTACCGGTATTCAGATATTAACGTCTGGACTTCTGAAAGTATCGTGTGCCGTTAGTTGCGAATCTGGACGTAGAGCGCGTGCATATCGGCATTTGCGGACTATTTAGATTCCTCCTGGCTAGGAACCTTTTAAATAGACCATCATCCATCACCATCTTAATCCTTGAATATAGAGTGAAAGTGAAATACAAGAGTGTCGTACTTATTTCATTTACCTAGTACTAATCAGTGAAGGTTTTACGGAACCAAAGCTATCCAGCAGTAAGTCAGCACCATCTAGCGGAAAGCGTAGGCATTAACTAACATGCTAACGTTTACGTGTTTTACGGACTGCTTAATATGCACTTTTGTGACTCTTTGACGTCCCTACTCCCTCCGAAAGGTGCCGCAGGCTGTCTTAATCATAAAAGGGGAGAGTTTTAGCCGGACAAATTACTAAATAAGAGCGATATTTACAAGACTCGCAGTAATAGCAAAACACAAGACCCGCACCACATCGGAGAGTCGTCGCTGTCACGTCGGGAAGTAAAGCCGGAAAACCTACCGACAATACGTATCTACGAGCAGACGTCGATGTGGAGTACCTAAAAAGGAAACCACAAGAGAGTTGGGGATGCTTCCTCTGAAAGGGCACGGCCGACTTCCTTCCCCGTCGTTCCCTAATCCGATGAGACTGATGACCTCGCTGTTTGGTCTCTTCCACCAAACAACACCAACCCGCACTGACGAAAAAAAGTCGCGACACCAGGAAGGAGTTGTGCGACACAAATGAAAGTTGGTAGGAGTGTTTCTGCATCTGAATGACGATGTATAATCAAATTTCTTTCCAGTCCCACGACAGTGGCGTTTGCGGCGCCATTGTGAGGATGTAAATGAGGTTTGTTAAGGCTTTCGTGGCCACTTGTTGACAAACTGCCTATTGGCTTCTGTCTCGGGTTCTTCGGCCGACGTTCATCTAATGATTTTTCTGACGTTTCGCCAGCACGAGTGGCTGGCATTGTCAAAGCTTCACCCTCCATTGCCGGTGGTGAACTGGAGCCGAGCTCGCGACCGCAGACTATATGTACCTGGCGCGCCAACGTCCGAGTTTCGTTTCCGGTGCGGTTCTCCTCTTGCTACCTGCGATGGTGATTCGCTGCAGTACGGGAAGCCAGGATCCGTTTACCTTAAGGCTTTCCTCTTTCTTGTTGAAACTACTCGCGTGTTTTTGTATTTCTACAGCTTCCCGTACTGCAGCGAACGACCGTCGCAGGTAGCAAGAGGAGAACCGCACCGGAAATGACCGCGGAGAAGCCCTCGGTCGTTGGCGCGCCAGGTACATATAGTCTGCGGCCGCGAGCTCGGCTCCACCACCGGCAATGGGGGGTGAAGCTTTGACAATGCCAGCCACTCGTGCTGGCGAAACGTCAGAAAAATCATTAGATGAACGTCGACCGAAGAACCCGAGACAGAAGCCAATAGGCAGTTTGTAAATGAGGTTTGCTTTAAATACAAACCAAAACGAACATGAGCGTTAGTTGCCTGTGAGATTTCATGTGCCGAGATGATGATAGTTGAAAACGCCTTTAAGACGACAAAGACGCCATTATCAGCACCTCACCGAGTTTGAACGTGGTCGTGTAATAGGGTTCGAGAAGCTGGATGCTCCTTCTGCTATACTGCAGAAAGGCTGGTCAGGAATGTGGCCACTGTACATGATTTCTGGCAGCGGTGATTACGGAGCATTCTAGGTGGCGTTTTCCAACAGGATAACGCTCGCCCACATACCGCTCTTGTAACCCAATTTCACTACAGAGTGTCGACATGTTGCATGGGCCTACACGATCACCAGACCTGTCTCCAATGGAACGCAAGTCGGACAGGATCAGACGACAACTGCAGCGTCATCCACAAACAGCATTAACAGTCTCTGTACTGACAGACCAAGCGCAACATGCATGGAGCTGTATTCGACAAATTGACGTCCGGGACCTGCGCAACAGAATGCACGCACGTTTGCATGTTTACATTTAACATTCTGGCGATTACACCGCTTATTGATGTACCTGCGTTTCGTATCTGGAATGCTTATCTCGAGCGATCTTACAAAGTTAATCACTTAAATATTTTACCATTACGTCATTTCTGCGTAATTGTTGTGGTGTAGAATTTAAGTCAGTGCCGATTGCTACGTGTGGTTTGATACAAGCGAGCAGGGTCAGTCGCTACCTACAGCGATGATAATGTAACGTATCAGTTTAAATTCTGAATATTGTTTTTGGAACGCCACGCATACTTTGAGCGCGAGTAAATGCTTCTTAAATATACGTAGCGTGACTTAATCTCAATGAGCAGGCAAAAAGTTATTTATTATTAATGGAAATGTCACGCTCTCTTTCAATGACTGACCACGTAATGTAACCTACGACTATCCCAGCGATAATATAGTGCATGAAATGACTTCTTTTCGCAGCAGATTAAACTAATGTTACAGAGAAATAAACAATAGGTACGAACACCTGCGTATTATTGAAATAATTGAAAGAATTTCCTTAACTTTATATTTTTTAAGAATTGAGTTAACTTTTAATTCTTTGAATTAATTGAAACTATTTTAAACCAGAGGTGAAGCCTCACCTAAGCCTCGCTGTATTAAATCTCTGAATAAGTTTCGTAATCAAAATTTTTAACTATAATATATATATATATATATATATAAAATTTAAAAAATAAAAATATAATTTCATATATATATATATATATATATATATGATATATATGATATATATGATATATATATATATATATATTAAAAATTCTAAGTGCTTTTTATGAATTTTTTCAGTCAGTTTTCAATATTATAGTTTAAAATTTTGATTACGAAACTTATTCAGAGATTTAATACAGCGAGGCTTAGGTGAGACTTCACCTCTGGTTTAAAATAGTTTCAATTAATTCAAAGAACTAGAAGTTAACTCAATTCTTAAAAAATATAAAGTTAAGGAAATTCTTTCAATACATATATATTTTCTTTTTTTTTTTGCGAATGAAGCTCGCAAGCACTGTAATATTCTTAGTACACATAATGGCGGACTCAGCGCCACCGAAACAGTCGAAGCCAGATGGGTAATCGACATGACTATTATTATTATCCTTAAATAACTGCCACGTGTAGGGAGAGGTATCTTTAAAAGGAAACATAAGATACTTTCAGTTAATAATATATTGTAAACTTAAATCTCATATGGACAGCTTGTTATACATACATCGATCCACAGGAGAGAGAGAGAGAGAGAGAACAAACAGATGAAAAACGGAGAACAAACAGATAAGTGTAATAACGCTCTTGTGTATATATATTACACTTGAAGTTGCATGCTTTCATGGAACGTATTGAACTGTTGTATTCTTTACCTCTGGGATTAATGGTAAATATTTACAATATTTGTAACAAAATAATATCAAGACTAGACAAAATGACTCATATTATTGCAGGCGTTACTTTATCGTTTTGCATTGCATACGTAACAGTTGAATGAATCGCGCCGTACATTAGACAGGCTTCCAGGTGGCGCCACAATATGTTGCGTAGACAAAATTATTCCAGAAATCTCGTTACTGTACGTTAATTAATTTTTATTGTTACCATTTTTTTTGTTACTGTTTAACAAACAAACAATGCAGACCACTCAGGATGTTTCCAGAATGAAATTTTCACTCTGCAGCGGAGTGTGCGCTGTTATGAAATGTCCTGGCAAATTAAAACTGTGTGCTGGACCGAGACTAGAACTCGGGACCGTTGCCTTTCGCGGGCAAGTGCTCTACCATCTGAGCTACCCAAGAACGACTCACGCCCCGTCCTCACAGCTTCACTTCTGCCAGTAGAGCACTTGCCTACGAAAAGCAAAGGTCCCGAGTTCGAGTCTCGGTCCGGCACACAGTTTTAATCTTCCAGGAAGTTTCACTCAGGATGCTTCATAAATAAAATAAAACAGACCGCGTATGACATGAAAACAAGCAGCATTTTACGAGTATGTTATACTAGTATGAAGAACTTAAGGACGAAAGTAACTTCTGCAATATGAGTCACTGCCAAGTAACATAACTCGAAGGAACTTGGACCACACCTAGAGAGAACTGCCACAGTATAGCACAGGAAGCAACTGAAATAAATACGCAACGAGGCGCACGGAAACTACATTTTTATTCAAACACAGTAATTACACTGAAGTCACCTCTGTTTATGATTGTCCCTGGAACAATGCAAAAGGGTGGGACATGTTCTGTAACAGGGTTTGAGATCACCACCGACGGCAATGGATTCTGTGCACAAAGCGCTAGTGGTGCAATGTGTCTCTCTAAAGCATTCCTCACCTCCTCGACGGGACTAATATTCGCTCGTTGGTCCATCTGCCATGTTCACTGCACTGTCATTCTCATCCATGAAAATGAAGTCAAGGCCGAAATGCGCCTATGAAAAGACGCACGTGGCTAAGGGGAACAGTATTTCAACAACGCTAACACGTGAGTGTACCGTGTTGAAAGATTTGGATGCCAGTACGCCCATGCAGCATTATTCCTCTCCATACAATGACTCTCAGTCCACCAACTGATCCTGTAAGACCATGTTTTTGGGTGCAATACGGGACCTGAATAAACTGACTAATCCAGAGGTTGTACAGAGTTTCAGGGAGAGCATAAGGGAACAACTGACAAGAAAGGGGGAAAGAAATACAGTAGAAGAAGAATGGGTAGCTTTGAGGGATGAAGTAGTGAAGGCAGTACAGGATAAAGTAGGTAAAAAGATTTGGGCTACTAGAAATCCTTGGGTGACAGAAGAATTTTTGAATGTAGTCGATGAAAGAAGAAAATATAAAAATGCAGCAAATCAAGCAGGCAAAAAGGAATACAAACGTCTTCAAAATGTGATCGACAGGAGGTACAAAATGGCTAAGAAGGCATGACTAGAGGACAAATGTAAGGATGTAGAGGCTTACCTCACTAGGGGTAAGATAGATACTGCCTACAGTAAAATCAAAGAGACCTTTGGAGAAAAGAACAAAAACACTAGCATGAATATCAAGAGCTCAGATGGAAACCCTGTTCTAAGCAAAGAAGGGAAAGCAGAACGGTGGAAGGAGTATATAGAGTGTCTATACAAGGGTGATGTACTTCAGGGCAATATTATGGAAATGGAAGAGAATGTAGATGAAGATGAAATGGGAGGTATGATACTGCGTGGAGAGTTTGACAGAGCACTGAAAGACCTGAGTCGAAACAAGGCCCCGGGAGTAGACAACATTCTATTAGAACTACTGACAGCCTTGGGAGAGCCAGTCCTGACAAAACTCTACCATCTGGTGAGCAAGATGTATGAGACAGGCGAAATACCCTCAGACTTCAAGAAGAACATAATAATTCCAATCCCAAACAAAGCAGGTGATGACAGGTGTGAAAATTACCGAACTATCACTTTAATAAGTCACGGATGCAAAATACTGACGCGAATTCTTTGCAGACCAATGGAAAAGTTGGTAGAAGAAGAAGAATTGTGGAAGATCAGTTTGGATTCCGTAGAAGTGTTGGAACACGTGAGGCAATACTGACCCTACGACTTATCTTAGAAGCTAGATTAAGAAAAGGCAAACCTACGTTTCTAGCATTTGTTGACTTAGAGAAAGCTTTTGACAATGTTGACTGGAATGCTCTCTTTCAAATTCTGAAGGTGGCAGGGGTAAAATACAGGGAGCGAAAGGCTATTTACAATTTGTACAGAAACCAGTTGTCAGTTATAAGAGTCGAGGGCCAGGAAAGGGAAGCAGTGTTTGGAAAGGGAGCGAGACAGCGTTGTAGCCTCTCGACGCTGTTATTCAGTCTGTATATTGAGCAAGCAGTAAAGGAAACAAAAGAAAAATTTGAAGTAGGTATTAAAATCCAGGAAGAAGCAACAAAAACTTTGAGGTTTGCCGATGACATTGTAATTCTGTCAGAGACAGCAAAGGACTTGGAAGAGCAGTTGAACGGAATGGACAGTGTTTTGAAAGGAAGGTATCAGATGAACATCAACAAAAGTAAAACGAGGATAATGGAATGTAGTCGAATTAATTCGGGTGATGCTGAGGGAATTAGATTAGGAAATAAGACACTTAAAGTAGTAAAGGAGGTTTGCTATTTGGGGAGCTAAATAATTGATGATGGGCAAAGTAGAGAGGATATAAAATGTAGTCTGGCAATGGCAAGGAAAGCGTTTCTGAGGAAGAGAAATTTGTTAACATCGAGTATAGATTTAAGTGTTAGGAAGTCGTTTCTGAAAGTATTTGTATGGAGTGTAGCCATGTATGGAAGTGAAACATAGCCGATAAATAGTTTGGACAAGAAGAGAATAGAAGCTTTCGAAATGTGGTTCTACAGAAGAGTGCGAATATTAGATGGGTAGATCACATAACTAATGAGGAGGTATTGAACAGCATTGGGGAAAAGAGGAGTTTGTGGCACAACTTGAGTAGAAGAAGGGATCGGTTAGTAGGACATGTTCTGAGGGATCAAGGGATCACCAATTTAGAATTGTAGGGCAATGTGTAGGTTAAAAATCGTAGAGGGAGACCTAGAGATGAATACACTAAGCAGATTCAGAAAGATGTAGGCTCCAGTAGGTACTGGGAGATGAAGCAGCTTGCACAGGATAGAGTAGCATGGAGAGCTGCATCAAACGAGTCTCAGGACTGAAGACCACAACAACAACGACAACGTGTTCCCACCTCTCTCATATGCAGACATGTTCAGAATCATTACTCAGACAGAATCTGTTCTCATCCGAGAATACGCGAGCACTCTCCCCCGTGGTTCATTTCCTATACTCTTGGCACCACGGCAAACGATGCCGCCCACGTGCGGGTAGCAACGGAACACTATGCAGTTGTCGCTGCACAAAGAGACCACTCATTGTGAAGCGTGGCTCGCAGTTAAGTTAATTTATCTACTTTGTCCTTAAGATTTGTACAACAGTGTAGCTGTATAAATAGATATCTTCAAGATGCAAGAGCAACGAAAATGGAGTTGGCTTTTCATCCAACTCAAAAACCCGTATAACAAGAAATGTCTTTCGGCTCTACAAAACTGTCACCAACCAGCGTGCCTTTATCCATCAGAATGCCTTTCGTGAAATACAGCTAAACAATCAGGTAAAATAGAAAATAGTAGTAGTGTGGTATTCTGCATTACGGCAGGTCTTGGCATGCATTAAGCCTCTTCCACTTTAGTCTGTCCATAACCAATTTCATTTCTGAATATTTGTCTCCTTTTACATTGTCCAGCATTTGATATCTTCTTTTTCCTCTTCCTCTTTCTCTCTCCACCATTCTTTCTATTCCTTCCTTCAGTAAACAGTTCCTCCTGAAACAATGTCCAATCCAGATCCGTTTTCTCTTTCTGATAACTTTCACCGGCCACTGTGGCTGAGCGGTTCTAGGCCCTCCAGTCCGGAAACACACGGCTGCTACGGTCGCAGGTTCGAATCCTACTTCGGGCATGGATGTGTGTAATGTCCTTAGGTTAGTTAGGTTTAAGTAGTTCTAAGTCTAGCGGACTGATGACCTCAGATATTAAGTACCATAGTGCTTAGAGCAATTTTAACCGTTTGGTAACTTTCAGCATGAAACTTCGTGGAAGATTAAAACTGTGTGGCGGGCCGAAACTCGAACTTTCTTTCAGGAGTGGTGGGTCTGCAACGTTCGTAGGAGAGCTTCTGTAAAGTCTGGAAAGTAAGAGACGAGGTACTGGCAGAAGTGAAGCTGTGAGGAGGGGCTGTGAGTCGTGCTTGGGTAGCTCAGATGGTAGAGCACTTGCCCGCGGAAGGCAAAGGTCCCGAGTTCTAGTCTCGGTTCGGCACACAGTTTTAATCTGCCAGGAAGTTTCATATCAGCGTACACTCCGCTGCAGAGTAAAATTATCATTCTGGAACTTTCAGCATGTTTCTTTCCTCTCCAACTCTTCTTAATACTTCTTCATTCCTTACTCGGTCTTCCCATTTCACTTTTTCCATTCTTCTCCGTACCCACATTTTGCGAGCTTCCGGACTTCTTTCATCTTCCTTCCTCAATGTCCACGTCTCCGCACCATATAGTGCAACGCTGCAGATGTAACATTTGGCAAGTCTTTTCCTCAGATTTTTGTTCATTGGTCCACAAAGTAATTTCTGTTTCCTCTTGAATCCGTCTTTTGCCATTGCAATTCTTTTCCTAATTTCTGTTGAGCTATACATATCATCTATTATTACACTTCCCAAGTAATTAAAGTTATTCACTTGCTCTATTTCCTCTTCCCCTATTTGCATACAGCATTTTCTCCCCTTTCCTCCAATTACCATGCTTTTCGTTTTCTTCTTGTTAATCTTCATTCCATATTCATCTAATTTTGTGTTTAGATCATCTAACATTTGTTCCGTCTCTCTTGCACTCTCTTTCATCACAACCATGTCGTCTGCAAATGTTCTGCACTCCACTGTCCGACCCCCTGTACAAGCTCCTCTCCTTCCATCAAAACTTTCACAAATAATTTTCTCCTGATACATATTGAACAATGTTGGTGATAAGGCAATGGGATACCACCACTGGAATTACTTCCCTAAACGGTCATGGAATGGACCTCTTTGTACAATATTCCACAAATACAAAATAAGGAAAGCAAAATAATCAGGAAAATCAAGGGACCAAAATATGAGAATGGGAAACGGAAATTATGAAATGATAAAGAGGCTTGTGGAAAAATAGAGCGAATTTCAGGCACGCTGACGAAGAGAAGAGTCGCATTGTATAGACACGTAAAAAGGCTAGATGAAACCAGGATAATAAAAACAATTTTAGCTTGTTTGACAGAAACCCCAAAACATCGATAACGTTGACACAAGAAGTTACAGAAAACATGAGGGGGGTGGAAATAGCGGAGGAAGAAACAGAGAAAGAGAAAGGCTCGGTGCAAAAGTATAAGGTTTCAAGGACTTCCAGGAGAAAACAAAGAGACAGACAAGTGCAATATGGACAGAAGAAAGAAGAAAAAAAACAGGGGAAGGGTGAAAAACTACTGGAAAGAAAGGAGAAAAGAAAGAATACATAAGTTATTACATGTGGTCTTTAGTAGGCTAATCCAATGAAAGTGCCGGCCGCGGTGGTCTCGCGGTTCTAGGCGCGCAGTCCGGAACCGCGCGACTGCTACGGTCGCAGGTTCGAATCCTGCCTCGGGCATGGATGTGTGTGATGTCCTTAGGTTAGTTAGGTTTAAGTAGTTCTGAGTTCTAGGGGACTTATGACCACAGAAGTTGAGTCCCATAGTGCTCAGAGCCATTTGAACCATTTGAGCCAATGAAAGTAATTATAAAGGTAACTAAGGAACGACACAAAAAAAAACGAGTTTATAATCGAGTTAATTGTATTATACTGCAATGGTAACACTAACTATTTGCTATTTTCTTATCGTGCAACTTTTTTTCTGCTTCCAGACTGAAATTTTTAAATTGTTCTTGAGGTTGTAATATTTCTGGGTTATTCAGCCATCATATTAGGCTCCAGGAAGCTATTCCCAGGGCAGTGGAGATGCAAGAAGATTAGAGACAACGCAATGTGGGATGAGGTACCGGTGACAGATGTTGGATTCGGTACCATTCCCGTGAGAAAGACCGCCTGCATGATGCTGCTGCTCTGTGATTGGCTGCTGTGTTCGGCGGTAGGGCGCCAAAACGTTAAACTTTAGTTGCTATTATTCATTAAACTTGTCATCCAAATTACTTCATTTTTTTGAATAAACATCTCTCAACAGCCAGCTATCAATTATTAAAATCAAAGTATTACTAAAACAAAAAACAGACGATATTGCTGCCGATGCGCTTCGGTGGCGTTCGGGTCACGCCTTGCTGGCTTAACGCGGGAAGTGTCTCGGGCAGTCCGGCTCTCCAGTTCTGACCGTTCCAGTAGACAGACATGTTGTCTGCTAGAGCAGTATTTGTTTCATGCAATTTTATTTTCTACAGTTCCGACCGTCGCTAGGTACAGACATGTTGTCTGTAATAGTAGTATTTGATTCATGTAATTTTATTCTCCATTTCTGACGGTTCCAGTAGACAGACATGTTGTCTGTGGCAGGATGTATTTCATGTTATTTTATACAGATATAATGACTGTGGAAAGATATGTTCAATACGTTGTGATCAAGAACAGTTTCTCGTGTCTATATCAATAAAAACGCGAGTGGCATCCGAAATGAGTTATAGTTTATTCGTGGGAGCAGTTCCTTGCGAAGTTAATTTCAGCCTGAAGAAAAAGAATCCACGACCTGCGTGCTGTTTTCTGCGCTGGGACATCATCATCACGAAGACAGCAGGTTAGTGAAGTGTACAAGAACTTATGTATTCCAGACAGGGCAGTGGAAACAACTAGCCACCTCACGTCTGTTGCATGCACAGTACAAATGTGCTCAGTGACACGTCATCTGCAGTAATGCAGAGGAGGTAAAGAAAGATGAAAGTATTAACACTATCTCACTTTTATTCCTTTTTTCTTGCCGTAAGGAGTATAAAATACCGCAGTGCCTCAGTCCCGTTACGCCTTAACTCCATCCATCGATCAACTCTAAAAAAAAAAAAAAAAAAAAAAAAAAAAAAAAAAAAAAAAAAAAAAAAAATGGGATCCTGAAAAAGAATTAAAACTGGTTGTTTCATAATTTTAAAAGTTTATTCGAGGCGTCGGTACTTGACCGGCCATTCAGCCTGTGTGAACACGTTCACCTGTCCCAGTGACTCACACGCTCGCGGCCCTTGCAAGTGAATGGCAAACTGGTTGTTCTGCCGAAGACGAAAGGCGGCTCTGCAGTGCAGAATACACCCACACAAGTAGTGGCGTGAGTCGCAAGCAGTCGAGTTTCCAACTGCAGGTCCGGTTACGGGCAGCGTTAAGTCGCAGTTCAGGAGTAGTGTGCTCCTCTCAGGTTAGCTCCGGCATTGCTGCACGATCAATCGGTGTGCCTTGCCGACTGGTACATCTACAATACGATTACTAACACAGGTTACAACGAGGAAACAGAGGGCATAGATGTGTGTGTGTGAGGGGTGAGAGGGGGGGGGGGGGGAGCGCGTATGTACCGGGTGATCAAAAAGTCAGTATAAATTAGAAAACTGAATAAATCACTGAATAGGTTCAAATTGACACACATGCTCGGAATGACATGGGGTTTTATTAGAACAAAAAAATACAAAGTTCACAAAATGTCCGACAGATGGCGCTGGACAGCAAGACGTCAGTGACTGCGCATGACAATCGTGTATAAAAGGAGCTGTAATGAGAGAGAGAATCAGATGCGCCAGCAGTCGCAGCATGTTGACGTCACCTGAAAAGGCGCTTTTAGTGAAGCTGTATTATCAGAATGGGGAATGTGCTAGTTCAGCATTACGATCGTATCGCCATAGGAAAGGGATTCGAACGGGTAAACGTCCGTTGACAAATGCAGCTGTGGCGAGAATGATTCCGAAGTTCGAAGCCACAGGTCGTTTAGACGATAGACCCCGTAGTGGCCGACCGAGCACAAGGCGTAATGCTGCTGAGACAGTTCAGGAAGAAATGGACACTGTAGCGGGTTCGTCTATGCACGGGGAAGTCAGCGCTCGTGCAGTCGCACGTCGCACCGGCATTCCATACACTACTGTTTGGTTGGGACATAGGCGTACCCTCCGATGCTATCCGTACAAAATCCATCGCCATCATGAACTGTTACCTGGCGATTTAGTGAAGCGGAGGGCATTTGCTGTGTGGGCGTTTCAAAACCTGGCGGAAGATGACGATTGGTTGAGTAACGTGTTGTGGACCGACGAAGCTCATTTCACGCTCCGAAGGTCTGTCAGCGCCTACAACTGCAGAATTTGGGCTACCGAAAATCCTAGAACTGTCGTGGAAACTCCATTGCACGACGAGAAAGTCACGATATGGGTTGGATTTACCACATCTACCGTTATCGGGCCTTTTTTCTTCTAGGAAATACGTGATTCTAGTTTTGTAACTGCTACCGTGACGGGTGAGAGGTACCCCGATATGTTTCAGAATCGCCACATCCCAAACCTGGCTGATAAACAGTTGCTGGAACGTACGATGTTCATACAGGATGGCGCTCCACCCCATATTGCTAGACGCGTGCGATTATTGGCTTTGGGTTACCTGAAGTCGCAAGTGTATCGCGATCGATCGACATCTCTAGGGATGCTGAAAGACAACATCCGACGTCAATGCACCATAACTAGGGACATGCTTTACAGTGCTGTTCACAACATTATTACTCGACTACAGCTAATGTTGAGGAATTATGGTGGACATATTGAGCATTTCCTGTAGAGAAAATCATCTTTGCTTTGTCTTGCTTCGTTATGCTAATTATGGCTATTCTGATCAGATGAAGTGCCATCTGTCGGACATTTTTTGAACTATCTTTTTTTTTTGTTCTAATAAAACCCCATGTCATTCCAAGCATGTGTGTCAATTTGTACCTCTCTAGCTATATTGTTCCGTGATTTATTCAGTTTTCAAATTTATACTGACTTTTTGATCACCCGGTACGAGTTGTACTTACGAAGTTTTGATCAGCGCGCCCAAAAAAATTTAATTAATTAATTTATTATTTGTTTGGACGTAAATGTATTTAGTAATGATGTATTCCTGCATACAGGCTGCCTGGGTCACAATTGTAAAAGTGAAACATCAGGCAAGGAATGAGGTTATTTCTCTTACGACGCTTTTCTGAATTTATCCATCAGACGTCTACAAAACATCCGATACAAAAATAATTTGTAAAACATAGTAATGGATGGCTGTAGCATTCCACTTGGACTGAAAAACACCTGGAGCCAATTATAGTTCACCTACACAGGAGCTATTGCTGCGCTTAGGTATACGTTTCCAGCTGTACATGAGACAAACATCCGCAGACTACTGACATAATTCGGTAGAGTGCGGACCAAGCAGACATTCGAGCCACCAGGTGGCATTACAACACGTATAGTGGCGCCGAGAAGCTTGAGCTTCTGCACGTTTATTGCACGGTGTGTCTGATTGCTGTGAACGAGTTTATTATTTAAAAAAGGTACCTTTCTTATAGAGATGGCGATGACTTTACAGTTATAAAAGCTTACACGAAATATTTGTTAAATTTGGGAGTATTACGTGGCGCTACACATCGTCAAGAGCCAGTCCCAACAACTCTGCAATTCACAGTGCCGTAGACACTGGCGAGCAAATTGATGCCGTATTCCTGGACTTCAGGAAGGCATTTGATACGGTTCCGCACTTACGTTTAGTGAAAAAAATACGAGCTTACGGAATATGGGACCAGGTTTGTGAGTGGATTCAGGATTTCCTAGAAGAAAGAACACAACATGTCATTCTTAACGGTTCAAAATCTGCAGATGTAGAGGTAATTTCGGGAGTACCGCAGGGAAGCGTGATAGGACCTTTATTGTTTACAATATACATAAATGACTTAGTTGACAACATCGGTAGCTCCGTGAGGCTATTTGCAGATGACACGGTTGTCTACAAGAAAGTAGCAACATCAGAAGACTCGTACGTACTCCAGGAGGACCTGCAGAGGATTAATGCATGGTGCGACAGCTGGCAGCTTTCCCTAAACGTAGATAAATGTAATATAATGCGCATACATAGGGGCAGAAATCCATTCCAGTACGATTATGCCATAGGTGGTAAATCATTGGAAGCGGTAACGACCGTAAAATACTTAGGAGTTACTATCCGGAGCGATCTGAAGTGGAATGATCACATAAAACAAATAGTGGGAAAAGCAGGCGCCAGGTTGAGATTCATAGGAAGAATTCTAAGAAAATGTGACTCATCGACGAAAGAAGTAGCTTACAAAACGCTTGTTCGTCCGATTCTTGAGTATTGCTCATCAGTATGGGACCCTTACCAGGTTGGATTAATAGAAGAGATAGACATGATCCAGCGAAAAGCAGCGCGATTCGTCATGGGGACATTTAGTCAGCGCGAGAGCGTTACGGAGATGCTGAACAAGCTCCAGTGGCGGACACTTCAAGAAAGGCGTTACGCAATACGGAGAGGTTTATTATCGAAATTACGAGAGAGCACATTCCGGGAAGAGATGGGCAACATATTACTACCGCCCACATATATCTCGCGTAATGATCACAACGAAAAGATCCCAGAAATTAGAGCAAATACGGAGACTTACAAGCAGTCGTTCTTCCCACGCACAATTCGTGAATGGAACAGGGAAGGGGGGATCAGATAGTGGTACAATAAGTACCCTCCGCCACACACCGTAAGGTGGCTCGCGGAGTATAGATGTAGATAGATGTAGATGTAGATAGAATATGACAAGCGACATATACTTAAAACATGCAGTAGCTATACAAACATATATCGCAAATATCAGTATAGACAGTAGGACAATCCGTCTGTCAGACCCAAATCCAGAACCACAAATTATCCAACATGCGCCATTACGCTTCCATCAAATACACACATCAAAAGAAGTTTTGCGTCACCTCGGTTCCGAGAGTTCCGGAACCTGTACAGAAAATTGGAATAGAGATCAACATAAACATCATTTCCGCCCTTTTTATTGCTCACGAAAACCACACATTGCATGTTGTACCACCATACAGCGAGACCTTCAGAGGTGGTGGTCCAGGTTGCTGTACACACCGGTACTCCTAATACCCAGCTCTTTCGTTGATGCATGCCTGTATTCGTCGTGGTATACTATCCACAAGTTCATCAAGGCACTGTTGGTCCAGATTGTCCTGAACGGCGATTCGGCGCAGATCCCTCAGAGTGATTGTTGGATCACGTCAACCATAAACATTTGTTTCAAATCCATCCCAGGCATGTTTGATATGGTTCATGTCTGGAGAACGTGCTGACAACTCCAGTCGAGCGATGTCATTATCCTGAAATTAGTCATTCACAAGATATCCACGATGGGTGCGCGAATAGTCGTCCATGAAGACGAATTTCTTACCATATGCTGTCGATATGGTTGCACTATCGGTCGGAGGATGACATTCAAGTATCGTATAGCTGTTACGGCGGCT
This sequence comes from Schistocerca piceifrons, assembly GCF_021461385.2. Taxonomy (NCBI): domain Eukaryota; kingdom Metazoa; phylum Arthropoda; class Insecta; order Orthoptera; family Acrididae; genus Schistocerca; species Schistocerca piceifrons. Next base: position 44,938,527 of record NC_060146.1, read on the forward strand.
TCCATGACCACCAGCAGCGTAAGTCGGCCCCACATAACGCCACCCCAAAACATCTGCTACACTCGCTGGACAGTGTGTGTAAAGCGTTCAGCCTGACCGGCTTGCCTCCAAACACGTCTCCGACGATTGTCTGGTTAAAGGCATATGCGACACTCATGGGTGAAGAGAACGTGATACTAATCCTGAGCGGTCCATTCGACATGCTGTTGGATCCACCTGTACCGCGCTGCATGGTGTCGTGGTTGCCATGGTCGTTGGAAGTGAAGTTGCGCATCATGCAGCCTACTGCACGCAGTTTGAGTCGCAACACGACGTCCTGTGCTGCACGAAAAGCATTATTGAACATGGTGGCGTTGCCGTCAGAGTTGCTCCGAGGCATAATCCGTAGGTAGCAGTCTTCCACTGCAGTAGCAGCACTTGGGCGGCGTGTTTCAAACGGAAATACACATATTGTGAGTGGGTCAGTTAGACCGTCTATTAAAAATGTTTTATTCGTATGTGGCACTTCAAAATATGTTTTGTAGATCGTTTTCTATGTAGCAAACAGACGTTGGAACTTATCTACATTTATTGAACGCAAGTATTACAAAATAAAATTATTTACAAAACTTTAGTTGAATAATACTTTTTTGCAGAAAAACAGACATTTGAGAGGTAAATTTCAACATTCACTGCAGACAATAATAATTATGAAATTTAAATTAAATTACAAACAAGGATCTGTATTTAACTCACTTTCTATGCCTATCACATTAACTTATCAAGTTCTTGAAGTAAATGTTATCATGATCCTGACACAGCAATGATTGACATCTGTTACACTTTTTGTTTGTTTCCGTCGTTCTTCGGTCCACACTCTTTTCACCGGTCCCTGTTCTGTTCTTTTGCTCCCCAATTCGTTCCTGAAATTTTCTCCAAATTAACTTTGATCTTGTTAGAAAAATTTTTGGTCAGTCTTTCCTCTCGCATTGGTCTTGTTAGATCAACTCCAAGTCCTCTTAGAAATAGCCGCCTTTTGTACAATTTATTTTGATTTTACTTTGGACTGATACATACGTAGAACACATAGACGTTTATTGCAGCAACATCTAGCATGCTATAGAACAAACAAACAGGCCATCGTTTGGTACGCCTTTTTCAGGAATAATTGTGTCAACTTCTTTCGTTTTGTTCTAATGTAGTATTACTTCAGGCTTCTTATTCTCTTATGAATATAGTCTACAGGTGGATTGTAGAGAGTAGTACAGCTGCTTTATTTATTTATTTATTTATTTGTTTTGGAACTTACGAAATCAACGTTACGTCCCTCTGGAACCCGAAGATGGTTGAAAATACTGGTCTGCTGTTGTTTGGTTGCATTTCCTTCGTAACTTCAGCTTCGTTCTTTCTGAGAGTTCCTACTGATGTTAGATTTTTCTTGAGCAGTTCTTTGGCCAGGGTGTAGTATGTAAAGAAATTATAGGTGGTAATATTTCGTCCAGTTTCCTCAATATTTTCTACAAGCCTCAAAACAACACTTCTGCCTGGATTTGTTTCTCGTGGACCATTTTTCGGCTTTCCTGTACATATTTCTGCCGCACAAACACATGCTGTTTTTACCTCAGATAAGAACCATAATTTTATTTCATATTTTCCTCTGGGTTTTGAAGGTATGCCGCAATGGCCACCTTCCTCTCAATGGAACCAACTACTCAACCACTGTGGCATCTTCGTAAGGAACGAACACTTTAGGCGACTGTTCCAGAGACATTTCAAAGAGAGTCCTGGTAGCAGCCAGTTTATCATGACGTCGCCTAGCTGGTCTATCTTCTTTGTTGTGAAATCTGAGGAATCTGCTTATTGTATGGAAACGCTGAAATGACATCGTTGCACGAAAAACTGGCCGACCATACATACTCTCCCTCAGCTCCTCAAGAGATTCTCCAGTAGATCTGTACACACCAGATAATGTAAGAAGTTCCAAATAAGCCTTCAGTTCATGTCTTGTAATAGGAATGAAAGTCGCGTCTTTGACATGTAATACCAGTGTCATTTCTCTGTCGGTTTGATTCAAAATCACTATCAACATCTCTTCAGTTATGAACACTGAAATTGACGATACTTGCGTTTCGTCGATCCGTTGAAGACCAAACCGCGTATGTCTGGAACAGGACGGAGAATTTTAGCAGCCCTAACATAAAAATGTAAAGTAAAGAAAAATAAACTAAACTAGAATTAAATACAATGCAATAAAATAAATTACAAAGAAATGCAATAAAACCTAAACCTGTAAATAATCAAAAAGTAACGCTATACCATATACAAGGAGTGGTGGATGATAAAGGTTTTTTTTTCACCTTTCTAGACAGTTGGCGCAATGAGGAAGTAAAGGGATAACCCTGAGAATTCCTATCCCAGTGCCGCATCCCCCCCCCCCCCCCACCCCAAAACAATCCCTGGGACTGGATCGAATTTCGAACCCGGGACCACAACAGTGACAGCCCATCGCACTAGTCACTGGACTATAACGCGGTGCAATAATAGTATATCCATAAAATACCGTTATATATGATATATTTTTTTTATGCTCACTTTGCCCCTGACTCTGCTGGAGGATTTATAGATCATTCTGTACCATTATGGGACGTATATATATCTCCAACTATGTTAGTTTCTTTAGACAATGATACTTCGCCTTCATCTCCTTCACTCAGATAAGTCTCCTCAGTTCCAGCCGATACTTTATCATCGTCACCAGAATATCTTGAAAATCAGGATCATTGACAGGGTCATCTACCGTTTCACCATGTGACTCATTCAAAACCCTTCCCAACCGATCATCACTCAGAAAACTTCTATCAATTTTGACACCAAAATCGGACTAATGACGTAGTTGTTGTATCTATTCTTACAACAATGTGAAATCCTTCTGTACCATTGCAGACCATACGACAACAGACGCATTTATTTCAAGCAAAATTTTGTTAGCACTCAAATGACAGTTTCGGACTGGGTCTAAACGACCCATTCCCAATAAGTGTGTCAAAGCTGTGTGCCTCCCAAATTATTTTAAATTTTGAAACGAAAATTGAGGATAACGTCAATTTTTACATATCTGAGGGTTTTATGGTAATTATACTAAACGAACTGGATCAGTTATAGCCATTCACATTAGAACGGTTACGGCAACCGTTCACAATAAACAGAAAACTAGGTTCGAGTCCCAGTCCAGCAGAAATTTTCATGTCACTATTGGGTAATAGGTCCATATAATAGATATACACTACTGGCCATTAAAATTGCTACACCAAGAAGAAATGCAGATGATAAACGGGTATTCATTGGACAAATATATTATACTAGAACTGACATGTGATTACATTGTCACGTAATTTGGGTGCATAGATCCTGAGAAATCAGTACCCAGAACAAACACCTCTGGCCGTAATAACGGCCTTGATACGCCTGGGCATTGAGTCAAACAGAGCTTGGATGGCGTGTACAGGTCCAGCTGCCCATGCAGCTTCAACACGACACCACAGTTCGTCAAGAGCGGCGTATTGTGACGAGCCAGTTGCTCGGCCACCATTTACTAGACGTTTTCAATTGGTGAGAGATCTGGAGAATGTGCTGGCCAGGGCAGCAGTCGAACATTTTCTGTATCCAGAAAGGCCCGTACAGGACCTGCAACATGCGGTCGTGCATTGTCCTGCTGAAATGTAGGGTTTCGCAGGGATCGAATGAAAGGTACAGCCACGGGTCGTAACACATCTGAAACGTAACGTCCACTGTTCAAAGTGCCGTCAATGCGAACAAGAGGTGACCGAGATGTGTAACCAATGGCACCCCATACCATCACGCCGGGCGATACGCCAGTATGGCGATGACGAATACAGGATTCCAATGTGCGTTCACCGCGATGTCGCCAAACACGGATGCGACCATCATGATGCTCTAAACAGAACCTGCATTCATCCGAAAACATGACGTTTTGCTATTCGTGCACCCAGGTTCGTCGTTGAGTACACCATCGCAGGCGCTCCTGTGTGTGATGCAGTGTCAAGGGTAACCGCAGCCATGTTCTCCGAGCTGATAGTCCATGCTGCTGGAAAAGTCGTCGAACTGTTCGTGCAGATGGTTGTTGTCTTGCAAACGTCCCGATCTGGTGACTCAGAGATCTAGACGTAGCTGCACGACCGTTACAGCCATGTGGATAACATGCCTGTCATATCGACTGCTAGTGATATGGGGCCGTTGGGATCCAGCACAGCGTTCCGTATTACCCTCCTGAACCCACCGTTTCCATATTCTGCCAATAGTCATTGGATCTCGACCAATGCGAGCAGCAATGTCGCGATACGATAAACCGCAATCGCGATAGGCTACAATCCGACTTTTATCAAAGTCGGAAACGCGATGGTAAGCATTTCTCCTCCTTACACGTGGCATCACAACAACGTTTCACCAGGTAACGCCTGTCAACTGCTGTTTGTGTATGAGGAATCGGTTGGAAACTTTCCTTATGTCAGCACGTTGTAGGTGTCGCCACCGGCGCAAACCTTGTGTGAATGTTCTGAAAAGCTAATCATTTCCATATCACAGCATCTTCTTCCTGTGGGTTAAATTTCGCGTCTGTAGCACGTCATCTTCGTGGTGTTGCAATTTTAATGGCCAGTAGTGTACATCTAATATAACGGGTGTCAAAGAATTTGCACTAAGCGAATTAATTTCGAATCAGTTGTGATTTATTCGGTTTGTTACACCAGTCACTTCTGTTACTGTTACAATTCCCTCACAAAAGTGAAAAGTCCTGTAGTAGTCCAGTACAAAACACAGCGTACTCCGTTAAGCCTCAGAGGAAACAATGGGCATGTTATGGCACTGTCAGCAGACAACACAGCACATAGCAAATGCAGACTGTTCCATTGCAGCTGTTGTTCAAAATGTCGACCACCATGGCCACGGCAGAGGGTACCAGCAACCCCATATACACTCAAGTATTCCCCTCCAGTGCAAAAGGACAGTGACGTGGTTTATGTCGCTGCTAGAACAGCTCAACATAGCATCGCTGCGGCGCTCTCCCAACGTATTCAGTAAACCCATAGAAGAGACGCGTATCGGCTAACTAGTCACATCTGTTTGTGTATAACTACCAATGTGCATCTGCGATTAACAGAAAAGTAAATCTGAGAACTGAGGAGTACCGAATTAAAAGTTTGAGAGCGAAGAGTGAATTGGACTTTACTGTCGTCAACACCAACAACACAGAGTGATTGGAACAAGTTTGTTTCCAAACAAGACGGACAATCATTCTGTCGATATCTGCTGTGCAGATGTTCTGAAAGGAGTAGAGATACACTGTCCGTCCGAACCGTTCTGAGAGTGAGTTTATTCATGGTGTATAGGCGAAGTTAGTGCAATAGCTATCGTAGCAGCTGGAACGAACAACTGTAAATAGTAGATGTGGATTCGACAAGTCAGTTGTGAGCACTCGGTGTTAACTAACGGACGTGCAGCACTAGAGCATCAACACTGCTGCATTATAAATTGCAATGGAGCATCATCTCAAATCAGATCTTCAAGACATTTTCCATCCCATGTTAATTACGTACAAAATACGAGACTACAAACTATATACTGACAATTATAAAGTCATGACAATAATATCGTGTGTGGATTCCAGTGAAATACGAATGGAACTCTCTATCTCACACTGAACATAGTCATTTATAATAACACAATTGCCAAGAGAACTAAATATATTAGAAATTATTATTAGCATCAACATCTGTCAAAATTACGATGACAAAAAAAAAATGTTCAAATGTGTGTGAAATCTTATGGGACTTAACTGCTAAGGTCATCAGTCCCTAAGCTTACACACCACTACTTAACCTAAATTATCCTATGGACAAACACATACACCCATGCCCGACGGAGGACTCGAACCTCCACCGGGACCGGCCGCACAGCCCATGACTGCAGCGCCTTGACCGCTCGGCTAATCCCGCGCGGCTTACGATAACACCGATGATAAATTAACACTGATGATAAATGATATACATTATAATCCAATAACAACATATTCTCCGCTGTGCATACAATGTTATTGCCATGTCCATCGTATCATGCTGGATGATGAAAGTACCACAATTACAGAAATTATTTCTTATGCACGTTCCTAACACAGTAGTGTAAGGTGTAAGTCCGCCTGTGACATCTTTTAATCCAGATACATTTAAGTGTTATGACACAAACAGAGCTGTCCATACCAGCCGTACCCTGAATAACCAGTTGCCTTATGAACCATCTTAAAATAACTGATACCTTCATAATCTGATTTGTAAACATCCACTCATAAGAAATTTAGCTGTCTTGCGAAAATGGAAAAAGCCAAAAACTAGTCAGCCATTAAACAAACAGCAGCTCTTGGTGTTAAAAAGTCTAACCTTCAATTCCCCAGAATATTTCGTAGAAACGAAAAGTGTTTCCAAAGTTTGTCCCACACACGTTCAATCTGGAACAAAAATAATGGACGTCTCCTGCTACCTGATTGAAATGAGAGATGCAGACTATTCTTTGCTTGAAGAAATCATCATGAGTGACAAAACTCGATGTTTTTAATACGAATCTACCACAAAAACCAGAAAGTGCAGGAATAAACATGAAAGGTCAATCTTATATGACATACCGACATTAAAGCCAGTGTGACACGTTTGTTGAACAACTTGTCAAAGCTGACAATGAAAGATGGTTTTACGAACGTTCTGTGCATTATAGTAAAGTGTGTGTGGGTAGGGGGGGGCGGGAGAGGTGTGGTGTGTACTGTGTAGAATACCTGTGTAAGGGCCGATCGCTGTGGCCGAACGGTTCTAGAAGCTTCAGTCCGGAACTGTGCGACTGCTGCGGTCACAGGTTCGAATCCTGCCTCAGGCATGGATGTGTGTGATGTCCTTAGGTTACTTAGTTTTAAGTAGTTCTAAGTTCTAGGGGACTGATGACCTCAGGTGTTAAGCACCATAGTGCACAGATCCATTTCAACCATTTGAACCCGTGTAAGGCAAAAAGATTTTGCCACCATTTAATATTCTGTAAATTCTTTTCGATTTGTACTACATCACTGCTTACAAGATACAATAAGATTCTTGATCGTTTCATTGACTGATGCTGGGTAACATCACGACGGGGCACTGGATATATCAGTCATACTGTGCATTGATTCATGAAGTTACCGTTTCCAAAACGCAATTTCTGTGGTACGGATATGTCTGGATACATGCTAGAGCTGAACTCTGATAGAAAGGGTGACGTGGGCAATGTATTCCTCAGAAGCTGCTACCAACTAAAGAGGGGCTGGGAAAAGTTGCGATGTTCGACAGGTGTGGTCATTTACTGCTCTGAGAGAGAGTGGAGAGGGGAAGCGGAGGTTTACGACGCTGGAGGTTGCAGAGACTGTAACATGGGCAGTGCGAGAGGGAGGTTGCACTCTGGTGAAAATACGGAGATGAAGTCCTGTGCTTCTTGACAGAGCATAGGGGAACGATACGGGAGACCCGGACCACCGTACCAGGCAAAGTGGTTAGCCGTTGCTTTCTTCCGACCGTAATGGGGATGAATGATGATGAAGACGACACAACAACATCCAATCTCGGGGCAGGTGCAAATCCCTGACACCGCTGGGAAACAAACCCGGGACCCCGTGCTCGGGAAGCGAGAACGCTACCGCGAGACAACAAGCGGCGGACGCACTCTGGTGCGTCGAAATAAATTGAAAATAGTGATTTTTTTTTTTTTTTTTTTTTTTTTTAGCACTTGCAACCTACGTCCTCAATTATTTGCTTGACGTATTCCAATCTCTGTCTTCCTCTACAGTTTTTGCCCTCTACAGCTCCCTCTAGTACCATGGAAGTCATTCCCTCATGTCTTAGCAGATGTCCTATCATCCTGTCCCTTCTCCTTATCAGTGTTTTCCACGCATTCCTTTCCTCTCCAATTCTGCGTAGAACCTCCTCATTCCTTACCTTATCAGTCCACCTAATTTTCAACATTCGTCTATAGCACCACATCTCAAATGCTTTGATTTTCTGTTCCGGTTTTCCAACAGTCCATGTTTCACTACCATACAATACTGTACTCCAGACGTACATCCTCAGAAATTTCTTCCTCAAATTAAGGCCGGTTATTGATATCAGTAGACTTCTCTTGGCCAGAAATGCCTTTTTTGCCATAGCGAGTCTGCTTTTGATGTCCTCCTTGCTCCGTCCGTCATTGGTTATTTTACTGCCTAGGTAGCAGAATTCCTTAACTTCATTGACTTCGTGCCATCAATCCTGATGTTAAGTTTCTCGCTGTTCTCATTTCTACTACTTCTCATTACCTTCGTCTTTCTCCGATTTACTCTCAAACCATACTGTGTACTCATTAGACTGTTCATTCCGTTCAGTAGATCATTTAATTCTTCTTCACTTTCACTCAGGATAGCAATGTCATCAGCGAATGGTATCATTGATATCCTTTCACCTTGTATTTTAATTCCACTCTTGAACCTTTCTTTTATTTCCATCATTGCTTCCTCGATGTACAGATTGAAGAGTAGGGGCGAAAGGCTACAGCCTTGTCTTACACCCTTCTTAATACGAGCACTTCGTTCTTGATCGTCCACTCTTATTATTCCCTCTCGGTTGTTGTACATATTGTATATGACCCGTCTCTCCCTATAGCTTACCCCTACTTTTTTCAGAATCTCGAACAGCTTGCACCATTTTATACTGTCGAAAGCTTTTTCCAGGTCGACAAATCCTATGAAAGTGTCTTGATTTTTCTTTAGCCTTGCTTCCATTATTAGCCGTAACGTTAGAATTGCCTCTCTCGTCCCTGTACTTTTCCTAAAGTCAAACTGATCGTCACCTAGCGCATTCTCAATTTTCTTTTCCATTCTTCTGTATATTATTCTTGTAAGCAGCTTCGATGCATGAGCTGTTAAGCTGATTGTGCGATAATTCTCGCACTTGTCAGCTCTTGCCGTCTTCGGAATTGTGTGGATGATGCTTTTCCGAAAGTCAGATGGTATATCGCCTGACTCACATATTCTACACACCAACGTGAATAGTCGTTTTGTTGCCACTTCCCCCAAAAATAGTGTACCTGGCGAAAAAGTGTCAGGGATGGAAGAAGACCAAAAGGTGTCTGTTTCAGTGTGGAGAAATGTGCGGGGACACAAACAATGGACACCAGCTGACCTCCAAGGAATCTTCTCTCAGTCAGTGCTGGGGCACGCTTCCCACCAGAAATGAGAGCTGTGTAAGGGTCTACGGATTGCAAGCAGCCGTGTCGTATGTAACACGTGCTCGCCAGCCGACCTGCTTGGTCAGTACACATGCGTCCGTCCGCAGTGCGATGCAGCAGTAAGCCACTGGCCTGTGTCCACAGTGCGCCGAACTAACTAGCGCGGCCTCGAGCGTGAATATGTATATCTTTCTTAGCTCACCACGGAGCCTTTCGATACGACCGTAATTAGGATTTCAGACACAGTGATGGTGGGTGCACGTAGCGTGCGGGTTGTATAATTCGCCTTTGTTAGTAAAATTGTTTAAACTTATTTCTCGGCACCGCATACAAATCCTGACAAATATTTCGTGTAATTATCATCCGCCGGCCGGTGTGGCCGTGCGGTTAAAGGCGCTTCAGTCTGGAACCGCGTGACCGCTGCGGTCGCAGGTTCGAATCCTGCCTCGGGCATGGATGTGTGTGATGTCCTTAGGTTAGTTAGGTTTAATTAGTTCTAAGTTCTAGGCGACTGATGACTTCAGAAGTTAAGTCGCATAGTGCTCAGAGCCATTTGAACCATTTGAATTATCATCCGGGGCAACAACACAACAACCCCATTATAGATGTGAATGTGATTGGTGACGTACTAAGGATCAGGAGAGGAAAATCTTCTGAAAGGAGTATGAGCTTCAGACAACTGGCTGACAGATTCATGGTCCATGTAGTGGCGCCTAATGATTTTGTAATGGCCACTACGATTCGTCACCTGAGCGCAAATGGACACCGCATGTCCATGAGGGAGCGGGTGTGTGGTGTCAGAACACACATCCCTGCAGATTTTGATTGAAGATACTTCCCTCTTGGGGATCGATCTGGAGACTTCGCTCGTGAGACCCACAGTGGAGAATCTGCTGGTTACATTACGAGAAGTGTTGGTTTTGTCACAAGCGGTACGTGAAGTTATTTCAATGTGAGCAGAATTGTTATTCTCTCTAGTAAAAAAAAAAATGTCTCTGAGCACTATGGGACTTAACTTCTGAGCTCATCAGTCCACTAGAACTTAGAACTACTTAAACCTAACTATCCTAAGGACATCACACACATCCATGCCCGAGGCAGGATTCGAACCTGCGACTGTAGCGCCTAGAACCGATTCTTTACCTCCCTGTGGAGTCTGAAACACACTGAAGTGTTTCTTTATGAAAGAGTACTTGGCTTTTATTTTCTGGCTAGAGAGCAAACAGAAATCTTGATACATGGTCTGTCTTGTACTGAGGTAATTTCAACCCAAGGAGTTTGTGGGTCACATACAGCTTCGACTGTGGAGCCAGAGAATTGCAGCTATGCCACATGCATCATCTGCTCAGCGGACAATGGCCCAATAACAGCTCATCGATGCAGTATAACTGCTGTCCATAGCACTGAGAAGTGACCCGCCACTCCCTCACTTAAACAACGTTGTCAGTTAGATTAACGTTCATATCTTAGGTCATGCTGTCGACGTTACCCAATGCTACATTTGCTATATGTAGTTAACGACTTTTTACATAAGGAAATTGTGGGCAGAACACATAACTCTGTAGAGAACTTACACCTGAGGGGCCATAGTGGAGGCAACAGAGAATAGGGAAGGAGATGGACTGGGGGCAATAAATACTGACAAGGGAACCTCCCCATCGCACCCCCCTCAGATTTAGTTATAAGTTGGCACAGTGGATAGGCCTTGAAAAACTGAACACTGATCAATCGAGAAAACAGGAAGAAGTTGGGGAACTATGAAAAAAAAGGAAAATATACAAACTGAGTAGACCATGCAAAAAGTAAGCAACATAAAGAATAGTGTGAACTAAGGAGCGCCGTGGTCTCATGGTTAGCGTGAGCAGCTGCGGAACGAGAGGTTCTTGATTCAAGTTTTCTCTTAAGTGAAAATTATGATCTGTCCGTTCGTTCATTGACGTCTCTGTTCACTGTCATAAGTTTATGTATTGCGACCGCACCGCAACACCGTGCAATTAGTAGACGAAAGGACGTGCCTCTCCAATGGGATTACCACATCCACAAGAAAACCGAAATCGGGCAAGGTAGAAGAAGCTTTTTACCTATTCGCCAAGTGTACAAGTTAGGTGGGTCGACAACGTATTCCTGTCATGTGACGCACATGCCGTCACCAGTGTCGTATAGAATATATCAGACGTGTTTTCCCGTGGAGGAATCGGTTGACTTATGATCTTGCGATCAAATGTTTTCGGTTCCCATTGGAGAGGCACGTCCTTTCGTCTACTAATCGCACGGTTTTGCGGTGCGGTCGCTAAACACAGAAACTAAACTTATTACAGTGAACAGAGACGTCAATGAACGAGCGGACAGATCAGTTTGCGAAAATAAACATAGTAAAATTTTCGCTCGAAGGAAGATTTGAGCCAAGGACCTCTGGCTCCGCAGCTGCTCACGCTAACCACGGGACCACGGCGCTCCTTAGTTCACACTATTCTTTATGTTGCTTACTTTTTGCATGGTCTACTCAGTATATTTTGCTTATTTTTTTCTCATAGTTCCACCCAACTTCTTCCTGTTTTCTCGATTGATCTGTGTTCAGTTTTTCAAGGCCTATCCACTGTGCCAACTTACAACTAAATCTGAGGGGGGTGCGATGGGGAGGTTCCCTTGTGAGTGCAGCGACCACGCTGTATGAGTGATTCCGGGAAGCAGCGCTCAGTGGATCGTGCCTGCAGAGGGACTTCTGGCTGTAGACCTCTCCTCCGTCCTCTTAGGATTCTACAGGAGAGCGCTGGGCCAGCCAGCAGTCCCTTGAGAGGGCGGATAGTTGGCAGAGCGTGGGTGGAGGAAGCCATTTCAGACAGACTGCTGTAAACTGAGCGTTTGTGCAAATGGTGGGACGGTCATAAAACCACGTGCATTCTCATGTTTGAAGCTGAGACGATATGGACAGCTGGTGTTTAGTGGAGGCAAGACTGTAACCACCCTGACGCCAGGGAGTCGCCAGGCTCTGTTAGTGAGCGGCAGAAACATACATTTCGTGGGCATGAGTGTCGGGGAAGTTTAACAGCAGAAATTGGAGATGTTGTTGTTGTGATCTTCAGTCTTGAGACTGGTTTGATGCAGCTCTCCATGCTACTCTATCCTGTGCAAGCTTCTTCATCTCCCAGTACTTATTGCAACCTACATCCTTCTGAATCTGCTTAGTGTACTCATCTCTTGGTCTCCCTCTACGAGTTTTACCCTCCACGCTGCCCTCCAATGCTAAATTTGCGATCCCTTGATGCCTCAGAACATGTCCTACCAACCGATCCCTTCTTATAGTCAGTTTGTGCCACAAACTCATCTTCTCCCCAATCCTATTCAGTACCTCTTCATTAGTTATGTGGTATACCCATCTAATCTTCAGCATTTCTCTGTAGCAACACATTTCGAGAGCTTCTATTCTCTTTTTCTCCAAACTATTTTTCGTCCATGTTTCACTTCCATACATGGCTACACTCCATACAAATACTTTCAGAAACGACTTCCTAACACTTAAATCTATACTCGATGTTAATAAATTTCTCTTCTTCAGAAACGCTTTCCTTGCCATTGCCAATCTACATTTTATATCCTCTCTACTTCGACCATCATCAGTTATTTTGCTCCCCAAATAGTAAAACTCCTTTACTGCTTTAAGTGTCTCATTTCCTAATCTAATTCCCTCAGCATCACCCGACTTAATTCGACTACATTCCGTTATCCTCGTTTTGCTTTCGTTGATGTTCATCTTATACCCTCCTTTTAAGACACTGTCCATTCCGTTCAACTGCTCTTCCAAGTCCTTTGCTGTCTCTGACAGAATTACAATGTCATCGGCGAACTTCAAAGTTTTTACTTCTTCTCCATGGATTTTAATTCCTACTCCGAATTTTTCTTTTGTTTCCTTTACTGCTTGCTCAATATACAGATTGAATAACATCGGAAAGAGGCTACAACCCTGTCTCACTCCCTTCCCAACCACTGCTTACCTTTCATGTCCCTCGATTCTAATAACTGCCATCTTGTTTCTGTACAATTGCAAATATCATTTCCCTTCCTGTATTTTACCCCTGCCACCTTTAGAATTTGAAAGAGAGTATTGCAGACAACATTGTCATGCTAGAAACGTGGGTTTGCAACTACTGAAAAGGCTGCTGCCCCTCTTCAGGAACCACACGTTTGTCTAACCTCTCAACAGATACCCCTCAGTCGTGGTTGCACCTACGGTACGGCCATCTGTATCGCTGAGGCACGCAAGCCTCCCCATCAACGGCAAGGTCCATGGTTCATAAGGGAAAATGGGGGGAAATGTTCAGCCCAAAAACATTAAATATCTCTGTAAATGAGAGGCTGTGGTCCCGGCTACTTAGATTTTTTCCATAACATGGCCATGCTTACCGTAAGAACAACGCCTTCCTCGTCTAAAATCTTCTTTTTTCAGAAAAGAGATTTGGAGTTGCTGATTGGCTCCTCTCAGAATACAGAAAATGGAGGCTTGGTTCCCACCGCGTAGGGACCTGGTGTTGTCTGAATTGGCTTCTAGGTCAACAGGTCAAGAGGGGACATTCAATGACTAGAGGATAGCTTGATTGGTTTGTGCAATGTGGGCGCAGTTTCGTTTTTGCTAATTTGATGCCCATACTGAGGCTTGGTAGAAAGTGGTTGTGATTTTTTGCCTTCTTTGTCTTCCGGTCTCTAACAACTGTACCACAACAAATGTCAAAAATTAATTATGACTGTAGTGTTGCTCACGCTGCTAAATATTGCGTTTTCGGGCAACAACAAAATTATACTATATGGCAGGTGTCATTAGAGCACAGTTAATAAAGTCATTTCTTGAAATAATGGATAAACTAGGCACTCGTTTTTTCGTGTTTCCCACGCTGGTCTCGTTGTGAACTCATGGCTCAATCGTCGAAAATCTAGGCAGTGACAATTCCAAGTTCGGATGCAAAGAGGCCTAGGTGTTATTCTGAGATATTCAAAAGTTTTATAGATGTGTTTCATAAACCATTCTTGAAAATTAAACTATTGCAAGTTAGGACAATGGTGATATAAAAAAAGTAATCAGCACTCCGAATTTAAGTTACACATCTTTTTTATTACTTTTGTTTCAATATCACGTAACTCGTTCCAAAACATCACATCACAATATAAAACATACTTGAAAATATCTTCCTCACTGTTAAAGTTCACATTTCATAAACATCGCGACCAAAGCTTGACTCTCTAATAACCGCTTACGCGCCCAAAAATCAGATTATAGTGACAAAAGAAAGAATACACATAAGAATAATATCATTGGAATATATACATATCGATATATCGAAGTACCTCTACATTAATGAAATCAAATCTGAATGTTGTCACAGAAATATGTTAACTATTTTACAGAAACAGTAGAATATTTCTGGTATCGAGAGGTTGAGCTGAGGTGCCGTAGTTACGTAATTCAAGTACCATTACAGGTCCTCCTCTGATGTGGATATTCAGGTCTTTCCCTAGTGGATGAGACTTGTGGTCTATATCTTGTGGTGCACTAAGAACCAGTGGCAGTTTGCCAGTGTCCTGACAGTGGAACTGCATATCATCTCGGACATATCATGTGTGATGAGGGCGAACTTATTCATCCTGAGTCGGCTGTATGTGGTTTGATAATTCCAGCATGAACCATCGCCTCTGTGTGTCAAATACACTCCTGGAAATTGAAATAAGAACACCGTGAATTCATTGTCCCAGGAAGGGGAAACTTTATTGACACATTCCTGGGGTCAGATACATCACATGATCACACTGACAGAACCACAGGCACATAGACACAG
The DNA here is from genome assembly GCF_021461385.2 of Schistocerca piceifrons. Lineage (NCBI taxonomy): Eukaryota > Metazoa > Arthropoda > Insecta > Orthoptera > Acrididae > Schistocerca > Schistocerca piceifrons. The sequence continues at coordinate 44,953,616 of NC_060146.1, forward strand.
GCAACAGAGCATGCACAATGTCGGCACTAGTACAGTGTATATCCACCTTTCGCAGCAATGCAGGCTGCTATTCTCCCATGGAGACGATCGTAGAGATGCTGGATGTAGTCCTGTGGAACGGCTTGCCATGCCATTTCCACCTGGCGCCTCAGTTGGACCAGCGTTCGTGCTGGACGTGCAGACCGCGTGAGACGACGCTTCATCCAGTCCCAAACATGCTCAATGGGGGACAGATCCGGAGATCTTGCTGGCCAGGGTAGTTGACTTACACCTTCTAGAGCACGTTGGGTGGCACGGGATACATGCGGACGTGCATTGTCCTGTTGGAACAGCAAGTTCCCTTGCCGGTCTAGGAATGGTAGAACGATGGGTTCGATGACGGTTTGGATGTACCGTGCACTATTCAGTGTCCCCTCGACGATCACCAGTGGTGTACGGCCAGTGTAGGAGATCGCTCCCCACACCATGATGCCGGGTGTTGGGCCTGTGTGCCTCGGTCGTATGCAGTCCTGATTGTGGCGCTCACCTGCACGGCGCCAAACACGCATACGACCGTCATTGGTACCAAGGCAGAAGCGACTCTCATCGCTGAAGACGACACGTCTCCATTCGTCCCTCCATTCACGCCTGTCGCGACACCACTGGAGGCGGGCTGCACGATGTTGGGGCGTGAGCGGGAGACGGCCTAACGGTGTGCGGGACCGTAGCCCAGCTTCATGGAGACGGTTGCGAATGGTCCTCGCCGATACCCCAGGAGCAACAGTGTCCCTAATTTGCTGGGAAGTGGCGGTGCGGTCCCCTACGGCACTGCGTAGGATCCTACGGTCTTGGCGTGCATCCGTGCGTCGCTGCGGTCCGGTCCCAGGTCGACGGGCACGTGCACCTTCCGCCGACCACTGGCGACAACATCGATGTACTGTGGAGACCTCACGCCCCACGTGTTGAGCAATTCGGCGGTACGTCCACCCGGCCTCCTGCATGCCCACTATACGCCCTCGCTCAAAGTCCGTCAACTGCACATACGGTTCACGTCCACGCTGTCGCGGCATGCTACCAGTGTTAAAGACTGCGATGGAGCTCCGTATGCCACGGTAAACTGGCTGACACCGACGGCGGCGGTGCACAAATGCTGCGCAGCTAGCGCCATTCGACGGCCAACACCGCGGTTCCTGGTGTGTCCGCTGTGCCGTGCGTGTGATCATTGCTTGTACAGCCCTCTCGCAGTGTCCGGAGCAAGTATGGTGGGTCTGACACACCGGTGTCAATGTGTTCTTTTTTCCATTTCCAGGAGTGTAGCTTTGGCCAGACCAGTGCATGGGAGCACGTCATACAGAAATCTGCTGCGATTTCAGTGCTCTGATAGGGAAGTTTCCCACTTTCTGATAACCAGGACGCCAGACAAGGTAGTTAACCAAGTTTCGTGGATGCATGAGAACATTACAGCTGCCGCACCCCACTCTTCCTTGCCCACAGTGCGCTGCTTTCTGCCACTGGCTGAATCAAAGGGTGAAATACTGCTCCACCAGCGTACGGCTGTTAAATGATATTGACAGCTCCCTGTTCTCAGGTGGACAATAGTTTGTGGTTTACTTGGTCGTGGTTTATTCCGTTTCAATAGAATTGGGACTCACAGTGGATTCATGTCAACAAACTCAGATTGCGTTGTAAAAGGAATTAATTCTGCGAAGAAAGTGTATAGCTTCCACCCCAATGTACGATTTACCAGTCAAACCCCATTCCTTTTTGATATGTGTTCGTCACTTTCGTGTAAGATTTATCAGCCAGTTTTAGTTACAAAATGATTAATAAAATTTTCTCATTATTAAATACGCCACTGTTCTCATTCCTACTCGCCATACTGTTCATAGTTTTTTTTATTTTATTGCAGAGATACATATGTACACCAACAATTCAGTCTTATTAAATTTGTTAATTTGATTATTAATTTGAGTTTTAAAAGTGGCCATAGGCATAGGCAACAAAAGTGCAATCAGCAAATTCACTAATTTGTATATAAAAAATTGAGGACGTTGATTACGATTTGAAGGTTGCTGAGAATATAATACTTTTCATTCCGTACAGATAATAACATTTAGCTTTATTCAGTCAAACATTTATGTTTAAAGCAACTGATGGCTTGCACTACAATAGGTGATATGAGCACTTCACTTTGGCAGATAGTGAAACACTCAAAGTGAATGTGTTGAGTTCTATTTGCTTGCGCTTTGATCTTTTTTTGAAAGTGCCAGTCATGGTGTAGGTATCTGTTTCTCATCTCTAATCAATATCTGCCTGCCTATTTTGTGTCTGTCTAATAAAAGAGGGTGTAGTCGAAAGAATGTCAAACATATCTTCTTCCGATCTTGAATTTACTTTTAGGTTCAAATGGTTCAAATGGCTCTGAGCAATATGGAACTCAACTTCTGAGGTCATCAGTCCCCTAGAACTTAGAACTACTTAAACCTAACTAACCTAAGGACATCACACACATCAATGCCCGAGGCAGGATTCGAACCTCCGACCGTAGCGGTCGCGCAGTTCCAGACTAGCGGTTCCATACAGTAGCGCCTAGAACCGCTCGACCACTCCGGCCGACTTACTTTTAGGGTAGAATCTAATATTGTGTGCTTCGTATTTACGCCACTTTTTTCACTACCCCCCCATGAACCATGGACCTTGCCGTTGGTGGGGAGGCTTTCATGCCTCAGCGATACGGATAGCCGTACCGTAGGTGCAACCACAACGGAGGGGTATCTGTTGAGAGGCCAGACAAACGTGTGGTTCCTGAAGAGGGGTTGCAGCCTTTGCAGAAGTTGCAGGGGCAACAGTCTGGATGATTGACTGATCTGGCTTTGTAACAGTAACCAAAATGGCCTTGCTGTGCTGGTACTGAGAACGGCTGAAAGCAAGGGGAAACTACAGCCGTAATTTTTCCCGAGAGCATGCAGCTTTACTGTATGGTTAAATGACGATGGCGTCCTCTTGGGTAATAAAATATTCGCGAGGTAAAATAGTCCCCCATTTGGATCTCCGGGCGGGGACCACTCAAGAGGACGCCGTTATCAGGAGAAAGAAAAATGGCGTTCCACGGATCGGAGTGTGGAATGTCAGATCCCTTAATCGGGCAGATAGGTTAGAAAATTTAAAAAGAGAAATAGATAGGTTAGATATAGTGGGAATTAGTGAAGTTCGGTGGCAGGAAGAACAAGACTTCTGGTCATGTGAATACAAGGTTATAAATACAAAATCAAATAGGGGTAATGCAGGACTAGGTTTAATAATGAATAGGAAAATAGTAATGCGGGTACGCTAGTAGAAACAGCATAGCGAACGCATTATTGTGGCCAAGCCCACGCCTACCACAGTGATACTGAAGGGAGACAAAAATTTAATAGTCATGGGTGACTGGAACTCGATAGTAGGAAAAGGAAGACAAGGAAACGTAGTAGATGAATATGGAATGGGAGAAAGGAATGAAAGAGGAAGCCGCCTGGTAGAATTTTGCACAGAGAATAACTTATTCATAGCTAACACTTGGATCAAGAATCATGAAAGAAGGATGTATATATGGAAGAAGCCTGGAGATGCTAGAAGGAGTCAGATAGATTATATAATGGTAAGACAGAGATTTAGGAACCAGGTTTTAAATTGTAAGACATTTCAAGGGGCAGATGTGGAGTCTGACCACAATCTATTGGTTATGAACTGTAGATTAAAACTGAAGAAACTGCAAAAAGTTGGGATTTTTGAGGAGATGGGACCTGGATAAACTGAAAGAACCCGAGATTGTAGAGAGCTTCAGGGAGATCATTAAGGAACGATTGACAAAAATGGGGGAAAGAAATACAGTAGAAGAAGAATGTATACCTTTGAGGGATGACATAGTGAAGTTAGCAGAGAATCAAGTAGGTAAAAAGGCGAGGGCTAGTAGAAATCCTTGGTTAACAGAAGAGATACTGAATTTAATTGATGAAAGGAGAAAATATAAAAATGCAGCAAATGAAGCAGGCAAAAAGGAATACAAACGTCTCAAAAATGAGATCCGCAGGAAGTGCAAAATGACTACGCAGGGATGGCTAGAGGACAAATGTGAAGATGTAGAGGCGCATATCACTAGGGGTAAGATAGATACTGCCTACAGGAAAATTAAAGAGAAATGAGAACCACATGCATGAATATCAAGAGCTCAGATGGAAACCCTGTTCTACGCAAAGAAGGGAAAGCAGAAAGGTGGAAGGAGTCTATACAAGGGCGATGTTCTTCAGGACAATATTATGGAAATGGAAGAGAATGTAGATGAAGATGAAATAGGAGATATGATGATGCGTGAAGAGTTTGGCAGAGCACTGAAAGACCTAAGTCGAAACAAGGCCCCGGGAGTACACAACATTCCATTAGAACTACTGACAGCCTTGGGAGAGCCAGGTCTAACGAAACTCTACCATCTAGTGAACAAGATGCATGAGGCAGGCGAAATACCCTCAGAATTCTGAAGAATATAATAATTCCAATCCCAAAGAAAGCAGGTGTTGACAGAAGTGAAAATTACCGAACCACCAGTTCAATAAGCCACGGCTGCAAAATACTAACTGGATTTCTTTACAGACGTATGGAAAACTGGTAAAAGCCGACATCGGGGAAGATCAGTTTGGATTCCGTAGAAATGTTGGAGTACGTGAGGCAATGCAGACCCTACGACGTATTTTAGAAAATACATTAAGAAAATGGATACCTACGTTTCTAGCATTCGTAGACAAAGAGAAAGCTTTTGACAATGGAATACTCCCTTTCAAATCCTGAAGGTGGCAGGGGTAAAATACAGGGCGCGAAAGGCTGTTTACAATTTATATAGAAAACAGATTGCAGTTATAAGAATCGAGGGAAGAAGTGGTTGGGAAGGAAGCAAGCCGGCCGGAGTGGCCGTGCGGCTCTAGGCGCTACAGTCTGGAACCGAGCGACCGCTACGGTCGCAGGTTCGAATCCTGCCTCGGGCATGGATGTGTGTGATGTCCTTAGGTTAGTTAGGTTTAATTAGTTCTACGTTCTAGGCGACTGATAACATCAGAAGTTAAGTCGCATAGTGCTCAGAGCCATTTGAACCGTTTGAAGGGAGTGAAACAGGGTTGTAGCCTATCCCCGATGTTATTCAATCTGTATACTGAGCAAGCACTAAAGGAAAAGAAAAATTCGGAGTTGGAATTAAAATCCATGGAGAAGAAATAAAAACTTTGAGGTTCGCCGATGACAATGTAATTCTGTTCAGAGACAGCAAAGGACCTGGAAGAGCAGCTGAACGGAATGGATATTGTCTTGAAAGGAGGATATAAGATGAACATCAACAAAACCAAAACTAGGGTACTGGAATGTAGCCGAATTAAATCGGGTGATGCTGCGAGAATTAGATTAGGAACTGAGAAGCTCAAAGTAGTAAATTAGTTTTGCTATTTGGTGAGCAAAATAACTGATGATGGTCGATGTAAACAGGATATAAAATGTAGACTGGCAATGGCAAGGAAAGCGTTTCTGAAGAAGAGAAATTTACTAACATCGAGTATAGATTTAAGTGTAAGGAAGTCTTTTCCGAAAGTATTTGTATGGATTGTAGCCATGTATGGAAGTGAAGAATGGACGAAAAATAGTTTGGACAAGAAGAGAATAGAGGCTTTCGAAATGTGGTGCTACCGAAGAATGCTGAAAATTAGATGGGTAGTACACATAACTAATGAGGAGGTATTGAACAGAATTGGGGAGAAGAGGTGTCTGTGACACAACTTGAGAAGAAGAAGGGACCGGTTGGTAGGACATGTTCTGAGGCATTAGTATTGGCGGCTGCGTTGAGGGTAAAAATCGCAGAGGGAGACCTAGAGATGAATACACTAACCAGATTCAGAAGGATGTAGGCTGCAGTAGGTACTGGGAGATGAAGAAGCTTGCACAGGATAGAGTGGCATGGAGAGCTGCATCAAACCAGTCGCTGGTCTGAAGACCACAAGAAGAAGAACAACAACGGGTTTTTTGAGAATTAACCATTTGTGGTATCCAAGTTGCTATTCATTGTAGTAGCATGCCAGTGAGTATGCTACACTGAAGCGTAGGAAAACTACAATACTATCTCCGTTTTATGGCAATCCTTAGGTAGGTTGTCAATAGAACAGTCGTTGTCATCATTTACAGGCGTGAGCATGCCATTGCAGAGACAAAATTACTCAACACATACCGGGTGATCAAAAAGTAAGTATAAATTTAAAACTTAATAAACCACGGAATAATGTAGATAGAGAGGTAAAAATTGACACACATGCTTGCAATGACATGGGGTTTTATTAGAACCAAAAAAACAAAGTTTACAAAATGTCCGGCAGGGGGCGCTGGACATCGAAACGTCAGTGACTGCGCATGACAATAGTGTATAAATGGAGCTTTAATGAGAGAGAGAATCAGATGCGCCAGTAGTCGCAGCATGTTACCTGAAAAGGCGCTTTTAGTGAAGCTGTATTACCAGAATGGGGAATGTGCTAGTTCAGCGTTACGATCCTATCGCCATAGGAAGGGGATTCGAACGAGTAAAGTTCCGTTGACAAATGCAGCTGTGGTGAGAATGATTTCGAAATTCGAAGCCACAGGTTGTTTAGACCATAGATCCCGTAGTGGCCGACCGAGCACAAGGCGTAATGCTGCCGAGACAGTTCAGGAAGAAATGGACACTGTAGCGGGTTCGTCTATGCACGGGGACAGCGCTCGTGCTGTCGCACGTCGCACCGGCATTCCGTAGACTACTGTTTGGTTGGCACTTAGGCGTACCCTACGGTACTATCCGTATAACATCCATCGGCATCATGAACTGTCATCTGGCGGTTTAGTGAAGCGGAGGGCATTTGCAGTGATTGCGTTTCAAAAGATGGCGGAAGATGACTTGGTTGAGTAACGTGTTGTGGACCGATGAAGCTCATTTCACGCTCCGAGGGTCTGTCAACGCCCACAACTGCAGAATTTGGGCTACCGAAAATCCTAGAACTGTCGTGGAAACTCCATTGCACGACGAGAAAGTCACGGTATGGGTTGGATTTACCACATCTACCGTTATCGGGCCTTTTTTCTTCGAGGAAATACGTGATTCTAGTTTTGTAACTGCTACCGTGACGGGTGAGAGGTACCCTGATATGTTTCAGAATCGCAACATCCCCAACCTGGCTGATAAACACTTGCTGGAACGTACGATGTTCATACAGGATGGCGCTCCACCCCATATTGCTAGACGCGTGAAAGATCTCTTGCGCGCTTCGATTGGTGATGATCGTGTGCTAAGCCGCCACTTTAGTCATGCTTGGCCTCCCAGGTCCCCAGACCTCAGTCCGTGCGATTATTGGCTTTGGTGTTACCTGAAGTCGCAAGTGTATCGTGATGGACCGACATCTCTAGGGATGCTGAAAGACATCCGACGCCAATGCCTCACCATAACTCCGGCCATGCTTTACAGTGCTGTTCACATTATTCCTCGACTACAGCTATTGTAGAGGAATGATGGTGGACATATTGAGCATTTCCTGTAAAGAACATCATGTTTGCTTTGTCTTACATTGTTATGCTTGATATTGCTATGCTGATCAGATGAAGCGCCATCTGTCAGACATTTTTTGAACTTTTGTATTTTTTTGGTTCTAATAAAACTCCATGTCAGTCCAAGCATCTGTGTCAATTTGTACCTCTCTATCTACATTATTCCGTTATTTATTCAGTTTTTCAAATTTATACTGACTTTTTCATCACCCGGTACATACGGGGATTTACGATTGAAGCATAAAAATCGCTGTCTTAACTTTTCTCCATAGTTTATTACTCTAGCTCTAAGCTTTTTAGACCAACCCCAAACATTCAGCAGCGAAGAACATCCACAGTTTTGTCGGCGAGACCTTGTTAGCGCTGGACAGCGCGTAATCGCGGGCGGCCCTGATGCAGATGCAGAACCGGTCCGTGTGTGTCTTCCAGCGAGTGACTCTGGAATTGCTCAACGTCTGCAGGAGCCGACGCGTTAGATGTGGTTCAATGGGGCCGGCCGCGTGCTTGGCGAGTACACACGTACGCAGAGAGCGTTGCGTAACGACGCACTCACGCACGGCTTCGGCCGGCGTAGCTCTCGCTGCGCACGAGGGTGTGTCGGGCTGTCAAACGGCGCCGTTACTCGTCGCCTGCTTTCTGCACGGCCGCCAACTTCTCCCAGGAGACTGTAGCTGTCGCCCTTAATTAGGCGACGGACGCTTCCTCGTTGGCCTAGGTTTAGGGCTCTGGTGCTCAGCGATTTTTTAACTCAGCAGGCCCACCAAACATCCAGCAGCTGTTGCCTTCTTCGTATGCTGGCGACCTCCTTCCCCCCCCCCCCCCCCCTCCCACCCTACCACCGCCATCTCACCTGACATGACCACCTGCGGCCATACTGTGCAATTCTCTTGGTCAAAAGCCATTCCCGAATGACAGACACCTACATCTAGAATTAGATTTTCACTCTGCAGCGGAGTGTGCGCTGATATGAAACTTCCTGGCAGATTAAAACTGTATGCCGGATCGAGACTCGAACTCGGAACCTTTGCCTTTCGCGGGCAAGTGCTCTACCAACTGAACTACCCAAGCACGACTCATGCCCCGTCCTCACACCTTTACTTCTGCCAGTACCTCGCCTCCTACCTTCCAACCTTTTCAGAAGCTCTCCTGCAAACCTTGCAGAACTACCACCCCTGAAAGGAAGGATATTGCGGAGACATGGCTTAGCCACAGCCTTGGGGATGTTTCCGGAATGAGATTTTCACTCTGCAGCGGAGTATGAAACTTGCTGGCAGATTAAACTGTGTGCCGGACCGAGACTCGAACTCGAGACCTTTGCCTTTCGCAGGCAAGTGCTCTAGCAACTGAGCTACCCAAGCACGACTCACGCCCCGTCCTCACAGCTTTACTTCTGCCAGTACCTCGTCTCCTACCTTCCAAACTTTACAGAAGCTCTCCTGCGAACCTTGCAGAACTAGCACTCCTGAAAGAAAGGATACTGCGGACTCATGGCTTAGCCACAGCCTGGGGGATGTTTCCAGATTGAGATTTTCACCGTGCAGCGGAGTGTGCGCTGATATGAAACTTGCTGACAGATGAAAACAGTATGCTGGGCCGAGATTCCAACTCGGGACCTTTCCCTTTCGCGGGCAAGTGCTCTGCCAAATGAGCTACCCAAGCACGACTCACGCTCCGTCCTCACAGCTTTACTTCCGCCAGTATCTCGTCTCCTACCTTCCAAACTTTACAGAAGCTCTCCTGTGAACCTTGCAGAACTAGCACTCCTGAAAGAAAGGAAGGTAGGAGACGAGTTACTGGTTTAAGTAAAGCTGTGAGGACTGGGCGTGAGTCGTGCTTGGTTAGCTCAGCTGGTAGAGCACTTGCCCGCGAAAGGCAAACGTCCCGAGTTCGAGTCTCGGTCCGGCACACAGTTTTAGTTTGCCAGGAAGTTTCACCTACATCTGCATTAGGGTGTCCATTCATCCTGTTTCTATTATAATGATTGTTTCTCCCTGTGTATGTTGGAGCCAACAAAATACACACATCAAAAAAAGTTTTCTCCCAAAATGTCCCAGTGGCTGCAAATTTTTTTACACACTCTCAAATTTCCCCACATTCCGTAATTCTAGTTTTGTATGTCCATCCTTTTGACAATAGGTCTTGGCGATCACGGGCGTTTACTATTGTAAGAAATTGAAACGCCTGCAGCATCGCTTGCTCCAAAAAGTCGCGCTTACGGTCTATCGAATGACACATGCGGTTGGATAGAAAGTTTTCTAACAGTCAAGGAGCAGTATGTCGTCCTGAACGGGGTAACTTCAACAGAAACAAGAGTAACTTCAGGTGTGCCCCAGGGCAGCGTACTAGGTCCTCTGCTTTTTACGATTTACATAAACGATCTGGTTGATGGTACTGACAGTGGCCTTAGACTGTTTGCCGATGATGCTGCAATCTACAGGAAAGTAGTATCACACGAAAGTTGTGAACAAATCAGTGAAGATTCGCAGAAGATAAATGCGTGGTGTAATGACTGGCACTTATCTCTCAATATTAGTAAGTGTAATCTACTGCGTACAACAAGGCGAAAATCCCCATTAATGTATGAGTACAAAATAAATGATGCAGTCCTTCAACAAAGGAAATAGCTCACAATACGTTAGTTCGTCCAGTCTTACACTACTGTTCATCTGTATGGGATCCTTACCAGTTGGGTCTGATTCAAGAGATTGAGAAGGTCCAAAGAAGAGCGGCAAGATTCGTGACTGGTACATTTAGCCATCGCGAGAGCATTACAAATCTCATAGAAAGTTTGAAGTGGGACACACTTGCAGATAGATGACACGCTAAACAAAGGGGCTGCTCTCTAAATTACGAAATCCAGTCTTTACCGAGGATGTAGAGCATGTATTATTACCACCAACTTTCAAATCGCGTAATGATCATCATTCAAAGATAAGGGAAATTAGAGCCCGTACTGAGGCATTCAGACAGTCGTTTTTCCCTCGCGCGATCCGCAAGTGGAACACGGGGGTGGGGGAAATATGACCTTGGCGCGAATAGTGCCCTCCGCCACACACCGCTTGGTGGCTAGCGGAGTATATATGTAGATGTAGATCATTTTGTATATTTTGTAGATACCAGTTTCGGTGCTTCAGTGCGCCATCTTCAGGCAGTAATTGATGAATTTTTTTACCTACACTTACCGCATCAGTGGCCAACATAACTGATTACATCTTTAAACTTTGGTGTCAACACTCCAACCACCAACTGCCAATTGCTTTCAATCTACGAGTATTACTACTCGAATGTTGTGGTCTTCAGTGTAGCTCTCCCTGCTATCCTGTGCAAGCTCCTTCATCTCTAATTACTGCAGCCTACATCCTCCTGAATCTGTTTAGTGTATTCATCCCATTGCCTCCCTCTACGATTCTTATCCTCCACGCTTCCCTCCAATACTAAATTCGTAATCGCGTGATGCCTCAGAACGTGCCCTACCAATCGATCCCTTCTTGTAGTCAAGTTATGCCACAAATTCCTCTTCTCCCCAATTCTATTCAGTACCTCCTCGCCGCGCGGAGTAGCCGAGTGGTTTAAGGCGCCATGTCACGGACTGCGCGGCCTCTCTCATCAGAGATTCGAGTCCTCCCTCGGGCACGGGTGCGTGTGTTGTTGTTAGCATAGGTTAGTTTAAGTAGTGTGTAAGTCTAGGGACCGATGACCTCAGCAGTTTGGTCCCTTAGGAATTCGCACACGTTTGAACATTTACTACCTCCTCATTAGTTACGTGATCTACCAATCTAATCGTCAGCATTCTTCTGTAATACCACATTCCGAAACCTTCTACTCTCTTCTTGTCTAACCTATTTATCGTCCATGTTTCACTTCCGTACATGGCTACACTCCATACAAATACTTTCAGAAAAGATCACCTGACACTTAAATCTATACACGTTGTTAATAAATTTCTCTACTTTACAAATGCTTTCCTTGCCATTGCCAGTCTACGTTTTATATCTTCTCTTCTTCGACCATCATCAATTATTTTCCTTCGCTAATAGTAAAACTCATCTACTGCATTGCCTAAATACAGAGTAAAAATTTTAGTTAAACCGAGAAACTCTGAGAGGTTGCACACGATACCAAAACAAGTACTTTTCTCAAACGTTAAATTTTCTTGTGAAGAGTTTTTAGACCTGCAGTAGGAGTTTTTCTGTATGAAAATTAATTAAACCAAGAAAACTCTGTGAGGTTGCGTGTGAAATTAAAAAAAAAAAAACTTCTTCTAATGTCTTTCCCTGGGAGGCGTCATTGTACGAGGACATGAAATCTTCCTTAAAGTACACAAAAAGTGACACAAATAAGGTCAAGGAAAAGTTTCCTCAGAACATCGGCGAAAGTAACAACCACTGATGAAGAAGCCACGCTGCAACTATACAGGGTTGAGACATCACACCCTCCTGGTTGGAAAAGATTTCAGAATGTTTACCTTCTGGCAGTGATGAGAAATGGCCAGTCCAGAATGGGCGGTGGTCAGGAGTGGGGAGATCACGGGTTAACCTCGCAAAATGGGGATACATTGAAGAAAAGAAGTCCCAATGTGACTGCATGGAAGAACATACTGTTCAGCATATGCTTCCGTATCGACTGTGTCCAGCCATCTGCACAGAAGAGGGCCTTCACCAGGCAACGGAAAACGCACTGGAAGTGGCCAAATTTTGGTCAAATATTATATAAAGTGTGTTCACCTATCAACAACAGTATAAACTGTGTTTTATGTATGTTTCTAACACGAGAATAGTAATAATATTACTAAGATACAAGAGCATTGCCGCAGCACATTTACTTAAATAAATGCCTCGATCGACTTGTAAACATAGATTACAGAGGTGGGTCCTCCCTGTCTGACGCAATCAAAAGCTGCAGGAGTATCTTCAGTTTATCCTGCTGCTGCTATTATCCGGTGAACCAGATCCTCTTCTGATTCAACAGCAGTTTCCTCAACAGGGTTACCCATCTTTTCCCACACAAAAAAGATCGACGGGGTTCAAATCAGGGAATCGAATACCCCGTGGTAGAGGGCCACCTCTGCCAATCAACTATTCTGCAAACCGTCGCTCCAAGGAGAGACACACAGGACGACTGATATGTCCCGGAGCCTTGTAATGCTGGAACAATATACGCTGTCTTGTAGCTAAAGGTACATCACCCAGCAATTCTGGCACTCCTACGGCGAGGAAATTGTAATAATGAAAGTCATTCAATGGCCTAGGTCGCAGATTTGGGCCAATTAAGCTATCATCAGCAATACATTCACGTTGAATGGCACTTGTTGAGCGCGAGTAAATATGGCTGGTAGATTACACTCACTCCACATATCAATTGTGAATTTTGAAGACCCCCGTCTACCTAATAAGCAGCAACCATATCAGCGTTCTCACTCCAGGTGTATAGCTCCATTAGTAAACAAGTACTATGCTGAGTCGAGATATGTAACTACATGCAAATATGAGATAGCTACAATACTGGCCATTAAAATTGGTACATCACGAACATGCAGACAGGAAGAAGATGCTGTGATATGCAAATGATTAGCTTTTCAGAGCATTCACACAAGGTTGGCGCCGGTGGCGACACCTACAACGTGCTGACATGAGGAAAGTTTCCAACCGATTTCTCATACACAAACAGCAGTTGACCGGCGATTGCAGTTTATCGTATCGTGACATTGCTGCTCGCGTTGGTCGAGATCCAATGACTGTTAGCAGAATATGGAATCGGTGGGTTCAGGAGGGTAATACGGAACGCCGTGCTGGATCCGAATGGCCTCGTATCACTATCAGTCGAGATGACAGGCATCTTATCCGCATGGCTGTAACGGATCGTGCAGCCACGTCTCGATCCCTGAGTCAACAGATGGGGACATTTGCAAGACAACAACCATCTCCACGAACAATTCGACGACGTTTGCTGCAGCATGGACTATCAGCTCGGAGACCATGGCTGCGGTTATCCTTGATGCTGCATCACAGACAGGAGCACCTGCGATGGTGTACTCGACGACGAACCTGGGTGCACGAATGTCAAAACTTCATTTTTTCGGATGAATCCAGGTTCTTTTTACAGCATCATGATGGTCGCATCCGTGATTCGCGACATCGCGGTGAACGCACATTGGAAGCGTGTATTCGTCATCGCCATACTGGCGTATCACCCGGCGTGATGGTATGGTGTGCCATTGGTTACACGTCTCGGTCACCTCTTGTTCGCATTGACGGCACTTTGAACAGTGGACGGTACATTTCACATGTATTACGACCCGTGGCTCTACCCTTCCTTCGATCCCTTCAAAACCATACATTTCAGCAGGATAATGCACGACCGCATGTTGCAGGTCCTGTACCGGTCTTTCTGGATACAGAAAATGTTCTACTGCTGCCCTGGCCAGCACATTCGCCAGATCTCTCACCAATTGAAAACGTGCGGTCAATGGTGGCGGAGCAGCTGGCTCGTCACAATACTCCAGTCACTACTCTTGATGAACTGCGGTATCGTGTTGAAACTGCACGGGCAGCTGAACCTGTACAAGCCATCCAAGCTATGTTTGACTCAATGTCCAGGCGTATCTAGGTCGTAATTACGGCCAGAGGTGGTTGTTCTGGGTACTGATTTCTCAGGATCTATGCACCCAAATTGCGTGAAAATGCAATCACATGTCAGTTCTGGTATAATATATTTGTCAAATGAATACCCGTTTATCATCTGCATTACTTTTTGGTGTAGCAATTTTAGTGGCCAGTAGTGTATTACACAGGAGATATTGAATCTAGCTGATGAAACTGGAAAATTTAAAAATGTAGCAAATGAAGGAGACCAAAAGGAATAGAAACATTTAAAAATGATTGTGACACAAAGTGTAAAATCTCTAAGCAGAAATGGCTAGAGGAGAAATCGAAGGATTTAGAAGCGTATATAACTAAGGGATAGATAGATACCGTCTACAGGTCAATTAAAGAGGCCTTTGGGTAAAAGAGAAGCAGCTGTAAGAATATCAAGAGCTCAGATAATAAACCAAAGAAGGGAATGCTGAAAAGTGGATGGAGTGTATAGAGGGTCTGTACGAGGGAGACGAAGGCTGTATTACAGAAAGGAAAGAAGACGTAGATATTGCGAGAAGACTTTGACAAACCACTGAAAGACCTAAGTGGAAATAAGGCCACAGGAACCGATGACATTCCGTCGGAACTACTGATAGCGTTGGGAGAGCCAGCCACGACAAAACACTTCCATCTGGTGAGCAAGATGTACGAGACAGACGAAATACCCTCACACTTCAAGAAGTATGTGATAAACCCAATTCCAAAGAAAGCAGGTGCTGACAGGTGCAAAAAGTACGGAAATATCAGTTTAATATATCATGGTTGCAAAATACTAACACAAATTCTTTACAGAAGAATGGAAAAACTGGTAGAAACTGACCTCGAGGAAGATCAGTTTGGATTCTGGAGAAGTAAAGGAACACGTGAGGCAAATACTGAGACTACGACTTCAGTTACAAGATAGGTTTGTAGATCTAGAGAAAGCTTTTCACCATGTTGACTGGAACACACTCTTTGAAACTCTGAAGGTAGCAGGGGTAATATACCGAAAGCGAAAGCCTACTTACAACGTATGCCAAAACCAGACGGCAATTATAGGAGTCGATGGGCATGAAGAAGAAGCCGTGGTTGAGGAGGGAGTGAGGGTTGTAGCCTATTCCCGATGTTATTCAGTATGTATATTGAAGAAACAGTAAAGTAAACGAAAGAAAGATCTAGAGTGGGAATTAAAGTTCAGGGAGAAGAAATAAAAAGTTTGAGGTTTGCCGATGACATTGTAACACTGTCAGAGACAGCAAAGGACCTGGAAGAGCAGTTGAACAGGATGGAGAGTGTCTTGAAAGGAGGATATAAGTCAAACATCCATCAAAGCAAACCAAGGATAATGGAATGTATTCCAATTACATAAGGTGATGTTAAGGGAAGTAGATTAGGGAACGATACACTTAAGGTAGTAGATGAGTTTTGCTGTTTGGGCAGCTAAACAACTGATGATGGTCGAAGTAGAAAGAATACTAATTGAGGATTAGCAATACCAACTGTGGTGTCACCGCCAGACACCACACTTGCTAGGTGGTAGCCTTTAAATCGGCCGCGGTCCGTTAGTATACGTCGGACCCGCGTGTCGCCACTATCAGTGATTACAGACCGAGCGCCGCCACACGGCAGGTCTAGTCTAGAGAGACTCCCTAGCACTCGCGCCAGTAGTACAACCGACTTCGCTAGCGATGGTTCACTGACAAAATACGCTCTCATTTGCCGAGACGATAGTTAGCATAGTCTTCAGCTACGTCATTTGCTACGACCTAGCAAGGCGTCATTACCAGTTGCTATTGATACTGTGAATCATGTACCGTCAAGAGCGACGTTCACCATTAATGGATTAAAGTTAAGTATTCGACCAGCTACGTCCGTTTTTTCTACATTCTAATTTCCTTGTCCTGTTCCAGACCTCACGCCAGCCTGCGTGAGCTAAAACGCGTGCCTTTCGGCTTTCTCTAGTAAACCGGTGTTGGCTCTCCTGCCAACCCACAACACCAACAAATTCATTCCTGAAGGGGAGAAATTTTGTCAACATAGAATATAGATTTAAGTCTTAGGAAGTCTTTTCTGAAGGTATTTGTCTTGAGTGTAGCCATGTATGGAAGTGAATAATGGACGATAAACAGTTTAAATAAAAAGACAATAGAAAAGTGGTGCTCCAGATGAATACTGAAGATTAGATGGGTCGATCACGTAAGTAATGAGGAGGCACTAAGTGGAATTGGGGAGAAGAGGAACCTGTGGCAAAGCTTGATCAAAAGAAGGGATCGTTTGGTCGGACACGTTCTGAGAAAGGGACCATCAATTTAGGGAGGTGTGGGAGGTAAAAATCGTAGAGGGAGACCAAGACATGAATACAGTATGCATAATCAGAAACATGTAGGTTGCAGTAGTTATTCGGAGACGAAGAGGCTGGCACCGGATAGAGCAGCATGGAGAGCTGCATCAAACCAGTCTCAGGACTGAAGACGACAACAATAACATTATAACTGAGGGGTGATGTACACCCTGCACCGGTTCAATAGGACTCGTTACAACAACAAATCAGTTATAACGACTAAAGAATGAATAAGCTCTCTACATGATTAAATAATGCTCACAGGAAATTATGACAGCAGAGAAAAGTATCTGTTTTGATATCCTGTGCAACCTCGAAACGTTTGCGTGTTCAAACTGTTATCAACCTTTATATGCTAGGAAGCGCAACTTCCACAACTTGCTCTACAACTTTTCTTTCAGCCACTGTTAATGTTTTGCGGAGCTGATCGTGTCGATTCATGTTCACTGTTTTATCAAACCATTCGAGAGTGTAGTTGTAACAGAAACATAAAAAGTAAAAAGGGAAGAAACTTCTGAACGTACTTGTGCAAATAAATCTTCGCTAGTGGACATGATGGAGGGTCTGACACTGTGAGTCACGTTAAGACGAAGAAACGTCGCTTGAGTGTTCAAACGAAACGGCACTACATGACAGTGAAAAGTACAGTGTCACTGCAGTAGAAAAATTGTACAAAGTAATTTTGGATTATCACAGTGCAAAGATAAACTTTTATTTCCAATTATTTTGTCAATGCAGTTTGCGTTCTTTTTTTGCCTTCATTGTTCCACTTTCTTATAAACTTTTTTAAAAGTCCCCTTTTCGGTATAAATAAAATGGATACTATAATCTAAATTTACATGACAACTCTGCAAGTGCCTTGTGTAGGCTAATTCTGCACCGTTCCACTCTCGAACAGGTGTCACCGTCCTAACTCTGATTTCCCTTATTTTATTATGATGATTGTTTCTCCCTGTGTAGGTTGGAGCCAAAAAAATACACACATGAAAAAAAGTTTTGCATCACCTCCGTTCCCAGAATTCCAGAAGATAGACGTTGACTGTGGATATTGTATCATACACACAGTCCCTTTGACTGTTCAGAGATGTAACTAAACCCGCCCAAAGATGTAACCAACCACGCATGAGCAGTGCCTATTAGACGAATGGGGTCCGACAGCCGATCAGTTCCACTCACTACACCAGAAGTACACGGCTCGTGTTGTCTGTAGTTCAACCGTGCCTAGACGCTCATACCGCGGTTTGATAACGCCCGCATTGTTACTTTGTGCCAAGAAGGGCTCTCAACAAGGGAAGTGTCCAGGCGTCTCGGAGTGAACCAGAGCTACGTTGTTCGGACATGGCAGAGATACAGAGACACAGGAACTGTCGATGACATGCCTCGCTCAGGCCGCCAGGGGGCTACTACTGCAGTGAATGACCGCTGCCTACGGATTATGGCTCGGAGGAAGACTGACAGCAACGCCATGTTGAATAATGCTTTTTGTGCAGCCGCGGGGCACCGTGTTACGACTCAAACTGTGCGCAATAGGCTGCATGGTGCGCAACTTAATTCCCGACGTCCATGTCGAGGTCCATCTTTGCAACCACGACACCATGCACGCGTTACAGATGGGCCCAACAACGTGCCGAATGGACTGCTCAGGACTGCCATTACGTTCTCTTCACCAATGAGTGTCGCATATGCCTTCAACCAGACAATCGTCGGAGACGTGATTGGAGCAAACCCGGTCAGGCTCAGCGCCTTAGACACACTGTCCAGCGAGCGCAGCAAGGTGGAGGTTCCCTTCTGTTTTGGGGTGGCATTATGTGGGGCTGACGTACGCCGCAGATGGTCATGGAAGGCGTCGTAACGGCTGTACGATAGGTGAATGCCATCCTCCGACCGATAGTGCAACCGTTTTGGCAGCATATTGGCGAGGCATTCGTCTCCATGGACGACAATTCGCGCCACCATCGCACACATCTTGTGAATGACTTCCTTCAGGATAACCACATCGCTCGACTAGAGTGGCCAGCATGTTCTCCAAACATGAACTCTATCGAATATGCCTGGGATAGATTGAAAAGGGCTGTTTATGGATGACGTGAACCAACAACCACAACGTGACCACAACCCAATGGATCTACGCCGAATTGTCGTTGAGGAGTGGGACAATCTGGATCAACAGTGCCTTGATGAACTTGTGCATCAATGCATCAATGCAAGAGGACGTGCCTCTGGCTATTAGAGATACCGGCGTGTACAGCAATCTGGACCACCACCTCTGAACGTCTCGCTGTACGGTGGTACAACACGCAATGTATGGTTTTCATGAGCAATAAAAAGGGTGGAAACGATGTTTACGTTGATCTCTCGGAACCGAGGTGATGCAAAACTTTTTTTGATGTGTGTACATGTATGATAGCGGAACATGGATTGTGGGAAAACCGGAAAAGAAGAGAATCGAAGCATTTGCTAGAGAAGAATGTTGAAAATTTCGTCGGCTGATAATGTAATAAATGAGGTGAGTCTGCGGAAATAGACGAGGAAAGGGATAAATTGAGAACACTGACAGAACGACAGGACATCTGCTAAGACGTCACGGAATAACATCCATGGTACTAGAGGGTGCTGCAGAGGGTAGAAACTGTAGAGGAAGACAGAGACTGGAATACTTGCGATTTTCTAGAAATTGCCTAAGTAATACACGTCACTTGTTGTCTTGAGTACATCTATGAAGCGAATGTTGTGACATGCTCTTGGTTAGCAATCACATCTTTACAAGTTTCATGGTAACATTTCGATTCAGAAAAAATGCTTCAAATGGCTCTGAGCACTATGGGACTTAACATCTGAGGCCATCAGTCCCCTAGAACTTAGAACTACTTAAACCTAACTAACCTAAGGACATCACACACATCCATGCCCGAGGCAGGATTCGAACCTGCGACCGTAGCAGTCACGCGGTTCCGGACTGCGCACCTAGAACCGCTAGACCACCACGTGGAGAGCCACCGGATATGACATTAAGGTAATGTTGATTGTAACTGAGGGAACTGCGAGGGCACAATGGTATTTCACGGAAGTTCTGCGTCCTTACGTGTTGCCTCTCATGTGTCAATGTTATGATGTTTTTTTTCGGGGGGGATGACGCTCGTTTATACTTGGAACATTATGAACTGTTTGTGTGACGATGAGGTACTCTTGTGGCCGGCAATATCCCCAGATCTGTCCCCAATAGGACAAGTATGGGACGAGCTCGGAGATCCGTCACGAGATATCAAGCTACACGCACTATCAAACGTGAGTTACAGCGGCTGAGGCCAGCTGGCTCACTAGAGAATACTACGTGTATGTAGCCCTTCCCAAACGAATTAGTGCATGCACGCAGGCCGTATGGGATGCAACGCCGTGCTAGTTATCGGACCCTTACTGCACAGTTCATTGTAAATCTGACTCGATTTTGTGAGCACTGAAAAAACACGATATACCCTCTCATCACGTGAATTTTTACTTCGTTTCCTTCTCCTATTTCGAATGCTTTACTTGATCCTGTCAGGTAACGTACACTCCAAGACAAAAAATAGACGTACCACGGGGGAATTATCCAAATGGGACGGAAATCTAATGTACATGCACAGACAAACAAATGATTACAATTTTACAAAAATGTGCGTGGCTCGTGTTCGTGCCATATCTCATTTGACGTCCTGTTTATACTGTACTACCACCTCGAGACGTTAATGTCAATTACTTGTGTGATTTAATTACCGAAGCCAGTCTGTTCACATTATGCCTTTGATTTCCATGGTTGGCTATTGGGGCTATTCCCGCGAGCAACAGCGAGTGTTCGAGTTGGCGAAAGTATGGCCACTATCCGGTGGAGTTTAACTGCAATTTGGTTATTTGAAGTCCAAGTGCACCACCGGAATTTTCTGCCTTGTGGCCGTTAGCGTTCCGGTTACCTGCCCTGGACGATGACGTAAAATTCAGGCAGTGTCCTTTCCTCACCGTGTTGTCGCTGTCCAACACGTGTGTGTAGCTTTGACAGCTTGAGCATACTTGGTTGTGGGCGGCTACGTCTTTTACGTTTTGGTTTTGCAGTTCCTTGTGTACTGGTTGGGTGGAAAGCAAGTCGTCTTGTCGGTTGGTCCGTTGACTGTCTCTTGGTTGTGTTGCCGCCGTATCGGATACAGCTGGGTCGGCTACCTGTCTCCCCTAAGCGAACGTTAATATTTCAAGTGCAGACCGACCCCCAGAAACTTTTGAGCGCCGCTGGCTGTATTGCCTTTTCTTAATGGTATTTGATTGTGTATTTTAATGGCTCATAGCCCATGGTCTGAATTTGTATGCTTTTAATTGTGTTTTAAATAATGGGCCTTCAGCCGTTTTAAAACTGAAAGTTCCTTACTTGTCAAGTCTTGCATTGTTTGGGCCTTCAGCCTCATTTAAAATATTTTTGGATAAAGCTTTGGGCCTTCTGCTTTTGAAAATTTACTGTAGTTCTGTTTTTCAATCATGAGCCGTGTTAAAATTTAAATTCCTTACTTGTAAATCTTAGATTGTTTGGGCCTCCGCCATCATTTTAAAAATATTGTTTAAGGCTTTCTGCCTTGTAAAAATGTATTGTAGTTTTGTTTTAAATCATGTGCCTTCAGCCGTTTTAAAGTTAAAATTCAGAACTAATCAAGTCTTAGATTGTTTGGGCATTCAGCCTCATTTGAAATATAATTTAAGAATAAAACCTTGCGCTTTCTGCCTTTTGAAAATTTATTGTAGTTGTGTTTTAAATCTTGCGCCTTCAGCGGTTTTAAAAATTTAAGAGGCTGTGGCCGTAAGCCATAAGATTGTGTGACATATTCTCTCGATAGTTAAGCTCTGAAATTTGCGCTGTAATGTTGGACAACTAAATAAAGTTATATGTGTTCGAGTGTAACTGATAGCCCCTCACTTTTGGCCCCTTTGCACATTTCCATCTACCTGTTCTGTCCTGCGGATTTAACCAGTCGCTTCACTCCGTTTGTTTTAATTTTAGTATCTGTTTCACTCTGTATAATTATTTTACCTGTGAATCCACTGCTTATATTTTCGTTTGCCTACTTTTAAAGTATTAAGAACCAGCATTAAGTCATTAATCTGGGAATATACTGCAAACCCCCTACGAATCACGAAGGCAGGGTTACACTAATTACAGCTCACAGAGAGCCGTTAGAGTAGACTACACTCCCGCTCTACACAAGACACTGGAAAGAGAAGAAGTGGTAATAACAGGTGCATTAAGAAGTACCCTCTTCCATGCCCATCATCTTGCTTTCCAGAGAAGGGATATAAATGTAGAGTGTTTCATATATAGGTAAATGATCTTGATGTCTGCAATGATCTTAATAGGTGCGTATGTTAAAGTAGTTTATGTTTGTTCCTAGTTGTTTGATGTCAGATAGTTCCCCTGTAAGTGATGTTCTGAAGTGGCTACTTTGACTCATTCTTTTGACAATGTTGTGGGAATACCTCCCAGTTCGTTTTTACAAAGAGTACTCCGACCATTGGCCTCTTACTTAGCTCGTATTTATCGTGAATCTCTCGCGCAGCGCAAAGTCCCACGCGACTGGAAAAAAGATTAGGTGACGGCTGTACAAAGGGCGTTCAAAAATTGTTGCAAAGTCGTCTCTAATTTTTGAATTTTTTGCAGGAGGAGAATGAAACTTTTTGTGAACATACTTGCAACATTTAGCTATACATTGAGCCTATTCAATGTAGCCTCCATTACCTGTGACGCATCTGGCCGAACGTAGGGACCACAAAGATAAAATACTATAAATTCTGGCTCATCCGGAGGTGGTATTCATTGCGAAGAAAATTACTGAGAAAGTTTAGCCGACTGTAAAACGATTCTACTGCCACCAACATACATTTCGCGTAGGGACCACGAAGATAAGGGACGACAAATTAGGACTCATACGGAGGCATATAGTTCCCACGCTTTGTTTGCTGGTGGAACAGGAAAGAAAATGTACACCTACATCTACATACGTTGTAAGTGGTTCACCAACCTGCTGGAGC
Organism: Schistocerca piceifrons; assembly: GCF_021461385.2. Lineage (NCBI taxonomy): Eukaryota > Metazoa > Arthropoda > Insecta > Orthoptera > Acrididae > Schistocerca > Schistocerca piceifrons. Next base: position 44,976,170 of record NC_060146.1, read on the forward strand.
AAATGTAATCTCGATGTATTGCTCACTTGCTAGAACAATTCACAGGCGCTGCCTGAGACATAAAATATATTTGCCCCTGTCAAAAGAGAGCTGCAATAGAGTCGCAGGTGCGAGCAGTCTCTGCCGCAGTTGCAGTAGCTCGCTGCTACAGTGTAGTTGTAGTCCGTCGCTGGTACAAGACAGTTTGTAGTTAGGAGTTGTTAGAGGCTCAGTGCAGAACAAACTGTAAAATTTTGTCATATGGACCTGAATAATAATTGTGATCAGCCGCAGAGCTAAATGATACCATAGAATGAGATAATGATGAACAAATGAATAATTGTTAATATAATGAAAAATCAACTGTCTAATTAAGTCAACCATCTATTGTAAGGTAAATTTTATTAATTTTATTGGCATGCGCGTAGTTAAGTCACTTGTCTGAGATGTTAATAAGAATTTGTTTCAATCTTTTCTTTTGCGATTCGTCAGCAGCAGTTGACCCAGGTTTGTAATATGTTCAATTTTCCCGTGTATTGGATTGTAGATCTTTACCAACAACGTAAAAAATTTTCAGAACATAATTGTTTTTACCAGTCAACTATAAAGGTATAATTTCCCCTTAAGTCATTGCCAGTCCCGCTCCAGTCATTTATCTACATTTTTGTCAGATCATAGCCATGTGCTCTGTACTAATCAGACGACCAGCTGTGCAGCTGTGTCACTTAGTAAAGTCAGTTTTTCTAATAATTCAGATCTCAGACAAATGTTGTCCAGTATTAGTAGACAGGCCAGAATTGCACTAAGCTGTGCTATTTACGAGCAGATACATAGACAGCGTTATCCGGCGAGGCGACACCATCACGAGGTAAGAATTTTTCAGTTTGTTTCTCACGGACGGATCCAGATTGATTTCCCAGGGCCATGGCGTAGCACTGCTTACGTCAAAGTTTATCACTTTTTCATGAGTTAAGATTTATCAGCTTTCATACGTCAGAATCAAATTATCCAAGTTTAATTATTTTTTGATTTTTATTTTTTATTCGGGAAGATTACAGATCTTTATTTAATTTGTTTATTTATACGGGGAGGTTACAACATACTCCGCAAACCACTGCACTGCGCGTGGCGGAGGGTACACTGTACGACTACTACTCGTTTCGTTTCCCCTTCTACACGCAGATACAGCGAGGGAAAAACGATTATCTACGAGGGTATTTCGGAAAGTAAAGATACACCGTACGCTAGAGGAACAGAAGAGTTTTGGCGAGCAAGTTGGCAAAACTGGTGTTAACCTTGAACCGCTAGCTTTCTCCTCGCGGTCGTTCGGCAGTTGAACGTTGCTTCTGGTTGGAGTAGATTGTGTTTAAAATGGCTGCGCCGGTTCAGAATCCCGCCAAATGCGAAGTGCGCTACGTCATACGTTTTCTTCATGCAAAAGGTCAGCGACCAGCGGATATTCACAAAGAAATTGTTTCTGTTTATGGGAACATTATGAATCGGCAAAATGTAACGAAATGGTGTCGTCATTTCTCTGAAGGTAGGACCCATGTTCGTGACGAACAAAGAAAAGGGCGGCCATCTGTGATCTCTGATGCCCTTCTTCGGAGAACGGAAGAAGCAATTCGTGTGAATAGACGTCTCACATTGAAAGAATTGCATCAGATCATACCGGACGTGTCAGTGACAACTCTTTATGATGATGTGACTGTCAAGTTAGGGTACAGGAAGTCATGTGCGCGCTGGGTTCCAAAGCTGTTAACGGAAGAACACAAAAAGAAAAGGATAGGCTTTGCACTCGAATTCCTCACACGCTATGCTGAAGCAGGTGATGAGTTCCTTGATCACATTGTGACAGGTGACGAGACGTGGGTGTATCACCATTCACCTGAATCCAAGCAACAATCAATGCAATGGCGCCATTCGAATTCACCAAAAGCCAAGAAATGCAAAACGTCGATTTCAGCGAAGAAAATCATGGCTTCTGTTTTTTGGGACAGACAAGGCATTCTTCTGTTGGAATTTATGCCTCCTGGAACGACAATTAATGCTGCTGCATATTGCCAGACTTTGAAACGTCTTCGAAGGGCAATTCAAAAGAAACGCAGGGGAATGCTGACAAGTGGAGTCCGCTTGCTTCATGACAACGCTCGGCCTCATACAGCGCTCGTAACCGAAGCACTACTCAAACAATTCAAATGGGACGTATTGGACCATCCGCCATACAGCCCGGACCTTGAGCCCACCAACTTCCATGTCTTCCGTTACCTGATGTCACATCTTGGTGGAAAATCATTCCACGACCAAGAAGAGATCAAAGATGAAGTTGAAATGTTATTCCAACAACAGGCGGCAACCTTCTATGATTGTGGGATACAAAAGCTTGTGCGCCGACTTAACAAATGTTTGGATAACGGGGGTGATTATGTCGAAAAATAACAAAGAATCCAGTTAATAAGATGTAACTGACGTTTTCTAGATAAATGTTGTATTTAAAGACTGCGAGCCATTGTATCTTTACTTTTGGAAATGCCCTCGTATATGCCTGCATATGAGCCCTAATTTCTCCTGTCGTATCTTCGTGATCCCTAAGCGAAATGTATGTTGGTGGCAATGATATCGTCCTGCAGTCAGTATCAAATGGCGGTTCTCTAAAGTTGCTCAGTAGTGTTCTTCCAAATGAAGGTCTTTTTCCCGCCAGGGATTCCTACTTGGGTCCCCGAAGCATCGCTGTAACACTTACGTATTGTTCGAACCTACCGGTAACAAACCCAGCAGCTCGTCTCTGAACTGCTTCGATGTATTCTTGCAATCAGACAAACTCGAGCAGTGCTCAGGAATAGGTCGCAGCATCGCAGCGACCTACAAGCGGTCTCTTTACAGGTGAACCACCCTTTCCCAAATTCTCCCAATAAACCGAAATCTACCATTTGCCTTCTCTACCACAATCCTCACGTGCTCATTCAATTTCATATCGCTTCGCAACGTTACTCCCAGATATTTAAACGACCTTACTGTATCAAGCAGGACACTACTACTCCCCTTCCCGAATATTACGAGTTTGTTTTTCCTGCTCATCCGCATTAACATACATTTGTCTACGTTCACAGCCAGTTGCTATTCATCACACCGACTAGAAATTTTGTCTAGGTCATCTTGCATCATCCTGCAGTCACCGATCTTGGACATCGTCCTGTACACCACAGGAGCATCAGCGAACGATCGCAGATTGCTGCCCATGCTGTCCGCCAGATCATTTATGTTCACTACTGGCCACTAAAATTGCTACAGAAAGAAGAAATGCAGATGATAAAAAAGCATCCATCGGACTAATATATTACACTAGAACTGACATGTGATTACATTTTCAGGCAATTTGGGTGCATAGATCCTGAGAAATCAGTACCCAGAACAACCACCTCTGGCCGTAATAACGGCCTTGATACGCCTGGGTATTGAGTCAAACAGAGCTTGGATGGCGGGTACAGGTACAGCTGCCCATGCAGCTTCGACACGATACCGCAGTTCATCAAGAGTAGTGACTGGCGTATCGTGACGAGCCAGTTGCTCGGCCACCATTCACCACACGTTTTAAATTGGTGAGACATCTGGAGAATGTGCTGGCCAGGGCAGCAGTCGAACATTTTCTGTATCCAGAAAGGCCCGTACAGGACCTGCAACATGCGGTCGAGCATTATCCTGCTGAAATGTAGGGTTTCGCAGGGATCGAATGAAGGGTAGAGCCACAGGTCGTAACACATCTGAAATGTAACATCCACTGTTCAAAGTGTCGTCAATGCGAACAAGAGGTGACCGAGACGTGTAAGAAATGGCACCCCATAACATCACGCCGGATGATACGCCAGTATGGCGAAGACAAATACACGCTTCCAACGTGTGTTCACCGCGATGTCGCCAAACACGGATGCGACCATCATGATGCTGTAAACAGAACCTGGATTCATCCGAAAAAATGATGTTTTGCCATTCGTGCACCCAGGTTCGTCGTTGAGTACACCATCGCAGGCGCTCCTGTCTATGATGCAGCGTCAAGGGTAACTGCAGCCGTGGTCTCCGAGCTGATAGTCCATGCTGCTGCAAACGTCGTCGAACTGTTCGTGGAGATCGTTGTTGTCTTGCAAATGTCCCCATCTGTTGACTCAGGGATCGAGACGTGGCTGCACGATCCGTTACAGCCATGCGGATAAGATGCCTGTCATCTTGACTGCTAGTGATACGAGGCCGTTGGGATCTGGTACGGCGTTCCGTATTACCCTCCTGAACCCACCGATTCCATATTCTGCTAACAGTCATTGAATCTCGACCAACGCGAGCAACAATGTCGCGATACGATAAACCGCAATCGCGACAGGCTACAATCCGACCTTTATCAAAGTCGGAAACGTGATGGTACGCATTTCTCCTCCTTACACGAGGCATCACAACAACGTTTCACCAGGCAACGCCGGTCAACTGCTGTTTGTGTATGAGAAATCGGTTGGAAACTTTCCTCATGTCAGCATGTTGTAGGTGTCGCCACCGCCGCCAGCCTTGTGTGAATACTCTGGAAAGCTAATCATTTGCATATCACAGCATCGTCTTCCTGTCGGTTAAATTTCGCGTTTGTAACACGTCATCTTCGTGGTGTAGCAATTTTAAGGGCCAGTAGTGTATACAGAAAATAGCAACAGTCGTATCACACTTCCTGGGGACACCCCTGTCTCCCACGAACGCCGTTGAGGACCTTACTGGGTTTTATTATTTAAGAAATCTTGGCGCCAGCCACTTATCCGGGAGCCTATTCCGTATTATCGTACCTTCGTTAATAGTCTGCAGCGTGTAACCGCTCTTTAGAGAGTGCTTATACAGAAACGAGTATTGCATTAAATTCCGTAATACGAAGTGACCCAAAAGCCAAAAAACGGTAGTAGTACTTCGAAGAAATAGTTAAAATTTTACAAAGAGTAGATATTCGAAATAGAGTAACGCAAAGTAGTACAAAGGGAATCCAAGGAAGACATAACAGAGCTGCGTTTTGTTTTGAATGTAATATCTAAACCAATGCGCAGCATTGTTAGCTATCTTGAGTTTTCATCGGTGGCGAGTGTGTTCGCAGTTCTTCCGTGGTAGTAGGAATTTTGGGATTAGAAGCTTAATTCTTAGAACTGGAAGACATTGGACTGGCGGAGAATAGATGGTTTTGGGATAAATTCAGAGACGGAGTCCATTAGAGGTGATTGGGTGTACGAACATTGATATTCAAGTGAATGGTGATTGTACATGTTAAACGAAACGCTACGATCGATTTATTGACAAAACAGAAACTTTTATGTTGAATTAGGATTTTATTCACTGTATGTGAATTACACTCCTGGAAATGGAAAAAAGAACACATTGACACCGGTGTGTCAGACCCACCATACTTGCTCCGGACACTGCGAGAGGGCTGTACAAGCAATGATCACACGCACGGCACAGCGGACACAACAGGAACCGCGGTGTTGGCCGTCGAATGGCGCTAGCTGCGCAGCATTTGTGCACCGCCGCCGTCAGTGTCAGCCAGTTTGCCGTGGCATACGGAGCTCCATCGCAGTCTTTAACACTGGTAGCATGCCGCGACAGCGTGGACGTGAACCGTATGTGCAGTTGACGGACTTTGAGCGAGGGCGTATAGTGGGCATGCGGGAGGCCGGGTGGACGTACCGCCGAATTGCTCAACACGTGGGGCGTGAGGTCTCTACAGTACATCGATGTTGTCGGCAGTGGTCGGCGGAAGGTGCACGTGCCCGTCGACCTGGGACCGGACCGCAGCGACGCACGGATGCACGCCAAGACCGTAGGATCCTACGCAGTGCCGTAGGGGACCGCACCGCCACTTCCCAGCAAATTAGGGACACTGTTGCTCCTGGGGTATCGGCGAGGACCATTCGCAACCGTCTCGATGAAGCTGGGCTACGGTCCCGCACACCGTTAGGCCGTCTTCCGTTCACGCCCCAACATCGTGCAGCCCGCCTCCAGTGGTGTCGCGACAGGCGTGAATGGAGGGACGAAAGGAGACGTGTCGTCTTCAGCGATGAGAGTCGCTTCTGCCTTGGTGCCAATGATGGTCGTATGCGTGTTTGGCGCCGTGCAGGTGAGCGCCACAATCAGGACTGCATACGACCGAGGCACACAGGGCCAACACCCGGCATCATGGTGTGGGGAGCGATCTCCTACACTGGCCGTACACCACTGGTGATCGTCGAGGGGACACTGAATAGTGCACGGTACATCCAAACCGTCATCGAACCCATCGTTCTACCATTCCTAGACCGGCAAGGGAACTTGCTGTTCCAACAGGACAATGCACGTCCGCATGTATCCCGTGCCACCCAACGTGCTCTAGAAGGTGTAAGTCAACTACCCTGGCGAGCAAGATCTCCGGATCTGTCCCCCATTGAGCATGTTTGGGACTGGATGAAGCGTCGTCTCACGCGGTCTGCACGTCCAGCACGAACGCTGGTCCAACTGAGGCGCCAGGTGGAAATGGCATGGCAAGCCGTTCCACAGGACTACATCCAGCATCTCTACGATCGTCTCCATGGGAGAATAGCAGCCTGCATTGCTGCGAAAGGTGGATATACACTGTACTAGTGCCGACATTGCGCATGCTCTGTTGCCTGTGTCTATGTGCCTGTGGTTCTGTCAGTGTGATCATGTGATGTATCTGACCCCAGGAATGTGTCAATAAAGTTTCCCCTTCCTGGGACAATGAATTCACGGTGTTCTTATTTCAATTTCCAGGAGTGTATTAAAGAGTATTTGGATCGAAAATAGTTTGGACCTTATCACACTAGTATCTTTGCCGCTTGTTGTCAAGGTGATTCCGCTAATAAACGAAAAGTGAAAAACAGTGCCCGTTAAAAGACTAAACTTGTGCTCAACAGACATTGAGAGGATCCGAACCCATAATTAATATCGTGTCTTGAGAATCGAGAAGAGAGACATATTAATAGTTTATCGGACACTAATGGCAAAGGACAGTGTCATCGGAAAGCATATCTTTGGCGACAAACACGAAGGAATGTAGTACTGACTGATTGTTATCATACCGAAACAATACAGATTAAGATCAACTCTCCTCATTGATCCCCCAGAGTCATCTGTCATTAATTTAAGAATTTCATTGTATCAATGAAACAGAAATATACGAGACATTCCCAGTGCTCACTAAATTCCAGAATCAGCTAGTACATAGACAATGATATCTGTGAACAAGGGTTATTGAAGGAGGAAGATAAATCATTTTACAAACAGATTTAATAGGATTCAACGAATGCATACAGACTGCTAAAGTAACTAAATCAAATTACTCAGGGAAACAAATTAGTAAAAATAGACTGGAGTTCAATTGATATCTTACTCCAGAGCAATAAAAAAAACTGTCTGTGGATCCCTCGTGGTTGAAAGAGTACGAAATATCTGTGGAAAAACGCGATCAATTTTCAATTGCTAGTTCACACGACTACATTCACAATGTGATTCAGAGACGTTCTATGTCTGACCCACACGGCAGGGAATGGTTCTTAACTAGCCGGGACAATGTATACACAAACTTTTGACGTGGGGGAGGGGGGGGGGGAGTGGGGGTTAAACGGCGAAGCGATGATATCTGTGCAGTCGCAACGACGGTGGGTGTGCGGGCATAAGTGGAGTCCCATGTCGAATAATTTTCGGAAATCTAGAAATACGGAATATGCCTACCGCCCTGCATCCATAGTTCGCAGTATATCATTTGAGTAAAGAGCAAGCTGTGTTTCGTACGAGCGATAATTCCTAAAGCCGTGCTGTTTCGTGGGCATTAGCTTTTCTGTCTCTAGGAAATGTATTATATTTACGCTCTAGAAATCTGCAGTGAACCGTTGTTAAGGATATTGGTCGGTAGTTTTGCGGGTCCGGTTTTTTATTCTGCAGTAGTCACCTTCGCTTTTTTCCAGTCGCTTGGCACTTTGCACTGGTGGCGGGATTCACGATAAATACAAACTAAGTAAGGGGTCAGTGACGTAGAGTACTCTTTGCAAAACAGAGCTGGGATTCCATCCGGACCTGGCGACTTATTAATTTTCAACACTTTCAGTAGTGTTACAGGTTACCCTTCGCCAAGCAGTGTATGGTAGCTTTGCGGAGTATGTACGAGGACAGTTGAATAAGTAATGCAATACATTTTTTTTTCTGAAACAGGAGTTGTTTTATTCAGCATTGAAATACACCAGGTTATTCCCCAATCTTTTAGCTACACAACACTATTTTTCAACGTAATCTCCATTCAATGCTGCGGCCTTACGCCATCTTGAAATGAGGGCCTGTATGCCTGCACGGTACCATTCCACTGGTCGATGTCGGAGCCAACGTCGTACTGCATCAATAACTTCTTCATCATCCGCGTAGTGCCTCCCACGGATTGCGTCCTTCATTGGGCCAAACATATGGAAATCCGACGGTGCGAGATCGGGGCTGTAGGGTGCATGAGGAAGAACAGTCCACTGAAGTTTTGTGAGCTCCTCTCGGGTGCGAAGACTTGTGTGAGGTCTTGCGCTGTCATGAAGAAGGACTAGTTCGTTCAGATTTTTGTGCCTACGAACACGCTGAAGTCGGTTCTTCAATTTCTGAAGAGTAGCACAATACACTTCAGAGTTGATCCTTTGACCATGGGGAAGGACATCGAACAGAACAACCCCTTCAGCGTCCCAGAAGACTGTAACCATGACTTTACAGGCTGAGGGTATGGCTTTAAACTTTTTCTTGGTAGGGGAGTGGGTGTGGCGCCACTCCATTGATTGCCGTTTTGTTTCAGGTTCGAAGTGATGAACCAATGCTTCATCGCCTGTAACAATCTTTGACAAGAACTTGTCACCCTCAGCCACATGACGAGCAAGCAATTCCGCACAGATGGTTCTCCTTTACTCTTTATGGTGTTCGGTTAGACAACGAGGGACCCAGTGGGAACAAACCTTTGAATATCCCAACTGGTGAACAATTGTGACAGCACTACCAACAGAGATGTCAAGTTGAGCACTGAGTTGTTTGATGGTGATCTGTCGATCATCTCGAACGAGTGTGTTCGCACGCTCCGCCATTGCAGGAGTCACAGCTGTGCACGGCCGGCCCGCACGCGGGAGATCAGACAGTCTTGCTTGACCTTGCGGCGATGATGACACACGCTTTGCCCAACGACTCACCGTGCTTTTGTCCACTCCCAGATCACCGTAGCCATTCTGCAAGCGCCTATGAATATCTGAGATGCCCTGGTTTTCCGCCAAAAGAAACTCGATCACTGACCGTTGTTTGCAACGCACATCCGTTACAGACGCCATTTTAACAGCTCCATACAGCGCTGCCACCTGTCGGAAGTCAATGAAACTGTACGAGACGAAGCGGGAATGTTTGAAAATATTCCACAAGAAATTTACGGTTTTTTCAACCAAAATTGGCCGAGAAAAAAAATGTGTTGCATTACTTATTGAACTGCCTTCGTACGTAGATATAGATGAGTTAAATCGACAGGTGATGGTGTCATTCGAAAAAAAAGACGAGAGAGCTCATTGATTAGAATTGCTTGTCGTGGAGGGGTACAAGCTGACGTTGCAGGATTCGTGGAATCTAGTGCAAGGCTAGTGACTAACCTTGGTGGGGGATTCCGTCCTCTTCATGTACGAACGCGCGTAGCATTCGGCTCCTACGGCGTACCTCGGTAGCCCTTGTAAGGTATTTTACTGCTGCACCGTACTGCGGGCAGAAATACCAAACATTCTAAGAGAGAGAGAGAGACATGTGCAACATATGAATAATTCAGCTCCGTCGCTCGCGTGATCCAGGCTGAGAATGATATACGCAGTCTGTGACTGCATAGCCAAACAAAAACCATTAATGCGTTTGGGGAATGCTTTAGTGTCTCGTTCCAAGTGTTCGGTGCAATAGCGACATCTGTCATAGGTCTTAGGCTCTGTACCCGAATGATTTATTGTTTGAGACTTCAGTATCTGCAAACAAAACCAAATATGTATGTATGTGTGTGTCTGTGTTTCTGTGTGTGTGTTTTTTTGGATTCACTAACTTATAGATTTGAAAAGGAAGCATTTTATGAAATTCCTCTATTACACTTTGGTAATATCAACATTTCTCTCTAATGTGTAAAAAAGTCATTTTTGTTGTAAAAAGTTTAAATTCGATGGTTAATGGTTGTAAACTTAGCCATGAGCTCCCCGATTTGTCAAAAAATGTGTCAGCTGGTTCCTTGCTGTAGCTTTGTGTTCTCTGCAGAACCCTGCAGTCAGCTTTCCTTCGCGTTAACTCTCCGTATCTCTTCATATAACTACAGTAGAAGTCACTGCCCGCTCTCATTTTTGTCTTACTGAATCGATGGTTTAATCTCAGTTGTTCTGTATATTTATACAATACATTTAAGGGCTCATCTTTACTCAAAGATTATGCAGGTTTTTTAAATGTTTAAGATGGTCGTAGAATACTGTTTCCCGTTCATCACTGCATTTACAGGGAAAATGTTTTCTATTTCTAAAATAGGTTCCATGTCCACCTCATTCTTCTTCCGTTAAGTTTTAAGCCTGTCAGGTAATACAGGGTGTATCAAAAAGAATCATCCGATTTTAAAAAATCATAAGTATTTTGTTATTTGAGAAACTGAAACGTCCACTTAGAAAGATTTATGAATTACTGTGCTGATAAACCTCTTACGTTATTTGATTTTCAAACAGGTGAGCACAACCGAACGTACCCGGACATTTCTCTACTTATTCTGATCAACACTAAACTGACACACAATATTTTTAGCGCAACGCAATCTGACTTTCAATAATCCCTACAAAAGAATGGCCCTGACTAACAATGACCTATACCTTTCATGAGTCACTCACCTCACAAAAATCTTCGTTACTCGAACTACTGCAATACAGCGAGCGCCACTACTACCAGCTAAATAAAAGAAGGCACTAACTACTGATAGGAATAGTTAGCAAATGAAACATTTTGATAGAGAACAAACAATGTATTTACCTTAGTAGTGTTCAAAAGTCATAATCAGTTCATGACATCCAGTCTTACAAATTTAGTCTCTCTGATGGACACGTCCAGATCATCCGCTCTCAAAACTCCGCCAACTCTCTCCCCACATCCACCACTGCTGGCGGCTCACCTCCAACTGCGCAACGCTACGCGCTGTTAACAGCCAACTGCCCAACACTACAATAGCAAATATTGCAACAATGCCAACCAGCCACAGACTGCACACACCACAGCCAGTGATTTTCTAACAGAGCGCTACGTGGCGTTACCAATATAAAAACCTAAACAGCCTACTTACAAAATGAGCGTCAACAATGTGCTGTTGGAAAGAGCAAACTCTCGAGTTTTACCAGCTAGGTAGCAGCAGTGTGCGCCCACTTCAGTTGAGTAAAAATGGTGTCTGGGCAACAGAAAGCGCTTTTTGTTCTACGTTTTCCCGGCTAATGTGGCCGAGAGGTTCTAGGAGCTACAGTCTGGAACCGCGCGACCGCTACGGTCGCAGGTTCGAATCCTGCCTCGGGCATGTATGTGCGTGATGTCCTTAGGTTAGTTAGGTTTAAGTAGTTCTAAGTTTTAGGGGACTGATGACCTCAGATGTTAAGTCCCATAGTGCTCAGAACCATTTGAACCATTTTCTTTTCTACGTTTTGCGCAGTGCGTATCAGTAATAACTGTACAGCGTGACTTTCGTACTAGGAATGGTATGAATCCTCCAACAGCACGGATGGCATGAACAATTCCAAAAAACAGGTTGTTTGTGGAAAGGCAAATCCCCGGTCCATCCCCGATTGCCTGACACACACGTCGTACGCATCCGCCATAGTTTCACAAGGAGTCCGCAGAAATCCGTTCGCCGTGCAGTTCGACAGCTCAAGATGCGCCCGATGTCCGACTGGCGTGTGTTGCGTCGACGTTTACGCTTCAAACCATACAAAATTCAGTTACTGCAAGTTCTTCGTGAAGATGACAAACAACAAAGTGTTGAGTTCTGTAATTTCGTTCTTCCACGCTTAGTGTTTAGTAACGAAGCAACATTCCATTTAAATGGAAAGGTGAATCGTCATAATGTGAGAACATGGGGTATGGAATAACCACATGAAGTTGTACAACATGAGAGGTACTCTCCAAAACTCAGCGTGTTTTGTGCAGTTTCACGGGAAAAGGTGTGTAGTAAATTTTTTTTTTTTTTATGAGCCGAGAACGCTGTCACAGAAAACAGATTTCTCTGTATGCTTGAGAACTCTCATTCCCCACAGTTGGAGACTGGTTTAAACGACTTCATTCACCAACAAGATGGGGCACCGCCACACTGGCATCTGGAAGTGCGGGAATTTTTAAATCAAAGGATTACTGAACGATGAACCGGTCGCCCAGTACCAGGTGGTCCAGCCTTACATTACTGGCTTCCAAGGTCACCAGATCTGGCAACGGCTTTGGCGCAGTGGATACACCGCTTCCAGTGAGATCACCGAAGTTAAGCGCTGTGGGGCGTGGTCGGCACTTGGATGGGTGACCATCCAGCCGCCATGCGCTGTTGCCATTTTTCGGGGTGCACTCAGCCTCGTGATGCCAATTGAGGAGCTACTCGACCGAATAGTAGCGGCTCCGGTCATAGAAAACCATCATGACTGGAAGAGCAGTGTGCTGACCACACGCCCCTCCTATCTGCATCCTTAACTGAGGATGACACGGCGGTCGGATTGTCCCGATGGGCCACTTGTGGCCAGAAGACGGAGCGCTTAAGGTCACCGGATCAGACTGTAAGTGATTATTTCTTCTGGGCGTTTATAAAAGACTCTTTATGTGCCTCCATTACCAACAACGGTGAATGAACTCAGACATCGCATAACTGTAGGCGTGGAAGCTGTAACTCAAGACATAGTCGCTGCAGTCTGGGAACAATCTGAATGCCGCATTGACATATGCCGTGCATCTCAAGGTGGGGGACGGGCATATTGAACACCTACGAAAAGGTATGAAAAAAAATTTTTTGAGTTTCCCGTTCACCAAATAACAAAATTCTTTGTACCGGGTGATCAAAAAGTCAGTATAAATTTGAAAACTTAATAAACCACGGAATAATGTAGATAGAGAGGTAAAAATTGACACACATGCTTGGAATGACACGGGGTTTTATTAGAACAAAAGAAAAAGTATTGCTAGACGCGTGAAAGATCTCTTGCGCGCGACGTTTGGTGATGATCGTGTGCTCAGCCGCCACTTTCGTCATGCTTGGCCTCCCAGGTCCCCAGACCTCAGTCCTTGCGATTATTGGCTTTGAGGTTACCTAAAGTCGCAAGTGTATCGTGATCGACCGACATCTCTAGGGATGCTGAAAGACAACATCCGACGCCAATGCCTCACCATAACTCCGGACATGCTTTACAGTGCTGTTCGCAACATTATTCCTCGACTACAGCTATTGTTCAGGAATGATGGTGGACATATTGAGCATTTCCTGTAAAGAACATCATCTTTGCTTTGTCTTACTTTGTTATGCTAATTATTGCTATTCTGATCAGATCAAGCGCCATCTGTCGGACATTTTTTGAACATTTGTATTTTTTTGGGTCTAATAAAACCCCATGTCATTCCAAGCATGTGTGTCAATTTGTACCTCTCTATCTACATTAATCCGTGATTTATTAAGTTTTCAAATTTATACTGACTTTTTGATCACCCAGTATATGTTTATTAGTGTCAGAAATATAGACGTGCCAAATTGTATGGTTCTTTTTGATATTCCCTGAAAGTATTTCTCAAAAAGACTGACCTCTAAGCCTTTCTTCGTGTTATTTTCACGACTGAATCATTAATATCAATTTATTGCGACCTGTGGTCAGCAGTGGGTAACCTGGTTCAGTGTACAGTTTTCTTGTCAATTGATTGTACATAACGGGTGATTGAAAAGTTTCCGTTTTCTGATGTTGCTGCAGAGCATACGCAACATAGCGCGACTCCGATGCGGGTGTACAAGCACCGACGTGTAGGCGAGGGATCAGTGTGGAATTCGTTGCATTGCGACGTGGGTGCGGTGAATGCGTAGAAATAAACTGTTGCGACGTTGTTACCAAATGCGTCCAAACAGGACACACATGCTGTTAATCTTGTCTTGGTTGAGGAAAGGCAAACACCGTAGACATCCATAGATGGATGAAGAGTGTGTATGGGATAGCACAGCAAGCACTCCGTCTTCAGGCCACAAGTGGCCCATCGGGGCCATCCGACCGCCGTGTCATCCTCAGCTGAGGATGCGGATAGGAGGGGCATGTGGTCAGCACACCGCTCTCCCGGTCGTTATGATGGTTTTCTGTGACCGGAGCCGCTACTATTCGGTCGAGTAGCTCCTCAATTCACGAGGCTGAGTGCACCCCGAAAAATGGCAACAGAGTATGGCGGCTGGATGGACACCCATCCAAGTGCCGGCCACACCCGACAGCGCTTAACTTCGGTGATCTGACGGGAACCGGTGTATGTGTATGGGATAGAATGTCTGTGAAACACCACCATTGTACAGTGGAAATTGCGACAAGAGATGCTACTCATTCATGATAACACACGTTCCCATATAGCAAATGTCGAAACGCAGAAGTTACGCTAATTCAAGCTGGAGACACTGAAGCCCCCGCCCTATTGTCCTGACCTCTCCACATGCGATTAGCACTTTTTCGGTCCCTTAAAAAAAGACCTGAAGATTCGAGGATTCCCGTGGCACGAGGATGTTCAACAGGCAGTTACGGACTTCTTCGCGCAGAAGTGCACTGAGTTTTACGAAACGGATACCTTCAATTTGGTGTGTTGATGGGATGATTGTATCAATGCTCACGGCGATTTGGCCGATTGGCATATCGATTCTGTGCTGTACTACCTTCCAATGGAAACTTTTGATCGCTCCTTATAGTATTATTTTGTGGCATGGGCTTATGCTGGGGTGTTATTTTGATACTGTGTCCACGTTTAGTATTTGATTATTCTGAGTCTTTCTTGTCATTCTTTTACAGCTTGCGCAATTGTGTACGGTGTGCTGTTTTATGTCCACCTTATCATAAGATTAAACCCATTGTGAGGGGCAGAGCATTTGTCAGTTTCTTATATTGTACTGTATATTTAGTTGACATTATGTAATATGAGCGCTGGCTATTTTACTTGTGCTACACCTTATACATGTGCCCGGATTTGTTGAGCTGACCAGTAAATACGAGGGTAATTCAATTATTATCCGCAATTTAGTTACATTTTTGTTTATTTCGGTGTACTTTCGTTTTACGTTGATGACACATTCTTTGTTTATTTGTTGTTATATCTTTGCAGTTTTCAAGCATCTAGGTTAGTTTCGCTATCGCTGCCGTGCTGTTAATCATGGCTGCTCCGCTGTCTACTTGCACCAAAGAAGATCAGCGTTCAGTGATCCGTTTTCCGTGGTCGGAAGGAGTATCAGGGGCCGAAATTCATTTAAGACTTTCGTTACAGTACGGAAACAATGTTTTGCCACAACGGAGTGTCTACGAATGGATTGAAAAATTCCGAAATTATCGTACAACTGTAACGCATGATGAAGCAACCGGACGACCGTTTACCGCCACAAATGAAGAAACCATTGAGCGAAAGTATTCTCTTAGACACACGATTAACTATTGACGAAGTGGCACATCGTCTGCAAATTAGTCACTGTTCTGCTTACGAAATCATCCACAACAGACTTGGGTTTCATAAAGTTTGTCAAGACAGGTCCCAAAACAACTCACACAGTTGCATAAACAAATGAGCAAAAAACATTTGGATCGCTTCTTAGAGAGGATCATTGCTGGTGACGAAACATGGGTCCATCATTACGACCCGGAGAGTAAACGGCAGACTATGGAATGGAAACATCCAAATTCGCCGTGCAAGAAAAAGTTCAAGACCAAACCGTCCTCATGGATAACTGATGCTTACGGCTTTTTGGGACGCATAAGTTCCAGTACTGGAACATTATGGGGAAAGTGGCACAACAATAAACAGTGGATGTAACAGTGAGATGCTTACTGCCAGGCTAAAGCAATACTAAGCAAACGCCGAGGATTGGTGTCACAAGGTGTTGTGTTGTTGCACGACAATGCCAGTCCGCGTACTGCTGCCCACACGCTGAAACGCTCCAGAAACTCACATTTGAAGTACTGGATCATCCTCCATACAGTCCCAACCTTGCCTCTTCTGACAATCACTTGTTTGGTCCACTCAGGCATTAAGGAGCCGTCGATTTGCCTCGGACGAAGCAGTGAAAGAAGTGGTGCATTCCTGGCTCTCAGCTCAACCGAGAACCTTCTTTTATGAGGACATCAGGAAGCTTGTACAACGATGGACCAAGTGCGTTGAAACACAAGGAGACTATGTCGAAAAACGATGTTCCCGTAAGTTTCCTATTTGATTACAATAAAATTTTATAGCAGCTTTGCGGATAATAATAGACTTATCCTCGCATATTTAAAACCTGTTAAGGATTTACGCCCACACCACGCCCAAAGACTTTCCACTCTCACCGTTTCCTGTGTCACAAAGCACGTTCCTAAAAAAATTAGAGTAACGAAAATTTACAATGACTCTACCATGAAAGGAGCGACGCACTGAATGAGGATTCGCCGCCAGGACGCGGCTAAGACAGAGCTCTTAATTACTCCCACGCTCCGGAAACCATCACTTCAAGCGTAGAAGTCAGACCAAGGCACACTTTAAAATACTGACTGTGGGATTCAGTGCTCAGGGATAGCCGGCCGAAGTGGCCGAGCGGTTCTAGGTGCTACAGTCTGGAACCGCGCGACCGCTACGGTCGCAGGTTCGAATCCTGCCTTGGGCATGGATGTGTGTGATGTCCTTAGGTTAGTTAGATTTAAGTAGTTCTAAGTTCTAGGGGACTGATGACCTCAGACGTTAAGTCCCATAGTGCTCAGAGCTTTGAACGATTTTGCTCAGGGATAGATATCACACGTCGCAGATTTATTTACTAACATTTCCTTTTACAGTCAGAGTAGATCATATAAAAATAAAGTTGGGCCGCAAATATAAAGTAAAAATGATATTTTCTGGGTCATACGCACTAACAGTTCTTATACTACAGAATAAACATTCAAAGGAGATGCAATTAACTAATTAATTAAGTTCACACGAATTGCAGAAATATTTTCACATCGCAGAACTACAGTCGTAGTATAGAGGTGGAGCCCCTCCACGCCCACACCGGCGTGATAGCCAACACAAAAGGTCTACTGCCATCCCTGCATAAGCGTTAGTTTTCACTAAAGTGAGATGTCACAGGATGTGGGTACTGCGATGTTCGCTTACGTCTGGTTAAGGTTAACCATTAATACGCGCTCATCTGGAGCTAGATTGGGTCGAAATTCGAACGAAGGGTAGCGGTTCGAAGGGCACAGGAAAAAAAAAGTGCCGAGGCAAGAGCCAACGGAAAAAATCTCTGCGATAGTTTGGGCGGGTAGTAAGAGCAGTAGCGGATGTGTTGCTGGCTGCGACAGGTCATGCAAAGGTAGGCTTTGTTATTAGTGGGTATCATGCATGTCGATACCTTTGACGTTGTGCGGTGCTGTTACTTGGCGGCTGTGCCTGCGTGCCGGTGTTGATCTCTCGGTCAGCGTCAGCATACCTGTAACAGTTAGGTTCATCGCCGTTTTGGGTCCGATAGGTCAGATATAGATGCACAGTATAGGGTGATGTTGGAAAAGTGTTTGTGCGTCGCTACGGTCGCTGGTTCGAATCCTGCCTCGGGCATGGATGTGCGTGATGTCCTTAGGTTTGTTAGGTTTAAGTAGTTCTACGTTCTGAGGGACTGATGACCTAAGAAGTCCCATAATGCTCAGAGCCACTTTTGTTTGTGCGTCAGTGGGCGAGCTTGTCGGTTTCCCTGCTGTAGCCTGTTGGTCGGCTTTAGTAGCAGCTGGTGTATCCAGTCAACGCTGCTCATATGCAGGGGCTGCCGACGTTTGTCGCTTGTTGGTGTGTGTTGGCTTACCGTAGGTGCTTATGCCCTAGCTAGCAGTGTCTTGGCCGCTTATGCTTCCACCTACGGTTGTGATCATAGTTTCCCAGGGTAAGGATGAAAGGATTGTTCGAGTGTCTCGAGTTCCTGTACAGTCGTGCGGCGTGTTTTTTGAATACTTCCTTGAGGGTTTCAAGGCGGTATTCATCGTGAAGACCCACGGAGCGTGTGTAGCGCGGAGCGTTGCTAATGATTCGTAGCACTTCTGCCTGATCTGAGGCGTGTAGGAGCTGCATATCCCTAGACGGAAGCTGCGTACGTCATCAGAGGTCTAATCAGTGCCATGTACATGGACCTCGACACCCTCCTATTTAGTGCGCTTTCCCTGTTGAGCATTGGGTAGAGCTGTTTGAGCCTCGCGTGCGCTCTGTTGGCAATGTATTCGATGTGGCCCCCCATGTAAGTTTCCGGTTCAGCCAGGCACAGAGATATCTGACTTTCTCTCAGAAACGTATTGGGCGTGCACAGCAGTAGTTTCGATCTGCGTGTAAACAGACTTTCGCACTCACTTGTCGACGTTTACTTTAATACGCCATCGTACCAACCAAGGTTCAGAAGTTCTGAGTGCCGTCTGTATTCGTGAATTAATGTTGGACGGTTTCGAATCTTGCGCAACGATAGCAGTTTGTATTTTTGGGAAGTCGTTAACGTACAGGCTGAACAAGATGGGCCCTAAGATGCTTCCCTGGTGTACTCCAGCCGGCCGGAGTGGCCGAGCGCTTCTAGGCGCTTCAGTCTGGAACCGCGCGGCCGCTACGGTCGCAGGTTCGAATCCTGCCTCGGGCATGGATGTGTGGTATGTCCTTAGGCTAGTTATGTTTCAGTAGTTCTAGAGGACTGCTGACCTCAGATGTTAAGTCCCATAGTGCTCAGAGCCATTTGAACCATATTTTGTAATTATATACTGGAATCAAGCAAAGCTGCTGGCAATGAAGGTAGTAGACCATGGAAGCGACATTTGTACTGTGCGACAAGTTGAGAATTTGGGTTGGAAGGGAAGCGTGCCCGGGTAGCCAAAGCGAATAAAGCGAGCACTTGTTTAATGTGGAAATCTGGGTTCTAGTCCTGCTGCGCCACAAATTTTCACTTGTCGTCACTGAATTTAATTCAATACTCAGTTGTGGCTGACATTTTTATTTATCTTGAAATTATATAATACATGAAAGTTGAAGAACTGGTATTTAACAGTAATTGCTTTTTCCAATCAGGGAGCTATTAAACTGGATCAGTGGAATAACTTTCAGCTCTCTCAGCGATGTGTTTCTAATCTCACCAGTGCCTGTAAATGGTGGCACTAACAGACTTTTCTTTATGTTTGGGAACTTAAGAAGGTATGTGAGGTCACATCTGGCGAATTTTGTTGCTGCAACACCATCGCAGTATTGCTTTTGCCCAAAAATCAAATACAACTATCCCACAAACCAACCCATAAGCACACCACCCCGCTCACCCACAGACACACATATAAACATACACACACACGTACACACACACACACACACACACACACACACACACACACACACACACACACACACACACACATAAATGGCAGATAAACCTCTGAAAGATTCAGAACTTCCTCTCAGAACATTATCAACTGTTCAACTGTCCATCATGTTGATCTCGTAGTTTGTGAACAATGACAATGAAAGTTACGTAATAGTCGTCTCCCCATTAACCTAATGGGGAAACTAGAAAAAGTGAAACATATTGTAAACAAACACACACGCACGAACACACAGTTTTCCACATAGAATTAGTTAATGTAACCATAACATTCTCAGTGGTAAAACTTCGAAGTAAGTAACTTTTCGACGTTAAGTTCTAGTTGGAAATGACAAACTGTGGAAGAAAACAAGTGAAATAAGAAACGTAATAGGCTGGAAAACCACAGCATGCAGCAACACTGTATACATACGAAATTTTGTCTGTTCTTCAGATTTGTAAATACTGTCTTAAAAGCTCAATGTTATAGGCGTACATGTTGTAAGGAACATTTTTCTTAAATGATGATTAACTGAAACCCTCAGCTGCCGACAGGTGTTGTTGATATACCTCGATGTGGACAGCTGAAAATGTGTGCCCCCGATCGGGACTCGAACCCGGGACCTCCTGCTTACATGGCAGACGCTCTATCCATCTGTGCCACCGAGGACACAGATGAATAGCGCGACTGCAGGGACTTATCCCTTGCACGCTTCCCATTTATTCCAGGGAAAAGCTGCACAGTCATCAACAGTATCTCTTCTTTCGAGAACAGTTACTGTCTTCATATATATAGTTATAGGCTACCCAGCCATTCGCCTTCGTCTGTGCGAATGCTCACAGGTTGCTCAAACTCTTAAGGGAATCGCCAAAATGTGCGCGAGTAATGAGTGGATGGGCAAATGTCTATAAGGTACAATACATATGTAGAATTGTGGACAGATGGGAATGTAAGTCTCACGGTGGCTCAGATGGACTCCGGCACGGTAACTCAGCGTGGTCGGTCAGGGGGTTAGCCGCCCTCTGTAATAAAAAAAACCTGAGTAAATAGATCAACGACGAACTGAAACGGATGTCTTGCGACGTCCGCCCCGAGCAGATGCAACGAACGAAAAGGAACAAAATGAGATTAAAAAAAAAGCCACAGCACGGTAGCTCAGCGTGTTCGGTCAGAGAGGTGGTTGGCCTCTGTAATAAAAAAACTGAGTGGAAGGAACAACAAACGAACTTGGCCGGATGTCATGTGACCTCCGGAACGACCAAACACAACGAACAAAATGCAAAAAAAAAAAAAAAATAAAAAAAATAAAAAAAATAAAAAAAAAATGGATAGAGCGTCTGCCATGTATGCAGGAGGTCCCGGGTTCGAGTCCCGGTCGGGGCACACATTTTCAGCTGTCCACATCAAGGTATATCAACAACACCTGTCAGCAGCTGACGGTTTCAGTTAATCATCATTTATTCCAGGGAAAAGCTGCACGGTCATCAACAGTATCTCTTCTTTCGAGAACAGTTACTGTCTTCATATATAACATTTTTCTTGTTTACTAGAAAAAAAAGAAAAAGCTCACTGTGAATGCTGAAACTTAATCGAAACCTGTCTGCGAAACAAGAGTGCAAATGAAATTGTGTTTTGCTCAGGGAGGATCACCTCCAAAAATAAATATACTCCTAAGAAAACGCAGAGAGAAAAGCTTCAATCTCTAGACGATTATAGCAACGAAGTGTGAGCTGGAGAATTGTTGTGCTGGATAAGCCATGAACCGCTCTGTCAAAAATTCGAGCCTTTTCCTATTGGGACTGCTTCAAGCAAACAGTACTGCTCCCTATTGATCGTTCGACCTCATGGCGAGAACTCGTGACGCACTGTGCCGTTAACAATCGAAGAGCTCATTGAAGGTAACCTTCACACGTTAGCGCACTTATCGACATCTTTCTCCGTCCTGGCCATCCAGAATGCTTTCACTGGGACGGATCAGCCTTAGTTATGATGTTCTCCCCGTAATCCCATGTTCCATAATCTGTTACAGTGCGTCCTACGTCGTCGTCGACTCCGTTTAGCGACTTCTGAGTAACATACATTAGCCGCTGTTGTTGTTCGAAATTCACCCAAATTTTGCAGTCACATATTTCGCCGCCAAAATATCTCGAAAAAATTCCATGGCATGAGCGAGTTGATAAGCCAGCATCATCACCGACTTCTCTGACTAATTACTGTATTTCGGGGCTACGGTCATAGTCATTTCTTTCGCTTTTTCCTCGATCGCCCTTCTTGAAAACGCTTATATCCGTCATAGGTCCTCGTTAACTCGTAGGAGACTCATCAAAAAGCAAAATTTAACACCTCTAAAACTTCACCGCATCTTATACCATAATAACAGCAAAATCTGATACAAATTCTCTGATCTACATCTACATTTACATGATTACTCTGCAATTCACATTTAAGTGCTTCGCAGAGGGTTCATCGAACCACAATCATACTATCTCTCTACCATTCCACTCCCGAACAGCGCGCGGGAAAAACGAACCCCTAAACCTTTCTACCTATGTAGATTGGGCTCAACATTATATTTTCGCATTCGGAAGAGAAAGTTGGTGACTGAAATTTCGTAAATAGATCTCGCCGCGACGAAAAACGTCTTTGCTTTAATGACTTCCATCCCAACTCGCGTATTATATCTGCCACACTCTCTCCCCTATTACGTGATAATACAAAACAAGCTGCCCTTTTTTGCACCCTTTCGATGTCCTCCGTCAATCCCACCTGGTAAGGATCCCACACCGCGCAGCAATACTCTAACAGAGGACGAACGAGCGTAGTGTAAGCTGTCTCTTTAGTGGACTTGTTGCATCTTCTAAGTGTCCTGCCAATGAAACGCAACCTTTGGCTCGCCTTCCCCACAACATTATCTATGTGGTCTTTCCAACTGAAGTTGTTCGTGATTTTTACACCCAGGTACTTAGTTGAATTGACAGCCTTGAGAATTGTACTATTTATCGAGTAATCGAATTCCAACGGATTTCTTTTGGAACTCATGTGGATCACCTCACACTTTTCGTTATTTAGCGTCAACTGCCACCTGCCACACCATACAGCAATCTTTTCTAAATCGCTTTGCAACTGATACTGGTCTTCGGATGACCTTACTAGACGGTAAATTACAGCATCATCTGCGAACAGCCTAAGAGAACTGCTCAGATTGTCACCCAGATCATTTATATAGATCAGGAACAGCAGAGGTCCCTGGACGCTTCCCTGGGGAACACCTGATATCACTTCAGTTTTACTCGGTGATTTGCCGTCTATTACTACGAACTGCGACCTTCCTGACAGGAAATCACGAATCCAGTCGCACAACTGAGACGATACCCCATATGCCCGCAGCGTGATTAGAAGTCCATTTTACATAGAATAAACAAACATCTGATACTACCAAATTAGCGAATGTATCCGTTTCTGTGGCTGACAACAGATTAAATATTAGATACCTGCACATCTATACATCTAACTTTGCGACATGTTCGCCAACACAACAACGAAAAAAGTCAAGCGAATCGCACTGCTACAGCACTCAGGGTTACAAGATATTGGTTAGTTATTCCACACACGTGCACTAAATCAGTTGTTCAGAGTCTTCAGGTTTTTTCCCTTGTCTTTAAAAGCATTTTTTACGTATATAACTTATTGTTTCGCCCATAAGCCTACTTAAATCAGTAAATTTTCTTATCTCTCGCCGCCTCTGTGTTTGATCCAGTACCTAGTTTTCTGCCTGGTAAACTAGGCCCTGCTCGATTTTATTACGGAAAATTATTGGGGAAGCAAGAATAAATACCTTTTATTATTATTATCTTCTCTTTCTACATTTAATAATGAAAGCTGCGCTTCAAATACATTTATATATATTTTAAGTAACGTGAAACTATCGTGATGTTTGGAATTGTTATGCTGAGATCATAAACATAATTTACAGCAACGAAAATTGTCTGTATTAAATATTTTTCTGGCTCTAAATAAATTGGAGATTCTTTTAATTCTGGAATATTACTTCACCGGGCTCAAGCCAAAGTTAATGCAAGCTTCTGCTTGTGTAGTTTTACGTAAAGATAAATTTTCAGCAATCAAAGACGACCGTGCTGTTGTGGCAAATTGGAAAAAGAAAGAGAGTGATATACACAATGTGTATGATAAACCCTTTCACTCGAAATTTTCTCTCCTTCATACCTGCTCTGTGTTACCATAGATGACGTGTCACTGATCTCATTTGTACTCGCAAGATTTCGTTTTGCCCCGCGCGGGATTAGCCGAGCGGTCCTAGGCGCTGCAGTCATGAACTGTGCGGCTGACCCGGCGGACGTTCGAGTCCTCCCTCGGGCATGGGTGTGTGAGGATAATTTAGGTTAACTAGTGGGTAAGCTTAGGGACTGATGACCTTAGCAGTTAAGTCCCATAAGATTTCACACACATTTGAACATGTCGTTTTGCTGCCACTGCCCTGGTGGAATGCACGAAATCTAAATGATGTTCACCAACGTGCAGTCTTCTATAGTTGTCCCCTGCGCAGAAAACACCACATAGCGGTGAATCCGTTGTCTTGAGGCTTTAATAAACTCTTAGGAACAGATTTTTTTTTAGAAATAATTAATTATCCAATTAGTTTTTCATACGGGATGCCACTCGCTTTCTATTAGCGGAACACGAGACACTGAACAATTAAATTCCACATTGAAGTCACAAATAATTTCCAGTCTTTAACAAAATAATGAAATGCGTATCTCCGTAATTACTATTGCACTGCTCTGAAC
Source organism: Schistocerca piceifrons (assembly GCF_021461385.2). Lineage (NCBI taxonomy): Eukaryota > Metazoa > Arthropoda > Insecta > Orthoptera > Acrididae > Schistocerca > Schistocerca piceifrons. The sequence continues at coordinate 45,000,528 of NC_060146.1, forward strand.
TACATGTCCAATTAACCACACATTGTTAATAAAGTCTTAACCTGATGCCGACCGCAGGAGACAATACGTCTGTCCTCCGAGACAGCCGAACCATTTCACCCGGCATCCAAGTGCTTCGTCTGCCTTTTCGTTCAGCAGTTGCCCATTATTCTGCTGGTTATTGTTAGTTGTGAAACAATGGAATGATAGCACGCTATTGGGAGATGATCTGATGTGAAATGCAATCAAATATGTTTTTTAATTTGTCTGATATTAATAACACAAGATTATAACCTTGGCGCGTAACTTCGAATGCAGCAGCGTTTAACGGAGAAGGGCCACAATTTAGGCAGTCTTTCTCATGTTACCCTTAGCGAACAAACCGTCTGTCATCGGTACCTGACACCACAGTACGTCGTCTTGCCACTTCTTCCTTCTCAACTGCTCTAAGAAGAGCTTCTTGTACCAGAATACGATGGCTTCAAAGCCAGAAATATTACACTGTGCTGAAAATCGGACTTCGTAAATAGCTGTAACATGCAGTTTGTTCAGAATGCAGTCATTGAAAAATGAAAGAAAACGCACTGGCCACATTTATCTAAATGGTAGGGAAAGGAAAAGGTTTCCGTTTCACAGCAAGAACGAATTTATATAATTCAACACTAATAATTATTATTTAACGATAATTCAACTTACATGCATAGGCAGCAAGCCTCTATACATCGAATGACCTACAGAGCCACGAGTGTAGGACAAGAGGTAAGCAACAAGATCAAAAAGACAAGCGATAAGAAAAAAACAATATAGCGTCTTTGTTTTATATAGTAGCTCGTGTAGTCTTCATATTTCACCGAGACATCTACAGTTTCAATACACTACTCGTGATAAATGTCCTTTGTTAAGCATGTGCCACTGTAATTACTTTTACCACTAATTAGAAGCGTCACACTAATTACTACACAAGGCGATTAAAAAAGGAACAGGTTTCCTTTGCTTATTACAGGCTATGAAAGACATAAACATGTCAGTAGACAGATGAAGGTGTAACGCTCTTCGTTCGCAGAGACACTATACCATGCACTCAGTATGTGGATCATGCGTTGCTCGAGGAACATCGGAACATTAATCCATTTCTTTTCACACACAGGTCCCTGCTTATTGGATCTACAGCTTCAACAATAAGATTTCTTAGCTCTCGAACAGTGGCTGCCATAGGTGGAACAAAGTACATATCTTATATAAGCCGCACAGAAAAAGTCGTATGGTCGGAGGTCTGGTGATTTGCGAGACCAACAACAGCGGTGAACAAGATCTTACCCATCTCTTCCAATACAATGTTGTGGGATGGTGTTCGTAAGATGACACCGCACCACAAGGTGAAAGTGAGAAATGGCGCCGTCATGCATAAAAGTCAAATCATTCAGAAGTGAGTGAAATGTAGTCTGAAAATACCTCTTTACGAATTTTTGACTATACCGTTATAACTACCCGTTATTCCGCTGTAATAATAAATTTTCGTTTAGCAGTGAGAAACAACAGTCGCTTCATTTGTCCAAGTTTATTCTTATCGCTCGCGTGCATTGTAAGAAATTTTTAATACTGTGTGTCGGACAACAATATAGAGTTTGAATTTAGCCCCTCCTCCGTTTAAACTCAGATGGAAGGTCCGATGCGGTAGCAGTTGGCATGCCAGTACCATCTAGTGGCAGATTGTCCAATGTCTACTCTGCAGGCTGTACGCAACAGACATCTAGCGGCCACACCTGAAAGTGTAGCCACAGCAGCGCACTTTCCTTCAGCTCGTAGCGTTCCGAATAAAATCAACTGTTTGCACGTAGCTGAGTCAGGTACGCCGCCAGAGGGGCAAGCAATGGAAGCAGTTGCTCCCAGTGAGAATTAATGTAGTAACCGCAAGGAAGAATTTTTATCGCCTAAAATATCTGGAAAATTATCACGAAAATAACTTGAAAATATCGATGAAATGACGGAAAAGTTACATAAATCAGACGTAATGTGGGGTATGAAACGAAAATTTTTTTATGTGCGCTACTTTTTTCGGTCTATATCTCCATTTTACAGTCGCTCCCCCCTTCTTGTCTGTTCTCTTCCGTACTGTTCCCTATTTTTATATCTATCTACGCCATAACGACGGAAGCATCCGACGCCGTAGCAGTCTGCACGGCAGTACCATCCCTGATCTGGGGTACCATCTAGTGGCAGATTGTCCAATGTCTACTCTGCAGGCTGCACGCAACAGACATCTAGCGGCCACACGTGAATGCGTAGAGGAAGCCCCAACAGCGCACTTTCCTTCAGCTCGTAGCGTTCGGAATAAAACGAACTGTTTGCACCTAATTATAGAACTAAGTCAGGCACGCCGACAGGGCGTTATTTTCTGTTATATCTGCCAGCCCATCCCAGATGGGGCACTGAAACACAATAAAGGAAAAAAAAGGTATGAAATGAACAAGAATAATGAAAAAATTACAGAAGGTTGAAACTGAAATTACGAAAAGGAGGATTAATTTAAAGTCTCTATGTTTTTCTTGAAGGAATTTCATTCTTTAGAGATGTACGACAGTTGTTTATCCATCGTGGAAATATTGCTGTGTGTGGCAATTTGCGTACTTGAGAGTCTCAAAAGTGAGGGAATGTCTGTTATCAGACAACACGTGTTTTTTCCCTTAGTTTCAAAAACGAATCTAAAAAGCGACAGACCGAGCGAGGTGGCGCAGTGGTTAGCACACTGGACTCGCATTCGGGAGGACGACGGTTCAGTCTCGCGTCCGGCTGATTTAGGTTTTTCGTGATTTCCCTAAATCGCTCCAGGCAAATGCCGGGATGGTTCTTTTGAAAGGGGACGGCCGACTTCCTTCCCCGTCCTTCCCTAATCCGATGAGACTGATAACCTCGCCTTTTGGCCTCTTCCGCCAAACAACCCAACCCAAAAGGCGTGACACGAAATTTCAGAAATGGACATTTGTTTGGCACAATATCGATGTAAAAGATAAGAGATCTTTGTTTCAATATCGATGCTTGGTACAGCTTAACAACAGTGACGCGAGAATGATAACAAGCAGACGAACCATAAGTTTATATTCAACATGCACTAATGCATTTTTAGGAATATTGCAGCGTTTTTTCTAGATCCACTTGCTTTGTTCTTTCTTGTCAATACTAAAGGAATGAATTGTGTCATAAATGGACGTTAAACAAGAGTTATATAAAAAATGAAGTGAAATCTTAAAAACGGCGTCATCTTTGAGAAGTTAAATACATTATGGAGCATTATAAATAGGCAAAATCAAATTTACATTTCTGTAGCCAGAATTTCGGGATTTTAGTGTTTGTGAATGACGCGTAGCTTATAAGGAAACAAACTCCTGGTATTACTGTACTTACTACAGTAAGCTATAATAAAGTGAGATGAAGCTACATGTGTGCGCGTCTCCATTGACTTGAATAGCCACTGTGAGGGTTCCGTCTCGAAAAATATTTCCTTCCTAGCGAATGTCACTATAATTCGTTCATTTGAACAATAAACCAGACATAAACGAAAAACGATGAGAAGACAGCAGCCATAACAACGTACGCTGGTGTTGTTACGCTCTTGGCAGTGAAAGGAACAACAGACCGAACACAATCGACTGTGTCGGTTGTTGGAAAACAAACGACTCATTCAGTGGCAGCTTTACATATCGGTTGAATTATTCATAAATTCTATCCACTGAAACTAGTCTGTGGGAGCAACCAAATGGAAACAACCGAGTCAGACGGTTGTAATTTTGCTTATCAATTGGATTCATCAATTTCTTTCGTGCGAAACCAGTCTCCGGGAGCAATCTATTGAAACCAGCCGATACAATCCGGTGGTGTTTTGCGTCCTGACTGAGTTAATTCATCCTTTCTTCTCAAGTGTGACCAGTTTCTAGCTTTTCTGTCGACTGAAGCGTGTATTCATTCGTTCATTCATCTGAAACCACTGTTTTAGGGGACTAGTTGACTGAATTATCTAGTTATTCCTCTGAGTGAAACCAGTCTGTAGTACTTTCATTAGGTGACGTAAAGCAGTGGTATACAATACAAACCAGGGTACACACATTCCCAGATATATACGAACCCAGTTACCTTACTCTGTTGGTGCGCCAAAGTTAAAATAAGTGATAGACACATTCATTTAATTATGTTCTAAAAGACGAATTCTTCTTGTCACCATTTAAAACTGACGAATAGATCGGTGTGCATTAAATTGTTCCAAGTGCAATTGACACGTAACTAATAAGGGTTCGTTGGGAGTACAAAGTGTAGGAAGAATAAAACTTGCCATTGGGATAAGTGAAGAAGAAATGATACATGGCAGATGTTTGGCGACTGTTTGCATCCCGTTCAACTGAAAAGGTGTGATAATGTCCATTATGAAAAATTATTTTAATTTTTCTGAGAAGGAGAGGTCACGACGTTGAGATCACGGATTTACTTCAAATTTTGTAAACCATTCGTAGGCTATTAAAACAACATAACGTGCACGTAGCAAAGGCGTACTGTTCTGGCAATTCCAAGAAAATCACAAGAGAAGTTTTACGAGTCTGTAATGTTGCTGATGTACCTATGTGTGGGTGCCAGACGTTGAGTTCATGGTGGTGACGGTAGATCAGCGTTTTCGGTCGATGGGCTAGCTGTTCTGTGTAGCAAAAATAACTGAGAGAATGGATCGGCGATGAATTTGAACGAGTGTCGCGAGACATCCGCCCCGAACAACTGCAACGAACAATAACGAACAAAATCAGACAATAAAAAAGTGTTTAGTGGCCGAGCTACGCAAAACGAACGTGTCTGAGACGACGGTTCGAATCCCGCTCTATTCTTCAGATGTGTAAATTCTGTGATACTCAAAAAATTTGCACCTACACTATTCGTTCTCGCTGTATTAGCAACGTCTCACCGATATGTAGGTTTACTGGCAAGCGGGGCCTGTCTCTGTCTGCAACGAGAAGCGTTGGGGTGCAAAGTGGTTCCGGGTCATCATCGTCATCAGTTATCTGCTATATTAGCAGGTCCTTTGCCTCTCCATTTTCTGCGATCCATTGCTTCCTTCTTAAGGCAGCTGTATGTTGTACCGTCCATCATGTCATCCAGTATCTGGAATCTCTTCCTTCCTCGCTTCCTTTGCCCTTCTACATAACCTTCTAAAACTGTTTTTATCAGTCCGTCATTCTTTCTTAATATATGCCCAATCCAGTTTCTTTTTCTTCTCTTTATTACATCTAGTAAGTCTTTTCTCTCCCACTCTTCTCAGTACCTCTTCATTTTTTACTCTGTCCATCCAACTTATTCTTTCCATCCTGCGCCATGTCCAGATCTCAGAAGCCTCCAGCCTTTCTCTGTCTTTCTTCCTCATAGTCCATGTTTCAGCGCCATATAGAAGAACACTCCATACAAGACATTTTATGAGTCTCTTCCTGAGTTCTGTGTCCAGACCGCTGCAGAAAATTCTCCTTTTCTGATGAAACGCCTCTTTTGCCATTGCTATCCTTGTTTTAATGTCTGTGGTGAACTTCCAGTCGGTGTCTATCCTGCTTCCAAGATACTTAAAATTTTGCACCTGTTCTAGTATTTCTCCATTCAGCATAATTTTTGTTTCCTTATCTCCTCCTAGTGCCAATACTTTTATTTGTGCTGCCGGCCGGAATGGCCGTGCGGTTCTAGGCGCTACAGTCTGGAGCTGAGCGACCGCTCCGGTCGCAGGTTCGAATCCTGCCTCGGGCATGGATGTGTGTGATGTCCTTAGGTTAGTTAGGTTTAATTAGTTCTAAGTTCTAGGCGACTGATGACCTCAGAAGTTAAGTCGCATAGTGCTCAGAGTCATTTTTGTGTTAATTTTCATTCCATATTTTTTTCCGTTAGTTTCAATGGTGTCCACCAAATCCTGTAATTCTTTTTCCCCTTTGGCGAGAAGGACCATGTCGTCAGCATACCTCAAACACCCTACTCTTCTTCCTCCAATTTCTACGCCTTTGCCATCTAATGAGCATTGGTCAATCATATATTCCAAGTAGAGTTTGAAAAGAGTAGGTGATAGACAGCATCCTTGTCTTACTCCTTTTCCTAGTCCGATCCAGTTTGTACTTTCTCCTCTCACTTTAATTGAAACTTTTTGGTTAAGATACAATCAGTTTACAACAAGTCTTCTGGTTTTCCAGTCCACTCTCTTTTCCCTCATTATAGTCGCCAGCTTGTCCCAAACCGCATTGTCAAATGCCTTTTCTAGATCGATGAAGCACATATATAGGTCTCTTCCTGTTTCAATAAACCTTTCTCCCAAGATTCGTAGGAGCCCTATTGCATCTCTGGTGCCCGTATTCCGGGTACCTTACTAGACTACAAGTACCGGGTGATCAAAAAGTCAGTATAAATTTGAAACTTAATAAACCACGGAATAATGTAGATAGAGAGGTACAAATTGACACACATGCTTGGAATGACATGGGGTTTTATTAGAACCAAAAAAATATAAACGTTCAAAAAATGTCCGACAGATGGCGCTTCATCTGATCAGAATAGCAATAATTAGCATAACAAAGTAAGACAAAGCAAGGATGATGTTCTTTACAGGAAATGCTCAATATATCGACCACCATTCCTCAACAACAGCTGTTGTGAACAGCACTGTAAAGCATGTCTGGAGTTATGGAGAGGCATTGGCGTCGGGTCTTTCAGCATCCCTAGAGATGTCGGTCGATCACGATACACTTTCGACTTCAGGTAACCCCAAAGGCAATAATCGCACGGAGTGAGGTCTGGGGACCTGGGAGGCCAAGCTTGACGAAAGTGGCGGCTGAGCACACGATCATCACCAAACGACGCGCGCAAGAGATCTTTCGCGCGTCTATAGTCTGGGAGACGAGTCTTTGGTACTGACAGCTCGGTAGCGTCTTTCCGTTGCCTAGCGACCGCAGGCAGGCAGCCAATGACGGCCTGACTTTGAGCGGGTAGCAAGGGCCACGTTGCCGCTCTGAAACCCGGACGCGCGCGCTTAAGAAACTTACCAGTGTCTCGCGTGCAGGCGGTGCGATAGTTCGTCGTTTGTCTGAAGTTGAATTCGCAGTTTATTTCGTTTTTGCTGTTTTTAGTGTTTCTATGTTTATGTTTCGTTGTAAACAATGTCTAGTGCGGCGGGTAGTACCAGCCCGACACAAGAAGTGAAACGGAGGAAGAAAAGTGTGCTACACACGCAGGCCCGTGAATTCGTGTGCTCTGTGAGGGATTACTTTGAGAAAGAAAAGGACAAAGGTGGGCCCTTAATTCCTGTTGTGGCTCGGCTCTGCGCACTATGGGACTTAACATCTATGGTCATCAGTCCCCTAGAACTTGGAACTACTTAAACCTAACTAACCTAAGGACATCACACAACACCCAGTCATCACGAGGCAGAGAAAATCCCTGACCCCGCCGGGAATCGAACCCGGGAACCCGGGCGTGGGAAGCGAGAACGCTACCGCACGACCACGAGCTGCGGACTGTTCTGGTTGTGAAGAGAACTGCAGCAGCATTGAAAATAAGTAATAACACTGTTGTAAAGATAGGGAAAGAACAGTATAGTGTAGATTGTGACGAGAGTGGCACAACAAAGCTGCACACACCAGGAAAGAAGCGACCGAGAAATAAGCAGGTGACAGCTTTGGACGATTTTCAGAAAGACGCTATTCGTCGTCATATATACAGCTATCATAAGAGAAGGGAACATCCCACTCTTTCTAAATTACAGGTGTCGCTTCAGAAAGACGATCTTTTTAAAGGGAGCAAATTTTCATTGCGTACAGTGTTGAAAGACATAGGCTTCAGCTATTCACTGTTTAACGGACGCAAAATATTAATGGAAAGGACAGATGAAGTTGCATGGCGGTGCAGATTTCTGCGCAGGATCATGGGTGTGGAATTCGAAAGTATAGTGTGGTTAGATGAAACTTGGGTCAATGCCAGCCATTCTTTACGTAGAGGCTGGAATGATGGAACGCCCGAGTTAATATATTTCAAGCATCAACTTTAAATAAATTCACGCGTACCAATACGACTTGTATTTTGTCTCGCTTTTATTTCTGCTGCTAGAGAATGCGTGTAACAGACAGGGCGCCGCGTGCTGTGAGCCACGTTCGGCAACAGCGCCGTCTGCCCGCCGGAACTGTCAGTACCAATCACTCGTCTCACGGACTATAGGAATACTTTTTTTTTGTTCTAATAAAACCCCATGTCATTCGAAGCATGTGTGTCAATTTTTACCTATCTACATTATTCTGTGGTTTATTAAGTTTTCAAATTTATACTAACTTTTTGATCACCCGGTATAAAGGATTTCGCAAATTACGACAGGCATACACTTTCAGGAAAACTCTATGCGTTTCTTCATTGACTAGTCGGTAGTCATAAAAATGTTTGTTCTAATAATTAAATTTAATTAAAAATAGTAAGTAATCAAACAACATGAAATTTACCAATGCAAATACATGTTTTTTTATTTATATTCTCAAATGTTATATAAATTAAATAATATGATCAGTGGTGAGAAAACTGAGCAGGTGTCAAACCGTTGCCTCACACACGTCCCTCTTACATAGCCTTTTTTTTTTCTTTTTTTGTCATAGCGGACGTCACGTAACATCCGTTGAAATTCGTTGTTCCCTTCACTTTTTTGTTACAGAGAGCAGCCACGTCTCTGACCGAACACGCTGAGCTACCGTGCCGACGTAGCTCGAACGTGCACCTACGAAACTTGCACATTCTGTTGTTTTGCAGGTCTGCTAAAAGTGAACAAAGTTTGAAGGTAATCAATCTGTGATCGCAACGTCTTGGTTGGCCTCCCCACGTGAGATCTGCTTGCCCCTACGTGACCTGCACGCGCCACGTCACCGTCCTTTTGTTCCTGGGGCCAGGAAGACAGCCGGAGCGAGGAGGTGGCACTCGTCGCTAGCTTTAGGCGTGAGCCGACCACCACCCCACCTCCTCGCACCGGCTGCTTGCTTGGTCCTGGCGGCAGCCGGAGGAGGCTACGCACAAAATGACCCCCACGGGAAATGTGAAAACAATCCGTAACCGACAGATACTGACTGTGATGTTGATACCCTTTGTTACGTTATTTATATACATAAAAATTACATATATATTTTATATACTTTTATTTTTAATTTATCAGCATGAATTTTTCTTTCATTAGTGCATCATTGATTTTCTCTCAGGGATATTTATTTTTCTTTTCCTTTCACTTGTACTTACGTGTATAAGCAAATATGAAATGGGATCTTGAAGGGCCTCAGTTATTCATGTACCAACTTTAGATTTTGAACGTGATGACTAAAATATAGTTGCCGTTAACTGAATTGAATGTAATTTTGTTGATTTAAAAAATGAACTTTAACGTAAATTAATTATCTGTTGCAATTTTGAAAGGTTCTTACAGCGAAGTCTCTCGCATTTACAGTTACTGTTAACACTTTGAAAAATAAATTAATACTTCGGCGCGTAATGGCCGACCAGAGGCTACATCGGAAGATGAGCTTCTCGCAGCGCAAATTACTGAAAAAAATGCTTATTAAAAATAATTAGCCACTGCGAGCATTTGAGGTGACAATTATTACAAAGAAATTCATTTTGTGATAATAATAACAAGTTTATTTTAGTAAAATACAGAATAACTTATATAAAATATGTGTAGCCGCTCAATGGCTGCCTTCCGTATAGCGAAAGAAAACAGTGTGTGTACCATAAAATACGTCCTTCCTCCTCGGCCGTACAATCGCGTCGCTTTCGATCCTTTTTTTATTTCCATAGACATTAAATAAAGATGCTACTCTTAAATTATCGCTGCATATCAGTTGTTTCAAGAACATTAATTATGTCTTTTACACTAATTATATTCATAAAATACTTTAACAGCGGTTTACATCCGATAAAAATGTCAATATTTATGAGACGTACCGTCACATGACCTGTGTGATTGTCTCACATTAAGTGAAACCACTCAAACCTGAAGAATGACATGGCCGTAGCCTAGTTTCTTTCACTTGTTTCTTTCGACTGACAAAACCAACTGAATGAAATAACAACCGCCGCGCGGGATTAGCCGAGCGGTCTCAGGCGCTGCAGTCATGTACTGTGCGGCTGGTCCCGGCGGAGGTTCGAATCCTCCCTCGGACATTGGTGTGTGTGTGTGTGTGTGTGTGTGTTTGTCCTTAGGATAATTTAGGTTAAGTAGTGTGTAAACTTAGTGACTGATGATCTTAGCTGTTAAGTCCCATAAGATTTCACGCACATTAGAACATTTTTGAAAAAACAACCCAAGTGGCCAGACTATTTATTTATTTATTTATTTTTATTATGAATTTGGCCAGCTATGGACGGCATACAACTTAAGACTTACGGTGTTTCTTTTTCTTCCGTTCTTCCCAGTACTTCTTCATTTTCTCGCCAACTGCTCGTCTCTGCTCATCTGTCCACACTCTCTTGGGTCGAGGTTTTGGCTCATCTTCTTCATAGTTTGCGTTTTCTATAAGTAGCCTAAAGTGATTCCTGTCACGTATTATTTCTTCTGTAACACCTATTTTGTTGGCGTCTTTCTTTACTGCTTCTATCCATCCTACAGTTTTTTTCAGCTTACTAACGTAATTAAAAATTTTCTTTGTAATCCGTTTTTCTTCCATTCTTTTTAAATGTCCATAAAATTTTAGCCGTCTCTTCCTCATTGTATCTGTGATCTTTTCTGTATTTTTGTTTAGGTTTTCAATTCTCCTTTTAATCCACCTATTTTCCTTGTTTTTCTCAGGACCTAGAATTTTTCTTAATATTTTTCTCTCTCTTTTTTCTAGTTCTCTTAATTCGCCTTTCTTATTCAATGTTAGGCACTCTGATCCATATGTTGCTTGTGTCCTAACAACTGAATTATAATGTTTAATCTTTGCTTGTATGGATATTGATTTCTTATTGTGGTAGTTTTGTGTTAATTTATATGCAAATTCCAACTTTTTTATTCTTTCTTTATTTGTTGTGTTATCCAGTCCATTGGCTTGGATCCACTCCCCCAGGTATTTGAATCTATCAACTCTTTTAATTTTTCCATACTTTGTTTTCATAAACTTTTCTGTATTATGTTTGTGTTCTATATACTCGGTTTTTTCGTAGGATATTTTTAGCCCAGTCTTTTCAGCAATCTCGTGTAACATATCAAGCATAACTGTTGCGTCTGTTCGGTTTTCAGTTATCAATGCCATATCATCCGCACAGGCTAAACATTTTACTTCAAATTTGTTGTTTCCTTGGCCCATGCTTATACCCTTTGTGCCTCTGTTTTTTAATGTGTTTTCTCATGTTTTTATTACTTTATCTAAAACCAGTTAAAGAGAATTTATTATATATATTATGTATATATTATATATTATATTATATATAAGTTGCTGAAACCAGTCCACAGGTCCTTTTGTATGTTTTAGCTATCTTATTACTACGTAACTGTAAATGAAAGTTTAATATATTAACGGCCATCAGCGTTTTTCTGATCATACTGTAAGCTACTTTTTACTTCATAAACGGTATTTATAAAGAACAGACATTTAAAAATTGAATAATATACATTTTTCTCATGTATCCGTGTTATAATAATTTCTCTGTGTAAGTTTCGAGGGCAAAGAAACATAACAAAATGATCTAAAGAGACGACAAGATAAGCTCTTTTGTTAATTTTTTAGTCGTCTTGACTTCTTCTCTTGTCTTGGTTTCGTGTAGACGGACATCTTGCGAGTGGTGGCAAATGTAAGCATATTTGTACTAATTAAGCAGATAATATATTGATTTAATATGATTCTTCACTTTTAATTTGTAAGAGGTGATCCCGATTTCATGTCCCCCTTACTTGAATTAACCTGCATTCGAGTAATTTACAGTGCAACAATCGCAGCGGCCAATCCAGCCAACGACACCATTACGTGGCGATATGAACTTATAAAATTTAGCGGAAGCGAAAAACTCGCCCGCCATTTGCATAATATACATTTTTCTCCACAGCCGCCCGACGCTGCAGAAAATACGTAACTTTAAGATTCTTATTTTCAGTACCACAGCCGAGAGCCAGAGCCAGGACTCCGACTAGAATGCAATGGTTAACGGAGGTAAGAAAAAATACTCTCGTGCGTGTGGGCAGCAATTGTAATTAATAACTAAAGACTTTTTGCTTTAAAGTGAGCTGACTAGTCGAGGAAATTAATATGAAAAGCTTATTCCATTGTTCAACTTATATGCTCATGTTTTAATATTCGGCGAGTCTAACGTTCATTAACGTAACAAGTAATTTATACTGAAGATTAATGTCGTTAAAAAAGGGAACTTCACAAAAGCATTTAATAGTAAATCAAAATAAAATGAAATATCATTTTTATTAAGGCCCACCACGTAAGTCGGCAACAATCACCATCACCAATAAATTTTTGTGGTAAATAACATTTAAATTACGACGGTCGACGGACGCGAGACTAGCCAGGTATCGACTGACATGGCATTACGGTAAGTCATTAGTGATGATCACTTGAAAATGGGTGTCTCAGTCCTTTAGCAGCCACAAGGGCCACGCAAGTTCCCATGCTTCGTTTCTGTCAAACGTCCGGAGGTTCCGCATGCGCCAGTTTCGGACATAAAAGTTGGCTGCTGGGGTCCTGTATCACTGTAGGAGACGTGGGCTAACCACTTCGCGGCGCAACGCTATAAAGCTACATAACGTTGCGGAGCGTGTAACGCTCGCCGCAGGACTACGTTCTGTACCACCAAGAGCATCTACATGATGCGTGAACCAGTATATCCCCACTCAGGACACGCCCCTTCTACAATGGGGCGATAGTACTCAAACCGATCACTCCTATTCACTATACATTGTCTCTGTAAAGCGCTACCATTATATGCAGTCAACTTTCATGGGAATGAAAGTAAATTTGACCAGCTTTACAGATTGAAATGAAATGATCCGTTTCTCTTCTCCGAGCTAATTTAAATGCAGTTGCCATGAGCAGTGAATATTATGAAAAAATGGCTCTGAGCACTATGTGACTTAACATCTGAGGTCATCAGTCCCCTAGAACTTAGAACTACTTAAACCTAAGTAACCTAAGGACATCATACACATCCATGCCCGAGGCAGAATTCGAACCTGCGACCGTAGCATGATCTTAGCTTTTGCATGGTTTTTTATGCGAAGGACTTGTCAGATCCATGCCACGCACAATCGATACTGCATTGCGTTCCAGAAGTGAACCAGGTTGCTGTTGAGCAGGTGGTCATAATGTTTCGGATCATCAGTGCGTGCGTTCCCTCGCGCGTTCTCGTGTGTGTGTGTGTGTGTGTGTGTGTGTGTGTGTGTGTTTGTCTGCGTGCGTGTGCGTGTGCGTGCGGTCTCCGAATCAGTTATCCCAAGGAGCCTACGGACTGTGATTTTAGCGCATAACAACGAAACGGAGCCCTCGTTGAGGAGCTGCGGTCTATCGAAGCGTGAGCCTGAAGTTGACACCTTCAATTGGCCTCAGTATGAACTCTGTTTCCAACTTGATTTCCTGCGCGCTGTCCACCGTCTCCAGCCGGAAGGTCCTCAGCACGTGCGACACCACCGCCATCATATCCATCATGGCGAACTTCTGGCCTGTAAATACCACAAAATCACACACATCACTACAGTAAGCTCTCTGTCGCCGTTGTGTGAACGCCGAATCATTAACTTGAACTGTTGAATCTCAGTTAATGTTCGAAGACAACAAATTGCACAAGTTACTCGACATCACATATACTACACACTTGGCAGAGAGGGGAGGAGGGGGTGGACAAAATTATGGAAACACCAGAAACAAATTAACATGCCTAATACTGTGTAGGTAAGCCCCTAAAATTCACAACAGCTTCCAGTCGTCTTGGAATGGATAAATACAGGCCCTGTAAGGTTTTCAATCGATTCTTATACCATTATTCCGACAAAATGATGACATGTGGAGGTCATGGATGTGAATAACGATCACGTATCCCACCTTCGTAGACCACAACGACTCAGTGATGTGGCGACTGGAGGGGACGTACGAAAATTGGACCTCGTTCTCGCAAAAGCCATTCTGGACAATGTGAGCTGTACGAACATGGGAATTGTCGTCTTGGAACATAGCATCACCATTGCGGTACAAATATTGTACCACGGGATGGACCGAATCAGCCAAAATGGTCACCAAATACTAGGCAGGAATTCGACCTTTCAGAATAAGAATGGAGCCCAGGAATAGCACGAAATGGCTTCGCAAATCGTCACCGCACCAACGTCCTCCGCTACTCCTGGGACGCAAACTGGACCAGTAGTAGGAAACTGTGTGAGAAAAGAGTCAGCCGACTAAATGAACTTCTTCCATTACTCCATAGCCCAAGTTTTATGAATTCGCCACTGCTACATCCGTGGTCAGCGAACTAGAAATAAAGAGGAACTAAGGCTATTGACTCAAAGTAAACATAATTCATCATGGGTATTAATAATTGCTTCAGCTGTATTTTGGTCCATTGCTACTGTACCACTATCGGTTTCGTGGCGTCAAAGCCACATCTTCAGGTGACATCTGTCTAACAATCAATCCACAAGGAACTTTTAAAAAATATTAAAAACTTTTACATGAGAATATGAACATGATCCCCCCCCCCCATTAACCATGGACCTGGCCGCTGGTGGGGAGGCTTGCGTGCCCCAACGATACAGATAGCCGTACCGTAGGTGCAACCACAACGGAGGGGTATCTGTTGAGAGGCCAGACAAACGTGTGGTTCCTGAAGAGGGGCAGCAGCCTTTTCAGTAGTTGCAGGGGCAACAGTCTCGATGACTGACTGATCTGGCCTTGTAACACTAACCAAAACGGCCTTGCTGTTGTGGTACTGCGAACGGCTGAAAGCAAGGGGAAACTACAGTCGTAATTTTTCCCGAGGGCATGCAGCTTTACTGTATCGTTAAATGATGATGGCGTCCTCTTGGGTAAAATATTCCGGAGGTGAAATAGTCCCCTATACGCATCTCCGGGCGGGGACTACTCAAGAGGACGTTCTTATCAGGAGAAAGAAAACTGGCGTTCTACGGATCGGAGCTTGGAATGTCAGATCCCTTAATCGGGCAGGTAGGTTAGAAAATTTAAAAAGGGAAATGGACAGGTTGAAGTTAGATATAGTGGGAATTAGTGAAGCTCGGTGGCAGGAGGAACAACCTTTTGGTCAGGTGAATACAGGGTTATAAATACAAAATCAAATAGAGGTAATGCAGGAGTAGGTTTAATAATGAATAAAAAAATAGGAGTACGGGTAAGCTACTACAAACAGCATAGTAAACGCATTATTGTGGCCAGGATAGACACGAAGCCCACGCCAACTACAGTAGTACAAGTTTATATGCCAACTAGCTCTGCAGATGATGAAGAAATTGATGAATTGTATGATAAGATAAAATAAATTTTTCAGGTAGTGAAGGGAGACGAAAATTTAATAGTCATGGGTGACTGGAATTCAACAGTAGGAAAAGGGAGAGAAGGAAACGTAGCAGGTGAATATGGATTAGGGCTAATAAATGAAAGAGGAAGCCGCCTGGTAGAATTTTGCACAGAGCATAACTTAATCATAGCTAACACTTGGTTCAAGAATCATGAAAGAAGGTTGTATACATGGAAGAAGGCTGGAGATATTGACAGTTTTCAGATAGATTATATAATGGTAAGACAGAGATTTAGGAAACAGGTTTTAAATTGTAAGACATTTCCAGCGGCAGATGTGGACTCTGACCACAACTTATTGGTTATGAACTGAAGATTAAAACTGAAGAAACTGCAAAAAGGTGGGAATTTAAAGAGATGGGACCTGGATAGACTGACTAAATCAGAGGTTGTACAGAGTTTCAAGGAGAGCATAAGGGGACAATTGACAGGAATGGGGGAAAGAAATACAGTAGAAGAAGAGTGGGTAGCTTTTAGAGACGAAATAGTGAAGGCAGCAGAGGATCAAGTAGGTAAAAAGACGAGGGCTAGTAGAAATCCTTGGGTAACAGAAGAGACACTGAATTGATGAAAGGAGAAAATACAAAAAGGCAGTAAATGAAGCGGGCAAAAAGGAATACAAACATCTCAAAAATGTGATCGACAGGAAGTGCAAAACGGCTAAGCAGGTATGGCTAGAGGACAAATGTAGGGATGTAGAGGCTTATCTCACTAGGCGTTAGATAGATACTGCCTACAGGAAAATTAAAGAGACCTTTGGAGAAAAGAGAACCACTTGCATGAATATCAAGAGCTCAGATGGAAACCCAGTTCTAAGCATAGAAGGGAAAGCAGAAAGGTGGAAGGAGTATATACAGTGTCTATAGAGGGGCGATGTTCTTCAGGACAATCTTATGGAAATGGAAGAGGAGGTAGATGAAGATGAAATGGGAGATATGATACTGCGTGAAGAGTTTGACAGAGCACTGAAAGACCTAAGTCGAAACAAGGCCCCGGGAGTAGACAACATTCCATTAGAACTACTGACAGCCTTGGGAGAGCCAGTCCTGACAAAACTCTATCATCTGGTGAGCAAGATGTGTGAGACGCGTGAAATACCCTCAGACTTCAAGAAGAATATAATAATTCCTGTCCCAAAGAAAGCAGGTGTTGACAGATGTAAAAATTACCGAATATCAGTTTAATAAGTCACAGCTGCAAAATACTAACACGAATTCTTTACAGACGAATGGAAAAACTGTTAGAAGTCGACCTCGGGGAAGATCAGTTTGGATTCCGTAAAAATGTTGGAACACGTGAGGCAATACTGACCCTACGACTTATCTTAGAAGAAAGATTAAGGAAAGGCAAACCTACGTTTCTAGCATTTGTAGACTAAGAGAAAACTTTTGATCATGTTGACTAGAATTCTGAAGATGGCAGAGGCCAATTACAGGGAGCGAAAGGCTATTTAAGGGGCATGAAAGGGAAGCATGGTTAAGAAAGGAGTCAGACAGGGCCGAAGCCTATCCTCGATGTTATTCAATCTGTATGTTGAGCAAGCAGTAAAGGAAACAAAAGAAAAATTCGGAGTAGAAATAAAAATCCATGGAGAAGGAACAGAAACTTTGCCGATGACATTGCAGTTCTGTTAGAGACAGCAAAGGACATGGAAGAGCACTTGAACGGAATCTTTTAATCATGTGAGTAATATGGTTTTCATATTCTCATGTAAAAGTTTTTAATATTTTTTAATATCTTCAAAAATTTACGATAGCAGTGTATGTGTCAGGGTTATTCCTTCTGGATTGATTGTTATGGAGATGTCATCTGAAGATGTGCCTTTAACGCAACGAAACCTATAGTGGTAGAGCAATAAAGAACCAAAATACAGCTGCAGAGATTATTAATATCCAAGACGAATACTCACGGCTGCGGTTCCCCACCAACAAGGTTGTCTGTATAAACATATTTCCTTTTTCCAATGGTGGTGACTTGAGGGCTGAAACAGTAATTGGCCTAAAGGCCAAATTACAAAAAGGAAAAATAATTACTTGCCAAAGGCACATACAGCAAAATAACTCTTGGCAGATGTCCCATTCTAATAACAGCAGCATCACATTGGTAAGTAATTAAACCAGCTAAAATTAGGGTGACGGCTGTCAACGTAACTCCGGATACTGATAAGTAGGTCAATTACTGTTGAGTCCACAATGGGTGAGGGGCAACGGCCTTGTCGCACTGGATACACCGGTTCCCGTGATCACCGAAGTTAAGCGCTGTTTGGCGTGGCCGGCACTTGGATGGGTGACCATCCAGCCGCCATGCGCTGTTGCCACTTTTCGGGGTACACTCAGCCTCGTGATGCTAACTGACGAGCTACTCGACCGAATAGTAGCGGCTTCGGTCAAGAAAACCATCATAACGACCGGGAGGGCGGTGTGCTGACCCCACGCCCCTCCTACCTGCTACCTCCTCTGAGGATGACACGGCGGTCGGATGGTCCCGGCAGGCCACTCGTGGCCTAAAGACGGAGTGCCACAATGTGTGAGAAGATGGGTGTGTCTGGTCTGGCCAAAGTCGTAGACCAGGCGTCGACTGGTAATGGTCCTGACCCTTTTAATCTCCTCAGGAGGACGGCTCGGTGGCGTAGCTGGCGGTGGGCTACGGCGCGCCTTCCTGGTTGCACAGCAGCAAGCTCCTCATTGTGGAAGGGCTGCTTCGGCTTCGGTCGCAGCTCAGTGAAAACTGACTTCTGGGGCCTTTGCGAGGCATTAAATGGACTGCCGCGGCAGAATACCCCGTGCACTATTTTCAGTCACGTCTCTATGCGTGATAATCTGGATCGTGTACGTCGCGACCTCCAGTGTCGTATCTGACGCTTTCTGGCGGCTTCCAGCTTTACCGGCCCGGGTTTCTGCCTGATGGCTGACTGGCTGGCCCCTTTTTGGTGCGGGACCCGCCTGACAGATTGGTTGTGCAGGTGGCCGACTCTCGCAGGCTCTCGGACGAGACGTCTTAGGCGCAACGTTTTTCTGTTAGGGGCATTTGCACCACTCACGAGTGGATTTGGAATTCGAGTCCGCCCCCCCCCCCCCCCCCCAATTCCCTGTTTCTGGAGCTCCATTCGTATTCCTTTGCTGTTGAAAGCATTGGCGAGACTGTCATTCAGTTCTGAAGCGGCTTTTGGAGCCGTCGACTTCTTTATCTTTCGTCTCAATCCTCTTCAACGACCGTCTGTTACTGTCACTCAACGCACACTTCCTACGGTACCTCCTGAAACAAGAAACACGTCAGTAGCTTGGTTACGGAAGCACCGGTCATACGACCATCAATAATTTGCTCACGTCCGAATTCTCTTAGCTCCGACATATCGCACTCACAACTACATAGAACACTGCACTGAAACGCGTCGGACACTTGCAAGATATTGAAGACACTGCACGAGTGCCATTCGAGATGAAATACAACATCGCAACTTGCAGCCATGGCTATCTACCATAATCTGGTCTTGCGTATGTGACATAACAGAAAGTAATGAGCAAGATACGTAGTTCATGACACACGAAATGTGCTTGGTGATGTCTAACGGCCAAAATCAGCTAATAGCACGATTTTAATAAAGCACAATTCAGCCTACAGCGGACAATATAGTCTTTTATTAAACACTTCGATTCCGTGTGTGGGGCGGCGGGTGGAATTTAATTGTTAATATATGTAGAATGTAATGTAGAAAAGACGCATTTCCCGGCCGATTAACCATATGTCGGGCGGCGGGTGGAATTTGTTGTTGTTAAATGTTCCTATTATTTATGCAGTCTTTTGCCGTTCTCAACACTGGCTCTCTAACTACAATATTGGCAACCAGAAAGTGATTAACAAACGTGAAGCCTGTAATTAGAATCCCTAGTGCCCACTTCATCTGAGAAATACATTTATAGCTACAGCTTATAGCTCTGAGGAATTAGGAGATTGTCTGGGATTCATAATAAGAAAAAAACGATTCTCTCTAAAATGTTCACTACATTCTGAAAGTCACAGACCAAAAAGAATCCACACAATCCAACTAACAGAGCAGTTCAGAGTCTAATGCGCTGATGCAACTATAACTGTTCAAACCAAATGTTTAAGTGAATGCTCGCCATAATTTGATGATAATGTTCATCAAACGCCAAGCTAAATAATGGTAGAATGTCTGTCCCGCGGCGGCACGTGAAAATACGACATACGCAAACTGAAGATAGAGCATTGAAGTCATCCCAGAATTAACACTTCACTCGAAAACGATTTCATGGTTACGCGTATCCCGAGTAACTTATTATGGCATCCGAGGCTGTTTACAGCAATGATACCGACGCGACGCGACTCCCGGCAAAGGTGGCGTGTTATTCAGTGTCTGGAGAGAACTGGGGCCTTGCTCCCTCGCGCAGCGTTCTTATATATAAAGCCGTGGTGCGGACGGCTAAGGGAACGCCTGATCAAAATTGCTCTCCCGACTAGCCGCTGGGCTAGTAATGCACCACTTTTAGTTATCGAATAAATCATTGCTTCCTTTGCTGATGGCCGATGAAGTTCTCAATTTAAATGTCCAATCAGCACACAGGTAAGTAATCATAATAAAAGTCTGACGTGGCTAAGTCAAATATTTTGGGCGAGAGAATTAATTTAATTACACTACACGCAGTAGACGAGCTCTGAACTTGCTCTTTGGAGATACGCTATCGCTACAGTTTTATAGTTATTCAGTTGAAACTTCTCACATCTTTATGATTGTAGCGGATCTCCCTTCTACTTAAATTTAAACATCCTTGCCTTATTTATTAGCCTACTTAATCTATCTTGCTTCCTTAATTTCTAAGACAAAAACCAGAAAATCACGAATTTCAACTAAAATTTTAATTTGTGAGATCCAGAATACTGTTTCTACTAAATTATTATGCAAAAGGAATCCAAATATAAATTTTTAAGTTTCTACCTCTTTTCTGTTGCGCCAATGATTTTTACAGAAAAACGTCCAAATTTCGAAAATGGTTAAAGTTATTGAAATGATATTCAACACATATTGATTTAGTATTACTCCTGACATGCTAGAAACGTTTCAGGTTATTTACTTGATTTTTAAAGTATTGCGCAACATTTATGAAGTCAGAGCTAATTACAGCGGACTGGCTGGCACACAATGGAAAGACTGATGTGAATTTTATACGGCGTGAGTAGGCTGCCTCCCTACACGTGGATCCCCACGGAAGCAAAATCTTCATCTGCAATTATGTTGTAGCTTTGCATTTCACGCTGCGTTCCACACTTTTTGTACAGGGTGAGGTGTTTGTTCCAGAAGAGAGGGTACAGTTGGACGTGATGTATGCATACACCCACACCCCAAAAAGACGTAACAACTGTACATACACCCGGCCGAATCTTGGAGCACATTTACACAGTCTTCACGCCTGCCAAAGTTGTTAGCATATGTGAGACTGATCGCGGCCCCAGCTGGCCACCCTGGTCACCTGATCTGTCAGTGTGCGATTACTTTGTGTGGGAGGCCATCATGTTTGAGTCTTCAAGAACAGCAGAACATTTTGGATAAGATTGCAGCAATTCCAGATATCTAGCACCGATCCGGTTTCGGCAACTTGCTGACCAGGGCCCAAAAGAGCTAAGAGATGAATGGTGGTCAATTCAACATCTGCTGTAGTCAGTTTGGCACTACATTTCCCTTCCTCTGCCGTGTTGCTTTCTACCCTGCAATTATGTTCTCCAGGCCACTTTTATTTGCTTCACCCTATGTAAATTCCGCAAGATTGAATAATAGGCTACAACCCTGTCTCACTCCCTTCCCAACCACTGCTTCCCTTTCATGCCCATCGACCCTTATAACTGCCATCTGCTTTCTGTACAAATTGTAAATAGCCTTTGCTCCCTGTATTTTACACCTGCCACCTTTAGAATTTGAAAGAGAGTTTTCCAGTCAACATTGTCAAAAGCTTTCTCTACGTCTACAAATGCTAGAAACGTAGGTTTGCCTTTCCTTAATCTTTCTTCTAAGATAAGTCGTAGGGTCAGTATTGCCTCACGTGTTGCAACATTTCTACGGAATCCAAGCTGATCTTCCCCGAGGTCGACTTCTACCAGTTTTTCGATTCGTCTGTTAAGAATTCGTGTTACTATTTTGCAGCCGTGGCTTATTAAACTGGTAGTTCGGTATTTTTCACATCTATCAACACCCTCTTTCTTTGGGATTGGTATTATTATATTCTTCCTGAAGTCTGAGGCTATTTCGCCTGTCTCTTGCATCTTGCTCACAACATGGTAGAGTTTTGTCAGGGCTGGCTCTTCCACGGCTATCAGTAGTTCTAATTGTTTCGGCTTAGGTCTTTCAGTTCTCTGTCGCATTCTTCACGCGGTGTCTCCCTGTTCATCTTCATCTACATCCTCTTCCATTTCCATAATATTGTCCTCAAGTACATCACCCTTTTACAGACCCTCTATTTACGCCTTTCCCCCTTCTGCTTTCCCTTCTTTGCTTAGAACTGGGTTTCCATCTGAGATCTTGATATTCATACAAGTGGTTCTCTTTTCTCCAAAAGTCTCTTTAATTTTCCTGTAGGCAGTATCTATCTTACCCTTAGTTAGATATGCCTCTACATCCTTACATTTGACCTCTAGCCATCCCCGATTAGCCATTTTGCACTTCGCTTTCCAAGTTAAATCTGCAAAAAAAGAGAAAGGGGGAAAAAGGG
Source organism: Schistocerca piceifrons (assembly GCF_021461385.2). Classification (NCBI taxonomy): domain Eukaryota; kingdom Metazoa; phylum Arthropoda; class Insecta; order Orthoptera; family Acrididae; genus Schistocerca; species Schistocerca piceifrons. The sequence goes on from NC_060146.1 coordinate 45,022,753, forward strand.
TTGAAAGCTGCTAAAGTTTTATAACAAACCAAAATTCTCTAAGTATAATGTTTTCCAAGTTATGATTTTTAGAGACGACACAGGGACCTTATGGACAGCCTATATATGATATGTATAATTTAGGCCTCCTTCCACAACGTTGGTAATGATGAGGGTACGTTTATCCTGCACCCTCGCCGCTATCACATCGCATGTCACTGGTCGACGGCAGCGTCGTCGCGTATACGCTGCAGATTTGCTGTTCGCTACCGATTGAGACCTCCCCCCATGAACCATGGACCTTGCCGTTGGTGGGGAGGCTTGCGTGCCTCAGCGATACAGATAGCCGTGCCGTAGGTGCAACCACAACGGAGGGGTATCTGTTGAGAGGCCAGACAAACGTGTGGTTCCTGAAGAGGGGCAGCAGCCTTTTCAGTAGTTGCAAGGGCAACAGTCTGGATGATTGACTGATCTGGCCTTGTAACAATAACCAAAACGGCCTTGCTGTGCTGGTACTGCGAACGGCTGAAAGCAAGGGGAAACTACAGCCGTAATTTTTCCCGAGGGCATGCAGCTTTACTGTATGATTACATGATGATGGCGTCCTCTTGGGTAAAATATTCCGGAGGTAAAATAGTCCCCCATTCGGATCTCCGGGCGGGGACTACTCAAGAGGATGTCGTTATCAGGAGAAAGAAAACTGGCGTTCTACGGATCGGAGCGTGGAATGTCAGATCCCTTAATCGGGCAGGTAGGTTAGAAAATTTGAAAAGGGAAATGGATAGGTTGAAGTTAGATATAGTGGGAATTAGTGAAGTTCGGTGGCAGGAGGAACAAGACTTCTGGTCAGGTGACTACAGGGTTATAAACACAAAATCAAATAGGGGTAATGCAGGAGTAGGTTTAATAATGAATAGGAAAATAGGAATGCGGGTAAGCTACTACAAACAGCATAGTGAACGCATTATTGTGGCCAAGATAGATACGAAGCCCACACCTACTACAGTAGTTCAAGTTTATATGCCAACTAGCTCTGCAGATGACGAAGAAATTGAAGAAATGTATGATGAAATAAAAGAAATTATCCAGATTGTGAAGGGAGACGAAAATTTAATAGTCATGGGTGACTGGAATTCGAGTGTAGGAAAAGGGAGAGAAGGAAACATAGTAGGTGAATATGGATTGGGGGACAGAAATGAAAGAGGAAGCCGCCTGGTAGAATTTTGCACAGAGCACAACATAATCATAACTAACACTTGGTTTAAGAATCATGAAAGAAGGTTGTATACCTGGAAGAACCCTGGAGATACTAAAAGGTATCAGATAGATTATATAATGGTAAGACAGAGATTTAGGAACCAGGTTTTAAATTGTAAGACATTTCCCGGGGCAGATGTGGACTCTGACCACAATCTATTGGTTATGACCTGTAGATTAAAACTGAAGAAACTGCAAAAAGGTGGGAATTTAAGGAGATGGGACCTGGATAAACTAAAAGAACCAGAGGTTGTACAGAGATTCAGGGAGAGCATAAGGGAGCAATTGACAGGAATGGGGGAAAGAAATACAGTAGAAGAAGAATGGGTAGCTTTGAGGGATGAAGTAGTGAAGGCAGCAGAGGATCAAGTAGGTAAAAAGACGAGGGCTAGTAGAAATCCTTGGGTAACAGAAGAAATATTGAATTTAATTGATGAAAGGAGAAAATATAAAAATGCAGTAAGTGAAACAGGCAAAAAGGAATACAAACGTCTCAAAAATGAGATCGACAGGAAGTGCAAAATGGCTAAGCAGGGATGGCTAGAGGACAAATGTAAGGATGTAGAGGCCTATCTCACTAGGGGTAAGATAGATACCGCCTACAGGAAAATTAAAGAGACCTTTGGAGATAAGAGAACGACTTGTATGAATATCAAGAGCTCAGATGGAAACCCAGTTCTAAGCAAAGAAGGGAAAGCAGAAAGGTGGAAGGAGTATATAGAGGGTCTATACAAGGGCGATGTACTTGAGGACAATATTATGGAAATGGAAGAGGATGTAGATGAAGATGAAATGGGAGATACGATACTGCGTGAAGAGTTTGACAGAGCACTGAAAGACCTGAGTCGAAACAAGGCCCCCGGAGTAGACAATATTCCATTGGAACTTCTGACGGCCGTGGAAGAGCCAGTCCTGACAAAACTCTACCATCTTGTGAGCAAGATGTATGAAACAGGCGAAATACCCTCAGACTTCAAGAAGAATATAATAATTCCAATCCCAAAGAAAGCAGGTGTTGACAGATGTGAAAATTACCGAACTATCAGCTTAATAAGTCACAGCTGCAAAATACTAACACGAATTCTTTACAGACGAATGGAAAAACTAGTAGAAGCCAACCTCGGGGAAGATCAGTTTGGATTCCGTAGAAACACTGGAACACGTGAGGCAATACTGACCTTACGACTTATCTTAGAAGAAAGATTAAGGAAAGGCAAACCTACGTTTCTAGGATTTGTAGACTTAGAGAAAGCTTTTGACAATGTTGACTGGAATACTCTCTTTCAAATTCTAAAGGTGGCAGGGGTAAAATACAGGGAGCGAAAGGCTATTTACAATTTGTACAGAAACCAGATGGCAGTTATAAGAGTCGAGGGACATGAAAGGGAAGCAGTGGTTGGGAAGGGAGTAAGACAGGGTTGTAGCCTCTCCCCGATGTCGTTCAATCTGTATATTGAGCAAGCAGTAAAGGAAACAAAAGAAAAATTCGGAGTAGGTATTAAAATTCATGGAGAAGAAATAAAAACTTTGAGGTTCGCCGATGACATTGTAATTCTGTCAGAGACAGCAAAGGACTTGGAAGAGCAGTTGAATGGAATGGACAGTGTCTTGAAGGGAGGATATAAGATGAACATCAACAAAAGCAAAACAAGGATAATGGAATGTAGTCTAATTAAGTCGGGTGATGCTGAGGGAATTAGATTAGGAAATGAGACACTTAAAGTAGTAAAGGAGTTTTGCTATTTGGGGAGCAAAATAACTTATGATGGTCGAAGTAGAGAGGATATAAAATGTAGGCTGGCAATGGCAAGGAAAGCGTTTCTGAAGAAGAGAAATTTGTTAACATCCAGTATTGATTTAAGTGTCAGGAAGTCATTTCTGAAAGTATTCGTATGGAGTGTAGCCATGTATGGAAGTGAAACATGGACGATAAATAGTTTGGACAAGAAGAGAATAGAAGCTTTCGAAATGTGGTGCTACAGAAGAATGCTGAAGATTAGATGGGTAGATCACATAACTAATGAGGAAGTATTGAATAGGATTGGGGAGAAGAGAAGTTTGTGGCACAACGTGACCAGAAGAAGGGATCGGTTGGTAGGACATGTTCTGAGGCATCAAGGGATCACCAATTTAGTATTGGAGGGCAGCGTGGAGGGTAAAAATCGTAGAGGGAGACCAAGAGATGAATACACTAAACAGATTCAGAAGGATGTAGGTTGCAGTAGGTACTGGGAGATGAAAAAGCTTGCACAGGATAGAGTAGCATGGAGAGCTGCATCAAACCAGTCTCAGGACTGAAGACCACAACAACAACAACAACAACAACCGATTGAGAGTATTTACGCTGCAGCTCATCGCATGACGAGCAGAGGAGCTAATAGCGTGAAATGCGCGTGTGTCGCACAGTGGATAGCGCATCTGCCTTGTAGAGAGAAAGTCTGGGTTGGAATCGTGCTGCAGCCTGTATCATTTTTTTTTTTTTTTTGGTCATCAATCTACTGACTGGTTTGATGATGCCCGCCACGAATTCCGTTCCTGTGCGAACCTCTTCATCTCACAGTAGCACTTGCAACCTACGTCCTCCATTATTTGCTTGACGTATTCCAATCTCGGTCTTCCTCTACAGTTTTTGCCCTCTACAGCTCCCTCTAGTACCATGGAAGTCATTCCCTCATGTCGTAGCAGATGTCCTATCATCCAGTCCCTTCTCCTTACCAGTGTTTTCCACATATTCCTTTCCTCTCCGATTCTGCGTAGAACCTCCTCATTCCTTACCTTATCAGTCCATCTAATTTTCAACATTCGTCTATAGCACCACATCTCAAATGCTTCGATTCTCTTCTGTTCCGGTTTTCCCACAGTCCATGTTTCACTACCATACAATGCTGTACTCCAGACGTACATCCTCAGAAATTTCTTCCTCAAATTAAGGCCGGTATTTGATATTAGTAGACTTCTCTTGGCCAGAAATGCCTTTTTCGTGACCATCAATCCTGATGTTAAGTTTCTCGCTGTTCTCATTTCTACTACTTCTCATCACCTTCGTCTTTCTCCGATTTACTCTCAAACCATACTGTGTACTCATTAGACTGTTCATTCCGTTCAGCAGATCATTTAATTCTTCTTCACTTTCACTCAGGATAGCAATGTCATCAGCGAATCGTATCATTGATATCCTTTCACGTTGTATTTTAATTCCACTCCTGAACCTTTCTTTTATTTCCATCATTGCTTCCTCGATGTACAGACTGAAGAGTAGGGCAGAAAGGCTACAGCCTTGTCTTACACCCTTCTTAATACGAGCACTTCGTTCTTGATCGTCCACTCTTATTATACCCTCTTGGTTGCTGTACATATTGTGTATGACCCGTCTCTCCCTATAGCTTACCCCTACTTTTTTTCAGAATCTCGAACAGCTTGCACCATTTTATATTGTCCAAAGCTTTTTCCAGGTCGACAAATCCTATGAAAGTGTCTTGATTTTTCTTTAGCCTTGCTTCCATTATTAGCCGTAATGTCAGAATTGCCTCTCTCGTTCCTTTACTTTTCCTAAGGCCAAACTGATCGTCACCTAGCGCATTCTCAATTTTATTTTCCATTCTTCTGTATATTATTCTTGTAAGCAGCTTCGATGCATGAGCTGTTAAGCTGATTGTGCGATGTATCATTATTGTACGTCAAAGTGAGTTCACTACCACGCTTCTGAAATCACAGTCACACGATTCTGGCCTTGTAGCACAGACAGTTACCAGCTGCGAGATACTATCGCCGTCGGGAATGATATCAAGCACGAGGGGATGGTGGTCCGCAATAATGTTGACGTAGTTCAAACCTGTCATACAGCCTTCGGTTTTTACAAGTCTCTTAAGCCCAGATAAACGTTCTGCTAAACATAATAGTGTATTATATGAAGCAGACAATAATGCTCAAGTTTCACCACAGAGGTCAGTGATTGCAGCGCGAAACACAGACATCTACATCTACATACATACTCCGCGATCCACCATACGGTGCGTGGCGGAGGGTACCTCGTACCACAACTGCCACAACTAGCATCTTCTCTCCCTGTTCCACTCCTTAACAGACCGAAGGAAAAATGACTACCTATATGCCTCTGTACGAGCCCTAATCTCTTTTATCTTTGTGGTCTTTCCGCGAAATAAAAGTTGGTGGCAGTAAAATTGTACTGCAGCAGCCTCAAATGCTGGTTCTCTAAATTTCCTCAGTAGTGATTCACGAAAAGAACACCTCCTTTCCTCCAGAGACTCCCAACTGAGTTCCTGAAGCAATTCCGTAACACTCGCGTGATGATCAAACCTACCAGTAACAAATCTAGCAGCCCGCCTCTGAATTGCTTCTATGTCCTCCCTCAATCCGACCTGATAGGGATCAGGCTTCCCCACATCTGCCATTACATGCTTGTCCCACTTCATATCGCTCTGTAATGTTACGCCCAAATATTTAACAGACGTGACTGTGTCAAGCCCTACACTACTAATGGAGTATTCAAACATTACAGGATTCTTTTTCCTATTCATCTTGCATTAATTTATATTTATCTATATTTAGAGTTAGCTACGATTCTTTACACCAATCACAAGTCCTGTCCAAGTCATCTTGTACTCTCCTACAGTCACTCAACGACGACACCTTCCCGTACACCCTATCGAAAAGATCATTTATGTAGATAGAAAACAACATCGGACCTACCACACTTCCCTGGGGCACTCCAGATGATACCCTCACCTCCGATGAACACTCACCATTGAGGACAACGTACTGGGTTCTATTACTTAAGAAGTCTTTGAGCCACTCACATATTTGGGAACCAATGCCATATGCTCGTACCTTAGTTAGGAGTCTTCAGTGGGGCACTGAGTCAAACGCTTTCCGGAAGTCAAGGAATATGGCATCCGTCTGATACCCTTCATCCATAGTTGGCAAGATATCATGTTAGAAAAGGGCGAGTGTCGTTTCGCAGGAGCGAAGCTTTCTAAAGCCGTGCTTTGGCGCTGAGCACTATAGGGTTTAACTGCTGAGGTCATCAGTCCCCTAGAGCTTAGAACTACTTAAACCCAACTAACCTAAGGACATCACATACAACCATGCCCAAGGTGGATTCGAACCTGCGACCGTAGCGGTGGCGCGGTTCCAGACTGTAACGCCTAGAACCGCACGGCCACTCCAGCCGGCAAAGCCGTGCGGATGCATCGACAGCAACTTCTCTGTCTCAAGGAAATTCATTATATTCGAACTGAGAATATGTTCGAGAATCCTGCAAAAAAACCTATGTTAAGGATATTGGTCTGTCTTCTACCCTTGTTATATACAGGCGTCACCTGCGCTTTTTTCCAGTCGCTCGGGACTTTACGTTGGGCAAGAGATTCGTGATAAACGCAAGCTAAGTAAGGAGCCAATGCAGTAGACTACGTAAAACCGAATTAGAATCGAATCAGCACCTGGTGATTTATTTATTTTCAACCCATTCAGCTGATTCACAACCCCAGGGATGTGTATCACTATGTCCTCCATACTGGAATCTGTACGAGACTCAAACGGCGGTATGTTTGTACGATCCTCCTGCGTGAAAGATTTCTCAAATGCTAAATTTAAAATTTGAGCTTTCGTTTCGCTGTCTTTCGTTGCCAGGCCAGACTGATCAGTGAGTGACTGGATGGAAGCCTTCGACCCGCTTACCGATTTTACGTAAGACCAGAATTTCCTTGGGTTTTCAGCTGGATCTTTTGCTAAGGTATGACGGTGGAAGTGGTTGTATGCTTCGCGCATCGCTCTTTTTACAGCAGCACGAATCTCCACTAACTTTTGCCTGTCCTCATTCTCCCGACCTTTCTTGTACCACGAGTGCAACTGGCTTTGCTTCCAGAGAATTATCCGAAATGCGCTGTTAAACCACGGTGGGTCTTTTCCGTCCGTAACCCACTTTTTCGGCACATACTTGTCCAATGCATGATTTACAATGTGTTTAAAATTTGGCTATAATTTTTCCACGTCCATCGTACCGGAAGTAAATGAAGACGATTCATTTACTAAGTGGGATGCTAACAACGGCTTATCTGCTCTTTCTAGTAAGAATACTCTCCTAGCCTTCTTCACGGACTTTTTAACTTTCGTAATCATGGTCGTAATGACAACATCATGATCACTAATCCCTGTCTCAACACTGACACCGTCGATGCGCTCTGGTCTGTTCGTGGCTACCAGATCTAAAATACTTCCATTACACGTTGGCTGTGGATTTAGCTGCTCAAGACAGTTTTCGGATAATGTGTTCAAAAGTAATTCACACGTCGGCTCGTCTGTACTACCTGTAATGAATCCGTAGACATCCCAGTCTATACCAGGTAGGTTGAAGTCGCCTCCGACTAATATAGCATGTTCCGGGTACTTCTGCGATACAGAGTGTAGACTCCCTTTGAATAAGAACTGTCACGTTAGAACCTGGTGGCCGGTAATAACACCCAACAATTAACTTTATTTCTCCTAGCCCTGTCAAACGTGTCCAGATAACTTCACAATCACACTCTACTTCGACCTCAGTAGATAAAATATTTTTGTCAACTGCAATGAAGTCACCACCTCCTACGGTGTCTAATCTGTCTTTCCGATACACGTTGCAACCATCACTAAATATTTCAGAACTCACTAAATGTTTCAGAACACAGACCAGCGTGTTATCGTAGCCTGGAGAGTGCTGTAGCGAACAGGAGGCCGAGCAACGTTTGTGCAGTTTGAATAGACCGATGAGACGCAGTGGCTCTGATTCAGCACCGCCGAGCTATGCTAGCAGGCAGCGAGCAGAGAGGCGGGAGCTTAAACGCATCATATAGAGGTAAATGTATGCCGCAGTTGCACACACGCTGCTGGCAGTTGGCACATCGCGTCTCACTGCTCGCCGGGAGTCTTGTCCCATACAAGCGGCGCCTTCGCTACAGGCACTGCGCTGCTCCCCACTCACCGGGAGCATTTACCTGCAGCTGTTCACTTTACATCTACATCTACATCTACATCCATACTCCGCAAGCCACTTGACGGTGTGTGGCGGAGGGTTGAGTACCTCTATCGGCTCTCCCTTCTATTCCAGTCTCGTATTGTTCGTGGAAAGAAAGATTGTCGGTATGCCCCGGTGTGGGCTCTAATCTCTCTGATTTTATCCTTACGGTCTCTTCGCGAGATATACGTAGGAGGGAGCAATATACTGCTTGACTCCTCGAAACGTCAACAAAAGCCCGTACCGAGCTACTGAGCGTCTCTCCTGCAGAGCCGTCCACTGAAGTTTATCTATCATCTCCGTAACGCTTTCGCGATTACTAAATGATCCTGTAACGAAGCGCGCTGCTCTCCGTTGGATCTTCTCTGTCTCTTCTATCAACCCTACCTAGTACGGATCCCACACTGCTGAGCAGTATTGAAGCAGTGGGCGAATAAGTGTACTGTAACTGTGGTATGCGTACTGTAAGACCTTCGGTACACACACCATCAGATTACTTGACTTGTCGCTCTAACGAAGTAGGCGAGTGTCAGCAATATGTCTCGTGGTCTTATCGTGGCGTGTTTATCTTCTGCCGTTAGGTCAGACGATAGAAATGCCACTTGCACGCTTAGAGTAGCAGATTGACGGTGACCAACTTCAAAAACATGATTAATTTTCACACTCATTTGTTAAAATAATAACAAGCATAAAAATAACTTAACTAGGTTATGGATGTTATTTACAATTGACAATCTGAAGTTCCTTTGGTCTTGGTACGTTAATCTTATTCTCACATATCTCTGATACTTGACAAAGTGTCTATTCATTTATCTTCATGGCTATGTACCGGAATATCATAATCTTCTTAGGTGCAGACTGAAACTTGACTATAGACTGGTACAGACAAATGCAGACTGGTACAGACTGCTGCAGACAAATGCAGACTAATGCAGACTGAGTAATCGGAGATCTGTACACTTGTTATAATACCTAGCGCGTTCAGGTATCAATGTGCGAGTGTTATCCGTGAGGAGAAAAGGTTCTACGTTAGCAGCGATCTCATTGGCTGCGTTACACATTAATACGCAGATCGGCGGAAGCAGAATTTGGCCCGTCTCTAAGGCAGCGCCATCTCGTAGTGCGGACATGGACGAGCACTACACCTGCGCTGTTGTGCTTAGCGGGGCGCGCTCTAGTGGGAAAGTTGTGTACGCGCTGACTACGCGGAACTATGTACACAACAGTAAACTACTTCCTTTGTTTTCGGACTGCATTTCCTTAGGATTCTTCCAATGAATCTCTGTCTGGCATCTGCTTTATCGACGATTAATTTTCTATGGTCATTCCATTTTAAATAACTCCTAATGCCTATTCCCAGATAATTTATGGTGTTAACTGCTTCCAGTTGCTGACCTGCTATATTGTAGCCGAATGATAAAGGATCTTTCTCTCTATGTATTCGCAGCACATTACACTTGTCTACCTTGAGATTCAATTGCCATTCCATGCACCATGCGTCAATTCGTTACAGATCCTCTTACATTTCAGTACAATTTTCCATTTTTACAACCTCTCGATATACTACAGCATCATCCGCAAAAAGCCTCTGTGAACTTCCTATGTTATCCACAAGGTCATTTGTATATATTGTGAATAGCAACGGTCCTACGACACTCCCCTGCGGCACACCTGAAATCACTCTACTTTGGAAGACTTTTCTCCATTGAGAATTGCTAGCAGAGTGTGTTTCCTCGTAGTGGTTTGAAGCGTAAAATGCGAGGGTCGTTCAAAAAGCAATGGCCCACATTTTTTTAAAGCCACTAATATACACTCCTGGAAATTGAAATAAGAACACCGTGAATTCATTGTCCCAGGAAGGGGAAACTTTATTGACACATTCCTGGGGTCAGATACATCACATGATCACACTGACAGAACCACAGGCACATAGACACAGGCAACAGAGCATGCACAATGTCGGCACTAGTACAGTGTATATCCACCTTTCGCAGCAATGCAGGCTGCTATTCTCCCATGGAGACGATCGTAGAGATGCTGGATGTAGTCCTGTGGAACGGCTTGCCATGCCATTTCCACCTGGCGCCTCAGTTGGACCAGCGTTCGTGCTGGACGTGCAGACCGCGTGAGACGACGCTTCATCCAGTCCCAAACATGCTCAATGGGGGACAGATCCGGAGATCTTGCTGGCCAGGGTAGTTGACTTACACCTTCTAGAGCACGTTGGGTGGCACGGGATACATGCGGACGTGCATTGTCCTGTTGGAACAGCAAGTTCCCTTGCCGGTCTAGGAATGGTAGAACGATGGGTTCGATGACGGTTTGGATGTACCGTGCACTATTCAGTGTCCCCTCGACGATCACCAGTGGTGTACGGCCAGTGTAGGAGATCGCTCCCCACACCATGATGCCGGGTGTTGGCCCTGTGTGCCTCGGTCGTATGCAGTCCTGATTGTGGCGCTCACCTGCACGGCGCCAAACACGCATACGACCATCATTGGCACCAAGGCAGAAGCGAATCTCATCGCTGAGGACGACACGTCTCCATTCGTCCCTCCATTCACGCCTGTCGCGACACCACTGGAGGCGGGTTGCACGATGTTGGGGCGTGAGCGGAAGACGGCCTAACGGTGTGCGGGACCGTAGCCCAGCTTCATGGAGACGGTTGCGAATGGTCCTCGCCGATACCCCAGGAGCAACAGTGTCCCTAATTTGCTGGGAAGTGGCGGTGCGGTCCCCTACGGCACTGCGTAGGATCCTACGGTCTTGGCGTGCATCCGTGCGTCGCTGCGGTCCGGTCCCAGGTCGACGGGCACGTGCACCTTCCGCCGACCACTGGCGACAACCTCGATGTACTGTGGAGACCTCACGCCCCACGTGTTGAGCAATTCGGCGGTACGTCCACCCGACCTCCCGTATGCCCACTATACGCCCTCGCTCAAAGTCCGTCAACTGCACATACGGTTCACGTCCACGCTGTCGCGGCATGCTACCAGTGTTAAAGACTGCGATGGAGCTCCGTATGCCACGGCAAACTGGCTGACACTGACGGCGGCGGTGCACAAATGCTGCGCAGCTAGCGCCATTCGACGGCCAACACCGCGGTTCCTGGTGTGTCCGCTGTGCCGTGCGTGTGATCATTGCTTGTACAGCCCTCTCGCAGTGTCCGGAGCAAGTATGGTGGGTCTGACACACCGGTGTCAACGTGTTCTTTTTTCCATTTCCAGGAGTGTACATAGACAAACGTCCTTGTTGGTGCTTCACATCTGATGTTTTTTCTGTACGCCGGTGGACTTTCGAACCGTTCTGGCAGATGGCAGAACTGTACTATAGCATCAAAATGGCGTTTGCATACGACTCACGTTACAAGCTTAGTGCTTTTATTGATCTCTTGTGTGCAGAAAAAGAAGCCGTGGTGGACATCAATAAACGTTTGTGTGCAGTATATGGCGATGCTACAGTTGAGAGGAGTACGGCTGGGCGATGGGTAAAGAAAGTCATAGCCTCATAAAATGCAGAAATAGATCTCCATGGTCAGCCACGCTCGGGACGTCATGTCACAGCCACTGTTCCAGAGATGCTGAATCATGTGGATGCTGAATCGTGTTGACAGTCATGCAGTCACAGTGAAGTAAGTCATGCAGTGAAAACATGGCTACGCATAGGGGCAAGCGCTTTTATTAGCGGGGAATACATGCTCTTCCACAACGTTGGTGTATGGCCATAGAACGAGATAGAGAATACCTACAAAAATAGGACATGGACAAGACATGTCGATTTATATTGTCACCAAATTCTGACTCTTAACAATAAACTTAATCTGAGAAAAAAATGTAGGGCATTACTTATTGAACGACCCTCGTGTGTTCCCTGCATTGTTAGATGACTGGGATATTGACGTTTTCACCACAAAAATTTGGTTATTGTCAAGGAAAGAAAAGCGGAGTTATCGAGAGAATCCTACGAATGTAGAACCTGCAAATCACAGATATTTTCACCAGTTCTATCAACAACTAAAGAAGTATCCACAATGCTTTAGCAGGCAGCTGCAAATGTCCTAATAAACTTTCGAATATGTCTTCAGTATTATTGGACAACAAGTACCTAAACAGATGACGATGTTGAGTAACATTATGTGTGGTTAGTAATGGGTGAATTGTTATTTGGAGACTGGTTTTCAATCATAAACTGAGGAAGTCAGCCAAAGTGAAACCCTGCAGTCTACTGTAAGTTTCCTGTGCCACAAATTTTTTCTGGGTCGTAACCCAATTTAATTAAAACTGGGAAAATTTCATATAACAATTGAATTAGTCACTGAATTGGTAAGCATAATTAATGTGTCAATGTTAGTAAATAGATCCTGGTGAATATACGGAATATGGGAACAATTTAACCGTTAAATAAAATAATTCACATCAAGCAGCAATTTAAGCCTCAACAAAAAGAATGAGATAATCAGACGACGTCTTCAAATGTAAGGCCTTCCCTTTGCGCTTCAGAAACGCCAGGTGGGATGTATTACAAATAAGCTTACAAAAGGAGATGAGTCTGTCTGATAAACAGTCGTCATAGTTTAACATAATTTATTAAAATAAAACATCATACTAAAAATTCACAAGACAGTTCGAAGCTATGATATGTCGTTGTCCTCGCAGGTTCGAATCCTGTCTCGGGCATAGATTTGTGTGATGTCCTTAGGTTAGTTAGGTTTAAGTAGTTCTAAGTTCTGGGGGAATGATGACCTCAGATGTTAAGTTCATAGTGCTCAGATCCATTTGAACTATTTTTTGTGGTTGCCTGTCACGCGGTTTATTAACTCACTTATATTATTACCATGTCAAGTGCTGTGGTATATTGCGGTGATAAATCAAAAGCAAATCTTCGGCGTGCATGGCTAAGTTCACACAAACATACATGAACCACATACAGCACAGGAACAAAAATAAAAAGAATTTTGCCCATCACAGTACATCGGAGGTTCAGAGGTTCAGTCCCGTCGTAATGACTATATTAATGTGAATAAAAATACTATGGAACACATTCTGACAAAGAAATGTATCTGCATCACCTTGCACATCAAACTAACCTACGCTGACACGAAACACCCACAAATGCTGCGAATTTTCATGAACAAAGCAGGATTATTAAGACTCATGGAATCTTCCAGAACACAAATGTAAATCGTATAGACACAGATATCAATAAAATATCATGTAGTACTAACAATTTCAGATAGTCTTGAAATTACACACACTGAAATTACCACCATGTGGCATGAACAACGCTACACGGTCTTAGAACTAAAACAAAATGAAAAGTAGAAGAAGTGAAACATATACACATGTCAAAAGTTTACAGATACATTCCAATCAAAACAAAAGTCAGACAATTGAATTTTAAAACACTACAGGACTAACGAACTTCCTACACCGTGTGTTCTGGTTACAATGATTGGGAAAACGTATTAAATCAAGAAAATATACTCGTGACTACACTCTGAAAAATGTAAGGATTGGACCACAAACCTTTAAAATTGACTAGCAAATCAAACGTATACATCAGAACAGTTGCACAGCATCATACCTTGAACACACTCAGCAACGTGAAGTCGCTCTTAAAACAACCATCTCACACACCCAAGGTCCAGTCCAGAGCGCCGATAGCACGCTCTCCCTGCAACAAATACCCCACAGGTGGCCAGAAGGGACTATAGGGGTCCTTACCGGCGCCAACTTATGTACTGTCGAATGACTACCAAAAGGGTACATATCTCTTTGCCTAGACTGAGAAAGCTATGTTGGCTACACTGTTGCTACCAGAGCAGACAGTCAGGTGCTGTACAGCTACCATATACAAGAGAAATTTAACATACACACTCACTAAACTCATTCATACAGATAAATGGAAATGTCGTGTGACGAGGGCCTCCCGTCGGGTAGACCGTACGCCTGGTGCAAGTCTTTCGATTTGACGCCACTTCGGCGACTTGCGTGTCGATGGGGATGAAATGATGGTGATTGGGACAACACAACACCCAGTCTTTGAGCGGAGAAAATCTCCGATCCAGCCGGGAATCGAACCCGGGCCCTTTCGATTAGCATTCCGTCACGCTGACCACTCAGCTACCGGGGGCGGACATTCATACAGATGATAAAGAGAGAAAGGAATTTGGTAGTAAAAAAATATGTTGTCTGCCACTGAATGGATAGAAACGTGAGGTACTAAACTAAAGTACGAATGATTAAGCTTGATAGCACCAAATACAAGTTAAAAAGTATGAAACGAATCTAACAAAGACGTTTCAGTTTTTCGTGTAATTTCAATTGAGGAGCGACTGGTACTCACCCTGAGGTAATACTGTCTCAGTTTTTATTTATATCTACTTTAGGCGCTACATATTTCAGAAGTAGCTCTCTGTCCTGATAGGAAACACACTAAGTTAGGTGAAACAACGGCACTAACTTCAAAAATTTGACAAGTAACGTTTAATGACAGATTCTATTTATTTTTTCTGTTAGATGGTTGTGAACTTCAATGCTTCTAAGAACTATTTCATAACGTTATTTTAATTTCATGACCTTGGCGTTAGCATACTTGTATACAGGCCCAGGAGAAGAATTGAGAGTAAGAATAACTATTGGTTCTCTGACTCTCAAACAGGTTCAGCACTGTTGTGGCAGATCTTACAACCACCGTATATGGAGCCACCATTGGCAGAAGCATTCACTGGAAAAGCTGTTATGTTCTACAAGAAATCTGAGTTCACAAATTATCTATGTTCCATTGATGCAAAGCATGTCAGAAATCTAAGCAATATGTGGTCTGGTTCCATGTTCTCTGTTTCTAAAAGTTATATTTCAGTAGGTCTGCAGGTTGTGTGTGTGTGTGTGTGTGTGTGTGTGTGTGTGTAGGGGGGGAGGGGGTGTATCATGAAAACTGTAAATTCACTTTTATTGACGTTGGAGCATTCAGGAAACAAGCTAAAGAAACCAACTCAATTATCAACCCCTTTTTTCTCTGACACAAAAACTGCAATTTTTCGAAGCAAAAATTTTTCTGATGCTTATGCAGCAACAACAGTGTGGTTAAAATTAAGGGTTACTAAATGGTAAAAATTAAAAGCTAAAAAAATTGAAAAATTGTAAATCTAAAAATTTTACTGAATGATTCATCTATATTTATTTTTATTTTTTATTTTTCCTTAAATTCCATCACAACTTTCTTTTTCAAAATCTAAAATGAGTTTTCATTCAAAATTTCGAAAATTTTTTCTTTAAAATATAAAATAAAAATTTTTATTTATAAATACCAAACAGAAACAAACAACTTTCAAGATTTGCCCAATTACTATAGAACAAATAACCTCAATGGTTATTCAAAATTCAATAAAGAAACTTCTTAATTAATATTTTGGGTCACAAAACTATACAAAAAAATTAAAAATCATTCTAGACTTAGAAACCAACAAGTTAATTAAGTTTGGAAGATAGGAGACGAGGTACTGGCGGAAGTGAAGCTGTGAGGACGGGGCGTGAGTTGTGCTTGTATAGCTCAGTTCGTAGAGCACTTGCCCATGAAAGGCATAGGTCCCGAGTTCGAGTCTTGGTCCGGCACACAGTTTTTATCTGCCAGGAAGTTTCAAATTAATTAATCTTTTTGAAAATAATTAAGATAATACTATTAATAATGAATGGGGGATAAAACTTTAAAAGAAATTTGCAATATTTATAAAACAAGTAATTTAGAAGGATGATGTAAACTTAATAAACGATAATTAATTAATATTATCGAAAGTAAGGACAATATCAATTCTAAAGGTAATAGATTGAGTATAAAATTTTAGATGAACTTCATAATAGTTGTAAGACAATTAATTTAAAGCTATTCTACACTTAATAAACAAAAATTAATTAATCTGATTTAAATATATGAAAAAATGCCAATAATAATACTAATATTAAGAATAACAATGAAATGTGCTTTCAAAAGCCTTAGTTGGTAAGTATCAGCAAAAAATAAGTTATCAACAAATAAAACCTACTAGAAAATTTTTTGAGGTTATAATCTCCTAAATGTTGTTGGTAACAAAAACAACTAAACGAATTAACATAGAAGCTAGAGCTTTTAACTCTAGAATAATAACTTATGAAATGAATAATACTGATAATATTGTAGTCTCAAATTCATAAAGAAAGTGGAAAGAAGTAATTAGTAAATTTAAAACTATTTTGTACAAAAGAGATCAATGAAAAAGATATGATATCTTATTTTATTTTTAAAACACATGATGATACACAAGAATTTAGTTTTAAAACAAAAAAAAAATGTAGTTTTATTAAGAGCAGCAGATTCAGAAGACTATTACCACAGAACAAAAAATGGCAGGGATGGAAAGAAGACAGTCAGGTTTTGCCTTATATTCCATAAATATTTTAGAAGTATGTATTACTAGACCCAATCCAATTTTTGGTTCTTCATATACTGATTTACCAAAAGTAATTAAAGACATTTCAGTTTCTCATGTAATTTTCATTGAGGAGCGACTGGTACTCACCCTGAGGTAATACTGTCTCAGTTTTTATTTATATCTACTTTAGGCGGTTCATTTGCCAAGAGTAGCTTTCTGTCCTGATAGGAAACAAACTAAGCTATATTAATGTACAAAATAATGATCAAAAATGTTTTCTATATTCAATAAAAGCTGCTCTATATCCAGCAGATCATGATGCAGAATGAGTTAACAAATATAAAAATATTGGTCTTGAAATAAATGCAATTTTTCATAAACAAAAAATTAATGTTAGTGCAGAATTAACAGATATTAAAAAATTTCAAAGGAAATAAAATATTTCGATAAATGTTTATTCATATGAGAAGGAAAAACTTGAAATATATCCTCTTTACCATACAAATAACAAACAAGAAGAATATGTTGATCTCCTTTCAATTCGAAATTAAAATAAATTCTCATTTTCATAAGATAAAAGACTTGTCTAGCTTAATTAATAAACAAATTACTAAGCAAAATGGAAAATTAGAGGTTTAAGATTTTTTTATTCTCACTAAAAAATTAGACAATCATGAAAATGATTGCAAAGACAAAAACAACTAAACAACACACATGCCCAAAGAAGGAGATCAAGTTAGATTTAAATTAATAATAATTCACTGAGAGTGCCTTTCATAATTTATGCTGATCTCAAAAGTTAGTTAAAAATATTAGTACTTCTCACGCAAATCCTGATAAATCTTATACACTCCTGGAAATTGAAATAAGAACACCGTGAATTCATTGTCCCAGGAAGGGGAAACTTTATTGACACATTCCTGGGGTCAGACACATCACATGATCACACTGACAGAACTACAGGCACATAGACACAGGCAACAGAGCATGCACAATGTCGGCACTAGTACAGTGTATATCCACCTTTCGCAGCAATGCAGGCTGCTATTCTCCCATGGAGACGATCGTAGAGATGCTGGATGTAGTCCTGTGGAACGGCTTGCCATGCCATTTCCACCTGGCGCCTCAGTTGGACCAGCGTTCGTGCTGGACGTGCAGACCGCCTGAGACGACGCTTCATCCAGTCCCAAACATGCTCAATGGGGGCCAGATCCGGAGATCTTGCTGGCCAGGGTAGTTGACTTACACCTTCTAGAGCACGTGGGTGGCACGGGATACATGCGGACGTGCATTGTCCTGTTGGAACAGCAAGTTCCCTTGCCGGTCTAGGAATTGTAGAACGATGGGATCGATGACGGTTTGGATGTACCGTGCACTATTCAGTGTCCCCTCGACGATCACAAGTGGTGTACGGCCATGATGCCGGGTGTTGGCCCTGTGTGCCTCGGTCGTATGCAGTCCTGATTGTGGCGCCAAACACGCATACGACCATCATTGGCACCAAGGCAGAAGCGACTCTCATCGCTGAAGACGACACGTCTCCATTCGTCCCTCCATTCACGCCTGTCGCGACACCACTGGAGGCGGGCTGCACGATGTTGGGGCGTGAGCGGAAGACGGCCTAACCGTGTGCGGGACCGTAGCCCAGCTTCATGGAGACGGTTGCGAATGGTCCTCGCCGATACCCCAGGAGCAAGTGTCCCTAATTTGCTGGGAAGTGGCGGTGCGGTCCCCTACGGCACTGCGTAGGATCCTACGGTCTTGGCGTGCATCCGTGCGTCGCTGCGGTCCGGTCCCAGGTCGACGGGCACGTGCACCTTCCGCCGACCACTGGCGACAACATCGATGTACTGTGGACACCTCACGCCCCACGTGTTGAGCAATTCGGCGGTACGTCCACCCGGCCTCCCGCATGCCCACTATACGCCCTCGCTCAAAGTCCGTCAACTGCACATACGGTTCACGTCCACGCTGTCGCGGCATGCTACCAGTGTTAAAGACTGCGATGGAGCTCCGTATGCCACGGCAAACTGGCTGAAACTGACGGCGGCGGTGCACAAATGCTGCGCAGCTAGCGCCATTCGGCGACCAACACCGCGGTTCCTGGTGTGTCCGCTGTGCCGTGCGTGTGATCATTGCTTGTACAGCCCTCTCGCAGTGTCCGGAGCAAGTATGGTGGGTCTGACACACCGGTGTCAATGTGTTCTTTTTTCCATTTCCAGGAGTGTATTAATAAATTTCAAAAACATTTACCAATTTCTTTTAGTTATTATATGAAATATTCTAATGGAGATTGTAAACCACACATGGAATATGTCAGTAATGTAGCCCCACAAAAATTTGTAGGAAGGTAAGAACAAGAATCAACAGATGTTATATGAACAAAATGCTCCTACAAGTATGACTAAAGATCAAATTAATTTTTAAATTTCTGAAAAAAGTTTTTCCTGTGGGGAAAAGAAATGGAGGACCATTGGAATTTAATGGAAAAATTTGGAGGTGCTGCCCATAAATATTTTAATATTAATTATAAAAATCGTTCTTTTCTTCTAATTTATATTCATAATTTAAGACATTATGATGGTCATTTGTTTATTAAAGCGTTACAGATAGATAATAAAAATATTGACACTATTCTGAATAATGAACAAGAACATATGGAGGTAGATTAACTCTAAGGTTTATAGATACTTTTTGATTTGTGCTATTGGGTATTGATAAGTTATCTTCTGTTCTTAGAAAAGAACAATTTAAAGAACCATCAAAATATTTCATTGGTGGAAAATTAGAGTTCATGATTAAAAAAGGCGTTTACCCAGACAGTTATTGGATTCTAGAGAAAAATGAAAATGAACAAAATCACCTAAAAACAATGTTATTATTCCAGACTTAGTAACTGTGATGTAAAAGCTGAACACTATCAATGTGTAAAAGCAGTTTGGAAAAAATTAAATATCAAAAACTTAGGATATACAAAAACGATGTAATAAATCTGGTATCTTAATATTAGAGGATATTTTCGAAAATTTTAGGGATACTTGTATTAATTGTTATTAACTAGACCTTGATATTTTACACTCCCAGTGCTAGCTTGGGATTTAATGCTAAAAATAACTAAAATCGAACTAGCTTTATTAAACGATTACTATTTGATTTAATGCTTCAAAGAAGAATTCCAATTGTTATTTCTTAAATTATTAGAAGATACACGAAAGCTAATAATAAATATATTTTGTTCAGAGAAAGAATCGAATTTTTTAGTGAATTTAGACATGAATAATTTATATGGTTAGGCTATGTCTCAATTTTTACCACTTCAAGGTTTTGAGTGGTTAAATATGGATACAATTTAGAAGATAATTTAGAATATCCTAAAAATAAGACAATGTAGACACTAGGTTACTAATCAGTTAATTATGATGGAACTTCAGGCAATTTGGCAGTCTGGGCCGATTATATATCTGTGCAGAAGATACTGTGCACCTTCCCAAAGTCCTTGTTATAAGCTGAACTAATGTTGAAATACCACGCTGTAGCAATTTATTACGATCTCAAATAGAATTTTCACATTGCCTCAGTCATAGGCAAGGCATATGGTAGACTTCGATTATTGCTAGAATACTAAGGAAATGAACGCAGTTTGTAAAGGCGACTTAGCAGTTACAGATGGGTACAGACTCAGGTTTTCATGCTAGCAAATAGGTGGTTCTGAAGCACAAAACGAAATGTCAGAAGTTTGAATGCAGTAGGGAGGCTAGAATATATGAAATGGGCAATACCAAGATGCAGTCTAGATATAGTGGGGATCAGTGAAGTTAACTGCAGGAAATACAAAATTAAAAAGTTGGAGAGTGGGATGAGAGTGAAACATTTGTTCATCAAGGTAATTTATTCACTGAAGAGCCAAAGAAACTTGTACGAATGCCTAATAGCGTTTAAGACCGCCGCTTGGACGTACAAGTGCCGCAGCGCAACGTGACGTGGGCTCAACTAATGTCTGAAGTATTGCTGGAGGCAATGTACACAATGAACCCTGCAGCGCTGTCCATAAATCCGTAGCGTACGAGGGGTGCAGATCTCTTCTGAACAGCACGTTGCAAGGAGGTCAAGGGAAACAAAAATAGTGGAGCGACGGGAGTTAAGTTGAAGGGAAAGAAGGTTGGTAAAGTTGGGGAGCTGGTTGTCAGCTGAGAAGGAGGGCCAGAAGCCGGATTATGTAAGAGGAAGGAGGTGGTGTCAGTTAAGGTGGTGATGAATATAGTGGGAGAGGATGGACTCGAAGGCCTTACTGAACACGGGGGTGAGGTAGATGGGACGATAGAGAAAGGGGTCGGAGAGGGGTTTGTTTGGTTTAGGGAACATCAGGATATGGGAAATCTCCCACAGGTCAAGGCAAAAGTCAGTGGAGGTAATTTTACAGGGTAACAAGGGCAGCCAGGAAGAAGAGGGGGGATTCTTTGAGGTGGTGGTAGGTGTGACACCGTCGTGATTAGGGCAGTGTTGTGGTTGAAGCAGAGGACTAGTTTGATGTCGTGTGAGGTGATGGGAGTGTTTACGTCTGAGGGTGTAACTGATCCAAGTACCAGAAACTAGGGGCAAGTGGCAGGACAGAGGTATCAGTGCATTCAAGGATGGTGGGGCAATAATCAAAATAGGGATCATCAGGAATGGTGAAGAGCTCTGAAAGGTGGGAAACTAAATGGTTTACCTTACTGAGGTTGTCAGGGAAGGGGCGGTTGTGAAGAAGAGGGTAATGCGGGGTTGGATAGCTGCCAGTAAGTCAGTGAAAGGTAGATCACTACTTGAAGGAGTTGACAGGGAGGGTGGAATTGAGACATGTACATATCTGACGCCAGGCCTGGCGTTTCTTTGCTGTGATGAGGTTTCAGATGTGATGATTGAGGGCAGTTATGGCACCTTCTCGTGCACGCGTTGTGGGCCTTCTGCGGCCTATATAGGGGCCGCCTCTTGCGCTGAGAAGTCAGTTCCGGCGAGATCGTGTACTAGCACCCTCACCTAAAGATGGCGGCCAGTTGGACCGTGGAAATGACGTTATGATCCGGCTGCACACCCGAGAAGAATATTATCAGGTTTCAGATATGTTGTAATTGCCAGTGTCAGAGAAGTGTTTCCTGCTCACAGGTGGAGAGGAAAGGAGGGCGGCCTCTGGCAGCAGCATAGGGCAGTGAGGATGGATGAGTTGATAGGAATGTGGGCCTCCACAGCGTCAGTAATGCTCTATTGGAGGAAGGAAGAGGCATGGGGGACGTCAGTGGGATGGTGAAAGGTAAGGTGCTGGCTTTCGACCTGTGAGGCAATAGATTTCTGGTAGACATCCCAGTCGGTGCTGCAGCAGTCATGGATGCAGTTCAGAGGGGCAGCAGGGTTGGGGGCAGGAGGGGGACAATGGGCGGAGGTGATGGTGCGAAAGACGGGGAGGTCACTAAGAATGGTGTCGAGGACATCCATGGTGATATGACCAAGGAGGTTAGGGGTAGCAAGAATAACATCTGGGGTGGAGTTTCTTTCAGGACGGACGTGCTGTGGGAGAGGAATGAGGTCACTGTTGCGGGTGGTAAGGAACTGATGCCACCACCGAAGAGTCGCAGGGTCACGGCTGTGGATGTTGAGGCTGGCAGCACATAGGTGGAGAAGGTACAGTCATGAAAGTCTTTTCGGGTTTGCTGCCGGATCCTAAAATCAACTTGATTCGATATTTCGGCGATCCAATTGGTCGCCATCTTCAGGAAAATGCTGCTCCTGTTGATGAGCCCCCGCTGAGAACTGACGCCAGGTTGCAATTCGACGTCCTATATAGGCCACCGTTCGGTACACGGCGCACGCGCCGCCCATCATGGTTTCTGCCTTCCTAGACAGGGAGGTGGCGCCGCCCTTAGTGAAACACTGCTGGCAACGATATATCGCACTCAGGGCCGCACCGACGAACGTTCAGTTTTGATGCGAGATAATACAGGATTCCACGTTTTGCTACGAGGAAACCCATTGTCTCTGTTGATTAAATTATCAGCCAACCTAATTTCAATCGCCTCTTTATAGACACTGTTCCAAAAACCGGAAATGTTGGTAACCAAAACAGTTTCCTCAAATTTCATTTTGTGTTCCTCATTTAGGCAGTGTTCTGCTACCGCCGATTTTTCCGGCTGTTGTAGCCTCATATGACGGCGATGTTCCACACACCTGTCATGCACTGTGCGGATAGAACGGCCAACGTAAGCTTTCCCACATTGACACGGAATTTTATACACCCCAGCTTTTCTAAGCCCCAAATCATCCTTCACAGAGCCGAGCAGAGCCCTAATCTTAGAAGGTGGACGGAACACAATGTTAAAATTCTTTACAATTCGTTCAATCTTAAACGATAAGCCTCCAGCATAAGGATGAAAGGCCACAGATCCATCTTCCTCTTCGTACACCTCCGGAGATGATCCAAACTCCATAGCCCGACGAATCTGCTTCTCGGTGTATCCATTTTCCTTAAAAACAGTCGTCAAATGCTCAAGTTCTTGGGTTAAGCTGTCTGCGCCAGAAATGGCATATGCTCTCCGTACCAAAGTCCTAAGGACGCCACTACGTTGGTGTGGTGGATGACAACTCTTAGGATGCAGATACCAGTCTGTGTGTGTCGGCTTTCGGTGAACACTGTGTCCCAAAGTCCCATCTGGTTTTTTATAAACCATTACGTCTAAAAATGGAAGCATCCCATCATTTTCAACCTCCATAGTAAATTTGATACGGGGATGAAGACAGCTGAAGTGGTCCAAAAATCTGTTAAGAGCATCACGTCCATGCGGCCAGACGAAGAGGGTATCGTCCACGTATCTCCAGAAGCACGTTGGTTGCAAAGCTGAAGTCCTCAGTGCCATGTCCTCGAAGTCCTCCATAAATAAATTGGCGACTATGGGTGACAAAGGACTACCCATAGCCACTCCGTCATTCTGTTAAAAAATGTTACCGTTAAATAAAAAATACGTGGATGTCATCACATGACGACAAAGCTTCATCAGCTCTTCATCCAGTTTTTCACTGATCAAACTACGGAACTCTTCCAGAGGAACTCGTGTAAATAGCGATACCACATCGAAACTCACTAACAGATCTGAAGGACTCAACTTCAAAGATCTCAATCGTCGAATAAAATCCACCGAACTGGATATATAGTGTTCACACTTGCCAACAAATGGACTGAGAGCAGATGATAAATACTTTGCCATGTTGTAAGTGGGTGCACCCAAATTACTAACAATAGGGCGTAGAGGAACTCCTTCCTTATGTAACTTAGGCAGACCATACAACCTAGGCGGAACGCCAGGACCAGGATGAAGTTTCTTACGTAAATCATCTGACAACGAACTCATTTTCTACAGTGAAAGTGTCTTACGTTTGATCATTAGACAGTGATGGGCGGCGCATGCGCCGTGTACTGAACGGTGGCTTATATAGGACGTCGATTTGCAACCTGGCGTCAGTTCTCAGCGGGACTCATCAACAGAAGCAGCATTTTCCTGAAGATGGCGACCAGCTGGAGCGCCGAAATATCGAGTCAAGTTGATTTTAGGATCCCGCAGCAAACCCGAAGAGACTTTCATGACTTAGTACGCCGGGAAACCCTACGTAATCACAAGGTACAGTCAGCTTGGGAAATGAAATCGTGGGGGAGAGGAGCTGCAGGATGGACATAGATAGTGGAGCAGGTGATGGTGAGGGGGAGGGAGAGGGAGAGACAAAAGACGCTGAGGAAAAGGTTTTCAGTCAGGTCATTGAGCTGGGGCCGTGGCCAGACAGGGATATGCTTGAAGTGGCCAATAGCAGCCCACATCGTGTGAGAGTAAGGGGATTGGTGGTGCAGTGAAGGAGATAGGAGAGGTGCAGACAACATGGTGAGATTGGAGGAAGGTTTCATTAAGGATGAAGGAATCGACCTGGTGCTGGGACAGGGTATGCATGAAGAGGTATTTGTTGGCAGGAAGGAAGCGAATGTTTAGGTATAGGAGACGGTACTGCCAGGAGGTGGAAGATGGGGAGGGAGCAGTAGTAACAGATTTTTTTCTTTACTGTAATTTTTCTTTATTGTATATCTGGCAACAGAACAGTCCACCGCTCTTCAGCCAAACGATTTTACAACATACATGAAAGGGGAATGCTCACAAAAAAAGTGGGTGGTAAAAGTAAAACACAGCAAATGGAGATGATGGAAGTTAAAATATGCACTAACAAGGGGTCATGCACGGGGGGGGGGGGGGGGGGGGGGAGGGGCGGTGGAAGGCCGTTAAAAAGTCGACGAACACAGTTGGCATTTCGTTGCAGACTTAAAAACTCTAGATCAAACACAAGTTAAAAGCTGGCCACAGTATAAAAATCACAGAGACATTTCAAAAACAAAACCACTGGAAATAACGGAACACTCACAGTGAATAAAATTTACGGTACGATGGACGTGGAAAAAATTATGGGAAAATTTTAAACACATTGTAAATCACGAATTGGGGAAGTATGCGCCGAAAAAGTGGGTTACGGACGGAAATGACCCACCATGGTTTAACAGTGCAATGCGGAGAATGCTCAGGAAGCAAAGACAGTTGCACTCGCGGTACAAGAAAGTTCGGGAGAATGAGGGCAGGTAAAAGTTAGTAGAGATTCGTGCTGCCGTAACAAGAGCGATGCGCGAAGCATACAACCACTACCCGTCATACCTTAGCAAAAGATCTTGCTGAAAACCCAAGGAAATTCTGGTCTTACGTAAAATCGGTAAGCGGGTCGAAGGCTTCCATCCAGTCACTCACTGATCAGTCTGGCCTGCCAACGGAAGACAGCAAAACGAAAGCTGAAATTTTAAATTTAGCATCTGAGAAATCTTTCACGCAGGAGGATCGTACAAACATACCGCCGTTTGAACCTCGTACAGATTCCCGCATGGAGGACATAGTGATAGACATCGCTGCGGTTGTGATGCAACTGAATGGGTTGAGAATAAATAAATCACCAGGTCCTGATGGGATTCCAATTTGGTTTTACAGAGAGTACTCTACTGCACTGGCTCCTTACTTAGCTTGCATTTATCGCTAATCTCTTGCACAACGTAAAGTCCCGAGCGACTGGAAAAAAGCGCAAGTGACGCCTGTATATAAGAAGGGTAGAAGGACAGATCCTCAAAACTACACACCAAAATCCTTAACATCGGTTTGTTGCAGGGTTCTCGAACATATTCTCAGTTCGAATATAGTGAATTTCCTTGAGACAGAGAAGTTGCTGTCCATTCATGAGCACGGCTTTGAAAAGCATCCTCCTGCGAAACGCAACTCGCCCTTTTTTCACATGATATCTTGCGAACAATGGACGAAGGGTATCAGACGGATGCCATATTCCTTGACTTCCGGAAAGCGTTTGACTCGGTGCCCCACTGCAGACTCCTAACTAAGGTACGAGCACATGGGATTGGTTCCCAAATATGTGAGTGGCTCAAAGACTTCTTAAGTAATAGAACCCAGTACGTTGTCCTCGATGGTGAGTGTTCATCAGAGGTGAGGGTATCGTCTGGAGTGCCCCAGGGAAGTGTGGTTTCCATCTACACAAATGATCTTTTGGATAGGGTGGATAGCAATGTGCGGCTGTTTGCTGATGATCCTGTGGTGTACGGTAAGGTGTCGTCGTTGAGTGACTGTAGGAGGGTACAAGATGACTTGGACAGGATTTGTGATTGGTGTAAAGAATGGTAGCTAACTCTAAATATAGATAAATATAAATTAATGCAAGATGAATAGGAAAAAGAATCCTGTAATGTTTGAATACTCCATTAGTAGTGTAGGGCTTGACACAGTCACGTCTGTTAAATATTTGGGCGTAACATTGCAGAGCGATATGAAGTGGGACAAGCACGTAATGGCAGATGTGGGGAAGCCGGATCCCTATCAGGTCGGATTGAGGGAGGACATAGAAGCAGTTCAGTGGCGGGCTGCTAGATTTGTTACTGGTAGGTTTGATCATCACGCGAGTGTTACGGAAATGCTTCAGGAACTTGGGTGGGAGTCTTTAGAGGAAAGGAGGTGTTCTTTTCGTGAATCGCTACTGAGGAAATTTAGAGAACCAGAATTTGAGGCTGACTGCAGTACAATTTTACTGCCGCCAACTTATATCTCGCGGAAAGACCACAAAGTTAAGAGAGATTGGGGCTCGTACAGAGGCATATAGGCAGTCATTTTTCCCTGGTTGTGTTTGGGGGTGGAACAGGGAGAGAAGATGCTAGTTGTGGTACGAGGTAGCCTCCGCCTCGCACCATATGGTGGACTGCGGAGCATGTATGTAGATTTAGAATAAAAACCGCTGGTAGAGACCTGCCGAGGGACTAGAGGTCAGAGAGAAGGGAGAAAGATGGGAGGGGGGTGGGGGGATAGGAGGAAGCGAAAAAAGTGGGCACATGGGGGCGCACCAAGACGCAGGAGACGGGCAGGGCGAGAGATGAAGAGGGAAGACAAGGCAGGAGGGGGTACAGGGACACTGAAGGGGAGCACAGGAGAGGGAGGGGGAGTAGGAGGGGGAAAGAAACTCTGGTGAAGGGAGGGGGAGGAGATGGAGCGCTGAGGAGGAGGCAGGAGGAAGGTGGAGTTACAGTTGGTAGGAAGGGTTGACGTTAGGGCGAAGCACCTACCTGGGAGGGTAGGTGCTGGAAGTTGCTGTAGGAAAGGGGGTGGAGGGGGTGGAAAGGGAGAGAAGGTAAAGGTGCAGCAGCAGGCTGGGGGTGGAGAGGAAGGAGGGCACCAGGGGGTGTGGTGGATCAAGGTGGTGGAAAATATACAGGATGCAGATGTGTTCAAGGAAAAGGACAAGGTGGGGAAAGGGGATGAGGTCTTAGAGCATGCGCATGGGGGATACGGAAGGTGAGGTGGAATGCATGGCGTTCAAGGATTTGGAGGGCTTTATAGAACCACGGTGGAGCAGAAATCCAAGTAACGCTGGCATAACAAAGGATGGGGCGGATCAAGGATTTGTAGGTGTGAAGGAGGGATGCAGTCCCCATGTCCAGCAGGACAAGAGTTTCAGGAGGCAGAGTCCGTTGTGAGGTTTGTGTGGGATTGTAAGGAGATCAGGCGGAGGTCGAGGGAGAGGTCAAGGTATTTGAGGGTAGGAGTGAGGTGGATAGAACGGCCATTAATGGTCAGGTAGCTGCACCTTTACCTTCTCTCCATGATGATCTCTCCATTGGCAAAAGATTCCGGAATAGTCCCCCATTCGGATCTCCGGGAGGGGACTGCCAAGGGGGAGGTTACCATGATAAAAAGACTGAATAATCAACGAAAGGATAACGTTCTACGAGTCGGGGCGTGGAATGTCAGAAGCTTGAACGTGGTAGGGGAAACTAGAAAATCTGAAAAGGGAAATGCAAAGGCTCAATCTAGATATAGTAGGGGTCAGTGAAGTGAAGTGGATGGAAGACAAGGATTTCTGGTCAGATGAGTATCGGGTAACAGCAGCAGAAAATGGTATAACAGGTGTAGGATTCGTTATGAATAGGAAGGTAGGGCAGAGGGTGTGTTACTGTGAACAGTTCAGTGACCGGGTTGTTCTAATCAGAATCGACAGCAGACCATCACCGACAACGATAGTTCAGGTATACATACCGACGCCAACAGATAGAGAAAGTGGATGAGGATATTGAAAGGGTAATGCAGTATGTAAAGGGGGACGAAAATCTAATAGTCATGGGCGACTGGAATGCAGTTCTGACAACGATAGTTCAGGTATACATACCGACGCCAACAGATAGAGAAAGTGGATGAGGATATTGAAAGGGTAATGCAGTATGTAAAGGGGGACGAAAATCTAATATTCATGGGTGACTGGAATGCAGTTCTAGGGGAAGGAGTAGAAGAAAAAGTTACAGTAGAATATGGGCTTGGGACAAGGAGTGAATGAACACAAGGGGCGGAGGTATACTTGGAAAAGGCCGGGAGATACGGGAAGATTTCAATTAGATTACATCATGGTCAGACAGAGATTCCGAAATCAGATACTGGCTTGTAAGGCGTACCCAGGAGCAAATATAGACTCAGATCACAATATAGTAGTGATGAAGAGTAGGCTGAAGTTCAAGACATTAGTCAGGAAGAATCAATACGCAAAGAAGTGGGATACGGAAGTACTAAGGAATGACGAGATACGTTTGAAGTTCTCTAACGCTATAGATACAGCAATAAGGAATAGCGCAGTAGGCAGTACAGTTGAAGAGGAATGGACATCTCTAAAAAGGGCCATCACAAAAGTTGGGAAGGAAAACATAGGTACAAAGAAGGTAGCTGCGAAGAAACCATGGGTAACAGAAGAAATACTTCAGTTGATTGATGAAAGGAGGAAGTACAAACATGTTCCGGGAAAATCAGGAATACAGAAATACAAGTCGCTGAGGAATGAAATAAATAGGAAGTGCAGGGAAGCTAAGACGAAATGGCTGCAGGAAAAATGTGAAGACATCGAAAAAGATATGATTGTCGGAACGACAGACTCAGCATACAGGAAAGTCAAAACAACCTTTGGTGGCATTAAAAGCAACGGTGGTAACATTAAGAGTGCAACGGGAATTCCACTGTTAAATGCAGAGGAGAGAGAGCAGATAGGTGGAAAGAATGCATTGAAAGCCTCTAAGAGGGTGAAGATTTATGTGATGTGATAGAAGAAGAAACAGGAGTCGATTTAGAAGAGATAGGGGATCCAGTATTAGAATCGGAATTTAAAAGAGCTTTGGAGGACTTACGGTCAAATAAGGCAAAAGGGATAGATAACATTCCATCAGAATTTCTAAAATCATTGGGGGAAGTGGCAACAAAACGTCTATTCATGTTGGTGTGTAGTATATATGAGTCTGGCGACATACCATTTGACTTTCGGAAAAGCATCATCCACACAATTCCGAAGACGGCAAGAGCTGACAAGTGCGAGAGTTATCGCACAATCAGCTTAACAGCTCATGCATCGAAGCTGCTTACAAGAATAATATACAGAAGAATGGAAAAGAAAATTGAGAATGCGCTAGGTGACGATCAGTTTGGCTTTAGGAAAAGTAAAGGGACGAGAGAGGCAATTCTGACGTTACGGCTAATAATGGAAGCAAGGCTAAAGAAAAATCAGGACACTTCCATAGGATTTGTTGACCTGGAAAAAGCGTTCGACAATATAAAATGGTGCAAGCTGTTCGAGATTCTGAAAAAAGTAGGGGTAAGCTATAGGGAGAGACGGTCATATATAATATGTACAACAACCAAGAGGGAATAATAAGAGTGGACGATCAAGAACGAAGTGCTCGTATTAAGAAGGGTGTAAGACAATGCTGTAGCCTTTCGCCCCTACTCTTCAATCTGTACATCGAGGAAGCAATGATGGAAATAAAAGAAAGGTTCAGGAGTGGAATTAAAATACAAGGTGAAAGGATATCGATGATACGATTCGCTGATGACATTGCTATCCTGAGTGAAAGTGAAGAAGAATTAAATGATCTGCTGAACGGAATGAACAGTCTAATGAGTACACAGTATGGTTTGAGAGTAAATCGGAGAAAGACGAAGGTAACGAGAAGTAGTAGAAATGAGAACAGCGAGAAACTTAACATCAGGATTGATGGTCACGAAGTAAATGAAGTTAAGGAATTCTGCTACCTAGGCAGTAAAATAACCAATGACGGACGGAGCAAGGAGGACATCAAAAGCAGACTCACTATGGCAAAAAAGGCATTTCTGGCCAACAGATGTCTACTAATATCAAATACCGGCCTTAATTTGAGGAAGAAATTTCTGAGGATGTACGTTTGGAGTACAGCATTGTATGGTAGTGAAACATGGACTGTGGGAAAACCGGAACAGAAGAGAATCGAAGCATTTGAGATGTGGTGCTACAGACGAATGTTGAAAATTAGGTGGACTGATAAGGTAAGGAATGAGGAGGTTCTATGCAGAATCGGAGAGGAAAGGAATATGTGGAAAACACTGATAAGGAGAAGGGACAGGATGATAGGACATCTGCTAAGACATGAGGGAATGATCGACTGGGTCTTGGAGATGTTGATACGGTCACTGATCGCCTCTGTTTTATATATCTCGCTGATAGTTTCATCTAGTGTAGGGTACTTTATGTACAAGGTGATCAAAAAGTATAAATTTGAAAACTGAATAAATCACGGTAGATAGACACAAATTGACACACATGTTTGGAATGACATGAGGTTTTATTAGAACCAAAAAAACACAAACTTTCAAAAAAAGTCCGACAGATGGCGCTTCATCTGATGAGAATAGCAATAATTAGTACACCAAAGTAACACAAAGCAAAGATGATGTTCTTTACAGGAAATGCTCAATATGTCCACTATCATTCCTCAACAATAGCTGTAGTCGGGGGATAATGTTGTGAACAGCACTGTAAAGCATGTCCGGAGTTATGGTGAGGCATTGGCGTCGGATGTTGTCTTTCACCATCCCTAGAGATGTCAGTCGATCACGATACACTTGCGACTTCAGGAAACCCCAAAGCCAATAATCGCACGGACTGAGGTCTGGGGACCTGGGAGGCCAAGCATGACGAAAGTGGCGGCTCAGCACACGATCATCACCAAACGACGCGCGCAAGAGATCTTTCACGCGTCTAGCAATATGGGGTGGAGCGCTATCCTGCATAAACATCGTACGTTCCAGCATGTGTTTATCAGCCAGGCTGGGGATGATGCGATTCCGTAACATATCGGCGTACCTCTCACCCGTCACGGTAGCCGTTACAAAACCAGAATTACGAGTTTCCTCGAAGAAAAAAGGCCCGATAACGGTAGATGTGGTAAATCGAACCCATACCGTGACTTTCTCTTCGTGCAGTGGAGTTTCCACGACAGTTCTAGGAATTTCGGTAACCCAAATTCTGCAGTTGTGGGCGTTGACAGACCCTCGGAGCGTGAAATGAGCTTCGTCGGTTCACAACACGTTACTCAACCAATCGTCGTCTTCCGCCATCTTTCGAAACGGACACACCGCAAATGCCTTCCGCTTCACTAAATCGCCAGGTAACAGTTCATGATGCCGATGGATTTTGTATGGATAGCATCGGAGGGTACGCCTCAGTGCCAACCAAACAGTAGTGTATGGAATGCCGGTGCGACGTGCGACTGCACTAGTGCCGACTTCCCCGTGCATAGACGAACCCGCTACAGTCTCCATTTCTTCCTGAACTGTCTCAGCATCTGATATTTCATTAACCAGATAATATTGCTCATACTTCATATTCATACATTTTTTTGACTTTACATGTTCTTTAAGAATGAATAATTTACTGTGAAGTTTCACATGCAAATAGCTAACAACAACAAGGTATGTACGCAGGCGCATCATGATTCAGATCACGCCCAGCTGCTAACCCTGCAGCTTGAACGTCTTAATGCAAACCGATTTTATTTCATATTGTCCAATAATTTTCATCTTGCATGTTACAAACATTACGGGGGTTTAAATCATGAAAAATATTAATTTCGTAATTTTTTAAGGTAATACTGTATAGCTAGCTCTCGTGTGACGTGTGCTCTTCAAGCAGAAGACATACGACCGCCCATGAGAGTACTTGGTAACTGGTAGCCCTGACACGAGAGCGGCAGGCGTTGCCAGGGGTAGCAGAGGGGAATCCACGGCAGAATCAAGCACCGTTAATGAGACATGTGCGGCCTTCACTTTGTAAATCACTGGAGCGAGCCTGTAGGCTCCACTTTGTGTAAGTAGCTTCAAGGGAGTTTTTTTTTAACAAGTCACGCCCCAACGATAGCGTTAGGCGGAAAAAGAGGCGCCTCGAGGAGATAGGTAGTGTTTTACATAAATTAAACGTAGCTAAATTAGGGGCTGTGCGACTGGTTAACAGAATTACGTAACCCTTGACACGTGGCACAGAACTACAAGCTCCAGCTGCACAAATAACGTTCCAATCTGTTATGTCCACCAATGCTGGGCACGCACCTCTCTTCAAAAAAACTCTGCGGGGCATTAAAAGTGTACAGCACGAACGCACCATGCAAAAAAAGACAAATTCGCACGAAGTGTACTAAGCCCTGTTGGTCTCATGTATGTGTTGGTTTAAACCTTGGTTCCTATTCTGTGTTTGTTTTCCCGCGGTCATTGCGGCTATGCTGTGGTTCTTCCTCTTTCTACGTGTGGCAGCAGCGGTGTGTATCGATATTCGCACTTTGTACTATCTTTGGTCTGGTGCTTATACACTACTGGCCATTAAAATTGCTACACCAAGAAGAATTGCAGATGATAAACGGGTATTCATTGGACAAATATATTATACTAGAAACGATATGTCATTACATTTTCACGCAATTTGGGTGCATAGATCCCGAGAAATCTGTACCCAGAACAACCACCTCTGGCCGTAATAACGGCTTTGATACGCCTGGGCATTGAGTCAGAGTTTGGATGGAGTGTACAGGTACAGCTGCCCATGCAGCTTCAACGGTATACCACAGTTCATCAAGAGCAGTGATTGGCGTATTGTGACGAGCCAGTTGCTCGGCCACCATTGACCAGATGTTTTCAATTGGCGAGAGATCTGGAGAATGTGGTGGCCAGGGCAGCAGTCGAACATATTCTGTATCCAGAAATTCCCGTACAGGACCTGCAACATGCGGTGGTGCATTATCCTGCTGAAATGTAGGGTTTCGCAGGGATCGAATGAAGGGTAGAACCAAGGGTCGTAGCACATCTGAAATGCAACGTCTACTGTTCAAAGCGCCGTCAGAGCGAACAAGAGGTGACCGAGACGTGTAACCAATGGCACCCCATACCATCACGCAGGGTGATACGCCGGTATGGCGATGACGAATACATGCTTCCAATGTGCGTTCACCGCGATGTCGCCAAACACGGATGCGACCATCAAGATGCTGTAAACAGAACCTGGATTCATCCGATAAAATGACGTTTTGCCATTCGGGCACCCAGGTGCGTCGTTGAGTACACCATCGCAGGCGCTCCTGTCTGTCATGCAGCTTCAAGGGTAATCGCAGCCATGGTCTATGAGCTGATAGTCCATGCTGCTGCAAACGTCGTCGAACAGTTCGTGCAGATGGTTGTTGTCTTGCAAACTTCCCCATCTTTTGACTCAGGGATCGAGACGTGGCTGCACGATCCGTTACACCAATGCGGATAAGATGCCTGTCATCTCGACTGCTAGTGATACGAGGCCGATGGGATCCAGCACAGCGTTCCGTATTACCCACCTGAACCCACCGATTCCATATTCTGCTAACAGTCATTGGATCTCGACCAACGCGAGCAGCAATGTTGCGATACGATAAATCGCAATCGCGATAGGCTACAATCCGACCTTTATCAAAGTCGGAAACGTGATGGTACGCATTTCTCCTCCTTACACGAGGCATCATAACAACGCTTCACCAGGCAACACCGGTGAACTGCTGTTTGTGTATGAGAAATCTGTTGGAAACTTTTCTCATGTCTGCACATTGTATGTGTCGCCACCGGCGCCAACCATTTGTGAATGCTCTGTAAAGCTAATCATTTGCATATGACAGCATCTTCTTCCTGTCGGCTAAATTTCGCGTCTGTAGCACGTCATTGTCGTGGTGTAGCAATTTTAATGGCCAGTAGTGTAGTTTCCGGCTCTGCTGTGTACGAGTCGTGGGTCGGTTGCCGTGGAGCAGCGAGGAAACCTGCGAAGCTTGGCCTGGCCTGCTAGCAGTCTCTACACAGTGTCGGAGTGTGTGGGTCTGTTCATACCGCTACTAGGTTCGTGGCTCACCGACCCTGGACACGAAAGTTGAGTTTGGATTTAATTTACCAGCTAGTCAAGACTGTTCACATTGTGTCGTTTGGTTCTCGTTGTTGGCTGTTGGGACATTCCCGCGAGCAACAACGTGTGTTTTCCAGTTGGCGAAGATTTAGCCACCGTCTGGTGGAGCCTAACTGTATTTGGTTATTTGCAATTGAAGTGCACCAGTGGAATTTTCTGCCATGTGGCCGTTAACATTCCGTTTACCTGCCCTGGCCGTTGACGTAAATTCAGGCAGTGTATTTTCCTTACCGTCTTGTCGCTGTCCAGCACGTTGTGTAGTACGGCAGCTTAATGTATGCTTGGTTGTGGGCGTCCATGCATTTTACATTTGCATTGAACTCCCGGTTATGTGCTGGTCGAGTGGAGTGCAAGTTACCTTGTAGGTGGGTCCGTTGACTGTGTGTTGTTTGGGTTGTCGTCGAATCGAGAATGGTTGGGCCGACTGCCTGTCTCACCTAAGTGAACGTTAGTGTTTCAAGTGCTGGCCGACCCCCGAAATTTCTGAGCGCCGTTAACTGCACTGCTTTCTCTTATTGTCTTTTGTGTGCATTTGTATGGCTCATAGCAGAAGGTTTCGAATTAAATTTGAATTGTTTTTAGTGGTGATTTAAGTCATGGGCCTTGAGTCACCTTAAAATTAAAGTTCCTTGCTTTTCAAGTGTTAGATTGTTTGGGACTTCAGCCTGATTAAAATATTGTTTAAAGATAAAGCTTTGGGTCTTCTGCGTACTAAAAATGATTTTAGTTGTGTTTTGAGTCATGGGCCTTCAGCCGTTTTAGAATTAAAGTTCCTTGCTTGTCAAGTGTTAGATTGTTTTGGGCCTTCAGACTAATTTAAGGCCGGCCGCGGTGGTCTAGCGGTTCTAGGCGCTCAGTCCGGAGCCGCGCGACTGCTACGGTCGCAGTTTCGAATCCTGCCTCTGGCATCG
The DNA here is from genome assembly GCF_021461385.2 of Schistocerca piceifrons. Lineage (NCBI taxonomy): Eukaryota > Metazoa > Arthropoda > Insecta > Orthoptera > Acrididae > Schistocerca > Schistocerca piceifrons. Next base: position 45,058,163 of record NC_060146.1, read on the forward strand.
ATGTGTGTGATGTCCTTAGGTTAGTTAGGTTTACGTAGTTCTAAGTTCTAGGGGACTGATGACCATAGATGTTAAGTCCGATAGTGCTCAGAGCCATTTGAACTAATTTAAGATGACGCTTCGTTGTTTGAATTTACACTCCTGGAAATGGAAAAAAGAACACATTGACACCGGTGTGTCAGACCCACCATACTTGCTCCGGACACTGCGAGAGGGCTGTACAAGCAATGATCACACGCACGGCACAGCGGACACACCAGGAACCGCGGTGTTGGCCGTCGAATGGCGCTAGCTGCGCAGCATTTGTGCACTGCCGCCGTCAGTGTCAGCCAGTTTGCCGTGGCATACGGAGCGCCATCGCAGTCTTTAACACTGGTAGCATGCCGCGACAGCGTGGACGTGAACCGTATGTGCAGTTGACGGACTTTGAGCGAGGGCGTATAGTGGGCATGCGGGAGGCCGGGTGGACGTACCGCCGAATTGCTCGACACGTGGGGCGTGAGGTCTCCACAGTGCATCGATGTTGTCGCCAGTGGTCGGCGGAAGGTGCACGTGCCCGCCGACCTGGGACCGGACCGCAGCGACGCACGAATGCACGCCAAGACCGTAGGATCCTACGCAGTGCCGTAGGGGACCGCACCGCCACTTCCCAGCAAATTAGGGACACTGTTGCTCCTGGGGTATCGGCGAGGACCATTCGCAACCGTCTCCATGAAGCTGGGCTACGGTCCCGCACACCGTTAGGCCGTCTTCCGCTCACGCCCCAACATCGTGTAGCCCGCCTTCAGTGGTGTCGCGACAGGCGTGAATGGAGGGACGAATGGAGACGTGTCGTCTTCAGCGATGAGAGTCGCTTCTGCCTTGGTGCCAATGATGGTCGTATGCGTGTTTGGCGCCGTGCACACAGGGCCAACACCCGGCATCATGGTGTGGGGAGCGATCTCCTACACTGGCCGTACACCACTGGTCGAGGGGACACTGAATAGTGCACGGTACATCCAAACCGTCATCGAACCCATCGTTCTACCATTCCTAGACCGGCAAGGGAACTTGCTGTTCCAACAGGACAATGCACGTCCGCATGTATCCCGTGCCACCCAACGTGCTCTAGAAGGTGTAAGTCAACTACCCTGGCCAGCAAGATCTCCGGATCTGTCCCCCATTGAGCATGTTTGGGACTGGATGAAGCGTCGTCTCACGCGGTCTGCACGTCCAGCACGAACGCTGGTCCAACTGAGGCGCCAGGTGGAAATGGCATGGCAAGCCGTTCCACAGGACTACATCCAGCATCTCTACGATCGTCTCCATGGGAGAATAGCAGCCTGCATTGCTGCGAAAGGTGGATATACACTGTACTAGTGCCGACATTGTGCATGCTCTGTTGCCTGTGTCTATGTGCCTGTGGTTCTGTCAGTGTGATCATGTGATGTATCTGACCCCAGGAATGTGTCAATAAAGTTTCCCCTTCCTGGGACAATGAATTCACGGTGTTCTTATTTCAATTTCCAGGAGTGTATTTTACCTTGAGTTTTATGTCATGGGGCCTTCAGCCGTTTTTAAATTAAGGATCGTTGCCCTCGAGCATCAGATTGTTTGGGGCCTTCAGCCTAATTGAAGATAAGGCCTTCTGCCTTGTGGTTTTTATTTAATTTTACCTTCAGTCTTAAATCATCGGCCTTCATCCGTCTTTAAATTAAGGTTTTTGCGTTTTAAGTGTTATATTTTTGGGCCTTCAGTCAAATTATAGAATTTACGTAACGTGAGGCCTTCTGCCTTCTAAATATTCTTTTTGGCGAATGAATTTTGAGTTAATGGCTAACAGCCGTGTTTTTAAAGTGGTTGTGCCCTTAAGGCAAATATAGTGTGGCGTATTCAGCCGATAACTAAGTTCAAGAATTTGTACGGTAATGTTTGGTCAGATAAATAAAGTTTTATGTGTTCGAGTGTAACTGACAGTTGCTCATTTCGGCCCCTTTCCACAATTGCCACTACCTGTCCTTTCCTGCGGGTTTAGCTTGGCGTCTCGCGTACTACGTAGTTGAAAATGCAATGGCCTGCAAGTCAGCGCAACTGGAGACTGTAGATAGGGCTACGTCTCGTATAAGAGGAAGGACGAGGCAGTGCGTTTGTCATTCAAACATTGCATTTGCATGTTGTTTCTTTGCGATGAGGTCGTGTCATGCCTCGTGTAAGAACGAGAAACGTCTACCAACATTTGTCGGAAGTTGACAACTGTAGGATCTTTGACTATCGAGAAAGTAATGTACTCACGGGTGGTCTCACACATAAGTGGAAAAAACTAACTTAGCATGTTACAGTTCACATATTACCTGAGGATTCCTAAGAGAAAGTTTAATAATTAATGAAACAAATTTTTATTTCTCTGCCAAGTTCGGTTGAAAAAATGCGTAATTCGTTACGGAACATCGTGGAATATTACAACTTTGAACATGGCTGACGTTTGCAGCAACCGTATACACAAATTTGAAAAATATGTAAAAATCAGCCAACCGGTTGCATAGGTTTTCTATATACCTTGACCAGGTTTCGTCACCTCTAAGGGTGACTTCATCAGAAGGTAAGGTAACTACATGAAGAACATATCACTGTACATCCTTGACGATATGTTCTTCATGTAATTACCTTACCTTCTGATGAAGTCACCCTTAGAGGTGACGAAACCGGGTCAAGGTATATAGAAAACCGATGCAACCGGTTGGCTGATTTTTAGATATTTTTCAAAAATCGTGGAATATTCCTGCTTCAACGCCTGTAGCTTCATGAAGTTACGGTAGTTGGCGACGCTATACGTTTCTTCAAAATGTAAGAGAGGTGCGTTCGAAGGAGAGAACTGCCATTCGCAGATTCTCACAGGCGCTTGCAGAACGTCTGCGGAGACTTGGCAGTGAATGAGAGCGCGGTGGGTCGTTGGGCCCAACAAGGTCGCGCAAACCTGTCCAATCCTGCCGCGTGCCAGCCGGATGCACACAGTTCCGACTCGTGCAATGTGCGAACGTGCGGATACTCTCGTTCGAGAGATCGACGGATCACATTCGAACACCTCGCTGTACAACTGAACGCCTCTGTTGGTAGTGGAGACACACTGTAACACCACTATCGATTGTGAGCAATTGGTACAGTGTGAATCTACGAGGTGCATTCAAGTTCTAAGGCCTCCAATTTTTTTTCTAATTAACTACTCACCCGAAATCGATGAAACTGGCGCTACTTCTCGACGTAATCGCCCTGCAGACGTACACATTTTTCACAACACTATGATTCCATGGCAGCGGCGAAATCTTCTTTAGGAGTCTGTTTTGACCGCTGGAAAATCGCTGAGGCAATAGCAGCACGGCTGGTGAATGTGCGGCCACGGAGAGTGTCTTCCATTGTTGGAAAAAGCCAAAAGTCACTAGGAGCCAGGTCAGGTGGGTAGGGAGCATGAGGAATCACTTCAAAGTTGTTATCACGAAGAAACTGTTGCGTAACGTTAGCTCGATGTGCGGGTGCGTTGTCTTGGTGAAACAGCACACGCGCAGCCGTTCCCGGACGTTTTTGTTGCTGTGCAGGAAGGAATTTGTTCTACAAAACATTTTCGTAGGATGCACCTGTTTCCGTAGTGCCCTTTGGAACGCAATGGGTAAGGATTACGCCCTCGCTGTCCCAGAACATGGACACCATCATTTTTTCAGCACTGGCGGTTACCCGAAATTTTTTGGTGGCGGTGAATCTGTGTGCTTCCATTGAACTGACTGGCGCTTTGTTTCTGGATTGAAAAATGGCATCCACGTCTCATCCATTGTCACAACCGACGAAAAGAAAGTCCCATTCGTGCTGTCGTTGCGCGTCAACATTGCTTGGCAACATGCCACACGGGCAGCCATGTGGTCGTCCGTCAGCATTCGTGGCACCCACCTGGATGACACTTTTCGCATTTTCAGGTCGTCATGCAGGATTGTGTGCACAGAACCCACAGAAATGCCAACTCTGGAGGCGATCTGTTCAACAGTCATTCGGCGATCCCCCAAAAGAATTCTCTCCACTTTCTCGATCATGTCGTCAGACCGGCTCGTGCGAGCCCGAGGTTGTTTCGGTTTGTTGTCACACGATGTTCTGTCTTCATTAAACTGTCGCACCCACGAACGCACTTTCGACACATCCATAACTCCATCATCACATGTCTCCTTCAACTGTCGATAAATTTCAATTGGTTTCACACCACGCAAATTCAGAAAACAAATGATTGCACGCTGTTCAAGTAAGGAAAACGTCACCATTTTAAGTATTTAAGTATTGAATGCACCTCGTATTACGAAGTGTTTATGCTGTTTAAGTTAAGATCTTTGAATTTTTAGAGGGAAATGGTAATCTGAGGTGTAGAATTTATTTAAATTAGCAGTCTGCTTAAGGGGAGGTTTACTATCTTTTGGTTCAAAAAATCGATTTTTTAATTGCATTTTTGGATCCATAAAAGTGTTTAGAATCCACCCCTGACATTGTTTTTCCGAATACGGAACGGAAATGTTCGTTATTAGCGGTTGAACAAAAAAAATGCACCTGCCTGAAATCGGCCTTTTTCACAAACCAGTTTATTTTTTCTTTCGGAGGACGAGTTATTGTACCGGTGCTTGCGCGGAAACATACAAAATTCAAATGAAAGTTTGAAAGCATGTGTTTGGAAGTTAGCCCCCAAGAATTTGCATTCTGGTGCAAAGACTGTGGAGATTGCGGCTTTCCTGGCAGTGAGCAGCTTCAACGAAGAGTATTCAGCAATTCTGAAGACCATGACAACGATGGACGTCACCCTGAGACTCTATTCGACGCAGTTCGCGAAGCATTCGGACGACCACCGGATTCAAGCGGCCGAAAACCGCTTGTCACCGGCCGTACGAGAGGCTCTGCAACAGCACAGGATGGCCCAGGTCGAGCGGAACACCCTCTATCAGGAAGAGGAAGGACTAGTTTATGGATCCGGAATAGCAGGTTGAACGTAAGTTCCATAATATTGCATTTATATGTAGTCAAAACTTCAAACGCGTTTTTCTCGAAATGACTTTTTTTTTTAGTCGCGAGGTATGGTAACTTCAATCCTACTGAACCGATTGGTATGATTCTTTGTTTCCGACGGAGGTAACTAAATTGTCTAGGAGTTGTACCACTTTTATTCCGATCCATCAACTATAAATATTTTTACTTGGCCGACGAAGTCGAAAAATCGGTGAACAAAACACTATTTTTTTCAAATAGCCGCCATATTGTTTCCTATGGTCCAAATAACTTAAGCGAGGTACAACTCCTAAAGAATCTTATATACTTCGCTAACGTCAACTCAATTTTGATTTCAGACAAGCCGGCTAACCTGTGACGTACCGCGCGTGGAGGTCTACATAGAAATTTTGTTTCGTTCCGACGGCACTTCCGGGTTTGCTCTTCGACATTTCCGGTCGAAAAAACTACAGTTTCTAGAGGAAATATCAATACACATTTTGACTAAATTTGAAATTGATATCTATAACGCATCCCGAGAAAAAAATTCTCAAAGAACATGCTCTTTTCGGGCCAAAGATAGTAAACCTCCTCCTAAATAATGAAACTTTATTAAATAAGTCTGTTTGTTAAAACAAAATTGTATGTAAATAACTGGTTCATACTTAGCGAAATTATATGATGTAACTTAAAAGGCGTAGGGAACCCCCTCCACTACAGAAGGGGCTTGGCGCGCAAGAAAAGGTGGAAGTGGCGACCAATCTGGGCGGTAATCGAGAGAGCACGATAGGCAGTCAGTGGCCAGCAGTCGCCAACACCGAAGGTGCCAAGTGAGGCGTTCTGAAACTTAAACTGTGATGGTATGGCCTCGGATGTGGTTCTGGCTCTAAAAAGGGTGCTCTCGTAATAGGGAAAGATCTAAAGATGATGAATACGCCGCCAAGAAGAATTAAATAGACCTTAAAACCGCCAGAAGGAGACCTGACAGCCAACACGAGCTTGTCACCAATATTGCCCAACTGCTTCAACAACTTTGGAAAACAGATATGTATGTCAGTATGAAACAGTGTACTTGTGTGTGTCCTTTTGCAGTAATAATCAGTGTGCAAAATACATGTTTAAAATTTGAGCAGCCCTCTTCATAGTGCTAAAAACCGAGTATCCTAATTATGAAGAAATGCTAATCTGAAACTTCCTGGCAGATTAAAACTGTGTGCCGGACCGAGACTCGAACTCGGGACCTTTGCTTTTCGCGGGCCGGTGCTCTACCATTTGAGGTACCCAAGCATGACTCACGGCCCAGCCTGACAGCTTTAATTCCGCCAGTACCTCGTCTCCTACCTTCCAAATTTCACAGAAGCTCTTCTGCGAAACTCCTTCCAGGAGTGCTAGTTTTGCAACATTCGCAGAAGAGCTTCTGTGAAATTTGGAAGGTAGGAGACGAGGTACTGGCGGAATTAAAGCTGTGAGGCTGGGCCTTGAGTCATGCTTGGGTACCTCAGATGGTAGAGCACCGGCCCGCGAAAAGCAAAGGTCCCGAGTTCGAGTCTCGGTCCGGCACACAGTTTTAATGGGCCAGGAAGTTTCATATCAGCGCACACTCCACTGCAGAGTAAAAATCTCATTCTAAATGCTAATTTGTTTCCATTTAAATGTGCCTAAATTCAGTTTTAAAGCATATAAAAGTTGCTAGTTAAATCATTTGTTTCACAAATGCCGGCCGCGGTGGTCGTGCGGTTCTAGCGCTGCAGTCCGGAACCGCGGGACTGCTACGGTCGCAGGTTCGAATCCTGCCTCGGGCATGGATGTGTGTGATGTCCTTAGGTTAGTTAGGTTTAAGTAGTTCTAAGTTCTAGGGGACTGATGACCTAAGATGTTAAGTCCCATAGTGCTCAGAGCCATTTGAACCATTTTTTAAGAAAGACTTTATGAAATTCCTTTTGCTAGAGTATATAAAAATCCATTGAGAATAACGTTTGTACATTATTATGCCTAATTAGGCTGGCGATCGTTTTTTGTTTCATTTACGTAAATTTCCTCTACTTTCATTATTTTCTGAATTATAGTCTTTCTGCTTTTTACTAATTGCCACCCTTACGAAATTCACGTTCGATTCCCTCTGTCCGTTAGGTTAATGCACCGTCAAACTTTTCAGAATTCCTCCGAAAGGTCATATTTGGCATTTTACAATCCGCGGTAGCGTTATACTTGGCTTTTCTGTGACAGGACTAGAGGTTCGGTTATTAGGAAACAGGTAGCGCGAGCTGCGCCAGTAGCGTTATAACATTCGTCCACCAGACGGGTGTGTGCCTGCGGGGTTCGTCACCACCTAGCAGAAGACCCTAAAGGGCAATGACAGAGCATCTGCGTGGAATTGCTTGCGCGTTACCAAGATGACCGTGACAAATTTTTGTCGAACATTGTCACAGGCCATGAAACGCGGGTTCATCACTTCGTACCGGAATCGAAACGGCGATACATGGAGTGAGGCTTCTAACAGTACCACCACTTGCAAAGTAGTTTAGAAATCAGATTAATAATGGCACTCACGCAGCATATATTCGCTTTATCGGGCAACAACAAAGTTATTCACTGTGGATGGTATCGTCCGAATGGAAATAATGAAGTCACTGTAAAAAAAGTCATTAATTTTGGCACTTATCTTGAATGTATTCCCACGTAGATTTCGTCGAAGTCGTTATGGCTCATCTTGTTGATTCTAGGGTGATTCCATTTTGACTGCTAGAAGATCCAGATCTGTATTTTATCAATGCGTTTTTCAGGAAATTCTTAATGATCAAACAAACCCATATCAGAACAACGGTATGGTAGAAGTAATTTTTGACTTGATGTTCACGATCCACATTTTTATTAAACTTCTTGTAAATTCACATATACTTCTTCTTAATTGTCAAATCATCAAGAAAATAGCATTGTATCAATCTTCATATATTTAACTTCCACTTTAACCAAACACAAGGCTTGACTGTTCTTTTACTAAGCGAAATAACAACTGAACCTCTGCCAAAGTGAGACAAAGACTGCTCCGTCCGCATTCGCGCCAAAACGGTTACAAGTAAGTCAAAGATTATGACAGTCTCACAGAAAGGAACAAACACAAGAACCATATCACTCTAATATATCGATACATCGGAGTACCTATACATTAATAAAACCAAATGTGAATATTGTTACAAAAAATATGTCTGTTACTTCACAGAAAAGTATTACGATATTACTGGTATCGAGAACTGGAGTTGGAGTGCCGTAATGGTCACGTAAATAAAGAACCATTACAGGCTACACCGCGTCACGTCCGAAGAAAAGTTCAAATTCTCACCGTCAGCGCAATGTGCAAGATCTCCTGTGACTCTGAAGGGGTTATCCTGACTAATATTATCCCTCATTGTGCAACGGTCAACTCTACAGTGTGTTGTGGTACCCTCAAGAAAATGAAGAAATGACTTTGGCCCATTCGTAGGCAAATGTAAACGAATTTCTCCGCTAAACAGTGAAAGGCCTCAAATAAGTCTTCGCACGCGACAGGAGCGCACGAAACTTCATTGGACTTCTTCCTCATCCACCTTATGGCCTGGATCTCGTACCTTCCCGCTTCCATCCATTTGCCCCAATGAAGGATGCACTCGTCGGAAAGCAGTGCGTGGATCATAGGGAGGTTACTGTCGCAGCAACACGTCGGCCACGACGTCGACCAGCAGAGTGGTATTTTTCAAAATAGTCTCCATTCAAAGCGACGGCCGTACGTCACGCCACTGGGAGGGCCTATGCCCTCCCAATAGGGTGGCGTACGGCTGTCGCCTTGAATCGAGACTATTTTGAAAAATATGATTTTTAGCCAAAAAGTTGGGAGTTATGTGGTATACTGGAACGCTGAATAAAACCAACTTGCTTTAAGAAAAAAAAGATCTAGCATTACTTATTGATGCCCCTCACACATCTTCTCATCATATACTACAAGTCTTTAACAACAAAATATTGAAATTTGGTATTTTTTGTGATCTTTCCAAGGGGTTCGATAGTGCTCATGACGTTGTTTTTAATAGTGTTATTCAGGATCATTTCACAAAAAAACTTAAGTTTCATGGAGTTGATGCCTTCACACACAACTGGTTTGATGGTCTAACTTTGGGTTCACCTCTACTCCTTATATGCACTATGTGATCAAAAGTATCTGGACGCCTGGCTGAAAACGACTTACAAGTTCGTGGCGCCCTCCGTCTGTAATACTGGAATTCAGTATGGTGTTGGCCCAGCCTTAGCCTTGGTGACACCTTCCACTCTCGCAGGCATACGTTCAATCAAGTGCAGGAAGGTTTCTTGGGGAATGGCAGCCCATTCTTCACGGAGTGATGCGCTGAGGAGAGGTATCGATGTCGGTCGGTGAGGCCTGGCACGAAGTCGGCGTTCCAAAATATCCCAAAGGTGTTCTATAGGATACAGATCAGGACTCTGTGCAGGTCGGTTCATTATAGGGATGTTATTGTCGTGTAACCACTCCGCCACAGTCCGTGCATTATGAACAGTTGCTCGATCGTGTTGACAGTTGCAAGCGCCATCCCCGAATTTCTCATCAACAGTGGGAAGCAAGAAGGTGTAGGCCTGTGCTGTGATAGTGCCACGCAAAACAACAAGGGGTGCATGCCCCCTCCATGAAAAACACGATGACACCATAACGCCACCGACTCCGAATTTCACTGTTGGTACTACACACGCTGGCAGATGACGTTCACCGGTCACTCGCCATACCCACATCCTGCCATCGGATCGCCACATTGTGTACCGTGATTCGTCACTCCACACAACGTTTTCCGCTGTTCCATCACCCAATGTTTACGCTTCTTACCAAGCGAGGTGTTATTTGGCTTTTACCGGCGTGATGTGTTGCTTATGAAATCCAGTTTTTCTCACCTTTCGCGTAACTGTCATAGTATTTGCAGTGATTCTTGTTGTGGTTTGTAATTCGTGTGTGATGGTCTGGACAGATTTCTGTCTATTACACATTACGACCCTGTTCAACTGTCGGCGGTTTCTATTATTCAACAGAGGAGATCGGCCTGTACGCTTTTGCGCTGTTCGTGTCCCTTTACGTTTCCACTTCACTATCACATCGGAAACAGTGGACCTAGGTATGTTTAGGAGTGTGGAAATCTTGCGTACAAGTGACACCCAATCAGCTGACCACGTTCGAAGTCCGTGAGTTCCACAGAGCGCCCCATTCTGCTCTCTCACGATGTCTAAAGACTGCTGAGGTCGCTGATATGGAGTAGCTGGCAACACAAGGCACCTAATATGAAAAACTTACGTTTTTCGGGGTGTCAGGATTCTTTTGACCACATAGTTTATGTGAATGATCTTCTACTTACTATTCAACAAGCAGAACTTCTACTTTTTGAAAAACGTTACATGTTTTATAAATAGACCCATTTAAGAGGAAGAAACAGAAGAGATGTTACACGACATTTTCCAAAGACGTACAAAATGCAAAACATAGCATTCTGATATGTGATTCCGAGTAGACAAGACAGGTTACTGAGGCAACTACCTTGCTCTGAAGATGATCCTGAGATCGAAACATGTAATCTTATTAAAAATGTACAACTGAAACTGAAAAATAAATGAGATTTATCTCAGGCTATAAATTAGTTCTCAGAACCTGCACTCTTCTTAAATTTTGAAAAAAAAAACGCACACACACACACACACTCACACACACACACACACACACACACACACACACACTATATTCAAACAATCCTGTTGGAAGAACATCCACAACTGAGTATTATACCAGTGGTTGGAAATACCATTTCAATTGTAAATATCTCTTACTATCCCACGAGCGGTTTCGGAGTGTTACAAGCCCATCTTCAGGTGCGTAACTGTACTGAGGCCCCCGAGCGCCGCGATGGACGTGTACTATGCGCTAGAGCTCATAGGTAGCACACCGCACCTAGTACACGTCCGTCGCGGTCTTGGAGGCCTCAGTACAGCTACGACACCTGAAGATGGGCTTGTAACAGACCGAAACCTGTCGTGAGATAGTAAAAGATACTTACAACTGAGGTGGTATTTTGAACCACTGAAAGTATATTCAGTTCTGCACATCAAATAGAGTCATACCGACAACTGATGTAGCATATGAGCAGCAACCAGTACATGCATGGTGTCTTATTATTATTATTATACAAATTTGTCCGTTAAAGACCGTGAAAACAGTTATTTCTTGCGCTTCTGGGAAGTCTTCTTTCTCTCGGTCCACACTTCTTTCATTCTTGCGCTGAAGGCGGCTTTTCTCTCTTCAGACCATTTAGTTCCACAAGTCTTCTTAATTTTCACACCGAAACCCGTGAATGAATTCAGTTTTTTTCTAAAAAGGTTTCTGTTAAATATTGTTTCCTGATCTATGTCCATTTCTTTTAGATCTCTTTCTGTGTTGATAAACCATAAATTTTTATTTTTTAGATTTGCGATGTACGAAAATATTTGTTTTGTAAGCCTATTCGGGTTCATCCTCATGATGTGAGCATAAAAGGAGCATCTTCTTTTTCTAATTTCGTCTGTAATTTTGCTGCACTTCGTATACACTTCTTTGTTGCTTTTTAGTCTGTATACAGGCTTGCCTTAATCATCTGTTATTTTCCTGTGTCCAAGAATTGTCCTCACAATTCTTCTTTCACGATTTTCTATCTGTTCTACGTATGTAAAATTTGCCAGTGTTTCTGATGCATATAGTATCTGCGGTATAATGACAGTCTGGTAGTGTCTGAGTTTAATGTTTTTGGATATACATTTTTTTGAATACATTTGTCTGCAGTAGTGAGTTGCCGTCTCTAGTTTTTGTATTCTAGCCCTGCAGGCTGGATGACCTTTTGCCACAGGCTGAATTAGTTCACCAAGATATTTAAAATGTTTAGATACCTGTATTTTCCCCTATTTCGTAGTTATTTTCTTTGGTGGATTTTTGATATTTGTAATGATTTCTGTCTTTTCAAACGAAATTTGCAAGCCTTCTTTTTCAGCAGTTTCCATAGTGTCTTATTATATAATTGGTTCCTCTCGGTGGACAATGAAACCACAACCATCAGTGCGAATGCACATTTATTTCTATCTTAAGTGGGAATCAAGAACTGGCGAGCATGAAATACGTGGACCGGGATTCCGAGTAGGTGGCGCCAGATTGTAATCGGTGTCGCCCGGGGAGCGTGCAGAGGTTGCCCGCGTGTTTGCGATAAACACTGAGTCCTGAACGCGCAGTGGTTAAGGGGAGTTAGAACGGAAAACTTTTTTCTAATTTTCGGATTCTTATCACATTTTAATATTTGCAGTTTTCCGAATAAAATGATGTATATATCACTTATAAACTCAAATGGGAAGTATTTTATTTATATTAAAAAAAAAATCTACACCGACTGAAAATGTTAAAAGTCTTTACGTGCATTAGTTCAAGGCCAAATAAAATCGGTAATTTTTTTTATATAGAAGGCTGAGAATTGCTGTGTTGTAAAGGTCATGTCGAGAAGAGGATGGGCACCAGGTTGAGGAGGTTGAAACAAAGTTTGAGAGACAAGAGACTTTCTGATGGTAAAACCATAAGAGGCAGGCTGACAGACAAAATGATTGATGAACTACAGCAATATTATGGAATTGCCACTAGAAATAATACTGAGGATTTGTTCGAAATGACGCAGGCAGTATGGGCTGCCTTCTTCCGTAGACTGTTAATTGATGAAAAATCACCACCTTTGTCTTCCTGGACCTTATTCGTGGTGTAATTACCGCAATGCCCAGTACTCAAACAGGTCATACAGCCATAAACATTCCATCCCAGCAGCAGTCATGGATATCATGAAACCTATTTACAGAGGCCAGCGCCAGCCAAATCCTGAATTACTGACGAAGTGTCTGCATGGTCAGACTCAAAATCCCAGTGAGTCATTCAGTAATCTTATGTGGACTCGCTTACCAGAAAATGTTTTCGTTGGAATGAAGACACTAAAGTGGGAGTCAGTGATGCTGTTATTGCTTTTAATGATGGCAACATTGGTAGGCTGAAAGTGCTACAGCATATGGGAATTAATCCTGGAGCAAACTGCATCAGAGAACTTCGACGGATGGACAAAGTTCGCATTGCTAAAGCGGAGCATGCAGTACAGTTGGCCACTAAGGTATCGAGAAAGAAGAAAAGAAGGAAAGAAGAAAAACTTGGAAAAACATCAAGAGGATGATATACAATATGGTGCAGGGTGCTTCTCAGTGACTAAAAATAAAAAATTAAGCATATATTGAGTGAGTTACAGTGTTTTGAAACTTTAGAAGCCGTTCCTGAAAATTTACATTTTCTGTTGCATTTTTCCCTATATTTCAGAAACCACTTGGAGTAGAATATTCCAATTTTCGGGGAGTAATAAGATATACAGGGTGGTCCATTGATCGTGACCGGGCCATATATCTAACGAAATAAGCGTCAAACGAAAAAACTACAGAGAACGAAACTCTTCTAGCTTGAAGGGGGAAACCAGATGGCGCTATGGGTGGCCCGCTAGATGGCGCTGCCATAGGTCAAACAGATATCAACTGCGTTTTGTTAAAAATAGGAACCCCATTTTTTATTACATATTCGTGTAGTAGATAAAGAAATATGAATGTTTTAGTTAGACCACTTTTTTCGCTTTGTGATAGACGGCGCTGTAATAGTCACAGACGAATAAGTACGTGGTACCAGTATATGCTTCGTGATACCCGTGTTAAAATGGACCGTTTACCAACAGCAGAAAAGGTCGATATCGTGTTGATGTATGGCAATTGTGATCGAAATGCCCAACGGGCGTGTGCTATGTATGCTGCTCGGTATCCTGGACGACATCATCCAAGTGTCCGGACCATTCGCCGGATAGTTACGTTATTTAAGGAAACAGCAAGGGTTCAGCCACACGTGAAACGTCAACCACGACCTGCCACAAATGACGATGCCCAAGTAGGTGTTTTAGCTGCTGTCGCGGCTAATCCACACATCAGTAGCAGAAAAAGTGCACGAGAATCGGGAATCTCAAAAACAAAGTGTTGAGAATGCTACATCAACATCAATTGCACCCGTACCATATTTATATGCACCAAGAATTGCATGGCGACGGCTTTGAACGTCGTGTACAGTTCTGCCACTGGGCGCAAGAGAAATTACGGGACGATGACAGACTTTTTGCACGCGTTTAATTTAGCGACGAGGAGTCATTCATCAACAGCGGTAACGTAAACCGGCATAATATGCAGTATTGGGCAACGGAAAATCTACGATGGCTGCGACAAGTGGAACATCGGCGACCTTTGCCGGTTAATGTATGGTGCGGCATTATGGGAGGAAGGATAATTGACCCCCATTTTATCGATGGCATTCTAAATGGTGCAATGTATGCTGATTTCCTACGTAATGTTCTACCGATGTTACTACAAGATGTTTCGCTGCATGACAGAATGGCGATGCACTTTCAACATGATGGATGTCCGGCACATAGCTCGCGTGCGGTTGAAGCGGTATTGAATAGCATATTTCATGACAGCTGGATTGGTCGTCGAAGCACCATACCATGGCCCGCACGTTCACCGGAACTGACGTCCCCGGATTTATTTCTGTGGGGAAAGTTGAACGATATTTGCTATCGTGATCTACCGACAACTCCTTAAAACATGCGTCAGCGCATTGTCAATGCATGTGCGAACATTACGGAAGGCGCTGTTGAGAGGAATGTCGTTAAACGCATTGCCAAATTCATTGAGGTTGACGGACATCATTTTGAGCATTTATTGCATTAATGTGTTATTTACAGGTAATCACGCTGTAACAGCATGCGTTCTCAGGACTGATAAGTTCACAAAGGTACATGTATCACATTGGAACAACCGAAATAAAATGTTCAAACGTTTTTTTTTTCATTATTTTATTTCAATTTTCCATCGGGGCGGGCTGGCAGCAGCATGTGCGCTGCTCTTCAGCCGAAAGACATAGAACAAAACAAGAGAAGACATTTAAAAACAGCAAAGGAGAGAATAAGGCGAACATAGATATAAAAAAGGGGGAACATCATGGAAGGCAATAGACAAAAAAGAGGCGATTGTAAAATGGAGATAAAAACCGTTAAAAAGTAGCGCACACAAAAACCACACACTGGGACAATTAAAAGAACACGAGGCACAGTATGACCGTAGTATAAAAGTATCGACGGATGGCGTAGCACATAACAAACACTGACAATATCACTAAGTACAAGGCCGGTACACAATTAAAATCATACCTCTTGACGCACAGGAGAAACAGCACTAAACACAACACTGATGTGGCACACTGACGATGATCAAAACGGAGGATCTGCCAGGTGCAAGGAGATGAGGGAGACCTGAAGAAGGGAGGGAGGGAGGGGAAGAGAGGGCGGGATATGGGCGGGGGGCGCGCTGAAGAGGGCCAGGTAGGGAGGGAGGTGGGAAGGAAAGAGGCGAGGATGTAGTGCAGGGCCTCAGGGGGGGGGGGGGGAAGGAGGAAAATCCGCTCTGGGAGAAGGAGGGAAGAGGAAAAGGGGGACTCTGGGGAGGAGGGAAGGGGAACAAGGCCAGGTTATAGTTGGAAGGAAGTGTATATGTCATGGCAAAGTTCATCATCAGGGAGGGGGACGCGCTGGAAATTGCCCTGATGAAGGAGATGGAGGGTGTGGAGGTGGAGAGAGGGAGGGATACAGCGATAGAGGCACGGCAGTGGGTGGGGAGTGGAGGGGAAGGAGGAAACCAGAGGGTGGGGGAGATCAAGCCTGCAGACAGTGTAAAGGATGTGGAGATTTTGGTGGAACAGGAGGAGGTGGGGGAAGGAGATCAGTTAATACAGAAGCCGTGTGGGGGAAGAAAGGCGGATACATAAGGCAAGGTGGAGCACATGGTGTTCGAGGACTTGGAGGGCCCTGTAAAAGAAGGTGGGTACGGAGAGCCAGGCAACGCTGGCATAACAGAGGATAGGACAGATGGACTTGTAGGTGTGGAGGATGGTAGAAGGATGCAATCCCCATTTCCGGCCAGACAGGAGTTTCAGGAGGCGGAGGCAGGAATGGGCTTTCTGCTGGATGGTCTGGAGGTGAGGGGTCCAGGTAAGGTGATGGTTGAGGGTGAGGCCAAGGTATCTCAGGGTTGGGGTGACCTGGATGGGACGACCATAAAGGGTGAGGTAGAAATCATGGAGATGAAAGGAGTGGATGGTGTGGCCTATGATGATTGCTTGGGTTTTGGAGGGGTTGAGATGGAGGAACCACTGGTTACACCAAGTGGAGAACTGGTTAAGGTGGGTTTGGAGGGTGCATTGGGACCGTTGAAGGGTAGGATAGAGAGCCAGGAAGGCGGTGTCATCAGCATACTGGAGAAGGTGGACAGGTGGAGGTGGCTTGGGCATATCAGCCGTATACAAGAGATAGAGGAGAGGGGAGAGGACAGAGCGCTGGGGGATGCCAGCAGTGGGATAAAAGATACAGTGTTGTTGAGGGTGACATAGGAAGGATGACGCGAGAGGAAGGAAGTGACCAGATGGACAAAATTGATAGGCAGGACGTAGGTTTGGAGTTTAAAGAGGAGACCGGGATGCCATACACTGTCATAGGCATTTTGGAGGTAAAGGGAAACAGAAATGGCGGAGTGACGGGAGTTGAGCTGGAGGGAGAGAAGGTGAATGAGGTTAAGGTCTTCAGCAGAGGAGGGTTGGGTGCCACACAGGATAAGGGGGAGGAGGTGGTGTTGATTAAGGTGCTGTTGGATACAGTGGAAGAGGATGGATTCAAAGACCTTACTGAAGAAAGAGGTGAGGCAGATGGGACGATAGGACGAGGTGGCACAAGGGGGTTTGTTGGGCTTGAGGAATAAGAGGACGCGGGAAGTCATCTACAGGTCAGGGTAGAGGCCGATAGAGAGGATGATGTTATAGAGATAGGTGAGGACAGTCAGGAAGGAATTCACTAAGGTGGCAGTAGGTGACACAGGGGCCGTGCTGCATTTGGACCAGAGGATAAGTTTAACGTCTTGTGCTGTGATGGGAGTGTTGATGTCGGAGGGGGGCAACTGCCCCAAGTACTAGAGACTAGGAGCGAGAAGAGTGACCGAGGTATCGGCATGTTCCATGATGGTAGGGAAAAGAGAATAACCAAAGTGGGGATCATCTGGGATGGAGAAGACCTCGGAAAGGTGGGAAGCGAAGTGGTTGGCCTTACTGAGGTTGTCAGGAAGGGGGCTGCCGTTATGGAGAAGAAGGTAGTGGGGAGCGGAATGGGAGCCAGTAAGGCAATGGAAGGCGGACCAGTACTTGGAGGAGTTGATAGGGAGGGTGGCGTTGAGTCGTGTGCAGGTCTGGCGCCAGTCTCGGCGTTTCGTTGCTGTAATAAGATTTCGTACGTGTCGCTGTATTTGCCGGTGGCGTTGGAGTGTATCCCTGTCACGAGTGTGCAGGAAGGAGCGATAGAGCCGGCGGGATTCACGGAGGAGGAGGACAGCCCACAGAGGGAGAGTGGGATGGTGCGGGTGCATGGTTTTAGTAGGAACATGGGCCTCCACGGCGTCAGTAATTACCTTCTGAAGGAAGGACGAGGCGTGGATGATGTCATCGGGGTGGTGTTAGGTAAGAGGGTGGCTTTCGACCTGGGTGGTGATGCATTCCCGGTAGGCAACCCAGTTGGCACAGTGGTAGCCATGGATAGCCTCTGGAGGGGGTGCAGCGTGGAGAGCCATAGGGGGGCGGTGAGTAGACATTATGGTGAGAAGGATGAGGAGGTGATCGCTACCTGTGGTGTCAAGGATGGTCACAGCAATATGCCCAAGGAGGTTGGCGGAGGCAATGACAACATCTGTGGTGGTGTCACTTTCGAGTTAGGTGTGGTGGGGAAGGGGAACAAGGTCACCTTGGATCATGGAGAGGAACTGACGCCACCGCCGAAGGGCGGCAGGAGAGCGGCTATGGTTGTCGGCAGTCACATAGATGGAGAAGGTGCGGTCAATGTGCGAGATGAAGTCATAAGGAAGAGGAGCAGTGGAGCGGACATAGATGGTGGCACAGGTAATGGTGAGGGAGGGGAAATGTGGTCATCGAGGTGAGGTTGTGGCTGGACGGGGGTATGCTTAAGGTGACCAGTCGCGACTCCATCCTGTGCTCGAGGACCAGGAGCGTCAGTGCGGTGGAGGATATAGGCAGAGGTGCGGATAGAATGGTGGGGCTGGAGAAAGGTTTCGTTCAAGAGGAAGGTGCCGATCTGGTGGCGGGAGAGGGTGTGCATGACTAAGTATTTGTTGGAGTGGAAGGAGCGAATGTTCTGAAATTCAAATGTACTTACGTTCTGTATTTTAATTTAAAAAACCTACCTGTTACTGCTCGTCTAAAATTGTGAGCCATATGTTTGTGAGTATTACAGCGCCATATACCACAAAGCGAAGAAAGTGGTCCAGCTTCATATTTCTTTACGTACTACACGAATATGTAATAAAAAATGGGGGTTCCTATTTTAAACAAACAACGCAGTTGATATCCTTTTGAACTATGGCAGCGCCATCTAGCGGGCCAACCATAGCGCCATCTGGTTTCCCCCTTCAAGCTAGACAAGTTTAGTTCTATGTAGTTTTTTCGTTTGACGCTTATTTCGTGAGCTATTTGGCATGGTCAATGGACTACCCTGTATAATAAGCTTCTGCTCATTGACTTACGCGAGTTTAGAAAGTATCGCTCGTACGAAACTTTGCTTGCCCTTTTTTCACATGACATCCTGCGAACTGTGAATGAAAGGCTACAGTGTTTGAGACAGTGCCCCACTTCAGACTGCTAACGAAGATACGACCACATGGAACAGTTTCTCAGCTATGTGAGTGGTTCGAAGACTTCTTAAGTAATAGGACCCCGTATCTTATTCTGGATGGCAAGTGGTCGTAGTGTTGGGTACATAGTTCCGCATAGTCAGTGCGTACACAACTTTCCCACTAGAGCGCGCCCCGCTAAGCACAACAGCGCAGGCGCCTGTCTCCGCATTACGAGATGGCGCTGCATTAGGGACGGATCAAATTCTGCTTCCGCCGATCCGCGTATTAATATGTAATGCAGCCAATGAGATCGCTGCTAACGTAGAACCTTTTCTCCTCGCAGATCACACTCGCGCAGTGATACATGAACGCACGAGGTAATATAACGAGTGTACAGACCTCCGATTAGTGAGTCTGCATTTGTCTGCACCAGTCTGTACCAGTCTGCATTAGTCTGTACCAGTCTATAGTCAAGTTTCAGTCTGCAACTAATAAGATTATCATATTCCTGTACATAGCCATGAAGAGAAATGTATAGACACTTTGTCAAGTATCAGAGATATGTGAGAATAAGATTAACGTACCAAGACCAAAGGAACTTCAGATTGTCAGTTGTAAATAGCATCCAGAATCAAGTTACGTAATGTTTATGCTAGTTACTATTTTAATAAAAGTGTGTGAAAATTAATCAAGTTCTGTTTAAAGTTGGTCACCGTCAATCTGCTACTCTAAGCGTGCAAGTGGCATTTCTATCATCTGATCTAATGGCAGAAGATAAACACGCCACTACAAGACCACGAGACATATTGCTGACACTCGCCTACTTCGTTAGAGCGATAAGTCAAATAATCTGATGGTTTGTCTACCGAAGGTCTTACAGTACGAACACCACACATAGAGACAAGTATATCGTCAGTAGTTCCCCAGGGAAGTGTGTTAGGACCGCTATTATTCCCTGTACGCATAAATGATGTGGGAGATAGGGTGAGCCGCATTCTGGTTCTGTTTGCTGCTGAAGCTGTGATATACTGGGAGATGAACGAGACAAAATTTCTAGTTGGTGTGGTGAACGGGAGCTAGATGAGTTAGGAAAACAATCCTGTGATCTTCGAATACAGTATAAGTATTGTTCTACTTCACACAGTCATGTTGATTAAATATCTGGGCTTAACGTTGCAAAGCGATATTAACTGGAACGAGCAGTTAAGGATTGTGGTGGAGAAGGCGAATTGTCGACTTCGGTTTATTGTGTGATTTTTAGCAAAGTGTGGTTCGTCTGTAAAGGAGACCTCATATAATAAATGAAAAGCACCAGTTTGCTTTTGTTCTACAATATTACTGTTGCATTGCATTTGTCTGCACCACAATATTACAAAATAAAATAAAAAAATAATATTGTAGAACAAAAACAAACTGGTGCTTTTCATTTATTATTATAATGTTGTTCTACCAAGAACCGACGGAAGATTCTGTTAATATGAGACCTCATATAGTACATCAGTGTGACCCACTCATGAGCACCGTTCGAATGTCCGGGATCGACACCAGGTCGGATTAAAAGAAGACATGGAAGCTATTCAGAGGCCGGCTGCTAGATTTGTTAGAGGTAGATTCGGTCAACGCGGAAGTATTACGGAGATGCTTCGTGAACTCAAATGGGAATCCCTGGAATGAAGGCGACGTTCAGGTCGAGGAACAGCGTATCCTCCGCCACGCACCGTACAGTGACGTACATCTATGTATAGATGTTGATGTAGACGTAGACGTTGATGATGCAGGCAGTCAGGGATGGAAGCGAATGTTAACAGGTGACATTGTTCAGCCAGTGGGTCAAGCGATACGAGAAAATGGTCTATTAGGGCCAATTCAGCACAAAAAAAGAGCTTTGTCATTAAGAATTGGTTACCTTCATTAAATTGCTCAGCCACACACTGTAGCTGCAACAAAGTCGCTCCTGCAAGTACATTTTGGCAGCAAGAACTGTTTGAGGCATAATAGCACATAACAAGAGCTTGTAATCATTAGGTTTTTCATGCAACTTTGCCAAAAAAATTAATCAAAGAATCTGAAATCACTTAAATTTTACAGCGCTCGGTGCAGAAGACAGTTCAAGCTACAATTTAGTACTCAAAATCACGACAAGCTACTGATTTCTAATTGGCGACTTAACGACTCAATTTATTATTTAATCGGTGGAAGACTGCAACAAAAGATATCAAACTGGCACGCAACAAGGTGCCAAGTCTCAACAGTAATTCATACTGCGCCCAGAACGCAACGAAACAGTTTGCTGATTCAGAGATTAAAATAGTGGACCAACAAATTTATCTCTCGGCACAAAGGCTAGAACGCCGTGCAACTAACTTTACGATCTCTCGGATTCACGCAGCTTAGGTAATCAAACATCAATCCCAAGGCAGTGGTCCGTCTTGCTACATTTACAATTGCTCGGCCATAACTCAAACATACAACACAGCAGTTACCAAACCCTCCAAAATACAAAGGTACACATTCGTAACGTCATAACGAATAATTTAGCACCAAATCGTCTAATACCTATTAATGTATTTCAAGTACAGGAACTTAACAAGTTTTTAACCTGCTATCTTGTCTAATCATGATACGTACCTAAGCCTTTGACTAACAGAGACAGTGCAGGTTGTCAGATTCAGTGGTGTGACCCACATGACATTACAAACTATAACAAAAACTGAAGAGCCAAAGAAACTAGTACACCTGCCTAATATCATGTAGGGCCGCCGCGATTACGCAAAAGTGCCGCAACACGACATGGTAGGAACTCAGCTAATGTCTGAAGCAGTGCTGGATGGAACTGACACCATAAATCCGTAAGAGTACGAGGGGGTGGAGATCTCTTCTGAACAGCACATTGCAAGGCATCCCAGATATCCTGGATAACGTTCATGTCTGGGGAGTATGGTGTCCAGCGGAAGCATTTAAACTCAGAAGAGCGTTCCTGGAGCCAGTCTGTGGCAATTCAGGACGGAGGGGGTGTCGCATTGTCCTGCTGAAATTGCCCAGTCTGTTGAAATGGACAATGGACGTGAATGGGTGCAGGTGATCAGACACGATGCTTACGTACGTGTTACCCGTCAGAGTCGCATCTAGACGGATCAGGGACCCCATATCACTGCCCCATACCATTACAGAACCTCCATGTTTGAACAGGCCCCTGCTGACTTACAGAGTCCATGGATTCATGAGGGTGTCTCCATATCCATACGAGTCCATCCACTCGATACAATTTGAAACGAGACTCGTCCGACCAGACAAAATGTATCCAGTCATTAGTAGTCCAATATCGGTGTCGACGGGCCCAGACGAGGAGCAAAGCTTAGTGTCGTGCAGTAATCAAGGGTACACGAATGGGTCTTGGGCTCCGAAAGGCCATATCGATGATGTTTCGTTGACTGGTTGGCACGTTGTACTTGTTGATGGCTCAGCATTGGAGATGGTCGTGCGGGAAAATCCCCACATCATGGCTACCTCGAAGATGCTGTGTCATATACATCGTACGCCGACTATAGCACCAATTTGAAACTCATTTAAGTCTTCATAACGTACCATGAACTGATGAACGTAACTGATGAAAGGAGAAAATATAAAAATGCAGTAAATGAAGCAGGCAAAAAAGAATACAAACGTCTCAAAAATGAGATAGACAGGAAGTGCAAAATGGCTAAGCAGGGATGGCTAGAGGACAAATGTAAGGATGTAGAGGCTTATCTCACTAGGGGCAAGACATATACTGACTACAGGAAAATTAAAGAGACCTTTGGAGAAAAGAGAACCACTTGTATGAATATCAAGAGCTCAGATGGAAACCAAGTTCTAAGCAAAGAAGGGAAAGCAGAAAGGTGGAAGGAGTATATAGAGAGTCTATACAAGGGCGATGTACTTGAGGACAATATTATGGAAATGGCAGAGGATATAGATGAAGATGAAATGGGAGATATGATACTGCGTGAAGAGTTCGACCGAGCACTGAAAGACCTGAGTCGAAACAAGGCCCCGGGAGTAGACAACATTCCATTAGAACTGCTGACAGCCTTGGGAGAGCCAGTCCTGACAAAACTCTATCATCTAGTGAGCAAGATGTATGAGACAGGAGAAATATCCTCAGACTTCAAGAAGAATATAATAATTCCAATCCCAAAAAAAGCAGGTGTTGACAGATGTGAAAATTACCGAACAATCAGTTTAATAAGCCACAGTTGCAAAATACTAACGAGAATTCTTTGCAGACGAATGGAAAAACTAGTAGAAGCAGACCTCGGGGAAGATCAGTTTGGATTCCGTAGAAATATTGGAACACGTGAGGCAATACTGACCCTACGACTTATCTTAGGAACTAGATTAAGGAAAGGCAAACCTACGTTTCTAGCAGTTGTAGACTTAGAGAAAGCTTTTGACAATGTTGGCTGGAATACTCTCTTTCAAATTCTGAAGTTGGCAGGGGTAAAATACAGGGAGCGAAAGGCTATTTACAATTTGTACAGAAACCAGATGGCAGTTATAAGAGTCGAGGGACATGAAAGGGAATCAGTGGTTGGGAAGGGAGTGAGACAAGGTTGTAGCCTTTCCCCGATGTTATTCAATCTGTATATTGAGCAAGCACTGAAGGAAACAAAAGAAAAATTCGGAGTAGGTATTAAAATCCATGGAGAAGAAATGAAAACTTTGAGGTTTGCCGATGACATTGTAATTCTGTCAGAGACAGCAAAGGACTTGGAAGAGCAGTTGAACGGAATGGATAGTGTCTGGAAGGGAGGTTATGAATATCAACGAAAGCAAAACGAGGATAATGGAATGTAGTCGAATTAAGTCGGGTGATGCTGAGGGAATTAGATTAGGAAATGAGACACTTAAAGTAGTAAAGGAGTATTGCTATTCGGTGAGCAAAATAAATGATGATGGTCGACGTAGAGAGGATATAAAATGTAGACTGGCAATGGCAAGGAAAGCGTTTCTGAACAAGAGAAATTTGTTAACATCAAGTATAGATTTAAGAGTCAGGAAGTCGTTTCTGAAAGTATCTGTATGGAGTGTAGCCATGTATGGATGTGAAACATGGATGATAAATAGTTTGGACAAGAAGAGAATAGAAGCTTTCGAAATGTGGTGATACAGAAGAATGCTGAAGATTAGATGGGTAGATCACATAACTAATGAGGAGGTATTGAATAGGATTGGGGAGAAGTTTGTGTCACAACTTGACTAGAAGAAGGGATCGGTTGGTAGGACATGTTCTGAGGCATCAAGGGATCACCCATTTAGTATTGGAGGGCAGCGTGGTGGATAAAAATCGTAGAGGGAGACCAGGAGATGAATACACCAAGCAGATTCAGAAGGATGTAGGTTGCAGTAGGTACTGGGAGATGAAGAAGCTTGCACAGGATAGAGTAGCATGGAGAGCTGCATCAAACCAGTCTCAGGACTGAAGACAACAACAACAACAACAACAATAACAACAACGTACCATAGTAGCGGCAATAACTGACGTAACCACTACGTCGGACACTTGCTGTCTTATATAGGCGTTGCCGGCCGCAGCGCCACAATATGCCTGTTTGCTTATCTCTGTATTTGAATACACAAGTGTAGCCCACTTTTTTTGGCTCTTCAGTGCATCTCACGAAAAAAAAAAGTTGTTTGGTTATTTGCTATCCGACATCAGACCTGAAATTAAAACATTCTCGCAAGTCTTCGAATACCTGGGACCAGTATCTTTTGCCAATATCGGTGTCGATAACAGGAAGAAATCATCGAGATCCTGGATTCCCAGAGTGGATGAACGCTCTACATACATAATTACGTTTGCACGGAACCCTCGGTGTGCGAGCCGTACTGGAACCTAGCTACTTTTTAATTTTTGAATCAACCGCATACATCATCATCACAACAACGCGGACAAAATTCACACACCATTGACGGCTAACACGGGGCGAAAATTTCAATTACGTCTGCTCAACTGCACCCCCTACTCACCTATTTCTTGGCGCCAAACGTGTCACGCCTTAACAGAGTCAGTGCACTTTTCATAAATTAGCTTGGTTCTCAACATAAATGATAGTCGCCTAAACGACACAAAAATATGCAACAACTTTAACAGCTCACCATAATTTTCCCAATTATCTCATGATAAAAATTTTTATTTACATTAATTTTGTATGAGTATTCCTTAAGTCATTTAAGTGGATATTATGATTCAATTTTGTTTCTACACTACTGGCCGTTAAAATTGCTACACCACGAAGATGACGTGCTACAGACGCGAAATTTAAGCGACAGGAAGAAGATACTGTGATACGCAAATGATTAGCTTTTCAGAGCATTCGCACAAGGTTGGCGCCAGTGGCGACACCTACAACATGCTGACATGAGGAAAGTTTCAAACTGATTTCTCATATACAAACAGCAGTTGACCGGTGTTGCCTGGTGAAACGTTGTTGTGATGCCTCGTGTAAGGAGGAGAAATGCGTACCATCGCGTTTCCGACTTTCATAAAGGTCGGATTGTAGCCTATCGCAATTGCGGTTTATCGTATCGCGACATTGCTGCTTGCGTTGGTCGAGATCCAATGACTGTTAGGAGAATATGGAATCGGTGGGTTCAGGAGGGTAATACGGAAACCCGTGCTGGATCCCAACTGCCTCGTATCACTAGCAGTCGAGATGACAGGCATCTTATCCGCATGGCTGTAACGGATCGTGCAGCCACGTCTCGATCCCTGAGTCAACAGATGGGGACGTTTGCAAGACAACAACCATCTGGAAGAACAGTTCGACGACGTTTGCAGCAGCATGGACTATCAGCTCGGAGACCAAGGCTGCGGTTACCCTTGACGCTGCAACACAGACAGGAGCGCCAGTGATGGTGTACTCAACGTCGAACCTGGGTGCACGAATGGCAAAACGTCATTTCTTCGGATGAATCCAGGTTCTGTCTACAGCATCACGATGGTCGCATCCGTGTCTGGCGACATCGCGGTGAACGCACATTGGAAGCGTGTATTCGTCATCACCATACTGGCGTATCACCCGGCGTGATGGTATAGGGTGCAATTGGTTACACGTCTCGGTCACCTCTTGTTCGCTTTGATGGCACTTTGAACAGTGGACGCTACATTTCTGATGTGTTACGACCCGTGGCTCTACCCTTCATTCGATTCCTACGAAACACTACATTCAGCAGGATAATGCACGACCGCATGTTGCAGCTCCTGTACGGGCCTTTCTCGATACAGAATGAAGTGTTGGCAGAAGAGCCAACACCGTTTTGCTAGAGGAGGCCGAAATGCCCGCTTTTAAAGCTCACCCAGTCTGGCGTGAGGTCTGGAACAAGGTAAAGTAATTATCCTATAAAGAAAAGAACGTAGTTCTTGGAATACTTAACTTTAATCTATAATTGGTGTACATCGCTCTTGACTGTACATGCTTCACAATATAACTGGTAATGGCGCCTTGCTAGGTCGTAGCAAATGACGTAGCTGAAGGCTATGCTAACTATCGTCTCGGCTAATGAGAGCGTATTTTGTCAGTGTAGCTTCGCTAGCAAAGTCGGCTGTACAACTGGGGCGAGTGCTATGAAGTCTCTTTAGACCTGCCGTGTGGTGGCGCTCGGTCTGCAATCACTGACAGTGGCGACACGCGGGTCCGACGTATACTAACGGACCGCGGCCGATTTAAAGGCTACCACCTAGCAAGTGTGGTGTCTGGCGGTGACACCAAACAGAAAATGTTCGACTGCTGCCCTGGCCACCACATTCTCCAGATCTCTCAACAACTGAAAATATCTGGTCAATGGTGGCCGAGTAACTGGCTCGTCACAATACGCCAATCACTACTCTTGATGAACTGTGGTACCGTGTTGAAGCTGCATGGGCAGCTGTACCTGTACACGCCATCCAAGCTCTATTTGACTCAATGCCTAGGCATATCAAGGCCGTTATTACCCGCAGAGGTGGTTGTTCTGGGTACTGATTTCTCAGGATCTATGCACGCAAATTGCGTGAACATGTAATCACATGTCATTTATAGTATAATATATGCGTCCAATGAATACCCGTTTTTCATCTTCATTTCTTGTTGTGTAGCAATTTTAATGGCCAGTAGTGTATTTTAATAACGAGATATTTTGTTCAACATTTGTTTTGGTGTTACAAAAATTCAACAGTGAGGCAATACTGTCACCTGTGTGAAACGAGAGTGTTTCAGTAAAAAAGAAGATATGCAATTTCGTATTACGTCTTTCGCAAAATGTTGCTTGTATTTGCATTCTCTATGACCTTTTATTGGTGTTCCAACGTACGAGATATGGTAATCGTCTGAGTTTATAAGCCTTAGCCGCAAATAAACACATTTTGAAGATCTGATATTTAATTAAATATGTGGTCGAAAACACGGCTTTAATTTCCATGAGTATCATAGATTTATTTCTTTGAAAAATGTGTTCAGGAGGTGAAAGGGAAATAAGGATGGAGACAGTGAAACATATAGGGGTTTAGCGCGGTATGGAGAACTTGCCCGAATAGTCGAAGTGGTTAACCGCGTGAGCTCGCGACGACTGGGGAACCGGGTTTGAGTCCCAGTCTGGCTACGACTTCGATATATCACTAATGGATAGTACACCTACACTAATACAGCTGATGTATTCGCAATCAGCGAATAAATTTCGGAAAAAAGCATAATGTACCGACAGGTATTTTTTCTTTGTCTACCTTCGTTTGGTGACATTTAAGCATAAAAGAGCGTATTGGACCTTACGATATGCGGCCTATTTCGCCACGAAAGTGCCTCAAATTCCCAATGAGAAACTTGAAACTCTGAAATGTGAAGATACTTTTGTCACAAATGTAGTAAACACTGACGAGAATAATGTAGAACGAAATAACAACAACTTTGAGACATACTTAGCTGACTGCCAGTTTGGACGTAGACAAAACAGTTGCCAAAGTGAAACTATCTTCATGTTACGACAGGTTATGGTTATGTATTGGACGTAAGAAAACAGTTACCTACTGGATCCGTAGATAACGAAGAAGCTTAGATAATGTGAACTGGAACGTATGTTAATGAAAATTATGTGTAGTACTGGTTTGGATTTCAGCGACAGACGAACACTATATGATTCATATAAAAATCATAAAGACAATATACACACAAATAGTGAAGTATTACTTATACACTTGGTGTATAAGTTCGCAGCGCTTTCCTGTAAGTTTAGTTAACCTAGAAGATACACATAACGCAGAGTTTAGCCATCAATAGTACATTGTACTTGTTCACGGTAAATGATGACAGCCAAACCAGTTGCAGGATAAAGATTTATTAAAATTCTTGACCAAGGTTTCGGTATATCTAAATATACCTTCATGAGAAGTAAAATACACTAAAATCACATCCTGCAATGGAGATTCATAAAACAATTGTGCCAAAGGCGTCGTTAGTAGTTAAAACATCATCTCCATTTATACAACATAATTTTTTAACTACTGACGACGCCTTTGACACACTTGTTTTATGAATCTCCATTGCAGAATGTGATTTTAGTGTATTTTACTTTTGATGAAGGTATATTTAGGTATACCGAAACCGTGGTCAAGAATTTTAATAAATCTTTATCCTGCAACTGTTTTGGCTGTCACTTACCGTGAGGAATTTCAACAGTTGCTGTTTCAGCCATGTTTAAAACCTTGAAATATTGTACTTCACTGTTTACAACAGTCTGCTACCGCTAGGATACCTCCGTCACTCCGTTACTGTAGAAATGACATGGTTCTGAGACGAAGAACTCTTCGGGCCATGTTCGGAGCACATTTCTATCCGAAAGGGAAATTCCTTGAACGTCGTTTGATAGAGAGCGGAAAAGGTGAAAATCTGAAGGTGCAAGATCAGGTGAATAAGGTGGGTAACTCCTGTATAGTGTTTTTTGTCAGCCTAGGAGAATGCGGGCCGCGCTATCGTGGAGTAGCATCAATTCTACATCTACATCTACATCCATACTCCGCAAGCCACCTGACGGTGTGTGGCGGAGGGTACTTTGAGTACCTCTATCGGTTCTCCCTTCTATTCCAGTCTCGTTCGTGGAAAGAAGGATTGTCGGTATGCCTCTGTGTGGGCTCTAATCTCTCTGATTTTATCCTCATGGTCTCTTCGCGAGATATACGTAGGAGGGAGCAATATGCTGCTTGACTTCTCGGTGAAGGTATGTTCTCGACACTTTAACAAAAGCCCGTACCGAGCTACTGAGCGTCTCTCCTGCAGAGTCTTCCGCTGGAGTTTATCTATCATCTCCGTAACGCTTTCGCGATTACTAAATGATCCTGTAACGATGCGCGTTGCCCTCCGTTGGATCTTCTCTATATCTTCTATCAGCCCCATCTGGTACGGATCCCACACCGGTGAGGAGTATTGAGGCAGTGTACACTCGGTCTTCCTAGTCGTTGCTCTTGGATTGTATCTGTTGTGTTGGCAGAAGAGCCAATACCGTGTTACTAGTGGTGGAGGAAATGCATGCTTTTTAGCTCACGCAGGCTGGCGTGAGGAGGGAAGAACTATACTGACGTGAGGTCTGGAACATGACAAGGAATGAGAATTCAGAAAGCGCGCGTAATTAGTTTGATACTTAACTTTAATCCATTAATGATGAACGCCGCTCTTGACGGTACATGATTCACAATATTATCTGTTCAGAATAGTAACTGAATATGGCGCCTTGCTAGGTCGTAGCACTTGACGTAGCTGAAGACTATGCTAAACTGTCGTCTCGGCAAATGAGAGCGTATGGAGACAGTGAACCATCGCTAGGAAAGTCGGCTGTACAACAGGGGCGAGTGCTAGGGAATCTCTCTAGACTAGAACTGCTGTGTGGCGGCGCTCGGTCTGCAATCACCGATAGTGGCGACACGCGGGTCCGACGTATACTAACGGACCGCGGCCGATTTAAAGGCTACCACCTAGCAAGTGTGGTGTCTGGCGGTGACACCACAGTATCTGCTTGACGTCTCAGTTGTTGACGATAAATGTCAACTAAGAGCTGTGGGTGCTTACAGAACATCTCCAGGGGGGGCCCTATTAGTCATAATGGGGCTCTGCCCTCTGGACATCAAGATAAGGGAACAGGCGGCCTGGTACTGGGCCAAAAGGGATAATTACGAAAAGATAGTAGACATTATGGGTATCAGAGTGGGGGACAAAACAGAAATAAGGAAAAGAGGGGAGGAACTCTGGCAGGAGACCTGGGCTGTAGAAGAGGCTGGACGACGAACCTTCCAGTTTCTACCTGATGTGAGGGAACGCCTGTGTATGAAGTACTTCGAGCCCACACGAGGCCTGATTCACTTTCTCACTGGCCATGGACCCTACCCGACATACTTATGTCGATTTGGGAAAATGGCGACACCAGCGTGTGACTGTGGCGATCCGGAGGGTACAACCGAACATGTTGTTTACGAATGCCCTCTCTTCAATGATGTCGCAAACACACTACGAGACAGACTTCCTAACCATGACACGTATCAACTGCTTAGACGTGAGGAAACCTTTCAGACACTAAACACCTTGGCCAACGAGGTATCTCGAAAAGTTTTAACTGAATATTTAAGAGAGATACAGTAAGAACAAGGATAATAATTATTACCGATTGTGACCAAGAGCCCTGGTCCCATACCGCCTGTGCGTGGACTGGCTGACTTCACCCGAGTTGGAATCCGCCATGTACAGGACTAGGGGGAGTAGGGACCAACCACCGATTATGACACACCGAATATGACGTAGGATAAGTTAGTTTGTAGGACTTAGTTATAGGAAACTAGAATAGGTACTGCAGCGAATTATAACGTCGAGGCCTGCCCAGTGCCAGGGGCATGTTCTTCGGGGTTAGCTCGAAGAACAAGGCATATTAAGTAGGTTTATATTCTTACTGGCACACATGTGACGCTGCAGAAAATACATAAATTCAATTAGTAATAGGAATTAGATATAAACAGTAGATATAGATATTAAATGCCCATTGTTGTTAGTGTAACTGTAGCTCACTACTATACTAAAAGCTACCTGCACAATTCAATATAAATGTATAACTGTTAGGACCCACTAATGAGTTTAAGGAAGTGGGTCAACTTGTATAATTATAATGGTTATCAATAAAGAATTTAAAAAAAAAAAAAAAATGTCAACACTCATGGTTACAACTCGGGGAAGCAATTCGTAGTATACCACACCGTCACTGTTCCAATAGGTACTTACCTTCTGTGAACGTGCACAGGTCTTTAACGTAAGACTCCATTTCTCGTTATCAGTAGCGATACAGTATAGGGTTGATCGTTGCTGTTCACGAGCCAATTCAAAATGGTTCAAATGGCTCTAATCACTATGGGACTTAACGTCTGAGGTCATCAGTCCACTAGACGCAGAACTACTTAAACCTAACTAACGTAAGGACATCACACAAATCCATGCCCGATGCAGGATTCAGACCTGCAACCATAGCTGCGGCGCGGTTCCGGACTGAAGCGCCTAGAACCGCTCGGTCACATCGGCCGGCTGTATGAATGTTCCCCAGAGCATATTGGGGCGGCCGCCAGCTTGTCTCTGTCCAGCAGTAGGCGTGTCAAGGAGCTCTCCAAGACGATGGATTCGCGCCCTCCCATCGCCAAGATGAAGAAGATATCTGGTAGCAGTGATTCTTAGCCAGATGACGCTGTTATCACCTGGACGGGTTTATGTGGACAGTTGGTCGATGGTCATAATGTTCTGACTGACCACTACAGATGAATGTGAAAAGAATCACCTGTGCTATATAGACAAATAATTGGTTCAGAACTTTATTTAGAAGTTAGTGAAGTTAACAGATCTGTCATGGAATTATAATTATTTCCCTGTTACTGATAATTGATGCCTTTCAGAGTTTAAACCGCACGGCCACTCCGGCCGGCAATCGGACCTTCCCTTTCAATCCAGCGACCACGGAATACTGTACCGTTACTGTTACACCGTATTTTACTGTACGTCTCTGAAGAGCACTGAAAGAGCACTGAAAGAGTCTGTCGTTGATACACAGCACGTTCTGTCATAGGACAATGTAAATACGATACGACAGAGTCGCCTTATGCACAAGTCAAGTAAACAAAACCCGCCTCATGACTTCCTGGAAATCAAGCTCTTCATCCTTGCTTCGTTGCAGGAAATAAAGAATGTACATCTAAATACATGTAAACTTGTAACAGCCGGCCGCTGTGGCCCCGGGCGGTCCTAGGCGCTTCAGTCCGGAACCGTGCTGCTGCTACGGTCGCAGGTTCGAATCCTGCCTCGGGCATGGATGTGTGTGATGTCCTTAGGTTAGTTAGGTTTAAGTAGTTCTACGTTCTAGGGGACTGATGACCTCACGTGTTAAGTCCCATAGTGCTCAGAGCCATTTGAACCATTTGTAACAACGTTAGTTGTAACTATGCTGGAAAATAGTAATGCTAGATAAAGCGGTAGACAAGTTTACTTCCATATCTCTTTAAACTGACTTCTCCGACACGAGGTTCTCTATCTCAAATTGCTCAGTGGAACATTCTCTATGTCCCGTTACGTTTTTGCACGTTTTTGCGGAAACTGATTTTGTGTAGTTTAAATATGTTTGTTTCTTCAAATGTTATGTTTATCTCCATCTTCACCATCATATTTCATATTTACCGATTTTTTCGTAGCAACTTCCAAGGGCTGCTTGTTTTACACGTTTTTCTATCGTATTTTATTAAAATTTTGTTTAGAGAAATACAAATACTTATTGCAAACAGTTGCAGTTTATGATAAAGTAGCCGGCCGGAGTGGCCGTGCGGTTCTACGCGCTGCAGTCTGGAGCCGAGCGACCGCTACGGTCGCACGTTCGAATCCTGCCTCGGGCATGGATGTGTGTGATGTCCTTAGGTTAGTTGGGTTTAATTAGTTCTAAGTTCTAGGCGACTGATGACCTCAGAAGTTAAGTCGCATAGTGCTCAGAGCCATTTGAACCATTTTGTGATAAAGTACATTTCAGAGCCAGCAGTGTATTTAGTTTGAAAATTAAACTGCATAACTGAATAGTTTTCGATAATCCCTGATGTAAATTGATGTTAATTGTCGTCAGCGTTGTTCAGAGTGAGTATGACAGAGGCAGTGTGGAATGTAAAGAACATACGTAAGGGATAAAACTAAGTGCAGTGGAAATTACTGTGATAAGTTTTGCTGACTACGTAGGTGTCATGAAGAAAACGAAGAGAAACTGCAAATAAACGTTAGCAATAATAAACTAGATCTTGAAAGCGAAACATAACATGAAAATTAATACGAATAACAGTACTAGTCGATAAAATTACTGCTTGCATCAAGGGTCATAAACGTAGAAACGATAAATAACGGTTTTTATTCAAGTGTGGCCTTGTATGGCTCAGAGACGTGGCCTGCGAAGTCTGGAGAGATTTGGGGTGTTATACTGGAGGTCGCTGGAAATGATCTAGTGGACAACGAAGCTCAAAAATGAAGAAATTTTGAATAAAGATTTATATTATCGTATGAGCAGAAATGGGCCATATCTACTGGCGTAAATCTTCTCCCGCTAACGTAATGGGAGAAACGATTTAAGACAAGAGGAGAAGTCGAAGACGTGGACTGTCTAATGCTCCTTAGTTCTTACTCTTTTGTTATCTTGTCATTCTTTAAACATTTTTCTTTAATACTTTATGGGATTGAGCATTATATAATTTCAGTGCCGACATAGGGGTAGTAAGTTTATTTGTGCCCACAAACTTTAAAATATAAATGAAATAATTTTAAGTTACGCCGAACATTATTTGTATCTATTTACCTTTTATTGCTTGATCGTCTTTATGTTGTTTATTTCATGTGCGTCCTTTTACAGTTATACAAAGGCATGCAAAACTTAAGAACAGAAGTAATTTTCGCATGATGTGCCACTGTAAAGTAATAAAGCTCGATGAAAGAACTGCTACAGCTTAGTACAGAGGGTTAATGAAGGAAATACGTAATGAGACGAACAGAAATTGCACTTGTGTTCAAAGATAAGATCCTTCTCAGACAGCGCACCAGATATAAATAGATGTAGCTATATATTACTTGATTTTCATTTGATAATGCTTGCGAAGGTTTCTCGTTATTTATGTCCGTGTACGTCGTGTAATCTGTTTTGAGTCGAAAAGCTAACATCTGACATCCCAACAAGAGCAGCACCACAGAATAAAAGTTATTCCATAAATTTGCGACAGTTGGATATTTCCTTTCTGCAGTTCGTCGACCAGCCACAGTCCCAGTCTTCCATTCAAAAAAGATGGAATTACAGAAACATATAACAAAAAAGAATCTAAAAAAACCATTTTATACAGTGATGTGTTCCATAGATTTCGTGTTTGTTTTGAATACAGTCAGAGAGAGTCTCTTTAGTCACCTGTAGTGCCGGTAGTGCTAGTGTTTGTTTTGAATACAGTCCAGAGACAGGTAGTGCTATTTTCATTGTTTTCTACAAGAAGTGTCTAGTAACCACAGTTTAGTCAACAATCAGCCGCCTTCAGAGAATTAGCAGTCTAGTTAAAAGTTGATTAACTGTCTACAGTAAATTGATTTCTTCGGATGGATAGGATGTGTGACTGCTGTGTACGGACGCAGGAGGAGCTGGCCACTGTTCGCGAACAGCTGAACGTGTCGATGGCCGCGGTCAGCCGTCTTCGGGCTGCTGCCTCGGAGTGTAGCGGCAGTGGGGAGTCTGGTGCGTCGCATGGTACACCCCAGGTGTTACATGCTTCACCCACTGTCCCTGCTGTCGAGACATCTTCGCGGGTACCGGGCGCGGTTGGGCCACCCTCTCCCCAAGGGGAGTGGCGGGTTCAGCGCGGCGCACGAGGTGGAGGATCAATGTGGAGGCTGGCCGTGTGGCATCGCCCGCTCTGCCTGTGAGTGGACATGTGGCCGCTCCTTCAGCAAGGTCCGAGCAGGCACACGGGGGGAGGGGTTTATTAGTTATTGGGAGCTCCAACGTTAGGCGGGTGATGGAGCCCCTTAGGGAAATAAAGAAAGGTCGGGGAAGAAGGCCAGTGTTCACTCTGTCTGCTTGCTGGGGGGTCTCATCCAAGATGTGGAGGAGACCCTGCCGGCGGCGATAGAGAGCACTGGGTGCACCCGACTGCAAATTGTTGCTCATGTCGCCACCAATGACTCCTGCCGTCTGGGTTCAGAGGTCATCCTCAGTTCGTACAGACGGTTGGCGGAGTTTGTGAAGGCGGAAAGCCTCGCTCGCGGGGTGGAATCTGAGCTAACTATTTGTAACATCGTTCCTAGAACCGATAGCGGTCCTCTGGTTTGGAGCCGAATGGAAGGCTTAAACCAGAGGCTCAGACGATTCTGTGGAGATCTGCGGTGCAAATTTCTCGACCTCCGCTATCGGGTGGAGAAATGTAGGGTCCCCCAGAATAGGTCAGGCGCGCACTACACGCAGGAAGCGGCTACAAGGGTAGCGGAGTACATGTGGAGTGCACATGTGGGTTTTTTAGGTTAGTAGAGAATTCCCTTCCTAGGCCCGACAAGACGCGACAAGGTTGTAGTAGGCAAAACGCAACAGGGGATAACAATATTAATGTGGTAATACTAAACTGCAGGAGCGTCTATAGAAAGGTCCCACAACTGCTCTCATTAATAAACGGTCACAATGCCCACATAGTACTAGGGACAGAAAGTTGGCTCAAACCAGATGTAAACAGTAATGAAATCCTAAACTCAGGTTGGAATGTATACCGCAGAGTCAGGCTGGACAGTGAAGGGGGAGGCGTGTTTATAGCGATAAGAGGAGCAATAGTATCGAAGGAAATTGACGGAGATCCGAAATGTGAAATAATTTAGGTGAAGGTCACGGTTAAAGCAGGCTCAGACATGGTAATTGGATGTCTCTATAGGCCCCCTGGCTCAGCACCTGTTGTGGCAGAGCACCTGAAGGAAAATTTGGAAAATATTTCTAGTACATTTTCCGACCATGTTACAGTTCTGGGTGGAGATTTTTATTTGCCGGATATAGACTGGGAGACTCAAATGTTTATAACGGCTGGCAGGGACAAAGAGTCCAGTGAAATTTTTTAAAGTGCATTATCTGAAAACTACCTTGAGCAGTTAAACAGAGAACCGACTCGTGGCGATAACATATTAGACCTTCTAGTGACAAACAGACCCGAACTATTTGAAACAGTTCACCCAGAACAGGGAATCAGCGATCGTAAAGCGGTTACTGCACCGATGATTTCAGCCGTAAATAGAAATATTAAAAAAGGTGGGAAGATTTTTCTGTTTAGCATAAGTGAGTACTTGATGGCTCAACACAAAAGTCTTGTCTCAAGTACAGTTAGTGTTGAGGATCAGTGGACAAAGTTCAAAACCATCGTATAATATGTGTTAGATGAGTATGTGCCAAGCAAGATCGTAAGAGATGGAAAAGAGCCACCGTGGTACAACAACCGAGTTAGAAAACTGCTGCGGAAGCAAAGGGAACTTCACAGCAAACATAAACATAGCCAAAGCCTTGCAGACAAACAAAAGTTACGCTAAGCGAAATGTAGTGTGAGGAGGGCTATGCGAGAGGCGTTCAATGAATTCGAAAGTAAAGTTCTATGTACTGACTTGGCAGAAAATCCTGAGACATTTTGGTCTTATGTCAAAGCGGTAGGTGGATCAAAACAAAATGTCAAGACACTCTGTGACCAAAATGGTACTGAAACAGAGAATGACAGACTAAAGGCCGAAATATTAAATACCTTTTTCCGAAGCTGTTTCACAGAGGAAGACTGCACTGTAGTTCCTTCTCTAGATTGTCGCACAGATGACAAAATGGTAGATATCGAAATAGACGACAGAGGGATAGAGAAACAATTAAAATCGCTCGAGAGAGGAAAGGCCGCTGGACCTGATGGGATTAGAGTTCGATTTTACACAGAGTACCCGGAGGAAGTTGCCCCCCTTCTTGCAGCGGCGTACCGTAGGTCTCTAGAAGAGCGTAGCGTTCCAAAGGATTGGAAAAGGCCACAGGTCATCCCCGTTTTCAAGAAGGGACGTCGAACAGATGTGCAGAACTATAGACCTATATCTCTAACGTCGATCAGTTGTAGAATTTTGGAACACGTATTATGTTCGAGTATAATGACTTTTCTGGAGACTAGAAATCTACTCTGTAGGAATCAGCATGGGTTTCGAAAAAGACGGTCGTGTGAAACCCAGCTCGCGCTATTCGTCCACGAGACTCGGAGGGCCATAGACACGGGTTCACAGGTAGATGCCGTGTTTCTTGACTTCCGCAAGGCGTTCGATACAGTTCCCCAAAGTCGTTTGATGAACAAAGTGAGAGCATATGGACTATAAGACCAATAGTGTTACTGGATTGAAGAGTTCCTAGCAGCAGAACGCAGCATATGATTCTCAATGGAGAGAAGTCTTCCGAAGTGAGAGTAATTTCGGGTGTGCCGCAGGAGAGTGTCGTAGGACCGTTGCTATTCATAATACACATAAATGACCTTGTGGATAACATCGGAAGTTCACTGAGGCTTTTTGCGGATGATGCTGTAGTATATCGAGAGGTTGTAACAATGGAATATTGTACCAAAATGCAGGAGGATCTGCAACGAATTGACGCATGGTGCAGGAAATGGCAATTGAATCTCAATGTATACAAGTGTACTGTGCTGCGAATACATAGAAAGAAAGATCCTTTATCATTTAGCTACAATATAGTAGGTCAGCAACTGGAAGCAGTTAATTCCATAAATTATCTGGAAGTAGCCATTAGGAGTGATTTAAAATGGACTGATCATATAAAGTTAATCGTCGGTAAAGCAGATGACAGACTGAGTTTCATTGGAAGAATCCTAGGGAAATTCAATCCGAAAACGAAGGAAATAGGTTACAGTACACTTGTTCGCCCACTGCTTGAATATTGCTAACCAGTGTGGGATCCGTACCAGATAGGGTTTATAGAAGAGAGAGAGAAGATCCAACGGAGAGCAGCGCGCTTCGTTACTGGATCATTTAGTAATCGCGAAAGCGTTACGGAGATGATAAACGCCAGTGGAAGACTCTGCAGGAGAGACGCTCAGTAGCTCGGTACGGGCTTTTGTTAAAGTTTCGAGAACATATCTTCACCGAGGAGTCAAGCAGTATATTGTTCCCTCCTACGTATATCTCGCGAAGAGACCATGAGGATAAAATCAGAGAGATTAGAGCCCACACAGAGGCATACCGACAATCTTTCTTTCCACGAACAATACGAGACTGTAACAGAAGGGAGATCCGATAGAGGTACTCAGGGTACCCTCCGCCACACACCGTCAGGTGGCTTGCGGAGTACGGATGTTGATGTAGATGTAGAACATCATACCCATTGCCCACCGTGACGCTGCATGCAGCAGGGTGGCGTTGCTGGCACGTGTAGTGCTAACGAAGGTGTGTAAACCGAGCAGACGCGGATGGGGGCTCAACACAGCGAAGTCATTGGCTGAAAATGTGGAAATCCGTTGAGATAAACGAGCAGATTATTATTACGCGGAGCCCGTTAGCGAGTATCTCGAAACGGCGAAGCTGGTCGAATGTTCCCGTGCCACTGCCGTGACCATCTACGGAAAAAGTTAGGACAGTGTAACTACCACTAGGAGCTAAGTGGTTGTACGTCCACGACTCTTCGTAGAACGTGGGTTTCGGAAGTTTGTCTGCTCTTTAAAGTAGAATAGACTGTGATCTGCCGAAAGAGCACGCTATTGGGGCACATCGTAGTTTGTTGAACATGGAGCACCGCAGCAGACCACACCCACATGCTTACATCTTGACCCAACGGCATCATCAATTACGATTGCAGTTGGGACGGCTCCATCGGGATTCGACCGTCGTTGAATAGAAACGTGTAGGCTCTTCGGCTTTTCTAGGTCGATGGTCTACATCTACATCTACATTTATACTCCGCAAGCCACCCAACAGTGTGTGGCGGGAGGCACTTTACGTGCCATTGTCATTACCTCCCTTTCCTGTTCCAGCCGCGTATGGTTCGCGGGAGCAACGACTGCCGGAAAGCCTCCGTGCGCGCTCGAATTTCTCTAATTTTACATTCGTGATCTCCTCGGGAAGTAGGGAGAAGCAATTTATTCGATACCTCAACCAGAATCGCACCCTCTCGAAACCTGGACAGATACACCGCGATGCAGAGCGCCTCTTTTGCAGAGTCTGCCACTTGAGTTTGCTAAACATCTCCGTAACGCTATCACGCTTACCAAATAACCCTGTGACGAAACGCGCCGCTCTTCTTTGGATCTTCTTTATCTCCTCCGTCAACCCGACCTGGTACGGATCCCACACTGATGAGCAATACTCAAGTATAGGCGGAACGAGTGTTTTGCAAGCCACCTCCTTCGTTGATGGACTACATTTTCTAAGGACTCTCCCAATGAATCTCAACCTGGCACCCGCCTTACCAACAATTAGTTTCATATGATCATTCCACTTCAAATCGTTCCGCACGCATACTCCCAGATATTTTACAGAAGTAACTGCTACCAGTGTTTGTTCCGCTATTATATAATCGTACAATAAAGGATCCTTCTTTCTGTGTATTCGCAATACATTACATTTGCCTACATTAAGGGTCAGTTACCACTCCCTGCACCAATTGCCTATCCGTTGCAGATCTTCCTGCATATCGCTGCAATTTTCTAATGCTGCAACTTCTCTGTATACTACAGCATCATCCGCGAAAACCCGCATGGAACTTCCGACACTATCTACTAGGTCATTTATATATATTGTGAAACTCAATGGTCCCATAACACTCCCCTGTGGCACGCCAGAGGTTACTTTAACGGCTGTAGACGTCTCTCCATTGAGAACAACATGCTGTGTTCTGTTTGCTAAAAACTCTACAGTCCAGCCACACAGCTCGTCTGATATTCCGTAGGCTCTTACTTCGATTATCAGGCGACAGTGCAGAACTGTATCTAACGCCTTCCGGAAGTCGAGGAAAATGGCATCTACCTGGGATCCTGTATCTAATATTTTCTGGGTCTCATGAACAAATAAAGCGAGTTGGGTCTCACATGATCGCTGTTTCCGGAATCCATGTTAATTCCTACAGAGTAGACTGGGTTTCCAGAAATGACATGATACGCGAGCAAAAAAATGTTCTAAAATTCTACAACAGATCGATGTCAGAGATAAAGGTCTATAGTTTGGCGCATCTGCTCTACGATCCTTCTTGAAGACTGGGACTACCTGTGCTCTTTTCCAATCATTTGGAACCTTCCGTTCCTCTAGAGACTTGCAGTACAGAGCTGTTAGAACGGGGCAAGTTTTTTCTCGTACTCTGTGTAGAATCGAATTGGTATTCCGTCAGGTGCAGTGGACTTTCCTCTGTCGAGTGATTTCAGTTGCTTTTCTATTCCTTGGACACTTATTTCGATGTCAGCCTTTTTTTCGTTCGTGGGAGTATTTAGAGAAGGAACTGCAGTGCGGTCTTCCTCTGTGAAACAGCTTTGGAAAAAGGTGTTTAGTATTTCAGCTTTACGTGTGTCATCCTCTGTTTCAATGCCATCATCATCCTAGAGTGTCTGGATATGCTGTTTCGAGCCACTTACTGATTTAACGTAAGACCAGACCATCATAGAGGTGAGCGGTGACCCGAAATGTGCAGCGCACCATGGACGCAGGCTGATGGAAGCATTTTATGGGAGACGGCCCCCTACGCTTGCATGGGACCTATGTCCTAATCGAAAGGACGCTGACGGCTGCGAACATCATGCACCCTTTCATGCTTGATATCTTCCCCGACAGTGATGTCATCTTTCAGGAGTATGATTCTCCATGACTCGGAGCCAGCGGTTTGAGGAGCATTGTACTGAACTGACGTCCATGTCTGGCGACAGCAGCTGCCTCACATAAATCCTCTGGAACGCATTTGGGTCGCTATCGGGAGCCATCACTGCGTGGGCATATCAGCGGCCCGTTATGTACGCCATTTACATGACTTGTACATAGACATCTAATGCCACATACCTCCGCGAACCTATTAACAGACTGTCGGACCCCTGACACGCACAATCAGTAGTGTATTTCGTTCTAAAGACTGCTAAACAAAATCTTAAGCCGGTGGTCGTAATGTTTTGGCTCATGAATGTATATCTGATGTATGACGTACGTTGATAGAGTTAAGATTTGTTTTGTCACTCGAGGGCTAGAGATACAGGTCGGGAAGTGGGAGAAATGGTGGTAAAATTTTGTGAAAAATAATATATTTTTATTTGTGTAAACTAGCAGCCTTGTACATTGCACAGTGACTTGAACCCATATGACGTATATGAAAGTATAAAAAACAATCGGAGTGCACGCTGGTTCTCGCACACACTTAAGTCCTGAGTGTGGGACAGGTGGCTCCTGCTTCCCCCACAGCCGTCTGTCGCCGCTAAGAACAGCCAGCAGAGGGGTGCGCCACGGACCCTGGAACACGGAACGCCGGCATCAAACAAAGGTCAAGCCAAATACACACTCTGTAAAATGAACATTAACAACAAAGAATGACGGCCAAACTTGAAGGACGCATGCGCGTAGAAAAAGCCAATACTCTATGTGATCGAAAGTATCCTCGCACAAATTAGTGGAAAGTAGCGCGCTGAGTCTTCCCCTTCGCCTTTTAGGGCGGGTTGAACCCTGCTGGGGGCACTTTCAGTGACGTGTCTCGGAGTGGGGGAGTGCCGCGCCATTTTTCCTCAAGAGCTCAAACGAGAGAAGATGGTGTCTTGAGCGAAGTCAACATTCTAACTCATCCTGCAGTTGTTTTACTGGGTTCAGGTTGGAACTCTGTGCAGGCCTATCCGTTTCAGGAATAATAGTGTCCACAAACCATTGCATTACACTTGTCATGGTGACTCAATCATCGCCTTCCAACTGCTCGTCTATTGTACGCACAATGTTGTAGTGGTCCACATTTAACGTTTTCTGGAGCACAATATGGAGACCACGAAAACCGCCCCCATACCGTAACACCACCCCCTCCGGACTTCACTGTAGGCACTAATCGTGTTGGCAGGCAACGTTCTACAACCATACTCCAAACTCAGACCATTCCTTCGGATTAGCGCAGAATATAGCATGATTCATTACTTCCAATTACTTTTTTTCGAGTCATCCACGGTCCACGTCCACCTCAAGCATCGCTTAGCTGTACAGAAATTTTTGGCCTATTAGGAGCTGCACGACAGTCGTATCTCATTTCAGCTTCCTACGCAGTCATTGTGCTAAATGGTCCGCTGGTAATTCTTGTGACAGAGAGGTACTGTCGAGCATTTGCAAAGGTTGGTTGTAAAAATATCGCTTGAGATCAGAGAACTGAATCACTTGAGGGTTCCAGTCACTATATGAGATCTGGTCTTGGTTCGTGTTTCCAAATCAGTATCACATCGTCAGCAATCAACCTGTGCAGCTTTGGAAGGGTTGAAATGTCCCTGATGGATCTGCACCCAGGTGATATCCAATTACTAGCCCTCTTCGGAGTTACTTAGCTCTCCTGACCAACCCGTCCTTCTGTTACTGTAACTCCGTTGACAACTCAATACCCACCGCCTCCTTTTACACTGGTGTGTCAGCCACTAGTGACACCTAGCGGTCAATATCACATTTCAATTGGGTGTCCGGATATTTTTGTCCAGATATTACGTAAAAGGTGGACATGTATTGAGATACCGTAAGTGCCGTATTAGATCTTATTTTCTCACGAAATGGCGAGATGACAGTGGTTCTTCACAACACAAAACCGTCAATATATTTAGTGTTAGTAATGAAGCTTTTCTTGGAGTCTAACGCGCACATGTTTCCCACCAAGAAGAATGACGTAAACAATACGAAACTTGACGACCTTTTTGGCAAAAAGCGAGAAGTGTTTGGTCTCAATAAGACTTCCATTACAGTTGCAAAAGGCTGAATTTAACGTATAAAACTAAGTTTGTTTTTACACTACATATAGCTTACATTCATGCTGGACGTTACCAACATTGGATGAACAGTGTGTTACGCTGTGCAGGATCTTAGGTCAATATTACTTATCACAGCTTCCAGTATTTTCACCCCCAAATCGGACATAGCCGCAAAAAAATTCCTGATCGCTGATGGAGACCGGTGCAACGAACAGGTAGTTCCGTCTGGATGGTGATGACGGAGTTCACGTAGGTGACCAGGAGATTAGTCTGAAGATGGAAGACTGCACATCCGAAACGCGTCAGTTTTAATGTGGTGAGATTATGAATATGATTAACATAAGTGTGGTAGAGGTGAAATATTATGTCTACTTCTCTTTCTCGTAATACAGGGTGTTACAAAAAGGTACGGCCAAACTTTCAGGAAACATTCCTCACACACAAATAAAGAAAAGATGTTATGTGGACATGTGTCCGGAAACGCTTAATTTCCATGTTAGAGCTCATTTTAGTTTCGTCAGTATGTACTGTACTTCCTCGATCCACCGCCAGTTGGCCCAATTGAAGGAAGGTAATGTTGACTTCGGTGCTTGTGTTGACATGCGACTAATTGCTCTACAGTACTAGCATCAAGCACATCAGTATGTAGCATCAACAGGTTAGTGTTCATCACGAACGTGGTTTTGCAGTCAGTGCAATGTTTACAAATACGGAGCTGGCAGATGCCCATTTGATGTATGGATTAGCACGGGGCAATAGCCGTGGCGCGGTACGTTT
Organism: Schistocerca piceifrons; assembly: GCF_021461385.2. Taxonomy (NCBI): domain Eukaryota; kingdom Metazoa; phylum Arthropoda; class Insecta; order Orthoptera; family Acrididae; genus Schistocerca; species Schistocerca piceifrons. The sequence continues at coordinate 45,101,727 of NC_060146.1, forward strand.
GTATCGAGACAGATTTCCAGAACAAAGGTGTCCCGACAGGAAGACGTTCGAAGCAATTGATCGGAGTCTTAGGGAGCGCGGAACATTCCAGCCTATGACTCGCGACTGGGGAAGACCTAGAACGACGAGGACACCTGCAATGGACGAGCCGGCCGCGGTGGTCTAGCGGTTCTAGGAGCGCAGTCTGGAACCGCGCGACTGCTACGGTCGCAGGTTCGAATCCTGCCTCGGGCATGGATGTGTGTGATGTCCTTACTTAGGTTTAAGTAGTTCTAAGTTCTAGGGGACTGATGACCACGGATGTTAAGTCCCATAGTGCTCAGAGCCATTTGAACCATTTTTTTGCAATGGACGAGGCAATTCTTCGTGCAGTTGACGATAACCCTAATGTCAGCGTCAGAGAAGTTGCTGCTGTACAAGGTAACGTTGACCACGTCACTGTATGGAGAGTGCTACGGGAGAACCAGTTGTTTCGGTACCACATACAGCGTGTGCAGGCACTATCAGCAGCTGACTGGCCTCCACGGGTATACTTCTGTGAATGGTTCATCCAACAATGTGTCAATCCTCATTTCAGTGCAAATGTTCTCTTTGCGTATAAGGCTTCATTCCAACGTGATCAAATTGTAAATTTTCACAATCAACATGTGTGGGCTGACGAGAATCCGCAAGTAATTGTGCAATCACGTCATCAACACAGATTTTCTGTGAACGTTTGGGCAGGTATTGTTGGTGATGTCTTGATTGGGCCCCATGTTCTTCCACCTACGCTCAATGGAGCACGTTATCATGATTTCATACGGGATACTCTACCTGTGCTGCTAGAACATGTGCCTTTACAAGTACGACACAACATGTGGTTCATGCACGATGGAGCTCCCGCACATTTCAGTCGAAGTGTTCGTACGCATCTCAACAACAGATTCGGTGACCGGTGGATTGGTAGAGGCGGACCAATTCCATGGCATCCACGCTCTCCTGACCTCAACCCTCTTGACTTTCATTTATGTGGGCATTTGAAAGCCCTTGTCTACGCAACCCCGGTACCAAATGTAGAGACTCTTCGTGCTCGTATTGTGGACAGCTGTGATACAATACGCCATTGTCCAGGGCTGCATCAGCGCATCAGGGATTCCATGCGACGGAGGGTGGATGCATGTATCTTCGCTAACGGAGGACATTTTGAAGATTTCCTGTAATAAAGTGTTTGAAGTCACGCTGGTACGTTCTGTTGCTGTGTGTTTCCATTCCACGATTAATGTGATTTGAAGAGAAGTAATAAAATGAGCTCTAACATGGAAAGTAAGCGTTTCCGGACACATGTGCACATAACATATTTTTCTTTCTTTGTGTGTGAGGAATGTTTCCTGAAAGTTTGACCGTACCTTTATGTAACACCCTGTATAACACCGAGTCAAGCAACTGAGTAGCGTCTAGTTCCTGGATGATGAAGGGCAGTTTTCCGTCCTCTGGTGAGGTGAGGTGCAGCAGCCCTGGAGGACTCACCTGAGAGGGTCTCGCGGCGAGAGGAGCAGCGCGGCTCGCCGCCTAGTGCCAGCCTCCCAGCTCGAACGTCTTCTCGAAGACGATGGGCTTCGGGACTGCGACGGGGACGGGGTGAGCCACGGGCACCGCCACTGGCTTGTGGATGAAGTAGGGGACCGGCTTCGCCACTGGCACCTGTGGGAAAAAAAGTCACCACGTCCGTCACGTACGGAAAACCCTCCACCACGCACTTACTTGGACAGCTGGTTCCTTAACAGAGCTTGCGACTCCCTGTAATTGACACAGATGTTCACCGAGACAACACCAGACTTCAATCAGCACAAATAGGTGGACTTTAATTCAGAGGTTGCAGGGAGTGGAAGAATAAGATCTAGCACAAACAATGGAAGCTGACGCATCGATAAAATATCTAGGAGAATGTATACCCAGCGATATAGAATAGAACGACCACATATAACTAATCGCAGGTGACACAGATGCCAGACCGAGATTCATTCCAGGGAACGCCAGGAAATGTAGTACTCCTGGAAAGGAAGCTAATAACCGTCGTTCGACCAATACTTAAATACTGCTCGATAGCCTTGGATCTATACCAGATACGACTGATAGAAAAAGACAGAGAAAATTGAAAGAAGAGCAGGGCGTTTAGTAAGCGTGAAAGCAGCACGGAAATTCTCAGCCAGCCGCAGTTGCAGAAGCCGCAAGAGAGGCGTTCTGCATCAAGGTGTGCCTTACGGTTAAAAGGTCCCCAGTTCGAGTCTCGGTCCAGCACATAGTTTTAATCTGCCAGGAAGCTTCATATCAGTGCACACTCCGCTGCAGAGTGAAAATTTCATTCTGGCACAAATATATCATTTCCTCCTAACTGCACCTCTAAAACACCATGAAGGGAAAAACTGAGAGCCATTCTGGCACAAATATATCATTTCCTCCTAACTGCACCTCTAAAACACCATGAAGGGAAAAACTGAGAGCTTCTATTTCACACGCAAGGCTAACGCAATGGCTCTTCCTGCGAGAGATGATGAGAGAGGAGAATTGTTACATTCTGGTAAAAGGCGAATAAGGGGAAGAATGCTGTTGTTCGATGTATATGAGCCTGTACCAGAAAAGGCATCCGAATTGAGGCACCAGTCTTTTGGAAACAGATATTTAATTACAGAAGCCATTTATGACTGGATCATTGTATTATGGGAAAGCGAGTTGTACAGAATACAACAGAAACAAAACTGGAGACCTTTAAAATGTTAAATTTCTACTATTAAGAATAGTTACAGGAATATATGACGCAAAAACTTTCCCCAAAAGGAGGAACTGACTAGTGACATACATCTCAAAACATCCAAGGAATAGTACCAGTGGTAGGGGAAGGAGCAGTTGAAGTGAAGAACGATATGATACAATAGCAAGAGAAGACGAGGAACGAAGTTCACAGAGAACCTATGTGGTATCAGAAGGTGGGACATTTTAGTGAGCTGTCAAGTCATACACGTAAAAGGTGTATAGGTGCTGGCAGGAAGAGTAGAGGGTAGAGGATGAAAAGGAGTTATCAAAGAAGCAAGGTCTAGTAGTCATGCAGTTGTGAAATGATAAGGCAGAATTTAAGGCGAGTGGTAGGAATCATTTTCCAACAATCTTCAATTATGTCCTATTCACAACTGTATGTCTACTACATCTATTATACTTGATAACTCCTTTTCATCTTCCACAATTACAGTTTTTTCCCTCTTCTCCACCAGCCAGCGGCCATACAACTCGTACGTGGGTGAAATGACAGCTCATTAATTGTCCCATCCTCTGCATGTCTACTACATCTATCACACCTGATAACTCCTTTGCATCTTCCACAGCTACAGCTTTTCCCCTCTACTCCACCGGCCAGCGGCCATACACCTCGTACATGGGTGAAATGACAGCTCATTAATTGTCCCATCTTCTGAATGTCTACTACATCTATCATGCATGATAACTCCTTTTCATCCTCCACAGCTACAGCTTTTGCCCTCTACACCTGCCAGCGGCCATACACCTCGTACGTCGGTGAAATGACAGCTCATTGATTGTCCCATCTTCTGTAGACTTCATTCCTCATCTACCCAGTCGGAGGACTGACGAGTACGTGTGAGGGAGGGTACTTACCGCTACAGGCTGAGGTACCGGCACTGGGTACGGCCTGTCCACGTGTACAGGGACTGGCCGGTCCACGGCGACTGGGTACGGCTTGGGTACGGCGACGGCGTACGGCTTGGGGACTGGTACAGCATATGGTGCTGGGACAGCCACAGGCACGTGCTTCTCCACGGTTACGGGGTACGGTGCTGGTACGGGAACTGGGACCTGTGCCACAAAAAGAAACACACATCGTCAACCCCTCTTCAGCATCACCGTGTCAGTTCATCTGCTTACGTTGACTTACAGGTCTGGTGGTAGTTGCTTGGGGTGCTAAATGAACGCACCAGATACATATCTACAATCTTGTGTCTCTATAACCTTTCATTTTTCACAGTCCATGCATTAAGAAAATTGCTCTACGTGCTATATGAGTGAAAAGTCAGAAACATAGAGTATGATGCATCACAGGTGTCTCAAAAGTGAAGCGTACTAATGCGATGAATTAACCTACTGGCATTAAGTAACACTGCATGCCCTGATTCCTAGGCATTGCCTACCAGGAACTCCCTCTTAAGTTTTTTGCTAAATGAGGTCTCCCCTGGACGCATTGCTAGTCTGATACCCCAGTAGGACAGGATATGGTGGAGAGTGTTTCATCCACACAATGCGGTTTGTCTTAGCAGCTATACTCAGTATACATACTAATTAATGTGTAGGGGATATATACTTGAACAAATTAAATTCACTACCTAATTCCCGAATATGATGCACTACTGCCCGCCTTCTATATCATCTACTGACAACAGCACCTTGGATGCAGTATGGAGGGGCATCTGATCATCACATTGCTGTCCCAGGTATTGTTTGCTTTATGAACCTTGGAGCTATCGCTTGTAAGTAAAATAGCTCATCCGTTGGCATGTCAGAACCAACAAGAGCAGTGCAGTAGTAGAACTACACCATGGCTTAACATGCTGCAGCCAGATTAATTTACAATTCCATTACGAAAGGCATACATTGTACTCATACAAATAAAAACAACATATTTCTGAAAGACCCTTAAATGTTATTAAAGCTCTGAAATAAACACATTTGTTGAATTATGATAGATGGATAGAAAATCGTAAGCGGTTAACAGTATGTGGATGAAGTTATGGGAGCAGCCTTACTTTTTCACTACCGTATTGGTGTTAATGGGCGCCATAACTACTCAAAAAGAGGAAACAGTCTTACTTTATAAGTACAGGTTTGGTGTTAACAGATACTGTAACCACTCAGAAAGCAAATGCACAACTGTATCCATGAAAGCAATTGGATACCAACTGGAAATAGACAGAAAATCGTTCAACATCTCGAGACATTTAAATGTGTTGATACATATTATCGAACAGTAGAAATGTCGAAAAAGAGGTTAGAGAACAAGCAGCAAAACCAAACAACGTGGCATGGTGTTTAAATACTGCAACTTGAAAGAAAACATCTAGAAAAATAATTAGACCAGTTACGATATACACAGTTGAGGCCATTTCTGAAACATCAGTAACTAGAAGTTTTTGGAAAGCTGGGAATTGAAAGTTCTGTGGAGGATTGCAAGGAAGACACTTAGAGATACAGAAGTGAAAGCATTAGAAAAGAAACTGGACTCGGTTAATGAGTGTGTGCATAAAAGAATGCGTGAATAGCACAGACACTTAGACGTGACTGATGAACAGGAGATTGCGAAAATCGTATGACATAAATCACTAAGGAATATAGGTTGCCCAAGGAAAAGAACTCAAGGTAGAACATAATGACGAAAATGCGCTTTAGCCTAAAAAGAAAGAAGGAAGAACAAACCGGAGCGGTGTGCTGCCAGAGTACATCATGGCGTGGATAATGTAGCATGTTGTGAGGTACCTGCTTGGTGATGGTGGTGTGCACAGAGACGCCGGGCTCGAACACAGCTGCTGAGAGAGGAGCTGGAAGGGCTGGACCAGCGGCAGCGACAGCGCCAGCTGGTGCCGCAACACCAGCCAGTGCTGAACCCACTCCATAGCCGCCCAGTGTTCCGTACTCCAGGGCGCCGAAGTCTCCCAGCCCGAAGAGGCCGCGCTTGTCGTGCCTCTTGCTCGCCACCTGTTGCTGCTGCTGCTGCTGCTGCTCCTCACACAGCACTGCGCCTGCTAGCGCCAGCACCACCACCTGTGAGGAAGGTCACTGCGTTACAAAAGCTCGGTGCTCATTCACAACCATCAGAGACTGATGAAGCTGGCTTCACCACTGTAAGCCCCTTACCTTTATATTGGCTGTATCGTCTAATGTTTCTGTTCCAGAAGCAAACTATGTTGCTTGACGACTGCTAAGGAACAACTGACACTTGCTGAGGAAAAACAATTAACAATTGCTACAGAACTTCCGATCAATAGCAAAAGGAAATGAAGTGAAGCTTGTGCACAAACGCAGGGTACACATTCGACAGATAATGCAGTACAGTGTTTGATGAAGCTTGTTGTCCATTGCAGATGAGCAGCTGGACGACTCAGAGGCAGTCAGTGTCACTTCTGTGGCCACAGTAATGGCTGTGTCCGAAAGTGTCGTCTCGCATTTAAAAAAGGCCACTGAATGTGGAAAATGAAAATGATCATATGGTGTCAGTGGACGGGAATTCCCAGGAGGGAAGTTCGGCAGCCAAGTGCAGGTCTTATTGAGTGCAACGTGACATTAGGAGAATTGTGCGTCGACAATGGGGATGAAATGATGATGGGGACAGCACAACACCCAGTCCCTAAGGGGAGAAAATCTCCCACCCCAGCGGGAATCAAACCCAGGCCCCCATACATGGCAATACAATAGACAGTCCAGCTAGTGGGGTGGACACTGAAGGTGGAAATGCTATGCAAAGCCATGTTGCTGGTCACAGACAGACCACCACACCGCAAGAGGATCGATACGCAGCTCTGGTGGCGAAAAGGAACAGACATCTCGTTCCTATGCAGATGGCTGTAAATCTTTCAACTGCTGCAAGAGTTACATGCATCCCGGTTTAACCACACCATCATTGACGAAATGTTCGTTGGTGTAGGTAGCCTGTTGGTTCGGGTCAGCAACAGTGACCTAGAGTGATATTTTCAGACGAACCCACAACACTGTGATATGTGATTTTGGCCACCAGTTAGTCTAATGAGAAAGGGGAACACTTTACACACTACAGAATGTTCACGAACATCATCGGTATGGGCTAGGCGTTATGGTGTTGGCATACATTATGCGCGCTATAACACTACCTTGGTGAACGCCGGATATTACTTCTGTTTTACTAAATGAATTTCCGTCTATTACTCCGAACTGTGACCTTTGTGACAGGAAATCACGAATCCAGTCGCACAACTGAGGCGATAATCCATGGGCACGCAGTTTGGTTAGACGACGCTTGTGAGGAACCGTGTCGAAAGCCTTCCAGAAATCTAAAAATATGGAATTAATTTGACATGCTGGTGGTGGAAAAACGTTTCACTGCCAGCAATTGGTTGGCAAGGTGAGAAGAGATCGTGGCATAAAGTTCATGATCAGCAGACTTTGCACCAGTGTCTTGATTTAAATACCAAACCTCTCTGCAATGTCTCATGAAGTGAGAGAATGTGACAGTTGATGGTGATCCTTCTGTTGGTTACGAGCGTTAACCTTGACGGCGCCCTTGGTGCTATTCGACAGAAGTAGGCTATGTGTCAGCACCGGGTTTCACCCTCTCCGTTCTTCTGTCATCATCATCATCATCATCATCGTCTTCATACAATACTAGACTCCAAAATCGTCACAATAGACGAGGAGCATAAACCTGTCGATCCTTCGCTAACATTTGCGGAGGGCAAGAGGCAATGCAAGGAACAATGGTAGAGGGAAAAGTCGATGGCTGAAGACCTAGAGGAAGTGCACCTTGTCTGTGGATGGACCTTTTTTCACATGTCTTGCAAACCATGGATGAAGGGTATCAGACCGATGCCATATTCCTTGACTTCCGCCGGAAAGCGTTTGACTCGGTGCCCCACTGCAGACTCCTAACTAAGGTACGAGCATATGGGATTGGTTCCCAAATATGTGAGTGGCTCGAAGACTTAAGTAATAGAACCTAATACGTTGTCGGCGATGGTGAGTGTTCATCGGAGGTGAGGGTATCGTCTGGAGTGCCCCAGGGAAGTGTGGTTTCCATCTACACAAATGATCTTTTGGGTAGGGTGGATAGCAATGTGCGGCTGTTTGCTGATGATACTGTGGTGTACGGGAAGGTGTCGTCGTTGAGTGACTGTAGGAGGATACAAGATGACTTGGACAGGATTTGTGATTGGTGTAAAGAATGGCAGCTAACTCTAAATATAGATAAATGTAAATTAATGCAGATGAATAGGAAAAAGAATCTCGTATTGTTTGAATACTCCATTAGTAGTGTAGCGCTTGACACAGTCACGTCTGTTAAATATTTGGGCGTAACATTGCAGAGCGATATGAAGTGGGACAAGCATCTAATGGTAGTTGTGGGGAAGGCTGATAGTCGTCTTCGGTTCGTTGGTAGAAGTTTGGGAAGATATGGTTCATCTGTAAAGCAGACTGCTTATAAAACACTAATACGAGCTATTCGTGAGTACTGCTCCAGCGTTTGAGATCCCTATCAGGTCGGATTGAGGGAGCACGTAGAAACAATTCAGAGGCGGGCTGCTAGATTTGTTACTGGTAGGTTCGATCATCACACGAGTGTTACGGAAATGCTTCAGGAACTCGGGTGGGAGTCTCTGGAGGAAAGGAGGCGTTCTTTTCGTGAATCGCTACTGAGGAAATTTAGAGAACCAGCTTTTGAGGCTGACTGCAGTACAATTTTACTGCCGCCAACTTATATTTCGCGGAAAGACCACAAAGATAAGATAATAGATATTAGGGCTCGAACAGAGGCATATAGGCAATTTTTCCCTCGTTCTGTTTGGGAGTGGAACAGGGAGAGAAGATGCTAGTTGTGGTACGAGGTACCCTCCGCCACGCACCGTATGGTGGATTGCGGAGTATGTATGTAGATGTAGATGAAGATCCTTACTAGGGTGGGCTTGCTGCGATAAATCGCCATGGCCAAGAACGAGCAAGCCATCAAGAGGCACACCACATGATGTCACCGCGTAGGGTTGGACCAGAGACGGACCAGATGTTCACCGATAGCCTAGCAATGGTCGGATACTGTCAGTGAGCTTTGAATTAGCCGTAGACACTACACACGATCGTTGCGTCATAAGCCGGTCGGTGTGGCCGAGCGATTCTAGCTGCTTCAGCCGGGAACCGCGCGACCACTACGGTCGCAGGATCCATTCCTGCTTCGGACATGGATGTATGTGATGTCCTTAGGTTAGTTAGGTTTAAGTAGTTCTAAGTTCTTAGGGGACTGATGACCTTAGATGTTAAGACCCATAGTGCCCAGAGCCATTTTTTCGTGGCTTCATATCGAATGCAGTGCAGCGCCGAGGCGGTGTGGACGCTGTCCAGCAGGTGGGAAAGCGCGCCGGGCCGCCTTTCCTCGTTTTCTTCCGCTGGCGAGGCATCAAGGCCCCGGCGTGTCCTTGCTTTCTCCAGCGAGCGTCCGGCCTCGAACCTGACTTACATCGGCGAGCGGCCGCCGGGAAAGGTGTTGCGTCACCGCCGCCTTTCATCCAGCACCAGCAGCAGCGGCCGCGCTGTTACGGAACAGGACGGATGAACCTGGCTGCCCACGAGTGCGATGACGCAACGGCGGCTGTGAGGTCGCTTTCCTCCTCAGTGCGTCCTCCAGGTCCACGTGTCTTTAGAGGAAGGTCACCGTGTAAATGCTTTCTGTACTTCTACTGCCCAGCAAGTGGAACAGGTGGAATGACGAGCAAGTAGGCGCTTCATCTGTTGTTGTTGTTGTGGTCTTCAGTCCTGAGACTGGTTTGATGCAGCTCTCCATGCTACCCTATCCTGTGCAAGCTCCTTAATCTCCCAGTACTTACAAGGGAACCTCCCCATCGTAACCCCCTCAGATTTAGTTATAAGTTGGCACAGTGGATAGGCCTTGAAAAACGGAGCACAGACCGATCGAGAAAACAGGAAGAAGTTGTGTGGAACTATGAAAAAAATAAGCAAAATAAACAAACTGAGTAGTCCATGCGCAAGATAAGCAACATCAATGAGAGTATGAACTCAGGAGCGCCGTGGTCCCGTGGTTAGCGTGAGCAGCTGTGAAACGACAGGTCCTTGGTTCAAGTCTTCCCTCGAGTGAAAACTTTAATTCTTTATTTTCAGACAATTGTTATCTGTCCGTCTATTATGTTTCATCACTTTTTTGGGAGTGATTATCGCTTCCACAAGAATATCTAAATCGGGCAAGGTAGAAGAATCTTTTTACCCAAGTGTACAAGTTAGGTGGGTCGACAACATATTCCTGTCATGTGACGCACATGCCGTCACCAGTGTCGAATAGAATATATCAGACGTGTTTTCCTGTGGAGAAATCAGCTGACCTATGACCTTGCGATCAAATGTTTTCGGTTCCCATTGGAGAGGCACGTCCTTTCGTCTATTAATCGCACGGTTTTGCGGTGCGATCGCAAAACACAAACACTAAACTTATTACAGTGAACAGAGACGTCAATGAACGAACGGACAGATCATAACTTTGCGAAAATAAAGAAAGTAAAACTTTTATTCGAGGCCATACTTGAACCAAGGACCTCTCGTTCCGCAGCTGCTCACGCTAACCACGGGACCACGACGCTCCTGAACTTATACTCTCCTTGATGTTGCGCATGGTCTACTCAGTTTGTATATTTTGCTTATTTTTTTCATAGTTCCACACAACTTCTTCCTGTTTTCTCGATTGATCTGTGTTCCGTTTTTCATGGCCTATCCACTGTGCCAACTTATAACTACATCTGAGGGGGGAGCGATGGGGAGCTTCCCTTGTTAGTGCAACCTACATCCTTCTGAATCTACTTAGTGTAGTCTTGGTCTCCCTCTACGATTTTTATCCTCCACGCTGCCCTCCAATGCTAAATTTGTGATCCCTTGATGCTTCAGAACAAGTCCTACCAACCGGTCCCTCCTCTTGTCACGTTTTACCAGAAACTCCTCTTTTCCCCAATTCTGTTCAATACCTCCTCACTAGTTATTTTATCTACCCATCTAATCTTCAGCATTCTTCTGCAGCACCACATTTCGAAAGCTTCTATTCTCTTCTTGTCCAAACTATTTATCGTCCATGTTTCACTTCCATACATGGCTACACTCCATAGACATACTTTCAGAAACGACTGCCTGACACTCGATGTTAACAAATTTCTTTTCTTCAAAAACGCTTTCCTTGCCATTGCCAGTCTATATTTTATATCCTCTCTACTTCGAGAATCATCAGTTATTTTGCTCCCCAAATAGCAAAACTCCTTTACTACTTTAAGTGCCTCATTTCCTAATCTAATTCCCTCAGCATCATCCGACATAATTCTAATACATTCCATTATCCTCGTTTTGCCTTTCTTGATGTTCATCTTATATCCTCCTTTCAAGACACTGTCCATTCCGTTGCTGTCTGTGAGAGAATTACAATGTCATCGGCGAACCTCAAAGTTTTCATTTCTTCCCCATAGATTTTAATACCTACTCCGAATTTTTCTTTTGTTTCCTTTACTGCTTGCTCAATATACAAACTGAATAACATCGGGAAGAGGCTACAACCCTGTCTCACTCCAACCCAACCACTGCTTCCCTTTCGCGCCCCTCGACTCTTATAACTGCCATCTGCTTTCTGTACAAATTGTAAATAGAATTTCGCTTCCTGTATTTCATCCCTGCCACCTTCAGAATGCGAAAGAGAGTATTCCAGTCAACATTGTCAAAAGCTTTCTCTAAGTCTACAAATGCTAGAAACGTAGGTTTGCCTTTCGTTAATCTATTTTCTAAGATAAGTCATAGGTTCAGTATTGCCCCACGTGTTTCAACATTTCTACGGAATCCAACTGATCTTCCCCGAGGTCGGCTTCTACCAGTTTTTCCGTTCGTCTGTAAAGAATTCGTGTTAGTATTTTGCAGCTGTGGCTTATTAAACTGACAGTTCGGTAATTTTCACATCTGTCAACCCCTGCTTTCTTTGGGATTGGATGTCTGAGGGTATTTCGCCTGTCTCGTACATCTTGCTCACCAGATGGCAGAGCTTTGTCAGGACTGGCTCTCCCAAGGCCGTCAGTACTTCCAATGGAATGTTGTCTACTCCTGGGGCCTTGTTTCGTCTGAGGTCTTTGTCAAATTCTTCACACAGTATCGTATCTCCCATTTCATCTACATCCTCTTCCATTTCCATAATATTGTCCTCAAGTACATCGCCCTGGTATAGTTCCTCTATATACTTCATCTACATCAACGTTATCTGGCGGCAGTATCGGATAACTCAAACACTTTTCAGTTGTTTATTGCAGACAAACTATAAAAGATAGAAACACGTTGCGCCTGTCAGTGGATAGACGAAGGTTCATAGTTTTGGCACAGCCACTCTGTTTATACCAATATGGCGACTACACTCATGCGATACGTCCAAATATTGTGTCGGCCCCATTTTTCCCGGCGTAGCGCAGCAACACGACCTCACATACACTCAATTAGTCGCCCATAATCCTCTGCAGAAATATTTATCCACGTTGCCTTCATAACCGCCCATAACTGCGAAAGTGTTGACAGTATAGGATTTTGTGCACGGACTGATCTCTCGATTCTGTACCATAAATGTTCCACGGGAAGCCAAATAATTCGTTCGAATTGTTCAGAATGTTCTTGAAACCAATCGGCCGCTGTGGCCGAGCGGTTCTAGGCGCTTCAGTCCGGAACCACGCGGCTGCTACGGTCGAAGGTCCGAATCCTACCTCGTACATGAATATGTGTGATGTCCTTAGGTTAGTCAGGTTTACGTAGTTCTAAGTCTAGGGGACTGATGACCCCAGAGGGAGTCCCATAGTGCTTAGAGCCATTTGAACCATTTTGAACCAATCGCGGTCTGCTGTGGCCTGGTGGCATGGTGCATTGTCATCCATAAAAACAAGTTCCATGAATGGCTGCAAATGGTCTCCGAGTAGTCGAACATAAACATTTCCAGTCAATGATCGGTTCAGTTGGACCAGAAGACCGAGTCAATTATGGCGTCTCCTCCAGCGAGCACACGATGTTGTTGACAACTTGGGACGATAGCTTCGTGGTGTCTGTGGCACACTCGAACCCCAGCATCAGCTCTTACCAACCGAAATCGGGACTCAGCTGCCAAGGGGACAGTTTCCCAGTCGTCTAGGCTCCAACCCATATGGTCGCGGGTCCAGGAGAGACGATGCAGGTGATGTCGTGCTTTTAGAGAAGGCATTCGCGTCGGTCGTCCCCTACCATAGCCCCTTAACGCCAAATTGTCCGCCCCCCAGTAGCTGAGTGGTCAGCGCGACAGAATGTCAATCCTACGGGCCTGGATTCGATTCCAGGCTGGGTCGGAGATTTTCTCCGCGCAGGGAGTGGGTGTTGCCCTAATCATCATCATTTCATCCCCATTGACGCGCAGGTCGCCGAAGTGGCGCCATATCGAAAGACTTCCACCGACCGCCGAACGGTCTACCCGACGGGAGGCCTTAGACACAAGACATTTACATTTTAACACCAAATTTCTCATCAACTTCCTAACCAACGCGTTATTCGTACGTCCCACAACGATTTCTGCGGTTATTTCAACCTGTGGTACTTGCCTATTAGCGCTGACACAACTGTACGCAGACGATGCTGCTCTCGGTTGTTAAGTGAAGACTGTCAGCTACTGCGTTGTCCGTTGTGAGAGGTACTGCGTGAAATCTGGTATCTCGGCACACTCTTGACACTGTGGGTCTCGGAATATTGAATTCACTAACTATTTTTGAAACGGGATGTCCTATGTGTTTAGCTAAAATCACCGTTTCACTTTTAAAGTCCGTTAATTTCCATCGTGCGGCCACAAACCTCTTGACATGAATCATCTGAGTACAAATCACAGCTCCAACTGCCCTTTTATACTTTGTGTACACGTTTGCTACAGCCATCTCTAGGTGTGCATGTCGCTGTCCCACGACATTTGTCAGTTCATTGTACACCTCAAGACAAGTCACTTTGTATGGTGGAACGTACACGAAGTCGATCCATTGTTCAAGTGCAGCGTCCATTTGCAGTCGATCCTGCAAGTGGCCACCACTGTGCAAGCAGATTTACAATTGGCATACAATATTCTTGCATATGCAAACGGAAGAGTACCTGACAGCCACGCACATTTCATGAAAATGTATAGCGTATCAGCGATCCGTTCACACGAAGCCTCTGAAAGTCCACAGGACGGGCAGGCCAGGAACATCAGCTTTCTCAAACAAGGGTGTGGCGTGTTCTGGAACGATGGCTACATATGAAGCGTTACAGTCTATGCAGCAGCTGTGTCCGGGAGACCGTAACAGAAAGTACTACTTTTGCATTTCAGTCCTCTGGGACACATTTTCCGAACGACTCTTCTTCTCGAACGAGTCGACGTTTCATCTATCGAGTAAACTAAACCGCCACAATGTACGAATTTTGGGAGTCATAAAATCCTGGCATCGTAGCCGAACATGAAACGCCATCCGTCAACGATGGCTTGGAAGAGGTGGACAACAACATCTTGCTCACTCCTTTGGGCCTCCCAGATCGCCAGACCTCACAAGACACCCCACACCTAGCGTCGACATTTGCACTGTTTTGCTGGTACGTTCAGTGCAGTGCAAGTACAAAGACAAAGGAGGGTAAGAAATCAAACGAAATGTAATTGGCCTCTAAAGAACCTGCGCTGATCACGAGTCCTTGATACCAAAAAATGCAGAACGACTTCCGAAATTTTGTTGATGGATTTCTGGTTCACCCAGTGTACATCATGAGAAGTAATGGCCATGTAACGCTGCCTTTGGTTAATCACCAAGCTACGAGAGACGTTCAATAAGTAATTTAACACATTTTTTTCTCCGCCAATTTCGGTTGGCAAAACGCTGAGTCTGGCATCTGTCACCATCCCAGCAAGGTGGCGCATATCTGTCCGATCTCTCGAATGCCTGTCGGCCGCACACGGCTGTGACGCCTGGAACGTGTGGACACTCTCATTCGAGGTGACCTCGCTGCTCAACTGGGCGTCTCTGTTACTGACACACCCGTCCACTAGTTGGGGGTGCTCAGAGGTGTATGCCTCGCCGCCTAATTGAAAACTGTAAGAAGCGACGAAGGAATTGTTTGCGCGTTACGAAGCTGATGGTGACAATTTTTCGTCGGACATCATGACAGGCGATGAAACTTGGGTTCATTACCTCGAACAGGAAACAAGACGGAAATCCGTGGAGTGGAGCCACCCCACCTCTCCTTGGATGAAAAATTTCATGGCGCACCTTCAGCAGGTGAAGTACTGGCGACGGTCATTCGGGGTTCTGAAAGGGTTATTCTGCTTGATGTCCTCCCTCGCTGTGCATCGAACAGCTCCGAAACATACTGTGCTACCCTCAGGAAAGACTTCATTGTGTTCCAAAAATACCAAACTCCTCCCGAATAGGTCATGAAGGCCCAACGGTACCGACCGGCCGCCGTGTCATCCCTAGCCCATAGGCATCACTGAGTGCGGATGTGGAGGGGTATGTGGTGAGCACACCGCACTCCCCGCCGTATGTCAGATTTCGAGACCGGACCCGCTACTCCTCAATCAAGTGACTCCTCAGTTTGCCTCACAAGGGCTGAGTGCACCCCGCTTGTCAACACCGCTCGACAACCGGAGGGTCACTCATCCAAGTGCTAGCCCAGACCGACAGCGCTTAATTTCGTTGATCTGACGGCAACCGGTGTTACCACTGCGCCAATGACGGCCTCAGTGTGTTAGTCGCCACAAAAATGAAAGCAAACTTCTCCTTCTCCGCGACAGTCCGTGGCGTCAGACAAGTCTGCGCACCCAAAGGGAGCTCACAAAACTTCCGTGGACTGTTCTTCTTCATCCACCCTGCAGCCCGGATGTCGCACCTTGCGACTTCCATCTATTTATTCCAATGAACGATGCACTGTGTGGGAAGCAATTCGTGAGTGATCCGGAGATTATTGAGCAAGTCGTTGGTGCCGACGTCGACCAGTAGAGTGGGGACACAGACCTTACCGACATGTAAACGGTAGCTTTATGAATGCTTGCGCTTTTGATTAAGCCGAGAAGCTACCCAATTAAGACGCTATTCGAGTGGAGGATCTGTCCGAACCGGTTGAGCTACTTAGGTTGTGTGGCTTCCGTGGTGAGCTCATTAGCCGAACAGAACCCGTCTCGCGTTCCCTCGCTGGATGCCTCGGTCGTATTAAGGCCCCTTCGTCGACCCGTCGGAGCAGAATGAAGACAGATATCAGCGCACGCGTTTCTGAAAACTTAACCTCTTTTTTCTTTCAAAGTCTGCGCTGTTGTTCCTCTTTCTGTCTTTGCCATTCCTCTTCAAAACGACAGTTTCGTCAGTTCCCACAAATTATAACCGATACAATTAGCTACACGAGCACAAAACGCAAAATTATATGTATATCGCAGGTGGCATCAGTCAATGAAATAGGCCTACGTTTATGCCAGTGGTAACGTTTCTTTTCTCGCCCACTAGTTTAACTGCTGTTTAAAATTCAAAGCAATGCCATTTAGAATCGTACGCTTAACAACCCACAGTTCTACCACTGTCTGTATATGCTGTCTCTCTCTCTCTCTTTGTATCTCTCTTTCACACACAGACGCACACACACACACACACACACACACACACACACTATTGCTCTGTCTCTCTCTGTCAGTCTCTCTCTCTCTCTCTCTCTCTCTCTCTCTCTCTCTCTCGAGGAATCTCCAAAACACTCCTTAATGAAGATAAGTGTATAGCAAACGTATCCAGATCAGATATTATGGGACTTAACGTAAGTTACACATTACTACCGCAGGTGAAGGAACTTTTATTGAATACTGTAGCACACTTCAAAGTGACGTAGGTGCCTGACACTGTTTTTCAACATAGTCACCATGTCTCTGCAGCTGCAATCGTTCAATTTCTCGACAACAGATATCGGCTGCTCGGTCACAGAAACATTTGAGAACCACTCTCTCAACGTCCTCATTTTCGGAAAATCTCCTTCCCCTCCCCTCCCCCCTCTCCGCCCCCCCTCCCCCAGACATTCTTTCCGCTTGCCGAAAAGATGGAAATCTTGTGGTAGAAAATATAGTGGATGCTTCCAAGCTTCCTGCCGAACACATTGAAGCAAAGCTTGTGTTGTGCTCGTCGTATGTGATGTTGCATTGTCGTGCTGGATAACAATGACTTTGTTTAATTTCCGACGCCTCATGTTCCATAAGTTTTGTCTAAAATTATCTCTCCCTCTCGCGTACTTCAGCTTTGCAGGCATTTCACTCTGTGACGCTGTGACGCACCCGTTATCCGTACCACAGTACAACTGTCTCCGCAGGAAACACGGAACACGTCCTGTCTTCTGACAATGCGACACTGTCGTTGCGCATTGGCGGGATATGATTTATGATGTCCCCACGTACGTACCAACAGATGATTATAGGGCAGTGAAATATAATACGAATACGTACCACCAATACATCAAGGCCACAATGATCACAATATCTTCACATATATTTCTATGTGCAGATACTGTGATAATTTTGGCCTTGATATGTCCCACTTCATTCCGATAGTTGCTTTTTCTCAGCGTTTAACAGTCTTCCTTTTTTCCTCTTTTTTTCAAATAACTACCAAGTCACAGCCACAAGCCAAAAAACTGTAGCCAGAAACTAAATATTTGTGTTCTATTGACTTGTAGGCACCACCGCCAATGAAGACTCGCAAGAGACGGGCTACAAACGATAGGAGTGTGTAATCTCTACGTCCAGGATAGCCAACTTCTATAAAACATTTTGAACTTTTCCCGTTTAGCTTGACCAAGTCATAGGAGTTACCTCTCATGCCATTTGCCGGCCTTTGTGGCACCTACATCATTGCAGATAGCCCTTTTAGTGTGTAAAATCCCTTTTCACATACCACCTAACGAAGCAGAAAACACAATTTATGGAAAACTGGCGTTTAGAACCTTTAGCATGATAGCCCTTCAATTAATGTAAGTTCCCTTGCGCGCTGGCTTGAAGCAAAGCAGCTGCTTTTCAGTGATATTTCTCCAAAGGCATCCTGACGCTGGACTGTCCAATGACGTCCCCGAATAGCGAATAGCAGTGAACGGCAGTTTTTGGCACACTGAAGAGAATGGCCACAAGTATGGTCGGAGCGTCGGTTCTGAACATTTCGGATGACGGTGCTCTGCAGCTTTCATACAATTGCTAAAGAATTTTTTAAAGTTTCTTTTTAAACTACGTACTCTGTCGAAAAACAATTGCAACACCAAGAAGGAGTTGTGCGACACAAATGAAAGTTGGTGGGCGAATTTCTACGTCTGAAAGATGATGTCTATTCAAATTTCGCGCCAGTAGCCAAAGAGACGCATATGTCCCACATATAAGAAAGGAGATAAGATGGAGTGTGGCAATTACAGAGGGACCACACTACTTAATTTGGGATATAAAATACTCTCTAATATACTATTCGACAGAACACTCCCAATCATACAGAGGGAGACGGGGCCGTACCAATGCGGATTCCTTCCTTGGAGGTCAACCATAGATCAAATATTCACTTTAAGACAAATCCTGGAAAAAACAAACGAATACGGAGTTGGCACGCATCACCTCTTTATAGATTTCAGCGGCTTATGATAGCATAAATAGAGAGCAGTTATATCAAGCTCTAGATGAACTGGGAATCTTGAGAAAGTTGGTAAGGCTGGTGAGAATGACAATGAGCGAAATACAAGGTAGTGTAAGAATAGGAGGAATGATGTCCAATACATTGAGTATTAAAAACGGAGTACGACAAGGGGATGCATTGGTATGCCTTCTCTTTAATGCCGCCCTGGAGAAGGTGATGAGAAACGCAAACCTTCTGAATAGGGGAACGATCTTCTATAAATAAGTGCAGATACTGGCCTACGTAGATGACATAGGTATAATAGCAATAACCCGAAAAGGAAGAGACATTTACAGCTCTCGAACAGGCTAGTAGGAACAGGGGGTTAATTATGAATGAACACAAAACAAAATATATGGCAGCTGGAAAAGCACATAGAGAAAATATGCCAAATGTAATAACAATGGGCAATTATACATTTGAGAGAGTTGAACATTTCAAGTATCTGGACTCGACAGTTACACATCTAAATGATAGCTCCTTTGAAATTAAGCAGAGATTAATACTGGCCAACAGAGTCTATTTTGCCGTAACAAGACTTCTATCCTCAAGGCTCCTGACTCGTACCACTAAATTAACTATGTATAAATCACTTACACGTCCAGTGCTTACATATGCCTCTGAAGCCTGGACATTAACAGCGAAAGATATTGAAACACTGGATGCATTTGAAAGAATTATCGGCCCGATCTGTGAAAGAGGAAGATGGAGGAGGGGATACAACCATGAGTTGTATAGCATATAAAAAGACCAACCCATCAGAAGGATAGTGAAATATTCCAGACTGAGGTGGGCGGGACATGTGGCTGGCATGAATGACACAGAAGTACCAAAAAGAATATTACAGGGAAAGCCAGGAGGGCAGAGAGGATGTGGTCGACCAAGAGCCAGATGGGAAGATGGGGTAATCGAAGATCTTAGGAAGATGGGCTAAAGAAACTGGAGAGTATTGGCAAAGGAGCGAGAGAGATGGAAGGAAATTGTAGAAGAGGCCAAGGCTCATCACGAGCTGTAGAGCCAAGAAAGAATAAGAAGCCAAAGAGACGCTAGTAGTGCTGCTATAAGGAAGCAGACGACGCTTGCTTTAAATACACGCTATAACTGTAGTGAGCGTTGTTTTACCTTTGAGACTGGACGTGGTGAGTTGATGGTGGTCACGAATGTCTTTAAAGCGACAAAGACGCGAATGTCAGCATCTCACTGTGTTCGAACGAGGGCGTCTAATAGGTCTACAAGAAGATGGATGTTCCCACCGCGATATTGTACAAATACTTGACAGGAATGTGGCACAGTGCATGATTGCTAGCAGCGGTGGTCACGGGAATGTCCGGTCGCAAGAAGATTGGGCTCCATAGGGCACGTGGCACTACTGAGAGGAAAGAGCATCGTGTCTGTACTGCATCTGCAGCAGCAGTTTGAGGAGCAGTTGGCATCGCAGTGGCACAACGAACTATTAGAAATCGATTACTTTCAGGGCAGCTTTGAGCCAGATGTCTTGTAGCATGGATTCCACTGGCCCAAAACCACCGCCATTTGTGACTTCATTGGTGTCAAGCGAGAGCCCATTGGAGGGTAATGTGAGGTCGGTTGCCTTTTTTGATGAAAGGTGGTTCTACCTCGGTGCCAGTGATGGCCGTGTGTTGGTTAGAAGAAGGGCCTCTAACCAACCCGTCTGCGTGCTAGACACACTGGGGTTATGGTCTGGTGTGCAGTTTCGAGTGACAGCAGGAGCACTCTCTTGGGTATCCCACACAACCTGACTGCAGAATTATACGTCAGCCTGGTGGTTCGAACTGTTGTGCTGTCATTCATGGGCAGCAATTTCCGACAGGATAACGCTCGCCCATATACCGCTGTTGTAACCCAATATGCTCTACAGTGTGCCGACATCTCGCCTTAGCCTCCAATCGAGCAGATATGGGACATAATCGGAGGACAACTTCAGCACCATCCACGTGTACATGCTTGCATTCTACACTCTGGCGATTGCACCCGTTATTAACGTAACGTCATTTCACATTTCCAATGGCTTATCTCTCGTCTACATTAATCTGTGATCTTGCAATGTTAATCACTTAAATGTATTCCCATAATTTCATTACACTACGTCAGCTATTTTTTGGGGTTGTGACTTTTTTCAGTCAGTGTATTTAAGTGGAGTACAAATTATTTACTACTCGAGCGCGTGTTCAATAC
Organism: Schistocerca piceifrons; assembly: GCF_021461385.2. Lineage (NCBI taxonomy): Eukaryota > Metazoa > Arthropoda > Insecta > Orthoptera > Acrididae > Schistocerca > Schistocerca piceifrons. Next base: position 45,122,366 of record NC_060146.1, read on the forward strand.
TGTCCCATTTCCGTGAACGTTATACAGACCCATTCACATCGAAGTTAGTGTTATGTGTACTGTCTAGGTGAACCATCACAGTTACTTTAGTCAGGGGAAAGCCTGAAAAAAATGACCATGTAAATGCTCGAGGTACAACTAACAATTAATGCTAGCTTCAATAGAACATCAGTTGTATTGAATACTTGTGATATGGTGCTCCACGTTGGCACAGGTCCCGCGTCCAAACGGTAAACATGCAACTCAGCCATACCGTGGGCACTCGACACACTCGGTCCTCACGCCACAAGTGGGCTATCGGGACCGTCCGACCGCCGTGTCATCCTCAGAGGAGGATGCGGATAGGAGGGGCGTGTGGTCAGCACACCGCTCTCCCGGTCGTTATAATGATTTTCTTTGACCGGAGCCGCTACTATTCGGTCGAGTAGCTCCTCAATTGGCATCACGACGCTGAGTGCACCCCGAAAAATGGCAACAGCGCACGGCGGCCGGATGGTCACCCATCCAAGTGCCGGCCACGCCCGACAGCGTTTAACATCGGTGATCTGACGGGAACCGGTGTATCCACGGCGGCAAGGCCGTTGCCTCATGCGACACAGACACTGAAATATTTTCTGTAAACAGTACTGTACAGCTTCGCCATTTTAGTGAACAGGGTCCTGGAGCCACCGAAATTTGACGTAATTTGGCGATTTGTATTTTTTCACAGGCCTCAAGTTTCGGTCAAGTGGCCATCTTCAAGTCATAGATTCAGGGGGTATCAAGGTAAAGGAAGGATTCCTGCGCCAGATACATAACTTTTTCTTTGGCTACAGAGTCTGCGACACACAAACGCATGCTGCAGTTAGTAACAGATACGTATTTGACGCCAAAGATCCTTCCTTCAGTTCTTCATAGAGTCTCATCTCGCGACTTGAAGATGGCAGGTAAATATGCATTATAATAGCGTTCGTTGGTTCAGTTATGCCATTCTCCAAAAGTCACTACAGTCCTTGGGAGATGTCCAAAGTAGATCGCTGTTTTTCTAAATCCCTGTTTTTAATGTTTTCAAACGAGACAGCATTGTCCTCAAAATAATTCTATTCAAAATTATACTGCCCGTTGAAGCCAATGATTCATCTGTTTTTGGCCATGATGTCAAAGTTTTCTGGGCAGTTACACTACTCGGAGTATAACACTCCCTGAGTGTTCGGGACTCGTCCATCCTTCTAAATATGGTTATTGTTTTCATCTTTTGGTCTCCCTCAACGTGTTTATTCCCTCCCCTCCCCCAATTCCCTCCAGTACTAAATTCTTGATTTGCTGATGTCCCAGAATGTGCGCTATCAACCGATCCCTGCTTCTAGTCACGTTAAACCACAAATTTCTCTTCCCCACCCATTCTACTCAGTACCTCCCCATTAGTTATTTGGTCTACCAATCTAATCTTCAGCATTCTTCTATATCACCACATTTCAAAAGCTTTAGCTCTCTTCTTGTCTAAATTGTTTAAAATCTACGTTTCACTTCCATACATGGCTGCAATCCATTCAAATACTTTCAAAAAAAATCCTATCACTTAAATCTATATCCGATTTTAGAATTTTCTCTGCCTTAGAAACTCTCTCCTTGCCCTTGCTTTCTGCATTGTATTTCCTCTCTACTTCGGCCACAATCAGTTACTTTTACTGCCCTAATAAGAAAATCCATGTACTACTTCAAGTGGCACGTTTCCTAATCTAATTCTTTCGGTATCTCCTCCTGACTTAATTCGACTACATTCCATTATCCTTGTTTTGCTTCTGCTGATGTTCATCTTATATCCTCGTTTCAACACATTGTCCATTTCGTTCAACTGCCCTTCCAAGTCCTGCTGATACTGATACAAAAATCAAAAAAGAGGGAGAAAACTAACAGAAGTGAAATCGATAGCTAACCGGCCGACACGCTGTAGTAGGAAAGGATGAGTTAAATGAGAATGTATACCCATAAAATACATCGTAACCTGTTAAAATCATGAGCTGGAACCGGCAGCACATGTTCCGCACAAGAGCTACCGTACTGAATGCAAGCGTTCGGATGCTGCTCCGTGTACATTTACACGACGTCTCCAGCGAAACAAGAGCCTCTCTCGTAGCACCAGCGTACGACAACCACATAAAGGCCTTCCACATAGAGATCTTCCCCAGTGCTTTTTAATGATGTGCGGGATACATTGACATTCTCCGAGATCTTGCCCATTATTTTGAAGGACGGGCAGCTATCTATTTGTTTTGTAACTAGGCACTGCCTCTACTTTTTATTTCTTTTGTTTCATCTTTCGTTCTCTGCGTTTAGAGAACCATTATCAAGGAATCAGTCCGACCTTCAACCAAACGGTGGTAAATGCCGGATTCCAGCTTCACTGTTTCGCTGATGGGAGAAATGATTGCTCTACATCGGTGCTCCTACCAAGATTGCAGTTGAAACTTCCTGGCAGATTAAAACTGTGTGCCGGAACGAGACTCGAACTGGGGACCTAATCCTTTCGCAGGCAAGTGCTCTACCAACTGAGCTACCCAAGCACGACTCACACCTATCCTCACAGCTTTACTTCTGCCAGTACCTCGTCTCCTACCTTCCAAACTTTACAGAAGCTCTCCTGCGAACCTTGCAGAACTAGCACTCCTGAAAGAAAGGATACTGCGGAGACATGGCTTAGCCACAGCCTGGGTGATGTTTCCAGAATGAGATTTTCACTCTGCAGCGGAGTGTGCGCTGATATGAAACTTCCTGGCAGATTAAAACGATGTGCCGGACCGAGACTCGAACACGGTACCTTTGCCATTCGCGGGTAAGTGCTCTACCAACTGAGCTGCCCAAGCACGACTCACGCCCCGTCCTCACAGCTTTACTTCTACCAGTACCTCGTCTCCTACCTTCCAAACTTTACAGTAGCTCTCCTGCCAACCTTGGAGAACTAGCACTCCTCAAGAAAGGATATTGCGGAGATATGGCTTAGCCACAGCCTGGGGAATGTTTCCAGAATGAGATTTTCGCTCTGCAGCAGAGTGTGCGCTGATATGAAACTTCCTGACAGATTAAAACTGTGTGCCGGACCGAGACTCGAACTCGGGACCTATGCCATTCGCGGGTAAGTGCTCTACCAACTGAGCTGCCCAAGCACGACTCACGCCCCGTCCTCACAGCTTTACTTCTGCCAGTATCTCGTCTCCTACCTTCCAAACTTTACAGAAGCTCTCCTGCGAACCTTGCAGAACTAGCACTCCTCAAGAAAGGATATTGCGGAGAAATTGGCTTAGCCACAGTCTGGGGGATGTTTCCAGAATGAGACTTTCACTCTGTAGCAGAGTGGGCGCTGATATGAAACTTCCTGACAGATTAAAACTGTGTGCCCGACCGAGACTCGAACTCGGGACCGAGTTCGAGACTCGGTCCGGCACACAGTTTTAATCTGCCAGGAAGTTTCATATCATCGCAAACTCCGCTGCAGAGTGAAAATCTCATTCTGGAAAGTTTGTAGTTGCAAGAACGAAAGATTACGCTGCCCTGTCCGGAGATGAGACGATACGAAGTTTTTATTATTATTATTATTATTATTATTTATTTTTTAAAGCACCGCGATGTTTTGTACGCTTCTTCATTACTTACCAAGAGCTTCATGTCGAGATGTGTGAGAGGGTAGGTTGCGTGGAAGCAGGAGAAGCCGCGGCGAAGAGCGCACTATGCCCATAGCGGTCTCGGCCCGCCTTATATATACCGCACTAGCAGCGCAAAACTGCTGCCGGCCCCACCACGGCTCCAAAACACTTTCTCCGGCCGGACAGCACGGCGCCTCGCCGGCGTCCAGGCCGCCGTGGACAGTCCACGGTCCCCCCTAACCCCCTCACTCACCCATCCCACCATCCCACCAGCGTTACCTCCTGAGGCCGCAGGAGTCTCACACAAAGCACCCTCCGCCACTCACCGCTTACGACAGAGGCCATAATGAGAGCGCGTTCCACTGGCACGCTGCCCGAACGCAAGGACGGACGCGACCTGCTGCGTCACCCACTCGGAGGAATTCGTTTCGCCCTTGTTTTCATTCTCAAGTCTTCCTGGCCCTTCACCGAGTTTTTTGTGGACAAAGCTCAGAAGCGTTGGTCTTCTCTCCAAAACAATATTACGTTCAAAGAACAGACGAAAGCTCTGAAAGGCTCCTCCCGTGGCGTCCCTCTTTCAACGTGCGTTTGCTCCTGTGCCCCTTGCGCCTGGTCGCCATGCGTTCAAATGGTTCAAATGGCTCTGAGCACTACGGGACTTAACATCAACTACGCTGGGGCACTACTGATGATCCCGTAGTCTCTTATGAACACTCACCACCGACGACAACATCCTGGGTTCTACAACTTAAGAAGTCTTCTACCCACTCGCCATCTGTGAACTTATTCCATATGCTCATACTTTCATTAACAGCCTGCAATGGGGCACCGTGTCAAACGCTTTCCGTAAATGTGGAGTTTTCCTGTTCCGCTTCGTCCATATTTCGCAGTACATCAGGAGAAAAGTCCAAGCTGAGTTTCGCATGAACGATGGTTACTAAAACCGTGCTGATTCATGGAGATAAGCTTCTCAGTCTCTGCAGCAAACCGATGTTAGGCATATTGGTCTGTAATTTTGAGGATCCGTTCTCCTACCTTTCTTATATACGGGAGTCACCAGCTCACATCAGCCTCAGAGTGTCGTTCCCTTTGGTCATAAACGCTCTACTGCCACCAGTTTCTGCATACTGGGCTGCATGCACACGTACCTGGTTCGGCGAAAACTCAGCGAGTCTATTATACCCCTACTGCCCCAGTGGAACACTCGATCTTAACTCCTAGAAAAGTGTGGGACTATTTGCAGTAACAGTTGAAATGTAGCATTCACCATGCATGAAATTTATTTAGCTCTCTCTATAGATCTATTTGGCAATAGATCAAATGGTCAAATGATTGAGCACTATGGGACTTAACATCTGAGGTCATCAGTCCCCTAGAACTTAGAACTACTTAAACCTAACTAACCTAAGGACATCACACACATCCATGCCCGAGGCAGTATTTGAACCTGCGACCGTAGCAGCAGCGCGGTTCCGGACTGAAGCGCCTACAACCGCTCGGCCACAGCGGCTGGCTCGCCGTGCGTCTCTGCTTGCCTAACAGACAAGAAGAAGCATGCGTGTAGGCGAACGCCTCTCACTCAACACTGCGCATGGCGTGATTCCATTCTCACCTGCAGTTGTGGAAATCAATAGAAAAGCATGTATTTTTGTGAGAACATTAATATCTCCGCCTCGATAAGTTCTACACAGTGAATATTGTAACCCTTCATTTCATATTTGGTCTATTTTTGAAACTAAAACTTATTCTAACTGGCCATGAACAGTTCCAATATTTTACACAAAATTATGAATTCATGTTTTAAAGTAGAGATACTTAAATGAATGAATAACAAGAGCCAATGTATTTACAATTCGTACAGAAACCAGATGGCAGTTATAAGAGTCGAGGGGCACGAAAGGGAGGCAGTGGTTGGGAAGGGAGTGAGACAGGATTGTAGCCTCTCCCAGATGTTATTCAATCTGTGTATTGAGCAAGGAGTAAAGGAAACGAAAGAAAAATTCGGAGTAGGTATTAAAATCCATGGAGAAGAAATAAAAACTTTGACGTAACTGTAATTCCGTCAGACACAGCAAAGGACTTGGAAGAGCAGTTGAACGGAATGGACAGTGTCTTGAAAGGAGAATATAAGATGAACATCAACAAAAGCAAAACGAGGATAATGGAATGTAGTCGAATTAAATCGGGTGATGCTCAGCGAATTAGATTAGGAAATGGTACACTTGAAGCAGTAAATGAGTTTTGCTATTTGGGGAGCAAAATAACTGATGATGGTCGAAGTAGAGACGATGTAAAACGTAGACTGGCAATGGCAAGGAAAGCGTTTCTGAAGAAGAGAAATTTGTTAACATCGAGTACAGATTTAAGTGTCAGGAAGTTGTTTCTGAAATTATTTGTATGCAGTGTAGCCATGTATCGAATTGAAACATGGACGATAAATAGTTTGGACAAGAAAAGAATAGAAGCTTTCGAAATGTGGTGCTACAGAAAAATTCTGAAGATTACATAGGTAGATCACGTAACTAATGAGGAGGTATTGAGTAGAATTGTCCGCTGCTCGTGGTCTTGTGGTAGCGTTCTCGCTTCCCGAGCACGGTGTCCCGGGTTCGATTCCCGGCGGGGCAGGGACTTTTCCTCGAGATGACTGGGTGTTGTTGTGTCGTCTTCATCATGATCATTCATCCCCATCACGGTCGGAGGAAGGCAATGGCAAACCACCTCCACTAGGACCTTGCCTAGTAAAGCGATGCGGGTCTCCCGCATCGTTCCCCTACGCTCTGTAAAGAAGCATGGGACTTCATTTAATTTCACTGAATAGAATTGGGGAGAAGAAGAGTTTGTGGCACAACTTGACAAGAAGAAGGGACCGGTTGGTAGGATATGTTCTGAGGCATCAAGCGATTACAAATTTAGTATTGGAGGGAAGCGTGGAGGGCAAAAATCGTAGAGAGAGACCAAGAGATGAATACACTAAGCAGATTCAAAAGGCTGTAGTTTACAGTAGGTACTGGGAGATGAAGAAGCTTTCACAGGATAGAGTAGGGTGTAGGTCGCAGTAAGTACTGGGAGATCAAGAAGCTTGCACAGGTTAGGGTAGCATGGAGAGCTGCATCAAACCAGTCTCAGTACTGAAGACCACAACAACAACAACAACATGCAAAGTAGCAAGGGGCTTTATTCAAAAAGTTTCTAAAGATCGTATCTTTTGTTTCACAACTACTATATAAACCCAGCGAAAGTACTGTTAACGTCTTTAGCTTCTGGGAGTCTTTGTGTTCGAGATTTTAGTGTCCGAGCTTCCAGCGTTTGAGTCCTGAGTATTCGCGTCTCTGAAGTTCATGTATCACTGAGTGAAATAGTTAACTTCATTGGAAGCCAGGCTAGTTAAAAGTAAATTTCCTTCTTTTAATTTATTGTGAAAAGTACGAAAAGTGACAGACGTGAGACAACCCTAACATCCAGCGAATATTTCAATCCATAAAAAATCCATATAATTAATTCCAATTTGACAACCTCAGTTGTTGCCAAAGCTACTATCCAAACATTTGACTTGACTTTCAATTATAGACCCTGTTTAAGACTTTGATTATCGAGCTAATGTGTGACCATTCATAGTAGTGAATCATATCAAAGTAACTGTTTTCGTAAAAACCGATTTCGAGTAGAGTATCACGAGAAGTGAACCGTATATTAGATTACCGCTGGACAGTAGTAATAATAATAACAATACTCGTTTATTCTACATTAATGTTAAAGGAAATAATTTTTAGTGGACAAAACATCGTGCTGGGTTAAATAAACCCTGGTCTTTTGAAGGAATTAGTTCGGTGTACAAGTGATACGTTATCAAAGATATAAATTCATTTTGAAACGCGAATCGGCAGTCTAGTAAATGTAATGAGCATCTTTGGTGGCAAACGCTAAACAACGCAGCTAGACGATAGTAATAATTAGAATCTGATCTTATAAACGAAAGATATAGTCTCAGATTAGTATGAAGAGCGGATATTATCAACAAATATTGACTCCAATAATAGTGTTGTGTCGCCTCGCTTTCACGTATGTCGCCGAGGTGGAGAACACTGGCTGGGCGTAGGGAAACGACGTTACACTTTCTGTGATCGTGGAAGTGCCAGAAGGTAGCAATAGGAGGCGTCACAATATGCAATACTATGAGATCCTTTATACTGAAATACGAAGTCAAATGGCGTCGCATTTGATTTCAGTAGTACAGTATATAATAAGACATCAACGATTCAGGTCGTAAAGGGTTGAACTCAGTATAAAGACAATCGGTTCTGGTTGGTGTTTGTGTGAGCGTATGTGCCTCTCTTGCAGATAAGAAACAGACACAACTATTGACAGTGCGGTTGTGTGCGTAAATGACTACTATGACAATGCAACGCAGAGAAGAGTTATGATGAGACAAAGATGATTTCGACGACGATTTAAGAGTTACAATCGTAAGTGAACCAGGACGAATTCATCACATTAACGTTCTTTGTTATTTGTTCTTCCTCAACATATATTCGTCGCTTGTACGAACGAAGGCTTTGTGTTTTGTTCATCTTTGCCTTCTTCGTTTGCTGATTCTTACTTGTCTGGAAGTATAGACAAGTCATTTCGTTGAGTTGCGTGTCCGTAACATACCCCAGTTATTCATCGGGAAAAAAGAGAACGTACAGTTTAACGTGGAAACCGAACAACTTCTCATTTCTGGCGACTCCTCATATCGTGAAGAGATGAAGGTTAGGTTGACACGTATGCTGAAAATCTTTTCCCCATCTTGTCTGTACGGTAGTTTATCGATGTCGTCGCCGCAAATCGATTGTGTTGCAAAATGACACCATCCTTGATTTCGCAGTATTCTATGAAGTTCGGTAGCAGTGAAGTACAGTGCTGTGTTTGCTTTCAAATATTGAACAGTGCTCAGCAGATTAATTCGTTATTGAAATTTTAACTGTTCTTATCTAATTGTTCTTGGTACATGTAACATTTTGCCTATCACGAAATTGTTCAAAATGGTTCAAATGGCTCTGAGCACTATGGGACTTAACATCTGAGGTCATCCGCCCCTAGAACTTATAACTACTTAAACCTAACTAACCTAAGGACATCACACACATCCTGCGGCCGTAGCAGCAGCGCGGCTCTGGACTGAAGCGCCTAGAACCGCTCGGCCACAGCGGCGGCACGAAATTGTTATTTTGAATTTTTTAAAGAAGTGTTTTTAGTATTGACAGTATAAAAACAATTGTACTCAAATTCCTGTTAAAACGAGATTTCACATTCGAAATAATTTGACTAAAATGAATGCCTCAAATTTTACTCAAAAGCTTACTATTTTTCAGCCATTTGTATGAAATAGTAAAAGCGAAAGTAAATTATGGCAACAGTAAAAAATAAAAAGTTAACAATTCATTCATAGCTGTAATAAAAGTAGAAGTAGCTCATTTACTGTCTATGACTACATAACATGCTTTTATCTGCTTCTGTCCCTTGCAAACGAATAATTTAACTTCAGAAACAAGAGTTCTCCAACCTCGGGAAAGAAGGAAGATTAGTGTTTAACGTCCCGTTGATATGGAGGTCGTTAGAGACAGAGCACAAGCTCGGACGTATTCCAGGGTGGGGAAGGAAACCGCCCGTGCCCTTTCAGAAATGTCACCTCGACTCAAACCTCAGTTTTCACCCTTCAGTACTGATTATTCGTTAAACGGAAGTAATGCTAAGATCCTCGAATGCAACACGACTGTTGCCAACAACGTCTCTCTGTTGTATATATTCACTGCAGCAGCGTGCAGAAATTTGAAGTGAATCCAAAAAGTTCATCTGAGATTTTTGGTAATTATATTTTCCCTTTATATATTACATATACACGTTTATGTATTATATTTGTTAAAAATATACATAAGTTATCGAATTAGGTACCTAAAGGCGCGCTCTTATTAGTATTGAATATTGTGTCAAAATTTCCAGGCAATCGGACAAGAACTTTCGGAGATAAACGATTTTGAACAATCTGTCATTTACATTTTTATACCGTTTCCCCTTTTATTACATGTATTTTACAATATACCAGATGGCGTTTTAGTATGTATAAAAAAACAATTTGAGTATTCCAATGGAACGTTGTGACAAAATGTCAAACCAATCCACGAAGGACTTGCGCAGATCTGAAATTTTGTAGAAACGAACATCTACGTTTGCACTTGGAAAATGTAGATGTTCCTAATCGCAAATCTCCGAAAGTTTTGAGCGGTTGCTTTGAAATTTGGACACAACGGTTCCCTGGTATTTTTTAATAAATGTAATACACAAATATGCTAACAGGGAGAAGTTGTTAAAAGTCCGAAAAAGTTATATGTTTAAACAAGTACGTAAAAAACGCCTGTATTAGAATGCAACGCTGTTTTAAAATTTCAGACAAATGGGTCAAGAACTTTCGGAAGTACACGATTTTGAACAAGCGAACATTTCTCATTTTTATTTATATAGTTTTCGGTTCTACTTATCTTGAAACGTGTACAGCAATGGTGTAACGGTCTCTTAGCATTTGCCGTCAGTTGTGACCGAGCGGTTCTAGGCGCTTCAGCCTGGAACCGCGCGACCGCTACGGTCGCAGGTTCGCATCCTGCCTCGGGCTTACAAACCGGACACAATAGGAAAGACCAGGGCCCTTTGGTTTTTGTTTTATCACTCGTTTATTACATCAGAGGAATACACATTTTCAGACAAACTTTAACTTCATGAAATATTGCTCCCAGTAAAGGTTAACATAAGCAGTGACAATACTTAGTTCTCTTAAGGGTTTCCGCTGGCAACAAATTTTAAGGAGGCAATGTACACTACTGGCCATTAAAATTGCTACACTAGAAGAAATGCAGATGATAAACGGGTATTCATTGGTCAAATATATTATACTAGAACTGACATGTGATTACATTTTCACGCAATTTGGGTGCATAGATCCTGAGAAATCAGTACCCGGAACAACCACCTCTGGCCGTAATAGCGGCCTTGATACGCCTGAGCATTGAGTCAAACAGAGTTTCGATGGCGTGTACAGGTACAGCTGCCAATGCAGCTTCAACACGATTCCACAGTTCATCAAGAGTAGTGACTGGCGTATTGTGACGAGCCAGTTGCTCGGCCATCATTGACCAGACGTTTTAAATTGGTGAGAGATCTGAAGAATGTGCTGGCCAGGGCAGCAGGCGACCATTTTCTGTATCCAGAAAGACCCGTACAGAACCTGCAACATGCGGTCGTGCATTATCCTGCTGAAATGTAGGATTTCGCAGGGATCGAATGAAGGGTAGAGCCACGGGTCGTAACACGTCTGAAATGTAACGTCCACTGTTCAAAGTGCCGTCAATGCGAACAAGAGGTGACCGAGACGTGTAACCAATGGCATCCCATACCATCACGTGGGTGATACGCCAGTTTGGTGATGACGAATACACGCTTCCAGTGTGCGTTCACCGCGATGTCGCCAAAAACGGATGCGACCATCATGATGCTGTAAACAGAACCTGGATTCATCCGAAAAAATTGCGTTTTTCCATTCGTGCACCCAGGTTCGTCGTTGAGTACACCATCGCAGGCGCTCCTGTCTGTGATGCAGCGTCAAGGGTAACCGCAGCCATTGTCTCCGAGTTGATAGTCCATGCTGCTGCAAACGTCGTCGAACTGTTCGTGCAGATGACTGTTGTGTTGCAAACGTCCCAATCTGTTGACTCAGGGATCGAGACGTGACTGCACGATCCGTTACAGCCATGCGGATAAGATGCCTGTCATCTCGACTGCTAGTGATACGAGGCCGTTGGGATCCGGCACTGCGTTCCATATTACCCTCCTGAACCCACCTATTCCATATTCTGCCAACAGTCATTGGATATCGACTAACGCTAGCAGCAATGTCGCGATACGATAAACCGCAATCGCGATAGGCTACAATCCGACGTTTATCAAAGTCGGAAACGTGATGGTAGGCATTTCTCCTCCTTACACGAGGCATCAGAACAACGTTTCAATAGGTAACGCCAGTCAACAGCTGTTTGCGTATGAGAAATCGGTTGGAAACTTTCCTCATGTGAACATTTTGTGCTCTGAAAAGCTAATCATTTGCATATCACAGCATCGTCTTCCTGTCGGTTAAATTTCGCGTCTGTAGCGTCGCGTCATCTTCGTGGTGTAGCAATTTTAATGGCCAGTAGTGTAAGGTTTATATCAATTTAACTCAAACACGTAGCTAGTGATTGAATCACGACACAGACACTTTAACAATTTCGGCAACAAATAAATAGCGTGAATTTGTACTGATAGTAACCAACTAATCAACAGCCTTGCCATTGAATAAGTAGTAGGCCATTTGGAACGAATTAGCAACACCCAGAAACTAGGGGAGTTAATACCAACAGGAGTGACACCACGTCGCTCGAAGGGATGACAACACTTAATTGAAAAGACGAATGCCGGAGGCGGCAGTAACATCAAACACCTTCTCCGAGTTTTAACCAGGAGTCACTTCCCGCTATACAAGTAAACATTTAACCAAGCACAAGGAAGCAACCCCAAAGAGAAAATTCAAATAAAACCCCCAAAAGATTATAAAGGACAGGGAACCCCAACTATTTAAATGTAAAAGAATTAGCCCTCCCCAAAAGCAGTGTAAACGCTAAGGCCACACTTAAGAGGCCACCAAAATTGGTTACAAAAGGTCTTATACATTAGCTCCTTTTCTTTAAAGAAACACAAGGCTGCTTAACTTCTGCTGGCTTCTGCTGGACGTCCGGTATGGCTCGTGTAGGATACACCAGGCAGCAACCCAAGCTAGGCGGTCGCAAGATACGGCGAGCAAAATCAGGAAAGGAGACAGGAAGGCAGCCAACACATATCCTCCATACTGAACCGGCAGACCGCGTGCAACCAACTCCACATATACGTGGTTGCTTCCCACCTCGTACCTCGCGGCGTCTCAGCAGGTAGCCCCAGCAAACGTCAACTGCCACTCGCCCCGCGAATGCGGAAAACAACAAGGCAGGCAAAGATAAGAAACGAACAATCGATAATGGACATCCAAGAGACTGGCGCGCCAGTAACGAGCGCCACGGCTCACATAGGTTAGTTAGGTTTAAGTAGTTCTAAGTTCTACGGGACTGATGACCTAAGATGTTAAGTCCCATAGTGCTCAGAGCCATTTGAACCATTTGAAGTATCACCGTTCATACGCTTCTCTTCCCGCACACGGACTATATCCGGCGGGCGAAGACCCACTCAGTGACTTGGATTAGTGGGCATGCTGTCCGCTGCTTCTTTGGTGGGGGTAACGTATCAGCCCGAGATCAGTATCTCAACGAATTACACTCATGCTCATAAACTAAGGATAATTGCAGAATGTGCTGCCACACAACTTGGAACTACCAAAACCGGCGCTAATAACATAGGCACGTAGGGAACACACACGACGCACATCTGTAAGTCCACGGTATTGGTGATAAGTTGAGAAAACCGTCCCGAAACACATGAGCTACAAAACGCCACTGTTTCCTGCGCATGTACCCCGACACCAATATGGGATATGATCACCATGCACACGTACACAGGCCGCACAATGGGTTGTCATACTCTGGATCAGGTGGTCGAGCAGCTACTGGGGTAGAGCCTCCCGTTCTTGCACCAGTGCCTGCCGGAGCTCGTGAAGTGCCCTAGGGGTTTGAAGACGTGCAGCGATACGTCGACCGAGAGCATCCCAGATGTGGTCGATGGGGTTTAGGTATGGAGAACAGGCAGGCCACTCCATTCGCCCGATATCTTCTGTTTCAAGGTACTCCTCCACGATCGCAGCTCGGTGTGGGGCCGTGCATTATCATCGATCAGGAGGCAGATGGGACCCACTGCACCCCTGTAAAGGCGGACATGTCCAAAATGACGTCCCAGTACACGTGACCTGTTACAGTTCCTCTGTCAAAGACATGCAAGTGTGTACGTGCATTAATCATAATCTCGTCCCACACCATCAAATCACGACCTCCATACAGGTTCGTTTCGAGAACATTAAGAGGTTGGTATCTGGTTCCTGGTTCACGCCAGATGAAAACCCGGCGAGAATCACTGTTGAGACTATACCTGGACTCGTCCGTGAACATAACCTGGGACCACTGTTCGAATGACCATGCAGTGTGTTCTTGACATCAGGCTTTACGGGCTCTCCTGTGACCAGGGGTCAGTGGAATGCACTTTGCAGGTCTCCGGGCGAATAAACCATCTCTGTTCAGTCGTCTGTAGACTATGTGCCTGGAGACAACTGCTCCAGTGGCTGCACTAAGGTCCCGAGCAAGGCTACATGCAGTAATCCGTGGCCGTTTGCGGGCACTGGTGGTGAGATATCGGTCTGCGGTATTGTACACTGTGGACGTCCCGTACTGTAGCGCCTGGACACGTTTCCTGTCTGCTGGAATCGTTGCCATAAACTTGAGATCACACTTTGTAGCACACGAAGGGCCCGTGCTACGACCTGCTGTGTTTGACCAGTCTCCAGTCGCCCTAGTATTCTACCCCTCATAACGTCATCAATATGTGTTCTTTGAGCCATTTTCAACACACAGTCACTATTATCACGTCTGAAAACATCTGCATACTTATTCGCTGCACCGTACTCTGACATGCACCAACACACCTCTGCGTATGTAGACTGCTGCCAGCGCGACCGTGCGACGACCGTAGGTCAAATGCACCGCATGGTCATACCCCGAGGTGATTTAAACCCGCAAACCGCCCACCAGAGCGTTGTTTCGCCATGTTGATACTTAATTTATGAGCATGAGTATGAGCATGAGTGTACATTGTGCAGTTCTCAAGAACAGTAGGTGCAACAATATTTTCGAACTTTATCCGGACTGCCTTCCACAACCCCCTTCGCACCTGGGTCATCCACAGTAGGAGCAGCCCAGATGCGGCCCTTCTTCCATATTACAGATTTGATCGCCTCAACGGTTATTCGTACAGTCTTGTGAGAAGACGTGTATCAATGATCCACTAACGCGACATCTCTTTTCTCCCGCTGATGTCGAAGGCGGTCTCCAGAGGACGCGCTGGTGCTACGGAAATGGAGTTTTTTAAAGAAAATTTTTCTTCTATCCTCCTTTCCTGTTTTCCATAGCCGTTATTGGGGTCATTATTGAGAGGGACCAACGCCTGAAGTGTTAGAGCTTTTTATGGCCCATCCTGAAGATTAAGATAAAAGTTGCAGAGGCAACGGAAGAAGCATGCGAAGTTCAGAAGAACGCGAAATCCCGAAGATTGGCTAAAATTTACAGACACGCGAAATTTGGCACGGACTTCAATGCGAGATGCCTTTAATAGGTTCCACAACGAAACATTGTCTCGAAATTTGGTGGAAAATCCGAAGAAATTCTGGTCGTATGTGAAGTACACAAGCGGCAAGACGCAGTCAATAACGTCGCTGCGCAGTGCCGATGGTACTGTTACCGACGACTGTGCCGCTAAAGCGGAGTTATTGAACGCAGTTTTCCGAAATTCCTTCACCAGGGAAGACGAATGGAATATTCCTGAATTTGAAACCTTAACAGCTGCTAGCATGAGTTTCTTAGAAGTAGATACCTTAGGGGTTGCGAAACAACTCAAATCGCTTGATACGGGCAAGTCTTCAGGTTCAGATTGTATACCGATTAGGTTCCTTTCAGATTACGCTGATACAATAGCTCCCTACTTAGCAATCATATACAACCGCTCGCTCACCGATAGATCTGTAACTACAGATTGGAAAATTGCGTAGGTCGCACCAGTGTTTAAGAAGGGTAGTAGGAGTAATCCATCGAACTACAGACCTATATCATTGACGTCGGTTTGCACTAGGGTTTTGGAGCATATACTGTATTCAATCATTATGAATCACCTCGAAGGGAACGATCTATTAATACGTAATCAGCATGGCTTCAGAAAACATCGTTCTTGTGTAACGCAGCTAGCTCTTTATTCGCACCAGACATCGAGGTCATCGGTCTCATCGGATTAGGAAAAGACGGGGAAGGAAGTCGGCCGTGCCCTGTCAAAGGAACCATCCCGGCATTTGCCTGGAGTGATTTAGGGAAATCACGGAAAACCTACATCAGGCTGGCCGGACGCGGGATTGAACCGTCACCCTCCCGAATGCGAGTCCAGTGTCTAACCACTGCGCCGCCTCGCTCGGTCCTGTCAGGAAGGTCCCAGTTCGTAGTAATAGACGGAAAATCACCGAGTAAAGCTGAAGTGATATCAGTCGTTCCCCAGGGAACCTCTTCTGTTCCTGATCTATATAAATGACCTCGGTGACAATCTGAGCAGTTCTCAGGTTGTTCGCAGATGATGCTGTAATTTACCGTCTAGTAAGGTCATCCGAAGACCAGTATCAGTTGCAAAGCGATTTAGAAAAGATTGCTGTATGTTGTGGCAGGTGGCAGTTGACGCTAAATAACGAAAAGTGTGAGGTGATCCACATGAGTTCCAAAAGAAATCCGTTGTAATTCGATTACTCGATAAATAGTACAATTCTCAAGGCTGTCAATTCAACTAAGTACCTGGGTTTTAAAATTACGAACAACTTCAGTTGGAAAGACCACATAGATAATATTGTGGGGAAGGCAAGCCAAAGGTTGCGTTTCATTGGCAGGACACTTAGAGGATGCAACAAGTCCACTAAAGAGAGAGCTTACACTAAACTCGTTCGTCGTCTGTTAGAATATGGCTGCGCGGTATGGGATCCTTACCAGGTGGGATTGACGGAGGACATCGAAAGGGTGCAAAAAAGGGCACCTCGTTTTGTATTGTCACGTAACAGGGGAGAGAATGTGGCAGATATGACACGCGAGTTGGGATGGAAGTCATTAAAGCAAAGACGTTTTTCGTCGCGGCGAGATCTATTTACGAAATGTCAGTCACCAACTTTCTTTTCCGAATGCGAAAATATTTTGTTGAGCCCAACCTACATAGGTAGGAATGATCATCTAAATAAAATAAGAGAAATCAGAGCTCGAACAGAAAGGTTTAGGAGTTCGTTTTTCCCGCGCGCTGTTCGGGAGTGGAATGGTAGAGAGATAGTGTGATTGTGGTTCGATGAACCCTCTGCCAAGCACTTAAATGTGAATTGCAGAGTAGTTATGTAGATGTAGATGTAGATGTAGAACAGTGTGCTCTGATACACTTTTACCTGCACTGGCATTCTAAAAAATGGCTCTGAGCACTATGGGACTAAACTGCTGTGGTCATCAGTCCCCTAGAACTTAAAACTACTTAAACCTAAATAACCTAAGGACATCACACACATCCATGCCCGAGGCAGGATTCGAACCTGCGACCGACTTCCATTGTAATGTCTCGTCAAATCTGCTTCACTATCTACCCTACTTTACAGAGTGGACAAGCCTGAGACCTCAAAATTGTGGTGAGGTGTGCACATTTTAACAATACCACCACTTGCAAAGTAGGTTAGAAATCAGATTAATATGGTTGCTCATGCAGCATTTGTTCGCTTTATCGGGCAACAACAAAGTTATTGACTGTGGATGGTATCGTGAGAATGGAAATAATGAAGTCACTGTAAAAAAGTCATTAATATTGGCACTTGTCTTGAATGGATTCCCACGTAGATTTCGTTGAAGTTGTCATGGCTCATCTTGTTGATTCTAGGGTGATTCCACTTTGACTGCTAGAAGGTCCAGATCTGTATTTTAGCAATATTTGAAGACCTAACAAATGCGTTTTTCAGGAAATTCTTAATAATCAAACAATCCCGATCAGAACAATGGTATGGCAGAAATAATTTTTGACTTGGTGTTCACGATCCACATTGATATTCAACTTTTTTTAAATTCACATATACTTCTTCTTAATTGTCGCATCATCAAGAAAACAGTTTTGTGTCAATCTTCATATATTTAATTTCCACTTTAACCAAACACAAGACTTGACTCTTCTTTTACAAAGCGAAATAACAACTTAACTTTTGCAAAGTGAAACAAAGACTGTTCTGTGCGCATTCGCGCCAAAACGGTTACAAGTAAGTCAAAGATTATGGCAGTCTAACAGAAATGAATAAACACAAGAACCATATCACTGTAATATATCGATACATCGGAGTACCTATACATTAATAAAACCAAATGTGAATATTGTCACAAAAATATGTCTGTTACTTCGCAGAAAAGCAGTACGATATTACTGGTATCGAGAACTGGGGTTGGACTGCCATAATGGTCACGTAAATAAAGAACCATTACAACATCCAAAACCTTGTCGCCCATTCGTGTTTTCATCGTCTTTCAACCATTTTCCCTAAAATGCGCACGTGAACTGAAATGCAGAATTGATACAAGATTTATGTTAACATCCAATACGAACTTATCTTTTTTGAAATATATATACGAAGGCAGTAATTTGTTCTCGAAAGAACAGTTACTGTTGATGACCGTGCAGCTTTTCCCTGGAATAAATGATAACTAACTGAAAACCTCAGCTGCCGACAGCTGTCCACATCGAGGTATATCAACAACACCTGTCGGCAGCTGAGGTTTTCAGTTAGTTATCATTTATTCCAGGGAAAAGCTGCACGGTCATCAACAGTAACTGTTCTTTCGAGAACAAATTACTGCCTTCCTATAAATAGTTAAAGGCTACCCAGCCATTCACCTTCGTCTGTGCGAATGCGCACAGGTTGTCCAAACTCTTACGGGAATCGCCAAAGCGTGCGCGAGTAATGAGTGAGTGGGCAAATGTCTATAAGGTAATACATATGTAGATTTGTGGACAACTGGGAATGTGAGTCTCACGGGAGGCGTGCAAGGGATAAGTCCCTGCAGTCGAGCTATTTATCTGTGTCCTCGGTGGCTCAGATGGATAGAGCGTCTGCCATATAACCAGGAGATCCCGGGTTCAAATCCCGGTCGGGGCATACATTATCAGCTGTCCACATCGAGGTATATCAACAACACCTGTCGGCAGCTGAGGTTTTCAGGTAGTTATCATTTATTTTTTGAAATATTTGAGTTTGGCCTTGTATGGAATTGAAACTTGTATTACCATACAGACAACATTACAACACATTCTTTAGAAATATTTTTATATAGAAGAACACTGAAGGATAACTATTCAAGATATTGAATGGAATAGGCAAAACGAGACTCATGGCTTCAGCTGGCTATAGAAGAAGTAGACAACCTCCTGAGACATCGACGAATAGTTACTTTTCTTACCAATAATTGATAACAAATATGATTAAAACTTCGCGGCATTAAAACAAAAGGAAACAAAACTCATCGGGGACGAGCTATGTATTCACAACCTCGTCATGAGAACACTCTCTCAGGAGACGCGTTTTTGACTTGTATTAGGTACAATTAAAGTCGTTGAATCCTGATTTTGACAACCGCTCCATCATGTCCAAAAATCTAATAATATTAAGTTATAGTTCACTGATAATGAACGGAAATATGAAAAGTACAACCACAGGCAAATCACAGACAGGAGCGGGAACACGCAGAGCAATTGATGAGCACCGGATGTGTTGCGTAACTTAGAGCTCATCTCGCTCAGTCGTCGCTAACTCTAGGTTAGGAAATTGCCCTCGTCGACAGGAGCCGGCGTAAACAGTACGGCTGAAACTGCTCTTTATAACTGCAAAGGCAGTTAACCCATGTGAAACGGCAGTTACCGCGAAACTCTGAGAAGCAGTAGATGAACAGACGACAGGTCAATGTTACACATTTTCCTCCCTATTCTGCAGCGCTCAAAGACCGAAAGACGTGACATCAAGAAGTTCGCGTTCGGTCCTTTTCATTCCACGTGAGCTTTTATTTTTATTTTCAAAATGGTTCAAATGGTTCTGAGCACTATGGGACTTAACTTCTGAGGTCATCAGTCCCCTAGAACTTAGAACTACTTAAAGCTAACTAACCTAAGGACATCACACACATCCATGCCCGAGGCAGGATTCGAACCTGCGACCGTAGCGGTCACGTGGTTCCAAACTGAAGCGCCTAGAACCGTACGGCCACACCGGCCGGCCTTAATTTTCAGTTCGGTTAATATTCCCCTGGGTTAAAACTCTGTTTTATCCAGGCCACGCTACGAACCCGAACCACGTCGCTAAAATTTGTCTTTCCATACAATAACAGTGCGAACTGTACTCTCATTTTCGAAAGATAAAAAAAAATACTAGGCATCACTAGAAATTTTTCAAAATGAGTGTACAGTATTTTTGCGACAGAATTGGAGATTTGTTTCATACCGAAACAGCGATATGTCTCTTTTTGTCGATGTGCAGTAAAAACACAGTGAATGTGTCGTCGTTGCGGTCGTCTCTGGACGTTCAGTCCATACTCTGTCGAGAGTGACGCAAGCATCTCGTGGTCCCGGCTTCCTCAGCAGCGGTGGTGTTCGTAGAAAGCCGACTTTACATCTATACTTTATCCAGCATACATTCGGTATAACTCTTTTACTCTCCACGTGGTCCCACAAGCAAAACCTTTCGTTGTTTAAAGTTTACCAAAACTTCTTTCTGTGCACGGAGTCGTACACTGATCAGTCACAACAGCATGGCCACCGACGTGCTGTCCATATAAACCCGTCCAAGCGATAGCAGCGTCACCTGCCGACACGCATGGAGCATGTACAGGGTTATTACAAATGATTGAAGCGATTTCACAGCTCTACAATAACTTTATTATTTGAGATATTTTCACAGTGCTTTGCACACATATACAAAAACTCAAAAAGTTTTTTTAGGCATTCACCAATGTTCGATATGTGCCCCTTTAGTGATTCGGCAGACATCAAGCCGATAATCAAGTTCCTCCCACACTCGGCGCAGCATGTCCCCATCAATGAGTTCGAAAGCATCGTTGATGCGATCTCGCAGTTCTGGCACGTTTCTTGGTAGAGGAGGTTTAAACACTGAATCTTTCACATAACCCCACAGAAAGAAATCGCATGGGGTTAAGTCGGGAGAGCGTGGAGGCCATGACATGAATTGCTGATCATGATCTCCACCACGACCGATCCATCGGTTTTCCAATCACCTGTTTAAGAAATGCCGAACATCATGATGGAAGTGCGGTGGAGCACCATCCTGTTGAAAGATGAAGTCGGCGCTGTCGGTCTCCAGTTGTGGCATGAGCCAATTTTCCTGCATGTCCAGATACACGTGTCCTGTAACGTTTTTTTCGCAGAAGAAAAAGAGGCCGTAAACTTTAAAACGTGAGATTGCACAAAACACGTTAACTTTTGGTGAATTGCGAATTTGCTGCACGAATGCGTGAGGATTCTCTACCGCCCAGATTCGCACATTGTGTCTGTTCACTTCACCATTAAGAAAAAATGTTGCTTCATCACTGAAAACATGTTTCGCACTGAACGCATCCTCTTCCATGAGCTGTTGCAACCGCGCCGAAAATTCAAAGCGTTTGACTTTGTCATCGGGTGTCAGGGCTTGTAGCAATTGTAAACGGTAAGGCTTCTGCTTTAGCCTTTTCCGTCAGATTTTCCAAACTGTCGGCTGTGGTACGTTTAGCTCCCTGCTTGCTTTATTCGTCGACTTCCGCGGGCTACGCGTGAAACTTGTCCGCACGCGTTCAACCGTTTCTTCGCTCACTGCAGGCCGACCCGTTGATTTCCCCTTACAGAGGCATCCAGAAGCTTTAAACTGCGCCTACCATCGCCGAATGGAGTTAGCAGTTGGTGGATCTTCGTTGAACTCCGTCCTGAAGTGTCGTTGCACTGTTATGACTGACTGATGTGAGTGCATTTCAAGCACGACATACGCTTTCTCGGCTCCTGTCGCGATTTTGTCTCACTGCGCTCTCGAGCGCTCTGGCGGCAGAAACCGGAAGTGCGGCTTCAGCCGAACAAAACTTTATGAGTTTTTCTACGTATCTGTAGTGTGTCGTGACCATATGTCAATGAATGGAGCTACAGTGAATTTATGAAATCGCTTCAATCATTTGTAATAGCCCTGTAGTATCAGTGGGAGTGCTGTCCATGCGTAGAATGGGGAAGGCGAGAGACCGAGTTCGACCGAGGGCAGATTGTCATGACTCGGCACGAGCATTTCGGAAACTGCACTACTTGTTAGTTAGTTGGCTGCGTGTTCCACTGATCAGTCGCACGGTATGGTAGCCGTTATGATGTGGAACGTGCTAAGTGCACAAGAAATGCACGTAAGAAACAAGATTTTTTAAAATATATATATACAGGGTGCGTCAAAAAATGTATACACACTTTGAACTGTCATAGACAATTTATTTTTTCGTTCTACAGGGTTAAATATCTGTGAGAAAGTAATGTTATGTTTCTTCAACAGGTGGCAGCAGTGGCAAGGTAGTAACTGCAACATGGCGGACGTGCGTTTGAGCTCTGAAGCGCGGAAGCAGATAATTAAGGGGTACTGAAAGTTTGAGAACATAGCTGAGGTTCGAAGACAGTGGAGAAGTGAGTATGGTACAGAACCACCTTCAAAGTTAACAATTACACGTCTACGAGACAAATTCCAAATTCGTGGAACAGTGTGTGATGTGCATAAAGGTCGATCAGGGCGACCTCGTACAGCTACAAGTGATGATTCTACAACTGCGGTCTTGGAACTGTCTCAGCGTTCGCCTCAAAACCCTTCAAGGCAGGCGGCACGTGAGAGTAATGTAAGTGCTAGTAGTGTGCTACGCACTCTGCAGAAAGGCAAGTTTGGTGAGTACATTCCAAGGCTGGTGCAACAGCTAAGTGACTACGATCCAGATCGAAGGTTAGAATTTTGTGAATGGGTTCAAGAGATGGTGAGACGTGAACCGGAATTTATGGGTAGCATAATTTGGTTGGATGGAGACCAATTCAAAGTCAGTGGAACTGTCAATAGGCACAACTGTGTGTACTGGGCTGAAGATAAGCTTTGCATTTCCAGGAATTTAACATTTGAGAACGGGAATTTAATTTTCTATGACGCTTCAAACTGTGTATACATTTTCTTGACGCGCCCTGTACTTTCCGCGTAAGGACCACGAAAAAAAGGTCTGAGAAATTAGGGCTCATACGGAGGCACATAGAGATAATCGTTTTTCCCTCGCTCAGGACAGGAGTAGTAGTAGCAGAGGGTACGCTCCGCCACGCACCGTACGGTGGATTGCCGGATATGTATGTAAGTGTAGATATACGGAGTGAAAAGTATTTAAACCGACAAACTCTGGGAGGTTGTAGGGGACATCAAAACAAATATTTTTCCCTGAA
The DNA here is from genome assembly GCF_021461385.2 of Schistocerca piceifrons. Taxonomy (NCBI): domain Eukaryota; kingdom Metazoa; phylum Arthropoda; class Insecta; order Orthoptera; family Acrididae; genus Schistocerca; species Schistocerca piceifrons. Next base: position 45,145,255 of record NC_060146.1, read on the forward strand.
GTCATTTTTTCCTGTGAGGAGTATTCAAACCGGTACAGGAAGATTTCTCTGGCGGCAAATTAGTTAAACCAACAAACACTTTTCCATTTTTTTATGACCAAGAGACAACAACTAGGTAGCAGATACGGCCCAATTAAACAGTGCCCAACAACACCGACCCACACATTAACGAAAAACCGCACTGTGGCATGTGGGTTATCCTCACTCCAAACATGCGAATTGTGCATGTTGAAGACTCCATCGCGCCCGAACGTTGCTTCATCGGTAAACAACACCGAGGATGGAAATGTAGGATGCATTTCACACTGTTCCAGGTACCATTGCGAAAACTGTGCTCTGGGTGGATAATCAACTGGTTGCAGGTTGTGGACACACTTTAAGTGAAATGGACGTAACAATTGCTCTCGAAGGACTGTCCTTACATTCGTCTGATTCGTCCCCTTTTTACGTGCAATTGCACGAGTGCTGATCGAAGGATCCCGCTCCACATGGTGCAAATTGCAGTGTTCTTACCGTGCGACGGCATTCCTGTCCAGGCAATCTGCTAAATGACCCGGTCTCACGCAGACGTTGGTACAAAGCAGCAAAGGTCGTATGATGCGGGATACGGCGATTAGGATATTGTTGTTGATAAACCCGCAGTGCAGCTCGTCCGTTGTGGTGCGCTACGCAGTACGCACCAACCATATCAGTGTACTCACTCCAGGTGTATCGCTCCATTAGTAAACAGAGACAATGCACTACTACACTGGTGGACAGCAGTTGCCTGCAACTGAAGAGCGTAATACGCCCTCTGACAACTGAAGATCGTAATACGGCCTCTAACATCTACATCTACATCTGCATGACTACTCTGCAATTCACATTTAAGTGCTTGGCAGAGGGTTCGTCGAACCACAATCATACTCTCTCTCTACCATTCCACTCCCGAACAGCGCGCGGGAAAAACGAACACCTAAACCTTTCTGATCGAGCTCCGATTTCTCTTATTTTATTTTAATGATCATTCCTACCTGTGTAGGTTGGGCTCAACAAAATATTTTCGCATTCGGAAGAGAAAGTTGGTGACTGAAATTTCGTAAATACATCTCGCCGCGACGAAAAACGTCTTTGCTGTAATGACTTCCATGCCAATTCGCGTATCATATCTGCCACACTCTCTCCCCTACTACGTGATAATACAAAACGAGCTGCCCTTTTTTGCACCCTTTCTATGTCCTCCGTCAATCCCACCTGGTAAGGATCCCACACCGCGCAGCAATATTCTAACAGAGGACGAACGAGTGTAGTGTAACAACTGAAGAGCGTAATACGGCCTCCACCGGTTTAAATAATCCTCATAGGAAAAAATGACACTAGGGAAAAATATTTGTTTTGATGTCCCCTACAACTTCCCAGACTTTGTCAGTTTAAATACTTTTCACCCTGTAGATGTAGATGTAGAGAAGAATAACTGTACGTTTATTGAGCCCAGAAGCAGAGTACAAAATCATAGTTTCTTGGGACGTGAAGTTTCACTGCTTGTTTCTGGCTGACAGGCCGCCAGCGACGGTGAGCGAAGAGTGCTCGAGGATGGATGAAGTCCCAAGTCTGTGAGGCCGTGGGCGACAGTGAAAGAGACGGCGCCCACGGATGTATGTAGTCCACAGACGCTGCGGGAAGACGCTGCTCGCCGGGTTCTGCAAAACATACTCCGATAGATGGCCTACTAGGTGCGACCGGCGTAAGCCTGAGTGTGACGTAAGTGTGGGCCCGTGTGAACTGCGACTGATGGGCTGCGGAGTGTGGCTGCCTGCATAATCCCGGAATGTTCTACGACTGATGAGCTGCCAGACGCAGTCGGTGTCGGCCAGGATTGCGAAACTGGCTGGAGAGTGTCTGTGTGGCGACCTAAATACTCACCCGGTGGAAGAATACTGGTGGAGGCACATGTCTCGCAGAAACAGGTGGTACGGCGCCGCTTATGCTTCTGGTGGGATGCTGGCACCACACGGGGCCGAACTGACTGCTGGAGGTTCAGACGAAAACAACCCGGCATATTACATGAATGCGTGCAGTCTGTTCGCTCGGACGTGTCCGAAAGAGCACACACCACACGGGCAATGGGTCCATCATCTTCAGTGCGGATGCACAAATACGCCCGGCCTCCTGTGGGAATCTCAGAGTAGAGAACGGGAGTGGAACGGACAGGGAGACTACTGACAGGTGGCGCTCGATGGCGGTGTGGATCGGCCGGGAGTCGAGCCAAGACAGTCCGCACAGTGGCGATAACGCTGTGTCACGGAAGGCGCAATGGTTAACGCACACAAGTAGTTGAGTCCGGCTTTCGCAGCCGTGCAGTGCGGACCGCCAACAGACCCACCAGACTGCACCGCGCGGAGACAACTTCCCTGGTTCTCACCAACCGACCGACTACCCTCAGAATGCCGACAACATCTAGAATAGTTGTCAGTAGAAACAACGCCAACTACATATACAACCTGACAAACACTTGCACGAAGACCTGAATGAGCCGGCCGAAGTGGCCGTGCGGTTCTAGGCGCTGCAGTCTGGAACCGCAAGACCGCTACGGTCGCAGGTTCGAATCCTGCCTCGGGCATGGATGTTTGTGATGTCCTTAGGTTAGTTAGGTTTAACTAGTTCTAAGTTCTAGGGGACTAACGACCTCAGCAGTTGAGTCCCATAGTGCTCAGAGCCATTTGAACCATTTTTTGAAGACCTGAATGATACCCAACAGTAACTACTTATGAACGATCGGCGAGCCAAAACGCGTCGTCCGCTAGGACGACCGACCGACGATCCACCAAGACCGTGGCCCGGCTCACGTGACGCGTGGCGGCAATGGTCGGGCGAACCACGTCGACGCAGAGCTCACTGCTGCTCCATCCCGACTTCACTAGTGCCGCATTGCAACTCCCCGACTGGCAGGTCCAGACTGCGTTCCACACGCGTTCCAACTGGCTGGCAGACCCGAACTAGCGACCCGAACTCACTTTCGACTGACAACGACCGGGAACTAATAGCAGTCGAGCAAAGATACTACGAGAGGGGATGTATCGATACGCGCTGCTAGCGCCGCTCACGGTCAGGCAAAGCACCAACTCAGTGACAGTAGTAACTTAAATTAACGTAGTGAGGTGGAAGTAAGTTAAAACAGGGTGTACAAAACATGATCGTAGGAACACGAGCCAAACACGGCTCACTGTGTTTACCTTAATTACTTACAAACAATTATTCTAGCTTTAAGGGCTGAGCGCCGGCCGGAGTGGCCGAGCGGTTCTAGGCGCTACAGTCTGGAGCCGCGCTGCTGTTACGGTCGCAGGTTCGAATCCTGCCTCGGATGCGTGTGATTTCCTTAGGTTAGTTAGGTTTAAGTAGTTCTAAGTTCTAGGGGACTGATGACCTCAGAAGTTAAGTCCCATAGTGCTCAGAGCCATTTGAACCATTTTTTTTAGGGTTGATGTAAGGCAAAACTAAAAACTGAAATCAGTTTCTAGCACGTACTGTTAAGAAACCAACGTAGTAAACAAAGGAACAAAGCAAAGGTAAGCTGACGGATCAAATTTCGTTTTTTTGTTGCGTAATTTATTAGACTGATTCCTTAAGAATAACGTCACGAAATTTCATAATCGAATTCTGGCTAGAAATATATTTTAAAAAAGTTTGTTTGGGCGTCTGCACCTGCCACGCCCCTCTTTCTATGCTGTGGTCCACACCTTCTCTACGCTAGAAATTTGTCGTCCACACAATCTAAACGAACTGCAGATGAGTCTAGAAGGCTGCGAGAAGGCTTACCCTTGCTTGTTCCTTTGTTTACTACGTGGTTTTCTTAACACTACGTGCTACAAACTGATTTCAGTTTTTAGTTTTGCATGTATCAAACCATTTTTCTCCAAAGCGGTCGTAACGGTAGACGCAAATTCAAAAAAAGAGGAAATTTCGAAAGGTACAGGAGATTAAAATAACAGTCTTACAGTGCTGCTCCTAAGTGTGAAGAACAATTTTCGACTGACTGTGTTTATGGAAGAAGAAGACTGTTGAAAGCATTCCTGATGCTATGAGCAGTGCCAAAGACGAGGTTTTCTATGGATTTAGGTTAACTGACTTAGAAATACTTGGCTATGTGATTAATGTTCCACGTCCACACCGTAATTGTGGGTCAAAATGTCTTAGACTGTACAATGAAAGTGACAGTATTTGTGTAATCAATCGTTGTGAAGAATGCTGCATGTCATGCTTGTTTAGTGTTCTGTAGTGGAAATGTCGGTAGGATTAAGTGTCTGCAGAGACTACACTCCCATCCAGTTGCATACACAGTGAAGATACTCAGAAGCATCGATGAAGCGCGAATAGACAAAACTCAGGCAGCACAAGAAAAAATGCAAAAGTTGGATAGGCAAAGGAGGCAGGGGAAGAGATTACTCCTGGAAGACGAGGAAGAGAATAAATTTTATGGATGTGGACAGCATTAGTCACTAGACATATAGCAAATATTGTCAAAAATTGAAATAAAAACTTTAAATGCGTATTGTCATAAACTGACTTTTTGAGTTACAATGTATCTCTTTTCAGAAGTTATAAAAATTAACATCCTGAAATTTGACATAGATCTTATGAATTAATTAATGAGTAATCCTGTGCTGCAGTTACTCGTTATCTTTTCGCTGAGAAAATGTCTCCTCTAAAATGTGAGAAAAATAGACCAGTCCCGGGTAACACAAGACTGAAAAATTAATTTTGATCAACTATGATCTTAAAATGTTTTCTTAGTCTCTTACGCAGATGTAAACTATAAAATTATAGTTTTTCGCTTGATTATTTTACGAGAAAAAGTACGCTGTAGGAACAATGGTAAACAAAAATTCAAACCCCTGTAAAATGCCGATGCACATTTTCAAACAAAAATTGGACAGAATATCAAGCATTATGTTGCACATGATAGTCTCCAGTTTTACTACTTTTAGCTGTAATATTTTTGGAGATATATATGTTTAAGTGCAAGAATGGATTTTGTCCTACATCTGTACTTAAGCGTTTCACTGGACATACTCTTCAATGTATTGGAGGGCCTTACACAACAGAAAGCTGCTCTAAGTTTCTTGGTACTGTAAACCTCTGCGTCCGACCGGGATTCCGAAACTGGATCCTAGCCTTTCGCAGGATTACTTCCCAGAAGCTCTCTTGCACATCTAGCTGCAGTAGCATCCATATAAGGCAGGTCCCTCTCTTCGTGGTCCTATCATTCCCCCGAGAGCATTCCACCTACACTATGTGATCAAAAGTAACCGGACACCTGCAAAAACATACGTTTTTCATATTAGGTGCATTGTGCTGCCAGGTACTACATATCAGTGAACTCAGTAGTCATTAGACATCGTGAGAGAGCAGAATGGGGCGCTCTGCGGAACTCACGGAGTTCGAACGTGGTCAGGTGATTGGGTGTCGCTTGTGTCATACGTCTGTACGCGAGATTTCCACCCTCCTAAACACACCTATGTCCACTGTGTAGTGTAGTGGAAACGTGAAGGGACACATACCGCAAAAAAGCGTACAGGCGGGCTTCGTCTGTTGACTGACAGAGACCGCCGACAGTTGAAGAGGGTCGTAATGTATAATAGGCACACATCGATCCAGACCATCACACAGGAATTCGAAACTGCATCACGATCCACTGTAAGTACTATGACAGTTAGGCGGGAGGTGAGAAAACTTGGATTTCATGCTCAAGCGACTGCTCATAAGCCACACATCATGCCGGTAAATGCCAAACGACGCCTCGCTTGGTGTAAGGACCGTAAACTTTGTACGAGTGAACAGAGAAAAAACGTTGTGTGGAGTGGCGAATCACGGTACACAATTTCAGGGTGTGGGTATGGCGAATGACCAGCGAACGTCGCCTGCCAGCGTGCGTAGTGCCAACAGTAAAATTCGGAGGCGGTGGTGTTATGGTGTGGTGGTGTTTTCATGGAGGGGGCTTCCAACTCTTGTTGTTTTGCCTGGCACTATCACACCACAGGCCTTCTTTGACGTTTTAAGCACCTTCTTGCTCCCCACTGGTGAAGAGAAATTCGGTGATGGCGACTGCATCTTTCACCACGATCGAGCAGCTGTTCATAGTGCACGGCCTGTGGAGCAGTGGTTACACAACAATAACATCCCTGTAATGGACTGGCCCGCACAGAGTCCTGACCTGAGTCCTATCGAGCACCTCTGGTATTTTTTCGAACGCCAACTTCGTGCCAAGTCTCACCGACGGACATCGATACCTCTCACTCCGTGAAGAATGGGCTGCCATTCCCCAAGAAACCTTCCAGCACCTGATTGAACGTATGCCTGCGAGAGTGGACGCTGTCATCAAGGCTAAGGGTGGGCCAACACCATATTGAATTCCAGCATTACCGATGGAGGACGGCATGAAAGTGTACGTCGTTTCAGCCAGGAGTCCGGATACTTTTGATCACATTATGTATGAGGTTACAATTTCATCAATATGTTTCTGTAATTCCATCTTGTGTGATGGTATCAGAATGCGACTGATAGAGGACTTGAAGAAAATGGATACCACTAGTCGCCGTTTTATTTCATACGCTACCAGTTTCGGTGCCTCATTGCCACCACCTTCAGACCTCTGTACACGAAACTAGGTGAGTCATCCAGTCGTTTCCGTTGTTACTTCTCGGTAGATGTGGACTCTTCGCACCTCTAACGGCAACCCATTGATGTGAAGAGTCGACGTTTACCGAGAAGAAGTCTACGGACACCAGCTCGTTCCGATGATGACAGCGTAGATCTGTCAAAACCAGTCATAGTAATTGAAGTATCTGCGCTGACGGAATAGAAATGCGGAAGACAAGCCCGAAAACAATTTGCTGGACTCACCAAAACGAAACAATAATACAATCTCCAGAAGAACAACAGACTCGACCCCAACTGTGGATCGTCACAAATATAAAATAACAAATAATAATAGAAAAGACCCGTTTCTTCATCACAATGAAACAACTCTACAATATCAAGAGGTTCGTCGACTGCACCATGACCATCCGCAAGAGATCCGCCAGCTAGAAGAGGCGTCTAGCCGTGGCTGCCGTGGTTGCAGGTCTGTAAACTTCCAAGCGGTGCGTCGAACTGCCCTTTGCCGGCAGTGCGCCGCCCTGTAAATCCCATTTGGCGGATGTATCTGCCGGATCTAATTGCGGTCACGTGCCTGTCTCATCGAAGTAGTTCCTGGGCTGGCTGCGACCTCTGGTGAAGCTGTTCTGCAGGTTCCGCGAACCGGTAGCGGCCCCTAGCGGCCGTTGGTGGAGACCCGGTAATGTGTTGTGACCGCCGGTACATATTTGTGTTGGCAACACAGACGACGTAGGTTTTCCTGGTGAATATATGCCCTGTGATGAAGGCATCCCGTGTTGGTTCCACGTAAAGTGGGATGCCTATGCAGTTGTTGTTGTTGTGGTCTTCAGTCCTGAGACTGGTTTGATGCAGCTCTCCATGCTACTCTATCCTGTGCAAGCTTCTTCATCTCTCAGTACCTACTGCAACCTACATCGTTCTGAATCTGCTTAGTGTATTGATCTCTTGGTCTCCCTCTACTATTTTTACCCTCCACGCTGCCCTCCAATGCTAAATTTGTGATCCCTTGATGCCTCAAAACATGTCCTACCAACCGATCCCTTCTTCTAGTCAAGTTGTGCCACAAACTTCTCTTCTCCCCAATCCTATTCAATACCTCCTCATTAGTTACGTGATCTACCCACCTTATCTTCAGCATCCTTCTGTAGCACCACATTTCGAAAGCTTCTATTCTCTTCTTGTCCAAACTGGTTATCGTCCATGTTTCACTTCCATACATGGCTACACTCCATACAAATACTTTCAGAAACGACTTCCTGACACTTAAATCTATACTCGATGTTAACAAATTTCTCTTCTTCAGAAACGATTTCCTTGCCATTGCCAGTCTACATTTTATATCCTCTCTACTTCGACCATCATCAGTTATTTTACTCCCTAAATAGCAAAACTCCTTTACCACTTTAAGTGTCTCATTTCCTAATGTAATCCCCTCAGCATCACCCGATTTAATTTGACTACATTCCATTATCCTCGTTTTGCTTTTGTTGATGTTCATCTTATATCCTCCTTTCAAGACACTGTCCATTCCGTTCAACTGCTCTTCCAAGTCCTTTGCTGTCTCTGACAGAATTACAATGTCATCGGCGAACCTCAAAGTTTTTACTTCTTCTCTATGAATTTTAATACCTACTCCGAATTTTTCTTTTGTTTCCTTTACTGCTTGCTCAATATACAGATTGAATAACACCGGCGAGAGGCTACAACCGTGTCTCACTCCTTTCCTAACCACTGCTTCCCTTTCATGCCCCTCGACTCTTATAACTGCCATCTGGTTTCTGTACAAATTGTAAATAGCCTGCCTATGCAGTAGGCGCTACGATGTATGAAGTGGCAGTAATAAAAGAATTGCTAACGATTTTGGCAGACTTGATTCTTCAACAAAATATAACCGTCAGATCGGCCCCAATGTCAAACACAAATGACTCGACAACTGACCCAATTACGTGTCTAGGGGCCTGTAGAGGGTTCCAATGAGGCACCAACTCTAGTAACTTAAATAAAAGTCTTTAAAAAATTATGAAATTTGGTAGTTATTTTTTTTTCAAGACATCATTATATTGCGATTCACACTTAAGGGGCCCTCGCACGTTCACGATACCATCAAATCGCCACTGTACTCTCCGCCCGAGGGCACGTGTCGACGTATTGTCAGTACGTATTGAACATGTGCTTTTAAGTAAGGTCAGATGTTGAGAGAGCTTCATGAACCAACCACATAGCGTCAATGACCGCTGTTCACATTTTCAATTCGCCTTTCTGCTTATCGTGCGTCTTGTAAGTTTTTATATTGGTAACGCCACGTAGCGCTCTGTATGAAAATCACTGGCTGTGATGTGTGCTGTCTGTGGCTAGTTAGCATTGTTGGAATAGTCGCTATTGTAGTGTTGGGCAGTTGGATGTGAAGAGCGCGTCGCGTTGCGCAGTTCGAGGTGAGCCTATCAAAATCTTTCATTTGCTAAGTATGCCTATCAGTAGTTAGTGCCTTCAGTAGTTAGAATCTTTTATTTAGCTGGCAGTATTGGCGCTCGCTGTATTGCAGTAGTTCGAGTAACGAAGATTTTCTTGAGGTAAGTGATTCATGAAAGGTATAGGTTATTGCTAGTCAGGGCCATTCTTTTGTTGGGATTATTGAAAGTCAGATAGCGTTGCGCTAAAAATATTGTGTCAGTTTAGTGGTGATCAGAATAAATAAAGAGAGAAATGTCTGAGTACGTTCAGTTCTGCTCAGCTGTTTGAATATCAAATCACGTAAGGGGTTTATCAGCACAGTAATTCATAAATTTTTCTAAGGGGAGGTCTCAGTCTGATTAAATTTTTCAAGCATTATTCTAACGCAACACGACCTTGATAAGCCTATGCAATGGTAAACATTGTATGTATCACTTGAGTGTGGTCGTCGGAGGATTCTCAATGACACTGCTTACTCTGTTAATTTTAACAAAGAATTTCATATCAGTTTGAAAAATCTCTTCCACTTCGAGAAATATGTCGGATACCTATAGTGACTAGTAAAAGGTCTATGAAATACGTATCAGTTTCACTATATTATCACAAACCGCAAGAAAAAGAGATTTAACGTTAATATCCTGCCGCGCGGGGTGGCCGCGAAGTTAGAGCCGCCATGTCATCGATTGCGCGCCCTCTCCCGCCAGAGGTTCGAGTCCTCCGTCGGGCATGGGCGTGTGTGTGTTGACCTTAGCATAAAATAGTAACCTAGTTTAAGTAGTGTGTAAGTCTAGGGACCAATGACTTCAAAAGTTTGATCCCTTAGAATTCACACACAGTTGAACAGTTCAACAGCTAATTGCGTGAACATGTCCGTACTGGGCAGATACACTATGTGATCAAAAGTATCCAGACACCTAGCTGAAATGACTTACAAGTTCGTGGCGCCCTCCATCGGCAATGCTGGAATTCTATATGGTGTTGGACCACACTTAGCCTTGATGACAGCTTCCACTCCCACACACATACGTTCAATCATGTGCTGAAAGGTTCCTTGGGGAATGGCAGCCCATTCTTCATGGAGTGCTGCACTGACGAGAGGTATCGACGTCGGTCGGTGAGGCCTGGCTCGAAGTCACCGTTCCAAAACATCCCAAAGATGTTCTATAAGATTCAGGTCAGGACTCTGTGCTGGCCTGTCCGTTACAGGGATGTTATTTTGGTGTAACGATTCCGCCACAGGCCGTACATTATTAACAGCTGCTCGATCGTGTTGAAAGATGCAGTCGCCATCCCCGAACTGCTCTTCAACAGTGGGAAGAAAGAAGGTCATTAAAACATCAATGTAGGCCACGCAAAACAACAAGGGATGCAAGGCCCCTCCATGAAAAACACGACCACACCATAACACCACCGCCTCCGAATTTCACTGTTGGTACTACACACGATGGCAGATGACGTCACCGGGCACTCGCCATACCCACACAATGCCATCGGATCGCCACATTTTGTACCATGATTCGTCACTCCACACAACGTTTGTCCACTGTTCAATCGTCCAATGTTTACGTCCCCCACACCAAGCGAGGCGTCGTTTGGCATTTACCGGCATGATGTATCCCTCCACGTTTCCACCTCACTGTCACATGGGAAACAGTGGACCTAGGGATGTTTAGGAGCACAGACGTATGACAAAAGTGACACCCAATCACCTAACCACGTTCTAAATCCGTGAATTCCGCGGAGCGCCCCATTCTGCTCTCTCACGATGTCTAATGACTACTGCGGTCGCTGATATGGATAACCTGGCAGCAGGCGGCAGCAAAATGCATCTAATGTGAAAAACGTATTTTTTTGGGGCTGTCCGAATACGTTTGATCGCAAAGTATAATTACTTCACGGGTTTCCACAGAATTTTACTAATTGTCTTTGCTATTACTACAGAACTAAACTTGAAGCATTCGGAAATCTAGAAGTTACCTCTGATCTTTCGTCGACTTCGATTGCCCTTCTCATTAACCTCTTTTGCTTCTCTGTTTTATCTCGTATCAACATTTATGACTTGTTGTACGATGAAGGACTCATCGTAATATAATCGATGGTATCTTTTGGATCCTGCTTCTGGTTTCAGTCATTATAATAACATATAACCAGTCGCTACTTCATTTCAATCACTCTCGGACCCATTTTGTGCTTTTCGCTGTTTTCTGTTGCTTTCAAGCTGTAAGTAATGTAACTGCAGTATTCGCATTCTTTTCTATGTTCGACATCTTAGCCTTGCAACATCACGTTGTCAACTGACAACATTTGTCAGTATTATTGATTGTGTGATGTCGCTTTTATATATTGAAGGTTCGCCAAACCAGTATTTTCAATAAATATTGAACGTATACAGGCCTGTTTAATTGATATATGCAAGATGGTTGGTTGTTTCGGGGAAGGAGACCAGACAGCGAGGTCATCCGTCTCATCGGATTAGGGAAGGACGGGGAAGGAAGTCGGCCGTGCCCTTTGAAAGGAACCATCCCGGCATTTGCCTGGAGCGATTTAGGGAAGATATATGCAAGATCATAGATGCTCTTTGAGACTACTTATCCACCGTGCCACTCTCAGATATATCGTGGCAAAAACAGAACTAAATCTTATCGCCTGAGATCCAATTTTGAAACGTAGTGGTATGGGAAAACTTAACCAAAACGTAAGGTAAGCAGAGCTCAAAGGCTGCAGGGAATGAAAGCGTAGACCCAAATGAGGTTACAAACACAATTTACTTTTATTAAGCATTAAAAACACTTGTTCACTGGTACAAATATATATACATCACAAAACACAATAATTTTTTTTTTTTTTAAACTCCTGGCCTGAAGGTTCAAAAAATGGTTCAAATGACTATGAGCACTATGGGACTTAACATCTATGGTCATCAGTCCCCTAGAACTTAGAACTACTTAAACTTAAGTAACCTAAGGACATCACACAACACCCAGTCATCACGAGGCAGAGAAAATCCCTGACCCCGCCGGGGATCGAACGCGGGCGCGGGAAGTGAGAACGCTACCGCACGACCACGAGCTGCGGACTCTGGCCTGAAGGGCCGTTGAACATTCACAACTGTAATGTCAGAATGACAACCTTAAGATTCAACATAAGGAGATAATCACGGTCTGAAGGAACCAACACCTTTGATTAATTATTGACCAATACAATAAGTTACTGAAAGAAGGGCCAATCAAATATAACCACAAATGCTGTTTTGATGATGCTACAAGAATGCAAAACCAACAGTTAATTTACTTCGTCCAAAGGAGCAGTAAAGACCTAAAGACAAATTCATATACCAAAGGGTTTTTTTTAATGAGACAATCTCACAAGATAAAATTAATAACCAAAAAGGGGTAGTGACGTCGCCACTCGGCCTGAAGGGCCTGAATATCAGTAGTAATAAAGATTTTAGAATGGTTGAAGTTAGTGAGTTAGCACTTAAAACCAGCCCGTGCTCCTTACCACTAGGAAAAATTTACAGTAAGCTGTGCTACGACTGCCTGCTTTAGCAATATGGCGCAGACCAGCAGAACAACTAGAAACTTCACCAACGTGGCGAATCGTCCACATAGGGCATGACAGCAACTCTCTATAACACATAAAATAAAAATTACTAAACATTGAAACACATGGGTCAAAATATAACGCCTATCTAGGCAGGAACTGCTAATGACGCCCACTGGCCTTCGTAAATCTTGGACTTAGTAAATGTGACGGCCAGTACTAAATAATAATAATACCACTCAACACATTGTAAAATACAAGATCGTTATTGCACTTGGGTCAGAATAAAATTTCAAGCACAGATAATATTTTTGGTTCAGTTAACACTCTTTTCTAGTGATAGTTACACTTGAAAATAAAACAGCAGATCATTGAATTTGGATTTCGGGGTCGCCTGAGCCTACTAAAATTGCGAAACACCATGGCGCACGACCTTAGAGCAAAACACACCTGACGACACGGGCAGAAATTGAGTGAGACACATCAAGTCAAGAAATTCTCACCGTTAGCCCAGGAGGCAGACAAGCATTCGGCGACAGGTTGCAACCGGCACCAACTCGATATATAATCGCCCCAGTTCCGCCATAGCAACGCGGACACGCCGCGTCAACAGTCGCCACGCCGAGCTTCCGTATCACACAGCCCGTCCAGAACGACTGCCGCCGTCCCGAGTACACACGCTCGTAGTAATCACGTGCGTTCACAGGAAGTCATACCACCTTTCCCCGCAACATCGCGCTGCCACACAACCGGAAACTAAACTCCCCGCCTCACTCCGGCAGCAGCACCCTAAACTCTCGTCGTCAGCAGGTCTCTCCTCAGAGCACAGCGCCCTCCGAAATTTAAAAGCAAACGGACCAATCGCGGCAGAGCAAAGCCAAGGCCCCTGAAGACGACACACCACATTTAGGCAAAGATGAAGATGATAGGTTCAAATTTCTCTTATTTCGCAACATGTCATATCTCCCAATATTAGTGAGAGAGATCAAAACGCCTTGCGCTCGGAGGAGAAAGTTCGTGAGTCAAATTTTATGAACAGATCCCCCCGCATCGATAAACGTCTTAGGGTGAATGACAGCCAACCCAGTTCGCTTATCATATCAGTCAAACTCACTCCTCCATTCAGCGGTAATACAAAAAGAGCTGCCCTTCTGTGACATTTGTCAGTCCTATCTGGTAAGCGTCCCATACGTCGCAGATGGCAGACAAGCTTACTGAAGGCTGTCTCTTCAGTAGACCCGACGGACCTTCCACCTTCCAAGTGTACAATCAACGAAACGTGTCTGCGGTTCTCTTCCTCCACAACATTTCCCCTAAGATCATCCACTTTAAGTTATTTTAATCCGCAGCTGTTTGGTTGAATCGACAATTTTTTTGATTTATCGCATAATCTAAATTTACTCATGTGTAAGAGCTGTCACACGTTTTATTGCTTAAGGTCAATTCCCATTTTCGTACCATGCAGGTATCTAGTCCAAATCATTTTGTAATTCGTTTTCATCTTCTGATGACTGTACTAGACAGAATATGACAGCACCATTTGCAAACGATCTTAGTGTTGCTCTGATTGTCTTCCAAATCTCATATATTGTATCCTATAACACTTCCACTGACAGCTCCGAATATCACTTCAGTTTCACTGGATGACTTACGGTCAATAGCTGCGAACTTTCTGACTGGATATCACGAATCCAGCTGCACAGCTGTTCTCGATAGACACGCAATTTGATTAGTAGATGCTCGTGAGCAACGTCGTCAGAAACCTTCCCACAGTTTTTTCTTTTATTATTTTATTTTTTTATTTTCTTTTTACACTCCTGGAAATTGAAATAAGAACACCGTGAATTCATTGTCCCAGGAAGGGGAAACTTTATTGACACATTCCTGGGGTCAGATACATCACATGATCACACTGACAGAACCACAGGCACATAGACACAGGCAACAGAGCATGCACAATGTCGGCACTAGTACAGTGTATATCCACCTTTCGCAGCAATGCAGGCTGCTATTCTCCCATGGAGACGATCGTAGAGATGCTGGATGTAGTCCTGTGGAACGGCTTGCCATGCCATTTCCACCTGGCGCCTCAGTTGGACCAGCATTCGTGCTGGACGCGCAGACCGCGTGAGACGACGCTTCATCCAGTCCCAAACATGCTCAATGGGGGACAGATCCGGAGATCTTGCTGGCCAGGGTAGTTGACTTACACCTTCTAGAGCACGTTGGGTGGCACGGGATACATGCGGACGTGCATTGTCCTGTTGGAACAGCAAGTTCCCATGCCGGTCTAGGAATGGTAGAACGATGGGTTCGATGACGGTTTGGATGTACCGTGCACTATTCAGTGTCCCCTCGACGATCACCAGTGGTGTCCGGCCAGTGTAGGAGATCGCTCCCCACACCATGATGCCGGGTGTTGGCCCTGTGTGCCTCGGTCGTATGCAGTCCTGATTGTGGCGCTCACCTGCACGGCGCCAAACACGCATACGACCATCATTGGCACCAAGGCAGAAGCGACTCTCATCGCTGAAGACGACACGTCTCCATTCGTCCCTCCATTCACGCCTGTCGCGACACCACTGGAGGCGGGCTGCACGATGTTGGGGCGTGAGCGGAAGACGGCCTAACGGTGTGCGGGACCGTAGCCCAGCTTCATGGAGACGGTTGCGAATGGTCCTCGCCGATACCCCAGGAGCAACAGTGTCCCTAATTTGCTGGGAAGTGGCGGTGCGGTCCCCTACGGCACTGCGTAGGATCCTACGGTCTTGGCGTGCATCCGTGCGTCGGTGCGGTCCGGTCCCAGGTCGACGGGCACGTGCACCTTCCGCCGACCACTGGCGACAACATCGATGTACTGTGGAGACCTCACGCCCCACGTGTTGAGCAATTCGGCGGTACGTCCACCCGGCCTCCCGCATGCCCACTATACGCCCTCGCTCAAAGTCTGTCAACTGCTCATACGGTTCACGTCCACGCTGTCGCGGCATGCTACCAGTGTTAAAGACTGCTATGGAGCTCCGTATGCCACGGCAAACTGGCTGGCACTGACGGCGGCGGTGCACAAATGCTGCGCAGCTAGCGCCATTCGACGGCCAACACCGCGGTTCCTGGTGTGTCCGCTGTGCCGTGCGTGTGATCATTGCTTGTACAGCCCTCTCGCAGTGTCCGGAGCGAGTATGGTGGGTCTGACACACCGGTGTCAATGTGTTCTTTTTCCATTTCCAGGAGTGTATTTATTGTGTGTGTGTGAGGTTTGAGATCTTATTGGCGACCAACGGCAAGGTTATCAGCGTCCTAACATTTTGGAAATCAAACGAATGTTGATAAGAACAAAATCTGTCGTACACGCATGCACTCTAAATGACCACACAATCACTCTATCGCACAGGCACTCCCACATGCACTAAAACCAATGAGGAGGCTAAGATAGCTATTCAAGAAATTAAAACAGAGGGGAAACAAAACACAGAAGAGCTAAAAGAACAGCACAGGGAAATGTGACTGGCTGACCACTTACAAAAAACGTGGGTGAGCCAGCCACCCCATTGACACATTAGAAACATCTCCCCAAAATTTTGTTGAAAAACGTGGGAAAATTCACAAAACTTGAACCACATTCGTTTGATCAATGCACAAAATAGACTGCAGATCCGCCGGCAAATCCACTGCAGTCCGCTGGTCAGCAAATAAAAAGCAGTCCAATAAAATATGGCGCACCGTGATCTGCACGCCACAAGCACACTTTTTTTTGTTTTTTTTTTTTTTGTTTTTTTACTGTTTGTATGCCGCCCGATGCGAATTATTCTCCTGCGCTAACCTCTTCATCTCACAGTAGTACTTGTTGCACCCTACGTCCTCAATTATTTGTTGCATGTGTTCCAGTATCTGTCTCGACTTACAGTTTTTAGCCTCAGCAGCTGCCTATAGTGCATTAGACGTTATTCTTTTATTCCTTAATAAACGTTTTATCATCCCGTTCGTTCTTCGTCTTAGTGCTTTCTCCAAATTTCTTTCCTCGACAGTTCTGCTCAGAGCTTCCTCATTCCTTACCTTACCGGCCTACGTAAATTTAAATGTTCTTCTGTAGCACCACATTCCAAATGCTTCTATTCTCTTCTGTTCCGGTTTTCTCACTGCCCGTGATTCACTACCATACAATGCTGTGATGCACATGTACATTCTGAGAAGTTTTTTCCTCAGTAAGGTCTTTGTTTGGTACAGGTAATTTTCTCTGGCCAGGAATGTGCCCATTGCATACGCTAGTCTACTTTTTATGTCCTCTCGCTTCGTCCGTCATGGGTCACTTTAGAACGGAAGTAGCAACAAGTCACTAATTTCATCCTCTCGGTGGCGTACCATGTAACGTGGTTGGACAGTGGGGGACTGGGTTTTGCTGATTGGTAGATGGTTGAGCTGAATATTCCACTAATTTTAAACACACTGTAACAAAATAACTAAACTGAAAATAAAATAAAATAATCTTTGAAAAATATGTCATATCCAAGTTGTACTGGTCAAGAAAATATACGTCAAAGTAGGCACGTGTATGCACTGCAACACATACGAGGCTCACTCCAAAAGAAATGAACATTACTTTCTTAAAAATCCATCTTTTATTCTACATGTTTTAATGTTTTACAGTGTGTAGATACATCCTTTAGGAAGAATATTTTCATTTCTCCACTTAATTTCAATCCCTCCCAACTGCCTTCCGCCATATTGGAACCAGCACCTGTATACCCTCACGGTAAAATTCTGGACCAACCTGTTGGAGCCACTGTTTGGCATCGTGCACAAGGGTGATCTTCAAACCTTGTTCCAAGAAGAAAGTCTTTCAGTTTCCCAAAGAGATGTTAGTCACATGGAGCCAGGTCAGGACTGTAAGGCGGGTATTTCAGTGTTGTCGCTTCCATGGTTTTTGACTGACATGTGGCAGTGCATTCTCGCGCAACACCAAAACATCCTGCTTTTGCCGATGTGGTCGAACACGACTCAGACGAGCTTGAAGTTTCTTCAGTGTCGTCACATATGCATCAGAATTTATGGGGGTTCCACTTGGCATGATGTCCACAAGCAAGAGTCCTTCGGAATCGAAAAACACCGTAGCCATAACTTGTCCAGCAGAAGGTGTAGTTTTGAATTTTTTTTCTTGGGTGAATTTGCATGATACCACTCCATTGATTGCCTCTTCGTCTCTGGTGAAAAATGATGGAGCCATGTTTCATCACCTGTCACAATTCTTCCAAGAAATTCATCTTCACCATTCTTGTACTGTTCCAAAAGATCTCTGCATACCGTTTCCCTTGTTTCTTTGTGAGCCACTGTCGACATCGTGGGAAACCACCTGGCACAATCCTTTTACAACGCCAACACTTTCAGTATTCTGCAAACATTTCCTTCCCCTATCCCAACGTAGCGTGACAATTCGTTCACTGTGATGCGACTGTCAGCAGTCACGAATTCGTTAACTCTCTGCACATTGTCTGGAGCGTGTTCAGTACGAGGCCTGCCACTGCGAGGACAATCCTCAATATTGCCGTGCCCGCTTTCATCACGCAACCTGCTTGCCCACCGACTAACACTTTTTTCAACCTCTTGTGGATGTTCCCACTGTCTCATTTTCACAGCACAGGAATTCTATGACAGCACGTTGCTTCTGACGAACGTCAATGTAGCAGCCATCTTGAAGACATTCTGTGACGGCGCCACTCACGGGAACAGGTTGAAGTAAGTTTGAAAACAAGCGTGAAGGATGTATCTACACACTGTAAATCATTCACACATCCGGAATGAAAACTGTATTTTTACAAAAATAGTGTGCATTTCTTTTGGAGTGACCCTCGTACATGGACTGGACTAGGCCGGCCGCGGCGGTCTAGCGGTTCTAGGCGCTCAGTCCGGAGCCACGCGACTGATACGGTCGCAGGTTCGAATCCTGCCTCGGGCATGGATGTGTGTGATGTCCTTAGGTTAGTTAGGTTTAAGCAGTTCTAAGTTCTAGGGGACTGATGACCATAGACCTTAAGTCCCATAGTGCTCAGAGCCATTTGAACCATTTGACTGGACCAGTATACGGCAACGCCACCAGAAGTGCATGCTTAAAAATAAATGCTGATGCTAGCCAAGGCTGGAAATTGGGTTGTTGTACTTGACCATGATCGGCACGTATGCAATGTCCCCAATACGTTTCAGTCGTGATCAGGAGAGTGTGTGTGAATGCATTATCTCGTAGCTGAGTTCATTCGAACGTGGGCAAATTGTCGGTGCTTATATGGTGGGGGCTTCTGTAACCAAGAAAGCCGAAGTGTATAAGGCTCTTTATCAAAAATTTGTACGGCATACGGGGAAAGTGGAAAACCATCATCTGCTATCTCACAACGAGCACGAAAGTGTGGCTGGAGTGTTGATGATGGACAGTGACAGAAAACAAAATGACGACAGCTTCAGAGGTCACTGCACAACTCTGGTCGAACTGGCGAACCCTGCACCGAAAAAACAGCACCATGGAAGCTCCGTAAGCAGGGAACTGGAAGGCGAACTGGAATTCCAAAACCATTCTTCGGCGATGCAAGTACCCTTAACAGGTCTCGAAACTTAAAACCTGGCCTGTGGAGCAACGGAAGAAAAAGGCTTGGTCGGATGTGTCATCACGACTGTTCCCAACTTCTGGTAGAGTTTACGTTGCAAGAGTGAAAGATGGCGGGGGTTGGGTGATGATTCGGACAGCCATATCGTGGTAGTTCAGGGGCCCCACGATTACCCTGCAAGATCGCACTACTGCCAAGGGTTACGTGATCATTTTCGCTGATCGAGTCCATCATATGGTACAGTGTGCTTGTTCCCCAGTAGGGACGCTACGTTATAAGACGACAGTAGTGGTGTCCACACAGCTCGCATCATCCATGACTGGTTTTGCGAGAACGAGGATGATCTGTCGCATCTCACCGGATACCCACAGTCACCGAATCCATCATTTTTAACTGAACGTGTCACTGTTTTGCACGAAGAACGGCATGAGGTTTCCTTGAAAACCACACGGGACTTGTGTTTATCCATTCCAAGAAGACTGGACATTGTTTTCAATACTAACGGTTTTCCTCCGTCGTATGTACGGAAAACTAGGCAACGTTAAATCAATCGGCTAGTACTGTGTAGTCAAAATGGAACTGAACCATTGATCTAATACACGATCTCTACACAACAGACGCCATGTCTTTACACACGAAGAGCCAAAGAAACTGTTACATCCTGCCTAATATCGTGTAGGGCCCCCGCGAGCACGCCCAAGTGCCGCAACACGACGCTGCTTGGACTGGACTAATGTATGAGGTAGTTCTCGAGGAAATTGACGCTATGAATCCGTAAGAGTACGAGGGGGTGGAGATCTTTTCTGAACAGCACGTTGCAAGTTATCCGAGATATGCTCAATAATGTCAATGTCTGGGGAGTTTCGTGGCCAGCGGAAGTGTTTAAACTCAGAAGAGTGTTCCCGCAGCCACTCTGTAGCAATTCTGGACGTGTGGGGTGTCGCATTGTCCTGCTGCAACTGCGCACGCCCGTCGGAGAGCACAATGGCCATGAATCGATGCAGGTGATGAGACAGAACGCTTACGTACGTGTCGCCTGTCAGAGTCGGATCTAGACGTATCAGCGGTCCCATATCACTCCAACTGCACACGCCCCATATCCATTGCATAGCCTTTACCAGCTTGAACAGTCCACTGCTGAAATGCAGTGTCCATGGATTCATGAGGTTGTCTCCAAACCCGTACACGTCCATCCACTCAATACAATTTGAAACGAGACTCGTCCGACCAGGCAACAACTTTTCAGCCATTATCAGTCCAGTGTCGGTGTGAATGGGACCAGGGGAGGCGTAAACCTTCGTCTCGTGCAGTCATCAAGGGTACACGACTGGGCTTTCGCCTCTGAAAGACCGTGCCGATGATGTTGCGTTGAATTGATCGTACGCTGACATTTGATGGCCCAGCATTGAAATCTGCAGCAATTTGCGGAACGGTTGCACTTCTGTCACCTTGAACGATTCTCTTCAGTCGTCGTTGGTCCGGTCGTTGTCGGAGATTTGATGTTTTACCGTATTCATGATATTAACGGTACGCTCGTGAAATGGTCGTACGGGAAAATCCTCACTACATCGCTACCTCGGAGATGCTGTGGCCCATCGCTAGTGCGCCACCTATAATACCACGTTCACACTGACGTAAATCTTGATAACCTGCCGTTGTAGCAGCAGTAACCGATCTAACAACTGCGTCAGACACTTGTTGTCTTATATAGGCGCTGCCGCTGCAGCTTCGAATTCTACGTGTTTACATATTGTTGTTGTTGTTGTTGTCTTCGGTCCTGAGACTGGTTTGATGCAGCTCTCCATGCTACTCTATCCTGTGCAAGTTCCTTCATCTCCCAGTACCTACTGCAACATACATCCTTCTGAATCTGCTTAGTGTATTCATCTCTTGGTCTCCCTCTACGATTTTCAGCCTCCACGCTGCCCTCCAATACTAAACTGGTGATCCCTTGATGCCTCAACACATGTCCTACCAACCGATCCCTTCTTCTAATCAAGTTGTGCCACAAACGTCTCTTCTCCCCAATCCTATTCAATACTTCTTCATTAGTTACGTGATCTACCCATCTAATTTTCAGCGTTCTTCTGCAGCACCACATTTCAAAAGCTTCTATTCTCTTCTTGTCCAAACTATTTATCGTCCATGTTTCACTTCCATACATGGCTACACTCCATACAAATACTTTCAGAAATGAAGGTTGGAAATTTGGTCCTTAATTAATATATTCTGAAACTTAGGTGAACAAGTATCACTGCCAAGCCCGTGCTAGACTTAACACAGTCACAATCCCTTTCACTCACGTTAGCAAGTTTACGGTGTTACATTTCCCGAAAACGAAATAGCTACAAAAATACGTATTGTTTTTGGTTGAGAATGCTCGCCAAATATTAAGTCTGTCGGTACCTAATGCAGTCACAGTTTTTAGCCACCGACCTGCTCGATACACCACGCAGAATGTGTGTCTTTTCTCGTCACAAAATTCTCTTAAGAATTCCGAAATTTCTACACACCCATCGGAATAATTATACCGTCACTTTAAAACACTTTTGATATATGAAACACTGCTAGATCCGGCAACTTCTCATTTCCATCGGAACTACTGCTACACACATCCGAACTGTTTCATGGCTAGGCCCCGACTCTTCTCTAGAATACTCTTAAGTCTTCTCTACCAGCAGAGAAAGGCGCGCGAAGAATATTGGTTTACCATTGGTCAGTTTACTCAACAGCCAATAGCAAAACAACATTCTCTCGCGTCAATCCGCGCTTTTCATCAATAACCAATCGCAAAATAGTAAACCAAACGACTGCGCTTTTTACCGACGTAATTATCTAATATGCTGAAGTTTTGCTTATGCATAAAGTTATTTACTATTGTTATTTATACCTGAATTAACTTTTCCTTTACCATAGACTTACTTTACAAATCTATTCTGCAAAAATTCTCTTTGCCCATATCCATACTTCTTCGAAATGTTCCCACACTAAATCCTACTACATTACTCGTTAAACAATTATCTTCATATTAAGCTTATACCACACTCACGTATCATTCCTACTGCTAAAACACATTTATAACATTTTACATACATAAAAAGACATAATAATACTTTATGAAAATACTATACCAGTTTATGAAAAACATTCTATTACTTTAGTGCACTCTAGTGGGCACAAACGAAACTAAAATCACAGTCCCCCTGTCCAATATTGTCCTCTATCGGCTGACACATAAACTACGTGCGCGTCCAGTCACGCGTCACCATCTGTCACTATCCAGCTCTGAGACACATCTCCCACTTAATCGCCTCCAAGACAGGATCGGTATACGGCGCTACGCCTCAATCTGCACAGTTCTGTTGGCACGTATACTTCAGGCAATTGCTAAATGACCCATGTACAATTTATCTGACAGGCAAACGGAAACGTGTGCGCGGATGTAGAATGAGAAACTGTGTTCCGCAAAATTTAAGTGGACCTAGTCTAGATCTGCCTGCAAATTGGAAAGTGCGGCTCGTCTCTCCTTTCCGTTAGCTTCGGTATTCAAATGTCAATCGACGGAAACACTTGTCGTGAAGGGGCCCCCGCTGGGGTAGGAGCTGGCTAGCTTCCCTGTCACGTTTTCCTGCTGGAATCGTTCCTGATTGCAGAGACAGCGCCTCAAGTTCAACTGCCTTTCACTGTACTGAAAAACAGCAACCTTGTCGCATAATGATTGACTAGCTTGGCCGAAGTACATAACGAGGATACAGAAAATATGGAAATACTACAAACACTACTTTCACAAGCTGCGACATCGTCGCGAAAAAACACAGTGACCCGTATATGTAATAAGTTTCCTTTAATTTACGTCTATGGTCACAATAGTTTTTTGTTTAACAGATTACCGGTTTCGGTCTTTAATGACCATCATCAGATCTGCTGCAAAAATGGGAAAAAACGTAAATAGACTCGCAAACTGTATACAGCTTAAGAACAATACATTGAGCATATTGAAAAGTAGTACTGACAAAATTTACATTTGTGCGCTTTAAATATGAAGAGGCATACCTGTCTCATAAAAACAAAGTCCTAATGTACTGCAGCCATAGTGGCATCGTCAAATGTTAAATGCGGAATCAGCACCAGCATCGTCAAATACATATAGATAACATCACACGCACGAGTCATTTCGTCAGTAGTACTACTGTTTTATGGTTGTTTAGTATTACCCGGTACACTATCAACGGTGTTTAATATTTATGTCATTATCTAGAATATTGGCACTAGAGCACATGTCAACCCCTGTTTTTTAACTCTCCCTCTTCTTTACAATATTACTTTTGTCGTGTTCTTCTTGTTATTGCTTTTTATTACTGTAATGCCTTTTATACGTTATAAGCTTATTATAGACTTCAACTATTGTATCCCCCTTTATTTTCGCTGTTTCAATTAATTATTGAAAGCTAGTGTATGCCGACATTAGCGACATCTGTTCAACTTGCAACACAAACATCTTGTGGCTACTGTACGGCAGCTTGTTTCAAACAGTACTGCTACTGACAACACGACTCGTGCATGTGATGTTATCTGTATGTATCTGACGATGCTGGTGCTGATTCCGCATTTAACATTTGATGATGCCACCCACTATCGCTGCAGTACATTAGGACTTTTGTTTTTATGAAACAGGTATGCTTCTTCATATTTAAGGGGACAATTGTAAATTTTGTCAGTACTACTTATCAATATGCTCAATGTATTGTTCTTAAGATGTATACAGATTGCGAGCGTATTTCTGTTTTTTCCCATTTTTGCTGCGGATCTGATGATGGGTATTAAAGACCGAAACCGGTAATCTGTTAAACAAAAAACTATTGTGACCATAGACGTAAATTAAAGGAAACTTATTACAAACACCACTATAACGTAGGAAACCGTCCGTACTCAAAACAACTTCCACACGTCTCGAAAAGTATAGACACAGGTCCTGTACGGTTTTCAGGGGCGTCTTATAACATTCTTCCTGCAAAACTGTGGCATCTTCGGGCAGCGCTGATGGAAGTAGAAATCACGCAACCTTCTCCCCAAAGTAGACCGCAAAGATCAATGATATTGAGATCTGGTGAGTGTGGTGCCCAGAGGCGGTGCGATAAATCACTCCCGTGTTCAAGAAACAACTTGGACGATGGGATCTGTGTGACATAGTACATTTTGACTTGCCATGTCAAAATCGTGGCATATATGTTGGAAGTAGTGCGACCTTGCACTGTAATCATGGGTTCCGCGGCATTCCACAAATAAGGCTGCCGGAATCATCAACGGACTTCCGGTATATTTCACTCGTGGAAACGTTTTTCGCCGTCATGTTTACATGTTACGATCTGAAGAGGATTTGTTAATCCAGTAGTGATCGGTAAGTTACAAAGCTAACATCCATATTTATGTTGAATGTGTAAGTACACTATTGGCCACTAAAATTGCTACACCACGAAGATGACGTGCTACAGACGCAAAATTTAACCGACAGGAAGAAGATGCTGTAATGTGCAAATGATTAACTTTTCAGAGCATTCACACAAGGTTGGCGCCGCTGGCGACACCTACAACGTGCTGACATGACGAAAGTTTCCAATCGATTTCTCATACACAAACAGCAGCTGACCGGCGTTGCCTGGTGAAACGTTGTTGTGATGCCTCGTGTAAGGAGGAGAAATGCGTACCATCACGTTTCTGAATTTGATAAAGGTCGGATTGTAGCCTACCGCGGTTGCGGTTTATCGTATCGCGACATTGCTGCTCACGTTGGTCGAGATCCAATGACTGTTAGCAGAATATGGAATCGGTGGGTTTAGGAGGGTAATACGGAACGCCGTGCTGGATCCCAACGGCCTCGTATCACTAGCAGTCGAGATGACACGCATCTCATCCGCGTGACTCCAACGGATCGCCCAGCTACGTCTCGATCCCTGAGTCAACACGCTACGGTCGCAGGTTCGAATCCTGCCTCAGGCATGGATGTGTGTGATGTCCATCGGTTAGTTTGGTTTAATTAGTTCTAAGTTCTAGGTGACTAATGACCTCAGAAGTTGAGTCGCATAGTGCTCAGAGCCATTTGAACCATTTGAACCAACCTGAGTCAACAGATGGGGACGTTTGCAAGACAACAACCATCTGCACGAAAAGTTCTACGATGTTTGCAGCAGCATGGACTATCAGCTCGGAGACCATGGCTGCGGTTACCCTTGACGCTGCATCACAAAGAGGAGCGCCTGCAATGGTGTACTCAACGACGAACCTGGGTGCACGAATGGCAAAAAGTCATTTTTTCGGATGGATTCAGGTTCTGTTTACAGCATCATGATGGTCGCATACGAGTTCGGCGACATTGCGGTGAACGCACATTGGAAGCGTGTATTCGTCAACGCCGTACTGGCGTATCACCCGGCGTGATGGTATGGGGTGCCATTGGTTACACGTCTCGGTCACCTCTTGTTGGCATTGACGGCACTTTGAACAGTGGACGTTACATTTCAGATGTGTTACGACCCGTGCATGTACCCTTCATTCTATCCCTGCAAAACCCTACATTTCAGCAGGATAATGCACGACCGCGCGTTTTCATTGGACAAATGTATTATACTAGAACTGACATGTTGATTACATTTTCACGCAATTTGCGTGCATAGATACTGAGAAATCAGTACCCAGAACAACCACCTCTGGCCGTAATAACGACCTTCAAACGCCTGGGCTTTGAGTCAAACAGAGCTTAGATGGCGTGTACACGTACAGCTGACCATGCAGCTTCAACACGATACCACAGTTCATCAGGAGTAGTGACTGGCGTATTGTGACGAGGCAGTTGCGTGGCCACCACTGACCAGACGTTTTCAGTTGGTGAGAGATCTGGAGAATGTGATGGCCAGGGCAGCAGTCGAACATTTTCTGTATCCAGAAAGGCCCATACAGGACATGCAACATGCGGTCGTGCATTACCCTGCTGGAATGTAGGATTTCGCAGGTATCGAATGAAGGGTAGAGCCACGGGTCGTAACACATCTGAAATGTAACGTCCACTGTTCAAAGTGCCGTCAATGCCAACAAGAGGTGACAGAGAGGTTTAACCAATGGCACTCCAAACCATCACGCCAGTATGGCGATGACGAATACACGCTTTCAATGTGCATTCACGGCGATGTCGCCAAACACGGATGCGACCATCGTGTTGCTGTAAACATAACCAGAATTCATCCGAAAAAATGACGTTTTGCCATTCGTGCACCCAGGTTCGTCGTTGAGTACACCATCGCAGGCGCTCCTGTCTGTGATGCAGCGTCAAGGGTAACCGCAGCCATGGTCTCCGAGCTGATAGTCCATGCTGCTGCAAACATCGTAGAACGTTTCGTGCAGATGGTTGTTGTCTTGCAAGCGTCCCCATCTGTTGACTCAGGTTGGTTCAAATGGTTCAAATGGCTCTGAGCACTATGCGACTCAACTTCTGAGGTCGTTAGTCACCTAGAACTTAGAACTAATTAAAGCAAACTAACCGAAGGACATCACACACATCCATGCCCGAGGCAGGATTCGAACCTGCGACCGTAGCGTGTTGACTCAGGGATCGAGACGTTGCTGGGCGATCCGTTACAGCCATGCGGATAAGATTCCTGTCATCTCGACTGCTAGTGATACGAGGCCGTTGGGCTCCAGCATGGCGTCTCGTGTTACCCTCCTGAACCCACCGATTCCATATTCTGCTAACAGTCATTGGATCTCGACCAACGCGAGCAGCAATGTCGCGATACGATAAATCGCAACCGCGGTAGGCTACAATCCGACCTTTATCAAAGTCGGAAACGTGATGGTACGCATTTCTCCTCCTTACACGAGGCGTCACAACGACGTTTCACCAGGCAACGCCGGTCAACTTCTGTTTGAGAATGAGAAATCGGTTGGAAACTTTCGTTATGTCAGCAGGTTGTAGGTGTCGCCACCGGTGTGAATGATCTGAGAAGCTAATCATTTGCATATCACAACATCTTCCTTTCGCGTCTGTAGCACGTCATCTTCGTGGTGTAGGAATTTTAATTGCGAGTAGTGTAATAAACTGCCCTTTGTCCAAGTTGCTTATATCAATGGATTTCCCCATTTTCAGCCCGTATCTTCGGTAGGGCGATCCCCCATCCGTGTCGGCTCCGCTCACATGCGTTTCTTACCGCGTCACGTGTCCCCATCTCCACGAAGCGGCATCCAACATCGAGGTGGGCAGTAGTCATAATGTTTTGGCTGGTCAGTGTACACTGTCAAATTTTATTGTTGTGGCACTTCACGTCCTGAAACTCACACAATGAGTTCTACAATAGCCGCGCGGGATTAGCCGAGCGGTCTAAGTCGCTGCTGTCATGGACTGTGCGGCTGGTCCCGGTGGAGGTTCGAGTCCTCCCTCGGGCATGGGTGTGTGTGTTTGTCCTTAGGATAACTGATGGTAAATAGCGTGTAAACTTGGTGACTGATGACCTTAGCAGTTAAGTCTCATGAGATTTCACACACATCTGAACATTTAGTTATACAATAAATGCCCTCTCCTGGATAAATTTCTGCGGACCGTCATTGGCGAAGCTCGTTGATGAAAAAGAGTATTGCTTGCTATCTCTTTTCTTGTATTTGAAGTGGAACCACATTGCGCACAGTCGATACAGTGTAGTGGGCGTGTACTTCAGCAGTGCTCAATGTTAGGTGGTTAGGCAGAACGGACTCACCCGTGTGGTGGAGCAAGTACAAATGACGAAGAGCGTAATGTCAGATCAGCTCCCTCTGAAGAGCAGAGAATCTCAGCTGAAGTGGGCGCTCTGGAGCTCCGAGACTAGCGTGTCGTGTCCTCGACGCTGCGTAGCACACGGGACGTACAAGGGAACCTCCCCATCGTACCCCCCTCAGATTTAGCTATAAGTTGGCACAGGGGATAGGCGTTGAAAAACTGAACAATCGAGAAAACAGGAAGAAGCTGTGTGGAACTATGAAAAAAAAAAGCAAAATATACAAACTGAGTAGTCCACGGCAAGATACGCAACATCAAGGAGAGCGTGAGCTTATGAGCGCCGTGGTCCTGTGGTAAGCGTGAGCAGCTGCGGAACGAGACGTCCTTGGATCAAATTCTTCTCTCGAGCGAGAATTTTAATTTTTTTTAATTTTCAGTTTATGGGGACGCTACACCTAAACAAACATCGAAACACACGACGTCAGTCGACTACAGCGCACGGAAGAGAGAGTATTCCTGCTAACGAGGCTTTCTGGCTGGCAGTTGACTGTTCGCTACTTTGGACGAGAGTGCATTAAATACGTGAGACGTATTCCGTGGGAAATATGTTTTCGGTTCCGATTGGAGAGGCACGTCCTTTCGTCTACTAATCGCACTGTTTTGCGGTGCGGTCGCAAAACACAGACACTAAACTTATTACAGTGAACAGAGACGTCAATGAACGAACGGACAGAACTTTGCGAAAATAAAGAACGAGGGAGGATTTAAACCAAGGACCTCTCGTTCCGCAGCTGCTCACGCTAACCACGGGACCACGGCGCTCCTGCGCTCTCACTGTCCTTGATGTTGCGTATCTTGCACATGGACTACTCAGTTTGTATGTTTTGCTTATTTTTTCATAGTTCCACACAACTTCTTCCTGTTTTCTCGATTGATCTGTGTTCAGTTTTTGAAGGCCTATCCACTGTGCCAACTTATAACTAAATCTGGAAGGGGGGGGGGGGGGGGGTGCGATGGGGATGTTCCCTTGTTAGAACAACACAATGGAACGAAACAGGCGGCCAGGAGGAGAATTAGCTGCCCGTTAAAGAGCGCGTCCTCGGACTACGAAGGCTGTACCGCCGTCGAGTCGTGACCTTTGCACCGGCACGCGAACTGTCGTAAAAGGCGGGCGTCTGACGGTGACCGCCTTTCCGTGGCCGAAACTCTCGCAACGGGAAGCAGCTCTCCAGTGGACAGCAACGTTTTCTGACCTGGACAGCCCGTCGCTCCAGTCTCACGCGAACCGTCCAGCGCTGGATAACTGCAAGAGAAGGCCGCACTGCATTCACAGTGCGTCTACTTTCGACGAAGAAAGCCTCCGCGTTCTGGCTCTTATGGGCCAATCGGGGGCCGACCGACCGCCAAGTCACCCTCTGCAAAGGCATATTGTGGGCTCGGTATGCAGAGCATTGGGGTCAGCACAGCACTCACCCTGCCGCTGTCCGCATTTCTGACCTTCCACCCGCTACTTTCCACTCAAGGAACTTCCCAGTTGGTCTTTTTTTTTTTGTTGTGTTGGCAGAAGAGCCAACACCGCGTTGCTAGAGGGGGCCGAAAAGCACGCGTTTTAGCTCACGCAGGCTGGCGTGAGGAGGGAAGAACTATACTGACGTGAGGTCTGGAACATGACAAGGAATTAGAATTCAGAAAGCGGACGTAATTAGTTTGATACTTAACTTTAACCCATTAATGATGAACGTCGCTCTTGACGGTACATGATTCACAATATTACCCGTTCAGAAGACATAGTAACTGAATATGGCGCCTTGCTAGGTCCTAGCACTTGACGTAGCTGAAGGCTATGCTAAACTGTCGTCTCGACAAATGAGAGCGTATTTACTTAGTGAACCATCGCTAGCAAAGTCGGCTGTACAACTGGGGCGCGTGCTAGGGAGTCTCTCTAGACTAGACCTGCCGTGTGGCGGCGCTCGGTCTGCAATCACTGATAGTGGCGACACGCGGGTCCGACGTATACTAACGGACCGCGGCCGATTTAAAGGCTACCACCTAGCAAGTGTGGTGTCTGGCGGTGACACCACATTTTTCAACTAAAAATTATTAGCACTGGCCATGAATAATTCCGACTTTCACATAAGCTCATGAACAAGTTTAAAATTGAGAAACTTAAACAAAGAAATAATAAGAGCCGTGGTTTAGGGGTAGCGTCTTTGATTCATAATCAAAACGTCTTCGTTCCCGGGTTCGATCCCCACCACTGCCTAAATTTTGATAAATAATCAACATTGGCGGCCGAAGACCTCCGGCATAAGAAGTCAGCCTCATTCTGCCAACGGCCTTGTCAAAGAGGGCGCAGGAGCGGATAGAGGTTCAGGGCACTCTCTTGTCCTAAGGGTGGGAAATTGCCCCTAAAGGCGGAAGAATCAGCAACGATCAACGACATGAGGATGCAGAAGGCAATGGAAACCACTGCATTAAAGACACGTAACGTGTATCCACAGGACATGTGGCCTGTAATTGAAGAAGTGTCACGATGATCTCTCCATTGACAAAAGATTCCGGAATAGTCCCCCATTCGGATCTCCGGGAGGGGACTGCCAAGGGGGAGGTTACCATGAGAAAAAGATTGAAAAATCAA
This sequence comes from Schistocerca piceifrons, assembly GCF_021461385.2. Lineage (NCBI taxonomy): Eukaryota > Metazoa > Arthropoda > Insecta > Orthoptera > Acrididae > Schistocerca > Schistocerca piceifrons. The sequence goes on from NC_060146.1 coordinate 45,175,850, forward strand.
CGAAATGTCAGAAGCTTTAACGTGGTAGGGAAACTAGAAAATCTGTAATGGGAAATGCAAAGGCTCAATCTAGATATAGTAGGGGTCAGTGATGTGAAGTGGAAGGAAGACAAGGATTTCTGGTCAGATGAGTATCGGGTAATATCAACAGCAGCAGAAAATGGTATAAGAGGTGTAGGATTCGTTATGAATAGGAAGGCAGGGCAGAGGGTGTGTTACTGTGAATAGTTTAGTGACCGGGTTGTTCTGGTCAGAATCGACAGCAGACCAACACCGACAACGATAGTTCAGGTATACATGCCGACGTCGCAAGCTGAAGATGAACAGATAGAGAAAGTGTATGAGGATATTGAAAGGGTAATGCAGTATGTAAAGGGGGACGAAAATCTACTAGTCATGGGCGACTTGAATGCAGTTGTAGGGGAAGGAGTAGAAGAAAAGGTTACAGGAGAATATGGGCTTGGGACAAGGAATGAAAGAGGAGAAAGACTAATTGAGTTCTGTAACAAGTTTCAGCTAGTAATAGCGAATACCCTGTTCAAGAATCACAAGAGGAGAAGGTATACTTGGAAAAGGCCGGGAGATACGGGAAGATTTCAATTAGATTACATCATGGTCAGACAGAGATTCCGAAATCAGATACTGGATTGTAAGGCGTACCCAGGAGCGGATATAGACTCAGATCACAATATAGTAGTGATGAAGAGTAGGCTGAAGTTAAAGACATTAGTCAGGAAGAATCAATACGCAAAGAAGTGGGATACGGAAGTACTAAGGAATGACGAGATACGTTTGAAGTTCTCTAACGCTATAGATACAGCAATAAGGAATAGCGCAGTAGGCAGTACAGTTGAAGAGGAATGGACATCTCTAAAAAGGGCCATCACAGAAGTTGGGAAGGAAAACACAGGTACAAAGAAGGTAGCTGCAAAGAAACCATGGGTAACAAAAGAAATACTTCAGTTGATTGATGAAAGGAGGAAGTACAAACATGTTCCGGGAAAATCAGGAATACAGAAATACAAGTCGCTGAGGAATGAAACAAATAGGAAGTGCAGGGAAGCTAAGACGAAATGGCTGCAGGAAAAATGTGAAGACATCGAAAAAGATATGATTGTCGGAAGGACAGACTCAGCATACAGGAAAGTCAAAACAACCTTTGGTGACACTAAAAGCAACGGTGGTAACATTAAGAGCGCAACGGGAATTCCACTGTTAAACGCCGAGGAGAGATCAGATAGGTGGAAAGAATACATTGAAAGCCTCTATGAGGGTGAAGATTTGTCTGATGTGATAGAAGAAGAAACAGGAGTCGATTTAGAAGAGATAGGGGATCCAGGATTAGAATCCGAATTTAAAAGAGCTTTGGAGGACTTACGGTCAAATAAGGCAGAAGGGATAGATAACATTCCATCAGAGTTTCTAAAATCATTGGGGGAAGTGGCAACAAAACGACTATTTACGTTGGTGTGTAGAATATATGAGTCTGGCCATATACCATCTGACTTTCGGAAAAGCATCATCCACACAATTCCGAAGACGGCAAGAGCTGACAAGAGCGAGAATTATCGCACAATCAGCTTAACAGCTCATGCATCGAAGCTGCTTACAAGAAAATATATAGAAGAATGGAAAAGAAAATTGAGAATGCGCGAGGTGACGATCAGTTTCGCTTTAGGAAAAGTAAAGGGACGAGAGAGGCAATTCTGACGTTACGGCTAATAATGGAAGCAAGGCTAAAGAAAAATCAAGACACTTTCATAGGATTTGTCGACCTGGAAAAAGCGTTGGACAATATAAAATGGTGCAAGCTGTTCGAGATTCTGAAAAAAGTAGGGGTAAGCTATAGGGAGAGACAGGTCATATACAATATGTACAACAACCAAGAGGGAATAATAAGAGTGGACGATCAAGAATGAAGTGCTCGTATTAAGAAGGGTGTAAGACAAGGCTGTAGCCTTTCGCCCCTATTCTTCAATCTGTACATCGAGGAAGCAATGATGGAAATGAAAGAAAGGTTCAGGAGTGGAATTAAAATACAAGGTGAAAGGATATCAATGATACGATTCGCTGATGACATTGCTATCCTGAGTGAAAGTGAAGAAGAATTAAATGGTCTGCTGAACGGAATGAACAGTCTAATGAGTACACAGTATGGTTTGAGAGTAAATCGGAGAAAGACGAAGGTAATGAGAAGTATTAGAAATGAGAACAGCGAGAAACTTAACATCAGGATTGATGGTCACGAAGTCAATGAAGTTAAGGAATTCTGCTACCTAGGCAGTAAAATAACCAATGACGGACGGAGCAAGGAGGACATCAAAAGCAGACTCGCTATGGCAAAAAAGGCATTTCTGGCCAAGAGAAGTCTACTAATATCAAATACCGACCTTAATTTCTGAGGATGTACGTCTGGAGTACAGCATTGTATGGTAGTGAAACATGGACTGTGGGAAAACCGGAACAGAAGAGAATCGAAGCATCTGAGATGTGGTGCTATAGGGGAATGTTGAAAATTAGGTGGACTGAGAAGGTAAGGAATGAGGAGGTTCTACGCAGAATCGGAGAGGAAAGGAACATGTGGAAAACACTGATAAGGAGAAGGGACATGATGATAGGACATCTGCTAAGACATGAGGGAATGACTTCCATGGTACTAGAGGGAGCTGTAGAGGGCAAAAACTGTAGAGGAAGACAGAGATGGAATACGTCAAGCAAATAATTGAGGACGTAGGTTGCAAGTGCTACTCTGAGATGAAGAGGTTAGCACAGGAAAGGAATTCGTAGCGGGCCGCATCAAACCAGTCAGTAGACTGATGACCAAAAAAAAAAAGTGCCGTGGGGCTTTATTCAAAGAGTTTCTGAAGAACGCTCGTTTTGTTTCGTAACTACTATATAAACCCAACGTACGTATTGTTAGCGTCTTTAGCGTCTGGGACTCTTTCTGCTCGAGATTTCTGTGTCCGAGCATCTAGCGTTTGAGTCCTGAGTATTCGCGTCTCCTAAGTTCATGGGCCACTGCGTGAAATAGCTAATAATGAAGAAAGTAAGAGCATATGGACTATCAGACCAATTGTGTGATTGGATTGAACAGTTCCTAGATAACAGAACGCAGCATGTCATTCTCAATGGAGAGAAGTCTTCCGAAGTAAGAGTGATTTCAGGTGTGCCGCAGGGGAGTGTCGTAGGACCGTTGCTATTCACAATATACATAAATGACCTTGTGGATGACATCGTAAGTTCACTGAGGCTTTTTGCGGATGATGCTGTAGTATATCGAGAGGTTGTAACAATGGAAAATTGTACTGAAATGCAGGAGGATATGCAGCGAATTGACGCATGGTGCAGGGAATGACAGTTGAATCTCAATGTAGACAAGTATAATGTGCTGCGAATACATAGAAAGAAAGATCCCTTATCATTTAGCTACAATATAGCAGGTCAGCAACTGGAAGCAGTTAATTCCATAAATTATCTAGGAGTACGCATTAGGAGTGATTTAAAATGGATTGATCATATAAAGCTGATCGTCGGTAAAGCAGATGCCAGACTGAGATTCATTGGAAGAATCCTAAGGAAATGCAATCCGAAAACAAAGGATGTAGGTTATAGTACGCTTGTTCGCCCACTGCTTGAATACTGCTCAGCAGTGTGGGATCCGTACCAGACAGGGTTGATAGAGAAGATCCAATGGAGAGCAGCGCGCTTCGTTACAGGATCATTTAGTATTCGCGAAAGCATTACGGAGATGATAGAGAAACTCCAGTGGAAGACTCTGCAGGAGAGACGCTCAGTAGCTCGGCACGGGCTTCTGTTGAAGTTTCGAGAACATACCTTCACGGAGGAGTCAAGTAGTATATTGCTCCCTCCTACGTATATCTCGCGAAGAGACCATGAGGATAAAATCAGAGAGATTAGAGCCCACACAGAGGCATACAGACAATCCTACTTTCCACGAACAATACGAGACTGGAATAGAAGGGAGAACCGATAGAGGTACTCAAGGTGCCCTCCGGCACACACCGTCAGGTGGCTTGCGGAGTATGGAAGCCGGGCTAATTAAAAGTAAATTTCTCTTAGTTTAATTGATTGTAAAAAGCACGAAAAGTGACAGAAATGAGATAACGCTAACATCCGGCGAACGTCTCAACCGACGAAAGATGATGAGGTCCCACACTACGAGGAGCGTAGGGGACGATTTGGGAGACCCGCACCGCCGTACTAGGCAAGGTCCTAGCGGCGGTGATTTGCCATTGCCTTCCTCCGATACTAATGGGCATGGATGATGATGATGAAGATGACACATCAACACCCAGTCATCTCGGGACAGAAAAAATCCCTGACTCCGCGGGGAATCGAACCCGGGACCCCGTGCGCTGGAAGCAAAGATCGCTACCGCAAGACCAAGAAATGCGGACCGATGCATGACCGCTATTATTAATTCCAATTCAAGAACTTCAGTTGTTGCCAAAGCTACTATTCAGACATCGCGTCGCAATTTAACTTTCGATTATAAACCCTGTTTGGAAATTTATTATCTACCTACAGTGTGACCACTCATAGAAGTGAATCATGTCAAAGAAACTGTGTTAATAAAAACCTAATTAATCCAGCCCATATGTGGCATAACAGCAAACCAGTGCTTAACAGTATTGGTTAAAAACAGTCTTGGTTGCAATTTATTTATTTTTTTTATTTTTCAACGATGCGTTTTGCCTTATTTATGCATCTTCAAGTTATCTTTTCTAGATGTTATTCGCTCCTGTGACGGGAAAGCGTTATGCAGATCTTGGTGCCTCTCACGTCCATCCAGAAAAGATAACCTGAAGATGCCTAAATAAGGCGAAACGCGTCGTTGAAAAATAAAAAAACTAAATTGCAACCAAGACTGTTTTTAACCAATACTAAAACCTAATTAAGAAAAAACTGTAGTGTCCTACGCTTTCGAACAGAGTATCACGAGAATTGAACTATGTATTTGTTTATCTCTGGAGAATAATAATGATAATTATAATAATACAGTGAAGCACCAAAGAAACTAGTGTAGGCATGCGTATTCAAATACGCAGATACGTAAACAGGCCGAATACGGAGCTGCGGTCGACAACGCCTTCATAAGACAACAAGTGTCTGGCGCAGTTGTTACATCGGTTACTGCTGCTGCAAAGGAAGATTATAAAAAGTGAGTTTCAACATGGTGTTACAGTTGGTGCACGAGCGGTGGGGCACAGCATCTCCGAGGTAGCGAAGTGGGGATTTTCCCGTACGACCATTTCACCAATGTACCATGAATACCAGGAATCCGATAAAACATCAAATCTCCGACATCGCTGCCGCAGGAAAAGATCCTGCAAGAACAGGACCAACAACGATTTAAGAGAATCATTCATCGTAACGGAAGTGCAACCCTTCAGCAAATTGTTGCAGATTTCAATTGTGGGCCATCAAAAGTGTCAGTGTGCGAACCATTCAACGAAACATCATCTATATGGGCTTTCCGAGCCGAAGGCCCACTCGTGTACCCTTAATGACTGCACGACACAAAGCTTTACGCCTCGCCTGGGACCGTCAACATCGACTTTGTACTGTTTTGAACTGGTAACATGTCGTCTGGTCGAACGAGTCTCGTATCAAATTGTATCGAGCGGATGGTGTGTACGGGTATGGAGACAACCTCATAAATCCATGGACCCTGCATGTCAATAGGGGGCTATTCAAACTGGTGGAAGACTGTAATGGTGTGGGGTGTGTGCAGTTGGGGTGATATGGGACCCCTGATATGTCTAGATACGACTGTGACAGGTGTCACGTACGTAAGCATCCTGTCTGATCACGTACATCCATTCATGTCCATTGTCGATTTCGACGGACTTGGGTAATTCCAACAGGACAATGCGACAGCCCACACGTCCAAAATTGAAACATAGTGGCTCGAGGAACACTCGTCAGCGTTTAAACACTTCCGCCGGCTACGAACCTGCCCAGTCAGAAACATTATTGAGCGTATCTGGGATGCCATACCTCGTACTCCTACGGATTTATGGACAGCCCTGCATGAAAGGGAGGACCATGAAAGGGAAGCAGTGGTTGGGAAGGGAGTGAGACAGGGTTGTAGCCTCTCCCCGATGTTATTCAATCTGTATATTGAGCAAGCAGTAAAGGAAACAAAAGAAAAATTCGGAGTAGGTATTAAAATCCATGGAGAAGAAATAAAAACTTTGAGGTTCGGCGATGACATTGTAATTCTGTCAGAGACAGCAAAGGACTTGGAAGAGCAGTTGAACGGATGGACAGTATCTTGAAAGGAGGATATAAGATGAACGTCAACAACAGCCAAACGAGGATAATGGAATGTAGTCGAATTAAATCTGGTGATGCTGAGGGAATTAGATTAGGAAATGAGACGCTTAAAGTAGTAAAGGAGTTTTGCTATTTGGGGAGCAAAATAACTGATGATGGTCGAAGTAGAGAGGATATAAAATGTAGACTGGCAATGGCAAGGAAAGCGTTTCTGAAGAAGAGAAATTTGTTAACATCGAGTACAGATTTAAGTGTCAGGAAGTCGTTTCTGAAAGTATTTGTATGGAGTGTAGCCATGTATGGAAGTGAAACGTGGACGATAAATAGTTTGGACAAGAAGAGAATAGAAGCTTTCGAAATGTTGTACTACAGAAGAATGCTGAAGATTAGATGGGTAGATCACATAACTAATGAGGTGGTATTGAACAGAATTGGGGAGAAGAGGTTGTGGCACAACTTGACAAGAAGAAAGGACCGGTTGGTAGCACATGTTCTGAGGCATCAAGGGATCACCAGTTTAGTATTGGAGGGCAGCGTGGAGGCTAAAAATCGTAGAGGGAGATCAAGAGATGAATACACTAAGCAGATTCAGAAGGATGTAGGCTGCAGTAGGTACTGGGAGATGAAGAAGCTTGCACGGGATAGAGTAGCATGGAGAGCTGCATCAAACCAGTCTCAGGACTGAAGACCACAACAACAACAACTGCATGATTCATGATGTCTGTTCTCTCCAGCACTACTTCAGATGTTAGTGTAGTCCATGCCACGTCGCGTTGCGGCATTTCTGCATGCTCACGGGGGGCCCTACGAGATATTAGGCAGGTGTACCAGTTTTATGGCTCTTCAGTGTAATAATAATAATAATCATAATAATAATAATAATGATAATAATAACAGTCTGCTCCACATTAATATTAAAGGGAGTAACTGTGGTGGTGGTGGTGGTTAGTGTTTAACGTCCCGTCGACAACGAGGTCATTAGAGACGGAGCGCAAGCTCGGGTTAGGGATGGATTGGGAAGGAAATCGGCCGTGCCCTTTCAAAGGAACCATCCCGGCATTTGCCTGAAACGATTTAGGGAAATCACGGAAAACCTAAATCAGGATGGCCGGAGACGGGATCGAACCGTCGTCCTCCCGAATGCGAGTCCAGTGTGCTAACCACTGCGCCACCTCGCTCGGTGAGTAACTGTCAACGAATAAAACACCGTGCTGTGTAAAATGCACCCCGTGTCTTTACAAGGAATTAATTCCGTGTACATGAGCTACGGATATCAAAGATATGAACTGATTTTTGAAACGCGAATCGGCTGCCTAGTTAATGTTAGTGAAGAGGTCTGGTGGCAGCCGCTTAACAACGCAACTTGCCGATAGTGACAGTATGAATCTAAACGTGTTAACGAAAGAGTCCGACTCAAATTAGTACGAGAAGCTGACATAAACAACAAAATATTGACTGTAATAACAGATAGTATGCCGCCGCGTCTTAACGTCTGTCGGCGAGGTGAAGTATTCTGGCTGGGCATAGAAAAAGGATATTACACTTTCACTGATCGTGAAAGTGCAAGTTGGCAGCAATAGGAGGCGTCACACCACAGGAGGCTGAGTACACCCCTGTCCGGCCCTCCCATCAAGGAGAAATCCCTGGCATTACCGGGAATCGAAACTGGATCCTCCAAGTAGCAGCCAAACACACTTTGCTATGGAAGCGGACCGTCTACTTTTCACTCACCCTGAAATTCACTCACTCTGAAACTATAAAGATGAGGTTCAATTGAAAGAAGAAGCCAGCTGTTTATTCTTCTGGAAACTTTTTATTACCATGTTTTTTTTGTTTTTTTAAGTCATTCTCGTTATTCGTTCACTGCTGCAGTAAGAAAATTTCCTCCCCTCTTCAACGATCTCCTACATCTACATCTACATCTACATCTACATGACTATTCTGCAATTCGCAGAGGGTTCATCGAACCACAATCATACTATCTCTCTACCATTCCACTCCCGAACAGCGCGCGGGAAAAACGAACACCTAAACCTCTCTGTTCGAGCTCTGATTTCTCACATTTTATTTTGATGATCATTCCTACCTATGTAGGTTGGGCTCAACAAAATATTTTCGCATTCGGAAGAGAAAGTTATTGACTGAAATTTCGTAAATAGATCTCGCCGCGACGAAAAACGTCTTTGCTGTAATAACTTCCATCCCAACTCGCGTATCATATCTGCCACACTCTCTCCCCTACTACGTGATAATACAAAACGAGCTGCCCTTTTTTGCACCCTTTCGATGTCCTCCGTCAGTCCCACCTGGTAAGGATCCCACACCGCGCAGCAATACTCTAACAGAGGACGAACGAGTGTAGTGTAAGCTGTCTCTTTAGTGGACTTTTTGCATCTTCTAAGTGTCCTGCCAATGAAACGGAACCTTTGGCTCGCCTTCCCCACAATATTATCTATGTCGTCTTCCCAACTGAAGTTCCTCGTAATTTTAACACCCAGGTACTTAGTTGAATTGGCAGCCTTGAGAATTGTACTATTTATCGAGTAATCGAATTCCAACGGATTTCTTTTGGAACTCATTTGGATCACCTCACACTTTTCGTTATTTAGCGTCAACTGCCACCTGCCACACCATACAGCAATCTTTTCTAAATCGCTTTGCAACTGATACTGGTCTTCGGATGACCTTACTAGACGGTAAATTACAGCATCATCTGCGAACAACCTAAGAGAACTGCTCAGGTTGTCACCCAGGTCATTTACATAGATCAGGAACAGCAGAGGTCCCAGGACGCTTCCCTGGGGAACACCTGATATCACTTCAGTTTTACTCGATGATTTGCCGTCTATTACTACGAACTGCGACGTTTCTGACAGAAAATCACGAATCCAGTCGCACAACTGAGACGATACCCCATAGGCCCGCAGCTTGATTAGAAGTCGCTTGTGAGGAACGGTGTCAAAAGCTTTCCGGAAATCTGGAAATACGGAATCAACTTGATATCCCCTGTCGATAGCGGTCATTACTTCGTGCGAATAAAGAGCTAGCTGCGTTGCACAAGAACGATGTTTTCTGAAACCGTGCTGATTGCGTATCAATAGATCGTTCCCTTCGAGGTGATTCATAATGTTTGAATACAATATATGCTCCAAAACCCTACTGCAAACCGACGTCAATGATATAGGTCTGTAGTTCGATGGATTACTCCTACTACCCTTCTTAAACACTGGTGCGACCTGCGCAATTTTCCAATCTGTAGGTACAGATCTATCGGTGAGCGAGCGGTTGTATATGAGTGCTAAGTAGGGAGCTATTGTATCAGCGTAATCTGAAAGAAACCTAATCGGTATATACTCTGGACCTGAAGAGTTGCCCGTATCAAGCGATTTGAGTTGCTTCGCAACCCCTAAGGTATCTACTTCTAAGAAACTCATGCTAGCAGCTGTTCGTGTTTCAAATTCTGGAATATTCCATTCATCTTCCCTGGTGAAGGAATTTCCCATCTCATTTCCTAGCCCATTGCTTAGTTTGAATAAGAAAAACAGTTATTCCGTTTCATCACTATTTTGACGTCTTATTGTTTTTCCTTAACTTCAATGATTCCAAAGCATAAAATGTATCATCTGCAGGCTATAGAGCGGTCATCACAGGATATGGCTACACTGGAAACTGCTGTACTATGGGGCGACAAATAATACTAAAAGAAAGTAAACAGTTTTTGTTCTCCGCAGTAGGAAGTGCAGCAATCGACGTACGCATCTGTTTCAGCGCTATCGAAGCAACGCTATTGCGTTGTCCACGTGGAACATTTAGCAACCCTCTGTACTGTCGTGTCGCAGTATGTTCAGCCGTCAGCTCATACTACAAATAAAGCCTGTTCCTAGTTGTTTGCTCAAATTTTTTAGAGGAAGGAAAACAAGAGCCCTTAGAAATTATACAATGGATTTATTTTCGACTTTTCATAGCCAATTAAAGACCGGGAAATTGACAATTGCCATAGCAAACTGACCAGCATTTCTTTTCCTCTTCTTTCGAAACACCGTTTAACTTAATTTCGCGAAAGTAATCAGGGCAATTAAGAGAAACATAACTGCCGACATACGAAAAAACTGAAAAACGTCACGAATAACTGTTAGCTACGTAAATGGAGTATCAAGAAATACCACAAAACAGCAAAACTGGGACTTGTAAGTATTTTCTTGATAAATATCTGCTTGATAGTAATACACTACTGGCCATTAAAATTTGCTACACCACGAAGATGACCTGCTACAGACGCGAAATTTAACCGACAGGAAGAAGATGCTGCGATATGCAAATGATTAGCTTTTCAGAGCATTCACGACACCTACTACGTGCTGACATGAGGAAAGTTTCCAACCGATTCCTCATACACAAACAGCAGTTGACCGGCGTTGCCTGGTGAAACGTTGTTGTGCTGCCTCGTGTAAGGAGGAGAAATGCGTACCATCACGTTTCCGACTTTGATAATGGGGGTATTGTAGCCTATTGCGATTGCGGTTTATCGTATTGCGACATTACTGCTCGCGTTGGTCGACATCCAACGACTGTTAGCAGAATATGGAATCGGTGGGTTCAGGAAGGTAATACGGAACGCCGTTCTGGATTCCAACGGCCTCGCATCGCTAGCAGTCGAGATGACAGGCATCTTATCCGCATGGCTGTAACGGATCATGCAGCTACGTCTCGATTCCTGAGTCAACAGATACCGACGTTTGCAAGACAACAACCATTTGCACGAACAGTTCGACGACGTTTGCAGCAGCACGGACTATCAGCTCGGAGACCATGGCTGCAGTTACCCTTGACGCTACATCACAGACAGGAGCGCCTGCGATGGTGTACTCAACGACGGAACTGGGCGCACGAATGGCAAAACGTCATTTTTTCGGATGAGTCCAGGTTCTGTTTATAGCATCATGATGGTCGCATCCGTGTTTGGCGACATCGCGGTGAACGCACATTGGAAGCGTGTATTCGTCATCGCCGTACTGGCGTATCACCCGGCGTGATGGTGTGGGGTGCCATTGGTTACACGTCTCGGTCACCTCTTGTTCGCATTGACGGCACTTTGAACAGTGGACATTAAATTTCATATGTGTTACGACCCGTGGCTCTACCCCTGCAGGATAATGCACGACCGCATGTTGCAGGTTCTGTACGGGCCTTTCTGGATACAGAAAATGTTCGACTGCTGCCCTGGCCTGCACATTCTCCAGGTCTCTCACCAACTCAAAACGCCTGGTCAATGGTGGCCGAACAACTGGCTTGTCATAACACGCCAGTCACTCCTCTTGATGAGCTGTGGTATCGTGTTTAAGGAGCATGGGCAGCTGTACCTGTACACGTCATCCAAGGTCTGTTTGACTCAATGCCCAGGGGTATCAAGGTCGTTATTACGGCCAGATGTGGTTGTTCTGGTTACTGATTTATCGGGATCTATGCACCCAAATTGCGTGAAAATGCAATCAGATGTCAGTTAAAGTATAATGTATTTGTCCAATAAACACCCGTTTATCATCTGCATTTCTTCTTGGTGTAGAAATTTTAATGGCCAGTAGTGTAGTAAACCAAACAATATTTATATGAGGTATTTCTCATAAGAGTCGGCAGGTGCATTTTATCTGATGTTTCGGCAGATATTCGCTTTAAGCACTCCGTCTTCAGGCCACGAGAGGCCTACCGGGACCATCCGACGGCCGTGTCATCCTCAGTTGAGGATGTGGATAGGAGGGGCGTGGGGTCAGCATACCGCTCTCCCGGTCGTTATGATGGTATTCTTGACCGAAGCCGCTACTATTCGGTCGAGTAGCTCCTGAATTGGCATCACGAGGCTGAGTGCACCCCGAAAAATGGCAACAGCGCATGGCGGCTGGATGGTCACCCATCCAAGTGCCGACCACGCCAAACAGCGCTTAACTTCCGTCATCTCACGGGAACCGGTATATCCACTGCGGCAGGTCATTGCCTATTCGCGGTATTGTTTTTATATTGCGCCGCGAGTTTCATGCGAGGCCCAGTGTAAACCAGAAAGCGTCGAGCTGTTCCCCATTACAAACTAAATGATTTTTCAAGAGGAATTTTACCTGCCCACTCAGTAGAGAGAGAAATTCGGTTTCGAGTCCAGGTTCGGCAAAAATTTTCGTTGTCGCCATTCTAATTTACAGCCGAAGTTGCTTGATATTTGCAACTGAGAATACTTTTCCTTTAAAAATATGTTGCGTTAAATCCATTGAATGGAAGTTTTGGAAACTATTTTCGTTTCATAGCCGTTATTTTCTTTAAATAAAAGTATAATGCGGTTTGAAGAAAAGTGTCGCAGTCACCTCAACCTACCCGTCCGCCTCACATATTCCGTATTGTTGTTGTTGTGGTCTTCAGTCCTGAGACTGGTTTGATTCAGCTCTCCATGCTACTCTATCCTGTGCAAGCTTCTTCATCTCCCAATACCTTCTGCAGCCTACAGCCTTCTGAATCTGCTTAGTGCATTCAGCTCTTGGTCTCCCTCTACTATTTTTACCCTCCACGCTGCCCTCCAATGCTAAATTGGTGATCCCCTGGTGCCTCAGAACATCTCCTACCAACCGGTCCCTTCTTCTTGTCAAGTTGCGCAGCAAACTCCTCTTCTCCCCAATTCTATTCAATACCGCCTCATTAGTTATGTGATCTACCTAGCTAATCTTCAGCATTCTTCTGTAGCACCACATTTCGAGAGCTTCTATTCTGTTCTTGTCCAAACTATTTATCGTCCATGTTTCACTTCCATACATGGCTACACTCCATACAAATACTTTCAGAAACGACTTCCTGACACTAAAATCTATACTCGATGTTAACAAATGTCTCTTCTTCAGAAACGCTTTCCTTGCCATTGCCAGTCTACATTTTACATCCTCTCTACTTCGCCCATCATCAGTTATTTCGCTCTACAAATAGCAAAACTCCTTTACTACTTTAAGTGTCTCATTTCCTAATCTAATTCCCTCAGCATCACCCGACTTAATTCGACTACATTCCATTATCCTCGTTTTGCTTTTGTTGATGTTCATCTCATATCCTCCTTTCAAGACACTGTCCATTCCGTTAAACTGCTCTTCCGAGTCGTTTACTGTTTCTGACAGAATTACAATGTCATCGGCGAACCTCAAAGTTTTTATTTCTTCTCCATGGATTTTAATACCAACTCCGAATTTTTCTTTTGTTTCCTTTACTGCTTGCTCAATATACAGACTGAATAACATCGGGGAGAGGCTACAACCCTGTCTCACTCCAACCCAACCACTGCTTCCCTTTCATGCCCCTCGACTCTTATAACTGCCATCTGGTTTCTGTACAAATTGTACAGCCTTTCGCTCCTTGTATTTTACCCTTGCCACCTTTAGAATTTGAAAGAGAGTATTCCAGTCAACATTGTCAAAAGCTTTCTCTAAGTCTACAAATGTTAGAAACGTAGGATTGCCTTTCCTTAATCTTTCTTCTAAAATAAGTCGGAAGATCAGTATTGCCTCACGTGTTCCAACATTTCTACGGAATCCAAACTGATCCTCCCCGAGGTCGGCTTCTACCAGTTTTTCCATTCGTCTGTAGAGAATTCGTGTTAGTGTTTTGCAGCTGTGACTTATTAACCTGATAGTTCGGTAATTTTCACATCTGTCAACACCTGCTTTCTTTGGGATTGGAATTATTATATTGTTCTTGAAGTCTGACGGTATTTCGCCTGTCTCATACATCTTGCTCACCAGATGGTAGAATTTTGTCAGGACTGGCTCTCCCAAGACTGTCAGTAGTTCTAATGGAATGTTGTCTACTGCCGTGGCCTTGTTTCGACTCAGGTCTTTCAGTGCTGTGTCAAACTCTTCACGCAATATCGTATCTCCCATTTCATCTTCATCTACATCTTCTTCCATTTCCGTAATATTGTCCTCAAGTACATCGCCCTTGTATAGACCCTCTATATACTCCTTCCACCTTTCTGCTTTCCCTTCTTTGTTTAGAACTGGGTTTCCATCTGAGCTCTTGATATATCATTCCGTAACAAGGAATGGTGAAATTTTAATCCTTACATCCTTACATCACTAACGTAGAAGCATCTCAGCTGCTGTGCATGATTTCGAACATCATTCAATGATTACTGTAATGTATTTTATTTCCTGCCTTTAGGCAAATCAGTCACAAAACATTCAAGAATTATTTTTCTAATCATTTTACTGTCCAAGCCTTTTGTAAGCGTCTCAATGGACCTTTCAATATCAGCACCAGCCAAGCGATTATGAACGTCGAAGGAAGTGTTTACCCTCCTGTGAGCGTTGATTGAACCTCCTTCACTTCTGGAAAGATTGCATCATTATTGTTTCGGACACACGCTACTTCCTGATGTGAAACAATAGCTGTTACGGTTGCATAAGAGTTCGTTTACGTGGACCTGACTCCGAGGAAAGTTAAGTGATAGGCCAAGAGCGGGATGAGAAAGTACAGTGTTTACGCCCGGACGATGGCCTTATTTGGATTAGCGCCACGCCGTTTCAACAGACTGCCGTTTATTTCCCTCCGCCGGTAGGTTCCTTCAGGCTAAGTAAATGCCGCTCTTGCGATTACAAGCAATAAAGATCCAGGGCGCAGATTGAAGGCCGGAAAAAAACAATTTGGATCCGGTTTAGCACCACGCGAAGAATCTGATAATACGGCTTGATGTCTTCCCGTTATTCCGTCGTGTGAACTTACGATAACAGTGATGTATTACATATTAGTCGACCACGATATTATTGCTACTGGAACTGAGAGCGTTTCGGTTGTCTGATCATCGGTTTCTATCGCGATATTTCACGAGGACAAGGTGAACCAGTTCATAGTATATGCAAAACTGTCTCGAAATCATCATCCGTTTTCCTCAGCCACTACTGTACTTGTTTACCGTAACGTCGCCTCATGTTTCCTATAACGGCCACGCCAGGCCAAGTCCAATAATATCGTGGTCAGGTAGCACTATCCAATGTCACCTCCATCGAATATCAAATATCTTTGTAGATATCGCCACTACACACAAAGAAAGACACGATGACAGGTCTTTATGGAACTTACACTCTTTAATAATAAACGGAGCGTACGAACGAAGGTCGTTTCGCATATACCGGGTGATCAAAAAGTCAGTATAAATTTGAAAACTGAGTAAATCACGGAATAATGTAGATAGAGAGGTACAAATTGACACACATGCTTGGAATGACATGGGGTTTTGTTAGAACCAAAAAAATACAAAAGTTCAAAAAATGTCCGACAGATGGCGCTTCATCTGATCAGAATAGCAATAATTAGCATGACAGAGTAAGACAAAGCAAAGATGATGTTCTTTACAGGAAATGCTCAATATGTCCACCATCATTCCTCAACAATAGGTGTAGTCGAGGAATAATGTTGTGAACAGCACTGTAAAGCATGTGCGTAATTATGGTGAGGCATTGGCGTCGGATGTTGTTTTTCAGCATCCCTAGAGATGTCGGTCGATCACGTTCCAGCATGTGTTTATCAGCAGGCTGGGGATGATACGATTCTGTAACACATCGGCGTACCTCTCATCCCTCACGGTAGCAATTACAAAATCAGAATCACGCATTTCCTCGAAGAAAAAAGGCCCGATAACGGTAGATGTGGTAAATCCAACCCGTGAATTTCTCGTCTTGCAATGGAGTTTCCACGACAGTTCTAGGATTTTCGGTAGCCCAAATTCTGCAGTTGTGGGCGTTAACAGACCCTCGGAGCGTGAAATGAGCTTCGTCGGTCCACAAAACGTTACTCAACCAATCATCATCTTCCGCCATCTTTTGAAACGCCCACACCGCAAATGCCCTCCGCTTCACTCAATCGCCAGGTAACAGTTCATGATGCCGATGGATTTTGTACGGATAGCTTCGGAGGGTACGCCTAAGGGCCAACCAAACAGTAGTGTATGGAATGCCGGTGCGACGTGCGACTGCAAGAGCGCTGACTTCCCCACGCATAGACGAACCCACTACAGTCTCCATTTATTCCTGAACTGTCTCAGCAGCATTACGCCTTCTGCTCGGTCGGCCACTACGGGGTCTACCGTCTAACCAACCCGTGGCTTCGAACTTCGAAATCATTCTCGCCACAGCTGCATTTGTCAACGGACCTTTGCCCGCTCTGATCCCCTTCCTATGGCGATAGGATCATAACGCTGAACTAGCACATTCCCCATTCTGATAATACAGCTTCACTAAAAGCGCCTTTTCAGGTAACGTCAACATGCTGCGACTGCTGGCGCACCTGATTCTCTTTTTTTTTACTTTATTGTTATTTTAAAACCTGTACAACAGGCAGGCTGTCAGCAGCACACTACGCTGCTCTTCAGCCATAGAAGACACAAGCAGCAAAAACAGTGAGAAGACACATAAGGCACAGAGCGGTGGGCAATAAAACAGGAGACACATAGAGACAATCACGGAGCCGTTCACACTCGTCGATAATCCACACTGCTAGCTGATGAGACGACGCACAACCACTGAAGATGATGATGGCACTGGTGAACGATGGAGGGGACGGTGAACACTAAACGCTAAACACACAAAACACTGATGGCGGCGACCTCCGGCGCGCGAATGTCCACGTAATGTGTGCGAGTCCGGGGACCTGCCAAGAGGGGTAGAAGGGGGAGGTGGGGGAGAGGGGAGAAAAAGAATGCCAATGGCTGAGGAGTCGGGGGCAGGAGGAGAGGAACAGGGGAGGGGAGGCCCGGGGGAGGAGGGGGGAGAAAAGGAGGAGGGAGGGAAAAGGGAGAGGAGGGAGGGAGGGTGCACAGAGGAATAAGTACAGGAGGAGGGCGGGAGGATCAAAGTTGGTAGGAAGGGTAGATGGAAGGGAGGAGGGCATCATCAGGGAGGGGGAGCTGGCGGAAGCCACCTTGGGAGAGGGTAAGGAGGGTGGAGAGGTGGAGACCGGGTGGGACGTGCGAATATAGGCGCGGCAGCGGGCGGGGGTGGGAGAGGATCGGGGAGACGAGCGGGTGAGGAGGATCGAGTTTGCGGGAGGTGTACAGGATCCGTATCCTTTCAAGGAAAAGGAGGAGGTGGGGGAAGGGGATGAGAGCGTAGAGAATCCGCGTGGGGGAGGGGAGACGGATGCGATAGGCGAGGTGGAGAGCATGGCGTTCAAGGATTTGGAGGGATTTATAAAAGGTAGGGGGAGCGGAGATCCATGCTGGATGGGCATAACAAAGGATAGGGCGGATGAGGGATTTATAGGTGTGGAGGATGGTGGAGGGGTCCAGACCCCACGTACGGCCGGAAAGGAGCTTGAGGAGACGGAGGCGGGAACGTGCCTTGGCTTGGATTGTCTGGAGATGGGGAGTCCAGGAGAGGCGACGATCGAGGGTGACGCCAAGGTACTTAAGGGTGGGAGTGAGGGCGATGGGACGGCCATAGACGGTGAGATAGAAATCAAGGAGGCGGAAGGATGGGGTGGTTTTGCCTACAATGATCGCCTGGGTTTTGGAAGGATTGACCTTGAGCAACCACTGGTTGCACCAAGCGGTGAACCGATCAAGATGGGATTGGAGAAGGCGTTGGGAGTGCTGTAGGGTGGGGGCAAGGGCAAGGAAGGCGGTGTCATCGGCAAACTGGAGAAGGTGGACGGGGGGTGACGGCGGCGGCATGTCCGCCGTGTACAACAGGTACAGAAGGGGGGAGAGGACGGAGCCTTGGGGCACACCGGCGGAGGGGAAAAAGGTGTAGGAATCGGTGTTATGGATGGTGACATAGGAAGGACGGCGGGAGAGAAAAGAGCCGATCAGACGGACGTAGTTAATGGGAAGGGCGAAGGTTTGGAGCTTGAAGAGGAGACCAGAATGCCATACGCGGTCATATGCACGTTCGAGGTCCAGGGAGAGGAAGATTGCGGAGCGACGGGAATTAAGCTGTTCGGAAAGGAGATGAGTGAGGTGAAGGAGAAGGTCGTCGGAAGAGAAGGACGGCCGAAAGCCACACTGGGTGACGGGAAGGAGGCGGTGCTGGCGGAGATGCTGGTGGATGCGACGGGTGAGGATAGATTCCAGGACCTTGCTGAAGACCGAGGTAAGGCTGATGGGACGGTAGGAGGAGACGGCGGACGGCGGTTTGTCAGGTTTAAGGAACATGAGGATACGGGAGGTTTTCCACAGGTCGGGGTAGTAACCGGTGGACAGGACTACATTGTAGAGCCTGGCCAGGGTGGAGAGGAAAGAGACAGGAGCTTCACGAAGGTGACGGTAGGTGACACGATCGTGACCAGGAGCGGTGTTGCGTTTGGTGTGGAGTGTAACAATGAGATCCTGTGTAGTGATAGGGGCATTGAGTTCCGTGTGTGTAATGTTGTCCAAGTACTGGAAACCAGGAGCGAGGGGAGGGACAGAGGTGTCAGTTCGATCGCGGATATCCGGGAAGAGGGAGTAATCGAACTGGGGATTGTCGGGGATGGAGAAGACATCGGAGAGGTAGGAGGCAAAGTGATTGGCCTTACTAAGGGTGTCAGGGAAGGGGTGATCATCGTGGAGAAGAGGATAGTAGGGGGAGGGTTTAGTTCCGGTAAGGCGACGGAAGGCCGTCCAGGACTTGGACGAGTTGACTGGTAGGGTTGCATTTAAACGGGTGCATGTCTGTCGCCAGTCCCGGCGTTTCTTAGCCGCGAGCAAATTACGAACGTGTCGCTGGAGTTGCCGGTGGCGTCGTAGTGTGTCCGGGTCACACGTGCGGAGGAAGGCACGGTAGAGACGACGGGATTCACGGAGGAGGAGAACGGCCTGTGGGGGTAAGGTAGGACGGTGGGGGTGGATGGCGACAGTAGGAACATGGGCCTCCACGGCCTCAGACAAGGTCTGCTGGAGAAAGGAGGCGGCATGGGTGACATCGTCAGGGTGGTGGTAGGTGAGAGGGTGGCCATCGACCTGGGTGGAAAGGGTATCCCGGTAGGCATTCCAGTCGGCTCGGGAATAGTCGTGGACATACTTAGGGGGAGGGTCAGTACGAGGGTCGGGGCGAGGGCGACGACCGTCTGAAACGGTGAGGAGGACAGGGAGATGGTCGCTACCAATAGGCTCCAGGACATCCACCGTTATGCGGCCAAGGAGGTTGGGGGAGGAGAGGATAACATCAGGAGTGGAGTCGGATTCAGGATGGGTATGCCGGGGGATGGGGACGAGGTCACCTTGAAGGGTGGAGAGGAACCGATGCCATCGCCGTAACTGGGCAGCGGAACGACTATGGATGTTGAGGTCGGCGGCGATCACGTAGGAGGAAAAGGTACGATCGACGTGGGAGAGGAAGTCGAAGGGAATAGGAGCGTTGGGGCGGACATAGATGGTGGCGCAGGTAACGGTAAGGCCGGGGAAGAAGAGACTAAGGATCAGGTGTTCGGTGGGGTCGGGGAAGAGAGGTTGGAGCCGAACGGGGATCTGGCGGTGGTGACCAATGGCAACTCCGCCACGCGCAAGTGGGAGGGGATTATCGGAGCGGTGGAGGAGGTAGGGCGAAGTGTGGATGGTGTGGTGGGGTTGGAGGAAGGTTTCATTAAGGAGGAAGGCGTCCACGCGGTGGGTGGCAAGTGTATGGAGAAAGAGGTTCTTGTTGGCAGGAAGGGAGCGGATGTTGTTGAAAAGGATACGTTGCTGTCGCGCCATGATAGGGATTTAGACGAGGGTGTCAAGGCGGGAGAAGGTGAAATGGGCCTGGTTGTTGGAGTAGGTGGCGTACATCTTGAGTTGGAATATGGAACGGGCGGCGAGGGAGATCTGTTGGAGGGTGTGTGGGCGCTGAAAGGGATGAACATTCTGGAGGACGATGGTAAGGAACCTGATGATGTCCTCAGCGGTGGGGGGGGGGGGACGAAGGGAATTGCCAGGAGGGGTGGGGGCGTCCAGGGGACGGACAGGGACGGTGAGTTCAGGAGTGGTTGGAGGGGGTTGGGCTTTACACTTTTGGGAGTAGGTGGGATGGGGAAGATTGCAGGTATTGCAGGAAGGAGGGGATTGGAGGTTAGGGCACTGCCTGAGGAAGTGCGCTTGCCGACAATGCGGGCAGGTGGGGGCCTCGCGGCACTCAGCTGTGGGGTGCGCGTTATAGCGCAGACACCTCTGGCAGCGCAGGGATTGAGGAGGGGAACGGGAGGGGTCGACCTTGTACCGCTGGTTAAAAAGGAGGGCACCCTCCTTCAGGAGACGGTCAATGGAGGGGGCGTGCTCAGAAAAAACCCGCATAAGGCGGGTGGGGCCGGCAGCGTTATGTACGCGGCGAACCGCACGCACCTCCAAATGGGGATGCGCCTGGAGCTCCGCCAACACCTCCTCCTCCGTGATCACTGGACTAAGCCGAGTGATCACGGCGGTGAGAGTTGGCGGGCGACGCGGAGGTTGGGGTTGGCGGGAGGGAGGTGGTGAAGGAGCTGGGGTGAGAGAGGCATGAGGGCCAAAGCGGGTGACAGGGATGCGGGAAAGGAGGTAGGTGTGGAGGGTTGGGCTGGGGGAGGAGATGAGGACCGAATCTCGGCGAGGAGTGAGGAGGGAGATGGGGGCACCAGGACAATGCTGGCGAAGGAAGAGGGTGAGGTTCCGGGCTTCAAGGAGAGAGGGATCAGGACGGGAGAGGAGGTAGAGGTAGGAGGAAGGGGGAGAGGAGGAGGATGAGGGGGCAGGGACAGGCGGGGAGACTTCCATGGCATCATGGGTGGGGGAAGGAGGACGAGGCGCAGCCTTTTTGGAAGCAGAGGAAGCAGGAGTGCCACAGGGGCGCTTGACGGCGGAGGAGGAGGTGTGGGGGACGGGAACAACGGGAATGTGGCGGGGAGGGGCAGGTCTCGGGGCCGGAGTCGGCGCCGGAGAGGGTGACGGTGACGGTGAAGGCGAAGGCGAAGGCGGCGATGATGATGACGGTGGCAGTGGCGGCGGTGATGGCGAAGGTGACGGGGAGAGCTGGGCGTGGGCAGTGGCCCGACGGGCCACCACCCGAGCCGGAGCTGCAGTGACAGGCTGGGGGAGTGGGGGGAAGGGATCAGAACGAGAGGAGCGGGAGGAAGAAGCGGGAGAGGGGGCGACAAAGATAGAGGGTGAAGGGAGAGTGAGGAGAGGTGGGATGGAAGGAGGGGGGTGGGACTGGGCACACCAAGTTACAGTGGTGGAGGCGGCGGAAGGGGAGGTATAGACAATGGCGGTGGTGGTAGTAGTGACAGTGGTGGTGGGGGTGGACATGACGGGAGAGAGAAACAAGAACGAACAGAACGAAGAGGAAAACTGGGGACAGACAAAGACGAAGACGGATGAAGACGAAGACGGCCGTAGACCAGGGTCAGAACGGCGGCGATGGCGGCGACCAGGCGGCACCGGATGGCGGCGGCGGCGGCGGCGGGCACCAGCGGCGGCTGCGAGCCCCGGCAGGCGGCGACGGCGGCGGCGGCGGCGAGCACCGGCAGGCGGCGACCAGGCGGGGGCGGCGAGTCCCGGCAGGCGGCGGCGGCGGCGGCGGCGGCGGCGGCGAGGACCGGAAGGCGGCGACCAAGCGGCGGCGGCGGCGGCGGCGGCGGCGGCGGCGAGCACCGGCAGGCGGCGACCAGGCGGGGGCGGCGAGTCCCGGCAGGCGGCGGCGGCGGCGGCGGCGAGGACCGGAAGGCGGCGACCAAGCGGCGGCGGCGGCGGCGGCGGCGGCGGCGGCGAGCACCGGCAGGCGGCGACCAGGCGGGGGCGGCGAGTCCCGGCAGGCGGCGGCGGCGGCGGCGGCGGCGGCGGCGAGGACCGGAAGGCGGCGACCAAGCGGCGGCGGCGGCGGCGGCGGCGGCGGCGGCGAGCACCGGCAGGCGGCGACCAGGCGGGGGCGGCGAGTCCCGGCAGGCGGCGGCGGCGGCGGCGGCGAGGACCGGAAGGCGGCGACCAAGCGGCGGCGGCGGCGGCGGCGGCGGCGGCGGCGAGCACCGGCAGGCGGCGACCAGGCGGGGGCGGCGAGTCCCGGCAGGCGGCGGCGGCGGCGGCGGCGGCGGCGGCGAGGACCGGAAGGCGGCGACCAAGCGGCGGCGGCGGCGGCGGCGGCGGCGGCGGCGAGCACCGGCAGGCGGCGACCAGGCGGGGGCGGCGAGTCCCGGCAGGCGGCGGCGGCGGCGGCGGCGAGGACCGGAAGGCGGCGACCAAGCGGCGGCGGCGGCGGCGGCGGCGGCGAGCACCGGCAGGCGGCGACCAGGCGGGGGCGGCGAGTCCCGGCAGGCGGCGGCGGCGGCGGCGGCGGCGGCGGCGAGGACCGGAAGGCGGCAACCAAGCGGCGGCGGCGGTGGCGGCGGCGGCGGCGGCGAGCACCGGCAGGCAGTATGGACGGCAAGCAGACGACACGGCAGGGAAACGGCGGGGATCTTCCACGTCGAAGGTGCACCCTGAGAGTAGCCCAGGCAGTGAAACTCTTCGATGAAGAAGAGATGGAATCCAACCCTCGAATGTGTCTGATTCTCTCATTACAGCTCCTTTTATACACGATTGTCACGCGCAGTCACTGACGTTTTGCTGTCCAGCGCCATCTGTCGGACATTTTGTGAACTTTGCTTTTTTTTTTTGTTCTAATAAAACCCCATGTCATTCCAAGCATGTGTGTCAATTTTACCTCTCTATCTACATTATTCCGTGGTTTATTAAGTTTTCATATTTATACTGGCTTTTTGATCACCGGGTATATCTTCTGAGATTCCCTGGCACTACCGCAGACATGGGACGTGCCTGTCTATATCAAGGGCGGCGCAAATGCGAGAAGTAGTTGTAAAATTTTATTTAGTTTGTCGAAAAAAATAAAGTTATATAACTTTTCACCACACCACAGTAACGTAGCACTGTGCTAGGGAGAACGAAACAAAATCCCACAGTCCGTCGATAGAGAGGAGTTTTTGTTCAGTAATTCGATTTTGCAGGAGAGTCAAAATGATAACTGTCTCATGCAAATCCAGGTGACTTCTTCGTCTCTCTTGATTATCCAGAAAAAGAATTACCAGTGGGTTGTACTGTTTTGCATTTGCCCCTCTAGCTGCATGTTAATGTACTGTGGCATGGGGGTTTAACGTGTATGATGACAGAACACACGTACCTGCATGCAAAATGAAATTAAAAATAAAATTAAATTAAAAATATAAAAGTAGCATTGTTTCCCTACTTTTAAAATATTGTCTGACTTTTTAAAAATACTGTTTTCTATTTCTGACTGTGCTTTCTTTTTCTTTGGAAAGGAGGTGGGGGGGGGGGGGGAGCTTTCATCTTGGACATGTACTATTTGATATACAGAGCTGTTTATAGTTTTCATTTTACACCTAGCAGTGCTAACGCAGACAGGCATTCTGACAAAAATACTGTTATGGCGTCATTGATGTTTTCAGAGTGTTTATGTGCTAGTATGGTTGCCGGATTTTTAGAGTTAGAAAAAGCGTTCCACAATGTAATACGCTGCAAGAAATTCTGAGAACTATATAAGGAGGCTATAGGGAAAGACGGATAATATAAAGTATATACAAAAACGAAGAGTGAACAGTAAGAATTGAAGACCGAAACGAAGTGTTCGTACGAGAAACGGTCTAACACGGGTATGGAGTATTTCATCCCCGTTGTTCACGCCATACATCGAAGAAGCAATGATGGAAGGAGTAGGAAGATTCAAGACTGGGATTAATGTACATGGGGGAAGGATATACATGATAACAATCGCTTATGACGTTGCTACCCTCACTGAACGTGAGGCAGAATTACAGGACGTGTTGAATGGAATTAGCAGTTAAATGAGTATAGAATTCTGATTAACAATAAACTGAAGAAAGACGCACGTGATGAGGAGTGCCAGAAACGAAATTATCAATAAACTTAACATCAAACTTATGGATCAGGGAGTAGAAATTAAGGAATTCAGATACTTTGGAACCATGATAACACGTAACAGACGATGCGAGAAAGGCATTATCCCTCGAACGGGCGCGCCTGTGTACAAAGTGCGCCAACCAAAAATAAAATGATTTTGTGCTGTTCCATTTTTGTTTCACAACTGCAAACCTATATCTACTGCTTCAATATTGCTTCAGGTAACACAGCGATAAATTGTGTTGTCGTATGCCCAAGTCAGCAGCAGTAATATAAAATACAAAGCGAGCTCGGCGAGAAAAAATTTACGATCAGTTCAAAAAAATGACCCCAGTTACGAACTAGCAACATAATCCCACATTGAGCCAGTTGTCTACGAGATAATTAGTGATCGAATAAGCAGCTGGCCGAGATATGATGCAACTGCACTGCTTAATGCTTAGAATGCGTCATTACTGTCTCTTTAACACCTGTCCTTGGCAAAAGAGAGTTATAGTGAAAATTTATTTCATTATTGTTTAATAGAACAGTAGTTTAGCTCATATTGTGTAAGTTTATTTTCTTCTTGTTTAAATAAACTAAGATTAAAGTGTGATTTTGATCATACTTGACTTACCTTGGTAAGCCAGAATGAGTTTTTCACTCTGCAGCGGAGTGTGCGCTCATATGAAACTTCCTGGCAGAGTAAAACTGCGTGCCCGACCGAGACTCGAACTCGGGACCTTTGCCTTTCGCTGGCAAGTGCTCTACCATCTGACCTACCTAAGCACGACTCACGCCCGGACCTCACAGCTTTACTTCTGCCAGTATCTCGTCTCCTACCTTCCAAACTTTACAGAAGCTCTCCTGCGAACCTTGCAGAACTAGCACTCCTGAAAGAAAGGATACTGCGGAGACATGGCTTAGCCACAGCCTGGAGGATGTTTCCAGAATGACACTTTCACTCTGCAGCGGAGTGTGCGCTGATATAAAACTTCCTGGCAGATTAAAACTGTGTGCCAGACCGAGACTTGCCTTTCGCGGGCGAGTGCTCTACCATCTGAGCTACCGAATCACGACTCAGAGCCGGTTCTCACATGAGTTTCATATCAGCGCACACTCCGCTGCAGAGTGAAAATCTCATTCTGGAAACATCCCCCAGGCTGTGGCTAAGCCATGTCTCCGCAGTATCCTTTCAGGAGTGCTAGTTCTGCAAGGTTCGCAGGGGAGCTTCTGTAAAGTTTGGAAGGTAGGAGACGAGGTACTGGCAGAAGTAAAGCTGTGAGGGCCGGGTGTGAGTCGTGCTTCGGTAGCTCAGATGGTAGAGCGCCACGGAGACGCGTCATCCACAAGACGGCGAACCGTCCGACAGAGATCGTGCGCTAGTCCCGCGCCCAGAAGCTATGGAACATAGCACGCCTGTTGTCACTGACGCCATTGAGCCGACTCGGCCAGCGCTGCCACCTCTCGCCGATGTCAAACCTGTCGGACACCTTTCATGGGCGCATGACACGGATTTCCCACCTCCATCTGATGCGGAAATGAGATCTGTTTCTCCGTTAGACCAAAACTAAAATGGGGGAAGTTTCTAGCATCCACCACAACAATCTTCACCAGCTATGAACGGATCTCCCATGAGGCGTACCGAAAAGCTACTATCAATATTAATAATATCGGCTCCCACGCTAAACTTCAACTGCTCCGTGACACGCTAAGAGCAGCGGACATCGACATCGACCTGTTACAAGAACTGAGGACAGCGACTTGGACTGGGTGTTATGGATATGAGACGTACGCCGCCCCTGCAGCTATGGAACACACAGGCGCAGCCATCCTCCTACGAGAAGGGATCGCAGTTTCCGATGTCGCATACCTCCCAACAGCGCGAGGGGTGGCTATAACAGTTGAAGGACTCAAAATCATAAATCTCTACGCCCCATCGGGCACTGATAAACGGAGGGATCGCTCCCAGTTCTACGCGGAAGATACCACGCCTTTATTCCTCGGTCTATACGATCATCTCATCGTAGGTGGAGAGTTCAACTGTGTTCTCGAGCGCACAGACCAACACCCCCATTTCACCACATGTCCCGAACTTCGCTTCCTCGTCCGCCGCCTTCGTCTCCTCGACACTTGGCGAGTGGTACACGGCGACCGCCCGGGGTATACACACATCACGAGTCACTCCGCCAGCCGACTTGATAGAATATACATCTCTAACGCTCTAAAATCAGTTCTCCTCGACGCGGAACGTTGGCCGTCTGCCTTTTCGGATCATGACATCTATATCTGTACCATGAACCTACGTCGACAATCTATATGGCGCAGTGCAGGACCTTGCAAACTCAATGTCGCGCTACTGCGGGACCCTGAATGTCGACAACAGGTCACCGACACGTGGCACACCTGTGTTCAACGCATTATGCGTTACGAGACCACACTGCAGTGGTGGTTGCTGTGCGCCAAACCGGCCATCCGACGCACATTGACACACTATGGCAGAGCCAAAGCCAGGTGGAATCACCATACAACTGATTTCTACTGTAGGGCTCTACATGAACTCATGGATCATCCTCCATCCCCGGATCGCCTCAAAGAAGCTCAACGCATCAAGGCAAAGATTTTATCCTTGACCAGATGCCGTCTAGAGGGAGCCATTGTACGAGCCCGCAGCCAAGACAGGATTAATGGTGAAGAACTTTCTATGCATCATATTGTTCAAAATGTCCGTCGACGCCGACAGGCTTTAATGACAACTTTAGACTTACCTGATGGACGACGGCTGACTTCGCAAGCTACCATTGCGGATGCATTCACAACGCACTATAGACTTTTCTATCAAGAAGTACCTGCCGGTGCAGAGGCCATTGCTGAAGTTGCCCATGAGACACTTGGTACTCTAAACGCAGCAGCTGCAACCCTCCTGACTGCTGAAGTGACCACCGACGACGTCCAAGGCGCTGTGGCCAAAGGGTCTCTGAATCGATCTCCCGGCCTGGATGGTTTACCTCTCGAATTTTACAGGACCTTCCAAGATTTGATGATGCCACGATGGAGGGACGTGTACTGGGAACTTTTGTCCGGCGCGGCGAACCCGCCACCAATGTTCATGGAAGGCTTACTTGTACCAGTCCCGAAACCCGCAGGAGGAACACGACTCGACAGTTATCGGCCGATCACGTTACTCAATTCCGACTTCAAGATTTTCACACGCCTTCTGGCAGTGCGACTCAAATGTGTCTTACGGGACATTGTTTCCCACGAACAAACATCCTTAGGCGGCGATCGTAATATACAGACGGCCCTCAGTGAATATCGAGATGTGATCGCTGTGGCAACGCACTCGCGACTGCCAGGCGCTTTAATCTCCATCGACTTCAAACAAGCGTTTGACCGCGTCAATCATGCATTCCTCAACGCAGTGATGGACCGAATGGCAATTCCCCCGACGTTCACGCAAGTGATTATGCGGCTCCTTCGTGGAGCAACGTCCAGACTTCTCGTCAACGGCAGACTTACAGAACCTATACGGATTGAACGCTCAGTACGGCAGGCTTGCCCTTTGTCGACTGTGCTTTATGCCATTGCGATGGAACCACTCATTTGCGGATTACGGCGACGTTTGACAGGTATTCCACTCTGGGATCGTATGTTCCGCTGCCGAGCTTACGCGGACGACTTGGCCCTCGTCGTACGTTCAGCGGCTGACGTACAAGCTGCGATGCAGTGGATTACCCGTTACAGTGCAGGGGCAGGGAGCGCTATGAACGTGGCAAAATCATGCGCCATGAAGGACGGCCGCGGCCTTCCCGCAGACAGCGTAGTTCCATTTCAACTGGTGGACACCATTCGTTGTCTCGGATTGGTGTACACGCGAGACATTCGCCGCACCTCGGCGATCAATTTTCGGGCGCTGCTGCAACGCATCCGGGCCAACATACAAAATCACATACTACGCCCGCTGAATATGTGCCAGAGAGTCACCTTCGTCAATACCCATCTGGCAGCTCGGATACCCCATATAGCGCAGATTCTGCCCATCACTGCGACAATGGCGGCCAGGTTACAGGCGGCATTCGGCTATTTGTTCTGGACACATCTTCAAAGTCCAGTATGAAGCTCTCACCTTACCGAAGCGGGACGGTGGCCTCGATCTGGTTAATGTGAGAGCCAGGACTACGGCACTTTACACCAGTACTATGCTCCGGTTATGGAAAAGCCAAAATGCTAGTTTTACTGGAATGTTGACCACCGAGCTCGCACCTGTTTCGAGACGCCCACCGACGTCTTTGGCACACATCCCACCTCCGATGTCACATATCGGCCGTTTCTTTTTGGAGTACAGCTACATATGCACCGAGCTCCCCACGACCAGGAAGACGACCACCCGCGACATCTACCGCCTTCTCCGAAAGTCTCCACCCCGCAACCCCGTCGAAACACGTCACCCCAAGGTTTCATGGCCTACAGTTTGGAAAACGATCCACCAACCATATCACACCACTGACACCACCTCTATGTGGTACCTTCTCGTCAATGGCAAGTATACTACAAGACAGAAACTGCATCGCATCGCACTGGTGGACTCACCCCTGTGCCTCAAGTGCAATGTCGAAGATACAGATTTACATCGTTTTGAGTGTGGGCCAGCAGCAGCTGTCTGGACCCTCGTACAGAAGATTGTGGCTTTCTACCTCCGAGTACCACCACATCACGTTTCTCCCACTATGATGATATATCCCGACACGACCTACTTTCCATCGGCTAAGTGGCACGCCATCACATGGATCAGTGGCATGGCTGTCAGCTACCTCTTCCGGGACGACATCGTCGATCCGGCGGACTTTTGGACATGCCTCCAAGTACATCACCACACCCTTCGCCGGCATCGACACTATCGGGCCACTTTCGCGAACTATTTACAGAGCATTTTCACCAACCCGCCTCAAAGTTGGAATTTCAACGAACCGTGCCAGCCAAAACTGGACGATCCTACGTTCCCCTTCAATGGTCAATGATAGAATGCATTTTGTTCTGCTGGCGCGCCAAAGTGGAGCATGGCGCGGAAAGCATTCCTATTTTATTTCACTTCTCTTTTCTCCTCCTCTTCTAAGTTTTTTTCTCCTTACACATGTTTATCCTTTTCACGCATAGCTCTCTATCTGCAGCCTATTTGTTTTCTTCTCTTGTGCTCCCAAAAAAAAAAAAAAAAAAAAAAAAAAATGCTGCTGATGGTGAGACCGTATACCAATTTATGTTAACAAAAAACATACAAATACAAAAGAAGGCCGTTGCGGAAATATAGCTGCCTTTTATGTTTTACGTTTTCAAAGGATATTGTGTTATTTTATGAAGAACGTCGTCTTTTATTTTCATACCCAAGAGGCCAAGAGGTTTTTTATTTGTTTTCTTAAAAAAAATTTGTAGAGCACTTATAAAAAAAGCAAAAAAAAGAAAAAAAAGTTGGTAGAGAACATGTCAAAAAAAAAAGGTCGGTAGAGCACTTGCCCGCGAAAGGCAAAGGTCCCGAGTTCGAGTCTCGGTCGGGCACACAGTTTTAATCTGCCAGGGAGTTTCTTACCTTGGTAAGACAAGGAAACCTATTCTTTTCATGTGTACAAAGGGCGCCGGGCTCCCGCTCGGAGGTTAAAAGCAGACTATCACAGACAAAGAAGGAATTCCTGGCCAACAGAAGTCTTTTGCTATGGCACTGAATCAAAGACTGTGGAAGACCGGAAAAGAAGAGATTTGAAGTGTTTGAGACATGGTTCTACACAAGAGTGCCGAAAATTAGGTGGACTGATAATGACTGAGGAGGTTCTCCCCAGAAGCGGTGAAGAAAGAAACACGTGGAAGACACTGACAAGAAAGGACGTAAGGGTAGGACTACAGGGAGTTTCAGAGGCTAGAAACTGTAGGGAAAGACAGAGATTGGAATACGTCCGCCAAATAAATGATTACGTAAGATGCAAGCGCTACTCTCAGATGAAAATATTGTGATATGTGTCATTCCATTATTGCACTGCCACGTCTCATATTCCGATACAATTAATTACTTCATCGCTATCTAACTTACGTCCTTGACAGTTA
This sequence comes from Schistocerca piceifrons, assembly GCF_021461385.2. Taxonomy (NCBI): domain Eukaryota; kingdom Metazoa; phylum Arthropoda; class Insecta; order Orthoptera; family Acrididae; genus Schistocerca; species Schistocerca piceifrons. Next base: position 45,206,088 of record NC_060146.1, read on the forward strand.
ATAAATTTTTAATTCTAGTGATGGTAAAGTCAGTGACAGCAATGATTAAGCTGTCTACTCCTACACTACTGGCCATTCAAATTGCTACACCAAGAAGAAATGCGAATGATAACCGGGTATTCATTGGACCAATATACACTCCTGGAAATTGAAATACGAACACCGTGAATTCATTGTCCCAGGAAGGGGAAACTTTATTGACACATTCCTGGGGTCAGATACATCACATGATCACACTGACAGAACCACAGGCACATAGACACAGGCAACAGAGCATGCACAATGTCGGCACTAGTACAGTGTATATCCACCTTTCGCAGCAATGCAGGCTGCTATTCTCCCATGGAGACGATCGTAGAGATGCTGGATGTAGTCCTGTGGAACGGCTTGCCATGCCATTTCCACCTGGCGCCTCAGTTGGACCAGCGTTCGTGCTGGACGTGCAGACCGCGAGAGACGACGCTTCATCCAGTCCCAAACATGCTCAATGGGGGACAGATCCGGAGATCTTGCTGGCCAGGGTAGTTGACTTACACCTTCTAGAGCACGTTGGGTGGCACGGGATACATGCGGACGTGCAGTGTCCTGTTGGAACAGCAAGTTCCCTTGCCGGTCTAGGAATGGTAGAACGATGGGTTCGATGACGGTTTGGATGTACCGTGCACTATTCAGTGTCCCCTCGACGATCACCAGTGGTGTACGGCCAGTGTAGGAGATCGCTCCCCACACCATGATGCCGGGTGTTGGCCCTGTGTGCCTCGGTCGTATGCAGTCCTGATTGTGGCGCTCACCTGCACGGCGCCAAACACGCATACGACCATCATTGGCACCAAGGCAGAAGCGACTCTCATCGCTGAAGACGACACGTCTCCATTCGTCCCTCCATTCACGCCTGTCGCGACACCACTGGAGGCGGGCTGCACGATGTTGGGGCGTGAGCGGAAGACGGCCTAACGGTGTGCGGGACCGTAGCCCAGCTTCATGGAGACGGTTGCGAATGGTCCTCGCCGATACCCCAGGAGCAACAGTGTCCCTAATTTGCTGGGAAGTGGCGGTGCGGTCCCCTACGGCACTGCGTAGGATCCTACGGTCTTGGCGTGCATCCGTGCGTCGCTGCGGTCCGGTCCCAGGTCGACGGGCACGTGCACCTTCCGCCGACCACTGGCGACAACATCGATGTACTGTGGAGACCTCACGCCCCACGTGTTGAGCAATTCGGCGGTACGTCCACCCGGCCTCCCGCATGCCCACTATACACCCTCGCTCAAAGTCCGTCAGCTGCACATACGGTTCACGTCCACGCTGTCGCGGCATGCTACCAGTGTTAAAGACTGCGATGGAGCTCCGTATGCCACGGCAAACTGGCTGACACTGACGGCGGCGGTGCACAAATGCTGCGCAGCTAGCGCCATTCGACGGCCAACACCGCGGTTCCTGGTGTGTCCGCTGTGCCGTAACGTGTGATCATTGCTTGTACAGCCCTCTCGCAGTGTCCGGAGCAAGTATGGTGGGTCTGACACACCGGTGTCAATGTGTTCTTTTTTCCATTTCCAGGAGTGTATTATACTGGAACTGACATGTGATTACATTTTCACGCAATTTGGGTGCATAGATCCTGATGAATCAGTACCCAGAACAACCACCTCTGGCCGTAATAACGGCCTTGATACGTCTGGGCATTGAGTCAAACCGAGCTTGGATGGCGCGTACAGTTACAGCTGCCCATGCAGCTTCAACAGTTCATCAAGAGTAGTGACTGGCGTATTGTGACGAGCCAGTTGCTCGCCCACCATTGCCCAGACTTTTTCAGTTGATGGGAGATCTGGAGAATGTGCTGGCCAAGGCAGCAGTCGAACATTTCTTGTATCCAGAAAGGCCCGTACGGGACCTGTAACATGCGGTCGTGCATTAGCCTGCTGAAATGTAGGGTTTCGCAGGGATCCAATGAAGGGTAGAGCTACGGATCGTAACACATCTGAAATGTAACGTCAATGCGAACAAGAGGTGACCGAGACGTGTAACCAATGGCACCCCATACCATCACGCCGGGTGATACGCCAGCGATGACGAATACACGCTTCCAATGTGCGTTCACCGCGATGTCGCCAAACAAGGATGCGACCACCATGATGCTGTAAACAGTATTCATCCGAAAAAATGACGTTTTGCCATTCGTGCGCCCAGTTCCGCCGTTGAGTACACCATCGCAGAAGCTCCTGTCTGTAATGCAGCGTCAAGGGTTACCGCAGCTATGGTCTCCGAGCTGATAGTCCATGCTGTTGCAAGCGTCGTCGAACTGTTCGTGCAGATGGTTGTTGTCTTGCAAACGTCCTCATCTGTCGACTCATGGATCGAGACGTGGCTGCACGATCCGTTACAGCCGCAAGACGTGGCTGTACGATCCGTTACAGCCATGCAGATAAGATGCCTGTCGTCTCGACTTCTAGTGATACGAGGCCGTTGCGATCCAGCACGGTGTTCCGTATTACCCTCCCGAACCCACCGATTCCATATTCTGCTAACCGTTATTGGATCTCGACCAACGCGAGCAGCAATGTCGCGATACGATAAACCGCAATCGCGATAGGATACAATCCGAACTTTATCAAAGTCGGAAACGTGACGGTACGCATTTCTCCTCGTTACACGAGGCATCACAACAACGTTTCACCAGGCAACGCCGGTCAACTGCTGTTTGTGTATGAGAAATCGGTTGGAAACTTTCCTAATGTCAGCACGTAGTAGGTGTCGCCACAGGCGCCAACCTTGTGTGAATGCTCTGAAAAGCTAATCACTTGCTTATCACAGCATCGTCTTCCTGTCGGTTAAATGTCGCGTCTGTAGCACGTCATGTTCGTGGTGTATCAATTTTAATGGCCAGTAGTGTATATAGGGTGTCTCAAACCTGTTAGGGTAGACTGAAAGAGGTGATAGTAGGTCCATTTCGGCTTATATTAAGATAGGAAACCAATGGTCTGAAATACATATTTATTGTGTTATAGACATCCACAGCATAAACCGTATAACAACTCAGTTCACAGCTGTTGTTCAAAGCCACAACCGCCAGTCTTAATGCATGTATTGCCACGGTGCATGCATTCCTGCCGCTCTTACGCAAAGATCCTGGGTACTGTCGCACACTGAAAGAAACGGCGGGTGATAAATAGCGTACAGCCTCGACTAGTAGACGGACATACTGTACAGATTTTAGCTTATATCAGGTGTGTCATGTGCAGACCCCATGCATCGTACCAGTGCACCTGCGCCGCATGCACACCCTGGTGTCAGCTGTCCTTTTGCACCTCCCCACTTTGGTGTTAATTTTCGTGAGCACCTGAATAACACATACCTTTATCTTTGGATTGGATGAGGAGTTCCAGTCCCATGGCCAGCGCCTTTGTCAGATCTCACACCTTTGGGGTTACAGCAAGACGTTGGTGTCTGAAACCCCCGTAGAAACTGAAGAAGACCTACTTTCTGGAGTCGAATCTAGCTGTCTGGTGGTGCAACAGACACCATGGATCTTTGAGAGAGGGCGAGAGAACTTCATGTGCCGTTGCCATGCATCCATTGAGAGTGGCGATTGTCACTAGCGAAATTGCTATGAGCTACGGTGTAGCCATGCAGTGTATGCTGCGTATGTGCATAACACAATAAATACGCACTTCCGAGCATTGGTTCCCTATCTCAACAGAATCGGTTGTGGACCCTCTATCGCCTGTCTCTATTTGACCCAAAATTATTGTTTTTAATTACTTTTTAAACCCGTTTCCATAATTGTTTTAAATCTTTCAGTACAATAAAACCTACCAAGTTAAGTATTGAAAGTGAATGTGACTTTTCACAACAAATTTCGTATTCATATTTTCAGGTTCAGAGTCCTTTTTATATATTTTTTTATTATTATTATCGATTTGAGCCTCTAGGGACTGCGTGGTAACAACCAATTTCATTTTAGTATCTGGTCTTGTTCTTGTTCCAGCTTAGGCTTCCTGCCAGTATCTTCTGAGCCCACCAAGAAGTGCCTGTCTACGCTCTTCGGACAAAGGCACTCTCCGTCTTTCGGACGTTGATGCCATTTTAAAACCTTGGTAGTTATTCGCCAATCTCCTAAATTTGTTCCTGTCAGGAATTTCTCTCTCTGAGATACCAATCGGCCTAAGATCTGTTTCACATTCTTCGAATCATCTCGGCCTTGTTTTCTTAGATTGGATGATTCTTTTTGTTAGTCGGTCACCGTCCATCCTCATGAGATGACCGTAAAATAACAATCGTCTCTTCTTAATGGATACTATGATAGGTTCTGTCTTGCCATTGTCCATCAATCCTTCTGTTACTTAGGATTTTCTGTAATATCCTATGCTCTCGCTTCTCGAGCCGCTCAGCTTGACCTTGTCTATTCATGATCAAAGTGAACTTGGCCCATACACTCATAGACTTTTCATTATAGGCATTCTTTGTCAGTTAGTATGTTTGGTCTAACTTCTTCATCCTGACATTAATTGCATCTTCTTCTAATCCATTCTCCTGGATGGCTTCACCGACGTATCTGAAATTCTTAACTCGTCCGATTTTTCCCAGATAGGTGATCATCCATTCAGGTCCATCACGGATGTTCGTCATGTATTTTGTCTTTTGAATAGAGATCTGGAGTCCAACTTTTTCAGCAATTTCTCACAGCCTATTGATCTTGCTGACTGCTGACTCTATGTTGGTAGGAAGAATGGCCAGATGGTCCACAAAGGCCAATCAGTCAGTGTACGCCCCTTTGTTCTTGGGACCAAGTCTGAACCGCTCTTCATTTGTTTTTTGACACTGTGTTAGTCAGAGTTTGTTCGATCAGGATTCTTGATGTATCATCCACCCCAAACTCTTCCAAAATATTCATTAATGCCTCTCGGTCGATGGAGTCATATGCCTTCTGAAAATCAACAAACGCGACCACGTAGTTATTTCTTCCAGTTTTTGGTACCTGATGATGTTCTACAGGTTAAAGATCTGTTCTGGAAAAGAACGCCCCTTTCGGAAACCAGCTTGATATTCCCCAGTCAGTTGGTCAAGATGACCTTCTATTATCTTCTGTATCGCTTTGGAGAGAATCTTACATGGAACAGATACCGATGAGGTGCCTCTGTAGTTACTGACTTTCTTTTTATCGCCTTTTTTGTGTAGAGGATGGATTAAAGCTGACCGCCATTCAGTTGGTATCATTCCAGTTCTCCAGATCTCCTCATAAAGCTGGACTAGCACATGAAGAGTTTCATTATTTTCCAGCTTCAGTAGTTCCATCACTATTGAATCCTCTTCAGCTGCATTATTATTCTTAAGGTTATTGATGATCTCTTTGATCTCCTCTTCACCAGATGGAGATGAGTGGGGTGGTTTGTGTATCGAGCACATACAGGGAGTCCTTCTTTCGGTTCATCACAATTAAATAGGTTTTCAAAATAACGAGATATGATCGTGCAGTTTTCTTTGTTGGTGAGCCCGAGCTTTCGATTTTTGTCTCTAAAACAAAGACTAGGGGCTTGGTATCGTTTCAAATTTGATTTCAACGTGTGATAGAAGTCTCTGGCATTGTTTTTCCGGAAATTCTGATCTATCTGTTCTAACTGCTGTTTCTCATACAATTGCTTAGCCCTTCGGAAAGATCTGCCTGCATATTTGCGAACTTTGCGGAATACATCGAAATCTTCAGGTCTCCTGGTCGAGTTCCACTTTTTCCATGCCTTTGTTCATTGAGCCACCACCTCACCACAAACCTCACTCCACCATCTATACAGCGTTATTACAAATGATTGAAGCGATTTCACAGCTCTACAATAACTTTATTATTTGAGATATTTTCACAATGTTTTGCACACACATACAAAAACTCAAAAAGTTTTTTTAGGCATTCACAAATGTTCGATATGTGCCCCTTTAGTGATTCGGCAGACATCAAGCCGATAATCAAGTTCCTCCCACACTCGGCGCAGCATGTCCCCATCAATGAGTTCGAAAGCATCGTTGATGTGAGCTCGCAGTTCTGGCACGTTTCTTGGTAGAGGAGGTTTAAACACTGAATCTTTCACATAACCCCCCAGAAAGAAATCGCATGGGGTTAAGTTGGGAGAGCGTGGAGGCCATGACGTGAATTGCTGATCATGATCTCCACCACGACCGATCCATTGGTTTTCCAATCTCCTGTTTAAGAAATGCCGAACATCATGATGGAACTGCAGTGGAACACCATCCTGTTGAAAGATGAAGTCGGCGCTGTCGGTCTCCAGTTGTGGCATGAGCCAATTTTCCAGCATGTCCAGATACACGTGTCCTGTAACGTTTTTTTCGCAGAAGAAAAAGGGGCCGTAAACTTTAAACGGTGAGATTGCAAAACACGTTAACTTTTGGTGAATTGCGAATTTGCTGCACGAATGCGTGAGGATTCTCTACCACCCAGATTCGCACACTGTGTCTGTTCACTTCACCATTAAGAAAAAATGTTGCTTCATCACCGAAAACAAGTTTCGCACTGAACGCATCCTCTTCCATGAGCTGTTGCAACCGCGCCAAAAATTCAATGCGTTTGACTTTGTCATCGGGTGTCAGGGCTTGTAGCAATTGTAAACGGTAAGGCTTCTGCTTTAGCCTTTTCCGTAAGATTTTCCAAACCGTCGGCTGTGGTACGTTTAGCTCCCTGCTTGCTTTATTCGTCGACTTCCGCGGGCTACGCGTGAAAATTGCCCGCACGCGTTCAAGCGTTTCTTCGCTCACTGCAGGCCGACCAGTTGATTTCCCCTTACAGAGGCATCCAGAAGCTTTAAACTGCGCATACCATCGCCGAATGGAGTTAGCAGTTGATGGATGTTTGTTGAACTTCGTCCTGAAGTGTCGTTGCACTGTAATGACTGACTGATGTGAGTGCATTTCAAGCATGACATACGCTTTCTCGGCTCCTGTCGCCATTTTGTCTCACTGCGCTCTCGAGCGCTCTGGCGGCAGAAACCTGAAGTGCGGCTTCAGCCGAACAAAACTTTGTGAGTTTTCTACATATCTGTAGTGTGTCGTGGCCATATGTCAATGAATGGAGCTACAGTGAATTTATGAAATCGCTTCAATCATTTGTAATAGCCCTGTACTTTCTCTTCTTAGCCGTCAGGATTGCAGTATTAGCTGCTTGTTGGATCTTGCATGCAATGTCCGTCCATTTATTGGATTCAAATGTCAGTTGCTGGTGGTATTGTTCTAATACGTTTACATTGATTTTGAGCTTCGCAACGTCATATTTATGAATTTTATTTCCTGTTTTCATGGCCTTATTGAGAGGGATAAAATTCATTTTGATCTTGGAGAGGTAATGATCCGAGCCAAACTGGGCACCCTCTCTATACTTTAACATTCATTATTTCCTTAGTTGCTCTCCTAGAGATTGATACATGATCAATCTGTTTCCCTCCACACAGACAGACTGGTGATCGCCAAGTCTTCTGTTTACTTGGCTTGTGTTTGTAAAATGTTGTCATTATCTGAAGATTGAATGATCGACACAGATTGACGAATCTTATACCATTTCTGTTAGCCATCTTGTGAGCAGGATACTTTCCAGTTGTTGATCTGAATTGCGGTTCTATTCCCAGGTGAGCGTTAAAGTCACCTAGAAGGATCTTTATGTTCTTAGATGGTATTTTCTCTCACTGTTCTTCAAGAATGACCCAAAATTGTTCAACTTTCTCGGGTTTGCGTCTGTTGCCTTCATTGATTGGTGCTTATACATTCATCAGTGTGTTTCTTTTGTTATCACAGCTGAGAGTTAGGATAGAAAGTCTCTCTGAAGGGCAGAAGAACTCTACGATAGAACTGACAACCTCCTTACCAACAACAAAGCTGTGCCAAGTACAAGCATGTTCTTATCTATTTTGACTGCCTTTACGTTTTTATAATGTTGTGAAAAAAGTCGACGACAGTTTAGGATATATGCATTTAAAAAAAAAAAAACTTATGTTGTGTCATAAAGTACGTCTTTCCCTCAGTGTACACATTACAGAAAACGCATTGGTATTGCTAAGAGTGTGCTAAAAGATATTTTTATGTTTTGGACCCTACATATACAATAGTACCTATCGAGAAGGCATATTGTTGATAAAACGCAGCTACAATGAACGAAATTTGTTTTTTTATATTGTTTTCTGGTGAGCATAAAGTCTGTTTTGGTACTGCTAGAGTTAATGAGTAGATTATGATAGAAATTAGATGAAATGCTGAGATTCAAATTTTTTGCCCCTTCCCCCCCCCCCACCCCCCCAAGGAGGCGTTTTATTGGCTGCCTGCAACTGACACTGGATGACTGGGCAATGTGTCAACAACGCAACTGAAACAATGTAATTCAGAAACAACGCAATACAGTGATGGCAACAAGGTTTTTCTTTAGCATAAAAGCAGGGATAACAACAAAATAACTAATTATTTCCACAAGAGAGTTGCATTGAGTCCTCTGTCGACCTGATCACACATATATCCATACATCCATACATATATACATATACGAGGTGCATTCAAGTACTAAGGCCTCCGATTTTTTTTCTAATTAACTACTCACCCGAAATCGATGAAACTGGATTACTTCTCGACGTAATCTCACTGCAGATGTACACATTTTTCACAACGCTGACGCCATGACTCCATGGTAGCGGCGAAGGCTTCTTTATGAATCTGTTTTGACCACTGGAAAATCGCTGAGGCAATAGCAGCACGGCTGGTGAATGTGCGGCCACGGAGAGTGTCTTTCATTGTTGGAAAAAGCCAAAAGTCACTAGGAGCCAGGTCAGGTGAGTAGGGAGCATGAGGAATCACTTCAAAGTTGTTATCATGAAGAAACTGTTGCGTAACGTTAGCTCGATGTGCGGGTGCGTTGTCTTGGTGAAACAGCACACGCGCAGCCCTTCCCGGACGTTTTTGTTGCAGTGCAGGAAGGAATTTGTTCTTCCAAACATTTTCGTAGGATGCACCTGTTACCGTAGTGCCCTTTGGAACGCAATGGGTAAGGATTACGCCCTCGCTGTCCCAGAACATGGACACCATCATTTTTTCAGCACTGGCGGTTACCCGAAATTTTTTTGGTGGCGGTGAATCTGTGTACTTCCATTGAGCTGACTGGCGCTTTGTTCCTGGATTGAAAAATGGCATCCACGTCTCATCCATTGTCACAATCGACGAAAAGAAAGTCCCATTCATGCTGTCGTTGCGCGTCAACATCGCTTGGCAACATGCCACACGGGCAGCCGTGTGGTCGTCCGTCAACATTCGTGGCACCCACCTGGATGACACTTTTCGCATTTTCAGGTCGTCATGCAGGATTGTGTGTACAGAGCTCACAGAAATGCCAACTCTGGAGGCGATCTGTTCAACAGTCATTCGGCGATCCCCCAAAACAATTCTCTCCACTTTCTCGGTCATGTCGTCAGACCGGCTTGTGCGAGCCCGAGGTTGTTTCGGTTTGTTGTCACACAATGTTCTGCCTTCATTAAACTGTTGCACCCACGAACGCACTTTCAACACATCCATAACTCCATAACCGCATGTCTCCTTCAACTGTTGATGAATTTCAATTGGTTTCACACCATGCAAATTCAGAAAACGAATGATTGCACGCTGTTCAAGTAAGGAAAACGTCGCCATTTTAAGTATTTAAAACAGTTCTCATTCTCGCCGCTGGCGGTAAAATTCCATCTGCCGTACGGTGCTGCCATCTCTGGGACGTATTGACAATGAAGGCGGCCTCATTTTAAAACAATGCGCATGTTTCTATCTCTTTCCAGTCTGGAGAAAAAAAAATCTGAGGCCTTAGAACTTGAATGCACCTCGTATTACGGTATCTTGCAGAGAACACTGTGTCACTCCAAAGTCGTCAACGCAATTCGATAGCACAGACATTGGTATTGGCTCACTGCGAACTTGAACGACGTATGGGAGGCACTCCTGAAGACCACGCCTCTGTCTGAGAGTTGCTGCACCCTCGTACTGAGGTCAATATAGAGCTGAGCTTGGAAGAGCTCTGCCCCAGCTCGAGAGCTCAGCTACAGCGGTCAAAATCATCATTTGGGACTGTGACAGTTGTTAAAATTTCGGATGAAAAGTACTTTCATAAATTTTTACTTTTGTACTGCAAGAGAGCAGTTGTGAAATACTGTATCAACTGATGCTTTGCTAGTCAGTGCCAGTTGTAAATAATGCAATAGTCTTACGGCAAAGAATTGTGGCAAAGATAAGTAAATCCTTATTTATTTAATAAATTGAACTAATATTTCTAGTGATCTAGTTTCATGAGGCTTTTCCCAAAGCAATCAAAGAGATACCAGTCATGGCCAGACGAAAGGAGTTTCAGTATATCTATTAAGGATGAAGAACTGCAACTGTGATTTAATAACAATACTTTTAATGGTTCAAAACAAGGGCTAAATACCGTAGCATATGAAATGATTAAAATGCACCCAAACATCAAATTCACAGTTTATCATCAGACAACTGAAGGAATGAATTTTCTTGATATGACTACCTCCAGTCGCAAAAACAACCATGCTTTTCAAATATATAGAAAAGCCACTGCCACTGATGCTGCCATTAACAGCACCTCATGCCACCTGAACCAACATAAGTCTGCTTGCTTCTGGTATCTGTAAATCGTATGCTCCACATTCCCATGAGTGAAACAGATACAGGTAAGGATATTAACATACTTAATCTATAGCCCAAAATTATGCGTGTAACAACTGTCTCATAAGGACGCTAGCTGAAAAAAATCTAAAGTAAACTCAAACAATCACCACCACCATTTCCAGATAACAAAGAAATGCCAAAAGTTATCAGTCTTCCATCCCTTGGCAAAGTTCATACAAACTTACTAATCTTTTCAGACCATTTAACATAGAAATATCCTTCTACAGAGACAATTACTTACAGAAGAAAATTGTTCGAAATAATATATCCACTGAACAGTGGCATCAGAAGTTCAGCATTTGCAAAGTCACATCCTCCTGTTCTTACTTCTGCACACGACAAACAGGTAGAGATTTTGCAACCCGCTACAAACAACATATGGATGCCCTTTAGCTCAAAAACTTAAATAAGTCCAGCCTTACATCACATATTGCTCATCACGAACACTCTGTTTGTGATATCAGTGGAAATCTTTCTGTCCTACACATTTATGAAAAAGGGTTACAAATGGATCTCTTTGAATATTTAGAGATTTACATTCTCAAGCTAAAATCAGCTCAAAAAGACCCTAATGATCAAATTTAATCAACGTAGAACTACTTCTTCAAGAATTTCCAAGACATGCAGGCACCAAAACACCAAAAAGACAACAATAAGTTATATTCTCACAGTCTTGTAACAACTATGGCATTCTGTAACTCATTCACTGTGTAACTCATTCACTCTCTAATTACAAAGTAAATATTTCAGTCTCTTACTCATACAAGAACTACAGCATGCTATAACTCATTCACTCTTTAATTACAATGTGAAAAATTTATTCTATTTGTTTATCTTTTTTGTACCTTAGAAAGCCATATTCCTTGTGTATTGTGAATATAAGAACACACCTGCAGACAGCAAGATTAACCTAAATATATTATCTGTAATTGTAAACATTTCATTTTAATACATGCATCTCAGGCCAAAGATCACGTAGTGTCAGAGTGTTACATCTAGTGCAAACATATTATTAGTATTTACATTCAGTGCATTCAGTGTTTACGTTCTATGAATAAATGCGGAGCCACGTACAGCTAAACAATGTGAATATTCGTGTGTACACCTGATAACGTAGATTATGGGTAAGCAGCTGCTGTGGAAACCACGATGTAGTGCACTGTAAGTTCCCCAAAACGTAACATTTCCATTTCATAAATGTTTAGTGATCGATTACTATTTTCCGTTACTTTCGACAGCCCCATCACCACCCCACCTAGGTACCCTTGGGTCACGATGTAATGTGCCCGTAACATCTCAATCTAATATGAGCCTGCAGTGGCTCGGAAACGGGTTGATACTACAATACATCGTAGGTAAACTCCGAAAGTAGTTCCGCCTACTCTCTACATGTATACACCGCAGTGAGTGAATAGCATCTCACACTCCTCACCTAGAACCGGTCCGGCCGTGCGTCGCTAGTGGAACTGTGAGGCCACTTCTTGCAGGCTGCCCACTGCAACGAGTTTCCGGATCGGATCGCGTGTGGTGATAACTTATGCCTGCCGCCAAACGCAGCAACGTTTCACCAGTCCTGTCCATTAGCTGAAGGCGCACCTCGCTGTGTCCGACACATGATGATACAGGTGCCGCAATTAAATGGCTCCCAGTCGCTAGCGCGGCGAGGTAAGTGATTCTAACGGCCTCGTAGCGGTGTCAACTTTCGTTAAAAACGCGAATAAGAAGCCTACTCGTGTAACAAGCACATAACGATTCCGCAATATTGGCTACCAGAAGCGCTTGAGCGAAATGGGACGGTAGTTATCTGGGGTTATTTACGATAAGTGTCTCGCCAACGATGAGATCGCCATACGTTTAAACTTCGCCAATGGCCACGTGACGAAACGTTTCGAGAAGTAGTTACCGTCTGGCGAAGCCGCAGGTCAAGGAGCCGTTATCTACACGTCGCAGAACCGGCCGGAGTGGCCGAGCGGTTCTAGGCGCTACAGTCTGGAACCATGCGACCGCTACGGTCGCAGGTTCGAATCCTGCCTCGGGCATGGATGTGTGTGATGTCCATAGGTTAGTTAGGTTTAAGTAGTTCTAACAAGGGAACTCCCCATCGCACCCCCCTCAGATTTAGTTATAAGTTGGCACAGTGGATAGGCCTTGAAAAAGTGAACACAGATCAATCGAGAAAACAGGAAAAAGGTGTGTGGAACTATGAAAAAAATAAGCAAAATATACAAACTGAGTAGTCCATGTGAAAGATAGGCAACATCAAGGATATTCTGAGCTCAGGAGCGCCGTGGTCCCGTGGTTAGCGTGAGCAGCTGCGGAGCAAGAGGTCCATGGTTCAAGTATTCTTTATTTTCGCGAAGTTATGATCTGTCCGTTCGTTCACTGACGTCTCTGTTCATTGTAATAAGTTTAGTGTCTGTGTTTTGTGACCGCACCGCCAAACCGTGCGATTAGTAGACGAAAGGACGTGCCTCTCCAATGGGAACCGAAAACATTTGATCGCAAGGTCATAGGTCACCCGATTCCTCCACAGGAAAACACGTCTTATATATTCTATACGACACTGGTGACAGCACGTGCGTCATATGACAGGAATATGTTGTCGACCCACCTAACTTGTACACTTGGCGAATGGGTAAAAAGATTCTTCTACCTTGCCCGATTTAGGTTTTCTTGTGGATGTGATAATCACTTCCAAAAAAGTTACTAAAGCACAAGAGTTTGTCACATAAACTGCAACAAATGAATGCAACAGTTTCACATTCGCACAGTTTTCCCTGTGCTCTGTCAAAATATATGTTTTTAAAGTTTTCAATTTTTTCCGTGTGAAGACCGTCAAATCCTGCATATGTCCAAGCAAATCTGAACATATTCTATAATTTTGGAGAGCGAAGTTGATTATGTGTAAGTGCCTGAACTTTGATAATTGTCTGAAAATAAAAATTTTTTCATTCGAGGATGACTTAAACCATGGACCTCTCGTTCCGCAGCTGCTCACGCTAACCACGGGACCACGGCGCTCCTTAGTTCATATTGTCCTTGATGTTGCCTATCTTGCACATGGACTACTCAGTTTGTATATTTTGCTTTTTTTTCATAGTTCCATACAACTTCTTCCGCTTTTCTCGATTGATCTGTATTCAGTTTTTCAGGGTCTATCCACTGTGCCGACTTATAACTAAATTAGAGGGGGGTGCGATGGGGAGGTTCCCTTGTAAGTTCTAGGGGACTGATGACCTCACAAGTGGAGTCCCATAGTGCTCACAGCCATTTGAACCATTTTGAACACGTCACAGATGTTTGTTACTTGGCTCAAAGATGCCTACAATATTCCTCTGTAATGGCGCAAAAGCGTGGATCCTGCTATGTCACTCCTGAACTCGATGACTCTTCAAACTGCAAAATTTCGACACACGCGAGAAGAAGGCCAGAACTCACTGGTTCATGTGACGTCTAAGGAGGATTAATTATGTTACATTGGCACCAGATTTCACCACAATTCTCTTCAAAGCTACCCTCGACGTGTCATCAGCTATTACCCACATTCCATCGCTTCTCCCACCTCCCGTGCTCACCATCTTGTTGCCCATCCACTTCTGGACCGCCTTTTTTCCCACCGTCCCCGGGCTACGTTGCCGTTTGGGATCCATGTGCAACGTGTGCTGTGTGCTAGAGTCCCTCGGTGTGGAGTCTGTACAACCCCAAATCCAGGGTTTTAACCGCCTGCCACCCTGGTTACTCGAGAGGCCCAGAGTGATTTTAGAATTGGGGCAGTACAAGACTCCTGCCACCGTTTTTAATGCAGCATTTTCTTCCATTTTATCTGAGCACCACGACTATGTAGCTGTTTTTACGGATGGGTCGAAACAAGGGGGTTCCGTTGGTTGCTCTGTTGTTTTTCCGGATCGTGTCCTCAAGATCCGACTCCCTCAGACTTTTACTGTCTTTGATGCAGAATTGTGTGCGATCTTGCGGGCTCTGGAGCACATGAGACATTCTTCCTGTCCTAAATTTCTTGTCTGTTCCGATTCTCTAAGTGCCCTTCACTCTTTGCAACGTTTGTATCCGGCAGATAAAATAGTCCAGACCATCCAGTATGCCCTCCTCCGACTACAGCGACTGGGGAAGGTTGTAGCTTTCTGCTGGGTTCCGGGGCATGTCGGCATTGCTGGGAATGAAAGGGCAGATCTCGCAGCCAAGGAGGCGTGTCTCGCCCCACAAGTATCTCAGTGTGCTATCCCCTTGCACGCACTCACCTCGCTGTTGAGCTCACGGGTCATGCGTCGGTAGGAGGGTGAGTGGCTGGAAGTGACTGACAACAAGCTCCGTATAGTCAAGCCCACAACGCGTCTGTGGTGTACTTCCTTTCAGCCCCGTAGACGGGACGAGGTTATCCTCACTCGGCTTCGGATAGGCCACAGCCCTATGACGCACCGCTTCCTGCTCCGGCGGGAGGACCCTCCAATGTGTGGTGCTTGTGGCGTCCAGGTCACTGTGCGCCACGTTTTATTGGACTGCGTTTTATTTTCTGACCAGCGGGCCGCGGCTGACTTGCCAGCGGACCTGCCATCTCTTTTAGGCAACACTCGGACGAATGTGGTTAAAGTTTTAAAGTTCTGTGCCATGTCAAATGTTTTTACAAAGATTTTAGGGAGAGGATCTTAATTTGCTCACTGTGTGACAAGCCCGCCCATATTTTATGTAAGTGGCCAGCCAATGACAATTTACTGTGGCATTCTTGTTGCTACGTTTACCCTTTCCTTACGTTCTACTTTATTATGTAGCACTTTCCTTCTTTTCCTGCTTTCTTTGCGTGTGTGTTTCTGTTTTGTTAGGTCTGTCCACATTCGTTCCTTTTAATGTGTGTCAGGGCGCTGATGACCTCGACGTTGAGCGCCCATAAGCCCCAACACACACACACACACACACACACACACACACACACACACACACACACACACTCACACACACACACACACAAACGCTTCTTTTGACACCTCTGCGATGGAAGCCACAAAAGCGACGCCCATTGTTGAAATCACGCAGTTTACTTTTTTATGGCCGGCCGATGTGGCCGAGCGGTTCTAGGCGCTTCAGACCGGAACCGCGCTGCTGCTACGGTCGCAGGTTCGAATCCTGCCTCGGGCATGGATGTGTGTGATGTCAGGTTAGTTAGGTTTAAGTAGTTCTAAGTCTAGGGGACTGATGACCTCAGATGTTAAATCCCATAGTGCTTAGAGCCATCTGAACGATTTGAAATTTTTTATGCGTGGCGGAAGGAAACACGTAAAGCAGACCATCGCTTAGAATCGACACGAAAACGCCTCGGGGGGTAGGCATAAAGGGCATCAGTAAAACAGATCCTTTGCTTGGAACGTTGATTCCCGCACATTTCGTGGTCGAAAACGGCAGTTCGCAGTGCGATGAGCCACAAGGAAACATTCTTGACGCTGTTGACACTCCAAGACGTTTAAAACCTTCACCAATGACTTTTGCAGCTCCTTGCCCATTCATCGTGGAAACTCTGCAAACTTGTGGTAAGGTACTATGGGA
Source organism: Schistocerca piceifrons (assembly GCF_021461385.2). NCBI lineage: Eukaryota > Metazoa > Arthropoda > Insecta > Orthoptera > Acrididae > Schistocerca > Schistocerca piceifrons. The sequence goes on from NC_060146.1 coordinate 45,222,336, forward strand.
TCAAGCTGCTGAGGTCATCAGTGCATAGGCTTACACACTACTTAATCTAACTTAAACTAACTTACGCTAAGGACAACACACACAGCCATCCCCGGGGGGAGAAATCGAATCTCCGATGGGGGAATGGTTCAAATGGCTCTGAGCACTATGGGACTTAACAGCTATGGTCATCAGTCCCCTAGAACTTAGAACTACTTAAACCTAACTAACCTAAGGACATCACACAACACCCTTATCACGAGGCAGAGAAAATCCCTGACTCCACCGGGAATCGAACCCGGGAACCCGGGCTCGGGAAGCGAGAACGCTACCGCACAACCACGAGCTGCGGACCGACGGGGGAAGCAGGGCGTACCGTGAAAAAGCGCCTCATATTGCGCTGCTATACGGCGCGGCCAGTCATCGTAACTGCACTTCTTTGGAGTGAAGTGTGATCGCAGTTTTCGTCTCCTGTACAGTGGTCACCCCTTGGGAGGCCCCGAGGAAGAAGGGCTGAAAAACACCCTTTACTGCTTCGGATCACATTCAGAGCTCGTCCAATGTTTCTGAACGGTTTCTAGTGGTTCCAGTCTATAAACGAGAGGAAAAATTGCAGTCACGCTGCACTACAAAGTGGTGCGATGACGCTGAATGGGGATGGAGCCCACAAATGACGTTATATACTGAACAGCCAAAGAAACTGGTACACCTGCTTAATGTCGTGTAGGGCCCCCGCGAGAACGCACGGGTGCCGCAAACCAACGTGGCATGAACTTGACTAATGTCTGAAGTAGTGCTGGAGGGAATTGATACCATGAATCCAGCACGGCTCTCCATAAATCCGTAAGGCTACGAGGGTGTCGAGATTTTTTCTGAACAGAACGTGTCAAGGCATCCCAGGTGTGCTCAATAACGTTCATGTCTGGGATGTTTGGTGGCCAGAGGAAGTGTTTAAACTCAGAAGAGTGATCCCTGGAGCCACTCTGTAGCAATTCTGGACGTGTGGGGTTTCGCATTGTCCTGCTGGAACTGCCCAAGTCCATCAGAATGATCAATCAACATGAACGGATACAGGTGATCAGACAAGATGCTTACGTACGTGTCGTCTGTCAGGGTCGTATCTAAATGTATCGCCGGTCGCTGTGGCCGAGCGGTTCTAGGCGCTTCAGTCCGGAACCGCGCTGCTGCTACGGTCGCTGGTTCGAATCCTGCCTCGGGCATGGATGTGTGTGCTGTTCTTTGGTTAGTTAGATTTAAGTAGTTCTAAGTCTAGAGGACTGATGACCTCAGATGTTAAGTCCCGTAGTGCTTAGAGCCATTTGAACCATTGCAGATGTATCACGGGTTCCATATCACTCCAACTGTACACGCCCAACACCACTACAGAGCCACCAACAGCTTTAAGAGTCCCCTGCTGCCACGCAGGGTCCATGAATTCATGAGATTGTCTCCATACCCTTACACGACCATCCACTCGTTACAATTTGAAAGCCGACTCGTTCGACCAGGTGTAACGCAGCAAGTTATTACGAGATGACAGAGCTGACGCTGCCTGCAGTGAGAACTGCACAGCGTAACATTCAGTCGGTACGAAGGTTCATACCCCCTACGAATCTAAATAATCCATATTAGATATTATCCGATTTTTTCAAATTTGGTACAAAGCCTTTTGCTATTAATGGAACGATGCTGTCAAAATTTCATATATTTATTTATTATAGTTCTGGAGATAAAGAGAATTACCTAAAAGCCCTAAAACCTTCGCTTGTTTTTTGAAACCAAGTTAGGAGCAATAACACATTGACTTTCATTATCATTTGAAGACATTTCGAAGTTATCAGTGCATGAAAACAAATTAATTAGAATTGTCTTTTAAAACTTTACTAACTGTGCATTACGTAATAGAAAAATCGGTGCAAATTATTATTTGATTATATTTTGCCATGTGAGTGCGTGAGAATGATTGAGAGAGTGTATGTGGGACAGACGTCAAAATTTAATATTTCATTTTACGAAAAATCTTCCAGAAACGAACCGTGGGAAAGTTATGTTGCAACCACGATTCAAGTGACGCATATCGGTGTGTGCTTGCTTTGGTATAAAAGTAGCCAGAATGGAAGTTAGAGGCGGAATAAGTTTAATAACAATTTGAAGAATATTTCGCACTTTGTTTATTTTGATTAAACACAAATACGACAATTTGAAGTTTTGCTGACATTAATTACTATCAGATTAGTGATTGGATAAGGCAAGATATGCCGCGAGAATGATCTGGAAGGAACGTTCTGATTTGTCGTTTAGATCAACAGCCAATCAGAATTAAGCCGTTTCCGTGCGAAAAGAGGAGTGGGCAGATACGAGAGTACCTCAAGAAGAGTCGCTTGCTAGCCGGTCTACGGATAACACGATGTCAGATCGCTCCTTAAGAATACTCTGTAAGATGAGGAAATATTGAGCTAATTTCGGTTGTGACTCAAGCGACTGGAGTTAAGAATATTTTAATGATAATTTGGTGTTTATAAGTTAAATAGTTTGAGTGATATGAGCGTGTGAACATTCTGGTCGTAATAACAACTTTGGGTGGCGTGTTTCGTGCTCTGTACGGAATATTTTGGCGAGCACCTCTTACGAAGAAGACCACTGAAACGACCGAATGTTTAACTCGCGAATAGTTGTGGATCTGTGACTGGTAGAACGTGAAAATTAGTCGGGTCGGACTTACTAAAATTTTGGCTCCTTTTCTAGTGAATATTTGTTATACAGCCAGTGAACTTTGAATGATAACGTTTTTCCGTATTAAATACGGACTTGATAGCCATTTCGTGTGTTTCAATATGAATAAAAAGAAGAGATAATTTAATTTTAAACGCTTTTCTGCAAGTATGCAAGTAGACTGAAGGTCCCAAGCACCAGATTTTTTAATCATGAACTTTCAGGAACTGACTTTCAACTAGAGTTCCGCGGCCGCTGTGTGGTAGGTATTAGGTGGTGGTTTCATCAACACTGTTTTACACTGCCTAACACGTATCTGCTACCACAGAGTGAAGGGACGTCGGCAAGAATCCTACCAAGGTAGGTGGACTGAACGATAGCGATAACAAAAACGCAGACGACCGACCCCTCCCCGTCGCACAGACATCATGTTTCCAGTCACCAACAGTCCAATCTCGGTGTTGACGGGCTCAGGTAAGGCGTAAAGTTTTGTGTCGTACAGTCATCAAGGGTACACAAGTAGCCCTCCGACTCCGAAAGCCCATTCTGTTTCGTTGAACTGTTCGCAAGCTGACACTTGATGGCCCAGCATTGAAATATGCAGCACTTGAAACTTCCCCTTTGTAGGTAAAGAATGACAGTGCTGCAAAAACTCGCGTTATTTGATTTTCAAACAGCCGAGCAAAACTCAACGTATTCAGACAGTTTTTTCTTTACTCATTCTGATCATCACTAAACTGACACACAATATTTCAGCGCAACGGAATCTGACTTTCAATAATCCCTATAAAAGAATAGCCATGACTAACAATAACCTATACCTTTCATGAATCACATACCTCACAAAAATCTTCGTTACTCGAACTACTGCAATACAGCGAGCGCCAGTACTACTAGCTAAATAAAAGATTCTGACTACTGAAGGCCTCCAAGTGCCCAAAGCTACACTCTGTTCACATCCAACTGCCCAACACTACACAAGCGTATATTCCAACAATGAGTCCAAACAGCCACAGACTACACACAGCGCAGTCAGCGATTTTCGTACAGAGCACTACGTGGCGTTACCAACATAAAAACCTAATCAGCCTACTTACACACTTTGTGGATGGTTCTCTTCAGTCGTCGTCGGTCCCGTTCTTGCAGGATCTTTTTCCGGATGCAGGATGTCAGAGATCTGATGTTTTACCAGATTCCTGATATTCACGGTATACTCGTGAAATGGTCATACGCAAAAATCACCACTTCATCGCTACCTCGGAGATGCGGTGTCCCAAAGCTCGTACGCCGACTATAACACCACGTTGTAACTTACTGAAATCTTGATAACATGCCACTGTAGTAGCAGTAACCGATCTAACAACTGTGCCAGTGACTTGTCTTTATAGACGTTGCCGACCGGAGCACCATATTCTGCCTGTTGTTTATACGCGTGCCTGTTGTTTATACGCGTGCCTGTTTGTACGTCTGCCTGTTGTTTATATGCGTGCCTGTTGTTTATACACGTGCCTGTTTATACGTCTGTCCGTTGTTTATACGCGTGCCTGTTTATTCGTCTGCCTGTTGTTTATACGCGTGCCTGTTGTTTATACTCGTGCCTATACCAGTTTCTTTGGCGCTTCAGTGTTGAAGGCCTGGGAAGTAGAGAGGTGTGAACAGCGTCAGAGGTTTTCATCCTGTTGCTCATCTCACTGTGAACTGTCGCTTTGGACCACGAAATGTGTGGAAGTTAACTTCCCAGGGAACGGGGTGTCTAGTCTGATGATCGTTTATTTTGGCGATTCGATTTCAGTATTGGTGGGGCACTATTGAATTTCCTTTACTTCATACTTGGCCCACTATGGTACGGGTTTATTAGAACTATAGCAAATCCTGTTTAGAAGACTTCTTGACCTGAGGCTTTTTACATTTATTGGTAAACATGTGACTTAATCTCCAGTCTCGGTCGGGCACACAGTTTTAATCTGCCAGGAAGCTTCATATCAGCGCACACTCCGCTGCAGAGTGAAAATCTCATTCAGGAAACATCCCCCAGGCTGTGGCTAAGCCATATCTCCGCAATATCCTTTCTTTCAGGAGTGCTAGTTCTGCGAGGTTCGCAGGAGAGCTTCTGTAAAGTTTGGAAGGTAGGAGACGAGATACTGGTAGAAGTAAAGCTGTGAGGAGGGGGCGTGAGTCGTGCTTGGGTAGCTCAGTCGGTAGAGCACTTGCCCGCGAAAGGCAAAGGTCCCGAATTCGAGTCTCGGTCGGGCACACAGTTTTAATCTGCCAGGAAGTTTCATGTGACTTAATCTTGTTTAATTATAGGGCGGTTTTTACTTACCACGATAGTTATGTCGGTTTCATGTACCTATCACTAGTCTAGGGGTAATTTGTTTTATATAAGTGCTTGCCATCTAATAGATTGTAGAACCTGACTTGACTTTGATAGGGCGAAGCGGTTTTATTATTTTGGTTGGGAGTACACGGCTTGCTGTTACTGGTAGTTGCGATATTGTTTTCCTTGACAACGCATATTTGCCAACACCATTCTTTGTAGTAGATTCACCGCGGTACAATCGATTTTGTGAGCAAGAAATGTAGCTTTTAGCTACGTATCATATTACATATTCCCCGGGGACGTTTTCTGTCGTTAACACTATACTAACGATTTCATTTGGCTGGAATAATCCGTGTTGAATTTGACGCGCTACATTTTTAGATCAGTTTTTACACTAATGTGGAGGATCTTCACTGTCTGGACATTATGTGCCACTTACGTGTTTCATTTCAATAAATTTTATTTCGTTATTGCGTTGTTTTTTTTCTGGGTCATAAATGTCATCTTGATTTACGTATATTTGTGTATCTTCTCGCTAACTGAAGTTGTTATGTTTTTTTACCATTATGTTTCCGATATTCTACGCTTTTCTCTATCTGTAATCTTCTGTCTTCGATTCTTAATATGCACGTGCTGTGTTAACTTTACAGTAACGCATTGATTTGCCTGTGGCTGGCTGTGACATAGGATATGTCCCCTTGCTATGAATATTGGCTTAGCTCATAGATCTCGGTCGTTTCTGCAACTCTCTGTATTTCGCTTTGTAACACTCCAATACATTGGTATGTAACACTTTTTTATTATTCACCATATCTTGGTCTTTTGTAAGCTTGTACGCATCTGCGAGAGGATTTTTCCTTACGGTAGTGAGGTCGTCTTGATATTTAGGACATGAGGTTGTTCCTGTTTCCTCGTAGAGAGTTTTGAATTTATTCAGTTGAATATCGTTTTTAGCCGGTTACGTTTTTAGAACCAAACTGACATACTCCCCAGTTCACATGTCGGATACTCGGTTCTCCTTGACTGCATCTCATGAGTAGTGATTGGCTAGTTTAGCAAATCCTAGTTTTGTGACCCTAACTTCACCATACGCATTATGGGGAATGTTATGATATTCTAACTAAAAACGCGTTTTTTATGGTGTTCGTGGATTTTGGATTGATGATATTTGTCAGTTTTGAGTTATGGGCTACTGTTGTAGGCCATAAGTTTTACACTGTGGGTCGAGACACCTGGCATATTTAGTCTTCTGCAAGTTCATTTCTATTGCCTTGGTTTCCTCCATCACTTGCAAGGTTTTGAGTGGTATTGTTCCATTCCATGATTAGTTTATAATATGAGGCCCTCTAACATCTCCTTTTTGCTCACTATTGTTGCCCCTTCCCTTTTTGCGCAAGTGTGTTAATTAATTAGTAGGCTTATACTTGGGTGTTTTGTCGGTCTTTGCACATTTACCTTACTTTTATTTGAGCCATCCACACATTACCTATGTTCAGTCTTTACTTGAACGAGACCGTCATTTCATAGTTAGGTCTTTATTTCGATGCGTTATACTCCGAAGGAAATAGTATTACACTGTCAGCTGAGAATTTGGAGGACCTTCCATAGTTATATGAATTTGAAGTTCTTGTTTGTTCCACTCTTGTATTTGCCCGCCTATTAATTGATGTGAAAGACACCAAGTCATATATTTTTACTTTGATCTGGTATATAACGTGTGCTATCTTGGTATTTTATGAGTAGTCCTCGCATGTTCTTTGCATACCGTGTATTCACTTAATATGTTGTCTGTCGGGTTTTGCGTGTGGTTGCGTTTTCGATGTTGTGAGAACTAATTCTGATATATCACCAGTAGTGACATCGGCCGCGGGTTTGGGCCCATCCGAAATAGCGACTACCATGAAACAGACCTCCAAAATACGCCTGAAGACTGAAGAGAAGAAAAGGATCTCCAGGAACCTAACCAAGGAATTAGCCAATAATCCAACTAATCTAGATATTGTCAAAGCAGTAGACGTCGAGGAGATTACCCAGGCCCTGACACTAATGAAAACAGGGAAAGCAGCCGGACCCGACGAAATCCTCCCAGAATTTCTGAGGGAGCTGGGACCCATTGGGAGGAAATGGATGGCCAAGCTCTTCACGGAATGCATTAAATCAGGTGCACTCCCGAAGTTATGGAAAGAAGCTAAGGTAATAGCGGTACTGAAACCAGGGCAGGATGGAGATAATCCAAATAACTATAGACCGATCTCACTGCTTTGTACCTCTTACAAACTATTTGAGAGAGTATTACTGGCCAGACTAGCACCATACATTGAGGCGAACCTCCCGGACTATCAAGCAGGGTTCCGTGTTGGAAGGAACTGCTGTGAACAAGTTTTGTCCTTTACAACATATATAGAGAAAGGCTATCAGAATAAGCTGAAAACGGGCCTGGTGTTAATAGATCTTACATCAGTCCGTGACACTGTCTGGACCGAAGGACTACTGCTCAAGCTTACTCGAATTATCAAATGCAATCAGACGTACACATTACTGAAAAATATGCTGACAGGCAGGAAGATTAAGGTCTATCTTCATGGAAAGAGCAGCAAAAGCATGGTCATAAAAAATGGCCTGCCGCAGGGGTCAGCCCTGGCGCCGACCCTTTTTAATTTATACATATCTGATATGCCGAGCAGGTCGCGTAAATTTGCGTATGCGGATGATCTGGCCATCGCATAACAAAGAAAAAATTTCGAAGATCTTGAAAAAACATTGAATGCGGACCTTGAAGCGCTGAACACCTTCTACCTTAAGTGGCATTTGCATCCCAACCCCAATAAAACGACCAGTACCATAATGCACCTCAATAACAGAGCTTCAAGCAGGAAACTACAGCTTTCCATGAATGACCGGCATATCAGACATGAAGATTGTTGTTTGTTGTTGTGGTCTTCAGTCCTGAGACTGGTTTGATGCAGCTCTCCATGCTACTCTATCCTGTACAGGCTTCTTCATCTCCCAGTACCTACTGCAACCTACATCCTTCTGAATCTGCTTAGTGTTATCATCTCTTGGTCTCCCTCTACGATTTTTACCCTCCACGCTGCCCTCCAATGCTAAATTTGTGATCCCTTGATGCCTCAAAACATGTCCTACCAACCGATCCCTTCTTCTAGTTAAGTTATGCCACAAACTTCTCTTCTCCCCAATCCTATTCAATATCGCCTCATTAGTTACGTGATCTACCCACTTTATCTTCAGTATTCTTCTGTAGCACCACATTTCGAAAGCTTCTATTCTCTTCTTGTCCAAACTGGTTATCGTCCATGTTTCACTTCCATACATGGCTACGCTCCATACAAATACTTTCAGAAACGACTTCCTGACACTTAATTCTATACTCGATGTTAACAAATTTCTCTTCCTCAGAAACGACTTCCTTGCGATTGCCAGTCTACATTTTATATCCTCTCTACTTCGACCATCATTAGTTATTTTACTCCCTAAATAGCAAAACTCCTTTACTACTTTAAGTGTCTCATTTCCTGATCTAATCCCCTCAGCATCACCCGATTTAATTTGACTACATTCCATTATCCTCGTTTTGCTTTTGTTAATGTTCATCTTATATCCTTCTTTCAAGACACTGTCCATTCCGTTCAACTGCTCTTCCAAGTTCTTTGCTGTCTCTGACAGAATTACAATGTCATCGGCGAACCTCAAAGTTTTTATTTCTTCTTCATGGATTTTAATTCCTACTCCGAATTTTTCTTTTGTTTCCTTTACTGCTTGCTCAATATACAGATTGAATAACATCGGGGAGAGGCTGCAACCCTGTCTCACTCCTTTCCCAACCACTGCTTCCCTTTCATGCCCCTCGATTCTTATAAGTCCCATCTGGTTTCTGTACAAATTGTAAATAGCCTTTCGCTCCCTGTATTTTACCCCTGCCCCCTTCAGAATTTGAAAGAGAGTATTCCAGTTAACGTTGTCAAAAGCTTTCTCTAAGTCTACAAATGCTAGAAACGTAGGTTTGCCTTTTCTTAATCTTTCTTCTAAGATAAGTCGTTAGTATTGCCTCACGTGTTCCAACATTTCTACGGAATCCAAACTGATCTTCCCCGAGGTCCGCTTCTACCAGTTTTTCCATTCGTCTGTAAAGAATTCACGTTAGTATTTTGCAGCTGTGACTTATTAAACTGATAGTTCGGTAATTTTCACATCTGTCAACAGCTGCTTTCTTTGGGATTGGAATTATTATATTCTTCTTGAAGTCTGTGGGTATTTCGCCTGTCTCATACATCTTGCTCACCAGATGGTAGAGTTTTGTCATGACTGGCTCTCCCAAGGCCATCAGTAGTTCTAATGGAATGTTGTCTACTCCCGGGGCCTTGTTTCGACTCAGGTCTTTCAGTGCTCTGTCAAACTCTTCACGCAGTATCATATCTCCCATTTCATCTTCATCTACATCCTCTTCCATTTCTATAATATTGTCCTCAAGTACATCGCCCTTGTATAAACCCTCTATATACTCCTTCCACCTTTCTGCCTTCCCTTCTTTGCTTAGAACTGGGTTGCCATCTGATCTCTTGATATTCATACTTGAAGATAAGCCCAAATATCTGGGAGTAAAATTAGACCGCACACTAACGTTTAGCTCCCATCTGGAAGACACCAAACAGAAATTAAAATCTCGAAATGCCATTATGTCTAAACTGGCCGGAACATCATGGGGGTGTGGAGCTAATACACTAAGGACGTCAGCATTAGCCCTCGTGTACAGCGTGGCTGAATATTGTTGACCAGTCTGGGCGAAAAGTGCGCATGTAAATAAAGTAGACACCCAATTGAAAGAGACGATGAGAATTATCTCAGGTACACTTAGGGCTACCCCATGTGACTGGCTCCCAGTCCTTGCCAACATAGAACCCCCTGATATAAGGCGCTCCATGGCGACCTCAAGAATATATAGGAAGATCGTACACAATCCCGAACTCCCTATACACCAAGATTTATCACCCATCAACAGGCTAAAATCTAGGTCCCCCTTTTGGAAGATTGGCAGGGAATTGCAGGACTTCGACCCAAAGCTAGCCTGGGGGGAATCGTGGCGCAAAGGGACAAACAAGAACCAAAAGTTTATCGATGACCCCAGCAAGAAGATAAATGGTTTTGATCTCCCTCGGAAGCCCTGGGTTGCCTTAAATCGCCTTAGAACAAGCGTGGGAAGATGCAAACATCTAATGAATAAGTGGGGACTTGCGGAGAGTTCCGTGTGTGAATGTGGTGAAATTCAGACAATGGACCACCTACTGGTGTGTGAAGTGGTAGGATATAGTGGTGAACTGAAGGACATACATTACCTGCCTGACCTAGCCATAGATTGGCTCAAAACTATAAGTAGCATTGTGTAGTGTTGTAATTTCCTGGTGGATTGTAATGACTCTGTAATATTTGCCTTGTATATGCCGAACGAATAAATAAATAAAACCAGTAGTGATAATGCTTAGGCTACAGATATGCAAACTGTTATGTACTTCATAGACTATATCGCGATGTTTATTTTGAGTGAGGATATGTCTTTATACGGACTACCGTTTTTCTCAAATACAAGAATTACTTAGGTCTTTTGTATAAAAAAACAAGCTTTGTTCTGTAGAGCTTCTGATTGTATATTGTCTATTTTCGGTCTTTTTAATGTTTGGCATGGTATATATAACTCTGTGATGTTAAAATAGTTTCAGTACTGACCAGTATGTGTAACTCTTGCAATTTACGATAATGACGGAAGTTGAAGAAATGAATTACAATTTGTGTCACAGCTGGGACTTCAACCCAGGTCTCCTGTTTACAAGGCAGACGTGTTAGCCGTCCCCCCACTGAGGTGGTACTGGTGACACAGGTGCATGGACTTCCCAAGTACAGTGCCCTCCCAATAGTGACGATTTAAGAAGGGGAAAGTAGGCTGAATGCGTGACTTGAAGTTTTTGTTAGGACTGCTGTGTTAGCTGGACTTTTATGGTGGTAAGTAGGAGATCTGGGTTCAAGTCTTGGCCATGGAACAAATTTTAATTTATTTTTTCAGTTTTTGTCATTATCGTAAATAAAGTTGAGACTCATATGTCTCAAGGAAAATTTAATTATATATTCTACTTCGTCGTGGTGTATGTGCACAGGTATTTTACTTAACGCTGTTACTTGCATTTTGTATGCTTTAAGAAGTTTTTTGCTCCACTTTCTGTAAAGTCAGCTGTGGTATGCCTTTATATACACTACACGTATGATCTTTTTAATAAGCAGGGGCTTGAAGATGGCTTACTGCATTGTCGAAATTGGTTGTCAAAATTGAATAAAATTTCAAACTGAATTGCTCTTTCGCGATTTTCCTTGTTAAATATTTGACCAGCCGCTACCCTACAGCCACAAGGGATCAACAGAGACTAAAAGACGATATCAGTATTGAGCTTTAAATAAATGTAATTTCCGGCTAGCAGTGGTACGAATGTCTCCTATGTATAAACGACACTTGCTTAATTAAACATTCATGGTAACATCTACGTTGCAGAGTGTTATAAGCTGTATATAATAGTAAATCGTAAACTTGACTAACCCCTTCTGCGTTTTTGCTTTAAATGTTTTATTACGCCGGCCGGAGTGGCCGTGCGGTTCTGGGCGCTGCAGTGTGGAGCCGAGCGACCGCTACGGTCGCAGGTTCGGATCCTGCCTCGCGCATGGATGTGTGTGATGCCCTTAGGTTAGTTAGGTTTAATTAGTTCCAAGTTCTAGGTGACTGATGACCTCAGAAGTTAAGTCGCATAGTGCTCAGAGCCATTTGAAGCATTTGTTTTATTACAGCGGGGACAATTTTATTATGTAACTTCTGAATTTCAAAGTTATGCTATTTTTGGATATCTTTTACGTTGTGACTTTTTTAAAAGTTAAAAAAAAATGTTAAAAACCCTGTACGTAGGGGGCACACAGATCACTGCCGGCTGCAATTTACATTTATTTAAAGTTCAATATTTATTTCCTATTTTACTAACCGACACACCTCTTAAAGAATTAATAACTTAATATTTATATCTAAAAAATTAAATATAAATATATTAACTTCAAAAAATTAAATTTTTTCTTAAGAAACTAACTTGGGAAGCCAGTGAGACGACTATGTACCTGGGGTAAGAGGCTACCTAGAACCTATACGCCATACGTAGAGTTTAACATTTTTGAAAATATCTCTTGCACTAATGTTCGGTTTACATAACCGATGTTTTGGTCGTAGTATGCCCTGAGTATGGCGCTGTAAACCGAAATCGGTTGACAGTTGGCAAATAAATAAATGGCGACCGTAGACTAAAACTAGTACTTTTTCACTATTGCATCGGTCGCTGTCTCAGTATGTCGGGAATACGTAACGTGCACGCATTGAAAACGTCATGCACAACAGTACACGAAAAACGCTCTTGAAAAAGGGAATCATATGCTGAAACACATCGTGGAAGAAATAGATGACAGAAAATCTTGACTGGTAGGGAGAAAAGATATTTCCTAATCAAAAATAGAATTTATTTACATATAAAATTTCGTACTCTGGAGATCCGCAGCTGTTGTAGGGCATTACGTATAGAAAAATTCCGCTGACAGGTGGTAAAATTGTTCTTTTACTGATGCACAACCGGTTTCGTAGCATAAAGCCGCATCAGGCGCAATCATGTGAAAAGCTCATAGACGTAGCCATCGCTCTCAGGCAAGATGAAGTGACGGAAAAAAATTCGCAACACCAATAAGTTATTAATGCAGAATAAACAAATTTCGCGGATAAATTTGTCTAGGTAACGAACGTAAGCGATTACCATTGCAAAATCACAGGTTAATGTAAGCGCGAGATAAGGTAATGCAAATGTGAAATGCTGGTACATTAATAACCGGTGTAGACGCCACAAAGTTAATGCAAGCATGCAAATCTGCATGCTTTGTGTTGTACAGGCGCCGAATGTCAGTTTTTTGGATGGAGTTCTAAGCCTGTACAACTTAATTGGTGGATGACACTGGAATTGTTGTCCGATGATGTCCACATGTGGTCGACTGGAAACAGATCAGACGATCAAGAAGGCCTAGGAAACATGTCGATACTCTGTAGAGCATGTCGGGTTACAACAGCAGAAACTGGACGAGCGTTATCCTGTTGGAAAATACTCCCTGGAATGCTGTTCATGAATGGCAGCATAAGAGGTCGAATTACCAAATTTGCAGTTAGGGTGCCTGGATAACCATGACACTGCTCCTACTGCCATACGAAATTGCATCCCAGACATAACTCCAGGTACAGGTTGTAATTGTACTTGAATTACGTAACCATTACGGCACCTCACCTCAACCGCTCGATACCAGCAATATTCTACTGTGTTTCTGTAAAATAGTTAACATATTTCTGTGACAACACTGAGATTTGATTTCATTCATGTAGAGGTACTGCGATACATCGATTTGTATATATTGCAATGATATTATTCTTATGTGTATTCTTTCTTTTGTCACTATGATCTTTGACGTACTTGTAACTCTGATTTTTGGGCGCGTAAGCGGTTATTAGAGAGTCAAGCTTTGGTCGTCATGTTAAAATGACGCAAATTGTAGTCAGTTTATGAAATGTGAACTTTAACAGTGAGGAAGATATTTTCAAGTATGTTTTATATTGTGAAGTGATGTTTTGGAACGAGTTACGTGATATTCCAACAAAAGTAATAAAAAAGAAGTGTAACTTAAATTCGGAGTGCTGATTACTTTTTTTCACATCACCATTGTCCTAACTTGCAAAAGTTTAATCTTCAAGAATGGTTTATGAAACACATATATAAAACTTGTGAATATCGCAGAATAACACCCAGGCCTCTTTGCATCCGAGCTTGGAATCATCACTACCTACATTTTCGACGATAGAGCCACGAGTTCACAACGAGACCAGCGTGGGAAACACGAAAAGATGAGTGCCTAGTTTATCCATTATTTCAAGAAATGACTTTATTAACTGTGCTGTAATGACACCTGCCACATAATATAACTTCGTTGTTGCCCGAAACTGCAATATTTAGCAGCGTGAGCAACACTACAATCATAATTAATTTTTGACCTTTGTTGTGGTAGGGTTGTGTGTCTCGCACATAGACAGGCTCGTTGCAGGCTGTCAACTGGCTTCCTTCTAACCAACACACGGCCGTCACTGGCACCGAACAGAACCAGCTTGAGAGGTGGCATGAGCCCCCTCTCATATTTCTATCTCACGATTTTCGTCTCTAATTGCATGCGGTGAAAAGTTGCTATTCCTTCACACGCGGACTTCCCACGCAGCGTCTCTCGTCACCCGGGTGGTCCGGTGACAGGCGGGAGCTGCTGATCTTGTAAGGGTTAAGCCGACGGGTGTGAGGGAGTCGAGTGGATGCTGTCCAGACGCCGACATTGTCAAAAGACATGCCCGGAGGGGTCTGAAGTAGCGGCTGGGCTAGAGGTTCCGTTACTTCGCAGAATCTTAGCGAAAACACTTTCTGGCGGGCTACCAGCGAGGCGTGGGAATGACTTGTGTACCCAGGCAGTTGTGGCGGGAAAATTCCCGCGCTTTCTGCAAAATAGTAACTGTGATTGGCTTGCTCAGGGCATAGCTCCGTGACGTAGCAAAATCAGCGCAGTAATTGGCGCCAAGAATCTCCATTGGTGGAATGGTAGTGCTCCGGCAATGGAGTGGAATTTTCCGCCGGTTTTCAAGTTGCTGATTGGAACGTTTAACCATGGCCACTGTGGTGGGGGCGGGAATGTTCGGTGTTCGGCCTGTACGGGTGCTCTTGTGTGTAGTCGGCTCTCGCCTTTCGGTCGAGGACGTCGAAGCAACCAGCCGTCGCCTCCGGTACGCCAGATCGTGTTCTGGCAGTTAAGAAGACAGTTTGGTAATGTATGTCCGCAGCACCGGCAGACAGGGATTTTCCTAGGTGATAATCAGAGCCCAGCAG
Source organism: Schistocerca piceifrons (assembly GCF_021461385.2). Taxonomy (NCBI): domain Eukaryota; kingdom Metazoa; phylum Arthropoda; class Insecta; order Orthoptera; family Acrididae; genus Schistocerca; species Schistocerca piceifrons. Next base: position 45,237,336 of record NC_060146.1, read on the forward strand.
AGCGCGCCTGTTCGTCTTTTTCTAACTTTGTTCTGTCTTGAGTAGCAGCAATTAATGTTGGGTTAGCTGTGTGTCTCTCTTAAGATTTGAGTGGCAAGGAATTGGCCCCACATACCACTTCGTCATAAACCTCACAATCTAGTTTAGGGACAACTTCACCTTCACAGCGTTTGTTTGTGTATCCAATTTGAGCCAATTTGATGTATTATAAATGTTTCATGTGTTTTTGTTTATTATTTTGTGTTTAGTCTTAATAAATCATTGTTATTTTGGACAGAACTTTCATTCTGTTAATCGGTAGAGCAACCCATCATTTCTCACTACGTTAATGAAACCTTCCTTTATTTAACTTATTTATCAAATTAAATTATTGCAGGTGCCAAACTCTTTTCTACTCCACTTGCAGGGTTGATTACAGTCAGTTCGCGTATATTTTTTAATCCTTGTGCAACAGCAAAAGTCGGAGTTAGAATAGAGGGGGCTTAGAGCATCATTTACATGTGTAGATTCTAGAATTTAGTGTTAAATACACTGCTAGCCACGGCACCTCGCAAGCTTTCATCAGAAAACACGACAGACCTCCACCACGTCCTCGAATGAGCTCTCGCTTGACACCGCTGAAGTCGCAAATGGTGATCGTTTGGGGTCAGTGGAATGCACGCTTCAAGGTGTCTGGCTCGGTGCTGTCATTGAAGTAACCGATTTGAAACACAGTTGTGTGACTGTGGTGTCAACTGTTACTCTAATTGCTGATGCAGGCACAGTGCGATGCATCAGAGACATACGTCGAACAGAACGGCCTTATCTCTCAGTAATGCCATGTGGCCTTCCAGAGCGCAGTCTTCTTGTGACTGTATATTCTGGTGACCACCGCTGCCAGCAATCATGTACAGTGGTTACACTCCTGCCAAGTCTTCCTGCAATATCACAGAAGGAACATCCAGTTCCTCGTAGCCCTATTACACGACCTCGTTCGAACTCAGTAAGCTGTTGATAACGGCGTCTTTGGAGTCTTAAAGGCATTCTTGACTAACATAAACTCCGCACATACAGTCTGAAAGATAATTAACGCTCACGACCGTTACGAGTAAATCTAAATCATACATGATTTGTATCCTCGTTGTGGCGCTACTAGGCTCACTCTTATGATGTTGTTGTTGTTGTGGTCTTCAGTCCTGAGACTGGTTTGATGCAGCTCTCCATGCTACTCTATCCTGTGCAAGCTTCTTCATCTCACAGTACTTACTGCAACCTACATCCTTCTGAATCTGCTTAGTGTATTCATCTCTTGGTCTCCCTCTACGATTTTTACCCTCCACGCTGCCCTCCAATGCTACATTTGTGATCCCTTGATGCCTCAAAACATGTCCTACCAACCGATCCCTTCTTCGAGTCAAGTTGTGCCACAAACTTCTCTTCTGCCCAATCCTATTCAATACCTCCTCATTAGTTACGTGATCTACCCACCTTATCTTCAGCATTCTTCTGTAGCACCACATTTCGAAAGCTTCTATTCTCTTCTTGTCCAAACTAGTTATCGTCCATGTTTCACTTCCATACATGGCTACACTCCATACAAATACTTTCAGAAACGACTTCCTGACACTTAAATCTATACTCGATGTATACAAATTTCTCTTCTTCAGAAACGATTTCCTTTCCATTGCCAGTCTACATTTTATATCCTCTCTACTTCCACCATCATCAGTTATTTTACTCCCTAAATAGCAAAACTCCTTTACTACTTTAAGTGTCTCATTTCCTAATCTAATTCCCTCAGGATCACCCGATTTAATTTGACTACATTCAATTATCCTCGTTTTGCTTTTGTTGATGTTCATCTTATATCCTCCTTTCAAGACACTGTCCATTCCGTTCAACTGCTCTTCCAAGTCCTTTGCTGTCTCTGATAGAATTACAATGTCATCGGCGAACCTCAAAGGTTTTACTTCTTCTCCATGAAAATACCTACTCGGAATTTTTCTTTTGTTTCCTTTACTGCTTGCTCAATATACAGATTGATACTGGTGCGAAATTTCAACAGACATCATGTTTCAGGTGTAGAGTTCGTAGACGTTGCACAACTCCTGTTTGGTGTTGCGATTTTTTTTTCAACAGTGTAGCACTGTGTCATGATTGATGTGAGTGTGTGGGTGCTATTCTGTCATTCTGCACAACGGATTAATCTGAGATGTACCCTTTACCCTGTGGCTCCTGCAAGATGCAATTTCCACCCTACACTACTACAGAAGTCAGACAGACGCTCCTAACATTCTAAAGTGAAGCATCGGCGTTTGGCGTTTGCTGTCTCTCTGTGGAAACCTCTGAAACTGTGTGCTATGTTTGTAAAGAATGCATAGGGTGGGCGCTCCCACACAATGTAGCGGAATTTGTTTTAAGCCGAACACGGGGTCATTCTCCCTTTCACTCGGGCAAACGCTGTCTGCTCTACGGGCGGTCGACGGCCGACGTAGATAGGATGACTCGTCCTCTGAAGGAACCGGCCTCCTGGCGTGTGGTTTGCCTCTCCCAAACTAAAAGCTCCTGTGACCGTCGTGTCTTGAATCTGTGTGTGTACGCCAGCCTCGAGTATTTCAACCACGGTGCGCATTTGCTATTTACTTGTTATTTGCATGTCGTTTACATGAATTCATACAACATTGACTTTATCTTATCGCGTTTGGGTTCGAATAAAGCGACTTGATGTGCGGAATATGATTGTGAGGGCGGAATATGTAAGCAATGAAGGTCATGAGACCACGACGTCTTACATTGATTGGATGGTGACAGAAGGAAGTTGAGCCATGTTGCGGCTCGCGTTGATGCTGTTGGTAGGTTGGCATCGTGTAACAGGGATAGTGGCGTCTCGTTTCCTTCTTGTATTTACTGGCGCCTCTACATTTCCTAGCACTGTCTGCCCGCGAATGGCAGCAGCAGCTACAGTTATCGATATGTAGTACGGTGGTACTATCTTTAGAGGGACATCAAGTGTTTTCCGGGTCAGAGTGTGTCATGGAGTTCGGTGGGGACGGAGCAGCAGTGATGCCCGGCAGTTTGAGGACATGCCAGGACTGTGGTGTCACCGCCAGCCACCACACTTGCTAGGTGGTAGCCTTTAAATCGGCCGCGGTCCGTTAGTATACGTCGGACCCACGTGTCGCCCTATCAGTGATTGCAGACCGAGCGCCGCCACACGGCACGTCTAGAGAGACTTCCTAGCACTCGCCGCGGTTGTACAGCCGACTTTGCTAGCGGTGGTTCACTGACAAAATACGCTCTCATTTGCCGATACGATAGTTAGCATAGCCTTCAGCTACGTCATTTGCTACGACCTAGCAAGGCGCCATTATCATTTGCTACTTATCTTGTGATACATGTACCGTCAGACCGATGTTCACCAATTGTGGATTAAAGTTAAGTATTCCAGCAGCTACGTACGTTATTGGCTATATTAATTACCTTGTCCAGTTCCAGACCTCACGCCAGCCTGCGTGAGCTTAACCGCGTGCCTTTCGGCTTCACCTCGTAGTGGCTTGGCTGTCTTGCCAAGTCACAACAGGGACCACTGGCGGCATGCAGGTAGTGCCGGATCGAGGGGCTGTAGTTGCGAGGGCTTCGACCTCGTTGTCCACCAGACCCAGAACGTTGGAGCTGAGTGAACACTAACCCAGTAGTGAAATCTTCACTATTTTGAGATCACACCGTTTGTTCGTTTGTTGCCGCTCACAGGATCGCTGAGACGAAGAGCAACGAGTGGAGTGTTTGAAGTTGGCAAAATTAATTAGCCGTCCTCCACTTCTTATTATTAATCACTGAATTCCTTGCGTTATTGTTGGTGAAGTTCAACGAGCGGTGTTTTTCTGCCTAGTGGCTGTTAACGCCTCAGTTACCTGCCCTGGAGGTTAGAGTATTTTCGCGGCAGTGTACCTTTTCTCGCCTTGCCGCTTCTGTCTGGTAAGGCGTGTAGTTCGACAGCCTCCTTGATTGTGGTTCAAATCGCTCATGTGCACTATGGGACTTAACTTCTGAGGTCATCAGTCCCCTAGAACGTAGACCTACTTAAGCCTAACTAATATAAGGACATCACACACACCCATGTGCGAGGCAGGATTCGAACCTGCGACCGTAGCGGTCCCGCGGTTCCAGACTGTAGCGCCTAGAACCGCTCGGCCACCCCGGCCGACCCTTGATTGTGGTTTGGATATTTGTTTCTTTTGGACTACTTCGGTCGTAGTGGCGTAGTGGTTCTTTCTGCTTCTGGATATTCTAAACACGGGATTCTGAAGACGCAGTGCTGTCCGCCGCTTCTGCCTTGCCTGGATTATTCGATCGTTGCCTTGGTTATCAGACATTAGGTAGATTTTGCGAGAGTGTTGGTCTGCGTTTAAACTGTCACTAGTTTGAGTTGCCATCCGGTTAAGTGAATACAACTCTTGGCTGCCTGTCTCATCGTTTAGAAAGTCGAGCAACTTTCCCAGGTCGATTCTTGGAGCTCTGTCTGAGGCCCACTTCTCTCTTGGCTTATTGTGATGATTGTCAATTAGGCCTTCAGCCGTGAGTGCAACTTGCTTGAGAACTGTTTTTAATTAGACATTGTGTCTTAACAGTAAAATTTTTTTAATTGTTTCTCATTGTCAACTTTATTTGCAATTGTTTCCAAATAAAGTGTAACTGATTAAGAAAAATACTGAGCATCTAACGGTAACTGATTACGGCTCAATACACACCAATTCCTGCCTTTCCCTAAGTAGCAGGTCTCAGAAGTGGATGAAGCGTGGTACTAGCACAAAGCCTATCTTCCAAACAGCACTTAGGTGCCCAGCGAGCTTAACGTCGCATCCAACAGACGAACCACCGTCAACCGTGTCACATTCCCGTACTTCATGGAACACTGCAGAGATGTTTTGCAGTTTAATGCAGGCGCAAAGCCCGGTGATCAGAACTTTACGCCACCGACTCTCCACCCGTCTGCCATAGAGGTAAAGCGAAAGCAGCGAACGCACATGGCGTACACAACCGGTCCACCCACCCCATACTCTGTTCGTCATAATAATAAACCTGATCTAAACATTACATCACGACTTCTTCCGTGTTTGCTTGAATCTCATTGGATATCGTTTCACATGGACTGGAAGCCAAACTTTGTCCAGAACAGACAAGTACTACCATAAGCATATGTTTTATGCTGTATTACACGTACATAGACTGGGTGATAATGAGAGACAACAACTCCGCCAGCGCATTTAACTTACACGGCAGTGGCCAGTCAGCTGGTCCAACTAACTTACAACGATGTGAGAAGTTGCAGTTCTGAAGTAAAAAGAGACTAGCAGAGAAACAATACAGCTTCGAATGTCATTTAATTTTTAAAGAGAATGAAATAATATTCGGCAAAACACCAGCACTACCGCATGGCTCTTAGGTGACCAGACGGAAAGATATACTGCTCTTGTTCACACCTCGCTTGGTATTCTAATTACAAACATGAGGGATGAAAATTCCCAAATTAAACACAGCGTAATTTTTCTGAGCGATCTATGTGTGATGTAAAAGCATACTGCAGGGTATTCGCTGTATTGTTGAATATTGAAGCTTTAAGTAGGCTGTGTAGCTTTTTATTGGTAACGCCACGTAGCGCTGTGTATGAAAATCACTGGCTGTGCTGTGTGCAGTCTCTGGCTGGTTAGCATTGTTGTAATATTCGCTATTGTAGCGTTGGGCAGTTGGCTGTTAACAGCGGGTAGCGTTGCGCAGTTGGAGGTGAGCCACCAGCAGTGGTGGATATGGGGAGAGAGATGGCGGAGTTTTGAGAGTGGATGATCTGGACGTGTTTCCATTAGAGACAGTAAATTGTAAGACTGGATGTCATAAACTGATTATATATATATATATGTATATATATATGTATATATATACGGTGAGTCACCTAACATTACCGCTGAATATATTCCGTAAACTACATCAAATACTGACGAATCGATTCCACAGACCGAACGTGAGGAGAGGGGCTAGTGTAATTGGTTAATAAAAACCATAAAAAAATGCACGGAAGTATGTTTTTTAACACAAACCTAGGTTTTTTTAAATGGAACCCCGTTAGTTTTGTTAGCACATCTGAACATATAAACAAATACGTAATGAGTGCCGTTTGTTGCACTGTAAAATGTTAATTACATCCGGAGATATTGTAACCTAAAGTTGACGCTTGAGTACTACTCCTCCGCTGTTCGATCGTGTTTATCGGAGAGCACCGAATTACGTAGGGATCCAAAGGGAACGGTGATGGACCTTAGGTACAGAAGAGATTGGAACAGCACTTTACGTCCACATGCTAACACCTTTTTATTGGTCTTTTTCACTGACGCACATGTACATTACCATGAGGGGTGAGGTACACGTACACACGTGGTTTCCAGTTACGGAGTGGAATAGAGTGTGTCCCGACATGTCAGGCCAATAGATGTTCAATTTGGTGCCCATCATTTGCTGCACACAATTGCAATCTCTGGCGTAATGAATGTCGTACACGCCGCAGTACATCTGATGTAATGTCGCCGCAGGCTGACACAATACGTTGTTTCATACCCTCTGGGGTTGTAGGCACATCACGGTACACGTTCTCCTTTAACGTACCCCACAGAAGAAAGAAGTCCAGAGGTGTAAGATCAGGAGAACGGGCTGGCCAATTTATGCGTCCTCCACGTCCTATGAAACGCCCGTCGAACATCCTGTCAAGGGTCAGCCTAGTGTTAATTTCGGAATGTGCAGGTGCACCATCATGCTGATACCACATACGTCGACGCGTTTCCAGTGGGAAATTTTCGAGCAACGTTGGCAGATCATTGTGTAGAAACGCGATGTATGTTGCAGCCGTTTGGGCCCCTGCAATGAAGTGAGGACCAATGAGGTGGTCGCCAATGATTCTGCACCATACATTTACAGTCCACGGTCGCTGTCGCTCTATCTGTCTGAGCCAGCGAGGATTGTCCACGGACCAGTAATGCATGTTCCGTAGATTCACTGCCCCGTGGTTTGTGAAACCCGCTTCATCGGTAAACAGGTAGAACTGCAACGCATTCTCTGTTAATGCCCATTGACAGCATTGCACTCGATGATTAAAGTCATCACCATGTAATTGCTGATGTAGCGACACATGAAACGGGTGAAAGCGGTGACGATGCAGTATGCGCATGACACTACTTTGACTCAGTCCACCGGCTCTCGCAATGTCCCGTGTACTCATGTGTGGGTTCATGGCAACAGCAGCTAACACACCAACTGCACCCGCTTCTCCTGTGACGGGCCTGTTACGGACCCGTTTGCGTGCTACGACCATACCTGTTGCATACAGTTGGTGGTAGATGTTTTGCAATGTGCGGCACGTTGGATGCTCTCTGTCCGGGTACCGTTCTGCATACACCCTGCAGGCTTCAGCTGCATTTCGTCGACACTCGCCAAAGATGAGTATCATCTCCGCCTTTTCAGAGTTCAAATACAGCATGGTCACAGTTCCTACAACACTACACTATCACAGACGTCTGGTAACACGGTGTACTACAGTTGGTCTGCGCGCGGAGACGAATGCAGAATAACAATAGCAGCAAGCGCTACATGCGGACACTGCGACAGCTAGACCAAACCACAACAGTGCACTACAGCCACACTCGTAAACACGGTCGTCATCGTAAACATGTCGCTGATGCTGCTCGCCGACCGTGGCCCGTGTTTGTTACAACACGTAACTGAACGTCGGAGGTTTCAAGCGTCAACTTTAGGTTACAATATCTCCGGATGTAATTAACATTTTACAATGCAACAAACGGCACTGATTACTTATTTGTTTATATTTTCAGATGTGCTAACAAAACTAACGTGGTTCCATTTAAAAAAATCGTAGGTTTGTGTTAAAAACATACTTCCGTGCATTTTTTTATGGGTTGTATTAACCAATTACACTAGCCCCTCTCCTCACGTTCGGTCTGTGGAATCGGTTCGTCAGTATTTGATGTGGTTTACGAAGTATATCTAGCGGTAACGTAAGGTGACTCACCCTGTATATTATGACTTTTGAATACTGTTAAGGTAAATACATTGTTCTTTATCTAAATCTTTCATCTGCTAACTATGCCTATCAGTAGTTACTGACTTCAGTAGTTAGAATCTTTTATTTAGCTGGCAGTATTGGTACTCGCCGTATTGCAGTAGTTTGAGTAACGAAGATTTTTGTGAGGTAAGTGATTCATGAAAGGTATAGTTTATTGTTAGTCAGGGCCATTCTTTTGTAGGGATTATTAAAAGTCAGATTGCGTTGCGCTAAAACAATTGTGTGTCAGTTTAGTGGTGATCAGAATAAGTAAAGTGAGAAATGTCTGAGTATGTTCAGTTCTGCTCAGCTGTTTGAAAATCAAATAACGCAAGAGGTTTATCAGCACAGTGATTCATTAATTTTTCTAAGGGGACGTTTCAAAGCCACTGGAGGTATTAATTAGAGTCAGTCATCTGGTAATCTCTTAGCATTTCAGTTCTGGAACTGTCATCTGCTATGTTGATACAGAGCTGATCAACAACAGAAGCCCGCAGCTCGTGGTCGTGCGGTAGCTTTCTCGCTTCTCGTGCCCGGGTTCCCGGTTTCGATTCCCGGCGGGGTCAGGGATTTTCTCTGCCTCGTGATGACTGGGTGTTGTGTGATGTCCTTAGGTTAGTTAGGTTTAAGTAGTTCTAAGTTCTAGGGGACTGATCACCATAGATGTTAAGTCCCATAGTGCTCAGAGCCATTTTTTGAACAACAGAATCCACGAAGCCATCCAGGCGCCGCACTTTCTCTTCTTCTATGACGTTGCAAGCTTCCTACTTTCGATTGCAATCATGACTTGAATGAAAATGGCAAAGGTAATGTTAATCAGAACACTGGGAGGAGTTGTGGTCTAAATAACAATAGATATTCATCTTAACATCACAAAACAAAAAAATGGCTAAAGAAACGTCACACAAACATTTTTATTTGACAAACGCTTTCACTGATGGTGAACAAAGTGATCAGCTGGGGATCATCACACAACACTACCAGAACTAATCGCTTTATCTGATTATGTGGATCCGTGGTATGGCCCCAAAAACTACGCTATTATCAAGCGTCTGTACTCTTTTATTCCATAAAGTAAAATATGGTTCCAAAGAACAGGGTGCTGAGAAGCTTATATTGGACCCCTACGTCGTAGCAGCGAATACCTTACCCTCCTGCTGGTCAGGGCGGCACAGCACGATGCACTCGACGACTGGAGTCATGGACGGCAGCAGTCTGTTATTAATGGCGCGCGCCCGAAAAATGTAAGTACGCGGTCTCGTGTTCTGCTAGTTCGGAACGCAGGTACTTCCCTATGAGCCTCTGAAACCCCAATGGATTCCAGTGTGCAGGTGGACCCGTTTGCTGGTGTGCCAAACCAATTTGACTCCGTGCCACGACTATGAGTGACGGGATATGTCAAATGTTTAGACGGCCAACTCAAAACAAATAAGTACACCAACACATCACTTGTTGTGTGCGTGGTGCCAGAAGCAATACCACTGACGGTTCAGATGGTGACTGGCACAGGCTCTAAGTGGCACCCTAGCACAGGACACAGGTCTCACCGTTTACATAAAGACATACAGTTCTTTACTAGTGAAGTTCCATTACAAGAGCGTCTGTTTCTCTTTCTCTCAGCTTTCCTCGCCTGCTCAGTAGCATAGCACATTTACATCTTTAACTACTGCCACTTTAGCACAAGCCAATCACAAGCTAGAGCACCGCATTCAAAGCTGGAAGAGCGCCCCTTGCTCGTCATACTCATATTTGACCAATCAGCGACTTTACAAATTAATTGGGAGGAAAGAAAAAAAATGGTTCAAATGGCTCTGACAAGGGAACCTTCCCATCGCACCCCACTCAGATTTAGTTATAAGTTGGCACAGTGGATAGGCCTTGAAAAACTGAACACAGATCAATTGAGAAAACAAGAAGAAGTTGTGTGGAACTGAGAAAAAAATAAGCAAAATATACAAACTGAGTAGTTCATCGCAAGATAGGTAACATCAAGGACGTACGGGCGGCTGGAGCTCCGTGGTCTCATGGTAACGTGAGCAGCTACAGAACGGAAGGTCCTTGGTTCAAATCTTCAATCGAGTGAAAATTTTAATTTTTTATTTCCAGCTTATGTGACAAACTCTTATGTTTTCATCACTTTTTTGGGAGTAATTATCACATCCACAAGAAAACCTAAATCGGGCAAGGTAGAAGAGTCTTTTTACCCATTCGCCAAGTGTACAAGTTAGGTCGGTCGACAACATATTCCTGTCATGTGACGCACATGCCGTCACCAGTGTCGTATAGAATATATCAGATGTGTTTTCCTGTGGAGGAATCGGTTGACCTATGACCTTGCGATCAAATGTTTTCCGTTCCCATTGGAGAGGCACGTCCTTTCGTCTACTAATCGCACGGTTTTGCGATGCGGTCGCAAAACACAGACACTAAACTTATTACAGTGAACAGAGACGTCAATGAACGAACGGACAGATAATAACTATGCAAAAATAAAGAAAGTAAAATTTTCACGGGTGGGAAGCTGCTCACGCTACCACGAGACCACGGCGCCCATGAATCCACGAACTCCGTAATGTTGCATATGTGACCATGGACTACTCAGTTTGTATATTTTGCTTATTTTTTCACAGTTCCACACAACTTCTTCCTGTTTTCTCAATTGATCTGTGTTCGGTTTATCAAGGCCTATCCACTGTGCCAAGTTGTAACTAAATCTGAGGGGGGTGCGATGGGGAGGTTCCCTTGTGAGCAGTATGCGACTCAACTGCTGAGGTCATCAGTCGCCTAGAACTTAGAACTACTTAAACCTAACTAACCTAAGGACATCACACACATCCATGCCCGAGGCAGGATTCGAACCTGCGACCGTAGCGGTCACGCGGTTCCAGACTGAAGCGCCTTTAACCGCACGGTCACACCGGCCGGCGAAAGAAAAAAACATTCAGCTTTTGCTAAAAGCATGAGCTCGATGGAACCACAGCTCTCCATAAAAGAACTTTCCAAAGAAAGGCCTTAAACTCGCTAAAAGCCTCGAGCCTTCACAAATATGTTTTGTAGCAGAGTATGAGCGCCTGGGGACTAGACCTGTCCCATAGAAATTCGCAGAAAGTCACATTCATCTCATCGGCTTCCTGCCTAACAAGGGCCCATCCTCTGTTTTATTGCCAGTCACCAATGCTCTCCCCGTTGCAGCAGTGACACCTCAGCGATAGCCTACCTGGACGTGTCCACCGACCGACCGGCGCCATCCAACGTGTCTGCTCAATGAGACCGAGGAACTGCGCAGTCCGCGACGTTTTAACTCAGGTTCCGCAGAAAAGACGCTTCCCTCAGCTGCCGTACACTTTTACTGCAGTCGTTGAAGTCAGCACCCTCTTCCTTTGGACACAGGTAAAGCTTACCGCTATTCCTTCACTAGAGCAGACAGGCAAGTGCGTTAACTACTGCCAACCATTTGAGCACATGAATAAAGTCAGATCGTATCCAATATAGCAACCAATTACTAAAGATCATCTTCCCTAAGAACACTGAACAGCATGACACTGTATCTGAAGTGAGAGTGCCCTGCGATCTCTCGACGTGCCATTCAACATCGCACCAGCGTTCGGCAGTGACATGTGGAAAATCTGGCACATCTAGCACCTTTGTGACTTTTTCTGTCTCGCAACAAATCCCTTTAACTTGGCTCCAGATTGGTTCTGTTGGCTTCGTATTGTAACAGTGCAGTGGCAAATGTAACAATGCCAAATTTGTATGGTGTGATCGATGCTTTGAAAGTGACCGTGTTTCGTGCCTCTACGATACTTATCAGAGTGGTAGCTTGAGGCTATATCTGTGGTATAAAACAGTGGGCGTAGTCCAAATAGAGCTTATTTGGTTTTTCATTTTTATCCTAAAAGTTCAGTTGTTGTTGTTGTTGATGTTGTTGTTCTTGTTGTTGTTGTCGTGGTGGTGATCTTCAGTTCTGAGACTGGTTTGATGCATCTCTCCATGCTACCTTATCCTGTGCAAGCTTCTTCATCTCCCAGTACTTACTGCAACCTACATCCTTCTGAATCTGCTTAGTGTATTCATCTCTTGGTCTCCCTCTACGATTTTTGAATCGTGGTGTTTTCTTAATTTAAGGAACCTTTATTAACAGCCTGTTATACAATATCGACAATTAAGAATTTATATTGGAAAAGAAAACAGGAATTTCGCGTGCAATATATAATTAGGAAACAAGAAGACGTGCATTAGTCATAAAAAATGATGATGAATTTTAGAACTACAAGATGCACTCAATCAACCGATTCCGCTATACATCCGATTTGTATTTGTATGTCAACTGTATTAAATACAGTCCCTCGGAAAACTTCAAAGTCAATTTCCTTCTGTAGATTTCTGAAAAACATTTAGAACAACATATTTCTCGGCACTTTTTAACCGTGTTCCACACGCGTGTTTCATTACGGAGCAGGAAGCAGCCTCAGACATTTTCACACTGCGTATTAACAGCGCGACAATCAGAGCACAACAGTACAGAGACTGTGACTGGCCGGCCAGGGTGACCGAGCGGTTCTAGGCGCTACACTCTGGAACCGCGCTATCACTACGGTCGCAGGTTCGAATCCTGCCTCGGGCATGGATGCGTTTGATGTCCTTAAGTTAGTTAGGCTTAAGTAGTTCTAAGTTCTAGGGGACTGATGACCTCAGCAGTTAAGTCCCATAGTGCTCAGAACCATTTGAACCATTTGACTGTGACTGTACACGAGTTTTGAAATGAAAACTACATAGTTTAAGCGTGATTAAGAAAAACGTTGATGGCTGATAATACATCAGAATATCTTAAAGTTTCATTTAACGTAACTTAGTAATAACATATTTAATACACTACTGGCCATTAAAATTGCTACACCACGAGGATGACGTGCTACTCACGCGAAATTTCACCGACAGGAAGAAGATGCTGTGATATGCAAATGATTAGCTTTTCAGAGCATTCACACAAGGTTGGCGCCGGTGCTGACATGAGGAAAGTTTCCAACCGATTTCTCATACACAAACAGCAGTTGGCCGGCGTTGCCGGGTGAAACATTGTTGTGATGCCTCGTGTAAGGAGAGGAAATGTGTACCATCACGTTTCCGACATTGATGAAGGTCGTATTATAGCCTACCGCGATTGCGGTTTATCGTATCACGACATTGCTGCTCTCGTTGGTGAGATCCAATGACTGTTAGCAGAATATGGAATCGGTGGGTTCAGCAAGGTAATACGGAACGCCGTGCTGGATCCCAAAGGCCTCGTATCACTAGCAGTCGAGATGACAGGCATCTTATCCGCATGGCTGTAACAGATCGTGCAGCCACGTCTCGATCCCTGAGTCAAGAGACGGGGACGTTTGCACGACAACAACCATCTGCACGAACAGTTCGACGACCCATGCAGCAGCACGGACTATCAGCTCGGAGACCGTGGCTGCGGTTACCCTTGACGCTGCATCACAGACAGGAGCGCCTGCGATGGTGTACTCAACGACGAACCTGGGTGCACGAATGGCAAAACGTCATTTCTTCGGATGAATCCAGGTTCTGTTTACAGCATCATGATGGTCGCATCCGTGTTTGGCGACATCGCGGTGGATGCACATTGGAAGCGTGTATTCGTAATCGCCATAGTGGCGCATAACCGGGCGTGATGGTATGGGGTGCCATTGGTTACACGTCTCGGTCACCTCTTGTTCACATTGATGGCACTTTGAACAGTGGACGTTACATTTCCGATGTGTTACGACGCGTGGCTCTACCCTTCATTCGATCCCTGCGAAACCCTACATTTCAGCAGGATAATGCACGACCGCATGTCGGCATTGGCAGCTGTACCTGTACACGCCATCCAAGCTCTGTTTGACTGAATGCCCCGGCGTATCAAGGCCGTTATTACTGCCAGAGGTGGTTGTTCTGGTTACTGATTTCTCAGGATATATGCACCCAAATTGCGTGAAAATGTAATCACATGTCAGTTCTAGTATAATATATTTCTCCAATGAATACTCTTTTATCATCTGCATTCCTTCTTGGTGTAGCAATTTTAATAGCCAGTAGTGTAGATAAGTAGGACCTAGTTGCAAGAACGTCTCGACACCAGTGTACGTGTGCTATGGTTTCTGACCAGTCATCTCGCTTGTTTTTGTTTACATCAGGTTTATTCTTATGATGAACAGAGTACAGTGGCGGCAATGCCCAACGGTGCTTGGGTGATATGACGAGAACCAGTGTATTCAATTAGGCAAGGCCGTTGGTTGCTATAAATGGGGTTTCACAGTATTAGGGTGGTGTCCCTCGCTGGTGACTAATTTTTTGCCCGGTGTGTTTAGAATCGAGCTGCTGCGATGTAATGACCCCTTCCAGGGACTCCGGGCCTCTATCAGTGTAGCCGAATAATAGAAACCGATCGAAATCTCCTGCGCCACAAATCGCCCCGTGGCTTTCGGACCTCGTTGTCCGCATTCCGAAACCGGTTTTCGCGACGTGCGACAGGAATTGCGAAAGAGGGCCCAGTCTTTACCCAAAAGCTCAGTCAGGCGCCGAAACCCGCTTTCCACCGGAAGACGGTGCGGGCGATGGACGGGGGTCCTTTCGAAACTTGGCATGGCACTGCAGCTGCGTCGCCGAATCGCTAAACATCTTTCTCTTTCTCTCTCTCTCTCTCTGTCTTTCTATCTCCCTCCCTCCCTCCCTCCCCCCCTCTCTCTCTCTCTCTCTCTCTCTCTCTCTCTCTCTCCTCTCTCTATCTATCTATCTACCCATCTATCTGTCTCTCTCGGTTGCCATCGCACGCAGTCACACACACACAAACACACACACGCACATACACGTGCGTGTTGTAAAATGATATGCAAACAGCAGTTTTCAGGCACGCCACAAATTTGACGCTACGACCGGTTTTGTAAATCAGTATGGCAATTCCTGTCAAGCAAGTAACACTTGCTGCTGTGGCACAGGTGTGGCAAAAGACAGTTACGAGGAGCCTGTGTTGCTGTCGCTAAAGCTGTTACATGTTAATCTGAGGTTCTGGGGTTTGTCGCCAGATCTTGTGGTGACAACAGGTGACCACTAATTTTCTTCAAGTGTCTCCGCCTTAACATGTGTCTCCGCTCGTAAACAGGACATTTACAAGCACCAAGCAAACTGACTCTCTTCAACGAAACCTTCCCTAACTTCCTGCGAGATTAATACTGTATTGCTGGACCGATACTCTGACCTAGGACTTTTGTCTTTCCCGAGTAAATGCTACCTTTTTCATTTCTTTTAGCCTCACGCATACCTTGAGGTTCTAGCACGCGTGGCCGACAAGATAGTCCAGTGTCTTAACGGCAGTCTAGGGAATTTTTTCCGGAATGTATTCCCACTCTGCACTAGAGTGTCCGTTGATTAAAATTTGCGTATCTTCGATGGTAGGCAATGAGGTGCTGGCAGCAGGGAATCTGCGGGGGTACATTGTGAGTCGTAGTTTCTAAAAGTAGTTGTTTAATGAGGCATGTTTCTACATTTCTTTTACATTTGGAAGAATGTGCAAATTTCTTGCCATATACATGGCATTAGGCGCTACCAGGGAAACGGATTTGAAGGCACTGTTGTAGAAAGGGAAGAGGAAGTAGATGAAGGTGACTTTGTAGATATCGACAGAATTCTGAAACACATAAGTCGTAACGAGGCCTCTAGAGTAGACGACATTCCGTCAAATTTATTCACATTCTTCGGAGAGCTAGCCATGACAGAACTATTGTACCTGATGTACAAGATAAATGAGTCAGGCGAAGTACATTCATGTTTCAAGAAGAATGGAAAAATTCTAACTCCTAAGAAGGCAGGGACTGACAATTAGTGAATTATCTAGTAAGTCATGCTTCCAAAATACTGATACGAATTACTTGCAGAAAGATGGGAAAACTGGCAGAAACTGGCCTCGGGGATGTTCAGTTTGGGCTTCGTAGGCGATTTTGACTCAGTGACTTGTCTTAGAAGGCAGGTTAAAGAAAGGGAAACCTATGTTCACAGTATTTGTAGACTTAGAGAAAGTTTTTGACATTGTCAACTAGAATACATTGCTCGGAATTCTGAATGTTCAAATGGTTCAAATGGCTCAAATGGCTCTGAGCACTATGGGACTCAACTGCTGTGGTCATAAGTCCCCTAGAACTTAGAACTACTTAAACTTAACTAACCTAAGGACAGCACACAACACCTAGCCATCACGAGGCAGAGAAAATCCCTGACCCCGCCGGGAATCGAACCCGGGAACCCGGGCGTGGGAAGCGAGAACGCTACCGCACGACCACGAGATGCGGGCAATTCTGAATGTATGTAAGACAAACTACAAGAAGTAAACTTCTGTGGAAACCAGACGGCAGCTATAAAAGATATGGAAAGAAAACTATGGTTGAGGAGGGAGTTAGTTGCAGTCTACCCCAATGTTATTCATTCACTGAGCAAGTAGAAAAGGAATTCGAGGAGAAATTGGAAAAGGGAATTGAAGTTCAAGAAGCAGATGCTATTTTAATTCTGTCAGAAGCAGCAAAGAAGTTGCAGGACAATTGCATAGTGTCTTGGAAAGATGTAAAAACAAAATTAAAACAAGGGTGGTGTCATTTAGTCCCAGTAAATCAGTTAAAGGTGAAGAAATTAGATTAGGAAATTAGACACTAAAACCAGTATACGAAAAAAGGAAATTGTCGATATCTAGCATAAATTTAAGTGTTAGGAAGGTATTTGTATGGCGTGTAGCCCTGTATCGAAGTGGAACATGGACGAAAAGCAGTTCAGACAAGAAGATAATATGGACTTTCGACTGTGGTGCTACAGAAGAATGCAGAAGATTGAATGAATAGCTGGAGTAATTAATGGGTAGGTACTGAATCGAATTAGGGCAAAAGGAGATCTATCCCATAGAGTAACTAAAAGAAAGATTCGACTGATAAGACACATCCTGAAGTCCCAACGTATGAAGGAAACGTCAGTTTAGTATTGGAGGAAAGTCTGGGAGGTAGGAGTTGCGGAAGCAGTACGTGAACAGAGTATGCAGGTTCAAATAGATACAGTAGTTATTTGGAGCTGATGAATCTTGCCCGAAATGGAGTAGCGTGGACAGCTGCAACGAACCAGACTTCTCTCAAAAGACTGCAAGAACAACTTATGAAGAGATTCTTGAATAACTTTGAAGTAGGGCACGTAACTCTACTCCGAACTCTAGACTCAGAGGCAAGTCTACTTTCTTAAGACTTTTAACGTGAATATGAAAAAGCGTTCATCGGAAACAGTCTTTTATTATTAAACTCAAAAACTATTAAGAAGTAAATGTGCTATCAACAGAGAGAAAGAATTCCAAGATCAACAAAGAGACTCCTTGTGCTTACACTATCGATAAAAAATAAAAATTTCGAGGGTCGTTCAATAAATAACGCATCAAATTTTTCTCCAGCCGATGATACAAACAGGAAAACGCCCTTTCAGGTGCTACAAATTTGTGATTTCCGCTCAGACATTGCGTCCTCTCATTAAAAATAAAAATTACAAGGGTCGTTCAATAAATAATGCATGAAATGTTTCTACAGTCACTGCTACACAGGTCCTTTCAGGTGTTTCCAATTTATGATTTCTTCCTCATATGAGCCTCTCGTTCTTTGTCATCCTCTCATTAAAAAATAAAAATAACAATGATAGTCCAATAAATAATGCATGAAAATTTTCTACAACCCATATTAGGTACTGGAAAACATTCCTTCAGGTATATCAAATTCGAGGTATCTTTATATGTGCGAAGTTTCGAAAAATTTTAACAGATGGCAGAGCTGCAGTGAACTGTGAAAATGGCGTCTACGCAAAGGACTCGTTCCTGGAGACGTACCGTAATACTGAATTCTTAGTTGCGGAAAAAGAAATCTTGACGAACATCCGGAAATGTTTGTGTGAAGTACGTGGCAATGATGCCTGTCGGGCGATGGGTAAAAAGAGTTAAAGTGTACGCAAAGGAGTAAACTGAACTCCATGACCGCTCACGTTATGGACGTCTTGCCACAGCCACTGCTCGCAGAATGTGCTGGAGCCCTCGCACGTCCATCAGTTCGAGCCACTGTATAATTCCTTAAGTAGGATACACTGCGAAAATTACGACAGTGTGACCCACGACGCGGGCAACGGCCTTGCCGCAGTGGATACACCGATTCCCGTGAGATCACCGAAGTTAACCGCTGTTGGGCGTGGCCGGCACTTGGATTGGTGACCATCCAGGCCGCCATGCGCTGTTGCCATTTTTCGCGGTGCACTCAGCCTCGTGATCCCAATTGAGGAGCTACTCGACCGAATAGTAGCACTTCGGTCAAGAATACCGTCATAACGACCGAGAGAGCGGTGTGCTGACCCCACGCCCCTCCTATCCACATCCTCCACCGAGGATGACACGGCGGTCGGATGGTCCCGGTAGGCCACTCGTGGCCTGAAGACGGAGTGACTCATGACTTGCAAATATGGCTACGATTACATCAGAAGAGCTTCAACCAACAAGAAATAGTTGTCCTTCATAACGCTAGCGATAGGCCAAACGAAAATGATGGAGACTATGTAGAAAAATAATACGTGTAAAAGAAAAGTTGACTGAATATTGTTAGCGAGCTCTAACTCTTAAGAATAAACACGTTTTGAGACAAAATTGGCCAGGTGAGAGTATCCCTCACGCTTTGACGGTACAGTACTTAGTTAATTATGTATATAAACAGCTCACCCACACCGGGAATTGAGAACTGACGATTTTTGCCTCTTATCGATATACACGAAGGAGCCAAAGAAACTGCTACAACTGCCTAATACCATGCAGCGCCCCCACGAACACGCAGAAGTGCCACTGCAGCACGTGGCATGGACTCGACTAATGTCTGAAGTAGTGCTAGAAGAAATTGACGCCGTGAATCCTGCAGAGCTGTCCATAAACCCGTAAGAGTACGAAGGGGTAGTGACCTCTTCTGAGCAGCACATTGCGAGGCATCCCTGATATGTTCAATAATGTTCAAGTCTGGGCAGTCTCGACGCCAGCGTAAGAGTCTTCCTCGAGCCACTCTGAGCAATTCTGGACGTGTGGGGTGTCGCATTGACCTGCTGCAATTGCCCACGTCCGTCCGGTGTATACTGGAATGAATGGCTGCAGGTGATTAGACAGGATGCTTACGTACGTGTCACCTCTCAGAGTCGTATCTAGACGTATCAGAGGACCCATATAACTCCAAACGCACACGCCCCACGCCATTACAGAGACTCCAACAGCTTCAACAGTCTCCTACTGACATGCGGGGTCCATGGATTCACGCCCGTATACATCCATCCACTCGAAACAGTTTGAAACGAGACTCCTCAAACCAGGCAACATCTTTGTAGTAATCAACAGCCTAATGTCGGTGCTGACTGGCCCAGGTGAGGTGTAAAGCTTTGTGTCGTGATTTATCAAGAGTGCACGAGTGGTCCTTCCACTCCGAAAGCCCATATCGCTTATATTTCGAAGAATAGTTCGCACGCCGACACTAGTTTAAGGCCCAGCATTGAAATCTGCTGCGATCTGGTGTAGGGATGCATCTTTTTTTGGCCTCAACAATGTCGGAGACATGATGTTTTACCGTGTTCCTGATATTCACGGTTGTTGTTGTTGCTGTTGTGCTCTTCAGTCCTGAGACTGGTTTGATGCAGCTCTCCATGCTGCTATACATTGTGCAAGCTTGTTCATCCCCCAGGACCTACTGCAACCTGCATCCTTCTGAATCTGCTTAGTATATTCATCTCTTGGTCCCCCGCTACGATTTTTATCCTCCACGCTGCCCTCCAATACTAAATTGCTGATCCCTTGATGCCTCAGAACATGTCCTACCAACCGATCCCTTCTTCTAGTCAAGTTGTGCCACAAACTTCTCTTCTCCCCAATCCTATTCAATACCTCCTCATTAGGTATGTGATCTACCCATCTAATCTTCAGCATTCTTCTGTAGCACCACATTCCGAAAGCTACTATTCTCTTCTTGTCTAAACTATTTATCGTCCACGATTCACTTCCATACATAGCTACACTCCATACAAATACTTTCAGAAACGGCTTCCTGACAGATCTATATTCGATGTTAACAAATTTCTCTTCTTCAGAAACGCTTTCCTTGCCACTGAAATTCGACATTTTGTGTCCTATCTACTTCGACCATCATCAGTTATTTTGCTCCCCAAATAACAAAATTCATTTATTACTTTAAGCCCCTCATTTCCTAATCTAATTCCCGCGTAATCACCCGATTTAATTCGACTACATTCCATTATCCTCGTTTTGCTTCTGTTGATGTTCATCTTATATCCTTCTTTCAAGACACTGTCCATTCCGTTCAACTGCTCTTCCAGGTCCTTTGCCGTCTCTGACAGGATTACCATGTCATCGGCGAACCTCAAAGTTTTTATTTCTTCTCCATGGATTTTAATTCCTACTCCTCATTTTTCTTTTCTTTCCTTTACTACTTGCTCAGTATACAGATTGAATAACGTAGGGTATAGGCTACAACCCTGTCTCACTCCCTTCCCAATCACTGCTTCCCTTTCATCCCTCGACTCTTATAACAGCCAACTGGTTTCTGTACAAATTGTAAATAGCCTATCGCTCCCCGTATTTAACCCCTGCCACCTTCAGAATTTGAAAGAGAGTATTCCAGTCAACATTGTCAAAAACTTTCTCTAAGTCTACAAATGCTAGAAACGTAGGTTTGCCTTTTCTTAATCTATTTTCTAAGATAAATCGTAGAGTCAGTATTGCCTCACGTGTTCCAACATTTCTGCGGAATCCAAACTGATCTTCCCCGAGGTCGGCTTCTACCAGTTTTTACATTCGTCTGTAAAGAATTCGTGTTAGTATTTTGCTGCCGTGGCTTATTAAACCGATAGTTCGGTAATTTTCACATCTGTCAACACCTGCTTTCTTTGGGATTGGAATTATTATATTCTTCTTGAAGTCTAAGGGTATTTCGCCTGTCTCATACATTTTGCTCACTTGATGGTAGAGTTTTGTTAGGCCTGGCTCTCCCAAGGCCGTCAGTAGTTCTAATGGAATGTTGTCTACTCCTGCGGCCTTGTTTCGACTTAAGTCTTTCAGTGCTCTGTAAAACTCTTCACGCAGTATCATATCTACCATTTCATCATCTACATTATCTTCCATTTCTATAATATTGTCCTCAAGAATATCGCCCTTGTATGGACACTCTATATACTCCTTCCACCTTTCTGCTTTCCCTTCTTTGCTTAGAACTGGGTTTCCACCTGAGCTCTTGATATTCATACAAGTCGTTCTTTTTCTCCAAAGGTCTCTTTAACTTTCCTGTAGGCAGTATCTATCTTACCCCTAGTGATATGCGCCTCTTATCCTTACATTTGTCCTCTAGCCATCCCTGCTTAGCAATTTTGCACTTCCTGTCGAAGTCATTTTTGAGACGTTTGTATACCTTTTTGCCTGCTTCTTTTACTGCATTTTTATATTTTCTCCTTTCATCAATTAAATTCAATATCTCTTCTGTTACCCAAGGATTTCTACTAGCCCTCGTCTTTTTACCTACTTTGTCCTCTGCTACCTTCACTATTTCATCTCTCAAAGCTACCCATTCTTCTTCTACTGTATTTTTTTTCCCCATTCTTGTCAATCGTTCCCTAATGCTCTCCCTGAAGCTCTCTAATACCTCTGGTTCTTTCAGGTCCCATCTCCACAAATTCCCACCTTTTTGCAGTTTCGTCAGTTTTAATCTACAGTTCATAACACTCGTGAAATGGTCGCACGGGAAAATCCCAAATTGATCGTTACCCCGGAGAAGCTGTGTCCCATCGCTCGTGCGATCTCGATAACCTGCCATTGTAGCAGCAGTAACCTATGTAACAACTGCGCCAGACGCTTGTTGTCTTACATAGGCGTTGCCGACCGAGACGCCGTGTTCTGCCTGTTTACATATCTCTGTAGTTCAATACGCATGCCTGTACCACTTTATTTGGCGCTTCTGTGCATAAGATTCCCAAATTATTTTAGAAAGAGTTGTCTACGGCATTGACCTCTTACCTAACTTGCATTTATTGCGAATCTCTACTCCCACAGGAAGTCCCAAGCGCAGGTGACTCCTGTATATAAGAAGGGCCACAGAACGAACCCGCAAAATGACAGACAAACTTCCCTAACTACGTTTTGCTGTAGAATCCTTGAACATATTCTGAGTTCGAATCTAAAAATGTTCCAAGAGACTGAGAAGTTCATGTCTACGAATCAACATGGTTTTTGAAGGCATCACTCGTCCGATAGCCAGCTTACCCTTTTCTCACATAACACACTGAGAACTATGGATGAAGAACAACAGGCACATTCCATATTTCTAGGTGCCTGGAAAGCATTCGACACGATGCCTCGTAGCACGCTGTTAACGAAGATACGAGAA
Source organism: Schistocerca piceifrons (assembly GCF_021461385.2). Classification (NCBI taxonomy): domain Eukaryota; kingdom Metazoa; phylum Arthropoda; class Insecta; order Orthoptera; family Acrididae; genus Schistocerca; species Schistocerca piceifrons. The sequence continues at coordinate 45,259,884 of NC_060146.1, forward strand.
TATGGAATAAGTTCACACACATGTGAGTGGCTCGAAGACTCCTTAGGAAACAGAAACCAATATGCTGTCCTCGGTGGCGAGTGTCCATCAGAGATGAGAGTAACGTCAGGAGTGCCACAGAGAAATGAGATAGGACCGCTGTTGTTCTATATGTACATAAATGATTTGGCTGACAGGGTGGGCAGCAATCTTTGGTTGTTTGCCGATGATCTGTTGTGTAGGATAAGGCGTCGAAGTTGAGTGACTGTTAGAAGACATAGGATGAATTAGGAAAAATTTCTAGTTGATGTGATGAATGGCAACAAGCTGGAAATGTGGGAAAATGTAATTAATGCGGATGAGTAGGAAAACAAACGTGTAATGTTCGAATACAGCATTAGTAATGTACTGCTGGAAACAGTCAAGTCGTTTAAATATCTGGGCGTAACCTTGCAAAGCGATATGAAATGGAACTAGCATGTGAGAACTGTGGTAAGGAAGGCAAATGGTTGACTTTGGTTTATTGGGAGAATTTTAGGAAAGTGTGGTTCATTTGTTAAAGGTGGCCGCATACAGGTCGCTGGTGCGACCTATTCTTGAATACTGGTGGGGTGTTCGGGATCCGTACTGTGGTGTCACCGCCACACACCACACTTGCCAGGTGGTAGCCTTTGAATCGGCCGAGGTCCGTTATTGTACGTCGGACCCGCGTGTCGCCACTGTCAGTGATTGCAGACCGAGCGCCGCCACACGGCAGGTCTAGAGAGACGTCCTAGCACTCGCCCCAGTTGTACAGCCGACTTTGCTAGCGATGGTTCACTGACAAAATACGCTCTCATTTGCCGAGACGATAGTTTCGCATAGCCTTCAGCTACGTCATTTGCTACGACCTAGCAAGGCGCCATATTCAGTTACTATTGATATTGTGAATCATGTACCGTCTAGAGCGACGTTCATCATTAATTGATTAAAGTTAAGTATTCCACCACCTACGTCCGTTTTTCTAAATTCTAATTTCCTTGTCCTGTTCCACACCTCACGCCAGCCTGCGTGAGGTAAAACGCGTGCCTTTCGGCCTCCTCTAGTAACACGGTGTTGGCTCTCCTGCCAACCACAACACGTACCATGTCGGAATGAAAGAGAACATCGAAGCAATTCAGAGGCGGGCTGCTAGATTTCCTACCAATAGGTCCCAAAGTGTTACGGAGAAGCCACGGGAACTCAAATGGGAATCGCTGGAGCGAAGGCGACGTTCTTTTCGAGGAACACTATTGAGAAAATTGAGAGAACCAGCCGCGCGGAGTGGCCGCGCGGTTCGAAGCCCCAGGTTACGGAATGCGCAGCCCCTCCCGCCGGAGGTTCGAGTCCTCCCTCGGGCATGTGTGTGTGTGTGTGTGTGTGTGTGTGTGTGTGTGTGTGTGTGTGTTGTTCTTAGCATAAATTAGTTAGTTTAAATAGTGTCTAAGTCTATGGACCGATGACAGTAGTTCGGTCTCAGGAATTCACACACATTTGAACATTTTGAGAGAACCGGCATTTGGACCTGACTGCCGAATGAATCTAGTGCCGCCGACATACATTTCCCCTAAGGATCACGAAGATAAGATTCGAGGCGCTAGGGTTTTCCCCTCGCTCTATGTCCGCAGCTCGTGGTCGTGCGGTAGCGTTCTCGCTTCCCGCGCCCGGGTTCCCGGATTCGATTCCCGGCGGGGTCAGGGATTTTCTCTGCCTCGTGATGACTGGGTGTTGTGTGCTGTCCTTAGGTTAGTTCGGTTTAAGTAGTTCTAAGTTCTAGGGGACTGATGACCATAGATGTTAAGTCCCATAGCGCTCAGAGCCATTTTGAACCCTCGCTCTATTTCTGAATGGAACGGGAAGGGAAATGATAAGTAATGGTACCCTCCGCCACGCACCGTATGCTGGCTTGCGGAGTATCTATGTAGATGAACATGTAGATATTATCACGATATTGGCTCCAGGCGTTCCAAGTAATTCGAGGTTTTTCTAATCGTAAGTTTAAAATTCTGGAGTTATTTACATGCTATGATTATTACCAACACCAATTATTTAATATTATTTTTTAAATTCGTTAATGAGTAACGTTTTAGTTACGTGAATCAAAGTTTAAGAATCAGAGAGCATAATTTTTGGCGATCCTATGCGCGCAGGCATCAATTACGTTTTTAAATTATAGTTAAAAAAGCAATGCAATTAAGATACAAATTGACTAGTAACTGAGTGCCGTAGAAATCTGAGTGTCGTGATTTTGTGTGACTCTTTCACTATTGACTTTGAACTGTTTTGCTGTTTTGTTGTTGCGGTGATTATCGGCGATTGTTGCTAGCAGCCTGTTGGAGGCGGCCTACTTAACTGTTAGCGGTGTGTAGCATCTCTGGATCTCCCTCAGAGAAGTTCGATAACGAAACGGCTCTAGATTGTTGATTTCAGAGGAGTGAGATGTTAACCGTACCTCGCGGGTCAAAGCGATATCGATGTTATAACTCGTCCCAGAGGCGTTCGACTGGGTTCAGGTCAGGACTCTGGACAAGCACTCCAATGCTACTGTGGTGTCGTAATAACAACACGCACCATCAGGCAGCACCACAGGTGCCGACAGGACGAGGCGACAACCCACTCCAGAGACGACGTACAGCCCAGCGACTGCCGCATCAAGAAGTCGCAGCGGTGGCGCCACCAGAGAAGTGGTAGAAGCTCGACTACCGTGAAGATCGATCCTTCTATTTCTGTACATCGCGCCGCATCGTCAAATTCTAGCGAGTCCACACCAGCCCGTCTTCAGTGAATATTCTAGTGGGTCAAGAAGTGTTTACCATTGAGCCTTAGCTCCTTGAATAGTACACTCATGCTCAAATTAAGGATAATTGCAGAATGTGGTGCCACACAACGTGGCACTACACAAAACTGGCGCTAATAGCATAGGCACATAGGGAACACACACGACACAGATCTGTAAGTCCACGGTATTGGTAATAAGTTGAGAAAACCATCCCGAAACACATGTGCTACAAAACTCCAGTGTTTTACTGCGCATGCACCCCGACATCAATATGGGATATGATCATCACGCACACGTACACAGGCCGCACAACGGGTTGGCACACTCTGGATCAGGTGGTCGAGCAGCTGCTGGGGTATAGCCATCCATTCTTGCATCAGTGTCTATCGGAGTTCCTGAAGTGTCCTAGGGGTGTGAAGACGTGCAGCGATACGTCGACCGAGAGCATCCCATACATTCTCGATGGGGTTTAGGTCTGGAGAACAGGCATGCCACTCCATGCGCTTGATATCTTCTGTTTCAAGATACTCCTCCACGATACCAGCTCGGTGGGGCCGTGTGTTATCATCCATCCGGAGGAAGGTGGAACCCACTGCACCCCTGAAAAGGCGGACATTCTAGTGCAAAATGACGTCCCGATACACCTGACCTGTTACAGTTTCTCTGTCAAATACATGCAGGGGTGTACGTACACCAATCATAATCCTACCCAACACCATCAAACCACGAACTCCATACAGGTCCCTTTCAGACTATACCTGGACTCGTCTGGGACCACTCCTCCAATGACCATGTACTGTGTTCTTGACACCAGGCTTTACGGACTATCCTGCGACCAGGGGTCTACAGGCAGGTCTACAGGCGAATAAACCATGACTGTTCAGTCGTCTGTAGACTGTGTGTCTGAAGACAACTGTTCCAGTGGCTGCGTTAAGGTCCCGAGCAAGGCTACCTGCAGTACTCCGTGGCAGTCTGCGGACACTGATGCCGAGATATTGCTCTTCCTGTGGTGATTGTGAGTGCCCCGTACTGTAACGCCTGGACACGTTTCCTGTCTGCTGGAATCGCTTCCATAATCTTGAGATCACACTTTGTGGTACGCGGAGGGCCCGTGCTACGAGCCGGCCGAAGTGGCCGTGCGGTTCTAGGCGCTGCAGTCTGGAACCGCGACACCGCTACGGTCGCAGGTTCGAATCCTGCCTCGGGCATGGATGTGTGCGATGTCTTTAGGTTAGTTAGGTTTAACTAGTTCTAAGTTCTAGGGGACTAATGACCTCAGAAGTTGAGTCCCATAGTGCTCAGAGCCATTTTTTGAACCGTGCTACGACCTGCTGTGTTTGACCAGCCTCCAATCGCCCTAGTATTCTACCCTTCATAACGTCATCAATATGTGTTCTTTGAGCCATTTTCAGCACACAGTCACCATTAGCACGTCTGAAAACGTCTGCACACTTACTCGCTGCAACGTACTCTCACATGCACCAACACACCATCGTGCGACGACCGCAGGTCAAATGCACCGCATGGTCATACCCCGAGGTGATTCAAACCCGCAAACCGCATACTAGAACGTTGTTTCACCATGTATCAGCATTATCCTTAATTTTTGAGCACGAGTGTAATTGAAGTTGAGGATCTGCTGCCTGAGGCGATTTCTATAACGTTGAGTAATCGTCGGCAAATGAGTGTGTTCTTTTCACTTATCATTATCAGTGTTCTCCTCGTTTTCCTCTCATAGTGTTTCCCTCAGCGCACCATAAATTGTTCAGGGTGGTGAGGAGTAAATTCTCCTTCTGTCCCTCAGCGCACCATAAATTGTTCAGGGTGGTGAGGAGTAAATTCTCCTTCTGTGGGTGATCAAAAGTAAGGAACAACGGTTAGTGTCCACAAATTATTGTCCCACAGATGATACTTCACAAAAGAGTGCCTTGGCACGCTGACATAAACAATCATCGTCTCAGAACTGTCCCTCTTCTGTACGCAGAATGAAATGCTGTAAAATGTCTTCATGTCTTTGTGCATTCAGCGTTTTCTTAAGGAAGCTAAACCATACCAAAAATAAAAACACCCAATACTGTAACACCACCCCCATCCTACGTCATTGTTGGCACTACACATGATGGCGGACACCGTTGGGGGAATTCACAGAACCCAAACACTTCCATTGGAATGCGACGATGTATAGCGTGATTCATCAGTCCAAATCAATCGTTTCTAGTCATGTACCTCGAGCGCCACTTAGCGTGAACTACAGAAGCACGTGGCCTATGTGGAGTAGGTCGACCATTGATCCCCATTCTTCTTAACTCCCTGATCACAGTCATTTTGTTAGGTGGACTATCAGTAGCACTGGTTCTCATGAGCGATTCTCATAAGGGGCAGCAAGTGGGGACCTGAGGGTGATAAGGTGTTGACAACTAAAACTGGACCCTTTTAACCCCAAAAAATATTCATTTGAAAACATCAGCTAAAATTAATTAGCATAAAAGTTCAGATATCCCACTTTGGTTTTTGTTAAAAAACGCTTTCTTGCGGCAGCAGAACGAATGACACTTATAGCTTCAAGAATTTTAAAAAAATGATAGGTAGGTAATGCAAGTTAATGACTAACAATAATGTAGCAAAATACTTCCATATTAAAACAGTATACAAGAAAATGAGAAATAATTTAACATAATTACAGGAGGTACGTAAAATTTAAAATTAGTCATTTACAGTCCTTGTTGCCCCTGGTTCGGACTATATACACTACTGGCCATTAAAATTGCTACACCAACAAGAAATGTAGATGATAAACGGGTATTCATTGGACAAATATATTATACTAGAAATAACATGTGATTACGTTTTCATGCAATTTGGGTGCATTGATCCTGAGAAATCAGTACCTGGAACAACCACCTCTGGCCGTAATAACGGCCTTGATACCCTGGGCACTGAGTCAAACAGAGCTTGGATGGCGTGTACAGGTACGGCTGCCCATGCAGCTTCAACACGATACCACAGTTCATGAAGAGTAGTGACTGGCGCATTGTGACCTGCCAGTTGCTCGGCCAGCATTGCTAAGACGTTTTCAATTGGTGAGAGATCTGGAGAATGTGCTAGCCAGGGCAGCAGTCGAACATTTTCTGTATCCAGAAAGGCCTGTACAGGACCTGCAACATGCGGTCGTACATTATCCTGCTGAAATGTAGGGTTTCGCATGGATCGAATGAAGGGTAGAGCCACGGGTCGTAACACAACTGAAATGTAACATCCACTGTTGAAAGTGCCGTCAATGCGAACAAGAGGTGACCGAGACGTGTAACCAATGGCACCCCATACCATCACGCCGGGTGGTACGCCAGTATGGCGATGACGAATACACGCTTCCAACGTGTGTTCACCGCGATGTCGCCAAACACGGATGCGACCATCATGATGCTGTAAGCAGAACCTGGATTCATCCGAAAAAAATGACGTTTTGCCATTTATGCACCCAGGTTCGTCCTTGAGTACACCATCGCAGACGCTCCTGTCTGTGATGCATCGTCAAGAGTAACCGCAGCCATGGTCTCCGAGCTGATAGTCCATGCTTCTGCAAACGTCGTCGAACTGTTCGTGCAGATGGTTGTTGTCTTGCAAACGTCCCCATCTGTTGACTCAGGGACTGAGACGTGGCTGCCCGATCCGTTACAGCCGTGCGGATAAGATGCCTGTCATCTCGACTGCTACTGATACGAGGCCGTTGGGATCGAGCACGGCGTTCCGTATTACCCTCCTGATCCTACCGATTCCATATTCTGCTACAGTCATTCGATCTCGGCCATCGCGAGCAGCAATGACAATGTATGATAAACCGCAATCGCGATATGCTACAATCCGACCTTTATCAAAGTCGGAAACGTGATGGTACGCATTTCTCCTCCTTACACGAGGCATCACAACAACGTTTCACCAGCCAAAGCCGGTCAACTGCTGTTTGTGTATGAGAAATCGGTTGGAAACTTTCTTCGTGTGAGCACATTGTAGGTGTCGCCACCGGCGCCAACCTTGTGTGAATGCTCTGAAAAGCTAATCATTTGCATATCACCGCATCTTCTTCCTGTCGATTAAATTTCGCGTGTGTAGCACGTCATCTTCGCGGTGTAGCAATTTTAATGGCCGTTAGTGTAAGATGAACAATACTAATACGCCCAGGCATCAATTAAGTTTTGACTTATAATAATAAAAGTAATATAATTATTATAGAAAATGATTAGAAATTGATTTGCCGTAGAAATCTGAGTGCCGTGTTCTCGTGTGACTGTTTCACTATTCACTCTGAACTGAATTACTGTTTTGTTGTCGTGGTGATTACCGGCGATTGTTGCCAGGAGACAGCTGGAGACGTCTATTAAACTGTCAGCGGCGTGGCGTATTCCACTCCACTGAAACAGAAAGCAACTGCATTAGACACATTGGTGAGAAGAAGCATTCAAGAACGTTTAAGAGCTGGCCCAGGTCAACCGGTATGACATTATAACCAATGTCTATAAGAACATGTGCGGGCAACAGGCCCACAACCTACAAGTTCGATTAAGAAAATGGGCCGCAGCTACTGCTCCAGCAGGTGTACTCCAAATATATAACCTAAACCAAAGTCCACATTACACGTTCAAGAATATCTTTCCAATAAACATAAACGTCAGGAAAATGCCCACATTACACAAAAACAAATTTCCAAAATGGCAGTTATTGGGGAAATAAAAATTAAACACAATCTTTTTTTCAATTTAAACAGTATTTAAACAAACGAACAACAGATTTTGAAAAAGGCGCCAGTGAGTTAGAGCCTGAAAGACTCCGCTAGCTGATGCTTAACAAAAACACTTCACCTCGTCCAGTACACGTAAATACTATGAACGCAGAGTAGCTCAGTCGGGGAGGAAAAACTAAGTAGGTAATTTGAACGTTCTCGTGCACTAAACACACGTGCAAATTCAAATTCAAATGGCTCTGAGCACTATGGGCGGTCATCAGTCCCCTAGGACGTAGAACTACTTAAACCTTACTAACCTAAGCACATCACACACATCCATGCCCGAGGCAGTATTCGAACCTGCAACCGTAGCGGTCGCGCGGTTCCGGACTGTAGCGCTTAGAACCGCTCGGCCACCCCGGCCGGCACACACGTGCAGACACTTGTTAAATACATACACGCCAAAAGGGAAGTGCTGCAGTTGCACGTTGGCAAAAGAACTCAACGAAGCCACAACCGATACACCTCCCTTCGAAGTGGGTACGCTTAACCACTGAACACCAGCACGCCAATGGACTAGTAGACCGATCAAGATGCTCACCAATCAAATCCAAATGAGTCCGCTGCTCCATTCTGTCCGTCTACCCACGGACCAAGCAGTAAAGACGAACCGAGGCCGTATTCCAACTCTTAACTTCGTACTTCTCAAACAAGGGAACTTAGCAGTCCAAGATACACAATGCTCAGAAATGCTTTTCGGCTTAAGGGGCTCCGGAAAGGCTCAAAATCATGAAAAGTTCAATTTTTACATTTTTGCTTTTTTTGAATCTGCAGACTATTACCTTTTAATAGATATATAATTTATTCAATTCCGAAGACTACAACTATTTTTAAATTTTTTTTGAAATGTGTTCTACATGGGCGTGACCTACTGTGGCGCTGTTAAACTGCTGTCAAATGGTGTTATTATTAACGTCCGTGTTCATCAGGTACATTTTAGTGATGTGAGATAAAGTATGTGTTGTGGCTAAACTGTGATGGTTCAATATATATCGCTGGTGTGATTGTCGATTGTTTCATGTTTATTTACTCTGTCGTTATCTCGAAAATATTCGTAATTAATTCTGTTTCTTGAGCCTCTGTTTTGTTGAAGTATAATAATGAGTAAAAGTAAAGTTATTAGAAATCCTCTGAAGGCTTTTAATAAAAGGAGAAATGTTGGAAAGCCAAAGGTATGTGTTATTACTGTAAACAATAAAGACGATAACCAAGTGAGTGAACCTAACCTCTCAAGTACACCTGCCCATAGCAGTCAAAGTGGGAAAGAAAATACTTCACAGAAGAAGCTTGGTTCAGTGAGTGAAAACTATGAATGTTTTATGGGCGAATCGGATTTGAATGAAATATTTGATATGTCGGTTCTCAAAGGAACTTTTCAAACTGTGTAAGATGTATTCATTGTAGTGAAGTTGGTCTGGAACTCTCCATAATAAAGCACGTAGGACTTGCTAGCGAAATACAACTGAAATGTGATAAGTGTTCATACATGACCACCTTTTGGAACAGTATTGCAGTAACTGCAACTGAAGAAAATGGTAGCAAAATCTACGAACACAACAACGAGCGATGCTTGCTTTAGACAAGGAACGCCTTCGGGCTGCAGACAGGGCTGTAAAGAGTCTAGAAATACAAGCAAGAGTAAACAGGAGGAGGAACAAGAGGAAGCTGGAGGAGGAGTTTGCAGAGGATGAAGATAATCCATCCTATGGACCTGGAATGCACTAAAAAGTTAATCCAATCTTTGTCGCTCGATTCCCAAAACTTTTATTTTCTCATACTAATTACATGTTTTCTAAGGATCTTCCAAACATATTTGTTTCAAACTTTCAGTAAATGTTACACAGTACCTTCTACATATTTTAACACAGCCTTTTTCCAAAAAACTGTATATTTTTGAATATATAAATAAAAAATTGCAAAAAAATGTTGTGAATTTTCATTACAATTGAAAAAAAAACATCTTTAATAACTGAACTAAAATTTTGTAAAATCCCTGTGTTAAGTTGTAGCCCATATTCCAATAAATAATCTGTAAAAAGTTCAACTTCCTACCTCAAATACTTTGTGAGGAAAGATGTAATTTATAACGTTATTTTAACATTGCAAGTATAGGGCGTTCCGGAGCCCCTTAAAGCCACACGGAACGGCCACTAGCGGCCGCTCGCGAACTTACTTCTCCATCTATCAGCAAGACGGAACTGACCCAGAACCAAAGCAGTTCCGTGTTGGGTCTCCGCGGCAGGTCGCGCGTGCACCCTCTCACATGGCGTCAGGAACGAGGTTGCTTAGCAACTACCAAAGATGTAGCTTCGCACTATCGATAAAAAATCGGTAGCATGCAATGTCCAGGGTCCTTCCGCAGATCTCATGTGATTTTTTACGACCACTGCCTGCAACGCACGACAATCCCTGTGTCTCAGTACATGAGGAACGCCCCGGCCTTTGTTTACGATTTTTTTAAAAATTTTTTACTCGTCTAGTTCTGTAGAACCAAATTGAGGAGCACATCTCCAAGGCCATGTAACGTTTCGGTACATGTAATTACAAAAGAAAAGTAATAACAAATAAAATACAGTGAAGAACCTAACACGGGGACCTCCCCATCGCACCCCCTTCAGATTTAGTTATAAGTTGGCACAGTGCATAGGCCTTGAAAAACTGAACACAGATCAACCGAGAAAACAGGAAGAAGTTGTGTGGAACTATGAAAAAATAAGCAAAATATACAAACTGAGTAGTCCATGTGCAAGATAGGCAACATCAAGGATGACGCGGATTTAGGAGCGCCGTGGTCCCGTGGTTAGCGTGAGCAGCTGCGAAACAAGAGGTCTTTGGTTCAAGTCTATCCCCGAGTGAAGATTTTACTCTATTTTCGCAAAGCTATGATCTGTCCGTTCGCTCATTGACGTGTCTGTTCACTGTAATAAGTTTAGTGTCTGTGCTTTGCGACCGCACCTCAAAAGCGTGCGACCGTGCGATTAGTAGACGAAAGGACGTGCCTCTCAAATGGGAATCCAAAACACTTGATCGCAAGGTCATATGTCAACCGATTCCTCCACAGGAAAACACGTCTGATACATTCTATGCGACACTGGTGGCGGCATGTGCGTCCCACCTAACTTGTACACTTGGCGAATGGGTAAAAAGATTCTTCCACCTTACCCGATTTAGGTTTTCAAAAAGTGATGAAATCATAAGAGTTTGTCACATAAACTGAAAAACTAAACTTTTCACTCGAGGGAAGACTTGAACCAAGGACCTCTCGTTCCGCAGCTGCTCACGCTAGCCATGGGACCACGGCGCTCCTTGGCTTACACTATCCTTGATGTTGCCTATCTTTCACATGGACTACTCAGTTTGTTCATTTTGCTTATTTTTTCATAGTTCCACACAACTTCTTCCTGTTTTCTCGATTGATCTGTGTTCAGTTTTTGAAGGCCTATCCACTGTGCCAACTTATAACTAAATCTGAGGGGGGTGTGATGGGGAGGTTCCCTTGTAAGAAACTGAAACACCTGCCTAATATCGTGTAGGGCCTCCGAAAGCACACAGAAATGCCTCAATACCTCATGGCATGCATTCATCTATGAAGTAGTGCTGGAGGGAATTGACACCACGAATTCTGCAGGGCTCTCCGTAAATCCGTACCAGGGCTGGAGATCTCTTCTGAACAGCACATTGAAAAGCATCCCAGATATGTCAATAATGTTCATGTCTCGGGAGTTTGGTGGCCATCAGAAGTGTTTAAACTCAGAAGAGTGTTCCTGGAGTCACTCTGTAACAATTCTGGACGCGTGGGGTGTCGCTGGAATTGCCCAAGTCCGTCGGAAAGCACAACCGACATGAATGGGTGCTGGTGATCAGACAGAATTCTTGCGTGTCTGTGTCACTTGTCGCAGAAGTACCTAGATGTATCAGGGATCCCACAGTATTCCAGCTGTGCACGCCCCGCGTCATTACGGAGCCTCCACCAGCTTGAACAGTCTCCTGCTGACATGCAGGATCCATGGATTCATGAGGTTGTCTCCATATCCGTACACGTCCATCCCCTCGATACAACACGTTTTCAGTCATCAACAGTTCAGTGTTGGTGTTGACGGGCCCAGACGAGGCGTAAAGCTTCGTGTCGTGCAGTCATCAGGGTGTAACGCCGGAAATGCATATCCTCCTATTTCCATCTATTGTACTATAGATTTTTCCTTATTTTGTTACCCGAAGATATGACATTTCTGTGTCTTTATATATTGCAATTGTTTTACTATTTGTATATATATGCATTTATGTCGATTTATAATTGGTTTGTTTTGTGAATATTATTTGTATTTATACGCTGGGTCTGGCCTAGGGAAAACTATGCTATCGAACGAATACATCGATAGGTCGTGTGGAGAACGAAAGTGTTTAGGATCTTTGGTAGTGTTAACTCTACCGCGTGGAGCGCGGGCAGAGCAGGGGGTCTGGCTGGGGTGGTGCAGTGGAGCAGGTGTGTTGTGTGACGCTCCCGCGAGTTGCCGCGCTTTCGGGGTTGGGCAGCATGTAATTGCGCTCGACTGACACGGTGTCGCGGACGGGAAGCATTAGCTGGCGCACATCAAGAGCCCGTTTCGCCTGGTGACCGTGTCGAGAAGAAGGCGCGCCAACATCCAGCTTCTGCAACAGCGACGGCCGACAATGAGTGACTGTCGCCCCACCCTCGATCGACGGCTTAAAACCTTCAATCAACCAGCAAGGAAGACTGGAAGCACGTAAAGTTTTAGAACTGTATGGCAGACCTCAGCTTTTCAAACTGTTCAAATCACAAAATTACAGCAACGTAGCATGAACCTTTGTTGCTCATTGTCCCAATTGTATTACCAACCAGGTTCCCTTCCTTTTCCGGAATGAACGCGAGTGTCGTTGAAATTCAAACGCCAGCATTAAAGTAAAAGCATTCGATTTCACTGCTTTAATTTCAAAGTTCAGTTAAGGTATTCATAGCCGGCTACAATATTTAGATTGCACAAGCACAAATTAAGAGTGCGAGTTTTGTTACCGTATTTTAGCTTACCTGTGACTGCAGCTCAGCTTGGTACGTACTAAATTTTACTATTGTTAATTGTTCAGAATCATTCAATTCAAGTTCAAAGTTAAATCTCTTATTTCTAAATTGCGTAGATTCAAGTAGCTTTTGAAATGATTGTTGAGGTAGTCCAAGACTAACCGTATTTTACTGAATTCCGATGTGCTTCAGAAAGAAAGCTCGCTATTAACTTCAGTCACTAAATTAACTTTCGATTTTCCGGTTTTATTAATTCTTTTGCAAAAATTAAATCGGAGTGTAGCGAAATTTATTACTTCTGACAAACTTTAAGTTTTCACACTACACGTGTCAACCTTCAGTTGCCACGCTTCTAGTGCTAATTATATGTGTAATAACCTTTCTTTTTCAGTTACTATAGTAATTTCCCATAGGACTGGCGACCGTAATTTCCCCCCAAATCTCAAATATCTAATTACCGCTAGTTAATTGTTAACGCAACGGCCGCACATTTACTTTCTTTATTAACTTTACCCCTTTTCAAAATTAATTTCCACCAGTTTCATTTGCATTTTTCCTTTCATTTAGATGTAACCCTTTCCTCCCTCTTTACCGACAGATTAACTTCGGTGACGATTGCTTTTCCCAAATTTCCATTAGGTACACGCGGTTTAATTTTTCACTGTCATTAAGGTCGATAAGTGAGGGGGAGGTTACAAGGGACACACGAGTGGGCCTTCGGCCCCGAAAGCCCACATCGATGATAATTCGTTGAATGGATCGCACGCTGACACTTGTTGAACAGCATTGAAATGTGCAGCAATTTGCGGAAGGGTTACACTTCTGTCACGTTGAACGATTCTCTTCAGTCGTCGTTGGTCCTATTCTTGTAGGATCTTTTTCCGGCCGCAGCGATTTCGGATTCCTGATATTCACGGTAAGATTGTGAAAAGCGGGAAAATCTCCACTTCATCGCTACCTCAGAGTTGCTGTGTCCCATCGTTCGTGCACCGACTGTAACACGTCGTTCAAACTCACTTAAATATTGATAACCTGCCGTTGTAGCAGCTGTAACCGATCTAACAACTGCGCCAGACACTTGTTTTCTTATATAAGCGTTGCCGACCGGAGCGTCATATTCTGCTTGTATTTGAATACGCATGTCTATAACAGTTCAAAAAATGGTTCAAATGGCTCTGAACACTAGGGAACTTACCTTCTAAGGTCATCAGTCCCCTAGAACTTAGAACTACTTAAGGACATCACAAACATCCATGCCCGAAGCAGGATTCGAACCTGCGACCGTAGCGGTCGCGCGGTTCCAGACTGTAGCACCTATAACAGTTCCTTTGACGCTCCAGTGTATGTGTTATATATGCAGCCTGGGCAGCCATATCGCAACTGTAGAGTTGATAGTGTCGTGAGCCTGTGTCCACCTCTTTCCAAATTTCCTTTCACCTTTTGTTTTGCGAAACATTCTGGGTCTCTCTTATTCAGTTAATAAAAGTATTACATCAAAAGCCCATGCAGTTTATTATAAATAATGTATTTGTGGCAATTCTTGTTGCAAGGGCCAAAGACTCGATTGTTTTGCCCAGTGGCCGGAAATCTTCACGTGACTGCCATTGCCAATTAGAAAGTTGCACACTGAAAGTTGCTACAATTATGAAACTTTCTATTTACGGACTGCCTCATATTTGTTTTTCGCGGTAAACATCTTTCTCAGTGATGGTCAGCAGCTTAGAAATAATCTCCCCTTCCATTCGAATGGAACTACGAAACGAATCTCAAATCTGAAATCTGTGTGATGAAGTACCTTATTTTAGAATGTTGACATTCAATGCAACATAGAGAAGATGGATATTGTACATCTATATCGTACTCCGGAAGCCACCTAATGGTGTGTGGTGGATGCTACTTTTTGTACCACTAAATGGGCCCTCCAACCTGTTCCTCCTAAGCCTCTGTACTGCCTCTAATTTCTCGAATCTTCTCCTCGTGGTCATTACTCGAGACGTATGTAAGTGGAACTAATACGTTGTCCGACTCTTCCCAGAAAGTATCGAGATTTCAGTAGTAAATCTCTCCGTGATACGCAACGCCACTCTTATGAGGTCTGGCAATGGAGTTTGTTGAGCACCTGCGTTACGCTCTCGATCGACTAAACAATCCTGTGCAAGAGAAACTGGTATTACACACTGCACGTCACCTGTATTCGATCTAAAACCGGAAATGGGATGGAAATGCAACTGAACTGACGAATAACTATTACTAGTAGGTTGTATAGTATAACAGAGTGTTCCTCTACCAGTAATTCGCTGTTCATGCCAGCGACAGTACAGAATCTACTTTTGGATTTCCTCCGCTCTTCTTCTACAGCCTCTAACATAGTTACCACAGCTGTTCTGCGCGCGTCCAGTTCCCTAAAGAAACTGTGTGGCCTGCGAGCCAAACAAAGCCGACAGCTGCCGCCGTAGAGCACTGAGAGCGCAAATCAGGTTTACCAACTCGTCCCGTGTGCCGACGGCGTTGTCTCTCGTGAGGTCGGACATCCCGTCCGCGTTCACGTCCACGTCAACTCCAGCTGCCTCGTCACGTGTGAGTACAGCTTTAAAAGAAATATTTCATAAAACTTTGAACATAGCTGCTAAGGTTCAGTGACCGTGTCAGAATTATATTAGAACAAATAAGCCCGCGGCCACAAATATTAAGTCAAAATTGACCAGGTTTCGACACTACTATGAGCGTCGTCTTCAGAATTGAAGTAACTGTTCTAAAACATAATAGGTATATAAGGCATTAATAAAGTAAAGTGTTTACTGACTGGAAGGAGATGCAGTACTTACAAGTCACATTCTAAAAGAATCTAAGCCGGAAAGGCTACGTCACGAAAACGATAGCGTTGGAACGAAATGCGCAGTTATACTCATCGACTGCCCATTTCGCTTTCTCTGCCACAGACGCGCACAGCTGTCCAGGTCGCCACGCACGCACACACACACACACACACACACACACACATACACATACATACGCACGTCGCAACATTTTCCGCGGAAATCGCGTAACACCGGTGGATAGGAGAAAACTCGACAAGCGGTGCTCTAATTAGCCGCTCCTTTAGCGCTGTTGCCAATACGTATTCCAGGCCTCGAAACGCTCAACTTATAGGATGACTCTCTGACCGCACCATTACGCGGAAACGGGCGCTGAAGACCTTGCTATCGCTCTCCCACATCATCATTATTACGTGGAAACTCAGTGGAGCATTTGGTCTGCTAGGCATGTTCATGATAGAAATGATACCTTTATCTGATGTTTGATCCAACTTATCTACGCAGTTTATAAGCATACCAGAGTGACCTCCTTACGCACTTATTTACACTACTGGCCGTTAAAATTGGTACACCACGAAGATGACGTGCTACAGACGCGAAATTTAACCGATAGGAGGAAGATGCTGTGATATGTAAATGACTAGCTTTTCAGAGCATTCACACAAGGTTGGCGCCGGTGGCGACACCTACAACGTGCTGACATGAGGAAAATTTCCAACCGATTTCTCATACACAAACAGCAGTTGACCGGCGTTGCCTGGTGAAACGTTGTTGTGATGCCTCTTGTAAGGAGGAGGAATGCGTACCATCACGTTTCCGAGTTTGATAAATTGCGGTTTATCGTATCGCGACATTGCTGCTTGCGTTAGTCGAGATCCAATGACTGTTAGTAGAATTGGAATTGGTGGGTTCAGGAGGGTAATACGGAACGCCGTGTGGGATCCCAACGGCCCCGTATCACTAGCAGTCGAGATGACAGGCATCTTATCCGCATGGCTGTAACTGATCGTGCAGCCACGTCTCGATCACTGATTCAACAGATGCGGACGTTTGCAAGACAACAACCATCTGCACGAACAGTTCGACGACGTTTGCAGCAGCATGGACTATCAGCTCGGAGACCATGGCTGCGGTTACCCTTGACGATGCATCACAGACAGGAGCGCCTACGATGGTGTACTCAACGACGGACCTGGGTGCACGAATGTCAAAACGTCATTTTTTTCGGATGAATCCACGTTCTGTTTACAGCATCATGATGGTCGCATCCGTGTTTGGCGACATCGCGGTCAATGCGCATTAGAAGCGTGTATTCGTCATCGCCATACTGGCATAGCACCCGGCGTGATGGTACGGGGTGCCACTGGTTACACATCTCGGTCACCTCTTGTTCGCATTGACGGCACTTTGAACAGTGGATGTTACATTTCAGATGTGTTACGACCCGTGGCTCTACCCTTCATTCGATCCCTGCGAAACCCTACATTTCAGTAGGATAATGCACGACCGCATGTTACAGGTCCTGTAGGGCCTTTCTGGATACAGAAAATGTTCGACTGCTGCCCTGGCCAGCACGTTCTGCAGATCTCTCTCCAATCGAAAACGTTTGGTTAATGGTGGCAGAGCAACTGCCTCGTCACAATACGCCAGTCACTACTCTTGATCAACTGTGGCATCGTGTTGAAGCTGCACGGGCAGCTGTACCTGTACACGCCATCCAAGCTCTGTTTGACTCAATGCCCAGGCGTATCAAGGCCGTTATTACGGCCAGAGGTGGTTGTTCTGGGGACTGATTTCTCAGGATCTATGCCCCAGCGGCCGGCATACAGACTATTTTGCAGAAATTATTAAATACAGATTGCGATACGCAGCAAGTCCGCGTCCGCCTTTTATGGAATATGAACAGGAAAAGGTGAAGCGCTCAAGGCATTATTTGTCTTGGAAAAACAGAAATCTTTTTATATCATTAATCGATACGTGTACATAGAGATTTACAGCCGCCGCGCAGGAGCGGCAAGGATAATGAATAATAGATTCTGTCGCTGCTATGCGACGATTCATTTCTTTTACAGTATAATTGTTTTATAACTTCAGGCCATCAGGCGTTTACTATTGAGCGTATACTAATGTTTGAGAGACGAAAATTATCAATATTACGAGGTCACTCTAAGTGGGAGGTAAGCCATTGCAAATCTCAAATTCTGGTACATTAATAATCGGGGCAACCGCCAGACTGTATGCAAACGTGCATACATTGTTTTGTAGAGGTGCCGGTTGTCAGTGTGTGGGATGGAGTTCCAGGCATGTTGCATTTGGTTCATAAATACAGGGAGGCTTAATTCTGTTCTACATGTACTCCATTGGGGACGGGTTTGGTGAACGAGCAGTCTAAGGCAACATGTCGACAGTTTGTGGAGCACGTTGGGTTACAGCATCGGTATGTGTGTGAGCATGAGACCCACAAAATGTTAGATACAGGCTTCCAGATAGATGCCATTATCCGTGCAGCCCTCTGCTGGCCTCCTAATCAACCACGGGCATTGCTGGGTTCGATGCTCAACCAGCTATCATCAGAGAACACAACGGACCAACCCCTCCCCTCCCACTGCCTTCTAACCAGATCTTGTTCTACACGACTGAGTTGCGAATGGCGGTAGTAGGGGGCCAGTGGAATGCACGCCTGTCTCCGAGCTGTCCTGGAAGTAACAGATTTGTAGCAATTCATTGTGTCATTCCGGTGCCAAGTGGTGCACAGATTGTTGCTGCAGATGCAGTACGATGCGCCACAGCCATACGCAAAATACACTACTGGCCATTACAATTGCTACACCACGAAGATGACGTGCTACAGACGCGGAATTTAACCAACAGGAAGGAGATGCTGTGATATGCAAATGATAAGCTTTTCAGAGGATTCACACAAGGTTGGCGCCGGTGGCGATACCTACAACGTGCTGACATGAGGAAAGTTTCCAACCGATTTCTCATACACAAACAGCAGTTGACCGGCGTTGCCTGGTGAAACGTTGTTGTGATGCCTCGTGTAAGGAGGAGAAATGCGTACCATCACGTTTCCGACTTTGATAAAGGTCGAATTGTAGCCTATCGCCATTGCGGTTTATTGTATCGCGACATTGCTGTTCGCGTTGGTCGAGATCCAGTGACTGTTAGCAGAGTGTGGAATTGGTGGGCTCAGGAGGGTAATACGGGACGCCGTGCTGGATCCCAACTGCCTCGTATCACTAGCAGGCATCTTATCCGTATAGCTGTAACGGATCGTGCAGCCACGTCTCAATCCCTGAGTCAACACATGGAGACGTTTGTATGACAACAACCATCAGCACGAACAGTTCGACGACGTTTGCAGCAGCATGGACTGTCAGCTCGGAGA
This sequence comes from Schistocerca piceifrons, assembly GCF_021461385.2. NCBI lineage: Eukaryota > Metazoa > Arthropoda > Insecta > Orthoptera > Acrididae > Schistocerca > Schistocerca piceifrons. The sequence goes on from NC_060146.1 coordinate 45,278,685, forward strand.
CCATGGCTGCGGTTACCCTTGACCATGCATCACAGACAGGAGCGCCTGCGATGGTGTACTCGACGACGAACCTGGGTGCACGAATGGCAAAACGTCATTTTTTCGGATGAATCCAGGTTCTGTTTACAGCATCATGATGGTCGCATCCGTGTTTGGCGACATCGCGGTCAATGCGCATTAGAAGCGTGTATTCGTCATCGCCATACTGGCATAGCACCCGGCGTGATGGTATGGGGTGCCATTGGTTACACGTCTCGGTCACCTCTTGTTCGCATTGACGGCACTTTGAACAGTGGACGTTACATTTCAGATGTGTTACGACCCGTCGCTCTACCCTTCATTCGATCCCTGCGAAACCCTACATTTCAGCAGGATAATGCACGACCGCATATTGCGGGTCCTGTACGGGCCTTTCTGGATACAGAAAATATTCGACTGCTGCCCTGGCCACCACATTCTCCAGATCTCTCATCAACTGAAAACGTCTGGTCAATGGTGGCTGAACAACAGGCTCGTCACAATACGCCAGTCACTACCGTTGATGAACTGTGGTATCGTGTTGAAGATGCATGGGCAGCTGTACCTGTACACGCTATCCAAGCTCTGTTTGACTCAATGCCCAGGCGTATCAAGGCCGTTATTACGGCCAGAGGTGGTTGTTCCGGGTACTGATTTCTCAGGATCTATGCACCCAAATTGCGTGAAAACGTAATCACATGTCAGTCCCAGTGTAATATATTTGTCCAATGAATACCCGTTTATCATCTGCATTTCTTTTGGTGTAGCAATTTTAAAGGCCAGTAGTTTACTACGGCCTTTCCTCTCGGTAGGGCCACTTGGCCGTCTGGATTCCGGCCTTCTTGCGACCGTACATTCCTGTGACCTCCGCTGTCGTGTACAGTTGCTACACTCCTGACAACTCTTTCTGCAATATCGAAGAGGGAATGTCCAGCTTCTCGTAGCCCTATTACACGACTTCGTTCAAATTCAACGAGGTGTTGGCAATAGCGTCTTTGCCGCCTTAAAGGCATTCTTCACTAGAATCAACTCACTACGTCCAATCTCAAAGGTAACTAACCGTCACGACCGTAGCAACGTGTGTTTATTACAAACCTGATTTCCATCCTCATAGTGACGCTATTAACGCCATTCTTATCCATCTGGGGCTAGAATTGAATAGACACTGTCTTTCAGATGTAGATACACGCCTACCAACTTTCGCTTATGCCTTACAGCTGCTTCTTTCTATGTGATTTTTTTCCGTCAGCGTACATCAGTCACGGATACCGAATAACATAAGATGAAATGAGATAAAATCCGGAACACAATAAGACAATATAAAACAGAACGTGGCACGAGATAAATTCCGTGACTTGTGCCTTCGTATTCTGATGTACGGTTTGGCAACCCATTCGGTGCAGAACAAGGTGCCATTGAAGTCAGCTAGGCTACCCTGCTAGGCTGCCTCGGTTCACAGTGTTGCCGCGATGTGTTGGACAGTTTGATTTGGAACCCCACAGTCGCAGGTAGGGCTTGGTAGTTCTCTCCACTTGTGGAGATTGTGTGCACTTATTCAACGTCCCGTTCGCAGTCTGTTTACGCTTTTCCATATCTGTCGTGGAAGTTAAGAGCTCTTATATTTCTCTACTGCACTGACATGGTCACGGTTTGCGGGGGAGGCACAATCACTCCATGTCTCGTGCAATTTATTATCGCTGGTGAAGTTAGTAGCTACGGTATTCATCTTTTGAATCTGCAGCGCTTGTCTTTCCGTGTCTGCAGTTAAATTATTAGATACAGGTTCCACACCGTTTATGCAAAAAACACTATTTTTCCTTGTCAGTCAAACATGTTTCGGCACCTCAGTGCCATTATTAATGGGTTTTGTTTATTCAAAATTGTGAAAAGTGAACATATCTTAGGTTGTAACTGATATAACACAGCAAGGCCTAAAGAAAGTTTTTGTTCGTTTTTTAACTTACCATGATTTTACGTTATATGGTTTTGTAGGACCATGTCTGTGCTGCCCTCTACAGACAGCTTGTCATCTGCAAACCAAACGATGTAAATCTGAATTTGATCGGCGAGTTAACACATTCCTTGTTGTATAAAGTTCGGCGCCAAACTCTTTATCGGGAACAAATGAACGCCGATGGGGCTAGGAAGCACAACAACATGGTACTCAACACGTTTTGCGAAGTGAGTCGGCGTTTGTAAAAACGAAACTACCCAAAATGCGTTATTATGTGTATGCAGTGTCCTCAGAATGCAAAATAAGAAGGATAAGTCACAACAAGACGTGACTAACGACAAATACATACAAAAAATATTTTGCGCCACTGAAACAACGTTTTTTCTTTTTTTTTTTTTTTTTTTTTTTTTTTTTTTTTAAATCAGGGGTTCTTTTAATTCGCCGATGAAATTCACGGTTACATCGTTCGGTTTGCAGATGATAAACTATCAGTACAGGATGCCATACAGGTGGTTCTGCAAAACCATATAATGTAAAATCACGGTAAGCTAAAAAATTTTCTTTAGACCTCACTTTGTTGGATCAGTTACAACCTAAAAATGTTCATTTTTTACAGTTTTTAATAAACAAAACCAACTGATGATGGCACAGGAGTGCCGAAACATGTTTGGCTAACAAGAAAAAAGCGTTTTTGTATAAAACACGGAATCTATATCTAATAATTAATAGCTACCAGTTTTTGGGCCACTTTGAGAGGGGAGTTTCTGGAGCGAAGTTTCCAAAATTGGGGAATTTTCGTGGATGAAAAGTAGATTATTGATTCATTTAGTATATTCCATCGCCAAAGCTTTCTGTCTCGGCAGGGAAGGTTGGTCTATGTGGCTAAGTGTTGGGAGTCAACATTGTGGGGTACCCTTTATACATTCGGTTATAATCCTCATACTAGCTGGTTGTCCACCTTCTGTACGTGCTTGCTGGTTAACCGCACTGGCGCGCAGTACTCAGCTGCAGAGTTCCCCAAGGCGGGTATGGGATACATTTTCAATACGTTTTTTGAAGGATGAGATCCTCCTCGCATAAAATATCTACGTCTACATCCGTACCATGCAGTTCGCTGCAAAGAGCATGGCGTAGGGTAATTCGCATTGCACTCTTTATTAGGGCTTCTCACAGTGATATTCACGCATGGAGCACTGGAAGGTTAATTGTTTAAACACCTCTGTTCGGGCTATAGTTTAATCCTGTCCTCGCATTCCTTACGGGAATCATCATTTCAAAAAAAAAAAATGTGTGTGACATCTTGTGGGACTTAACTGCTAAGGTCATCAGTCCCTAAGCTTACACACTACTTAACCTAAATTATCCTAAGGACAAACACCCATGCCCGAGGGAGGACTCGAACCCCCACCGGCACCAGCCGAACACTTTACAAGTAGGCTTCCTAGAAATACTTTGCGCCTAGCTTCAGACGTCTGCCATATCAGTTTCTTTAGCATCTACGTGACACTCTCTCCCACGAGTTAGATAAACCTGTGACCATTTGTGCTGCCCGTTGGCCTTTATTTGGTACGGATCCTACACACTTGGGCAATACAATAAAATTCGTCATTACTGTTTTACAGTCTCCTTTTTACACTCGGAGCATTTCCCTAGGATTCTACAAAATGAATAGAATTCTACCACCTGCTTTATCGACTGCTCAGCCTATATGATTGTTTTATTTCGTATACCCACAGATAATTAGACCTAGATTGGATGAGTGGTCCAATTACAATAGTCACTCGTTGATATTAGGGTATAATGTGTTTTCGTATTGTGAAATACACAGTTTTGCACCTGTAAGCATTAAAAACGAGTCACCAAGCTACCCAGCACTTTGATATTTTATTAAGATCCTTATGAATATTAGAGCTGCTTTTCCAGGCAGTACTTCGATGAAGAGAACCGCACCATCTGCGTAAACTCTGAAGTTCCTATTACTATTGGCTGCTAAATGATTTACAAACAAAATTAACACCACGGGACCAACACACTACCCTGCGACACAGTCGAAATTACTTCTCCATCTATCGATAGCTCTACATCCAAGGAAACATGCAGAGTTCTCCATAACAAATCTTCAATCCAGTCACAGATTTCTCTTGATGCCCTACACGGTCGTATTTTCAGTAATGCTTGACATTTTCAGGTAAGGAGAAAAATTTAAAAATCTTTCTTCAAAAATCTTTTAACTGCCTAGGTCGCGCACATATACATTTTAATGTGATGACGAGACTAGTTTCAGTTGTCAATGAAACGATCCTCAGACCTGCTACCAAGTACAAAAACGAGAATGTCGCATTAGGAAAAATCTCTTCTTCATAATCTACAAGCTTAATTTTTTTTAAGGAAAGCATAAATACAAACATAATAACTTACTACTCGTGGTAAATGTCAGTATATAACACGCGGAATCAGGATCACACATAAATATTAAGTGAACGTGAATTACATGCAACTATACAGTGCTACAGCGAAGGAAAAATACTAAACCTTCTATGCTAGAATCAAAGAAGGGAAAATTGAGTTTAACGTTCCGCCGACATCGAGGTCATTGGAGACGGGGCACAAGTTCGGATTGTGTCAAGAAGGGGGGGGGGGGGGGGGAAGGAAATCTGCCGTGCCCTTTCAAAGGAAACATGCCGGAATTTGTCAGGAGTGATTCAGGAAAATTACAGAAAACCTAAACCAAGATGGCTGAACATGGATTTGAACTGTTGTCCTTCCGAATGCGACCCTAGTGCACTAACGGCCGCGCCACTTCACTAAATTGCTCCTATTAGACGCAAGTTATACTACTAATAGCCATATAATGCGATGAGTTGCAATTGTATAGGAGATAAGTTCAATAAAATGTTTTGATTGTTACGGGACAACAAAAATGAGACTCGTTACGCCAGTTAGAGTAAACGAACCAAACACATACATACTCAACACTAGAACATGACATCTAAAGTTAAGCGCTGTGACAGCACTTAAAAGGATGAAGATGTCATCGGTAAAAATATTGTCAAAATAAAATGTTTGCGTATACAGTCAAGTTAATCCTATCGGACCAGTCCTAACTTATTAAGTGGGACCAATGTAGGGATGTACGAATATGGTGCTTCGAACGACTACTTTGGAATCCACATGTATCAAAAATTTGGACACTCGATCTACACTGAACTCCAATATTTAAAATGAACGTAATCACCTGTTTGAGGGCATAAGCTCTAAACCCGCCGTGTTTCAAATAAACCGCCCTCGTTTTTGACTGGTAGCGGGTTTTCATCAGCATTACCCTTGAAAGTCATTTGTTTCAACAGTTCGCGTAAGTGACTGAAGCAAGTCAGTGTGTTCAGTGATGTGTTTCATTACATTTTCCAATGCTTGAGAGAATGAGTTAATTATTTTGGAATTTTCACTTAAATAGCAGCTTTTTCAACTAAAATCGCTACACCCGTTTTCCACATTTCTTCGCCCTATCTTTTCACATAAAAATTTTACGTCTTTATTTAAGGTAGACAGCTAGAAACGTGGATTGCAGTGACTGTGCTGAACTGATGAATGAAACGACAGGTAAATTTATCTTACGTGAGATTTTTTTTGCGAGTTTTGCAGGTATGTTTTTGTCTTGGAATCCAAAGAACGTTTGCTGTACACGATTTTTCTCAGATTGTTAGAGGCGAATACCGGGATGGTTCCTATGAAAAGAACACAGCTGATATCCTTCTCTATTCTCCCCCAATCATAGCTTGTCCTTCGTCTCTCATGATCTACTCACAGTAAAAACCAAATCTTGTTCTCCCTAGTAAGAATTCGGCTTCGTCTACGGGGGATGTGTAGCCAATAATTTGGCAACTATGGCAGAAGTAGCAGAAGGAATTCAATGGGGAGAGATACCTCTGTTAAGTACCATTCGCTGACTGCACTCTGATTAGGAACAATGGCGCTAGTTCACGTGTGACCCTATCTCAAGACAGACACCCGGTGTGTTCGCTGTTTTTGTGGATGGTGTGGGTTTTCTGGAACTCCGGTCCTAGTAATTCAGCATGTTGTCCTCAGCAATCGGGGACTCACTCTCATAGACCTCAGCAATGGCAGCACAGGTGACAGACATAGAATTTCGCAACAGGGCCTCCTAGAAAAATTTATTTTCGTAACCTTCAGGTGCTCCAGTAGTTAAGAACAGAAACCTGTAGCGTCTCCATGTATACTTTTGACAACTAAATACAGGATGGTAATTAATGAGCGATATGAAAACAAATGTACATTAATTACAACCAACGGCGTGCTGGCACTTTATTCAGCATGTAAACGTCACTACAGATTTTCGGATTTAGGTTTTGACATGTTTGCTATGCCTGCCATCATTGGCAGACGAATAGTGGAATTCTGCATGACCCTCTGAAGTGTCGGAACATCGATACTGTCGATGACCTCCAGAATGGCTGCTTTCAGCTCATGAATGGTTTTGGGATTATTGCTGTACACGTCCTGAATATAGCCCCACGAAAAGGAATCACATGTGCTCAGATCCGCAGAATATGGCGGCCAATCGAAGCTCATGCCAGTGGCCTCTGAGTACCCCAGAGTCAGAATACGGTAACCAAACTGTTCGTCTCCAGGACATGAAACACATTCCAATTTCGATGCAGTCAAGCTACGTCTTGCATGTATCACATCTTCTCGAAACCAGGTAGGCTTTGGATAATGGGGATTAAATCATCTTCCAAAGACTTCACGTACCGTTCGGTTGTCACCGTGCCATCAAGAAATATCGGAAAGATTATCCCGTAACTGGACGTTGCACACCACACGTCACCCGTTGCTAGTGAAGAGACTTCTCGATCGTGAAATGTGGATTCTCAGTCCCCCCAATGCAGTAGCTTTGCTTATTGAATGAGCTGGCCAGGGCAGCAGTCGAACATTTTCTGTATCCAGAAAGGCCCGTACAGGACCTGCAACATGCGGTCGTGCACTATCCTGCTGAAATGTAGTGTTTCGCAGTGATCGAATGAAGGGTAGAGCCACGGGTCGTAACACATCTGAAATGTAACGTCCACTGTTCAAAGTGCCGTCAATGCGAACAAGAGGTGACCGAGACGTGTAACCAATGGCACCCCATACCATCACGCCGCGTGAAACGCCAGTATGGCGATGACGAATACACGCTTCCAACATGCGTTCAGCACGATGTCGCCAAACATGGATGCGACCATCATGATGCTGTAAACAGAACCTTGATTCATCCGAAAAAAATGACGTTTTGCCATTCGTGCACCCAGGTTCGTCGTCGAGTACACAATCGCAGGCGCTCCTGTCTGTGATGCAGCGTCAAGAGTAACTGCAGCCATGGTCTCCGAGCTGATAGTCCATGCTGCTGCAAACGTAGTCAAGCTGTTCGTGCAGATAGTTGTTGTCTTACAATCGTCCCCATCTGTTGACTCAGGGATCGAGACGTGGCTGCACGATCCGTTACAGCCATGCGGATAAGATGCCTGTCATCTCGACTGCTAATGATACGAGGCTATTGGGATCCAGCACGGCGTTCCGTATTACCCTCCTGAACCGACCGATTCCATATTGTGCTAACAGTCATTGGATCTCGACCAATGCGAGCAGCAATGTCGCGATACAATAAACCGCAATATCGATAGGCTACAATCCGACCTTCATCAATGTCGGAAACCTGATGGTACGCATTTCTCCTCCTTACACGAGGCATCACAACAACGTTTCACCGGGCAACGCCGGTCAACTGCTGTTTTTGTATGAGAGATCGGTTGGAAACTGTTCCCATGTCAGCACGTTGTAGGTGTCACCACCGGTGCGAACCTTGTGTGAATACTCTGAGAAGGCAATCATTTGCATATCACAGCATCTTCATCCTGTCGGTTAAATTTAGCGTCTGTAGCACGTCATCTTCGTGGTTTAGCAATTTTAATGGCAAGTAGTGTATAAGTGATACATAGACGAATTTACGTACATTTAGAAAATATTTCGTTTATTAGTAAATACTATGACAGGGATATGTATAGATGAAGGCAACATGTAATCGCTGGCTGGTATCATTTAATATATATAATTGTGCGATAAGATTATAACGCGGGATCTATTCGTTTGGCTCTGTCTTGTTATTGCCTGGCCCTTTTGTTCGCTTGCTATTGATCTGATGTAGTTTATATGAGCAATAGCGAGTTGCTATACTCTGGTCTCTTAGTATGTTAAATTTTATTCTGAAATAGAGACTTAGTAGTAAACATGCTTACATGTTTTCATTTATAGAAATGTAAAAAATGATTCAAATGGCTCTGACCACTATGGGACTTAACTTCTGAGGTCATCAGTCCCCTGGAACTTAGAACTACTTAAACCGAACTAACCTAAGGACATCAAACACATCCATGGCCGAGGTAGGATTCGAACCTGCGACCGTAGCAGTCGCGCGTTTCCGGACTGAAGCGCCTAGAACAGCTCGGCCACCGCGGCCGGCTATAGAAATGCAATTCCCAGTTGTCACGTTCTTGAGTTTTCAGCAATCTTAGCACACATCACTGGTCTCCTTTTTGTCCGCCATTACGTGGAAATTTTTATTTTCTGTAATTATTTATGAAATAGCGGAACCTAGAACTCACAGATAGTTGCATTGTCATCCCACAAGAGTTCCGACATCCGACTATCACAAATATTTTCCTGCAAAAGGTATAGAACTGATGTACGTAAAACCTCAAACACGATAACAGTTTAGTTCAAGCCTGAAGTTAAAATAACTAATTCTCAGTGTGAAGCGAAATATGTTGAACCTCAACAACATTACTGTTTCATGTAGGATATTTTGCAGTATTTAAACTCTGTTTTTGTCGTGTCTAATTAGTGCTCATTTATGTGCAGACGCTCAACGTCGACATCGATTTTCTTGCATAGACAGACTAAATTACTTTCACTTGCACCGGAACACTTTTAAAGACTTAAGCTCCAGTTACTTTCAATATACAAAGTGCTGAGGACAAAAGTGGATAGATACTTCTGTGGCTTATATATAACACAGAAGTTTAATAACAAGAACCCAAGCTTTTACTTTCATGTTAACAGACGAAATATTAAACTTTCTGATGTTAAAGGATATACAACCTCCAAACATTTATAACGTACACCACTTGCAAGAACTTGGTGTCCCTAACAGTAATAATTTCTCCTTCCAGAAAACACTAACTAACCAAAAAATTGTAATATTTTCCACGAAGGCACTACAAACTGCCAGTAAGCCTTCTCCCGTTGGGAAATGGCGAACCGTCAAAGGCTGAGGACAACGAGCACAAAGTTGTGGGCGATCAGCACTTAACAAATAGCAATGGCGAAAACGACAGTGCCTCGGCGAGGGGGGCAAGCCACTGGGAGAGGTTTAATTCCACGGAGCTGATATTCTCTTTCTTCTTTTATTGCTGCACTGAAGAGCCAAATAAACTGGTACACGTGCCTAATATATTGGAGGGCCTCGCGAGCACGCAGAAGTGTCGCAACATGACGTGGCAAGGACTCAACTAATGACTGAAATAGTGCTGGAGGGAACTGGCACCATGAATCCTGCAGGGCTGTCCATAAATCCGGAGGAGTACGAGAGAGTGGAGATCTCTTCTGAACTGCACATTGCAAGGCATCCCAGATATATTCAGTAATGGTTATGTCTGGGGAGTCTGGTGGCCAGCGCAAGTGTTTAAACGCAGATGAGTGTTCCTCGAGCCACTCTGTAGCAATTCTGGACGTGTGGGCTGTCGCATTGTACTGCTGGAATTGCCCAAGTCCATCGAAGTGCACAATGGACGTGAATGGATGCAAGTCATCAGACAGGGTGTTTATATACTTGTCACCAGTCAAAGTCGTATCTACAATCCAACTGCACACGCCCCACACCATTACAGAGGCTCCACAAACTTGAACAGTCCCCTGCTGACATGCAGCATCCATGGATTCATGAGGTTGTCTCCATACCTGTCCAAGTCCATCTGCTAGATACAATTTAAAACGAGACTCATCTGACCAATCAACATATTTACAGTCACCAACGGTCCACTATGGGCCAAAACAACGCGTAGAGCTTTGTGTCGTGCAATCGTCAAGGGTACACAGGTCGACCTTCGTCTCCGAAAGCCCGTATCAATGATGTTTCTTTGAATGGTTCGCACGCTGACAGCTCTTGATGGCCCATTATTGAAATCTGTGGGCGTTTTCAGGAAGGGCTGGACTTCCATCACGTTGGTCTCGTTCTTGCAGGATCTTTTTTCGCGGTCGCAGCGATGTCGCAGATTTGATGTTTTACCGGATTGCTGATATTCACGGTACACTCGTGAAATGGCCGTACGGGAAAATCCCCACTTCCTCAGAGAAGCTGTATCCCATCGCTCATGCTCCACGTTCAAATACTCTTGTTGTTGTTGTTGTGGTCTTCAGTCCTGAGACCGGTTTGATGCAGCTCTCCATGCTACCCTATCCTGTGCAAGCTTATTCATCTCCCAGTACTTACTGCAATCTACATCCTTCTGAATCTGCTTAGTGTATTCATCTCTTGGTCTCCCTCTACGATTTTTACCCTCCACGCTGCCCTCCAATGCTAAATTTATGATCTCTCGATGCCTCAGAACATGTCCTACCAACCGGTCCCTTCTTGTCAAGTTGTGCCACAAACTCCTCTTCTCCCCAATTCTGTTCAATACCTCCTCATTAGTTATGTGATCTACCTATCTAATCTTCAGCATTCTTCTGTAGCACCACATTTCGAAAGCTTCTATTCTCTTCTTGTCCAAAACTATTTATTGTCCATCTTTCACTTCCATACATGGCTAAACTCCATACAAATACTTCCAGAAACGACTTCCTGACACTTAAATCTATACTCGATGTTAACAAATTTCTCTTCATCAGAAACTCTTTCCTTGCTATTGCCAATCTACATTTTATATCTTCTCTACTTCGACCATCATCAGTTATTTTGCTCCCCAAATACCAAAACTGCTTTACTACTTTAAGTGTCTCATTTCATAATCTAATTCCTCAGCATCACGAGACTTAAGTTAAATATATTCCATTATCGTCGTTTTCCTTTTGTTGATGTTCATCTTATATCCTCCTTTCAAGACACTGTCCATTCCGTTCAACTGCTCTTCCAAGTCCTTTGCTGTCCCTGACAGAATTACTATGTCATCGGCGAACCTCAAAGTTTTTATTTCTTCTCCATGGATTTTAATACCTACTCCGAATTTTTCTTTTGTTTCCTTTAGTGCTTGCTCAATATACAGATTGAATAACATAATACTCTTCAAAGGATGAATTTGCTAGTACTAATCCTGTTAATCCACCAATTGTGAATAGGAAACTGAACCCTAGAGCTCAGAAACAAACAGAAGTTAACGGCACAAAATTAACAATTGAACCCATAAAACGAATATGCTGAGAATCCTTTAAATTATGAATTATTGAACCTGCACACATAAATAACAATGCCTTAAATAAATAAATAACCTGCCAGCAGTAACCAATCTCACAACTCCGCCACACACTAGTTATATTATATAGGCGTTGCCGACGACAGGTCCTTGTTCTGACTGTTTACATATCTCTGTATTTGGATACGCATGCCTACACCAGTTTCTTTGACGCTTCAGCGTAGTTTCGTCAGTGTAAATGCTTAAACTACGTTACAAACCATGAAGTGAATTTGTAATCATAGCTTTATACAGCTTTCTTAGCAATGTGGAAAGACGACCCGCATAAATACTTCATGGAAACCAGCGTAAACCCGAGTCTATTATGCCTCAGATAGAGAGAGAGAGAGAGAGAGAGAGACAGGTGCACGGGTGGCCGCTGGAGGCTCGTTCTCCAGCTTTCTCCGGCTGGAATGTGGCGGCTCCAGAGTCGCGGCCGCAACCTTGGCTGGGCACTCTGGCTTGGCACGACCACTGCCGACCATCTCCGGCAGGCGTTACAATGCCGCCTCTTGACCGCTCACTGTCGTCACGCGACTCTCCGCCGAAGCAGCGAGCCACGCACTGCAGCTGTCGCCCACGACAGTGCACGGATAATTTTACACTGTTTTCATGACTGTGAACAGAAAGCTATATCTCTGTGGAACACGACACACAATTCACGGAATGCTGATGAGAGAAAAATATTCACGACAGAAAAAATGACAGATGTAAACTGGAAAAAAAGATGACAAAGAAACTTCCTGGCAGATTAAAACTGTGTGCCCGCCCGAGACTCGAACTCGGGACCTTTGCCTTTCGCGGGCAAGTGCTCTACCATCTGAGCTACCGAAGCACGACTCACGCGCGGTACTCACAGCTTCACTTCTGCCAGTATCTCGTCTCCTACCTTCCAAACTTTACAGAAGCTCTCCTGCGAACCTTGCAGAACTAGCACTCCTGAAAGAAAGGATACTGCGGAGACATGGGTTAGCCACAGCCTGGGGGATGTTTCCAGAATGAGATTTTCACTCTGCAGCGGAGTGTGCGCTGATATGAAACTTCCTGGCAGATTAAAACTGTGTGCCCGACCGAGACTCGAACTCGGGACCTTTGCCTTTCGCGGGCAAGTGCTCTACCGACTGAGCTACCGAAGCACGACTCACGGCCGGTACTCACAGCTTTACTTCTGCCAGTATCTCGTCTCCTACCTTCCAAACTTTACAGAAGCTCTCCTGCGAACCTTGCAGAACTAGCACTCCTGAAAGAAAGGATACTGCGGAGACATGGCTTAGCCACAGCCTGGGGGATGTTTCCAGAATGAGATTTTCACGCTCCAGCGGAGTGTGCGCTGATATGAAACTTCCTGGCAGATTAAAACTGTGTGCCCGACCGAGACTCGAACTCGGGACCTTTGCCTTTCGCGGGCAAGTGCTCCACCATCTGAGTTACCGAAGCTCGACTCACGCCCGGTACACACAGCTTTACTTCTGCCAGTATCTCGTCTCCTACCTTCCAAACTTTACAGAAGCTCTCCTACGAACCTTGCAGAACTAGCACTCCTGAAAGAAAGGATACTGCGGAGATATGGCTTAGCCACAGCCTGGGGGATGTTTCCAGAATGAGATTTTCACTCTGCAGCGGAGTGTGCGCTGATATGAAAAGTTTGGAAGGTAGGAGACGAGGTACTGGCAGAAGTAAAGCTGTGAGTACCGGGCGTGAGTCGTGCTTCGGTAGCTCAGATGGTAGAGCACTTGCCCGCGAAAGGCAAAGGTCCCGAGTTCGTTCTCTGTCGGGCACACAGTTTTAATCTGCCAGGAAGTTGCATACCAGCGCACACTCCGCTGCAGAGTGCAAATCTCATTCTGGAAAGATGACAAAGTTTGTGTGGAGAAATACTAGGCGTACTAGGAAAGTAACGGCCGTTAGGTCACAATGATACTAATGTGAATCTTCAAGATTTCCCGGCGGATATGTTGTAAATATTCTTCAAGGGTTTGCTGCCGGATCACGTTGTGCAAATTGCACAATATTTCCTCGGAGCAACTTTCCGACATCTTGAGGTGGTTCAGCCTTGCTCGTGGCTAGGTACGACTGACGGGATCCGCACGTCGACGCCACGTTTCTAGAACACGAGCGCGAACAATGCGCAGGCGCGGAAACCGCGCTGGCTCAATGATTTCCAGATAGATGGTGCCATATTGAAACTCCCTCTGCCGAATGTCGCTGAGAGGCTCTCGTGCGCGTATGCTGTACGCTGCGTTTACTAACAGTGCGGGCAGACGTTACTCACCAACGGCCGTACTAGGCCAATGTTACGACGGGCGTGTTATCGAAGAATCTTGATTTTCGTGTCGTGATTTCCGCCCCCGCGCATTCTTCAGAAACGAGCGGATACTGTCAATCATTCCTAGCCACCAGCAAGGTCGAACCACCTGATGATATCTGACAGTTACTCCGAGGAAATGTCGTGGAATTTGCACAACGTGATTCGGCGGCAAACCCTTGAATACTATTTACATAATAACACTGGTTACAGGAAGCTTTTCGTGGAGATATACTCCGTTTATGCAACAGATTGAAAACAAGTGTGTTTATTGCCACAAGCGTTTCGCTTCTTTCATTTACGAACCATCTTCAGTGGTCTGTAATACATGTATATAATAAATGTTTTATGTGTTAGTTATAATATGTTACTATGTTACATTTTGTGATATTTTTCTCTTGTTCTGACGGTCGGAGTGGCCGTGCGGTTCTAGGCACTACAGTCTGGAGCCGAGCGACCGCTACGGTCGCAGGTTCGAATCCTGCCTCGGGCATGGATGTGTGTGATGTCCTTAGGTTACTTAGGTTTAATTAGTTCTAACTTCTAGGCGACTGATGACCTCAGAAGTTAAGTCGCATAGTGCTCAGAGGCATTTGAACCATTTCTTCTCTTGCTTTACACGTTATAATAAACTTTTCTAGCGCAAATTTAGTGATGCGAAATTGTCGTTCGGTGTTACTTCTCATTTCCAGCGTTGTTAGCCGATGTGTGTGATCCTCGATACATGTTCATTACCCTTCGTTCTTTTGTTTTGTCACATCGGTTACATCACTTGCACTTTACATTTTGTGTTCTCTCTGTCTCTCTCTCTCACACACACACGCACACACAAATACACTATACAAATGAAAAATATCAAACTACACATACAACACAAACAAAAGACGAAAGATAAATACACAGAGACAGTTGGCAACGCTACACACCGTAAACACCACACACCGTAAACACACACATGTTGAACACAAAATCTAACGTGCAAGTAATCTAAGCAATGTGTTAAAACAAAACACCGTAAATCGGCTCTCCAGGACCACGCACATGGCCTAACAGTCTTGGAAATCGTAAGTAACACCGAAAGATAATTTCCCATCACGACATTTCTGCTACAAAATTTAATTCTAACATGAGAAACAAGAGAAAAAACATCACAAAATGTAACATAATAAGATATCACGTAACACATTTATTACTTGTGTAAAAAGAAACATGTATTACAGGCCACCGAAGATGGTTCGTAAATGGAAGACGCGAAACGCGTATGGCAATAAACAAAGTGCCTTCAATTAGTTGCATGGACGGAACATACCTCCATGAGTTTTGAAGCAACTAACGAAAGATGGAAAATAGAAAAAAATCACAAGATTTTCAATTTTTATTTTTTTATAAATTTCTCCACTTTTCGAAACTGTGAAGTTTGTTTCAGTACGTTACGGTTGCACCAAAGCTTCCTAGCAGTGAAAACTGCCATGTGGCTCCCGCTAGAGAACTGTGCTTACAAGAATAATATAATTCCAATGGCGACTACACAAAGTTAACCAACTATAACTGCAGGACGTTCTAACCTCTCTTTTCCGGCGTAAGATCGGTCTTTACCATTACATAACGTCCCCCCAAAATTACATTGCCATAAGATATAACTGAGTGAAAATAAGGAAAGTAAATGATCTTCCGCGAGTCTGTGGAAACAAGCGTTCTCAGTTTTCGGAATAAGGGACTTCTAACAGAGGTTTCCGTGTACCTATAGTACTAAGACTGTGAAATTTACGGCTATCGTTTTTAATTATTTGCTTGTGTGGTACTAACGAAATTTCGTTTCTACTACAATCCTGTGTTAGGAATTAGCCGCTTTCTACTTCTGCACTCTTCTTTCATTCCAAACGTCAAAGCATTGGAAGACAGAAATCTGTCTTCCAATACTTCTTGTACGTATTTTAACGATCTTAGAGTAAGTTTCCTCAGTTTCTCCTTCTGGGCGACTGATAGTTTTAAATCTTCTTTGGCCACGTACACTATGTGATCAAAAGTATCCAGACACCTGGCTGAAAATTACTTACAAGTTGGTGGCGCCCTACATCGGCAATGCTGGAATTCGACATGGTTATGGTCCACCATTGGCCTTGATGACAGCTTCCACTCTTGCGGACATACGCTCAAAAAAATGGTTCAAATGGCTCTGAGCACTATGGGACTTAACATCTGAGGCCATCAGTCCCCTAGAACTTAGAACTACTTAAACCTAACTAACCTAAGGACATCACACACACATCCATGCCCGAGGCAGAATTCGAACCTGCGACCGTAGCGGTAGCGCGATTCCAGACTGAAGCGCCTAGAACCGCTCGGCCACACAGGCCGGCAGACGTACGCTCAATCAGGTGCTGGAAGGTCTCTTGGGGAATGGCAGCCCATTCTACACGGAGTGCTACATTTAGGAGTGCTATCGATTATCGATGTCGGTCGATGAGGCCTGGCATGAAGACGGCATTCCAGAACATCACAAAGGTGTTCTATAATTTTCAGGATAGGACTCTGTATAGTCCAGTACATTGAGAGATGATATTGTCTTGTGACCACTGCGCCACAGGCCGTGCATTATGAACAGGTAGTCAATCGTGTTGAATGATGCAATCGGCGTCCGCGAATTTCTCTTCAACAGTGGGAAGCAAGAGGGTGGTTAAAACATCAGTGTAGGCCAGTGCTGTTATAGTGTCACGCAAAACAAGAAGAGTTCCAAGCCCCCTCCATCATAAACACGTTTACACCATAACACCACCGCCTCCAAATTTTACTGTTGGCACTACACACGCTGGCAGATGACGTTCACCGGGAATTCGCCATACCCATACCCTGCCATCGTATCGCCAGATTGTGTACCGTGATTCGTAATTCGTCATTCCACACAACGTTTTCCCACCGTTCAGTGGTCCAATGTTTACGCTCCTTACACCAAGCGAGGCGTCGTTTGGCATTTACCGGCGTTATGTGTGGCTTATGAGCAGCTGTTCGACCATGAAATCCAAGTTTTCTCACCTCCCACCTGTCATAGTACTTGCAATGGATCCTGATGCAGTTTGGAATTCCTGTGTGATGGTCTGTATAGATGTCTGCCTATTACACATTACGACGGTCTTCAACTGACGGCAGTCTCTGTCAGTCGGCCTGTACCCCTTTGTGTTGCACGTGTCCCTTCACGTTTCCACTTCACTATCACATCGAAAATAGTGGACCCAGGGATATTTAGAAGCGGGGAAATCTCGCGTACAGACGTATGACACAAGTGACACCCAGTCTATCACCTGACCACATTCGAAGTCCGTGAGTTCCGCGGAGCGCCACATTCTGCTCTCTAACGATGTCTAACGAATAGTGAGGTCTGCCCCCGGTAGCTGAGTGGTCTGCAGGTCGCCGAAGTAGTGTCAAATTGAAAGACCGGAAGCCGGCGAACGGTCTGCCCGGCGGGGGACCCTAGCCATGCGGTTAAATTGATAAATGACTACTGAGGCCTCTGATATGGAGTACCTGGCAGTAGGTGGAAGCATAAAGTTTTTTGTGAGTGTCCGGATACTTTTGATCACATAGTGTATGTTTAGGCATTCTCTCCGTATGTGCCTGTAACAATGGAGCGCTCTATTCTCCAATTTTTTTTTTTTTTTTTTTTTTTTTTTTTTTTTTTTTTTTGTGGAGCAAAATATCTCCATTCGCCTCCATGCCTCATTTCGTATCCTACCTTGCCTCTTCTCATAGAGCCCACTTCCATTGCTCTAATTTTCTCCCTTATTTTCCCTGTCTGAGACCACACTACAGCATAGAACTATATTTCCCACCACACCATGAGATATTCTTTTCTTAGTGTTCTGCAGAATATTATTATTCCATAATATCTGAAGAATATTATTATGCCATATTATCCCAGGCAAAGCTCTAGTACTTTTCTCAATTGCTATACCGGAACTAATACTCTTATCACATGTACTAGAATTAGCTACTGGTGTTCCCAAATATTTTTAAAGTGAGAGAAAGGTGATTTAACCTGGCTTAAAATATATACAAGAACACAGAAGTAATTATCAAAATAATAAGCGGATTCTCCGAAGTACGAGGACTGTTCTGAAAGTAAGGAACGACAGGTCGCGAAATGGAAACCACAGTGAAGATCAAAACCGTTTTATTTGCAACACTTAGCTACACCTTCTAGCTACTTCTCTACACAGTCGCCGCTCCGACTTACACACCTGTCGTAGTGTTGTAACAACTTTTGGATTCCCTAGTTGTAGAAGACAGCCGCCATTGCTTTTCGACAATTTTCTACTCTGGACTGCAGCTCGTTGTCTGTGTCAAAATACTGTCTTCATCGTTGTTGCCCCTGTAGACTGCAGACGAGAATTGCTGCGTAGAACGAACAGCATGGCAGTTATGTTATACGGATTGCATAGCTTCAGGCGAAATCTTTCGCCAGCTCCTCGTACTGGGTGAGAGACGCTAACTTCTAGCCATCTTAACGTTCTCACTGTGAGCTCAGAACTGAAAAGAGCAACATGATACGATCGACGGGCGTACTAGACACTGTTCCCAACACATCTGTGCAAAGCTTCATCAGATTTTCACTGTTTTCCCCCATTTCGCGACCGATCGTTCCTTACTTTCCGAATAAACCTAGTATTTTCGTTGACAAGATTGTGAAATGTCGCCTGTTTACTATTTTACCATATATTGCTTAGCTATGCAAAACCCACTTTCAATTGCACTTAACGTACATGTTTTTGTGTGTATGACTACTCTGTTACATGTAATTATGTAGCGTTGCTTCAAGGAGAGCGATCTCTCTTTCATTGTAAAAAAGTTTCTAAAATTGTTGTATTGCCCAGGTCGCAGTTGATACGTCTCCAACACAACAGTACACGCCCACACTCAGTTCTCAGGACAGGGGAACACTTAGCCAGATTGGGTAGGACGTCATTGCTTTATCCAACCTGCAGCTCAAACCAGTCACTCCAAGACCGGTTGGGCTACTGAAGGATTCTCTAAGTCGGACCCACTTTGAAGATGACGATAGTGTATCGACTGCAGGACAAGAGGTTTTACCAACAGGAAATGGTTACTTTTACATAACGCTTGTTTAAGACCTTTCATCGTGATACAGACTACGTATAAAAAATTGGGCAGGCTGCGAGTAGGATCGGCCCTATAAGAGTGCCGTACAAGCTTAAATGTGTATATCGGTAGTTCGTCCATCCTGGGAATCGATAATCGCGACAATTACTACTTGCATCGATACCAATACTGAACAGAGGGACTGACAGACAGTCGGATAACAAATGACAAAATTTTTTTTTCGTTTGCTACAATTACCAATTAACAGTTTTCGGATTGTTTCCTTCACTTGTACTGTACAACCTTCCTTCTTGTCAAATTTCGTGGTCCGAGATCAATAGGAAGTGCCCTACAGGCTTTGATGAGTGAGCTTGCGGTATCAAAATACGTGGCACAGCTGAATGACTTGGAAGCTTAACTTTTTACACGCCATGGAACCGTAGGCCTTAATATGACATAAATTTCAACTTGTTACCTCTGCCCTTTCCTGACACAAAGTGGTCCCAACAACCAGATAGACAGACAGACAGAAAAGAAAGTGATCCCATAAGGGTTCCGATTTTACCGACCACATGTAAAAGGTATGTTGACTGTCTCTTAAGAATAAATGTGTTCTGAGAAATAAATGGTGGCCTGTTATGTTTTGAAAGAGCCTAGTGTTACACAATCAAACGTTTCTCAATAGTGTGTATATGGAGCGTCGCAGCCGAAGTGGTTAACGGAACACAATCAGGACAAACGTCGTATTCGGTCCGGCCCTAACAAGGGCGGTCCCTTGTTAGTGGGACCACTACAACGTGACCTTCACTCTTTCCGTAATACTTCAGTCTGTTTATGACGGGAGGTTCATTAAGAGCAGGCAGACATAACACGCAACATACGTCTGCAGATGGGCCATCCTTTACCAGTTAGCGAGAGAGCGCTGTGTTTATTGGCGCCTACAGGTGGAATGGGCTGCTCCAGTGCTCGTTGCGTCAGCTGGAGGCAGGTGCGTAGAGTAGGCCCCCAGAGCGTGAGGTAATGGCCCGCACGAGGGCATCCTCGCGCAGAGAAACTGGACTGGACGCTCCAGAACCTGTTTACGTGCACCGAGTGGGGCCTCGCCTGGAATGTCGCTCCAGTACACGCCGGCCTCCTGGAGTGAAATCACTTGTTCCATGCGAAATTTTATCCAGCGCGCACACACATTCTCCAGAGATCAGAAGTGGAGCCAGTAACAGGCCAGTGTTGTGGCTTGGATACATCAGAAATGAAGGCACCGGTGTTACGTCAGTCCTATTCTGGCCTCCTCCGTTCCCGCTGTAATTTCACCAGTTTGACGAGTCTGAGAAGTTTCGCGCTGCAGTCGCTTCCTCAGTCTAACTGAAGTGTGCAGAAGTGCAAAGCAGTAACATAGCGTGGAAGACGAGTGCTCCATGTGAATACGTTTACCAGTCTAGAATGAAATTTTCGCTCTACAGCGGAGTGTGCGCTGATATGAAACTTCCTGGCAGATTAAAACTGTGTGCCGGACCGAGACTCGAACTCGGGACCTTTGCCTTTCGCGGGCAAGTGCTCTACCGACTGAGCAGTTTTAATCTGCCAGGAAGTTTCACATTTACCAGTCAGTTGTACACATCAAAAATAACATTGGATCACTGCACAAACAGCTCTGTCCATGTCCATGCAACAAGAGAGAGACTCAACTTACATTTACCAAGAAAAATTAACATAAAACTCAAAACAGCATTTTCTACCAAGGAATAAAACTGTACAATAAATTACCAAAAGAGATTAAATAAATTGCAAAAATACACTTATTTAAAAAGACTGCTTAAAAGTACCTGTTGTGCAATACATTTCATACATTGAACGATTACTTAGATAAAACAGAATAGAGGTCTGTTGAAAAAATGTTATACAAATAAATAATAATAATAATGATTATAAAACATCCAACATTCCACATAACACCTTCACTTTTTTTCCCTCTTCTTTCCTTTCTTGAAATACCTACCCCCAAACTATGCATAGCACAGTACTAACACCTCTTCCACTATCTTAGTTCAACATCTCACTCATTATGGAGGGATGCTGTCTCAGTTTTTCAGGATAGCAAATGGGATGTTGCGGTACAGAAAATGGCCCAGAGATCACCAGTGCGTGTGCGTAGTGAGTGAAATGTTACGAAACAATGTGTGTATAGTGTGTGCACTGACTGATAGTGAGATTTGAGTGAACAGTGTGGCACTACATTATTTGATTAGTTATTTGTAAGAAAAGTATCCAGGAGTAAATTTAATGATTGTCTCTAACTAGAATTCTGTAAATATATATGTACACGAATTAGCTTATTTTAAATTGAGCTAAACTTGTAAATACTTTGACATATCCTATATCCTTGTAAAAAGAGATCTGCGGATGAATGAAACTACTACTGCTACTACTACGATCTTGGTGCTCTTGTGTGGGTCGAAATCACCCACTCTGGGGATCAGATGGCCTCAAGAGAAACTTTTTGTTGTGGGACTGTGGAGGATGTAAGACGACAGTCAAGTAATGCAGTGTATGTTATTGCTCATTAGCTCCATAAGAGGAAGAGCAGTATATGGAAAAAGTTCAATGCTATAGTACACTTGAGAGGGATAAATACAGTATTCGTTCACTGTAAACAAAACAGTGTTCTTATTTAATAAAGTTTTCAGTAGTTTTCTAAATAAATTTTTTTACAAACGTGTCCCAGCAGGAAGAGTAGGGATACGACAAGAACGATCATTTGAACCAAAAAAAGTCACACAGACATATCTCCTATTGCGAGTGGTTTCCGAGACAGAACACATTTAATATGCATTGTTAAGAGGGTTGGAACTTTAATAGTGGCAACTATTTATTTATAGCTCGTACAATACGTCTTTCGAAGTTTTACTGACCGTCAAAATAGTCACCAGTATTGTGTATAACCCGTTGCCAGCGTTGTGGAAGTTGTAGGATACTCCTAGCAGTGTCTCGCGTCCGTCGGCCATCGTAATTTAACATATTATTTACTACACAAATTGATTGATAATGGTGACTGTTGCCAACTTACGAGGTGGGCCTTAATCAAAATGATATTTCATTCAATTTGGATTCACAATTAAATGCTTTTGTGAAGTCGTCTCTCTTTTAACAATACTAATCTTCAGTGGAAATTATTTCTTACGTAAATCACTGTAAGACTCGCTGAATCTTAACACATGAGTTGAACAATGGATTAAGTTTTTCATATTAATTTCCTTTGCTAGTCAGTTCACTTTAAAGTAAAAATTTTTAGTTATTAATTACAATTGCGGTCCACACACGCGCGAGAGTATTTCTTCTTACCTCCGTTAACCATTGCATTGTAGTCGGAGTCCTGTCTCTGGCTCTCGGCTGTGGTACTGAAAATAAGAATCTTAAAGCTACGTATTTTCTGCAACGTCGGCCGGCTGTGGAGAAAAACGTATATTATGTTAATAGCGGGCGAGTTTTTCGCTTCCGCTAATTTTTATAAGTTAATATCGCCACGTAATGGCGTCGTTGGTTGCATCGGCCGCTGCGGTTGTTGCACTGTAAATTACTCGAATGCAGGTTAGTTAAAGGTAGGCGGACATGAAATCAGGATCACCTCTTACAAATTAAAAGTCAACAATAATATTAAATCAATATATTATCTGTTTAATTAGTACAAATACGCTTACATTTCCCAGCACTCGCAAGATGTCCGTCAGTCCGTTTACACGCAATCAAAACAAGAAGTGAAGGCGACTAAAAAAATTAAAAGAGCGCGTCTTGTCGTCTCTTTAGATCATTTTATTTCGAGTGTATTTTTATATTTCTTTGCCCTCGAAACTTACACAGAGAATTTATTATAATACGGATACATGAAAAAAATACATGTTCGCCTGAGCGGCTAGTGTTGACTTATTATTCAATTTTTAAATGTCTCTTCTTTATAAATACTGTTTTTAAGTCTTTTCTTAGTATTTCACTGCGTACGGTGCCAGTTGTGTTGACAGTTCGAGCGACGCAGTCTATTGCCCGACGAATTTGTAGCAGTTCTGAAGCGAATACCGTCAAATGTTTCCTTCAGTTTAGAAATCGAGTTGAACTTACGAGGGCTTAAGTCAGGGGAGAGCAGTAGGTGGTATAGCACTTAGCAGCCCCATCAGTCAAACAAATCAGTAACAGCTTACACTGTACGTGCTTGAGCATTGTCTTGCAAAATGATGGTCAGGCCCTGCAGAAAGTATCATGACTTCTGTCCCTAAGCTGGTCGTAGGTTGTGTTCCAAAAATGAACAGCATAGAGACAGAAGTGATGACACTCTTTGCAGGACCTGACCATCATTTTGCAGGACAATGCTGAAGCACGTACAGTGCAAGCTGTTACTGATTTGTTTGACTGATGCGGCTGCTAAGTGCTATACCACCTACTGCACTCCCCTGTCTTAAGCCTTCGTAAGTTCAACTCGATTTCTAAACTGAAGGAAACACTTCATACCATTCGCTTCAGAACTGCTACAAATTCGTCGAGCAATAGACCGCGCCGCTCGAAATGTCAACTCAACTGGCACTGCTAAGAGTATTCTACAACTTTCACATCGCTGGCAATGGGTTATACACAATGCTGGTGACTACTCTGATGGTCAGTAAAACTTTGAAACACGTATCTATTTTGTACGAGCTGTAAATAAATAGTTGCTACTATTACAGTTACAACCCTCGTATTTATTTTCTGTATTATCCAACACACTGCCAGCTGTACACATGTTCATAAGTGTAAACAGTTGGTAAACATTACAAGATGTGTTTTACAAAAAAACAGTTGAAAAATACATGTTTTTAGCATTGATACACATAGAAATTACCGTGTACTGGTGGTAGGACTACGCTGCACCATTTCACGTATGCACTGCTGTTTCGGTATAAGTTGCTCTCCTAAACATTCGTAAGAAAAATCACTCAATGTGCTGAAAACTCTGATAAACATTGTACGATCAGGAATACAACCTACCGGAAAGCGCCGACGGGGCCGTAAACGTACACCACACCTAGGTATTCTTCGTTACTGTACATGTGTGGCACTTCACCTATCACGTGTGGAAACAAAGTTGATCAGAACTTCTCTCTTATACACTCTAAATCCCTCGCACTATTTCACTCACATTAGACAATGGACATCTGCCCGCTCAACCGTCTAGTATAATGATAGAAAGACGGGCAAAGAGATTGAAAGCAACGAGGTAGGTTAGGCTGGAACAAAACGTCAGAGGGACTGGGTCGCTAAGAAAAGTACGTGGCCGCCACAAGCCCAAACAGAAATGTACATTAAACGTGTTCTATCTCGGAAACCATACAGAATATGATGTACATCAACACTAAAATCTTTCCTTGAAATGACGGTTCCCGTCATATCGCTGAATAACGACCGTTAGTCCTGGAATACCGTGTATGGGGCTGTAGCGACAGTCTACCGACTTAAAATTCGCAAATAGAATTGATACGGCTCCGTGATCCATTCTTGTGGATGTTAAGACAACCTGATTTTTTTTTAACAATCGTATTGTATTGACCAACTAGGAACACGTTAACAACTTCAGTTCCTCTTCTTCCTTTGTAGTTGTTTCCTATTTTTCCAGTTTTCCCTCATTTTCTCCCCATGAAGTCTCTTCCTTTCTTCTGTCCATGTCGTTCCAGATTTTTTATTTCTTCTGCTTTGAAAGCCTTCCAAATTTAGTATTTTGTTTCTAAAACGGTTTCTTTCTGCTATTTCTGATTCTTTGATGTTGTTTCTTTCAAGATCTTTTCTTACTTCTGTAATCCATGCTACTGACGATTTCTTCTTCCAGAAATATAGGAGTATTTGTTTTGTTAGTCTATTTGCATCCATTCGGTAGAGATGTCCAAAAAAGGTTAATCTTCGTTTGGCCATTACTTCAGATATTTTCTCTATATTTTTGTAGATCTCCTCATTACTTTTTATTTTCCAACCATTTGCAGTTTTCATTGCACCCACTATTTTTCTAATAATCCTTCTTTCCAATACCTCTAGTTTGTCCATCTTATAGTTCATCGTTAGGTATTCAGATCGACATAAGCATTCTGGTCGTACCACTGTGGTGTAGTGTTTTAGTTTTGTTTTTCTAGATATACATTTTCTAGATATACATTTCTTGTTGTAAATATTTTTGGTCAAACCATATGCGTTTTCCATTTTGTTAATTCTTACATCTATTTCAGATTTTTCTAGTCCATTCTGTTGTACAGTTTCTCCAAGATATTTAAATTTACTTACTCGCTCTATTTTACTTATTTGTGTTTCTATGTATTTTGGTGCATTTTTTATATTTGTCATGAATTTTGTTTTTTCAGCTGAAATTTTGAGACCAGTTCTGTTTGCTAATTTTTCCAGAATGTTTATTTTAGTAACTGCTTCTGTCAGGTTTTCTGAAAGTATTGCGAAATCATCCGCAAAAGCCAAGCAGTTTACCGTAATTCAATTTGTTTTTCTTCCCAGAGTTATTGGTCCAATTTTGTGATTTTTTAGCTCCGAATTCAAGATCCTTACAATTTTTTCTAGAACACAGTTAAACAGTAAAGGTGATAAACCATCACCTGTTATATTTCTTTAACTTTTCTTTTACGTTTCATATGATATGTTAGCTTCTGATATCAACGTCACTGAATCCGTTTCTTCTCTTAAATTCTTCGAAACTTCTCCGAAATCTCATCCGTTCTAGTTCACTATCGCTGATTCACTTCCATATAAAACGTCATATACATTTTTAGCCTAATTACGTTTTTTTTGGGAGTTTTATCATTCATATACATGGTCCAGTGACCACCGCCTATCTCGGACGTCAACGTGAAATAACCATTGAAAGACGGTCGGTGGCAGCACTAGCAGTGGAGGGCATACAAAATGTGTCAGGGGGACGCGTTAAACAATGCGGTCGTCGTCGTAATACGGAAACAGAGCGATTTATCTAGCGTCAAGATCGGTATGATCATTGACTTTCAGGCCGAAACCGCCAAGTTTGTAAACCGTTCGCGTGCCACGGTGGTTGCAGTAAACCATGCATGGCAAAATGGCGCAATACAGAGCTGGAGCCAAGGCAAATGTGGCGCATCACGGGCCGTAGATGACATGCGTGAACAACGGCTGGGGAGGCGCGTACAAGCGAGCAGACATGCAACGTTGAGCAAGTGACCGACCAGATGAATTATAATGTCATGTTCATTTAGTTAATAGTGTGTATCATACTGAAGTATGACCGAAACGTTCAACCTTGATCTGCCTCAACTGATAGATTAGTTTCTCGGTCCCGATGCTAATTGCTGATCCAGATTATAATTTCACATCACATCTATGGCATTACTGAAGTTATTTGCCACTTCTCTGACATCTGTGAACTATAAACCGACCTCGGGGAAGATCAGTTTGGATTCCGTAGAAATGTTGGAACACATGAGGCAATAGTGACCTTACGACTTATCTCAGAAGATAAAGGAAGGCAAACCTACGATTCTAGCATTTGTAGACTTAGAGAAAGCTTTTGATAATGTTGACTGGAATACTCTCTTTCAAATTCTGAAGGTGGCAGGTGTAAAATACAGGGAGCGAAAGGCTATTTACAATTTGTACAGAAACCAGATGCCAGATATAAGAGTCGAGGGGCATGAAAGGGAAGCAGCGATTGGGAAGGGAGTGAGACAGGTTTGTAGCATCTCCCCGATTTTATTCAATCTGTATATTGAGCAAGCAGTAAAGGAAACAAAAGAAAAATTCGGAGTAGGAATTAAAATCCATGGAGAAGAAATAAAAACTCTGAGGTTCGCCGATGACATTGTAATTCTGTCAGAGACAGCAAAGGACCTGGAAGAGCAGCTGAACGGAATGGATAGTGTCTTGAAAGGAGGATATAAGATGAACATCAACAAAAGCAAAACGAGGATAATGGATTGTAGTTAACTCGGGTGATGCTGAGGGAATTAGATTATGAAATGAGACACTTAAAGTTGAGTTTTGCTATTTGGGGAGCAAAATAACTGATGATGGTCGAGGTAGAGAGGATATAAAATGTATACTGGCAATGGCAAGGAAAGCGTTTCTTAAGAAGAGAAATTTGTTAACATCGAGTATAGATTTAAATGTCAGCAGGTCGTTTCTGAAAGTATTTGTGTGAAGTGTAGCCATGTATCGAAGTGAAACATGGACGATAAATAGCTTAGACAAGAAGCGAATAGAAGCTTTCGAAATGTGGTGCTACTGAAGGATTCTGAAGATTAGATGGGTAGACCACATAACTAATGAGGAGATATTGAATATAATTCGGGAGTAGAGAAATATGTGGCAGAACTTGACTAGAAGAAGGTTGCTACGATATGTTCTGAGGCATGAAGGGATCACCAATTTAGTATTGGAAGGCAGCGTGGAGGGTAAAAATCGTATAGGGAGACCAAGAGATGATTACACTAAGCAGATTCAGAAGGATGTAGATTGCAGTAGGTACTGGGAGATGAAGAAGCTTGCACAGGATAGAGTAGCATGGACAGCTGCATCAAACCAGTCTCTGGACTGAAGACCACCACCACAACAACAACAACAACAATCAGCAAACAGCTAAAACAATTCAAATTATACTAGATCCATGTATCACATGTACCGTTTGAATTAAAAAGTATAAAACAATGAATACTCCTGAAGATTACAATTAATTATCAGTACAATCAACGGAATTATGTGAAAACCATTTCAACGACAGTATTTTCCAATAATCGAACTGATAAAGGAATTTCATGTCCAATTTAGTTGTGATCCACCATAAATAAATCATCTACTTGTAACGATCATTATTTTGCTGCTTTGTTATACAGATTCTAAGTGCTGCTGTGAGACAGTTGTTGATAAAACATTGTAATATTCCTCCTGAGCTATTCACGCCTAACCTCTGGTATATTGCTTGTTAAACTGTACTACAGTCTCGCGTCACATAAGCAAAAATAGTATTGCAGTAACAGGTAATGTAAGCACCAATAGTTAACTTCCTTTAAAAACAGTAATTGGTACAAATTACCTAATTAGGCTGGCGATCGTTCTCTTTACGTAGTCACAGTTCATTTTGTTACTCACAGAACCTTGGTTCGATTCCCGTTTCTTCTGCTAATGCTTCCTTCCAATCGTTAGAGAAACGATAATAGTCAGATACGTTAACCATTTTACAAACGATCAGGGTCAAATTAAAATCATTTCAGAGGAGTAACATTATCGGTGTATTTCTAAATCGATAGTAGTCGGTAGTGTTAGAGGGTGACAATCTTTCCTTTTTGTCCAGTATAATTATTTTATTCATGGAAACCTATCTGTAGGTCATTTTCTTTCCTTGTTATTAGTGTAAAGCCCCAGCATCAATAACACAGACATATAATTCAGTTACATCCCAGCGTGTAGTTAAAAACTCCAGCTGCAGTCAGCATCTGCAATGCGGATATCAAATTACACTATCTATTCGGGAACTACCAGGTTTCCACTTACAGCACGCATAAAAGACGTATTGGTGCTTCGGAAACAAAACTTCCATGCCTTTACTGGCGTCTTCTTTTAAACGTGTCGCTTATCGTGCGCCGTTAAGAGTGAAAGCCTGGGTCGTGGATCAAATCTGAGCAATGAGGCATCTTTTCTCTGTTGTTGAATAATGTTCTATAGTCTTGAGTGATTGTTCAGATGATCGTAGGGGAGTACGTAAACCTCATATTTTGCAACAAAAAGCTTTCAAACGTTGGGTGCTTCCATACACCTAAAGTTTAGGGCACCATTCGGAGATAGCACAGAAGATCGACCGCAGTGAAGAAACGTGTGCTGTGGGCGTTAACGCGTGAAATCTCTAACGAGGTGTGTGGCCATAAACAACGCGACTTTCTCCCTGTTTGGTGTCACCGATACATATCATATAACTGATACTTTTCCTGCACTAAATTTACTAATATGTTTTCCTCTTTGTTGCAATACAAGTGTCAATAACGCCCTTGTTTAAACCCGTTAATTATCTTCGGTACTAAATTATTTTGATATTGCGTCATCCGACAAATAATATTACCTCTGATCATCAGAGTTGTAAAAGCGGTTACCCAACATATTTTATTGCATGCGTGTCGCCTTCTGCATGTGGCAATATACACTGGCAGGAAAAAAAAAAAAAACCCTGAGAAGTCTTAGATTTTTCCCACGACGACATATACCACCTTGGGGATAGTAGATGTACTGATAACGGTTTCAACGTCACCCGCCAAAAGGTAGCGTAGTGGCATAGCTAATACAGCGCCGTCTGTGTTTTCCCCTTACGAGAGAATGTTCATAGCCAGAAGGCTCGGTGTGGGGCGTAACCCAAGGATCGGTTCTTCCCCTTATACTATTCATCCTCTATATCAGTGATATGCCCTTCCTTCCACAAGTGGTCCTCGCCAGCCAGCCGAAGTGGCCGAGCGGTTCTAAGCGCTACAGTCTGGAACTGCGCGACCGCTACGGTCGCAGGTTCGAATCCTGCCTCGGGCATGGATGTGTGTGATGTCCTTAGGTTAGTTAGGTTTAAGTAGTTCTAAGTTCTATGGGACTGATGACCGTAGAAGTTAAGTCCCATAGTGCTCAGAGCCATTTGAGCCATTTTGGTCCTCGCCCAGTTTGCAGACCGGCACGCGATTCTCACCAGCAGCCGCAAAGTCAACGCCACAGTCGTGCGTCTTCGACAACAACTGAAATTGGTGGGACGTTGGACAGCATCCAGCTAGTTAACTCTGAATGCAGCCAAAACAGAAGTTATTATGTTCAAATCTAGCCGACCAGAGCTCAGGTATTTTACTGAAGTTATAAAATACAAAACTTCGGTGTAATACTCAGGTTAAATACTGAGATATATGTAGATAGTAACTGTTCTCGAAAGAATAGATACCATTCATGACTGTGCAGCTTCTCTAGAATAAATGATAATTAATTGAAACCCTCAGTAGCCGACAGGTGTTGTTGATATACCTGGATAGAGACAGCTGAAAATGTTTGCCGCGACCGGGACTCGAACCCGGGGTCTCCTTCTTACATGGCAGACGCTCTATACATATGAGCCACCGAGGACACAGATTAATAGCGCGACTTCAGGGACTTATCTCTTGCACGTTGCCCGTGAGACCCACATTCCCAACTGTCCACAATCTACGTAAATAATGTATCAGATGGATAAAGTGCCTGCCATGTAAGCAGGAGATTCCGGGTTCGAGTCCCGGTTAAGGGGCTCGACGTCGGCGCCGATTCCAGATTATCTGCATCCGTTGAAGTTATCAAAAGGGAACCCCGGCGTTGTTTCGGGTGCGGCAGTGCGGCTCATTTGGTACGCTCTTGTGTTCAGCCTCGTGCTCCTAGGGCCAATAGTTGACGCTAGGTTGGCCCGCGAACTCGAGTTCCAACATTTAGGCCTTGGCGTACTCGGATGGGTGCTCCCTCATTACCCCTTCGCCTTACCTTTGTTCTTGGATAGGTGGCGAGCCCCTTTGTGCTCTCTTGGATTCTGGTAGTTGCTTTCGTAATTAAGTTTTGAGTGGTTTTTGGAATTTGGGCATCTTACGAAACTTCGTTCGGTCCCTTCGCCGGTAAAGAGATGTCGGGTAGCCAATGGCCAGGTGTTACCCTCTGCAGGGTTGGGTCCGGGGGAGTATATCGGTCGGTGATTTTTCCTGGCCTATGTCGTTAGCCTGGGTTAAGGGACTGCCTGTTAGCCTAATTTTGGGGTGTCATTTCATCAGTAAAACCGGGTTGATCTTGGATTATTACGGACACACCTTTTCCTTTAAGTATACTCCTAGCGAGAAGTTTGGCCTTTGCGAGTGCACCAAACCTAGTGTATGGCATACTGCCGGAGCCTTGGCCGTTGAGGTCGCAGCTAATGAATTCGATTTGGTCCATCTCTTGTCCCATCAGGCTTCTCAGTTGCGCGATTTGATGCACAGTTTTCCCCAACTCCTTAATAATAACGTGGTTGTTACTAGCGTTCTCGAATATCATATCCGTCTGTCCGATGATATTCCGGTTAGGCAATCTCCATACCGCCCGCCTCTCACCCCCGAAGGTGAAGATATTCAAGACTAAGATATCTCAGATGCTCCAACAAGGAGTGATTAGGCCCTCTACTTCTGCTTATGCTTCCCCAATATTTCAGGTACCTAAAGATCAGGGGCGTGATTTCCGACCTGTGGTTGACTACCGCCGTTTTAACGCCAAGGTTGTACTTGAATCAGTACATCTGCCGGATCTGCATAACTCTTTTACTTGGTTTGCCGGAGCTAACTGGTTTATGGTCCTTGATTTGAATCAGGCCTATTATCAGATTCCTTTGGCTGAGGAATGTAAACATGTCACTGCGTTTTGTACTGACTGGAACTTGTTCGAGTTTAACAGAGTTCCTTTTGGGCTAGCTACCGGTGGTGCTTACAAGTTTGTTGGATAATGTCCTTGGTCACTTAAAGTTAGTCTGTGCCTATAATTATTTGGACGACTTGGTTATCTATAGTAGCTCGTTTGAGGATCATTTGGAGCATATCCAACAACTTCTGTTGAAATTACAGCAAGCCGGTCTAACTGTTAAGCCTAGTAAAATCACGCTAGCTAAGCAGGAGGTATCTTTATTAGGCCATATAGTGTCGGGTCAAAGTATTCGCATTGACCAAGACCGATCTAACGCCTTGCGGACATTGCCTCCCGCTACTGATACACGGGAAATTGCTAAATTTATAGGCATGGCAAATTACTTTAGGCTTTTTGTTCCCAATTTTGCTCAGTTGGCGGCACCCTTAAATGAGTTACGCCTAAAGGGCGTGCGTTTTGAATGGGGACCTGCGCAGGAGGCTTCCTTTGAGCACATTAAGACAGCGATAGCCAACCCGTCGGTTCTTGGGGTACCAGATTTTAGTAAAAGGTTTATTATTCAAACTGACGCTTCTAATGCGGGTATTTCAGCTCTTCTCCTCCAGGAGTTTGAGGGGCAGAGACAGCCATTAGCCTAGGCGTCTCGTCGGTTAACTGTTGCCGAGCTTCAGTACTCTGTCTACGAGTGTGAGGCCTGTTTTATTTGCCTTAGAGAAGTACCACTTCTGTCTTCAACATCGGCTTTTCCAATTGGAAACCGACAATCAAGCTTTGAGCTGGTGTTGGCTAGGCTGCCTAAAACTGCCTGTATTGCTAAGTGGGCAGTAGGTATTTCGGCATTTCAGTTTGTAGTCAAACATGTGAAGGGCTCTGAAAATGTCCTTGCGGATGTCCTCAGCCGGATGTTCATCGAAGCTACATCTAGTGAGAGAATCTAGCAGGTACAGGGCGACAACCTTAATTATATGGTGTTGGGTGAAATTGCCCTTTTGTTCGTAGATGTTGCTCAGCATCACTATGAGGACCCTGTTTGGGTCGGTATTAAGCAACGTGTGTTGGCAGGACAGCTGTCGGATAAGTATGTTGTTCAGAGGGGTGTTCCTTGCAGGAAGGTGGGCAATGCTAAGCAGTCTAAAAGCTGTTTGCCTGCAACATTGGTGCGTCCGGTCTTTCGTCATTTTCATGATTCGTTGGTGAGTGGCCTTTTAGGGACTCTCCAAAAAATCAAGGAACATTTAACTTGGCCCTCCATGGACCGGGATGTGAGACAAATGATATCCCTCCCGATGCTGCTTGTGTAATGTAGCCAAACCCAGGAATGCTCTTCAACAAGGTTGGTTGAGTTCTGAACGAGAGTCCTATCCTATGCACAAGCTCCAAATTGATTATTTGGGGCCTTTACCTCGCACTAGAATGGGGCATCGATATGTACTAGTTGTGACTGATGCGTTCCCCACATTTACTTGGCTCCTTCCCAGCCGTAACGTTACCGCTGCCACCACTGTTAATCATTTAACTAGTGTCTTCAGTGTTTTTGGACCACCCAAGCAGTTAGTTAGCGATAACGCTCCTGCCTTTCTTTCGGCCCCTTTCAAGGCCTTCTGTTTTCAGAACGGTGTCAAGCATGTCACCACCACCCCGTATTATCCCCAGGGGCCCTTTGCGTAGAGAGTTAATCGGAATCTTAAGTCTGCTTTGATTATTTATCATCAGAAAACCCCAGTAAATGGGAATTCAGTCTTCCCTGGCTTTGTTTTGCCTTTAATACCGCCAGTCATGAAGCATTGCGAGCTACGCCTGCATCTTTGATCTTTTCCTATCCTGTTAATGCCACTCTTTCGAAATTGTGGGGAATTAAAGATCTTATTCCAGCCGATATTAATCCGTGTGTTATCAAGGAAAACTGGAACCAGGGCAGGCGTAATATGCTCAGAGCCATTAATAAGCAAGTTGAGCATTATAATCGTAATCGGGAAACCTTTAAGGGCAAACCAGGGAACCAAGTTTATGTCCGCAATTTCCAGGGGAAGCAGGTGCGCGGTGGGAATCTTAGTAAATTTACTCCTTGTATTTTGGGGCCTTGCACTACAATGCGTATATTGGACCCGGTAAATCTGTTGGTCAAGGAGAACAGCTCAGGTAAGCAATATCGGGTTCACCTTAGTCAAGTTAAGTTCAAGTAGCTCAGGGTTTGGATTACCCCCTCCCTGGGTTAAGTGTGAAGCGTTGCAGTTCCTGACCCGTGCTGGCCCCGGCTTATGCGTTGGCTTAAACCTTCACTGTTACTCTGCGTTTGGTCTCGCGCGGTTATTGCGGCTATGCTGTGGTTCTTCCTCTTTCTACATGTGTCAGCAGCGGTGTGTACCAATATTCGCACCATGCACTATCTTTGGTCTGGTGCTTATAGTTTCTGGCTAGCCGGTGTGCGGCAGTCGGTCGGTTGGTGTGGATCAACCAACAGCCAGCGGCGCTCAGAAGTTTCCGGGGGTCGGTCTGCACTTGGCCTCTTACTTTAAGAACAGAAAGTAGAAGGTAATTCTCCGCAATATTGAGAGTGGTAGTGATGTTCAGTTCCAATGGGGCACTGTTAAGTGCGGCGTTCCCCAAGGGTCGGTGCTGGGGCCACTGCTGATGATAAAATGAAATATAAAAAAAAATATTCAGGTGACAAGTCGTAAGTTTAAATAAAGAAAATCGACAATGTAACACTAGAATCTGCTTAAATTTTTCGCTCTTCCAGGAGCTCCTCGACAGAATAGAAGGAGTGAGCCACGAGGAAACTCTTCAGTTTAGACTTAAAAGTGTTTGGACTACTGCTAAGATTTTTGAGTTCTTGTGGTAGCTTATTGAAAATGGATGCAGCAGAGTACTGCACTCATTTCTGCACAAGAGTCAAGGAAGTACATTCCACATGCAGATTGGATTTCTGCCTAGTATTAACTGAGTGAAAGCTGCTAACTCTTGGGAATAGGCTAATATTGCTAACAACAAACGACATTAAAGAAAATATATACTGTGAGGGCAATGTCAGAATTCCAAGACTTTTGAATAGTGGTCGACAAGAGGTTCTCGAACTTACACCACATATAGCTCGAACAGTCCGTTTTTGAGCCAAAAGTACCCTTTTTGAATCAAGAGCATTACCCCAAAAAATAATACCATACGACATAAGCGTATGAAAATATGCGAAGTAGACTACTTTTCGTGTTGAACTGTAACTTATTTCAGATACTGTTCTAATGGTAAATAAAGCAGCATTTAGTTTCTGAACAAGATCCTGGACATGGGCTTTCCACAACAGCTTACTATCTATACGAACGCCTAGGAATTTATTGTTCCGTCTCGCTTATAATATGCCCATTCTGTCTGATCAAAATATCGGTTCTTGTTGAATTGTGAGTTAGAAACTGTGGTTTAGCATCAAATTATTTTCCACAAACCACGAACTAATTTCATGAACTACATTATTTGATACTGTTTCAATATTACACACAAGATCCTTTACTATCAAGCTGGTGTCATCAGCAAACAGAAATATTTTTGAATCACCTGTAATACTAGAAGGCATATCATTTATATAAATAAGAAACAGCAGTGGCCCCAGCACCGGCCCTTGGGGAACGCCCCACATAACAGTGCCCCATTGGACCTGAACATCACTACCACTCTCAATATTGCGGAGAATTACCCTCTGCTTTCTGTTCTTAAAGTAAGAGGCCAAGTGCAGGCCGACCCGCGGAAACTTCTGAGCGCCGCTGGCTGTACTGCCTTTTCTTATTGGTGTTTGATTGTGTATTTTAATGGTTCATAACCGATGGTCTGAATTTCTGTGCTTTTAGTTGCGTTTTAAATAATTGGCCTTCAGCCGTTTTAAAATTGAAAGTTCTTTACTTCTCAAGTCTTGCACTGTTTGGGCCTTCAGCCTCATTAAATTTTTTTTTCTTCTGGATAAAGCTCTGGGCCTTCTGCCTTTTGAAAATTTATTATAGTTTTGTTTTACAATCATGGGCCTTCAGCTGTCTTAAAATTTAAATTCCTTGCTTGTTAAATCTTGGATTGTTTGGGCCTTCAGCCTCATTTAAAAAAAAAAATTATTTAAGGACAAAGCCTTGTAGTTTCTGCCTTATAAAAATTTATTGTAGTTATGTTTTGAATCATGGGCCTTCAGCCGTTTTAAATGTAAAATTCCTTATTGTTAAGTGTTAGATTGTTTGGGCCTTTAGCCTTGTTTGAAATATTATTTAACGATAAAACCTTGCGGTTTCTGCCTTTTTAAAATTTGTTGTGGTTGTGTTTTAAATAATGGGCCTTCAGCCATTTTAAACATTAAAGAGGTTGTGTCCGTAAGCCATAAGATTGTGTGACATATTCAGTCGATAGTCAAGATCGGAAATTTGCGCTGTAATGTTTGGGCAACTAAATAAAGTTATATGTGTTCGAGTGTAACTGACAGCCGCTCATTTTTGGCCTCTTTCCACAATTACAACTACCTGTTCTGTCCTGCTGATTTAACCAGACGTTTCAATTGTCAGCACCTCACTGAGTTTGAATGAGGTCGTGTAATAGGGATACGAGATGCTGGATGTTCCTTCCGCGATACTCCAGATAAATAAATAAAAAAATACATGATTACCTGCACGAGAGTCTCGGTTGCAGACCCGGGCTCCGGACGGCCACGTGGCACTACCGAGATTGAAGACCGTCATGTTTGCCGTATCGCTCTGGCGCATCGTACTGCATCTGTAGCGACAATCTCAACAGTAGTTGGCACCACAGTCACACAACGAACTGTTACAAATCTGTTACTTCAACGACAGGTCTGAGACAGACAACCTGTAGCGTGCATTCCACTGACGTCAAACGACCACCACCTGTGACTTCAGCGGTATCAAGCGAGAGCTCATTGGGGAACAGTGTGGAGGTCTGTTGTGTTTTCTGATGAAAGCTGGTTGTGACTCGGTGCCACTGACGGCCGTGTTAGTTAGAAGGTCACTAGTTGAGGGCCTGCAACCAACCTGTCTGCTTGATAGACACATTGTACCTGGTCTGGAGCGTGATTTCGTATGACAAGAGGAGCACTGTTGTTGCTACCCCACGCACCCTGACTGACTGGTAATTCGACCTGTTGACTGCCATTCATGAATAGCATTCCAAGGGGTGTTTTACAAGGGGATAACGCTCGCCCACATACCAATGTTGTAACCCAACGTGCTCTGCAGTGTCTCGACATGTTGCCTTGGCCTGCTCGTCACCAGATCTGTCTCCAACCAGGCACTTATAGGACATCATCAGACGAAACTCCATCCTTATCCATAGACAGCAGTAACAGTCTCTGTATTGACCGACCAAGTCCGAGAGGCGTGAACCTCCATCCAACAAACTGACATCAGGCACCTGTATAACGCAATGCATACACTTCTGCATGCTTCCATTCAACATTCTGGTTGTTACAGAGGTTATTAATGTGCCAACATTTTACATGTCTTATCTCGAACTTACATTAACCTGCGATCTTGGAACGTTAGTCACCTAAATACGTTACCTAGAGAAATGTATTCCCGAAATTTCATTACACTGCGTTACTTATTTTTGCTTGTTGCCATTTTTTCCGCCATTGTAACTATAGCTTTGACTAATATTTCCTGTGATGAAGTTCCAATTTCTTACCAATTCCTTACCAGTGTTTTCCATATGTTTCTTTCCTCGTTCTGTGGACAAACCCCTCATTCCCTATCAGACCACCTAATGTTCAGCATCCATCTACAGCACCACATATCAAACGCTTCGATTCTTTCCTTTTCCGTTGTTCCCACGGTCCATGTTTCACAACGATACGACATTGTGTTCCATATGTACATTCTCAGAAATTTCCTTCTCCAGTTAAGGCTTATTTTTTATACTAATGCCCCCTTTGCCTGTGCCCTGTGCTCGTCTACTTTTAGTGTTCTCCTTGCTTCGTCCTTAATGTGTTATTTTGACTCCAAGGTATCAGAATTCTTTAACTTCTTTTACTTTTGCAGTTAAGTTCATTTGTAATCTCATTCCCGCTACTCTTCAGCGCTTTCATCCTTCATCAGTTTATTTTAGGGAGTGGTCATCAGACGTTTCTTTCTATTCAACAGATTCTACACTTCCACTGAGGACAGGAATATCACCAAACAACCTTCGTGTAATAAAACATGAAAATTTTATAACTACTGCCATGAGATGATGGCAGCATAAGACTGTTGAAACCGTTCATCTTGGAAAAATAAAAGTGTCTACACTGCAGTCCGGCGAACGACATGTGGTCTTCACTTCCGGCCATACAGATCGTCCGTAAACACAGCATGCGTACCTTACAAGATTAATATGCCGTGATCCTGAATTTTAACCCCACTCTTGAACGTTTTTTTTATTTCCGTCACTTACACGTGTAGACTGAACAGCAGAAGTGAAAGACTGCATCCGTGCCTCATCCCCCCCCCCCTTCCTAATCCGAACACTTTTGTTCGTAGTCTTGCATTCTTATTGTCCCTTATTGATTCCTGTATATACTGTACATTTCTATTGTTCCCTGTAGATGACTCTCCATTTTGTTAGAATTACGACCATACTGCAACATTCTACGTTGGGTAACGCTTTTTCTAAATTGACAAATCCTGTGAAGGTATTTTGATTTTTATGAACTTGCCTTGATTTTTATTACGTGTTGCTTCAGTTATGAAGTTATCTTCTCATAACCCAAATTAACTGTCCTCTAAAACAGTCTCAGTTTATTTTCTATTCTTCTGTATATTCCTTCAGCAATTTGGATGCATGAGCTGTCATAGGCTGATTCTGGACAGTTCTCGCACTTACCTGCTCTTCCTTCCTTCGGGATGGTGTAGATGGCATTTTCCAAATGTATTCTTACCTATAGGTTCTACGGAATAGCTTGACTAGTCGTTGGGTCAACACCTCCCACAATGATTTCAGAAATTCTGAAGAAATGTTACCTATCCCTTTCGTCTTATTTACCGCATGTCCGCTGAAGCACTGTTAAACTGTAATACTGGACATACTATGCTTTCCTTATCCACTTTCATTACTTCTACATCGTCAGAAGCATCCTCGTCCTCCTAGAGACGCTCCATGTACTCTTTTCACCTATCCACTCTCTCCTCCGCCATTAGCAGTGGTATTTCCCGTTAAGTATTTGCTTCTAATCTCACCGCAGGTTGTTTTGACAATTCTGTATGCTGAATCAGACCTTTCGACAACCGTTTCTTCTTCCAGTTCTTCACATTTTTTCTGCAATCATTTCGTCATCCCTAACAGACATGTGTTATTTATTCCATTTCTGGTTTTCGGAAGTACTATATATTTCCCTGTAATTATGATATGCTTATCCACTGAGGTGACAGTTGTGGGATAGCGACATACATACATTACTGCCCATTAAAAATTGCTACATCACGAAGATGACGTGCCACAGACGCGAAATTTAAGCGACAGGAAGAAGATGGTGTGATATGCAAATGATTAGCTTTTCAGAGCATTCCCAAGGTTGGCGCCGGTGGCGACACCTACAACGTGCTGACATGAGGAAAGTTTCCAACCGATTTCTCATACACAAAAAACAGCTGACCGGTGTTGCCTGGTGAAACGTTGTTGTGATGCCTCGTGTAAGGAGGAGAAATGCGTACCATCACGTTTCCGACTTTGATAAAGGCCGGATTGCAGCCTATCGCGATTGTGGTTTATCTTATCGCGACATTGCTGCTCGCGTTGGACGAGATCCAATGACAATATGGAATCGGTGGGTTCAGGAGGGTAATACGGAACGCCGTGCTGGATCCCGACGGCCTCGTATAACTAGCAGTCGAGTTGACAGGCATCTTATCCGCATGGCTGCAACGGGTCGTGCAGCCACGTATCGATTCCGGAGTCAACAGATGGGGACGTTTGCAAGACAACAACCATCTGCACGAACAGTTCGACGACGTTTGCAGCAGCATGGACTATCAGCTCGGAGACCGTGGCTGCGGTTACCCTTGACGCTCAATCACAGACAGGAGCGCCTGCGATGGTGTACTCAACGACGAACCAGGGTGCACGAATGTCAAAACGTCATTTTTTCGGATGAATCCAGGTTCTGTTTACAGCATCGTGATGGTCGCATCCGTGTTTGGCGATATCGTGGTGAACGCACATTGGAAGCGTGTATTCGTCATCGCCATACCGGCGTATCACCCGGCGTGATGGTATGGGGTGCCATTGGTTACACGTCTCGGTCACCCCTTGTTCGCACTGACGGCACTTTGAACAGTGCACGTTACATTTCAGATGTGTTACGACCTGTGGCTCTACCCTTCATTCGATCCCTGCGAAACCCTACATTTCAGCAGGATAATGCACGACCGCATGTTGCAGGTCCTGTACGGTCCTTTCTGGATACAGAAAATGTTCGACTGCTGCCCTGGCCAGCGCATTCTCCAGATCTCTCACCAATTGTAAACGTCTGCTCAATGGTCGCTGAGCAACTGGCTCGTCACAATACGCCAGTCATACTCTTGATGAACTGTGGTATCGTGTTGAAGCTGCATGGGCAGCTGTACCTGTACAAGCCATTCAAGCTCTGTTTGACTCAATGCCCAGGCGTATCAAGGCCCTTATTATGGCCAGAGGTGGTTGTTCTGGGTTCTGATTTCTCAGGCACCCAAATTGCGTGAAAATGTAATCAGTCAGTTCTAGTATAAAATACTTGTCCAATGAATACCCGTTATGATCTGCATTCCTTTTTGGTGTAGCATTTTTAATGGCCTCTAGTACACATATACAGATGGCGGTAGTGTCGCATGCACAAGGTATGAAAGGGCAGTGCATTAGCGGAGCTGTCTTTCGTACTCAGATCGTTTATGAGGAAAGCTTTCTCACGCACCATGGGAATTAACAGACGTTAGACGCGGAACGGTAGTTGGAGCAAGACGCGTGGGATATTCCATTTCGGAAGTCGTTAGGGAATTCAGTATTCCGAGTTCACAGTGTCAAGGGAGTGACGAGAAAACCAAATTTCACGATTACCTCTCACCAAGCACAACGGAGTGCCCGAAGACCTTCACTTATGTGGACATTGTACGTGAAATTCGTTGAAATTTGTAATTTTCTGTTTTCTACTCCATAATGTACTTTGGACTTTCCTGAACATTTTGGTATACATTACATTGAAATGAGACAATTATGAGGCCTTCAAATTATATTTTGAATGTTGACGTGTGACTGTGAAATTTCGTGGCTACGCATATACTGCTACAGTTGACCAGTCATATCTTGGGAACTACACAGTCTAGAAGGCTATGAATTGCATTGGTTTGTGCCTACTGCTACGTCTCAGAAGCTCGCATTACGAATAAACCTTAAAACCAAGCTGAGTAACACAAAACTGTCTGATGGCACGACAATAAAATGTGCTGGAAGACTAACGGACAATGTAATTGATGAAAAGCAGGTATATTATGGGAAGGTCATTAGCGATAACTGTAGCATTTTAGAGAAGATGAAAAGAGCTGTTTGGAGCACTTCCTTCCATCGAATGTCAACCGATGAAAAGCCATGACATTTTTTGTGTCCACCTCCATCAAACACATGGTGTAAATATAAGGAAGCTAAATTTTCTGACACCCTGCATGAATTTACACATAAACATTCTGTTCTTTTGGCAGTAATTGAGGCAATCAAACCTATTTACAGAGATTTGGCAAATCCTGAGCTACTAAAGAAGTGTTTACATGGGAAGATGGTTCAAATGGCTCGGAGCACTATGGGACTTAACTTCTGAGGTCATCAGTCCCTAGAACGTAGAACTACTTAAACGTAACTGACCTAAGGACATCACACACATCCATGCTCGAGGCAGGATTCGAACCTGCGACCCTAGCGGTCGCGCGGTTCCAGACTGTAGCGCGTAGAACCGCTCGTCCACTCCGGCCGGTTTACATGGGAAGACCCAGAATGTTGTGTGGAGCCATGCACCTAAAAATGTATTTGTTGGCCTTATGACTCTAAAGTTAACAGTGTCTGATGTTGCAATAACTTTTAATGTTGGAAACTATGAAAGACTTAAGGTTCTGGAGAAGTCAGGTGTAAGATTTGGACAGAACACAGCTAAATGACTGGGGAAACTAGATGAGCTTCGTGTACGTGAAGCAGAGTTAGCTGCTCAACAAGTGACAAAAGATGGAATAAAGGCAAGAACTGGGCTGTAGGGACACTGAAGAAGACACAGACTATGGGCCAGGGCAATTGTAGTGCATAAAAGACGCAGAAATGTCTGTATAAGAATGTGTAATAGAAAAGGTTTAAACCTCAGTTTCTCTGAACTACATATTTTGCAATAAATGACCCGTTTTCTAAGAAAGAACTGATGGTAAAGACATGAAATTTTCACAGCACGCCAAATGTGAGATTCAACACATATGAAAGTAGAATAATTCAAACATCCTTTGTTTTGTTTTTATGTTCATTTCTTTACAAAATTCTGTCAAAAATTGAGTGTTTCAAAGAAAAAGATAACATGCCCCACAGTACAATTTTAGTAACCAATCTAGTTCAGTATATCTAGAAAGGTGCTCTCAATAATTGTGGAAAGTTGTAAGTTGGTGTCTTAAAAAGTTTCTAAGATATTCGATAATTTAATACTGGTGGCATAGGACATACAACGTCCCCTTAACGACCGAAAGCAGCCACGATTAGACAGTCAGTGTTATCAGACAAGCAACACGGCGTGGAATAAGCGTAAAAATCAATGTAGGACGTGCGACGAACGTATCCATTAGGACAGTGTGGCGAAATATGGCGTTAATGGGCTGTGGCAGCAGACGAGTGATTAGCCGTGCGGTCTAGGGCGCTGCAGTCATAGACTGTGCGGCTGGTCCCGGCGGAGATTCGAGTCCTCCCTCGGGCATGGGTGTGTGTGTTTGTCCTTAGGATAATTTAGGTTAAGTAGTGTGTAAGCTTAGGGACAAATGACCTTAGCAGTTAAGTCCCATAAGATTTCACACACATTTGAACATTTTTGAGCAGACGACTGACTCGAGTGCGTTTGGTAACAGCGCCTCTCCTGGGCTCGCGTCCATACTAGTTGGACTCTAGACGAATGTGAAACCGTGACCCGATCAGATGAATCCCGAGTTCAGTTGGTATGAGCTCATGGTAGGATTGGAATGTGGCGCAGACCCCACGAAACCATCGGCCCAAGTTGTCAACAAGGCAGTTTGCAAGTTGGTAGTACATCCGCAATGTTGTGGGCTGTGTTTACATAGAATGGATTGTGTCCTGTGGTCTAACTGTAATGGTTACGATCGCCTACTTGGAGACCATTCACTCGTCTTCTTGTCCCCAAATAACGATGGAATTTTTCTAGATGACAATACACAATGTCACTGGACTACAGTTGTTCGCGATTGGTTTGAAGTTCAATCTGGACATTTCGAGGGACATGAATCCCGTCTAACATTTATGTAACGTAATGGTGAGGTCA
This sequence comes from Schistocerca piceifrons, assembly GCF_021461385.2. Taxonomy (NCBI): domain Eukaryota; kingdom Metazoa; phylum Arthropoda; class Insecta; order Orthoptera; family Acrididae; genus Schistocerca; species Schistocerca piceifrons. Next base: position 45,321,464 of record NC_060146.1, read on the forward strand.
GTTCGTGCGCAAAAACCTGCAGTGGCAGCACTTTCACAATTATTGTAAGTAGGCTGTTTAGGTTTTTATGTTGGTAACGTCACCTAGCGCTCTGTATGAAAATCACTGGCTGTGCTGTGTGCAGTCTGTGGCTGGTTGGCATTGTTGGAATATTCGCCATTGTAGTGTTAGGCAGCTGGATGTTAACAGCGCGTAGCGTTGCACAGTTGGAGGTGAGCCGCGAGCAGTGGTGGATGTGGGGAGAGAAATGGCAAAATTTTGAGAGCGGGCGATCTGGACGTGTGTCCATCAGAAAGAGTAGATTTGTAATATTGGATGTCATGAACTGATATATATATTGTGACTTTTGAACACTATTAAGGTAAATACATTGTTCGTTCTTTATCAAAATCTTTCGTTTTATTAACTATGCCCATCAGTAGTTAGAATCTTTTATTTAGCTGGCAGTATTGGCGCTCGCTGTATTGCAGTAATTCGAGTAACGAAGATTTTTGTGGGGTAAGTGATTCATGAAAGTTATAGGTTATTGTTAGTCAGGGCGATTCTTTTGTAGGCATTATTGAAAGTCAGATTGCGTTGTGCTAAAAATATTGTGTTTTCCAGCACAGTAATTCATTAATTTTTCTAAGGGGATGTTTCATATTACGAACGGCTGTAGAGGTAAAACACCTCAGAGGACATCGAGCGAGTAGGTCGAATTGGTGCACTACGCCGGCCAAAAGCAATTCCTACACGATATTACGAGGTACCTCGTGACATGTTCAAATGGTTCAAATGGTTCAAATGGCTCTGAGCACTATGGGACTTAACTGCTGTGGTCATCAGTCCCCTAGAACTTAGAACTACTTAAACCTAACTAACCTAAGGACATCACACACTGCCATGCCCGAGGCAGGATTCGAAGCTGCGACCGCAGCGGTGACGCGGGTGACTTATGTCACCTCCGGTATTTGACCTTGCTCCCTTTTGCGCTGTCAGACGCTTTTCCCGCAACCGAAAATCCCACGTCGGTGTTTGATCGTTTTTGAAAGCTTGCCAGGTTATGAAGCCCGACGCCAGACCTGCCTTTCCGGTGGCCGTCAGCCAATAGAGAAGTAATAAAAATCTGTGACAGGTGTTGGGGGAGGGAAAGGATGCGACGTATTGGCTGGGGGGACGGGATTCCGACACGCGCCCGGAAGGAAAGCTGTGATGGAGTGACTGGCAGCGGACTCCGCCCACACGCGGCATAAACATGAGTGCAGTGGGCGCGCGTGTGCCGTCATAGCGACGTAACTGTCTCCTCTCCTCTCCTCTGCTGTCCTCTGTTCACGTGATGAGATGCGCGGCCGAGGAGGCGGCCAATTGGCCACGCTTTCGCTGCTGGGGACGGCACAAGGGGCTCCACGGAATACCTGCGGACGCGTTACGGCGAGCAACTTCTTCCTCATGCATATGTGGCCCTCTCAACCAGCACCGACTCAAAGGAAGGCCTCGGCGCTTGTTGGTGACGTCACGTCAGCTAGGCACGGCGAACGCCAGGTCTGTTGCAGGCAGAAACGCCTGGGCGTGCTTATCACTATAAATCTCTTATTTTTTGACAAAATGTTCGGTATTGTTTTGGATTCTGCAGTTTTATTTACATGAAAGATTTTCTTACTATCGTAAAGCTACAAGTGAAGATCATAGTTCTGTATTACTGAATCCTGTCGAAACAAACGTAGATTAATATGAGAAGACGCTTTGCCCCATTGCAAGGTTCGAAAATTTTACATTCAAGTAACTATATTTTCTTGATCCATTTTGCTATCGAAAATTACCCCAACTCCCTTACAATGAACTCGTTTCTTTTATTTATTTTCGTTTGACATCGTCACTGGAAATGCGAACTAATTTACATGTGTAAATGCCCAACTGTTACCAGTCGTTTTCAACGAAAGGAATTCTAAACAGGAAACAAAATAACTTCATACATCGAAAATACTGCTGAGCTTAAACTTTTTTAAACATCCATATTATGAAAGATAAATGTTCCCCTCTTGCAACTGAAAGGAGAAAAGATAAAAAAAATTTATTTGATAAAACAAGTATCTCTCTTTTGCCTCCTCTTCTGTCCTCCACCCCCTCCCCCAACGTGTACAATATTTCATTAACATTCAGTGGTCCTCACCCCATAGTCAACCAAGATACCTAAAGAAGAGCACCAATATGTTCACAGTTTCTTGTAAAAGCAACCCAGTACAAACGTAACTTCCTCAGATTTACAAATAAGGTAAAGAAGCACGAATTCTGTTGCTGCTGGACCATGAATTGTTTTTGTATGTCAATCTTTAAAACAGGTGGAAATTTAAGTTCAGGGGTACACTATTTGTTAAGACGTGTAATGAATTGCATAATTAATTGATTGCAGAAATCTCTCAGAACATTGTGAGCTGGTCAACTACCGCCAATAGTTTCACATTTTCCTGTGTCAGGGAGGGAGACACCACCATTATGAGTATGCCTGCAACAGTCCTGGCGTTCGCCGTGCCTAGCTGACGTGACGTCACGAACATTTCCTGTCCCAGTCTACTGCACCCGACAAGTGAGCCTTATGCATTGCAGCTGGCGTTTTAGTCCTCAACTGAGTTTCGACTCTCACTACTGGTCCTTTTTGTTTACATGTGGGTTAGTTAGTTTCATATTCAAATGTTCGAAGGTTTGTGAACTCCTAAGGGACCAAACTGCTGAGGTCATCGGTCCCTAGACGTACACACTACTTAAACCAACTTACGCTAAGAGCAACACACACACCCATGCCCGAGGGCGGACTCGACCGTCCGGCGGGAGTGGCCGCGCAATCCCTGACATGGCGCCTCAAACCGCGCGACCTTTCCGCGCGGCATTTTCATATTCCCTGGATCATATCGCACGGCAAATCGTAATGATTTGGAACAAGTCGTTTTACGAGAGTTGTTCAAAAAATTTCGGAACTTTGTCCACAATTATTTATACGCTTAACTTTTAGTTACTGGGCATGGTCTCTGAAATGTGTATTCTTATAGGACAACTATCCAAGGAGTTCCACCCAATAATATGCAAACAGCAGACTCTGTACACAATTTATGAAACTGCCAATATTAAACTCTTTTAAATAACACCAAATTGATATAACTTACAAAACTTAACAAGTAGTTAAAGAGTGAGCTTTAAAAACAATAAGGGCGGCTTCCCACCATAAAATCAAGAACCTTTTACAATAGTGCTTTTAGAGTTCACCCAAAAGACAAAATCCAATAATAATTTAACTTGGCATTACAATTTAAAAAATAATGGCTCTTAGCACTATTAGACTTAACATCTTAGGTCATCAGTCCCCTAGAACTTAGAACTACTTAAACTTAACTTACCTAAGGACATCACACACATCCATGCCCGAGGCAGGATTCGAACCAGCGACCGTAGCAGTCCCGCGGTTCCGGACTGCAGCGCCTAGAACCACACGGCCACCGCGGCCGGCTACAATTTAAAATGATTTATATAAAAAACTTTGAGAAAGATAATGGCGCTTGGCACCATAATATGAAAAAAGCGCAAATATAATAATTTCATACAACCAAAGGGCGAGGGCAGCTCCGAACGCAATCACAGACGATCGGAGCCTTCCCACTAGAAACGGTCCCCGAAATAAACCGCTGAGAGCACCCCGACATGCCTCCCACAACTGCCCATCACTTACGCACCTTGGTTATGTTGTGCAACACACGACAGATAATATCAACACAAGATAAAATTCAAAAATACAGAATAACATCCCGACAGCATATGATAACTACGGGCGTTCTTAACAAGTGCCGGAAGCCAACACACACAAATCTCAAACAATTCTCGCCTCTTAAAACGAAACAATAAAAGCCAAGCGCACATGAACAGTCAAACCAGTTAATCATAACACAGCAAAAAAATACAGAACATACCACTAAATACTGTTACACAACCAAATTGACGAGATCCAAGTCGCAGAAGACCACATATACCAAGCAGTAGTAATTCACTATGTATGCACTGTACAAAACCGCCCTTCTTAGGCAGACTTTACCTAACACATCGACCACCAAATGTACCATACATGAACGCAACTGTGGGCAGGACTCCAGTTGAGCAAATAAATTAGTACCAACCAATATCGTAACGAGCCACACACACACACAGCAAAAAGTTCCAACAACACCGTCCTACATCAGAAAAGTTCAGAAGCCGCTGCTGGAGCTTCCAGGGGAAAATATGAAGAGCCAACCGAGCCCACACCCAAATCTGGCAGACGAATCCAAAATTCGGTAACTAGTTGTCTCCGGGCCAGAGTATAACAGGACCCCACCGGACCTCCACATCAGACAGGCAGGCGGAACAAGTACGCCGACTCCAATTAATCACCACCGCATGGCCAGCACAGAGGCGAGTCGCCTCCGCCCCAGACCACTCTGCTCATATTGCGAGGCACAACGACCTTAGCGCTGGTCACCAGCAGGTCAGGCAGAGCCAACTTCACGTTCCGTGCAACACCCGGAAAACTAGCTACCCTGTCGCTTTCTGCCGGCCACCGCAAACACACGCCAGCAACGTCATAGCAAATGACCACCGGAGCGCCATCCGCACCAGGACAGCGAGCTATAATCGATTACAGCGCGCGCTCTGAACAAGATCACAGGATAGCGGCGCGCGCCATATCAGTCTCCTTCGAAACACTGTCCTCCACAGCTGATACATCGCTCCTAGCGCCATTTCCACTTCCTTAAGGATTCCTGGTACGCCTCTTTTGGATCGCGCGAACGTCGTCTGAGAATCCTCTTTTGTGTCGTCTATCGTTGCAAATATTCGTCTTTTCAACGGGGTTTTGAACACTGGAAATAAAGAAAAGTCCGCAGGCGCCAGGTCTGGAGAGTAAGGCGGACGACGCAGCACAATTATTTCGTTTCTTGAAACTTCCTGGCAGATTAAAACTGTGTGCCGGACCGAGACTCGAACTGGGGGCGTTTGCAAAGGTCCCGAGTTCGAGTCTCGGTCCGGCACACAGTTGTAATCTGCCAGGAAGTTTCATATCAGTGCACACTCCGCTGCAGAGTGAAAATCTCATTCTGGATTTCGTTTCTTGTGCAACAGTCACGCACTAACAGGGATGAACGTGCGGGTGTGTTATCGTGAGCCACGAGTTGTCACGCTACATTTCAGGCCGTTTCCGTCTCACATTTTCTCGCAGGCGTCACAACACGTCCCGATAGTACCATCGATTAACAACTTGTCCCTGTGGTTCATGATGAACTAATCCTTCAAAGTCGAACAAAACTATCAGTATGGCTTTGGCATTTGACCTGCCCTGACGAGCTTTTTTAGGTCTTGGAGAACCTTTCCCGACCCTTGTGAAGATTGCAGTGTGCTCTCATCAGCATAACCCTACACCCACGTTTCATCGGCAGTTATGACTCTCTTGAGCAGTATCTGGTTCACGTTTGCGCGATCTAAAAGCTCTTCCCAGATTGTGTGGCGAAGGTCTTTCTGGTCTTAACTCACGAGCCGTGGGACGAACTGAACTGAAATTATACATTCGTTGCAAATATTCGTCTTTTCAACGGGGTTTTGAACACTGGAAATAAAGAAAAGTCCGCAGGCGCCAGGTCTGTACAAAACCGCCCTTCTTAAGCAGACTTTACCTAACACATCGACTGCCAAATGTACCATACATGAACGCAACTGTGGGCAGGACTCCAGTTGAGCAAATAAATTAGTACCAATCAATATCGTAACGAGCCACACACACACAGCAAAAAGTTCCAACAACACCGTCCTACATCAGACGGACGGACGGACGGTCAGTCTTCGATTAGCACACACAATTTCGGCGATGTTCCCGTCATGAACGCCATCGGTAGAACCATTCATAACATCGTCTACGACTTAAGCACTCACCACTGTAGACTTCCTGCATCATTTGGTGTGTCTCTGTTATTTTCTTGATATTCATGCAGAATTTAATGCTGATGCGCGGCTCCTCTAAGTTTGTCATCTCGATATTCGCAAACTGTGCGACACAACGTTCTACTCAGTACAGCTCTGCACAGTAACTAACAGACATACAACAATGAAACATCCGGCAGCTACACACTAAACACAGACGAGTGCAGATGTGGCAGGAGCATTTCGCTCCTACACACCATTTATGTGAAATTACGAATGTTCCGGAATTTTTTGAACAGACCTCGTATATTCACGTCGCTAATTAATTTGTAAATGTGGTTACATGCTGAACATTTGTGAGCTTTTATTTTACTTTATTTTTGAGTAATACAGATGTGACTTACTAACTGATACTACACTATTGGCCATTAAAATTGCTACCAAGAAAAAATGCAGATGATAAACGGGTATTCATTGGACAAATATATTATACTAGAACTGACATGTGATTACATTTTCACGCAATTTGGGTGCATGGATTGTACGTAACTTGGATGTATTTAGGAATATGCGAAAAATACAATCCTGCAACTTCGCAACAAAATCGCGCGGAATTTTCGACGTAAGTACCATAAGCACTTAACCTGACACATTTATTTACGCTGTATTTCATCGTTTGGAGGTAAGTTATTTTCACATAGGGCGCTTCTAACACTGTTTTTCTGCCGTAGGGCAACAACACACCAAAAATACTTCGCCACAGTGGAATAATGAAAATTGAAAACGGACGATAATGTAAAGTGTATCTTGAAAATCATGTGAACAGCCGTCTGATGGTGAACTTGCCAGTTCGAAACCGGTAACGGCGCTATTTACCTAAATAAATTGCAGTATTAATAGTGGCTGGTTGCTGTTTTCTTCTTTGTAAGAATTAATCTACATTAGTTGTACACAGCCACGGTCTCACCATGTCAGTTTTACACAAAATAGCAGTACCATGAATCAGTAGAAAAAGAACATCAAGTCCTTAAACAGATGTCCGAAGAATTATTGTGAGTGTGCACCCCATATTATTCCTACAGCACTTTTCTGAGCAACGAAGACATTTTTTCTTAAAAGTGACATTGTCCCACATTGCAATACAGAATGAAAATATGCAAAATATGCCAACTTACTGATCTGTCTCGCCCCAAGGATTCCAATGATTCTTAGTGCAAATGTGGCTGAATTAAGTTGTTTTAGGACTTCCAAAATGTGCTTTTACAGTTTCAGTTATGATCAATATGAACACCTAAGAATGTTCAAATTTCCACCCCTATTTATTATTTCCTCGCCATGTGTTTCACATCTCGATGTAGTCCACCTAGATGAGCAAACTGAATATGTCCTTTTAAAAGTGAAGGTGAGACTGTTGGCAGAAACTGCCTATTGGCTTATCTCTCGGTTTCTTCGGTCGACGTTCGTCTGATGATTTTACTGACGTTTCGTCATCACGACTGTCTGGCATTATCAGAGCTTCACCCTCCAGTGCTGGTGATAAACAGCCCACCAGCCAGCAATGAAGGGTGAAGCTTTGACAATGCCAGCCAGTCGTGATGACGAAACGTCACCCATCCAACTGCTAGCCCAGCCCGACAGCGCTTAAATTCGGTGATGTAACGGGAACCACCGGTGTTACCACTGCGGCAAGGCCATTAGCACGTACGTTACTGAATCTCTCCAGCTCCAATGAAAGGCACCCAAGATGATAGATTAATAACTGTTTCCACACTGTTTTCGACACCTGATGGACATGTCAGTTCTTTCTAAGTAAACGATTGTGGATGTAACGAAAATATTGTGAAATAAGTGCTACCCTAAACAAAATACAGTAACTAAGACACAACAAATATATGAGTAAATCTGATAAGTACTTAACGCTTTAACTAAGTTATTTCTATTCCTTTCTATTCTTGAATTTAGCATTTCCCTATGCTATGTTTCACAAGGAATGTTATTTTAAGTTGCCCAGGAATATGGGTGTCTTAAACAATTTAATAAATATTTCTCAACTCTCCAGAACATCACCACGATGAGAACTAACGGCCTACTCTCCGAAGTTGTGCGAAGTTGAGCTGTATAAAATTTTAATACAGAAATACATTACTGATGCAAATCGCGAACAAGACCGTCGTACCTGCGCCTAGTAACCGTGAGATCAGGGAGCATATAAATGTTAGAAGCTTTCGAAACTTGCATATAGCATACCGAGGAAGGCGGAAGCATAGAGAAAATTACCTTAACAATCCCTAGAGAGGAGTGAGTATGTGACATTCTGCTTGTGAGAAAGCGACGACAGGTGTAGAGGTCGTGCGTGGTTCCGGCAGATGTAACCTTGGACTGGTCATCTGGCGGCGAAAGCTGAGGTCAGAAGGTCACAATGGGGGCTTCCGGACACTGCTGCGTTTCCATCACAGCGGAACATCAATTTTCGTTGCGTAGTTCTTAATTACTTTCTCTCTGGAAACACAGCATTCTTACGTACACTTAACAACGAAAGGAAAACCCCCTGGCTTTCTGTCCATAATAAGACGTTCCCCGGCCCTGGGTGATTTACAGCCGACTGAACGTCGACTAAAAGATTGCCATGGTTAAGTTTGCATATAACCCTAGCCAACGTAAAATTCGACTGCAGCAACCTCATTTAAAGCTAAGCGAGGGAGTTAATTTCAGCTGTGGCCGAGCGGTTCTAGGCGCTTCAGTCCAGAACCACGTGGCTGCTACGGTCGCAGGTTCGAATCCTGCCTCGGGCATGGATGTGTGTGATGTCCTTAGGTTAGTTAGGTTTGCGTAGTTCTAAGTCTAAGGGACTAATGCCTCAGTCCAATAGTGCACAGAGACTTTTGAGGTTAGTTAAAGATGACCGAGGTTGGAGGCTCGTTTATCTTGTATTATCGCGGTTAAAATGAAGTTAATATGGATCGTATTAAGATGGCGACGCGTTTTGATGTTTTGGATGGCATAGAAGATGAAGGAATGACTTTTTGACGATGTAAATCGTCGCCGTAACTGTATTGGTTGGGGAAACCCTATGGAAGAATATGGGGGCGGAAATTTTAAGAGAGATCAGATCGAGAGGTTGTAATTTCCTAGCCCTGTCTCGCCCAAGGACATACTTCTCAATACAGCTTCTAACAATACTACCACTTGCAAACTAGGTTAGAAATCAGATTAATAATGTTGCTCACGCAGCATATGTTCGCTTTATCTGGCAACAACAAAGTTATTGACTGTGGATGGTATCATCAGAATGGAAATATTGAAGTCACTGTAAAAAAGTCATTAATTTTGCACCTATCTTGAATGTATTCCCACGAAGATTTTGTCGAAGTTGTTATGGCTAATCTTGTTTATTCTAGGGTGATTCCACTTGGACTGCTAGAAGGTCCAGATCTGTATTTTAGCAATATTTGGAGACCTAACAAATGAGTTTTTCCGGGAATTTTTAATGATCAAACAATCGCACATCAGAACAATGGTATGGTAGACTTGGTGTTCGCGATCCACATTTTTATCAAACTTCTTGTAAATTCACATATACTTCTTCTTAAGTGTCACATCATCAAAAAACAGTTTTGTATCAATCTTCATATATTTAATTTCCACTTTAACCAAACACAAGACTTGACTGTTCTTTTACAAAGCACAAAAAAAAACTTAACTTTTGTAAAGTGAAACAAAGACTGCTCTGTGCGCATTCGCGCCAAAACGGTTACAAGTAAGTCAAAGATTATGACAGCCTCACAGAAATGAATACACACAAGAACCATATCACTGTAATATATCGATACATCAGAGTACCTATACATTAATAAACCAAATGTGAACATTGTCACAAAAATATGTCTATACTTCGCAGAAAAGTAGTACGATATTACTGGTATCGAGAACTGGCGTTGGAGTGCCGTAATGACCACGTAAATAAAGAACCATTACAAGCTGTTGGTGAAAGTGTTAAGGTACATAGTACAAAGGCGCAAGAATTTAGAAGGAAGGTTTATTGACAGCAAAATCGTTTTTTAGTCACATAGTGATCATCTTCAAAGGCAACGGCCTTGCCGCAGTGGATACACCGGTTCCCGTGAGATCACCGAAGTTAAGCGCTGTCGGACATGGTCGGCACTTGAATGGGTGCCCATCAGCCGCCATGCGCTGTTGCCATTTTTCTGGGTGCACTCAGCCTCGTGATGCGAACCGAGGAGCAACTTGACCGAATAGTAGCGGCTTCGGTCAAGAATACCAGGGAGAGCGGTGTGCTGACCCCATGCCCCTCCTAACCGCATCCTCCGCTGAGGATGACACGGCGGTCGGATGGTCCCGGTAGGCCACTCGTGGCCTGAAGACGGAGTGATTTTTTTATAGTTATCATCTTCAGTGCTGTAGTGTACAAATTAAATGGTTCAAATGGCTCTGAGCACTATGGGACTTAACTTCTGAGGTCATCAGTCCCCTAGAACTTAGAACTACTTAAACCTAACTAATCTAAAGACATCGTACACACCCATGCCCGAGGCAGGATTCGAACCTGCGACCTTAGCGTACAAATTAAACTCATAGGCACTGGTGTCAAGTTATTATCAGTAACCAAAGCTATCAAACGATCACAATCATAGCTTTGGTTGCTGATAATAACTTGACACCAGTGCCTATGAGTGTAATTTGTACACTAAAGCACTGAAGATGATCACTATGTGATTGAAAATCGCTTTTGCTGTCAATGAACCATCAATTTACGGCCAAGGCTGACCTTGCTTCTAATTTCACGTATATGGTCGTTGTGCACACAGCACTCTATGGAGTCTCCAATCAAGCGCAAGAGTTATCAGTGATGTATCGAAGATCGTAACAGCAATGTCTCCACAGTAAACAAAGTTGCCTTCTTGTGCAAGAATTACCCTGCCTGATGGATGGTTTCAGCAAACTAGATGGATTTCCTGGACTCATTGGTACAGTGGATTTCATTGATATAATTTGTCCTAGTTAAATGTCAGCTAATAACATTTGCAGATACAGTATTTACACAGTGAATAACGATTCGGAGAGCTGACTGCACTGGTGAAGCTGTAGTAGCCTAACTGATAGCTTCGCGAGGAAGATGGCAGGTTCGTGTCCACCTCCTTCGTGTAAAATTATGAAACGATGTCTTGGTTTTATGGGCTCCATGGTGTTTATGTGTCGTCGCTAGATACCTTTTTCAGCGATAAAATTTCCTCTTCCATTCAAATGAAATTAAGAAACAAATTTCGGTCTAGAAATCTATGTGATGAAATATGTTACTTCAAAGTGATTCTAGTCAATGCAACATCGCAAATACGTGTATTATGCATGTGGCACTGATATTAACCAAAAAATGGTTCAGATGGCTCTGAGCACTATGGGACCTAACATCTGAGGCCATCAGTCCCCTAGAACTTAGAACTACTTAAACCTAAGGACATCACACACATCCATGCCCGAGACAGGATTCGAACCTGCGACCGTAGCGGTCGCGCGGTTCCAGACTGAAGCTCCTAGAACCGCTTGGCCACACTGGCCCACCTGACATTAACCACTGTAGTTTATCTACATACAATTCAAATCCGAAAATGGGAAGAAGATTTGCTTGAGTTGACGAGTCTACTAGTATACAGAGGGGTCCAAAAAAATGTATCCACTGTTTAACAGTCCATAACTGGAAAACTAATTGACAGAGTTGTCTCATCTTTGGTAGTGTAATAGTTTGTAGTTCCGGCAATCGCCCCACAAGAGTTGTATTGCGGTGTTTTGTTTTGTCAGATGACAGTCGCCAGATACTCAGTGTTTTGTTCTTAGTTGCACCTAGTTACTCGAGCAAACATGGCTGGCGCAAGGCTTACATTCGATGAAAGGAAGTCAGTTTTGAAGTGGCATTTTAAGTACGAAAACATTAATGAGGTTCAACGGCAATGGCGAAATGAGTATCAAACAGAGCCACCGACACGTTTAACGATTCGTCTCATTCGAGACAAACCTGAAGCCGAAGGCTGTGTTAAAGATGTACACAAATAACGATCTGGACGACCTGTAACAGTAACAAATCCAGCTAACTCCCGTCGTGTGTTACAACAACTCACTCGCTCAGCACACAAGTCTGTGAGACAGTGTGCCCGTGAAACTGAAGTGAGTCGCTCAAGTGTTCGGCGAATTTTGAAGACAGCAAAGTGGAAGTGCTACATCCCACGATTGCTACACGCAATGACCGAGGACAACCCAGATTATAGAATGGAGTGCTGCGAGTGGTTTACTAATATGGTGCGCAACGATGAAGAAAAAAATGGCTCTGAGCACTATGGGACTTAACAGCTATGGTCATCAGTCCCCTAGAACTTAGAACTACTTAAACCTAACTAACCTAAGGACATCACACAACACCCAGCCATCACGAGGCAGAGAAAATCCCTGACCCCGCCGGGAATCGAACCCGGGAACCCGGGCGTGGGCAGCGAGAACGCTACCGCACGACCACGAGATGCGGGCGCAACGATGAAGAGTTTGCAGAGATGATTGTGTGGTCTGATGAGGCACAGTTCAAACTCAATGGTACAGTAAATCGCCACAATTGCATCTACTGGGCCGCCGAAAATCCGAACGTCCATGTACACAAAGCAGTGAATTTGGCCGACGTAAATGTGTGGTGTGGGTTGTCTTACCGGGGCTTGATGGGGCTATTCTTCTTTTACAGCACAGTTACCGGTAAGGTGTACCTTCAGAAGCTTCAGACATGCATTTTACCTGCCATCCGAGACTTGTATGGAGACGGAAGAGTTTACTTTCAACAAGATGGTGCCCCAGCCCACTACCAAAATCGTGTTACGGCGTGTCTCGACGAAAATCTACCAGGAAGATGGATAGGCTGTAGAGGTGCTGTGGAGTATCCACCACGTTCCCCAGACCTAACTCCTCTGGACTTTTACCTGTGGGGAACACTAAACGTCGTCGTTTATCGACAAAAGCCACGCACGTTTGATGAACTTCGAGAATCCATCGTACATTCATGTGCAAGTATTCAACTGAACACGTTGCAGTCAGTAGTTCGTGCTGCAGTTCGGCGGCATCGTTTGTTTGTGGATGTTAATGGTGACCGTTTCTAACACCTACAGTGATATCTTTAAGTTGGACTTTAAGCTACACTTTCACCAAAAATGAGGCAACTCCGTCAATTAGTTTGCAAGTTATGGACTTTTAAACAGTTTATACATTTTTTGGACCCCTCTGTATATGTCAGATCGTTGTACACTGTTATTCACTGTTCAAGCTATCGACGAGTCCTTAATCCTCTAAACACTGTATCTACATCTACACAGATACTCCGCAAGCGACAGTACGATGAGGGGCTTAGGGTACCCTGTACTCTTTACCCCTCCTGTTCTGCTCGCAAGAAAAGCGAGAGAAAAACGACTGCCTGTACGCCTCCGTATGAGCGCAAATTCCTCATATGATATCTTCGTGATCCCTATGCGCTATGTACGTTGGCTTCAGTAGAATCGTTCGGCAGTCAGCTTCAAATTCCGGTTCTCTAAATTTACCCAGTAGTGTTTCTCGCCCCTCCCCCCCCCCCCTCCCATGAACCATGGACCTCAGCGACACAGATAGCCGTACCGTAGGTGCAACCACAACGGAGGGGTATCTGTTGAGAGGCCAGACAAACATGTGGTTCCTGAAGAGGGGCAGCAGCCTTTTCAGTAGATGCAGGGGCAACAGTCTGGATGATTGACTGATCTGGCCTTGTAACATTAACCAAACCGGCCTTGCTGTGCTGGTACTGCGAACGGCTGAAAGCAAGGGGAAACTACAGCCGTAATTTTTCCCGAGGGCATGCAGCTTTACTGTATGATTAAATGATGATGGCGTCCTAATGGGTAAAATATTCCGGAGGTAAAATAGTCCCCCATTCGGATCTCCGGGCGGGGACTACTCAAGAGGACGTCGTTATCAGGAGAAAGAAAACTGGCGTTCTACGGATCGGAGCGTGGAATGTCAGATCCCTTAATCGGGCAGATAGGTTAGAAAATTTAAAAAGGGAAATGGATAGGTTAAAGTTAGATATAGTGGGAATTAGTGAAGTTCGGTGGCAGGAGGAACAAGACTTTTGGTCAGGTGATTACAGGGTTCTAAATACAAAATCAAACAGGGGTAATGCAGGAGTAGGTTTAATAATGAATAAAAAATAGGAGTGCGGGTTAGCTACTACAAACAGCATAGTGAACGCATTATTGTGGCCAAGATAGACACAAAGCCCAAGCCTACTACAGTAGTACAAGTTTATATGCCAACTAGCACTGCAGATGATGAAGAAATTGATGAAACGTATGACGAGATAAAAGAAATTATTCAGGTAGTGAAGGGAGACGAAAATTTAATAGTCATGGGTGACTGGAATTCGTCAGTAGGAAAAGGGAGAGAAGGAAACGTAGTAGGTGAATATGGATTGGGGGGAAGAAATGAAAGAGGAAGCCGCCTTGTAGAATTTTGCACAGAGCATAACTTAATCATAGCTAACACTTGGTTCAAGAATCATAAAAGAAGGTTGTATACCTCGAAGAATCCTGGAGATACTAAAAGGTATCAGATAGATTATATAATGGTAAGACAGAGATTTAGGAACCTGGTTTTAAATTGTAAGACATTTCCAGGGGCAGATGTGGATTCTGACCACAATCTATTGGTTATGAACTGGAGATTGAAACTGAAGAAACTGCAAAAAGGTGGGAATTTAAGGTGATGGGACCTCGATAAACTGAAAGAACCACAGGTTGTAGAGAGTTTCAGGGAGAGCATAAGGGAACAATTGACAGGACTGGGGGAAAGAAATACAGTAGAAGAAGAATGGGTAGCTCTGAGGGATGAAGTAGTGAAGGCAGCAGACGATCAAGTAGGTAAAAAAACGAGGGCTAATAGAAATCCTTGGGTAACAGAAGAAATATTGAATTTAATTGATGAAAGGAGAAAATATAAAAATGCAGTAAATGAAGCACGCAAAAAGGAATACAAACGTCTCAAAAATGAGATCGACAGGAAGTGCAAAATGGCTAAGCAGGGATGGCTAGAGGACAAATGTAAGGATGTAGAGGCTTGTCTCACTAGAGGTAAGATAGATACTGCCTACACGGAAATTAAAGAGACCTTTGGAGAAAAGAGAACCACTTGTATGAATATCAAGAGCTCAGATGGCAACCCAGTTACAAGCAAAGAAGGGAAGGCAGAAAGGTGGAAGGAGTATATAGAGGGTTTATACAAGGGCGATGTACTTGAGGACAATATTATGGAAATGGAAGAGGATGTAGATGAAGACGAAATGGGAGATACGATACTGCGTGAAGAGTTTGACAGAGCACTGAAAGACCTAAGTCGAAACAAGGCCCCGGGAGTAGACAACATTCCATCAGAACTGCTGATGGCCTTGGGAGAGCCAGTCATGACAAAACTCTACCATCTGGTGAGCAAGATGTATGAGACAGGGGAAATACCCTCAGACTTCAAGAAGAATATAATAATTCCAATCCCAAAGAAAGCAGGTGTTGACAGATGTGAAAATTACCGAACTATCAGTTTAATAAGTCACAGCTGCAAAATACTAACGCGAATTCTTTACAGACGAATGGAAAAACTGGTAGAAGCGGACCTCGGGGAAGATCAGTTTGGATTCCGTAGAAATGTTGGAACACGTGAGGCAATACTAACCTTACGACTTATCTTAGAAGAAAGATTAAGAAAAGGCAAACCTACGTTTCTAGCATTTGTAGACTTAGAAAAAGCTTTTGACAATGTTAACTGAAATACTCTCTTTCAAATTATAAAGGTGACAGGGGTAAAATACAGGGAGCGAAAGGCTATTTACAATTTGTACAGAAACCAGATGGCAGTTATAAGAGTCGAGGGGCATGAAAGGGAAGCAGTGGTTGGGAAAGGAGTGAGACAGGGTTGTAGCCTCTCCCCGATGTTATTCAATCTGTATATTGAGCAAGCAGTAAAGGTAACAAAAGAAAAATTCGGAGTAGGTATTAAAATTCATGGAGAAGAAATAAAAACTTTGAGGTTCGCCGATGACATTGTAATTCTGTCAGAGACAGCAAAGGACTTGGAGAGCAGTTGAACGGAAGGGACAGTGTCTTGAAAGGAGGATATAAGATGAGCATCAACAAAAGCAAAACGAGGATAATGGAATGTAGTCGAATTAAGTCGGGTGATGCTGAGGGAACTAGATTAGGAAATGAGACACTTAAAGTAGTAAAGGAGTTTTGCTATTTAGGGAGTAAAATAACTGATGATGGTCGAAGTAGAGAGGATATAAAATGTAGACTGGCAATGGCAAGGAAATCGTTTCTGAAGAAGAGGAAGTTGTTAACATCGAGTACAGATTTAAGTGTCAGGAAGTCGTTTCTGAAAGTATTTGTATGGAGTGTAGCCATGTATGGAAGTGAAACATGGACGATAACTAGTTTGGACAAGAAGAGAATAGAAGCTTTCGAAATGTGGTGCTACAGAAGAATGCTGAAGGTAAGGTGGGTAGATCACGTAACTAATGAGGAGGTATTGAATAGGATTGGGGAGAAGAGAAGTTTGTGGCACAACTTGACTAGAAGAAGGGATCGGTTGGTAGGACATGATTTGAGGCATCAAGGGGTCACAAATTTAGCATTGGAGGGCAGCGTGGAGGGTAAAAATCGTAGAGGGAGACCAAGAGATGAATACACTAAGCAGATTCAGAAGGATGTAGGTTGCAGTAGGTACTGGGAGATGAAGCAGCTTGCACAGGATAGAGTAGCATGGAGAGCTGCATCAAACCAGTCTCAGGACTGAAGACCACAACAACAACAAGAACAGTGTTTCTCGAAATGAACGTCTCCCTTCCCCCTACCCCCCTCCTCCCCCAGGAAGTCCCAATTGAATTCCCAAAGTATCTCCGTCACACTTACGTATTGTTCGAACCTACCGGTCACAAATTTAGGCGCCTGCCTCTTCCGTCTTCCTTCAATCCAACCTGGTACCGATCCCAAAAACTCTAGCAGTACTCAAGAATACGTCGCACCAACGTTCTATAAGCGGTATCCTTTACAAGTGAACCACTCATTCCTAAAATCCTCCCAATAAACCGAAGTCGACCACTTGCCTTCCCTACCTCAGTTCTCAAATGCTCGTTCCACTTCATATCTCTTTGCAACGATACGTCCAGATATTCCAACAACTTGACTGTGTCAAGCAGAACACTAGTAATGCTGTATCCGAACGTTACAGATTTGTTCCTCCTACTCATCCGCATGAACTTACGTTTTTCCACAGCTAGAGCTGGCTGCTATTCATCACAGACACTGGAAATTTTGTCTAAGTCGGCTTGTACCTTCTTACACTCAACTTCGACACCTTACCGTACACCACGGCATCAGCCGGCCACGGTGGTCTCGCGGTTCTAGGCGCTCAGCCCGGAGCCGCGCGACTGCTACGGTCGCAGGTTCGAATCCTGCCTCGGGCATGGATGTGTGTGATGTCCTTAGGTTAGTTAGGTTTAAGTAGTTCTAAGTTCTAGGGGACTGATGACCTCAGATGTTAAGTCCCATAGTGCTCAGAGCCATTTGAACCATTTTGAGCCACGGCATCATCAAAAAACAACACCAGATTGTGGCCCCTCTTGCCCGCCAAATCATTTCTGTATACAGAGAACAACAGTGGTTCTGTCACATTTCCATGGGACAGTCCTGACAACAGTCTCCGATGTATATTCGCCGTCGAGGACAAAACACTGGGTTCTATTACTTAAGAAGTCCTCGAGCCACTCACATACCTGTGAACTTATTCCTTCGTTAACATCCCGTAATGGGGCACCGTGTCAAAAGCTTTCCGGAAATCTAGGAATATGCAATCTGCCTGTTACTTTTCGTCCATAGTTCGCAGTACATCATGTGAGAAAAGGGCGGCAACCTGAGTTCGCACGAGCGATGCTTTTTAAACTCTGCTGGTTCGTGGACATAAGCTTCTCATTTTCTAGAAAGTTTCTTGTATTCGAACTGTGAATATGTTCAAGCATTCTTCAGAAAATATAAGTTAGATACATTGGTCTGTAATTTTGCGGGTTCGTTCTTTTATCCTTCTTATGCGCTGGAGCTACCTGGGCTTTCTTCTAGTCGCTTGGGACTTTGTGCTGTGCGAGAGATACACGATAAATGCAGGCTAGTTAAGGGCAGTGCCGTACGGTAATGTTTGTAAAATCGAACTTGGGTTCTATCCGGGCCTTATGATTTACTTCTTTTTAAAATATTTCAGTTGTTTCCTGACGTCAGGTGTGCTTATTTCTAAGTCGTCCATTCGGGAGTATGCCCGATAGTCAAATGACGGTATTTGTTTGTACGGTTCCCCTGTGCCAACGATTTCTTGTTGACCAGACTGGTCAACAAGAGACTGAATGGAAGCCTTAGACCTGCTTAGCGATTTTATATACAACCAGAATTTTCTCGGTGTGGTGATGTTTGCTTCGCGCATAGGTCTTTCCACAGACGCACGAATCTCCACTAACCTGCGCTTGTCGTTATTTGTGCGTACTGTTTTGAACCTTCACCCTTTAGTTCTTTTTTTTTCTCACTGTTTTTCATTCTGAAACGTTCGAATTACTGCCGAAGATCTCCAAAAGGATATTAGTACAAAATTTTAAGGAATGTGTCTAATTTTCTTGCTCTCCAAAGCGCAGTAACCGTACCCACGTTGCGATAGCAAACTGAAAAGTGTGCGTACGTACCACAGACAGAGATTACGATTATCTTTGCATGGGCGCTTTCCTTTGTTACACGTCTGTTGCTAATGGGCATTTAACGGCGGTGCAGCGGAGAGGTAACTTAGTCGCGATTAAGATTTAACCGTAATCATGGGACCCTCGGTTATCTTGTTTTTTTAACAAACGTTTCGGCAGTCGGCCCATAGCATTGTTCGTGAACATAGAGAAGACGTGTAACATTGTGAAAAGAAACTAGTACTCGAAATTCCTTCCGAAAAGGGGAAATGGCAGGCTAGAAAACGTATCAAGGAAGGGTGAATTGTGTAAATGAAGAAGGAGAGAAGACTAGTTACAACAGAAAAATGGGCCAAGGAAGGGAGTGCATTATCCCGTCTACTTTTGATCGCCGTTGCAGATGTATTCATGAAAGGAGCGGCAGCGCGAATACGAGATAAAAGTACGAAAGTAATGGGGTTTACAGATCAATTAATGTTTTACTGACATTGCCGCCATTTGATTGTACAGATTTCTTTACATCACTATCACGATTTCGGCCTTCAGGCCAATTTCTCATTCAAATGAGCATAAAACAGCCGTAGTATGGATTTTTTTATGAGACAATGGAAAGACGTAGAAAGGATCTGTTTGGAGATTATGATTGATCACGCTATGAACTTTATTTTTGATTTTCAGTACAAAAACAAGAAACAAAATGGCGCCCGTAACTAAGATCTGATCAAGGGCCTGCGAGTTTGAAGTACATAGACTGCGTGCAGATTAGCCCCTCAGCAGTTATCTGAAATCAAAATTTAATAACATCAGTAGATACTACATTAAATTTATGGGAGCTTATACTTAAACAGAAAGAAATAACCTTAAATTTGACGATATGGCGCTAACTCGAACTTTGAGTTCGATTTTTGAGCGTTTGTTTCACTCTTCATGGCTCCACAAAAGGTCGATAATATTAACAAATTTCATGTATTATAGGTATAACCTCCCAAGAAAAGTGCAGTTTTGAAGAATCATACCTCGAGAAAAACCTCTTTTAAGCTCAGGGAAAACGTTTATATGTATTAATCAATTTGCATAAACTACATGTTCCTGACGTCACTTAACACTAATCTGAAATTAGAGGTTCAGAATTCATAATGGATAATAGAATATGGCGGATCAAAAATTATGTTATGATAAATTTTTACCAAAATGTGAATAAAACAAAGTGTTTTCATTATCTACGTTTAGTCTGTAATTCCAGGACCGTATATCAACCCTTCCACTAACTCGAATTGTTCCTGGAGAGCAATTCCCTCGTCCTTCTTGGCGAGAAAAGCCGATCTGGGAGCTCACACGTTGTTTGTCAGCTTTGTCGGCGAATATGTTTGCGTGCGTGCTGCAGTACAAATCATTTTGTGAACGTGCGTCACTGCGCGACGAGTTTTCCACCTGGGCCGGGCATTTCCGGCTGAGAGCGTCCCACAGCGGCTGTGACACTGCTCCGGACAACGAGCTGCAGGAATATTTGTAATGCACAGATTAGAAAAACCTTTCCGTCCCAACATTCCAGACACACCTTTAAAACAATGCAATTACAAAAAATCAAAATTTCGACCATTTTGAGTGAAAACCTGGCCTTACGCCATTACCATGTATAACACTGAAAAAATATTTGTACAAATGTACAGAAAGTGAGAAGAAGCAAAAAATTTAACATCGTTATGCCACTCCAATATCAGATTCAAGATTACTGAAATAATACTACCTACACGTTGCGTATAATTAGACTTTTAAATGAAGTCATCGTCAAGATCTATTAAACTGGATGTCCCAGCGTGTAGATAAGTACAGAATGACAAAAAGAAATGGCAGGCAGATAGAAAACATGTTTTCCAACCATAGAACTGAGCCACAAAAAAATGGTTCAAATGGCTCTGAGCACTATGGGACTCAACTGCTGTGGTTATAAGTCCCCTAGAACTTAGAACTACTTAAACCTAACTAACCTAAGGACATCACACACATCCATGCCCGAGGCAGGATTCGAACCTGCGGCCGTAGCGGTCGTGCGGTTCCAGACTGTAGCGCCTTTAACCGCTCGGCCACTCCGGCCGGCTACTGAGCCACAGAATAAACATCAATAGAGTAGTTACATGTACACTGAACATGATCTGAAAATGTGCTAACGAAGTTACTGGTCGACTGTTGGTCAAAGGTGAATAGCGTAGATTGAAAGTCTAAGTTGCATATTCCACGGTTAGGCAAAGGTCATAGGTACACTCTTTGACATAAAACTTGACCGGCGGCCGGCCGCTTCAGAGGCTAAGTCCGCGCCGATCGCGACATGGGACAATAAAACTGGCCAACTCGCTAATTCTCTAAGTCCGGTCATCTGCACAATCTGGCAACACTGCAGACTGTGGCACTTCCTGGAGGAAAACTTGTCCCATGATGGAGAAACTATAGGCTGATTGCACCTGTGGTCTAGCGGTAGCGTGCGTTGTTTCTGTTCATAATGTCAGTGGATCGAGAGCAGCTGGCATAAAATATTTTTACAGCCTCTTCTGCCTGAATACTGAACACGTGAATGTAATAGTAGCGCAGATTCAACCTATTTCGCTTTCTGACACACCGATATCAAAATTTTGTCCAGTAACCATTTTGCGGCAGATTTCCTGCAGACTGTCCTCCTCTGGACGCCGTAATCGGCAAAGCTCCGGGATCCACTTGCTGGCTACTGGCAGCGGCCGTGGCGACAGCAGCGGCGCTGCACTCCCCCGTTCTTTATCGAAAGCGCCTGCTACCGCTCATCGCTTTTGATGATTTAAAACGCTTTATTATTAAATGTTGCTCCACAGAAAATTTCTACGATTTCCATTCACGCTCAAAAGCAACGGAGACAGACGCACTGATTAGTAGGCGGGTATTATATTACATTAATCGGCAAGAGCTGAGTATGGCCCGAAATTAATTTTATAGACTGGGACGAAATTAAACCACCTCACTACATTGGATGAATTTATAAATGCTTCATACCTCGTTTCTTTTCCTTTCAAACTCAATTATTTGTGCAACTTTTGGTCAATGTTTGGATGTTTTCGTCAAGCCAGAGTGAGCGTCTGTGGTGTAAATTGTATTACTGTTCTTGTTTCATTTCTTATGGTAAGTCTATGCGATAAACTGTGTGAATACCTTGCAATGCATGCTCTGTAGCAGTGCAGGAACACTGCACATTTGGAGTTCCATGTATGGGTTCATGAAGTATTTATTGTTGATCGGAAGTGATAGTTAAGGTCATCAGATTTAAACCAGAAAAATATGTCGTTTTGAAGGTTTCAGAGAACGGAAAGGAACTGCTAACGCCGGTGTTAGAAAACGTCTACAGTTAAATGCTATTGCAAAAATTTAGAAGAAGGGAACTATATTAATGAACATGTGCACTTCATAAACAACCTTCTGACATGTTAGACCTATATGACGAACAAAGCTCAAATTTATATCGTTGAAAGTCGGTTTAAATCTTTTCAGGACCTATTTTACAGTGAAGCACCTTGGAATTTGCAAAGCAGAAGTCCATGATATTAACTTAATTTACTAAGTCGAAATCGGACGAAGGTTCATGTTTAAAGGCATTCTTCAGATTTCGCATAAGAAATTTTTACTAGCAGTTTGCAACTCCATTAATTAAAATGGAAAGTAAAAGGTTGTAGTCAGCGGCTTCTACCGTGATTCGAACTGCTATGTCTTATAGTACAAGCACTGCAAAGCACAAGGGAACCTCTGAACTAACGACACACTGGCAGCCAGAGGCGGAATATAGTCACTGCGATGTTGCCTGAGCCTCAAAACGCAACCTTAAACACACGAACAGAGGAGGTGGAGATTACTGTTTTAACGTCCCGTCGACAACGATGTCATTAGAGACGGAGCACAAGCTCGGATTAGGGAAGGATGTGGAAGGAAATCGGCCGTGCCCTTCCTAAGGAACCATCCCGGCATTTGCCTGAAGCGATTTAGGGAAATCATTGAAAACCTAAATCAGGGTGGCCGGGTGCGGGATTGCACCGTCGTCCTCCCGAATGCACACACAAACAGGTGTTACTTATGTGAAGAACGCCGTTCTTGGAGTCCAGAAATTAAATATACTTTCTAATTGTGTCATCTTGCAGTGGATTATATCGTACGAGTCTTCGATGTGGGAAACGAATGTCAAGTGAATTTAGCGAGGTAACGCCGACCTACACCCGGAAGTAAATGCACTATCAGAGTGTTGACAAATACACTCCTGGAAATGGAAAAAAGAACACATTGACACCGGTGTGTCAGACCCACCATACTTGCTCCGGACACTGCGAGAGGGCTGTACAAGCAATGATCACACTCACGGCACAGCGGACACACCAGGAACCGCGGTGTTGGCCGTCGAATGGCGCTAGCTGCGCAGCATTTGTACACCGCCGCCGTCAGTGTCAGCCAGTTTGCCGTGGCATACGGAGCTCCATCGCAGTCTTTAACACTGGTAGCATGCCGCGACAGCGTGGACGTGAACCGTATGTGCAGTTGACGGACTTTGAGCGAGGGCGTATAGTGGGCATGCGGGAGGCCGGGTGGACGTACCGCCGAATTGCTCAACACGAGGGGCGTGAGGTCTCCACAGTACATCGATGTTGTCGCCAGTGGTCGGCGGAAGGTGCACGTGCCCGTCGACCTCGGACCGGACCGCAGCGACGCACGGATGCACGCCAAGACCGTAGGAACCTACGCAGTGCCGTAGGGGACCGCACCGCCACTTCCCAGCAAATTAGGGACACTGTTGCTCCTGGGGTATCGGCGAGGACCATTCGCAACCGTCTCCATGAAGCTGGGCTACGGTCCCGCACACCGTTAGGCCGTCTTCCGCTCACGCCCCAACATCGTGCAGCCCGCCTCCAGTGGTGTCGCGACAGGCGTGAATGGAGGGACGAATGGAGACGTGTCGTCTTCAGCGATGAGAGTCGCTTCTGCCTTGGTGCCAATGATGGTCGTATGCGTGTTTGGCGCCGTGCAGGTGAGCGCCACAATCAGGACTACATACGACCGAGGCACACAGGGCCAACACCCGGCATCATGGTGTGGGGAGCGATCTCCTACACTGGCCGTACACCACTGGTGATCGTCGAGGGGACACTGAATAGTGCACGGTACATCCAAACCGTCATCGAACCCATCGTTCTACCATTCCTAGACCGGCAAGGGAACTTGCTGTTCCAACAGGACAATGCACGTCCGCATGTATCCCGTGCCACCCAACGTGCTCTAGAAGGTGTAAGTCAACTACCCTGGCCAGCAAGATCTCCGGATCTGTCCCCCATTGAGCATGTTTGGGACTGGATGAAGCGTCGTCTCACGCGGTCTGCACGTCCAGCACGAACGCTGGTCCAACTGAGGCGCCAGGTGGAAATGGCATGGCAAGCCGTTCCACAGGACTACATCCAGCATCTCTACGATCGTCTCCATGGGAGAATAGCAGCCTGCATTGCTGCGAAAGGTGGATATACACTGTACTAGTGCCGACATTGTGCATGCTCTGTTGCCTGTGTCTATGTGCCTGTGGTTCTGTCAGTGTGATCATGTGATGTATCTGACCCCAGGAATGTGTCAATAAAGTTTCCCCTTCCTGGGACAATGAATTCACGGTGTTCTTATTTCAATTTCCAGGAGTGTACTTGCTACGACGGTGCCATTTCTCGGCTCTCTGACGAGGCAGCTCTTCAGCGAAATGCTTGCCGTGATTCTCCGATACGGTTCTTCAGAGTGGAGACGCGCGCGCACGTTTGGTTTTTATGCGGCGTTCTCCCCTGATGGTTTCTGACGTCGCCTTGTGGGCTATGGATACATATGAGACACTCAATTATCATTAATCCAGAATGATACAAGTTTCAGCTTCCGGCGTGGAAGAAGGCTGTTGACGCCGACATTATATCATTTCAACGTAGGGAAAGCAAAACGGATCATTCAATGTTTCTCATTCAACATAAAGCATGTGAGATAAATTTCCGTAACGTTCATAATCATCTAAAAATACAAACGAAGTAAAAATACACCGGAAGCTTATTCGAATTGAATATAATGTAAGATACCAAACGCTTTGCACCTCGATGTCGAATTTGTCCACTTGCAATCTTTTGCAGCCCACACATAGAATCTCATGATTACCACGAGAATGAAGAAATACGTTGGTAAGGATGGAAGGAAGAAAGGACGCAGTCAACAAATATTCTATTCCTCATGGCATACATTTCATTTGACACGTAAGAAGAGGTAAAGCGGGAATTTACTTTCGTTAACACGAAAGACATGCCGCACATATTGATAACGAGGAAGTCTGCGTCTTCATACGTTTCCTTAGCAAATATCAACTTTAAATTGCATAACGCAAACATTTTTAACAGACGCGAATTCCTACCCAGCATCTATTGTCCCTGTTAACGAACGACGAGAGATGTTAAATATTGCTTCTTCACAAGTAACTTACTTGAAATGCCGTGAGGTAAGGCTGTGTGTTGGACACGGATTCGAACCCGGAACCTAATCGGATTGCTATCGAAGCACAGTCAAATGTGACATATCGGAATTTTGCGGCAGTAGCTAGATGTTTTAACTGAAATGACGAGACGAAACATTAAGTTTTTCCTTCCCAGGACTCCAACCCGGCACCTATCGCGGTTATATTCTAGAGAAAACGAACGTTAAATATGCGTTCGTTGCACCAGCAGTGACATGTGAGCATGTTTGAATTGAAATAATATGACGAAGAGTTCAGCGCTCACTGGGAATAGAGCCCCACACATATCGTTGTTGACAGGACACACAAAGATAAGTCAGCTACCGAATTTTTCTCCACCAGCTGCTCAGAATAGCATCTTGAACGTACAGTCATCTCGCAAATAGTTCTGTGTCTCACTGGGAGTTAAAAACGTCAGATATCGTTAGTGTTGACAGCGAATGAAAATACATTAAAAATCAAAATTATTATCCACCAGCAGATAGGTGTTCTCATGATAGAGCTTGATAATACATAATTAAATCTTTAGTGCCGGGCCAGGATTCGATCCCATTCACGCGTAATATGTGAAGGTGTTGAGGAATCTGCAGTTTTGGACAAACAACAAATTGTAGCCGAGCTGTATTGCCACGAAGGGATCAAATTCCGCGTTAAGGGCGGTCTGAGTTGCATTCCCAGTTCAGAACCAATTTTATCGACATACAGAAGCTCAAATAAAAGATGGAATAAGTGTCCTGTGACCATACATAGCGTTTGTGTCGTCACTTGAAATAAATAACTAGTATA
This sequence comes from Schistocerca piceifrons, assembly GCF_021461385.2. Taxonomy (NCBI): domain Eukaryota; kingdom Metazoa; phylum Arthropoda; class Insecta; order Orthoptera; family Acrididae; genus Schistocerca; species Schistocerca piceifrons. The sequence continues at coordinate 45,347,461 of NC_060146.1, forward strand.
AGAAAGGTTACTGGTGATAGAGTTTCTACATGTCGCCACTCCAGACTTTATTGTGGTTCAACCTACCGTCTACTTGGTAAAGAAGGAATATCATCTTTAATGTGAATTTTCAGACCACGCAGCCATTATATCTCCTTCACTTGGTGTAGCCAGGAGAGAATGGAATCTGTCTCTCCCTATCTAAAATCATTGACAGAAGTGGGAATCGAACCCAGACCATAGGTATAACAACCTACCATCCGTCCAACAGACCACGAAATCCCCTTCTCTGCGAGTCATTTTTCTATCGTAACGCAGTTGCGCCACACTGGATGAGAATTCTGACACACAGGCTCCCTGTAGTAATTTGCAGCATGTTCAGTAAATTCATTTACCTGGTTGACCGAATCACCATGAACTAGCTGCCTCGGCTACCCAGTGCATACATTCGAC